>NC_068918.1:43401342-44651342 GCF_023091745.1 Budorcas taxicolor
GATGGTGATAATGATGATCTCTTAATTTGATAAAATTTAAATATATCAGTGTGCTATAAAACTATACATATATATATAACTTTAAAATTTTAGATACATAATCACTTACAAAATGTGAGAATCTATGAAAATTTTACATAGTACTCCGTGTATGTGATTTATTATATATGGTGCTGAACCTGATTGTTGTATTTATTTAATACTATATATTTTAAACACAAGATCAATATATAATATTAAGTATGATGATAAAGAGTAAAACTGAATAGCAAGTAATAGCTAATTCTTCATGAAAAATCCAACAGACTTATTATCTTGGTTTCATTTATCAAGAAGTCAACTGAGAAAGATTAACTAATTCATTCAGATCTTAACAACTACAGAGCAGTGGGTGCAGTACTACCAAAATTCTCTTATTCTTTCTTAAATATCATTGATTTTTAGATGTTTAAGTGCAACAGAATCCTTTGGAGTGTTTCCTGAAACACGCGTTGCAGACCTCCTACCCCAAGTTTCCGATTCAGGACGTCTTGGTTGGGGCCCAAGAACGTGCATTTCGAACAAGTTCTCACATGATGCTTCCGCTGGTTCAGAAAGAGTGCTTTCAGAATCACTGTGCTGTGTGGCGGTGCCTCTCAGACACAGAAGGAGAAAAGAGAAAGCGGGCTCACTTCATCACTACCTCACAGGAAGGTGGCTGGTCTTTAAAAAACAATCCCAACAGTCACAATGTCTTAATCTAGGTCCTGGCTCCTGCTTACAACATGTGTGTCCCTCTTTTTATCTCAATATTCTCCTCTGTAAAATGGAGATAAGAATAGCTCCAATCTCCTAGGGTAGTTGTGAGACCTAGGATCAATATGCATAAGATACTTAGAAATAGGTCAGGTATAGAGTATATATTCAACAAGTCATATCACAACTCACCAAACTGTTTACAATTTCTGAGGGCTAACATTTAAAAAATATCGATTTACACATTTGTTATTTTCTGACAAAAGACACACAAATAAATTGACAGAGATGAAAATTTCTGAATCTAAATTAAGGAAAAAATCTATTGTATGATTTCTTGTACAACAGTGACTAAAATTTTGAAGCTAAGTTTTGTAAAGACACAGACTGTATTTCAAGTAGGTGATTCTTGTATTGATCTTCCATAAATCCTGATAGCATAACATAACTGTAAGTCATAAATCAGTGAAGAGATTTCTGACGAGATTCAGGATAATAGATCCTAGGCATTTTGCTTTAAGATGATTTAACTTCTATAAGTTGCAAACTCAAAAAGTTTAAATGAATAGAAAGTAAACATATCCATTAAACTCTGAAATATCAGGTTCAATTTGTCATATAGACTTGTCCAAAAGTGCTAGATCATAGTTGATTCACCACTGATTCTTCTAACAATTAAGGTGTTTGTTGGCTAAAATTCTAGTAATATGAGAAATCAATACCACACTGTTTAACAAATTTAAAAACCAAATTATTTTTCACAGAGGAAAAGGGTCAGTTCACTTCTGTGTGTGAGTAGCATGGACCATTTAATATATAATCAGGCAAAAAGAAAGAGGTAAAGAGACCATGAAAGAGAGAGAGACTTTACCTATGGAAAATTATTACTAGTCTTCCTTCAACTAGAAGAAAACACAGACATTATGACAAACAAAAATATCAGCAAGAGAAAGTAATAACAAATGAATTTGGTAAAATAGACAGATTTAGAACATTAAAACACAAACAAGACTCTTTTAAAGATAGCCAGTAGGGTTGAAAGCAGCATTTGATTGCTAAAGAGAAATCTTATTCTTACTTTGGCAAACTTCAAGAAGGGCTTTCTTCCCCAGTGACAGATCAAATTCTCATAGTCCAACTATCTATAAGAAAAAACCTACTTTTCTTCCAAAGTCATTTCTATAGTAATTCAGAATCTTAATATATTTTATTACTCAATGAATTAAAATTAATGCTAATCTAACAAATTTTTCAAAATCTGAAAACTTCAAATTCTATAGATGTGTATAAATCCATAAAATTTAATGTAGCTTCTACTTTTATAGAATATAGGCTCCATAAGTGTTGTTCCTCCTTTGGTTTAGACCACCACTAAACCGTTCTCAGGAAGAGGGTAGATTATAAATTACTAACTTGTTCCTGTGAGAAAAACTGGGGTGATTTTTACATTATAATACTTTAACGTTTGTGCTGTCTTTTATAGACGTCATCTTCATTAGGATTTATGGTATCTGAAACTCTGAAATGTCCCAGGAGTAGGAATGGAAGTTCTGAGGGCTTTTATATGTTTCCTGTTGCTAAGGTAACCACATCCTTGATATCAACGTGTTCAACATGTCACTCTCATTTTGTGTCTGGCTCTCAGAGAGCCAGCACTGGCGCATGGCATCAAAGAAATACAAGAAATAAAAACAAGACAAAAGACATATGGAACTGTTTCATCTTTCAGATGTCTTTTTTAAAATAGTAAACTCTCTCAAGTTAGTGCTGAAATTCTTAAATTCCTACATTGGGTTAATAAAGGTATTTCATGATAAATTAAGAAATAGTGTACAGTATATGAGTCTTCAATAGATAAGAGTTTTAAACACTGCCAGGAAATTTTATAAACGTTTATACATGATCAACTGTAGAATAACACTCACACATATACCAAAGCAAAGGAATATTAAATCAGTGTGTGAACTACTCAATAAACTCAATGAACTGTTGTAAAAGGTTATTTTGATGTTAAATATACTCATTATATAGGTCTAAAATCAAAGTCAGTTCTATCATGAAAACTTTGATCAACACAAAACATGTTAAAGGCAGTTTATTTGTATGTGTTAAATATGAAATGATCTATTAATATTTGATCACTATTTAAAGCAAAACTTTTTCTACATTCTGGCCCCTTTTAAAATGAAATATATTTCATTTTAGCTCAGTAAAAGAGCATATTTCAGCATTTTTAACTCATCATTTATATACTATGAAAAATTAGAGATATGTTCTTAAGTCTCCAGTTAAAATTTAAGCAAATGACCTTTGTGCACCTCTCTGTTATATAAATTTGATGGCATAGCATACATTGCAAGAGATAACCAAAGATAATTAAGAAACACCAATCTTTTTCTTGAATGTTAGTCTATGCCTGCCTTTATCATTCCTGCTTTCAATTTTCAAGTTTTCACAATAAAATAAAATCTTAAGGTTTATCTCTGTCTCTATGGAGAGGGCAGAAATACAGGAACTTCTTTTGATTTAGAATAATGTCCAGGGCACAGCATGAACAGTGACCTAGCTTCCATCCTTTTCTTCTTTTATAAGTTCCTGTCTCCCCAACAACCCATCAGCATCTGATAACTCCTTCCAGTCACTGCCTACACAGATTGAGCCAAAGCTTAAATTGCTGAGTATTAAGTATAGAAAGGGCTTCAGTGTCACCCAGCAATGTTAATATATGGACAAATGGTCAAAGAGTGAATTGCATTATAGAGGACACTTCTTAATATAATATAAATATTGTATCATCATTTTAGCATCTAGGTCAGCTCCCACTGATGTTACATTTTTTTTCTTTAAAAAACAAAGGTTATTGAATCGCTCATGGCATCACAGTTCCAATCAAAATGGTTTTAAAAAATACTGAAACAAAAGTGTTAAAAAAAAAAAACAAACACCTAAATTGTGACCAATAGGCCTACTGAACAGCATGGACAAAAGTGTACATTATCTCAAACTGAGTAGAAAATATTGATTTTCTTTATACCATGCATATATATCATCTGTTTTTATAATCAGAGACTATTAACAGCTACTATTAGGGAGTATAAAAAATGAAGTTGATGAGTTTCGATGAGATTTTAGGAAAAGTGAGACTGATATTAGTCATGGATTTTCAGACAGTGTCTAAGGTTATTTTTAAACAAAGGTAATATATTTTCTTTATAAACTTGTAAAGATAATGTTATTCTGATATAGATAAGTTGAGCTTCCCAGGTGGCCCTAGTGGTAAAGAACCTGCCTGCCAAGCAGGAGATGTAAGAGACACTGGTTTGATCCCTGGGTTGGGAAGAGCCCCAGGAGGAGGGCATGGCAATCCACTCCAGTATTCTTGCCTGGACAATCCCACTAACAGAAGAGTCTGGTGGGCTACAGTCTATTGGGTCACAAAGAGTTGGACACCACTGAAACATCTTAGCATGTACACATGCATAGGTAATTGGTAAAGAAAATACTATGAAAAATTGGAGGTTTATTAATTGCTTTTATGCATCTCACAATGTGGCCCAATTTCACATTATTCAAGTAAAAGTCCCAGTAAAAATCAATGAAGGAGACACTTCTGTCTTTGGCCAGAACTGAAGAAAAGAGATCTGATTACCTAATTGACGGAAACCCAAAAAATGGACAAAAGGTAAAGGTTTTGAACACACTGGCTATCAAGTAATGATGGACAGTGATCCCTGATGAACTGAAAACAAATGAGGTCCATGCTAAGGTTACCTCCAATTTAAAGCTTTGATAGAGTTTTTAGGTAGCAATACAGAACCTGAAATAATCCTTGATGTGAATATCAGAGTTGGGAGTCTGAAGAGAACAAGACAAATTTGTAGGAAAGTGTATCAAAGATGAGAAGGATGCATACAGAGAAAACACCAGAGGTCTGGGGGAATACTTAACTGAGTACTAAGAAGGACACGAAAATGAAGAAAATATCCAAGGGTTGATAAAGAATCACCCCCCAAAATTAGAAGAAACAATACTTGTGATCATTCAAGACAATGAGTTTACCTATTCCCTCCCCTCAGCCTAGAAAAATTTCATAATAAATGGGTACAGGGTGGCTCACATGAGGGTTTCGTCTAAGTTAATCTAGCTCTAGATTAAAAGTGGTTCTGGCCCCACTTAAAAACACCTTTAAAAAAAGATCACATTTTTCTTAATACTTACGTAAGCACAAAAATATTCCTAAAAATATTCAGCATTCAAAAAGGTGAATTTTTACAATTTATTATCAAATAAAGAAGACATACAATAAGAAAGAAATCAACCAATTAAAACTGATGCAGAATTCATGTTAGAAATAGTGAACATGACATGATTCGGAAAATAATCATTGTAACTCTATTCCATATGTTTAAAGAGTTAAGTAGAGAGGTGGAGAATATATGAAACACCCAAATCAAGCTTCTAGATAGGAAAACCCTAATGTCTGAAATGAAAAGTACACTAGATGAGATTACTTGTGGATTAGACACAGCAAAAGAAAAGAAAAAGAACTACTGACCTGGAAAACATTGGAAAAGAAACTATCCAAAATGAAGCGCAAAGAATAATTTTAAATTGAAAACAGTTCAGTGTTTCTAGACTATCTTAGCTCAGTGGTTTTTAGTATATTCATAAGTGGTGGTGGTTTAGTTGCTCAGTCATGTCCAACTCTTGTGAGACCATACTAGGCTCCTCTGTCCATTGGATTCTCCAAGCAAGAAAACTGAAATGGGTTGCCATTTCCTTCTCCAGGGGATCTTCCTGACCCAGGAATCGAACCTGGGTCTCCTGCATTGCAGGCAGATTCTTTATTGAGATGAATACTGAAAACCGTTGGATCATATAATTTATTGAATTCTCTGGCGTATGAATAAAAACTAGATAGAGCTCTTTAAAAAATATATAAGCTGTGGCAACTTCAAGGGACCTAAGATATATGTGTGGAGTCCCCAAAAGAGATAAGGGGGATGGAGGAGAGAAAAAATAAATAATTTGTAGAATAATGAACAAAAGTTTTCCAAAGTTTGTAAGAAGTTTAAACAGATATCCAATAAGCTCTAAAAATTGCAAGTACAAAAATAAAGTGACATCAAGACATATCATCACCAAATTGCTCAAAATTAGAAATTAGAGGAAAATCTTAGAAGCAGTCGGAGTTAAAGAGACATGGAGAGACACAGGGAGAAAAATAAAAGCAGATTTCTTATCAAAAACAATGTAAGGAAGAATCACTTCAGTTCAGTCACTCAGTCATGTCTGACTCTGCAACCCCTTTGACTGCAGCATGCCAGGCTTCCCTGTCCATCAACAACTCCCAAGGCTTACTCGAACTCATGTCCATCGAGGTGATGATACCATCCAACCATCTCATCCTCTGTTGGTCCCCTTCTCCTCTCGCTTTCAATCTTTCCCAGCACCAGGGTTTTTTCCAAGGAGTTAGTTCTTCGCATCAGGTGACCAACGTATTGGAGTTTCAGCTTCAACATCAGTCCTTCCAATGAACATTCAGAACAGATTTCCTTTAGAATTGACTGGTTGGGTCTCCTAGCAGTCCAAGGCACTCTCAAGAGTCTTCTCCAACACCATAGTTCAAAAGCATCAATTCTTCGACCCTCAGCTTTCTTTATAGTCCAACTCTCACATCCATACATGACCACTAGAAAGACCATAGCCTTGACTAGATGAACCTTTGTTGGCGAAGTAATGTCTCTGCTTTTTAATACGCTGTCTGAATTGGTCCAAGCTTTTCTTCCAAGGAGCAAGCAGCTTTTAATTTCATGGCTACAGTCAACATCTACAGTGACTTTAGAGCCCCCCAAAATAAAGTTTCTCACTGTTTCCACTGTTTCCCCATCTATTTGCCATAAAGAGATGGGACCAGATGCCATCTTAGTTTTCTGAATGCGGAGTTTTAAGTCAACTTTTTCACTGTCCTCTTTCACTTTCATCAAAAGGCTCTTTAGTTATTCTTCGCTTTCTGCCATAAGGGTGGCATCATCTGTGTATCTGAGATTATTGATATTTCTCCCAGAAATCTTGATTCCAGCTTGTGCTTCATCCAGACCAGCATTTCTCATGATGCACTCTGCATATAAGTTAAACAAGCAGGGTGACAATATACAGCCTTGACGGACTTCTTTCCCGATTTGGAACCAGCCTGTTGCTCCATATCCAGTTCTAACTGTTGCTTCATGACCTGCATACAGATTTATCAGGAGGCAAGTAAGGTGGTCCGGTATATAAAGGACAGAAATGGTATGGACCTAACAGAGGCAGAAGATACTAAGAAGAGGTCGTGGGACTACACAGAAGAACTATACAAAAAAGATCTTCATGACCCAGATAAGCACAATGGTGTGATCACTCACCTAGAACCAGACATCCTGGAATGTGAATTCTAGCAGGCCTTAGGGAGCATTGCTACAAAGCTAGTGGAGGCGATGGAATTCCATTTGAGCTATTTCAAATCCTAAAAGATGATGCTGTGAAAGTGCTGCACTCAGTATGCCAGCAAGTTTGGAAAACAGCAGTGGCCACAGGACTGGAAAAGTATAGCTTTCACTTTAATCCCAAATAAAGGCAATGCCAAAGAATGTTCAAACTACTGCACTATTGTACTCATTTCACACAGTAGCAAAGCAATGCTCATAATTCTCCAAGCAAGGCTTCAGCAGTATGTGAACCGTGAACTTCCAAATGTTCAAGCTGGATTCCGAAAAGACAGAGGAACCAGAGATCTAATTGCCAACATTCCGTTGGATCATTGAAAAAGCAAGAGAGTTCCAGAAAAACATCTACCTCTGCTTTATTGACTATGCTAAAGTCTTTGACTGTGTGGATCACAGCAAACTGTGGAAAATTCTTAAAGAGATGGGAATATGAGACCACTTTATCTGCTTCCTGAGAAATCTGTATGCAGGTCAAGAAATAAGCAAGAACAGTTCAGTTCAGTTCAGTTCAGTTCAGTCGCTCAGTCATATCCTACTCTTTGAGACCCCATGAATTGCAGCACACCAGGCCTCCCTGTCCATCACCAACTTCCGGAGTTCACTCAAACTCATGTCCATCGAGTTGATGATGCCATCCAGCCATCTCACCCTCTGCCATCCACTTCTCCTCCTGCCCCCAATCCCTCCCAGCATCTGGGTCTTTTCCAATGAGTCAACTCTTTGCATGAAGTGGCCAAAGTATTGGAGTTTCAGCTTCAACATCAGTCCTTCCAATGAACACCCAGGACTGATCTCCTTTAGCAAGGACTGGTTGGATCTCCTTGCAGTCCAAGGGACTCTCAAGAGTCTTCCCCAACACCACAGTTCAAAAGCATCAATTCTTCAGCGCTCAGCTTTCTGCACAGTCCAACTCTCACATCCATACATGACCACTGGAAAAACCATAGCCTTGACTAGACGGACCTTCATTGGCAAAGTACTATCTGTGCTTTTCAATATGCTATCTAGGTTGGTCATAACTTTCCTTCCAAGGAGTAAGCATCTTTTAATTTCATGGCTGCAACCACCATCAGCAGCGATTTTGGAGCTCCCAAAAATAAAGTCTGACACTGTTTTCACTGTTTTGCCATCTATTTCCTTAAAATATTAAATGAAAATATTTGTTTTAGAATTAGGTAGAATTAGTCTTTCAATTTAATTTCTTTGTTTCAAGTCATTTTTGTTGCTCTAGTGTATTTGCATTTTCATATGGATTTTAGAATTTACTCATTCAGTTCAGTTCAGTTCAGTCACTCAGTCATGTCTGACTCTTTGCGACCCCATGAACTACAGTACACCAGGCCTCCCTGTCCATTACCAACTCCCCGAGTCCACCCAAACCCATGTCCATTGTGTCGGTGATGCCATCCAGCCATCTCATCCTCTGTCATCCCCTTCTCCTCCTGCCCTCAATCTTTCCCAGCATCAGGGGTCTTTTTCAGTGAGTTGGTTCTTTGTATCACAGGGCCAAAGTATTGGAGTCTTAGCTTCAACATCAGTCCTTCCAATGAACACTCAGAACTAATCTCGTTTAGGATGGACTGGTTGGATCCTTGCAGTCCAAAGGACTCTCAAGTGTCTTCTCCAACACCACAGTTCAAAAGCATCAGTTTTTCGGCACTCAGCTTTCTTTATAGTCCAGTTGTCACATCCATACATGACCACTGGAAAAACCATGGCCTTGACTAGATGGACGTTTGTTGGCAAAGTAATGTCTCTGCTTTTCAATATGCTGTCTAGGTTGGTCATAACTTTCCTTCCAAGGAACAAGCATCTTTTAATTTCATGGCTGCAATCACCATCCACAGTGACTTTGGAGCACAGAAAAATAAAGTCAGCTGCTATTTCCACTGTTTCCCCATCTATTTGCCATGAAGTGATGGGACCAGATGCCATGATCTTAGTTTTCTGAATGTTGAGCTTTAAGCCAACTTTTCATTCTCCTCTTTCACTTTCATCAAGAGGCTTTTTAGCTCCTCTTCACTTTCTGCCATAAGAGTGGTGTCATCTGCACATCTGAGGTGATTGATATTTCTCCCGGCAATCTTGATTCCAGCTTGTGCTTCATCCAGCCCAGGGTTTCTCATGATGTACTCTGCATATAAGTTAAATAAGCAGGATAACAATATACAGCCTTGACATACTCCTTTTCCTATTTGGAACCAGTCTGTTGTTCCATGTCCAGTTCTAACTGTTGCTTCTTGACCTGCATACAGGTTTCTCAAGAGGCAGGTCAGGTGATCTGGTATGCCCATCTCTTTCAGAATTTTCCACAGTGTACTCATTAATTTCTACAACGAAGCCTATTGGGATCTTCATTGGGATTGCATGGATCCTATAGGGCAGTTAGTAGAAAACTGACATCTTAATAAAATCAAATCTGACCCATAGATATTATATGTCTCTCTATTTTTCAGGCTTTATGAAATGATTGATAATGATTTCCCAGTATTGGTTCATTGATTGTAACCAATGTGTCACATTTTTTGGTGGTGGCAGATGTTGTGGTTGGGATGGGGAGAGAAGATGGACTAGGTGGTAAACTCTCTGTATTTTCCACTCAGTTTTGCTGTGAACCCAAAGCTTCTCCATAAACTAAAGTATATTAATAAGTTTTTAAAAGAATGATATTAAATCAACAGCCTAACGGTTTATATTTAAAACTAGAAGAAAAAATAAAATAAAATGAATGTAAGCAGAGAGAAAGAATTGAAAGCTGAGCAGAACTAAACTTAGTAGAGAGAGAAATTCAGCCAAACCAAAAGATGGTTCCAGAAAAAAATCAATAAATTTGGTAAAAAGTTTTAGCTAGATTGATCAAGAAAAATAAGAGAAGACACAAATTCATAAACTCAGGCATTACAGAGAGAACATCACTAACAATCTTAGGAAATACAAGAGATTATAAAATGCTATGAAAACTATACACCACTATACACCATAATTTAAAAACTTATGGTGGGAAAAGGTGTCACTATAGAAATTACTGAAAGACACAAATTAGTAAAGTTCACTCAATAAGACACAGCATATTTAAATAGGCCAGTAACAAGAAAAGATGTAATTAGTAATTTAAAAACTACGCACTGTTCTCAGTTCAGGGACTTCCCTGGTGGCTCAGATGTAAAGTGTCTGTCTACAATGTGGGAGACCCGGGTTCGATCCCTGGGTCAGGAAGATCCTGTTCTCAGTTCAAGATGAAGACAGAAAAATCCATAACTCACCACTTTCCAGAGATACTAAATTTATAGCTATACATGGAACAGTTAACTCTTAAACCCTAAAACCTAGCAGAGTAACCACTTCATGTCAGCAAAGAGAGGAGAACCAAATGGTGGGCAGGAAAGTTTAAGACATAATAATCTCATCTTAAACCCCATCCCCAGTGCAGTGACTTACAACTTGGAGGGAGCTCAAAACCCTGAACTTCTCCCTGAGAAGCAAAGTATTTATACCCCAAATGTGGCTCCCTAACTTCTGAGAACAGCCAGAGAGACAAGAGCCCCAAACCTCTGGCTTTGATGACCAGTGGAGCTCATAGCCCACGTGGTAAACTGAACGTCCCTTAGAGGGCCCGTGAACAAACTGACCCACAGTAGGATCCGGTGCAGAAACAGTCATTTGAAAGATGCCCAGACATTATGTGAAAGAGACTTGTTTTCCAAATTTAAAGCAATTGTCTAAGGGGCAGGTGCCTGCTGGGATACTCTCCAGGGACAGAAGCTGGTGGGTGACATCTTCCCACTTCCTCATTGTCTTAAGGCACCTTAAGGCCTTGCTAAAGCCAGCAGACACCTTTTTTTTTTCCTATCCTTTTCTCTTTTTTTTTTCCTTTCCATGTGTGCCATATCTATGCTCCAACTGGTAGGTACCATCTTCTGTGCTCTCTCTCTGCTTAACTAAAGCTAAGGCAGGTGCCATCATTTTCTTCCACTTTTTATTTTCCTTTTTTTTTCTTTCCTTTTTCTCTTTTATTCATTTTTAAAATTTTTTTCTCTCTTTTCCTTTTTTCATTTACCTTTTTTTCATCAAGTGGCATCATTTTACTACCCCCCTACTTCAGTTCAGCCAGTGGGTAGCAACTTTGCACTCTCTTCTGCCATGTTCCAGAATACCAATACCTCCCAGCAGGAAGCTTCTACTCATGTTTGATGACCTGTTTTTGTGACTGCTACCCAGGGGATGCCCCTTGATTGCTTGGCTCTGGAGACTACAGGGACTTGTACTTCTTGGTCTCATGGCACTGTAGCAATTGGTATGATAGCGTGACTGACTACTACTCCCAGGACACTGCCCAGATAGCAAACTGAAACATGCTCCAATCTTTCTGAGAAAAAGGCTTATGTGCTTGTCTAGGAGCTTTGGCCTAAGGGGCAGGCTTCTGGTTTGGCACCTTGTAGGGACTTAATGGGGGTCTCTAAGATAACAGAGGCTGGTTAATTCAGTATTTTCACTCTCCCTCTGCCTCACTCCAGATTGCTAGTATTTTACACAAAGACGTTTATATCCTTCTCTAGTACCCTGATTTTCGTGACTGCTAGAAGGGGCATATCTATATCACCTGGCTCTGGTGGTCAGTGGGGCTTACACTTATATGTCTCACAGGACTACAATCAACACTGAAAGAGTTCTTAAACAACTACCACCCCCAGGGCACAACAAAAGGCAACAGTCCCAGGAGCTCAGTCTTTCTGGATAGAGGCTTATTAGCTTAGCATCATAAGTTATAGCCTGAAGGGGAGGCTTCTAATTAAATATACATCTAATAGCCAGTGGTAAACCTTTCCTGAGATGTCAGGTGGTAGGCACTATCCACCTACTCTCCCTCTGCCACAGTCCAAAGTGTTCACATCTCCCAGAGGGGAGCTATTGTACTGTTGGTATATCTGGGTCCCTGGCACTTGCTGACATATTTAAGAGATTCTCCTTGATTGCATGATTCTGATAGCCAGGGCACTTGCATTTCAGAGTCCCATGTTACTATAACAGTCAAAGAGGCAATTTTTGACAGGCTACCATCCCCAGGGCATTGCACAGACAACAGACTGAAACACACTCCAGTCTTTCCATGAAAGAAGTCTAGTTGCTACTTCTGGAGCTTCAGTCTTAGGGGCAGGCTTTATGTTTGGCACACACCTAAAATCTGTGGAAATGCTTTCAGGGTACATACGGTGGTGAACAGAATCTTTGCACATTTCCTCTGCCTCACTATTGTGCTATAGTTCACTGGTATTTCACAGAAAATAAAGTTTCTGTACCCAATTGGAGCCCTAATTTTTGTGACTGCTGCCCATGGGACACCTCTGGATCACCTGGCTCTGGGGACCAGTGGGGCTTAGCATGTGGTCGTGCAGAAGAGTATATACTTGCATTCTTTAAAAGATGTTGTTTGAGAGTCTGACCTCCAATCAGCCTGAATCTTGGTGGGACATTGTCTGGTGTTGGCAGACCTTCAACTACTGAAATCTATTAAAAATAAAATTATCTTCTTAGACAATCACAAAAGTTTGGAGACAATCAAAAGCTAGAGCAGCATTAAACAATAAAGCCTACATAAGGAAAGCCCTTCAAGACTGGGAGAAGTAGCTCTTTCATTTACTATACAGAAACAGAGGATCAATATAAATGAAAATAAAAGTGACAGTCCCTCAGTCGTGTCCGACTCTTTACAACTCCATGGACTACACAGTCCATGAAATTCTCCAGGCCAGAATACTGGAGCAAGTAGCCTTTCCCTTCTTCAGGCGATCCTCCCAACCCAGGGATCAAACCCAGGTCTCCTGCATGGCAGGCAGATTCTTTACCTGCTGAGCCACAAGGGAAGCCCAGTCTAAATGAGGCAACAGAGATATGCACTTCAAACAAAGAACAAGATAAACCCTCAAAAAATTAATGAAACAGGGATAAGCAATTTACCTTGTGAAGAGTTAAAAGTAGTGATCATAAAGATGCTAAACAAACTTGAGAGAAGAATAGATGAACAAAGTGAGAACATCAAAGAAAATATAAGGACAGAACTTAAAGAGTACAATATCTGAACTGAAAAATACAATAAAAAAAGTGAAGTCACTCAGTCATGTCCGATTCTTTGCGACCTCATGGACTGTAGCCTACCAGGCTCCTCTCTCCATGGGATTCTCTGGGCAAGAGTACTGGAGTGGGTTGCCATTTTCCTTCTCCAGGGGATCTTCCCGACCCAGGGGTTGAACCCGGGTTTCCCGCATTCCAGGCAGACACTTTAACCTCTGGTTCAACAACAGAAATGAAAAACAAAATCAAAACATACCTTGAGACAAATAAAAATACAACATATCAAAATTTATGATGCAGCAAAAGTTGGTTCCAAGATGGAAGCTCATAATGATATATGCCTCAAGAAACAAGCAAATAAAAATCTCAAATAAACAAATTCTACAGGCCAAGGAACTAGAAAAATAAAACAAAGCAAAGCCCAAAATTTGTAGGAGGAAGGAAATAATGAAGATCAGAGCAGATGTAGATAAAATAGAATATTAAAAGATAATAGAAAAAAACAATTGGACTAAATGCTGGTTCTTTAAAAAAATAAAATTGACAAAATTTAACTAGATTCATCAAGAATAAAACAGAAATCTCAAATAAAATCAGAAATGAAAAAAGAGATATTATAACAGCCACAGAAATAAAAAAGATCATAAGAAAACACTATGAGCAATTATATGCCAACAAATTGGAAAACCTTATAGAAATGTATAAATTTCTAGAAACAACCAACCTTCCAGATTAAATCATGAAAAATGGAATATTTGAACTGACTGATTACTAGTTATTAAGCTAAATCACTTCCCAGGTGGTGCTAATGGTAAAGAACCCACCTGCCAATGCAGGAGACATAAGAGAACAGGGTTGGATCCCTGGGTTGGGAAGATCCCCTGGAGGAGGGCATGGAACACATTCCAGTATTCTTGCCTGGAGGATCTCATGAACAGAGGAGCCTGGCGAGCTACAGTCCTTGGGGTCGAAGAGAGTTGGACAGAAACTCTGAAGCAACTTAGCACAGAACAGCAAATTAAATAAGTAATTAAAAAGCCTCCCTACAAACAGAAGTCCAAGACCAAACAGCTTCACTGGTGAATTATACCCAACATTTAAAGATGAATTAGTACTTGTCCTTTTCAAACATTTCCATCATATAGAACAAGATTGAACACTTTCAGACTTATTTCACAAAGCCAGCATTACTCGATATGAACCTGGTCAAAGACACCACAGGCTTCCCGGATAGCTCAGTTGATAAAGAATCCACCTGTAATGCAAGAGTTCAGTTCAGTTCAGTTCAGTTGCTCAGTCATGTCCTATTCTTTGCGACCTCATGGACTGCAGCATGCCAGGCCTCCCTGTCCATCACCAACTCCTGGAGCTTACTCAAACTCATTTCCGTTGAGTCAGTGATGCCATCCAACCATCTCATCCTCTGTCGTCCCCTTCTCCTCCCTCCTTCAATCTTCAATCCCAACCCAGGGGTCCAATCCAGTTCTCTTATGTCTTATGTCAGGGTCTTTTCCAGTGAGTCAGTTCTTCACATCAGGGCGCCAAAGTATTGGAGTTTCAGCTTCAGCCATCAGTCCTTCCAATGAACACTTCCAATGAACACTCTGGACTGATCTCCTTTAGGATGGACTGGTTGGATCTCCTTGCAGTCAAAGGGACTCTCAAGAGTCTTCTCCAATACCACAGTTCAAAAAGCAGTCAGCTTTCTCTATAGACAACTCTCACATCCATACATGACTCCTGGAAAAACCATAGCTTTGACTAGACAGACCTTTGTTGGCAATGTCTCTGCTTTTTAATATGTTGTCTGATTGGTCCTAGATTTTCTTCAAAGAAGCAAGCAGTTTTTAACTTCATGACTGCAGTCATCATCTGCAGTGATTTTGGAGCCCAAGAAAATAAAGTCTATCACTGTTTCCATTGTTTCCCCATCTATTTGCCATGAGGTGATGGGACCAGATGCCATGATCTTAGTTTTCTGAATGTTGAGTTATAAGCCAACTTTTTCACTCTCCTCTTTCACTTCATCAAAAGGCTCTTCAATTCTTCTTTGCTTTCTGCGATAAGGGTAGTGTAATCTGCATATCTCAGGTTATTGATATTTCTCCCAGCAGTATTGGTTCCAGCTTGTGCTTCATCCAGCCCAGCATTTCGCATGAGGTACTCTGTATATAAGTTAAATAAGCAGGGTGACAATATACAGCCTTGATGTACTCCTTTCCCTATTTGGAACCAGTCTGTTATTCCATGTTCAATTTTAACTGTTGCTTTTTGACCTGCATACAGATTTATCAGGAGGCAGGTAAGGTGGTCTGTTATTCCCATCTCTTGAAGAATTTTTCACAGTTTTAATAATATTTTATTGGAACATTAAATTTCATGAGATTTTATGAAAAGTATCAACACACTATTATATTTGTTCATAGTATTCTCTTTTTAAATATAATTGTGGCAGTTTGAGTGCTGTAAACTTTTAGGTAATCAAATTCATTGCTTCCATGCTTTAGGATTTCTCAAGCCTTTAAAACTATCAATATATTTTAAATGTTCATTTCATTTATAAGCCATGAAACTTATTTTGATAAATAATAAAAAGTAAAGTTATAATTTATTTTTAAAAATAAATGTCCTAGCTTTTTCATGCATTTTTGTAAAATAAACTTTTCTATGTAGTGAAGACACATGAAAATAAACACTCAATAAGCAGTAGTTTGGAGAATAATAGTAGCATCCACTGTTAAGAAATATTATCCAAAAC
Organism: Budorcas taxicolor; assembly: GCF_023091745.1. NCBI lineage: Eukaryota > Metazoa > Chordata > Mammalia > Artiodactyla > Bovidae > Budorcas > Budorcas taxicolor. The sequence goes on from NC_068918.1 coordinate 43,417,390, forward strand.
TTGGGAATAAAGCAAAGGAAAGAATGTATGTTCTTTCAATGTCAAGATAATGCACTGAATAACAGGCCTACCCATGGAGTATTTAATTCACAAGGGGACTGGTAACTTCTTAGATACATTATTTACTATTAAGCAGGACTTAGGTTCTGAAATTACATGTTAATTTATAAATACCTTAGGGTGGTGAACTAATTGACTTTTATCCTAAAAGATTCATATAGTTATCATGAAAGGTTATCATTTTACTACCATCTAGGACTTTAAGCAATTTTGCATATAATCTCACAATTTTATTCCAGTATCTTTCCTTCAAACCGTAGTATATAATCAATTCCTTAAATAGTATTTAAACAGGCTTTATATCTCACTTGTTCCTTCATCACAGATATAAATAGGAAGTACATCTTTGACATATATTCCTCTAGATATACGTGACAGTCTTGATTATATAACATTTATGACTTTTAAAAATTAGCTTTTATGTATCTATATTAAAAAATCTCTAAACCCAAGTATTTTAACAAAATTTATTCTTTATTTTTATTCTTTTTTTCTATTTAGTTTATGATTCTCATTGTTAGTACTTCTCTTATCTTTTAAATTCTGCTTTGCTAATTGTATTGTCTTTAAATATATCTTCTCATGTGATCTAAAATATTTTCAAACATATTTCAAACTTAAATTTATCTAATTTTAAACTTTATAAATAAATGTAAGCTCAGTACATAATCGTAATTTTAAAATGCTCTTCCCTGCCAATTGGTCCATCCACACCTCACTCCACTTAATCTCTTGTAATGTAGTCTGGGATTTTAGACCCAGACTTTCAAGTCTGCAGACTTTCAAGACTGCATTATTATTTTCATGTATATGGTTTCATTCAAGAATAATTCTCCATTACCATTTGGTCACCACAATTAAAACAATGTTAATTAAAAATACGAGGCTAGGAACTATGTAGGACACAAAATATACTATTTGATCACTAAATTACCTTCTAGGATTTGTTCCATTAATATCTCAATTTATGAAAAAGTAATGTGAGGCTTAGAGAAAGTAAGTGCCCAAGGTCGTAAATTTCTAACTGGTCTCATAAAGTGAATCTCAATTTGTCTTCCCAGAACATGTGCTCCAAACCAATGTGTAAATTAAGTTTTCAGTTTAGCTTCAACTATGCGTTTACTTTTTCAATGCTCATAATCAGACATTATCTTCATACTCCCCAAATTTTAGTTTTGAATTTTTTTCATTATTCAGTTACCTGAAATATATCATCAAGATTATTTTTTGAAAAGGATTTTTTTCTCTTTAAATTTCCTAAATTTTAAAATTCTTAAAATATTTTGAAAGATACTATTTATAAAAGTCTATATTTCTGTTTTCTCATAATTTAATGGTATTTCAATGGTATAAAAATTATACATCATATTTTAACCCTTTAAATTCAGTGACCACCCCTCATGTCATGTTGTAGACAGAAATATGAGATAGTAATTTTTGAACAGTTTCTGTGTTATATTTTAACCAAATACTAATGAGTAAGTTAAAGAAATAAAATTAATATCTGGTAATTACATTTCTCAAAGTATATCTAGAATATGCATCTCTTTTTACCTATTTTGTATATTATACAGTGAATCTTTATGCCATGAATAATTGTCTTTTTATAGCTGTGAAAAGTTTTCTGCAAGTATGCCTTTGATTACTGGTTCTGTTCCATTTGTTTTACAGTGTTTCCTATACATTGTCCTTTAACTTCCCACTCATTCAAATACAACTTACATGTTTAATTCTTTGCCATTTTTGTTTGACTACCAAAAAAATTCTCCAATGCATTTTAATTTCCATGGATAAACTATTTTTCCATTGGACCTGAGCTGTTTGTTTGCTTTTTCTTGTTTTTATGCTTGTTCAGTTCAGTTCAGTTGCTCAGTGGTGTCTGATTCTTTGAGACCCCATGAAACGCAACACATCAGGCCTCCCTGTCCATCACCAACTCCCAGAGTTTACCCAAACTCACGTCCATTGAGTCAGAGATGCCATCCAACCATCTCATCCTCTGTCATCCCCTTCCCCTCCTGCCCTCAATCTTTCCCAGCTTCAGGGTCTTTTCAAATGAGTCAGCTCTTCAAATCACATGGCCAAAATACTGGAGTTCAGTTTCAACATCAGTATTTCCCATGAACACCCAGGACTGATCTTTAGGATGGACTGGTTGGATCTCCTTGCAGTCCAAGGGACCCTCAAGAGTCTGCTCCAACTGCTGCTGCTAAGTCACTTCAGTCGCGTCCGACTCTGCGTGACTCCATAGACGAGAGACTACCAGGTTCCCCCCTCCCTGGGATTCTCCAGGCAAGAACACTGGAGTGGGTTGCCATTTCCTTCTCCAATGCATGAAAGTGAAAAGTGAAAGTGAAGCCGCCAGTCGTGTCTGACTCTTTGTGACCCCATGGATGGCAGCCTACCAGGCTCCTCTGCCGATGGGATTTTCCAGGCAAGAGTACTGGAGTGGGGTGCCATTGTCTTCTCCCATCTTCTCCAACACCACATTTCAAAAGCATCAATTCTTTGGTGCTCAGCTTTCTTTATAGTCCAACTCGCACATCCATACATGACTACTGGAAAAACCATAGCCTTGACTAGATGGACATTTGTTGGCAAAGTAATGTCTCTGCTTTTTAATATGCTGTCTAGGTTGGTCATAACTTTCCTTCCAAGGAGTAAGTGTCTTTGAATTTCATGGCTGCAGTCACCACCTACAGTGATTTTGAAGCCCCCGAAAATTAAGTCAGCCACTGTTTCCACTATTTCACCATCTATTTGCCATGAAGTGATGGGACTGGATGCCATAATCTTAGTTTTCTGAATGTTGAGCTTTAAGCCAACTTTTTCACTCTCCTCTTTCTTCATCAAAGGGTCTTTAGTTCTTCTTCGCTTTCTGCCATAAGGGTGGTGTCATCTGCATATCTCAGGTTATTGATATTTCTTCCAGCAATCTTGATTCCAGCTTGTGCTTCATCCAGCCCAGCATTTCTCATGATGTACTCTGCATATAATTAAACAAGCAGGGTGACAATATACAGCCTTGACGTACTCCTTTTCCTATTTGGAACCAGTCTGTTTTTCCATGTCCAATTCTAACTATTGCTTCCTGACATGCATACAGATTTCTCAAGAGGCAGGTCAGGTGGTCTGGTAATATCTTTCAGAATTTTCCACAGTTTATTGTGATTCACACAGTCAAAGGCTTTGGCATAATCTATAAAGCAGAAATAGATGTTTTTCTGGAACTCTCTTGCTTTCTTGATGATCCAACGGATGTTGGCAAATTGATCTCTGGTTCCTCTGCCTTTTCTAAAACCAGCTTGAACATCTGGAAGTTCAGGGTTCATGTACTGTTGAAGCCTGGCTTGGAGAATTTTGAGCATTAATTTACTAGCGTGTGAGATGAGTACAATTGTGCATTAGTTTGAGCAATTTTGGGCTTTGCCTTTCTTTGGGATTGGAATGAACACCGATTTTTTCCAGTCCTGTGCCCACTTCTGAGTTTTCCACATTCGCTGACATATTGAGTGCAGCACTTTCTCAGCATCATCTTTCAGGATTTGAAACAGCTCCACTGGAATTCCATGACCTCCCCTAGCTTTGTTCGTAGTGATGCTTCCAGGGCCTGCTTGACTTCACATTTCGGGGTGTCTGGTTCTACGTCAGTGATCACACCATCATGATTATCTGGGTCATGATCGTTTTTGTATGGTTCTTCTGTGTATTCTTGCCACATCCTCTTAATACCTTCTGCTTTTGTTAGGTCCATACCATTTCTGTCCTTTATTGAGCCCATTTTTGCATGAAATATTCCCTTGGTATCTCTAATTTTCTTGAAGAGATCTCTAGTCTTTCCCATTCTGTTATTTTCCTCTATTTCTTTGCATTGATCGCTGAGGAAAGTTTTCTTATCTCTCCTTGCTATTCTTTGGAATTCTGCATTCAAATGGGTATATCTGTCCTTTTCTACTTTGCTTTTCACTTCTCTTTTCACAGCTATTTGTAAGGCCTCCCTATACAGCCATTTTGCTTTTTTGCATTTCTTTTTCTTGGGGATGGTCTTCCTCCTTGTCTCCTGTAAAATGTCACAAACCTCTGTCCATAGTTCATCAGGCACTCTGTCTATCAGATCTAGTCCTTTAAATACATTTCTCACTTCAACTGCATAATCATAAGGGGTTTGATTTAGGTCATACCTGAATGGTCTAGTGGTTTTCCCCACTCTCTTCAGTTTCAGTCTGAATTTGGCAAGGTGTTCATGATCTGAGCCACAGTCAGCTCTGGGTCTTGTTTTTGCTGACTGTATAGAGCTTCTCCATCTTTGGCTGCAAAGAATATAATCAGATTTCACTGTTGACCATCAACTGATGTCCATGTGTAGAGTCTTCTCTTGTGTTACTGGAAGAGGGTGTTTGCTACGACCAGTGCGTTCTCTTGGCAAAACTCTATTAGCCTTTGCCCTGCTTCATTTTGTACTCCCAAGCCAAATTTGCCTTTCATTCCAGGTGTTTCTTGACTTCCTACTTTTGCGTTCCAGTCCCCTATATTGACAAGAACATCTTTTCTGGGTGTTAGTTCTAAAAGGTCTTGTAGGTCTTCATAGAACCGTTCAACTTCAGCTTCTTCAGCGTTACTGGTCGGGGAATAGATTTGGATTACCATGATATTAAATGGTTTGCCTTGGGTACTGGTCGGGGAATAGATTTGGATTATCATGATATTAAACGGTTTGCCTTGGAAACGAACAGAGATCATTCTGTCATTTTTGAGATTGCATCCAAGTACTGTATTTCAGACTCTTGTTGACCATGATGGCTACTCCATTTCTTCTAAGGGATTCTTGCCCACAGTAATAGATATAATGGTCATCTAAGTTAAATTCACCCATTCCAGTCCATCTTAGTTAGCTGATTCCTAGAATGTCAACGTTCAATCTTTCCATCTGCTGTTTAACCACTTCCAATTTGCCTTGTAATATTATTTTTGTTTCTGGTATAAAGATAGAACCAGCATACTTTTCTAAAATTATAGGCATTGTGGATTTTTCTTGGTCCCATTTTGTAGATGAAGGCTGAATCAATAATTTGAAGGAAGAAGACCCTTATTCAAAAATAAGCAAGCAAATAAGAGCAAACTGTATAACTTTAATAGGCAAATGGTATAGGCTTATATGAAGAGCAGGTAATGATGTGCATTTAATGATTACAAACTACAGCAAAAAGCAGTATTTTAAAAATTAGAATGATACTGAGAATATCACTGATACATCATGATACATGTAGAATGTTTTTATGAATCAAAGACTCAACAAGTAAATTTTTTATTTCATATAGCATGCCTATTTCTACATAACTGTATTCAAATATTGATGATAATAATAATAATGGATGAAAGAAGGAGAGGAGGCCAAAGAAGGTGTACACACACACACACACACACACACATACATATGTAGCCATATGTATGTAGTTGTGGTTTAGTTGCTAAGTCATGTCCGACTCATGTGACCCCATAGACTGTAACTGGAGTGGATTGCCATTTCCTTCTCCAGGGGGATTTTCCAAACTCAGGGATCAAACTTGCATCTCCCATGTCTCCTGCATAGCAGGTGGATTTTTAATCTGAACCAACAAATGTATATATATATATATATATATATATATATATATATATAACCAAATATATATAGTTTGTAAAACCCTGTGATAGCTACTTTACTTCCTTTTTATTTTCTTAAAGCTTTGGTGTTAAAAACAAGAATTGAAAAGCTGAAAACAGAAACATAAGATGTTATGAGTTTTATATTTTGTGATTACTTAGGAAAATGTTTTCCATTTTTCTGAATTATATACCAATTCCAATTCCCAGTCACAGAATTATTTGTTCAGACCTTTAATATGTACATGAGTATCTAACATTTACATAATTATATAAAAATCTGTATAAAGACTATATATTTCATTACACCAGTTACATTCAGATGATTGGAAAATTTTTAAGTAAAATAGGCTTAAACTATTTTGAAGATTTCCTAAACAGTTTCATCTTTTTTTCATTTCTCTGTAAATGATGGTGAAAAATAATTTCGTTCTAGCATTATCCTGCCAGAAATGGGTCCTTTCCAATAGAATAAAGGGCTTCCCAATGGAAATAACTTTCAGAAACAAAGACCTCCCAGTCAAAGTAGACATTTAATTTGAATTCTTAGCACAATATTAAGGGACTGTTTTTGTCCAGTTGCCGCCTGAATGTCATTAACCAGGAACCTTCTTTACTTTTATGCCCTAGATGTTCTAAAATATTGTTTTCATAGCTAAGCACCTGGCCAGCTACCTGGCCCTAGGTAGCCCAGGGTATGTTTAACTATCCAAAGTATAGAAAAAAAAATTGCAATATAAATGATATGAAATGGACCAATATGGAATAATTGACATAATAATTGAGGAAAATGCTTCTAAAAGATATATTTTTGATAAAGGCTGAGGACTATAGTGATACACACCATAGAAATGAGTTATGTACAGTCCTTTGTAAACTTAAATCACTTTATGAATGTTGGAGAAACATTTTAATATTAATTTACATTTTTCTTTTTGCATATGTCAGCAAAGAAAAATTATAATTTCTGATATATTTTGTCTTTTATATATTCCAATTTCTTGGTAGATTTTTCCTAATGTGTACCATTCACCAGAAGCCTGAAGTACTTGTATGAAAAAATATTGCTTGTAGATATGCAGATGACTTCAAATATTTCTGCACTTCACAGTGAATTGCTCATCTACCTAAGTGTTTAAAAGTGTCAATGTGCTCAGCATTATCATATTTAATTGAATAGTTCAACAAGATAATGTGCCAGGGCACACAACATCCTATAAAATCATTCAATGCATTAGGTTAACAATAAATAGAGCAACACTTAAATGCAATACAAGGGACTTAGGGGAAATCATACATACAGAAAAGAGAAAGAGAGACAAATAAAAGAAAGGGAGACAAGAAAGAGAAGGACTTTTAAGAAGAAAAGGGAAAGGAGATGGATGTATCAGAAGAGATTTCTAAAGTCTGAGGACATTGATTCTTAAACCTCATTTTCTTGAATGACACTAAGAGAAAATATAATTTATGAGAAATAAAGAGAGTTTGTTTGAATATTATGATTATGTGCATGGCAAATGAGTACTATTTCTGGTCCTTCAAGATTGGGTGGTAGACAAAATTTTCTGTAAAGGATCAAATAATAACAATAATACGGCTTTGGGGGTCATATGAAAAGAGCCATAGATAATGTATGAACAAATGAGTGTCTCTGTGTTCCAGTAAAACTTTACATACAAAACAGGTGTCTGGCCAGATTTAGCCCAAGGCCTTTTATCATTGACATCTGATCTAGATAGTATTCACTCTTGGGTTTGGATGGTCTAAAATATCATGGAAAACAGAGCCATGCTTTTAATTTTAGTAAGAATCCAGTGACTTATTTTTAGAAGTCATTCTTTTTTCTTTCATGGAGTGACCCAAAGCACATGTATTAGCCTTTCCTTAAATAGATGCTTCTTAGAGCACAACAATATCAGAAATCCTTTTTATCACAGGACAGTTGATTGAGGGGAAAAAAAGCCATTGAGAACAATACCATTTAAGAAAGAGACCAAATTTTTATCTTAATTAAAAGGAGATCAATGTCCTAATTGGGAAATTCCTTTGGAAAATAGGATTAAAAATCTAGATATAACTTTACTTGTTTTTAACAAAATAATCTTTCAAGTGTAAACATGTGCTAATTCTCAGAACAAAAGAAAGCATTGTGTTAATGGAGAGAGAGGTATAACTCTTTGGGGTAAAATACATGGGGGTAAACACATGATAATGTGGTATGATATATATGAGTCACTCTCTTTATATTTCAAACTTTTAGGTCAAAAGTCATCATTCGTGCTAAAGGAATCACAATGCATTCAAAACAAAAAGCCATTCAAAATAAATAATAGAGAAGGTATAAGAAAACAATGAACCACTTACTACTTAACAATTATAGTGTGCACCTCTATTTCGGGTTTTCTACATACTCTGTTTTGGCCTGAAATCAAATTTTATTAATTGCAACAGTAAAATACTAGATCATGTATGCATTTATTTTAAAAAAATCTTTGTAAACGTTAGGTAGAAATCACTTGATTGTTACTACTACATGTAAATTGTGGGAACGGTCATTGGAAACAATTTTATTGCTGGATTATCTTCATTTGGCAGATATTATGAAGTACTGGGAAAATAAATGAGATGATGTTCCTATAGTTGAGTTTAGAAACTCATACTTGTCTGTAATGAAATGAACCATGATTAACCTTATCAATATAATTAACTAGGAACTTTAATATAATCCACAGTTTTCTCAGAAGAATTAGTTTACTTCAGTTTAAAAATGGGCCCTTTTTTAGATCAAGTAGCAAGCATATATTTCTTAGTGGCTTTGTTTAATGGCACAAATGTTATGAAATAGCAGGATAATTATAATAGTAGAAAACATGAGATAAAAGTATGGTTTAGATATGAAGAAGTCAAGTCAAGTAGCCCAGTCGTGTCCAACTCTTTGTGACCCTGTGGACTGTAGCCCACCAGGCTCCTCAGTCCATGGGATTCTCCAGGCAAGAATACTGGAGTGGGTTGCCATTTCCTTCTCCAGGGGAGCTTCCCAACCCAGGGATCGAAACCAGGTCTCCCACATTGCAGGCAGAGGCTTTAACCTCTGAGCCACGAGGGAAGCATAGATAAGAAATATAGCACTTGTAGCTTTTGTTTAATTTTTGGGCTTATAATATAACCCATATTATTTGAAAACTTTAAGATCACATAATACAATGTATGCTCCATTTTCCTTACATGTGTTTTTCTATATTTTTCTTCTTAGTCCATGCAATACCATGTAAATTTTGACTTGTTCTACAGACCAAGAAACTACTGGCTGTCACAATTAATGGTCTGCTACCAAAGTAACAGAATTCATTTAGACATTAAATAAATCCTCCCTCAATGAATTGGAAATTCAATTTTAGGGAAAGGAACAGGTTTCGTGACCCTTACTGTGATTACAGCTTACATATAAATATATCTACATCATAAATGACTATCATTTTCCTAAACAAGTGGTTAGACTGGGCCACTTATTGCCCAGTTACTTAAGTTAAACTAGTACCATGTAAGCATTTTCATAAAATATATAAATGGAATGAAATCTGTAATTAAAAATATAGACAAAATCAGTGGAACTTCATGCTTTTTAATATGTATGAACCACATGACTATGATTCAGCTTGAACAAGAACTTACAAATATAAATGTATAGCTTGCAGGAAGTATCTAAAATTACACAAGGAGTCTTATAGATGCATTAAAATAATGTACCACATTGTCCTAGTGAAGAGCTTTCTGAAAATGTCAATGAAACGTGATCTGTAAAAGAAGGAAAACACAGCTAATCACCATCACTGTCAAAAAGTTAAATGGGTTGGCTTATGAAAAACTATATACACATACTATATGTATTATATATCTTCCCTGGTGACTTAGATGGTAAAGAATATGCCTGCAACACGGGAGATCCAGGTTTGATCCCTGGGTGGAAAAGATCCCCTGGAGAAGGAAATGACAACCCACTCCATTATTCTTGCCTAGAGAATGCCGTGGATAGAGGAGCCTGGTGGGCTACCGTCCATGGAGTTGCAAAGACATGACTGAGCGACTAACACACACACACACGTTGTATTTATACACATATTACTACTGTAATGAAGACATAAGATGTAAGACATACCATTATTTTGCTAGTTAGGAGAGAATTCAAAATAACCTTAGATTAGGACATTACTATGTATTTAGTGGAGGTGATGGAATTCCAGTTGAGCAATTTCAAATCCTAAAAGATGATGCTGTGAAAGTGCTGCACTCAATATGCCAGAAAATTTGGAAAACTCAGAAGTGGCCACAGGAATGAAAAAGGTCAGTTTTCATTCCAAGCCCCAAGAAAGGCAATGCCAAAGAATGCTCAAAACACCGCACAATTGTACTCATCTCACATGCTATTAAGTAATGCTCAAATTCTCCAAGCCAGGCTTCAGCAATACGTGAACTTTGAACTTCCAGATGTTCAAGCTGGTTTTAGAAAAGGCAGAGGAACCAGAGATCAAATTGCCAACATCTGTTGGATCATTGAAAAAGCAAGAGAGTTCCAGAAAAAAAAAAACATCTATTTCTGCTTTATTGCAGAAAAAGCCTTTGACTGTGTGGGTCACAATAAACTGTGGAAAATTCTGAAAGAGATGGAAATACCAGACCACCTGACCTGCCTCTTGGGAAACCAGTAGGCAGATCAGCAAGCAACAGTTAGAACTGGACATGGAACAGCAGACTGGTTCCAAACAGGAAAAGGAGTATGTCAAGGCTGTATATTGTCACTGTGTTTATTTAACTTATATGCAGAGTACATCATAAGAAATGCTGGGCTGGATGAAGCACAAGCTAGAATCAAGATTGCTGGGAGAAATAGCAATAACCTCAGATATGCAGATGACACCACCCTTATGGAAGAAAGTGAGGAACTAAAGAGCGTCTTGATGAAAGTGAAAGAGGAGAGTGAAAAAGTTGGCTTAAAGCTCAACATTCAGAAAACTAAGATCACGGCATCCAGTCCCACCACTTCATGGCAAATAGATGGGGAAACAGTGGAAACAGTGGCTGCCTTTATTTCTCTGGGCTTCAAAATCACTGCAGATGGTGACTGCAGCCATGAATTAAAAGATGCTTACTCCTTGGAAGGAAAGTTATGACCAACCTAGACCGCAAATTAAAAAGCAGAGGCATTACTTTGCCAACAAAGGTCCATCTAGTCAAGGCTATGGTTTTTCCTGTGGTCATGTATGGATGTGAGAGTTGGACTGCGAAGAAAGCTGAGTGCCGAAGAATTGATGCTTTTGAACTGTGGTGTTGGAGAAGACTCTTGAGAGTTCCTTGGACTGCAAGATCCAACCAGTCCATCCTAAAGGAGATCAGTCCTGGGTGCTCATTGAAAGGACTGATGTTGAAGGTGAGACTCAAATACTTTGGCCACCTGATGCGAAGAGCTGACTCATATGATAAGACCCTGATGTTAGGAAAGATTGAAGGCAGGAGGAGAAGGGGATGATAGAGGATGAGATGGTTGGATGGCATCACCGACTGAATGGACATGAGTTTGAGTTAACTTCAGGTGTTGGTGATAGACAGGGAGGCCTGGCGTGCTGTAGTTCGTGGGGTCGCAAAGAGTCGGACAAGACTGAGTGACTGAACTGAAGTGAAGTAAAATTTGAGAAGAATGAATTTTAAAATATCCTTCTATATTGAACATGGCCTTGTTAAGTGGTGGCTCAGATGGGAAAGAATCTGCCTGCAATCCAGGAGACCTGGGTTCAATCCCTATGTCAGGCAAATCCCATGGAGAAGGGAATGGCTACCCACTCCAGTATTATTGCTTGTGGAATCCCATCGACATGGGAACATGGCAGGCTACTGTCCCTGAGGTCACAAAGATTTGGACACGGCTGAGCGAATAATACTTTCACTTCAAATTTCAAGCTCTCTGAGAATAGTTTTAGAGCACGTGAGGGAAAGTGGATCCAACCTAATAGTTGAAATAATGCTTCTAGGGGAAAAAAAATTATTTGGCATTCTAGAGGTATTTCAGCAAACCAAATAGTTAGCAACCAACATCTAGAAGACATCAAATCTGGCTTTCCTCTGCATGTGTCTATCCTAAGGACACAGCTCTTATTCTCTAACACACAACTTTTGTGAAAAAACAAACCTATCATTGCAAGTTCAGTAGTATATACCAAGAATCTTTCTAGATTTAGTTCCCTCCTGTTACAGAAACCTATTCAGTCATGTCTGACTCTTTGCAACCCCATGGACTATAGCCTGTCAGTCTCCTCTGTCCATGGAATTCTCCAGGCCAGAATACTGTAGTGGGTAGACTTTCTCTTCTCTAGGGGATCTTCCCAACCCAGGGATCGAACACAGGTCTCCTGCATTGCAGGCAGATTCTTTATCAGTATGGAAAAACAAAACTGGATTATTTAACATTTTTAGTGAGCTGCAGGTTCTGTATAGAATGTTTACTCTGTTAAAATAAATGGTTATTTTAAATGTTGGAATTTTATTGTTCATTGATTATCAGTTCAGTTCAGTTCAGTTCAGTCGCTCATTCGTGTCCAGCTCTTTGTGACCCCGTGAATCGCAGCACACCAGGCCTCCCTGTCCATCACCAGCTCCTGGAGTTCACTCAGACTCGGGTTCATTGAGTCAGTAATGCCATCCACCCATCTCATCCTCGGCCGTCCCCTTCTTCTCCTGCCCCCAATCCCTCCCAGCATCAAAGTCTTTTCCAATGAGTCAAGTCTTCGCATGAGGTGGCCAAAGTACTGGAGTTTCAGCTTTAGCATCATTCCTTCCAAAGAAATCCCAGGGTTGATCTCCTTCAGAATGGACTGGTTGGATCTCCTTGCAGTCCAAGGCACTCTCAAGAGTCTTCTCCAACACCACAGTTCAAAAGCATCAATTCTTCGGCACTCAGCCTTCGTCACAGTCATTGATTATAGATGTCTATAATCCTCAATATCACAGCCTCTACTATTGTATAAACATCACTTTTCTTAACTTCTACACTGGAATCTCAAAAATTACCAAGGGAAAAAAATAGCTAAAAGTTCATAGTGTATTCTGAAAAAAAAGAAGTGAAAAAAGTAGAACAATGTAATAGTAAATTATGATTGTAAACCATTTATACTGTAAACTGTTTTGAAATATAAGCTTTTTGAGGGTAGGAATATGTCCTTTAAATGACAGTATATATTTGTATTTACATGAAACAAAAAGAATAGTAATTTTATTATATTGCTTTCTTTACATATATGAAATATTAGTAGTACCATGTTTCTATCTGCTTATTTATTATGAATGTTGGTTTTAGAACCAATATATTTCTGCATCAAATAAGCACAGATGACACTTCGGTCTGTTTCCCATCCCCATGGGCCTTATGATGGCTTTCTGCATGCCACATAACAGTCTCTCTGACATTCAGGCTTGGATGTCATCCAACTTTTTAAAGCCAAATATAGATAGGGCTAAATTATTACTCATAGGATCTCCTCAACATCAATCTTTATATTTCTTTTTAGTTCTTGCCTCTGACATCTAGAATATCCTCCTCAATGTCTCAGAGCTCATAACACTGAACTGATTTTAGATTCTGAGCTTTGTTTTTGATGTCCATATTAATCAGGTGGCAAAGTCATCTTATTATCATCCTAGGAGCCTTTCTAGGATATATCTTACTGAGTCTCTCAGGGACTGAAAAACCCTTGGATTTGCCTCTGTTATTTCTTGTTAGGATTACTACAATTCATTATATTCTGGCCTACCTGTCACCTCTACTCTTAGCTACTTAGAAGTAGTGCAGACTCTAGTAATGTGTAAAGGCATACAAAACCTAGAATATCTAATCATGTTACTTCAACAAAAAGAAACTTCTGCTTGCCTCTAAGAAAGCTGTGAGTTGTGTTTAAGCCTTTATTACATACAACTATGACAGCTCTCTGAACTATAGTTAAGTAACTTGTTTTTCACTAATTGCTATTTTTCTTTAGAAAAAATGCCAAGCACTGAAAGCATTTATTTCCAACAGCATGTTCACCTCACAGAAAGCATAGGAGTTATGATCCTGAAAGGGTGTATAAATAACTAATTTTCATTTTTCATATCAAAACTGATTTTCATTTTTTGTGAACTTTGGAGGAAGTTTATTATATAAAATAATCTTGATAAAAATCATATATTATTTTGTAATGCAAATAATCAGCCTTATGTTTACTTGTACTGTAAACTTGAATGTTAGTAGCAATCTGGTAGGTTTAATAAAGCAAGGAATACTTGCATTGAAGGTGTAAAATGAATAACCAACTCTATTTCAGTCTGGATTCTGAACTGTGAATAAGTTCTTCAGGAAAGCTAGCAATGCAAGAGCAAGTTTATAGTCAACACAGAAACTGACCAAAATGAACAATAAAATACACCTGCCTTCTATTTCAGTTGTGATTAATTTGTATATTCACATTTCTTCATTCTGGGGCATGTTTCATTTTCCTTCATCTATGTTATGCTGTTTCAGTGTAAAAAGGACATCATCAGAAATATCCTTCTTATGAGACCGAAGAATTTTCCTTGCTTATCTTCTATGTCAAACTGACTTGTAAGGTTCTTGAACACGGCACGATGAATCTTTCACCACATCGAATCCATAAAAGGTGTAAACAACGAGAAAGCGAAAGATGCGCTACACTCTCTGTGTGCATACCCCTTACCTGTTCTCTATGTCTATCAGCCCTACTGAAGGCATTTTCATGGCAGACTTCCAATTTTATATTAATAACATTACACAAAATTGTAACTGGTCTGTCAAAAACATTTGCCAGATAAATAAACCTCAAAAAAATGGCAATATCTCCCAGGATTTTTACTTTCCTCCTAGAATACTAAAGTACAGCAAAAAGCAAGTATCTATCCTTATTAATATTCATGACAAATGGTGGGTAGTGAGGGACAATGTGGGGATAAGAAGAATCTAGAAACTAAAATTGACCTTGAGATGAAAGATATTGAGCTCCTTTTGAAAATCAGTGATAGCATATTATCTAAAAATACTGTTATTCAGGTTTTGGAGTTGACTAAGTATCAGGTAGGCAGCAAATTTTGGAAGACCAGTCCCTTAATAAAACCGTATTTAATGAAGTTCAGTTCAGTTCAGTCACTCAGTCGTGTCTGACTTTTTGTGACCACATGAACTGCCTCACACCAGGCCTTCCTGTCCATCAACAACTCCTGGAGACCACCCAAACCCATGTCCATTGATTCGGTGATCCCATCCAGCCATCTTATCCTCTGTCGTCCCCTTCTCCTCCTGCCCTCAATCCCTCCCAGCATCAGGGTCTTTTCAAATGAGTCAGCTCTTCACATCAGGTGGCCAAAGTATTTGAGTCTCACCTTCAACATCAGTCCTTCCAATGAACATTCAGGACTGACTTCCTTTAGGATGGACTGGTTGGATCTCCTTGTAGTCCAAGGGACTTTCAAGAGTCTTCTCCAATATCACAGTTCAAAAGTATCAATTTTTCAGTGCTCAGCTTTCTTTATAGTCCAACTCTCACATCCATACATGACCACTGGAAAAACCATGGCCTTGACTGAGTGAGTGAGTGAGTGAAAGTCGCTCAGTCGTGTCCAACTCTTTGCGATCCCACGCACTGTACAGTCCATGGAATTCTCCAGGCCAGAATACTGGAGTGGGTAGCCTTTCCCTTCTCCAGGGGATCTTCCCAACCCAGAGATCAAACCCAGGTCTCCTGCATTGCAAGCATATTCTTTACCAACTGAGCCACCAGGGAAGCCTTGACTAGATGGACCTTTGTTGGAAAAGTAATATCTCTGCTTTTTAATATGCTGTCTAGGTTGGTCATAACTTCCCTTCCAAGGAGCAAGCGTCTTCTAATTTCATGGCTGCAGTCACCATCTGCACTGATTTTGGAGCCCAGAAAAATAAAGTGAGCTACTATTTCCACTGTTCCCCCATCTATTTGCCATGAAGTGATGGGATCAGATGCCATGATCTTAGTTTTCTGAATGTTGAGCTTTAAGCCAACTTTTTCACTCTCTTCACTTTCATCAAGAGGCTCTTTAGTTCTTCTTCACTTTCTTCCATAAGGGTGGTGTCATCACCATATTGAGGTTATTAATATTTCTCCTGGCAATCTTGATTCTAGCTTGTGCTTCCTCCAGCCCAGCATTTCTCATGATGCACTCTGTATATAATTTAAATAAGTAGGGTGACAATAGACAAGATACAAGATATAAGGCACAATATACAAGATACAAGACAATTTTATCAAGATAAAGGTAAAAGTCTTCTGTATGAGTAATAATCAGCAGTGTCTTAAAGTAATGAAAATTTTATCCTTTGTAGCCTTAAATCCAGGATCATCTTCTACTTTTATGAATAGCTTCCTTCTTCAGTTACTTCCTTTTCCATATCCAGAAAAGTAATACTTGCAACAGTAAAATCATTGGAAGCAACTTCCTTCATCAGGTATTCAGACGAATCTCAGGGTCCTCCAGTATGTGCCAGCAAGGACAACATACTGATCACTAAGACAGAAGAGGCAGAGGAAATGAAGTTAAATGAGGAGAGGCTTCAAGAATAAAGGAGAGGCCAAATGTTGCTCTATGTTTAAAGAAAGAAAGAGGTAAGAACTGTCCATTAGACTTGGCTAATAGATCATGGAGGTCCCTGATATCACCAGAGCAGTTATAGTGTCATGGTAGCAATGGAAATCAGAAATGGGGGTGGTGGTAGATAAAGAATTGTGGATGAGAAAGTGGAGGTGGTAGATTGAGTTTATTCCTCACATTGTAGCTCTAATATTTCAGAGAAGATACATGTAAATGAAACTACAAACTAAATAGAAAGGCCACATTACTGTAAAATTTTAAATAATGGCATAAATTAGAGGGTACCTATTTTACACATCTATGCTACCCAGTTCTGCATAGTACTCTAGGCTGATTTTTAAGGATTAAAAAAACTGCAAGAGTGCAAAAAGAAAAATTTATGTGATGTATCTTTCAGATAGTAGTAGTTCTTCATTCTGCTGACAGTTTATGGATGAGTAAACAAAAAAAAGTGCCTATAACTATTTATGTGAAAAATATTTGCAAAAGAAAGAAGAAAATATAGTGTCACATTTATGATGAAAAATACATTACCCAATAATACAAAATTTTAGGTGATAATCACTGGGCACTCAGAGAAATAAAAATATGGATTCCATATTTTAAGAAGATGAAAGAAAAGAAACAGAGAAAGCTAAGGAAGCATTTTAAGGCAAGAAATGTCATTAAAATGTTTAAATTATTAGAAATAGTCAAATGAAGAATCAACCAAGTTGAAACGTGAATCTAAGATGTGAATAAGCTTGAGAAAAGCATAAGCAAGTATAAATTGTCAAATCAATCACAAAGGAAAGTATACCATTACAATTAAATCCAACAAATATTGAATTTGGATTTCAGAAGAAAAGGATGAAGTAGAAAATATGTTCAACTGCATAACAAGTACAAGGCTGTTTGTAAGTATGAAGTCTTCTAATTATGCAACAAAAATGCTTTTACCTAAGGTTCTTTCCACAGATTTGCTTGCAGCTTCAGGTGACAAGAGAATACTAAAATGCGGCTGGATATACTTGGGTAGCAAAAAACTGGCTATAGTTTTATAGCTCCAGACAGGTTATTTGAAAGGCAAGTGATTTCTCCCCTTTGTTCAGTTTTTGTTTTTTAATGAAAAGTTAGAATTAACCAGAATTTAAAATTTTATTAATCCAGTGTCTACTTTGTCCTAGTCTGTCTTTATTGTTGGATTATTATTTACTGTTGCTAATATCTAAACCTAAGATTATGTGATGTAAGTGCTAACAGCTTTTAGTTATTAATGTTATGGAGGAAGTAAATAGTAGACCTATGCATTTGGATAGCAACTGAAGGGACAACTACATTCAGCCTTCAAAGAAGTACTGCAATTATCTTTCACCAGTAATAATGGCTGATAAAGGGAAAAAAAAAAAAAAAAGCAAAAACAAATATAGGAACACAAACAAATTTCTCCTCTTTTTAACAGGTACATAATGCTAATAAATCATAAAAGTCTGTTTGAATGAAAAACATTAGAAAATATGAATCATCAAAACTGGCTGAAAAAAAGCTAAACCAATAAGGAAGGAAAACATTAAGAAAATTGTCAACCATATTTCAGAAATTTTTTGGCAAATATTGTTATAACTCTTCTGAATCTAAAAGAGAAACCTTTCTAGTTACTTCTGAAGTATATATGCTTGTAATACTAAAGCCTTATAAAAATAATGAATGATATGGAAATCTATTTTTCAAATTATAAAGTCTAATTTCTTAAATAATATCATATAAAATCAAATTATGTATTGAGATGGAATTCAAAATAAATTAAACAATCATTCCAGTATCTCAAGGACTATTCATCATTCCTCAATAGATCAGATTGTAAGACTATATGATAACTCAAGAGGTCTAAAAAGGACTACCTAAATTTTAAGATCCATATCAGACCTTTTTAAAAACTGAATGTTATGTCAAAAGCTGAATCCATCATAACCAGGAATGAAAAAAATACACCACCATATTTTTTACACAAAGCTATAAAAACAACTCACAAATGAACACAAAAGCAACAACAGAAAGCGTAAGTACTGAAAATAAGGTCAAATTATTATTATTAACAAGAGTTTTGTTATCTAAAAAAAACTAAGAAAGGAAAAAACAACAAGTCCTACATGATGATAAATTAATATTTCAAAAGACAATGACTTTCTTATATATCAGTAAATGTTAATTATAAAATGTACTATGAAAATAATTATCCTCATTGGACAAAAATATATACAAATATTAAATTCTTCAAATAAATTTAATAAGAAATGTATAAAAATATGTAGAGAAATAACATATATTTAGCTTAAAATATTATGGCTAGAGATATACAAAGTTCTGTTTTTAAAGAGGCAGTAATATAAACTTTCCAAATTGGAAATTCCAATTAAAATTTCAATAGATTTTTTGGAAGGAAACTTGGAAAAAAAGTGTTCCTAAAGAAACTAGATAAGTAAAGACTGAAAAAAAATGATTTTACATATAGTGAATTAAAATATACTTTGGGGAGACGGGATAAAGATGGCGGAGGAATAGGACGGGAAGACCACTTTCTCCCTCACAAATTCCTCAAAAGAACATTTCAACTCCGAGCAAACTCCACAAAACAACTTCTGTAGGCTGGCAGAGGTTATCAGGCATCCAGAAAAGCAGACCATTGTCTTCAAAAACAGGTAGGAAAAAATATAAAAGACGAAAAAGGAGACAAAGGAGGTGGGGAGGGAGCTCCGTCCCGGGAAGGGAAGCCCGTCCCAGGAAGGGAATTTTAAGAAGAGAGGTTTCCAAACACCAGGAAACACTCTCCCTGCCGAGTCGGTGGCGAATCTTGGAAACACAGAGGGCAACATAACAGGAAGGAAAAATAAAGAAATAATTAAGACCAAGAGATTACAAGCCCAACAGTAACTCCCCCAGCGGAAAAGCGGCACAGACGCCTGCATCCGCCACTGGGAAGTGGGGGCAGGGCAGGGACGCGCGGGAGGCGCAGGCTACAGTGCTTTGTAAGAATCGGGCAGGAACGCCCCACGCGCAACCAGAACGATCTAACTTGCGCTAGCAAACCAGACTGTGGGATAGCTACCACGCGAAAAGCTCGAACATAAGACACCGCCAGGACCGAGCACAGAACAAAGGACGGAACGGAAAAAGCCGGCTGCAGACCATCCCCCGCCAGGGACAGGCAGCCAGAGCCGTAAGGACTGGAAAGGGGCAATTGCAGACCCGGAGAGACTTTACTTACCTAACTGCAAGCAGGCCTCTTTGCTAAGACTTCTGGGGGTGCTGGACACTCACAATCTGCCTCACGGGGGACGCCAGCGGTCCTCCCAGAAAGCTGAGAAGCAGCGGCAGAAAAGGTGACACGCCGCGGCGATCGCGCTCGCCAAACTCCTGAGCTACTCGGACCTGGGAAGGGCACAAAACGCAGTCCCAGCCGAATCTGTGCCTCTGAGGGCGGCCTGAGCGGCTTGGACCGGGGAAGTGCACGCAGCCTAGGGCCGGCCCCAGACGGTTCCCGGCTGAGCATCGTAGAGCCGGAGCGGTTTGTACGCCGCAAGAAGGGACAAGTCAGGCGGGGCTGAGACACTGTGCACACGACAGTGCTATTTGTTTGCAGCATCCCCCCTCCCCACAGCGCGACTGAACTAGTGAGCCTAAAAAACCAGCAAACAGAAGAAGTTAAACAGAGGGAACCACCTTGGAAGTGATCCCACACGGCCCAAAACATCAGAGAACGGCCAGATATATTTTTAATAATTTTAAAATCATTCCTTTTTTTTTTTTTCTTTTTTTCCTTTTTTCTTCTTTTTTTTTTCTAACTATTTTTTTAATTGTTAAGTCTTCTATTTATCCTCTAATTTTTATTTCTATAACCTACTATTACTATTTAAAAAAAAAAAGACTTTTTTTTTTTTTTAAGGCAAACAACATATATAGCCTTTGGATGGTTGTTGGTGGTTTTTTGTTTTTTTTTTGGTTTGTTTTGTTTTTTTGTTTGTTTGTTTTTTAAATAATTCCTGTGTGTTTTTTTTTCTTTCTTCCTTTTTCCTTCTGCTTCTTTTCTTTAATATTGTATTTTCTAAAATCCAACCTCTACTCTAGATTTTTAATCTTTGCTCTTAGGTTTCTGTTGTCAATTTTGTACATTTAAAAACCCAAACTTCACTACCCATGTTTACCTGAGAGCGAGATTACTGGCTCGACCACTCTCTCCTCCTTTGGACTCTCCTTTTTCTCCACCAGGTGGCCTCTGTCTCTTTTCTCCCCCATCTCTTCTCTATCCAACTCTGTGAATCTCAGTGTGTTCGACGGTGGAGAACACCTAAGGAACTGGTTACTGGCAGGATTTGTCTCTCTCCTTCTCATTCCTCTCTCTTATCCTCCTGGTCACCTCTGTCTACTTCCTCCCTCTCCTCTTCCCCGTATAACTCCGTAAATACCTCTGAGCGGTCCAGACTATAGAGCACACATAAGGAAGTGACTACTGGCTAGCTTGCTCTCTCCTCTTTTGATCTCACCACATCTAATTCCAGTTACCTCTAACTACCCCCTCCATCTTCTCTTCTCCTTGTAACTCAGTGAACCTCTCTGAGTGTCCCTCAATGTGGAGAAACTTTTCATCTTTTACCTAGATGTTTTACCATCGGTGCTGTATAGATGGAGAAGTCTAGAGGCTACTGTAAAAATAAAACTGAAAACCAGAAGCAGGAGGCTTAAATCCAAAGCCTGAAAACATTAGAGAACTCTTGAATTCAGGGAACATTAAGCAATAGGAGCTCATCAAATGCCTTCATACCTACACTGAAACCAAGCTCCACCCAAGGGCCAACAAGTTCCAAAACAAGACATACCACTCAAATTCTCCAGCAACACAGGAACACTCCCCTGAGCTTCAATATACAGGCAGCTCAAAATTATTCCAAAACCCTTGATGTCTCATAACCCATTACTGGTCACTCCACTGCACTCCAGAGAGAAGAAACCCAGCTCCACCCACCAGAACTCCAACACAAGCCTCCCTAACCAGGAAACCTTGACAAGCCACTGATAGAACCCCACCCACAGTGAGGAAGCTCCATAATAAAGAAAACTCCACAAACTACCAGAATATAAAAAGGCCACCCCAAACCCAGCAATATAACCAAGATGAAGAGACAGAGGAATACTCAGCAGGTAAAGGAACAGGAGAGTTGCCCACCAAACCAAACAAAAGAGGAAGAAGTAGGGAATCTACCTGAGAAGGAATTCCGAATATTGATAGTGAAAATGATCCAAAATCTTGAAATCAAAATAGAATCACAGATAAATAGTCTAGAGACAAGGATTGAGAAGATGCAAGAAAGGTTTAACAAGGACCTAGAAGAAATAAAAAAGAGTCAAAATATAATGAATAACGCAATAAATGAGATCAGAAACACTCTGGAGGCAACAAATAGTAGAATAACGGAGGCAGAAGATAGGATTAGTGAAATAGAAGATAGAATGGTAGAAATAAATGAATCCGAGAGGAAACAAGAAAAACGAATTAAAAGAAACGAGGACAATCTCAGAGACCTCCAGGACAATATGAAACGCTCCAACATTCGAATTATAGGAGTCCCAGAAGAAGAAGACAGAAAGAAAGATCATGAGAAAATCCTTGAGGAGATAATAGTTGAAAACTTCCCTAAAATGGGGAAGGAAATAATCACCCAAGTCCAAGAAACACAGAGAGTTCCAAATAGGATAAACCCAAGGCGAAACACCCCAAGACACATATTAATCAAATTAACAAAGATCAAACACAAAGAACAAATATTAAAAGCAGCAAGGGAAAAACAACAAATAACACACAAGGGGATTCCCATAAGGATAACAGCTGATCTTTCAATAGAAACTCTTCAGGCCAGGAGGGAATGGCAGGACATACTTAAAGTGATGAAAGACAATAACCTACATCCCAGATTACTGTACCCAGCAAGGATCTCATTCAAATACGAAGGAGAAATCAAAAGCTTTACAGAGAAGCAAAAGCTGAGAGAATTCAGCACCACCAAACCAGCTCTCCAACAAATTCTAAAGGATATTCTCTAGACAGGAAACAGGAAAAGGGTGTATAAACCCGAACCCAAAACAATAAAGTAAATGATAACAGGATCATACTTATCAATAATTACCTTAAACGTAAATGGGTTGAACGCCCCAACCAAAAGGCAAAGACTGGCCGAATGGATACAAAAACAAGACCCCTCTATATGCTGCTTACAAGAGACCCACTTCAAAACAAGGGACACATACAGACTGAAAGTGAAGGGCTGGAAAAAGATATACCACGCAAATAGAGACCAAAAGAAAGCAGGAGTGGCAATACTCATATCCGATAAAATAGACTTTAAAACAAAGGCTGTGAAAAGAGACAAAGAAGGCCACTACATAATGATCACAGGATCAATCCAAGAAGAAGATACAACAATTATAAATATATATGCACCCAACATAGGAGCACCGCAATATGTAAGACAAATGCTAACAAGTATGAAAGGGGAAATCAACAATAACACAATAATAGTGGGAGACTTTAATACCCCACTCACACCTATGGACAGATCAACTAAACAGAAAATTAACAAAGAAACGCAAACTTTAAATGATACATTAGATCAATTAGACCTAATTGATATCTATAGGACATTTCACCCCAAAACAATGAATTTCACCTTTTTCTCAAGTGCTCATGGAACCTTCTCCAGGATAGATCACATCCTGGGCCATAAATCTAAACTTGATAAATTCAAAAAAATCGAAATCATTCCAAGCATCTTTTCTGACCATAATGCATTAAGATTAGATCTCAATTACAGGAGAAAAACTACTAAAAATTCCAACATATGGAGGTTGAACAACACACTTCTGAATAACCAACAAATCACAGAAGAAATCAAAAAAGAAATCAAAATATGCATAGAAACTAATGAAAATGAAAACACAACAACCCAAAACCTGTGGGACACTATAAAAGCAGTGCTAAGAGGAAAGTTCATAGCAATACAGGCATACCTCAAGAAACAAGAAAAAAGTCAAATAAATAACCTAACTCTACAACTAAAGCAACTAGAAAAGGAAGAATTGGAGAACCCCAGAGTTAGTAGAAGGAAAGAAATCTTAAAAATTAGGGCAGAAATAAATGCAAAAGAAACAAAAGAGACCATAGCAAAAATCAACAAAGCCAAAAGCTGGTTCTTTGAAAGGATAAATAAAATTGACAAACCATTAGCCAGACTCATCAAGAAGCAAAGAGAGAAAAATCAAATCAATAAAATTAGAAATGAAAATGGAGAGATCACAACAGACAACACAGAAATACAAAGGATCATAAGAGACTACTATCAGCAGTTGTATGCCAATAAAATGGACAACGTGGAAGAAATGGACAAATTCTTAGAAAAGTACAATTTTCCAAAACTGAACCAGGAAGAACTAGAAAATCTTAACAGACCCATCACAAGCACGGAAATTGAAACTGTAATCAGAAATCTTCCAGCAAACAAAAGCCCAGGTCCAGACGGCTTCACAGCTGAATTCTACCAAAAATTTCGAGAAGAGCTAACACCTATCCTACTCAAACTCTTCCAGAAAATTGCAGAGGAAGGTAAACTTCCAAACTCATTCTATGAGGCCACCATCACTCTAATACCAAAACCTGACAAAGATGTCACAAAAAAAGAAAACTACAGGCCAATATCACTGATGAACATAGATGCAAAAATCCTCAACAAAATTCTAGCAATCAGAATCCAACAACACATTAAAAAGATCATACACCATGACCAAGTGGGCTTTATCCCAGGGATGCAAGGATTCTTCAATATCCGCAAATCAATCAATGTAATTCACCACATTAACAAATTGAAAAATAAAAACCATATGATTATCTCAATAGATGCAGAGAAGGCCTTTGACAAAATTCAACATCCATTTATGATAAAAACTCTCCAGAAAGCAGGAATAGAAGGAACATACCTCAACATAACAAAAGCTATATATGACAAACCCACAGCAAACATTCTCCTCAATGGTGAAAAATTGAAAGCATTTCCCCTAAAGTCAGGAACAAGACAAGGGTGTCCACTTTCACCGCTACTATTCAACATAGTTCTGGAAGTTTTGGCCACAGCAATCAGAGCAGAAAAAGAAATAAAAGGAATCCAAATTGGAAAAGAAGAAGTAAAACTCTCACTGTTTGCAGATGACATGATCCTCTACATGGAAAACCCGAAAGACTCCACCAGAAAGTTACTAGAGCTCATCAATGAATATAGTAAAGTTGCAGGATATAAAATCAACACACAGAAATCCCTTGCATTCCTATACACCAATAATGAGAAAGTAGAAAAAGCAATTAAGGAAACAATTCCATTCACCATTGCAACGAAAAGAATAAAATACTTAGGAATATATCTACCCAAAGAAACTAAAGACCTATATATAGAAAACTATAAAACACTGATGAAAGAAATCAAAGAGGACACTAATAGATGGAGAAATATACCATGCTCATGGATCGGAAGAATCAATATAGTGAAAATGAGTATACTACCCAAAGCAATTTACAAATTCAATGCAATCCCTATCAAGCTACCAGCCATATTTTTCACAGAACTAGAACAAATAATTTCAAGATTCGTATGGAAATACAAAAAACCTCGAATTGCCAAAGCAATCTTGAGAAAGAAGAATGGAACTGGAGGAATCAACTTGCCTGACTTCAGGCTCTACTACAAAGCCACAGTCATCAAAACAGTATGGTACTGGCACAAAGACAGACATATAGATCAATGGAACAAAATAGAAAGCCCAGAGATGAATCCACACACATATGGACACCTTATCTTTGACAAAGGAGGCAAGAATATACAATGGAGTAAAGACAATCTCTTTAACAAGTGGTGCTGGGAAAACTGGTCAACCACTTGTAAAAGAATGAAACTAGATCACTTTCTAACACCACACACAAAAATAAATTCAAAATGGATTAAAGATCTAAATGTAAGACCAGAAACTATAAAACTCCTAGAGGAGAACATAGGCAAAACACTCTCAGACATAAATCACAGCAGGATCCTCTATGATCCACCTCCCAGAATTCTGGAAATAAAAGCAAAAATAAACAAATGGGATCTAATTAAAATTAAAAGCTTCTGCACAACAAAGGAAAATATCAGCAAGGTGAAAAGACAGCCTTCTGAATGGGAGAAAATAATAGCAAATGAAGCAACTGACAAACAACTAATCTCAAAAATATACAAGCAACTTATGCAGCTCAATTCCAGAAAAATAAACGACCCAATCAAAAAATGGGCCAAAGAACTAAATAGACATTTCTCCAAAGAAGACATACGGATGGCTAACAAACACATGAAAAGATGCTCAACATCACTCATTATCAGAGAAATGCAAATCAAAACCACAATGAGGTACCACTTCACACCAGTCAGAATGGCTGCGATCCAAAAATCTGCAAGCAATAAATGCTGGAGAGGGTGTGGAGAAAAGGGAACCCTCCTACACTGTTGGTGGGAATGCAAACTAGTACAGCCACTATGGAGAACAGTGTGGAGATTCCTTAAAAAATTGCAAATAGAACTCCCTTATGACCCAGCAATCCCACTGCTGGGCATATACACCGAGGAAACCAGAATTGAAAGAGACACATGTACCCCAATGTTCATCGCAGCACTGATTATAATAGCCAGGACATGGAAACAACCTAGATGTCCCTCAGCAGATGAATGGATAAGAAAGCTGTGGTACATATACACAATGGAGTATTACTCAGCCGTTAAAAAGAATTCATTTGAATCAGTTCTGATGAGATGGACGAAACTGGAGCCGATTATACAGAGTGAAGTAAGCCAGAAAGAAAAACACCAATACAGTATACTAACACATATATATGGAATTTAGAAAGATGGCAATGACGACCCTGTATGCAAGACAGGAAAAAAGACGCAGCTGTCTATAACGGACTTTTGGACTCAGAGGGAGAGGGAGAGGGTGGGATGATATGGGAGAATGGCATTCTATCATGTATACTATCATGTAAGAATTGAACCGCTAGTCTATGTCTGACGCAGGATACAGCATGCTTGGGGCTGGTGCATGGGGATGACCCACAGAGATGTTATGGGGAGGGAGGTGGGAGGGGGGTTCATGTTTGGGAACACATGTAAGAATTAAAGATTTTAAAATTAAAAAATAAATAAATAAATAAATAAATAAATAAAAATCCCCTAAAAAAAAAAAAAAAAAAAATATACTTTGGCCCTCTGTATCTGCAGGTTCCAACTGCTGATCAAAATAGTCGAATAAACAAATTCCAGCAAGTTCCAAAAAGCAAAACTTGAATTTGCCATACACTGGGAACAATTTACAAAGGATTTACATGGTATTTACAACTATTTACATAGCATTTACATTGTATTAGGGTATTATAACTAATCCAGAGATGATTTACAGTATAAGGGGAGATATGTGTAAGCTATATGCAAATACTATATAATGTTACATAAAGGAGTGAGCATCTGCAAATTTTGGCATCCAGAGAGGTCCCAGAACCAATTCTTCACAGATACTCAAGGAACACTGTACATAAAAATAAAAATGTAATATGGTGATATTTATGAAAAAATAATGCAATAAAATATAAAACAAAATGTAATCAAATATAACTAGAAGAACCCTTTTTATAAGATGTGACACAAAGTTATACAAAATTGATATTTTTATAAATTATACTATAATTTAGGAAAACTATAAATTCAATTTACTTTTAACAAGTTGAATATAGGCTTTAATACAGTATTTTGGCCATAAAAATTATTCCACTTTTAGAAATGTATTTGAAAAATCTAAATACATTGTCTAAGTTAAATATATATTTATTTTACTATTAATGGAAATGGAACTAAAAAGAAATGTAAGACAATGGAATTAAAATACATGTATTGATTAAAATACATTCCTGTACATCAAATATTAGATAGCAATTAATATTGTAGAACAATATTTATACAGTGTACACTGAATGAAAAAGGCAGGTTAAAAAAAAAGACATGATTTCTTTTTCTAGCTGGAGTGCTTGAATGATGTTCTTTATTTGTTCTAATGATACATTAGATTTTGTATAATTAGCAACTATTTTTGAAGAAATAATTATATACTTTTATTTTTTAAAAAGGCAAGCATTCTAACCAGGGTTAACCATTCATATGTGATCCTGGGCAAATCAATTAACCTCACAGAATCTCCATTTCTTCAGCAAATAATTTTTAAAAATAACTGTCTTTCTTATGTGTTATATGTAATAATATATGTGTTATATACATTGTGTTTTGTGGATATGAGCAGATTCTTACCAGTTATCTATTTTATAGATAGTAGTTTGTATATGTCAGTCCCAATCTCCCAATTTGTCCCTCCACCCCCAATCCCCTGGAAACCATAAATTGTTTTTTTATATCTGTGATTCTATTTCTCTCTGTAAATAAGTTCATCTGTACCATGTTTTTAGATTCCACATATAAGCTCTGATATCATATTGTATTTGTCCTTCTCTTTCTGACTTACTTCACTTCAGTATGACAATCTCTAGATCAATTCATGTGGTTGCGAACGGCATTATTTTGTCCTTTTTTATGGCTGGGTAATAGTCCATCATATATGTGTACCACATCTTCTATATCCATTCCTCTGCTGATGGATATCTGGCCTGGTTCCATGTCTTGGCTATTGTTAATAGTGCTGCAGTCAACACTGGGGAACATATATCATTTTTAACTACAGTTTTCTTTGGACATATGTCCAGAACTGGGATTGCAGGATGATATGGTAGTTTTATTTTTAGTTTTTTAAGGAACCTCCATATTGTCCTCCATAGTGGCTGTAACAATTTATATAACTGTTGTCCCACCAACAGTGTAAGAAAGTTCCCTTTTCTCCACATCCACTTCAACACTTTTTGTTTGTATATGTCTTGATGATGGTCATTATCAAAGTGATGATTTCTTCAATAAGAAATTTCTACAGTGAGATGACACCTCAAGGTAGTTTTGATTTGTCTTACTCTAAAATTTAGTGATGTTGTGCATCTTTTCATGTTTTTTAGCCATCTGTATGTCTTCTTTGGAGTAATGTTTACTTAGATCTTCCACCCATTTTTTTGATTTGTTTATTTGTCTTTGTACTGAGTTGAATGAGCTGTTTGTATATTTTGGAGAATAATCTCTTGCCAGTCACTTCATTTTCAAATGTTGATATTTTCTCCCATTCTGTGGGTTGTCTTTTTGTTTTCTTTATGGTTTCTTTTGCTATGAAAATCTTTTATGTTTAATTAGGTTCCCTTTGTTTATTTTTGTTCTTATTTTGATTACTTTAGGAGGTGGATCAAAAAAGATAGTGCTTTGATTTATGTCAGAGTGTCCTGCTTATGTTTTCCTCTCAGAGTTTTATAGTATCTGACTTTACATTCCCATCAGTTCATGGCAAATAGATGGGGAAACAATGAAACAGAGACAGACTTTATTTTCTTGGGCTCCAAAATCACTACAGATGGTGACCGCAGCCATGAAATTAAAAGACATTTGCTCCTTGGAAGAAAAGCCATGACCAACCTAGACAGCATATTAAAAAGCAAAGGCATTACTTTGCCAACAAAGGTCCATCTAATCAAAGCTGTGGTTTTTTCCAGTAGTCATGTATGGATGTGAGAATTGGATTATAAAGAAAGCTGAGCACCGAATTGATACTTTTGAACTGTGGTGTTGGAGAAGACTCTGGAGAGTCTTGGACTGCAAGGAGATCCAACCAGTCAATCCTAAAGGAAATGAGTCCTGACTATACATTGGAAGGACTGATGTTGAAGCTGAAACTCCAATACTTTGGCCACCTGATGTGAAGAACTGATTCTTGGAAAAGACCCTGATGCTGGGAAAGACTGAAGGCAGGAGGAGAAGAGGACAACAGAGGATGAGTTGGATGGCATCACTGACTCAATGGACCTGAGTTTGAGCAAGCTCTGGAAGTTGGTGATGGACAGAGAAGCCTGGCATGCTGTAATGCATGGGGTCACAAACAGACATGACTGAGCGACTGACCTAGCTGACTGAATCTTACATTTAGGTCTTTAATCCATTTTTAGTTCACTTTTGTACGTGGCATTAGGGAGTGCTCTAATTTCATTCTTTTACATGTAACTGTCCAGTTTCCCCAGCACCACCTATTGAGGAGACTATTTTTTCTCCACTGAATGTATATTCTTGCCTCTTTTGTCAAACATTAGGTGACTTCCTATCTTTTTTCACTGATCTATACTGCTGTTTAGTATGTTTAGTTGGGAAAAGAATCTAGAAAAGAGTGGATATGTGTATGTGTATGTGTATAACTCATTCACTTTGCTGCAGCAGAAGCTAACACAGCATTGCAAATCAACTATATGTCAATAAAATTTTTAAATATATTTGTTAAAATATTAAAAACTTAGTGTTAACTATAAATGTACTGGGAAATTTAAAAATGAAAGCTAATATTTATTTCAGTTAAGTTCAGTTGCTCAGTCATGTGTCGACTCTTTGCCACCACCTTGACTGCAGCATGCCAGGCCTCCCTGTCCATCACCAACTCCTGAGTTTACTCAAACTCCTGTCCGTTGAGTCAGTGATGCCATCCAGCCATCTTATCCTCTGTCATCCCCTTCTCCTCCTGCCTTCAATCCTTCCCAGCATCAGCGTCTTTTCAAATGAGTCAGCTCTTTGCATCAGGTGGCCAAAGTATTGGAGTTTCAGCTTCAACATCAGTCCTTCCAATGAACATTCAGGACTGATCTCTTTTAGGATGGACTGGTTGGATCTCCTTGCAGTCCAAGGGACAAGAGTCTTCTCTAACACCACAGTTCAAAAGCATCAATTCTTTGGCACTCAGCTTTCTTTATAGTTCAACTCTCACATCCATACATGACTGTAATTTAAAACAAACAAAAAACACCTAAAGACACATACACCAACTGAAGAAAATCAAGAGCCCAGAAATAAATTCATGAATATATAACCATTATTTTACAAGGGAGCCAAGAATAATCAGAGGAGAAAAAATAATTTCTTCAATAACCAATGCTGGGAAAATTGTATATAAAAGAATGAAACTGGACTCCCTATCTAACACCTCTTACAAAAATTAACTCAAAATTAATTAAAAACTCAAATGTAAGACTGTAACACTAAAGCTTCTAAAAGAATATATAGGAAATAAACCTCCCTCACATGGGTACAGGCAATGATATTTTTGGATATAATACATAAAGCACAAGCAAAAATATCAAAATTAAAATTTAAAAAACAATAAGAAATAAACAAATGTGAATACACCAAACTAAAAAACACCTCACAGCAAAAGAAGCATCAACAAAATGAAAAGACAATCTATGGAATGGTGCAAAAGAAACTTGCAAACCATATATTTGATAAGTGGTATATAGATAGATATATATATAAAGAACCCATATAACTCAATAGAAAGACACCAAATAATCCAGTTTTAAATTGGCAAAGGAACTGAATAGACATTCTGCCAAAGAAGCTAGACAAATGGTCAACAAGTACATGATAAGGTGCTCAATATTACTAGTTTTTATAGAAATGTAAATCAAAACCATAATGATCTATCCCCTCATACATAGTAGATGGCTATCATCAAAAAGACCAGAGATAACAAAAGTTGACAAGAATGTGGAGAAAAATAACCTTTGTGCATTGTTGGTAGGATTGTTAATCAGTATGGCCACTATGGAGAACAATTCTGAGGTTCCTCAAAAATAAAAAATAGAGCTACTATACGATGTAGCAATTCTACTTCTGGAAATAAACCTGAATGAAACAAACATTCTATGTTCAAGAGATATCTCCACCCTGATGATTACATCACCATTATTTAAAATAGCCAAGACATGAAAACAACTTTGTCCAACAAAGAATGAATAGATAACACATACATGTGTATATACATATATATGTATACACACACTCACAAACAATGAAGTATTGTGTGTTGCGTGTTCTTAGTCACTCAGTCATGTCTGACTCTTTGTGACCCTATGGACTGTGTAGCTTGCCAGGCTCTTCTGTTCATGGGGATTCTCCAGGCAAGAATACTGGAGTGGGTTGCTGTGCTCTTCTCCAGGGGATATTCCCAATCCAGGGACTGAACCTAGGTCTCCTGCATTGCAGGTGGATTCTTTACCAACTGAGCCACTGGGGAAGCCCAATGAAATATTACTGAGTCATAAAAATGAAGCAAATCCTGACATTTGTGACATCATAGATGGACCTTGAGGGCATTATGCTAAGTAAAATTAACCACAGAGAGAAAGACAAATCCTATATGGTCTCACTTAAATGTGGAATCCAAGACAAATAAAACAAAAATATACAAGCAAGCAGATAAAAATCCAAACTTACAGAAAAAGGGATCAGATTTGTAGTCACTGGAGGCAGGGTGTAAAGGGTTGGGGAATTAGAGGAAGGTGGTCAAAATGTACAAACTTCTGGTTATAAGATAAATACTGGAGATGCAATATACAACATGATGACTAAGGTTACATTACTGTATGGTATATTTGAAATTTGTTAGAATAAATACAAAGAGTTATCATCTTAAGGAAAAACTCATTTTCCCCTATATATATGATATATACATATGTTAGCTAAACTTATTGTAGTAATAATTGCACAATATGTTACACATAACATGCATTATACTCTATGCCTTAACTCATACAGTGCTGTTTGTCAATTATATTTCAAAAAAACTATGGAAAATGTTTTCCAAATGTATGAAAACAGATCAGACACAATAAGAAAATAAATTCAAAAATATGAAGTTTTGAAATTTGAATGTCAGTTTGGCAAAATTAAAATGTAGAAAATCCATCAAGAATTAAAGTGAGAAAATTATGATATATGAACATGATAAATTTTATGTGTACCACAAATAGAATGAACTAGAACTAGAGTTTGACTTCAAGTGATTTCAAATTTCTAGGTGTGCTAAAGTGAAACAAGCAAGATGCCAGTAAGGGTGCTTTGATGCATGCGTGCTAAGTCACTTCAGTTGTGTGCAACTCTGCGTGACCCCATGGACTGTAACCCACCAGGCTTCTCTGTTCATGGGGATTCTCAGGCAAGAATACTGGAGTGGGCTGGCCATTGGGTAGAGCATGTTAATTATTTTGTAAAAAAAAAAAAACCCTATAAATTAGATAAATAGATCAATATAGATATGTTTATATATAGAGTATACATGTCTATATGTTATGCATATTTACATTTAATATGTAGATACATGAATAAGTGTGTGTGTTTTATATGATTCTATGTCTATATATTTACATGTCTATCTATTACAGCTGATACTATTCTATCATGCAATTTGTTTGTGAGGTTGGTATGGAAATGTGGAAAAACTTAAAGAAGAAAACACAGGTTAAAAGAGCTAAAAAAAACCTGAATCTTTAAAAGTAACAGTGAACAACCATATTTATGCAAAACTGTAAATATATATGAGTATAACCTGAATTTCAATTACCAAAAAAATTTGCTGGACTATGTGATGTTCATAACATTTTTGAAAGAAGCAAGTTACTGATTAATGTCATTAATATGGTTCTATTTGATGATAAAAACGAAGAAACACATTTCATATATATGTTTGCATGAGCAAACAGAGAGCTACACCAGCCTGCTGACATCACTTCACTTGGGGGAGGAGTTGGGGTAGATACACTTGGAAGAGATCAGGTGGGTATTTTATTACACTTAGTACAAAGACAATATAGTAAATATCTTAAAGCATATTTTAAAAGTTATCTTAATCCCATCTGGCAAGATATATTGAAACCCTTAAAAATCCTCATTTCTCTTGATGCAGTATTTCTCTATTAAGAATTTTTCTTGATAAGTATAGATGCTTTCCAGGATTTATGTACAAGAATGTTAATTGTAAAATTATTTATAAGAGCACAGATTTGAGCTAATGTTCCATCAACAAGGAGCTAGCTAGATTTAATAAAATGTTAATTACACATACAAGTGTAAGTCTTATTCATACAATGTATAAATATACACATATATTTCTATGAAAATATTTAAATTCATGTAGACACATTTTAGAGAAAATATGAAATCCTTCTACATGCTACAAATGTATTACCAGTTTGCCATTGCTTTGGATTCTTTTGTGATGCATTTACTGTACTTTAACCAATATGAAAAGATAGTAGAATTAACACCACCAAATTATTAACAGTGAGCCAGTAGGCATATTTTCATGATTTAGTTTCAGATTAATGTTTACATTGGGCTTCCCTGGTGGCTCAGATGGTAAAGAATCCACCTGCATTGTGGAAGACCTGGGTTCCATCCCTGGGTTGGGAAGATCCCCTGGAGAAGGGAATGCAACCCACTCCAGTATCCTGGCCTGGAGAATCCCATGGACAGAGGAGCCTGGCAGACTACAGTCCCTGGGGTCGCAGAGTTGGACATGACTGAGAGACTAAGCACAGATGTATATATGCCCTGTGTGAGTGCTAGTTGCTCAGTCATGTTTGACTCCGTGACTCCATGGACTGTAGCCTGCCAGGCTCCTCTGTCTGTGGAATTATCAAGGCAAGAATAATTGGAATGGGTCGGTATTTCCTACTCCAGGGGATCTTCTTGGCCCGGGGATCGAACCTGCATCTCCTGCATCCCCTGCATTGGCAAGCAGATTCTTTATCACTGAGCCACCTCGGAAGCCCCTAATATACCTTATATATCCTCAATCATTAAAACATGTTACATTTATGAAAAAGAAATAAATTATTCAAAATAAATTGTCGTTTTGTGTAATATGATGTATTTATTTAAACAGTTTGGAAAGAAAAACTCTATATTGAGTATAAGAGCATATAGGTAGGCATAAAATATATACTGTTCAGGAAGTCACGCTTCTTAGAATATTGTGACATGGGATAAGAGATTATATTTATTATTTTTAGATACAAAGTGGAAATGGGAATTGTTAATGATTCCCTGTGGCCTGAATGTATACTTAAAAGTTATTGATATTTTCTTTTCTTGATGTATCACTAAGACATATTACATACAAATGTTAGCATATACATATTTTCAGAAATTATAGGTTGTTAAAAAGTCAATTATTATTAAACATTTCAATATTGTTTTTCTCCAATTTAATTAAACGTCAATGGATAGGTTTTCTTTAATTCATTGTGCTTTTTTACTTTTAGCTGTCTAAAGTGCTCAATTTCTTTATAAAATATGTTGAAAAGGAGGCATTGGTTTGGTTTCATTTGGTTTGGTTGCTCTTTAATACAAGTAGTTTGAAAATAATTCTGAAATGAAACTTTCACGGTGGTCAAGTTATTCCTATTATCTTTCCATAGCACCAACCATGAAAAGAAAAATCCATTGCTATTTTAACAATCATATTTAAGAGTAAAAAGACCTTTCCGAAAGGTGAGAGATTGCCTTTGGTACTGCTAGTTAAATGTCATATTTTCCTCAGGAACTTGGAGTCACCTTTATTAATATAGTTGACTATAGTGGCATCTGATACCTCATTCTGAATTTAGAAAACCACTAAGCTTTTTGTATTTCTTATCTACACAATCCAGCTTCCATATCAAACTTGGAAGCTGCTGCAATGTTTGCCCTTCACTCAATTAATTTCACACTTAAAGACTAATTATACTAGAATTCTTGTGGTTAGAAGAGACAGAAACTCAGCTCTAAACAGTTTAACATAAAAACGGAATTTTATAAAGTTATGAGATGTTTCACTGAACCTAAAGATAACAATGGGGCAAGGCCTGAGGAAAAAGTGAAATGAACAATTTTCTTCTCTGCGTCTCTCTGCGGTTCTGGTTCATTTTTCTTTCTTTCATTGCTTCTGAACCTTCTGTGGTCCACAAGCCAGGACATATGGTCATATAACTGTTCCTAACAGTTCAATCCCCCCCTCCTAGAGCATGACACTCTTGGCCTAAAGTCCTAAACCTACTAGATAGGGATCAGTGTCCCTACCTGGCAAGCTGCCCCCAACAAACCAGTCAACTGAAGTCGCCTGGTTATAAGGTTGATTCTGCGGCTACAATATGGATGGCAGTACTGAGGAAGACACAGACTTAGAAAAAGTGGGGGGGTTGATGGTCCAAAAAAGTAATATATATCCATTGTACTAGTGTCTTATCTAGATTATTCTCTACAGAGACATATCTAATTTTACTGCACTTTTTAAATATTGCGTTTTTTACAAGTTGAAAGTTTTTGTCAACCTTGCATCAAGTAAGTCTTTTGTGTGTGTGTGTCCATGCACATGTGCCTGCACTGATATTGTAGCCCACCAGGCTCCTCTGTGCATGGGATTCTCCAGGCAAGAATACTGGGAAGGTTTGCCATGTTCTCCTCCAGGGGATCTTCCTGACCCAGGGATCAAATCCAGATTGTCTGCATTGCAGCCAGATTCTTTACTGGCTGAGCCACCAGGGAAGCTTCCCATTACAAACTGAATGTGTCAACCTTGCATCAAGCAAGTCTATTGGCGTCATTTTTCCAGGAGCATTGGCTCACTTCCTGTCTCTATGTCATATTTTGGTGATTCTAGCAATACCTAATTTTTTTTCATTATTATTAGATTTTTTATGGTGACCTGTGATCAGTGATATTTGATGTTATTATTTTAATTATTTGGGGGCACCATGAACCCCACCCACATAAATTGACAAACTTAATAACTACTGTGTATGTTCTGACTGCGCCACCAAGTGGCTGTTCCCTGTGTCCTTCCCTTTCCTTGGGCATCCCTATTCCCTGAAACAAGAGAATATAGATAGTAGGCCAATTAATCACCCTACAGTGACTTCTAGGTATTCAGGTGAAAGGAACTGTCACACATCTCTCACTTTAAAAACAAAAGCTTAAGTGATTAAGCTTAGTGAGCAAAGTATATTAAAAGCCAGGAAAAGCTTAGATCTAGGCATCTTGCACCAGTTAGCCAAGTTGTGAATACAAAGGAAAGGTTCTTACAGGAAATTAAAAGTGCTACTCCAATGAACACAAACAATAAAGTGAAAAAGCCTTATTGCTGACATGGAGAACGTTTTAATGGTCTGGCTAGAAGATCAGACCAACCACAACATTCCTCTAAGCCAATGCCAAACCCAGAGCAAAGCCCTAACTCTCTTCAGTTCTCTAAGGGCTGAAGAGGTGAGAAAGCTGCAGAAGGAAAGTTTGAAGCCAGCAGAGGTTGGTTCAGGAGGTTTAAGGAAAGAAGAAACTTCTATAAGACAGAAGTACGAGTGCTGATATAGAAACTGCAAAAAGTTATTCAAAAGATCTAGCTAAGATAATTCATGAAGGTGACTACACTAAACAAGAGATTTTCAATGTAAATGAACCAGCCTTATATTGGAAGAAGATAGCATCAAGGACATTCATAGCTAGAGAAAACTCAATGCCTAGCTTCAAAATTTCAAAGAACAGGTTTGACTCTTTTGTTAGGGGTTATTGCAGCTCGTGACTCAAAGTTGAGGCCAATACTCATCTACCATTCCCAAAATCCTAGGGCCCTTATGAATTATGCTATGTCTACTCTGCGTATGCTCTACAGATAGAACAACAGAGCCTAGATAACAACGTATCTATGTACAGTATAACTTATTGAGTATTTTAAGCCCGCTGTTGAGACATACTGCTCAGAAATAAAGATTCATTACAAAATACACTATTGACAATGCATCTGGTCACCCAAGAACTCTGATGGAGATGTACAATGATATTGGTTTTGTTTTTATACCTGCTAATATATCTATTCTGAAGCCTATAGATCAAAGAGTCATTTTGACTTTTAAGTCATTATTTAAGAAATGCAGTTCATAAGGCTGTAGTTGCTATAAATAATGATTTCTCTAATGGATTTAGGAAAAGTAAATTGAAACTTTCTAGAAAATATTGAATTAAGAACATTTATGATTCATGGAAAGAGGTCAAAGCATAGACATTAA
Organism: Budorcas taxicolor; assembly: GCF_023091745.1. Classification (NCBI taxonomy): domain Eukaryota; kingdom Metazoa; phylum Chordata; class Mammalia; order Artiodactyla; family Bovidae; genus Budorcas; species Budorcas taxicolor. The sequence continues at coordinate 43,454,843 of NC_068918.1, forward strand.
GAGGAATTTGGAAGAAGTTGACTCCAACCTCATGAATGACTATGAGGCATTCAAGATGTTCTCAGTTGTGGTGAAAACAGCAAGAGAACTAGAATTAGAAGTGGAGCTTGATGTTGTGAATGAATTGCTGCAATCTTATGATCAAACTTGAATGGATGAGGAGTTGCTTCTTATGGAAGAGGAAAGGTGGTTTCTCAAGATGAAACCTTCTCCTGGTAAAGATGCTATGATGATTTTTGAAATGACAACAAAGGATTTAGAATATTAGGTAAATTTCATTGATAAAGCAGCAGCAGAGTTTGAAAGGATTGACTCCAGTCTTGAAAGAAATCCTAATGGGTAAATAGAATTGAATGCTGCAAAGAAGTCATTTGTGAAAGGAAGTGTTAATTGATGCAGGAAACTTCATTGTTGTCTTGTAAGGAATTGTCACAGCGCCCCCAGTCTTCAGCAATCACCACCCTTATGAGTGAGTATCCATCAACATCGAGGCGAGGCTTTCCACCAGCAAAAGGATAACAACTCACTGAAGACTCAGATGATGGTTAGCATTTTTTGTAAACCATTTTAAAATTAAGTATGTAAATTGCTTTTAGATATAAGTCTATTAATATCTCACCCTTAATAGACAACAATGTAGTAAAAATATAACTTTTAGATGCACTGGAAAACCAAAAACATTTGTGAATTGTTTTATTTTTATATTCACTTTATTGCAGTGGTCTAGAACTGAACCCACAAAATTTCTGAAGTGTGCCTCTGTCATATTGATTTCTCCTTAAACTGCAGAAATTCACTTTGAATCAGATACATGGAATACTTTGATTCATTAATCTCAAGAGAAGTTGGTTTTAATTTCAATAAAAATATTAATTCTATCCACTTCCTTTATTCTTTCTCCAGTGCTAATTATGCCTGTCCATGCCTCATTCAATCTCTCCTCCTTGGTAGTCGATCCTGGTATGTGGCACAAAGACAAATCATTAACACAAGTGACATTGTTATCTGAACTCTCTCTTAAGCCCTCAAATATCCTGAGTTCCTTATCATCAAAATCTTTGGCTAAGTCACTATGTGGTAGAGCTAAGCCAACAGAGTTCAGCCTATATGTACTCATCCTCACCAAACACATAATTAAACTTACCGCGTTACTAATCCATCTATTACAGAAGTGAAGGTGATTTTAAGTCTTATATTCATCCATATTTCTAATTCACAAAATGACAACTCTAGTGTGTCATTGATTAGAAGGATATGAGCAGAAGAAATGGATTTTGGAACCTGCTACCACCTACTGCCATATCCACATACCCTAGGACATCAGTATGTTATTTACAAGTTTATTTATTTCATAGGCCCACAGTTGCAGATTTCTATTCCAGTTCTTCTATGTGATGTAATCTTGCCAAATTATTTAATCTTTCTAAACCAATAATCTTATCTAGAAAAAAGAGGTTTGATATATCTAACTCAAAGTGTTATAAGGATTAAATAAGATAATGTATACAGTGCTACAAGCATAGTTTGTCTTTTTAATAAATATTAGTTTTCATAATACTCATCCCAATAACCCTCTAAGACCAGAGGCTCAGGCTGGCCCTGGAATGACAGATACAGCCGGGCTAACTGGTGGGAAGCAAAAAGGCAGCCTCCATGAGATCCTCACCCTACACTCTGCCTTGAGGCATGTTGGTAGCTCTAAGACTATAAACCGCAGAGATGAGGTTTGAAGGATTCTTTTGAGCTGAGTAGTTTATAAATTGTTCATCAGATAATTAAAAGTGATAAAAAGATCCTAAAACTGTAAGACAAATAGTAATGGTAGAAATATAAATGCTTTATTAATTTTTCTGTTTTCCAAACTTTCTTCATGTGATTCTGTTACTCTCAGGATGAAAACTGTATTTTATTTACACTTGAAATACCTAGGAAAAACAGTAGTTTTAAATACTGTTTATTATAATAGTATTTAAATTAAATATAAATAAAAAGTCTAAGTGCCCAAATAAAGAAGATGGGTAAAGTATGTGTTGGTATATTCATCAAATGATTATGCAAAATTTTGAAAGTGGCAATGTGGATTTATATTCATTTAAATAAGACAAAACACTTAAAAACAGATTATGTATCACTGTGAGCCAATAAAAAAGCTATGCATTGCTTATGGGAAAGTAAAGAAAAAATGTTTGTAATATGTACGATTAAATCAAATAAAACTTTACCAATTTGAAAATTAAAGGAAATCAAGATGGTTAACTTTGGCCTCATGTCTGCCCTAACCCTCCTGCAGCCCTTCTTTTTGGTACCAGCACATACACCATGGCTGCTGCCCTACCTCTCACCTCTTTTTCCCAATTCACCTTGTCTTAAAGACCATGTTTTCAGTTCACTCCCAAACCAGAAGGCTTCAGCCCTTTATCTCTGACCCCAGGTACTCTAGCATAACCTTGCCTGCCTGGATTTCTGCTTCTACCTGCCTGAAGGTATTTAAGACTTCTCTGCCTTCCTGAGTCAGTCCCAGGCATGTCCTACTGGAGGAATGCTGGCCAGAGCCTTCCCCTCTGGGCACACTCAGCACAGTTGGTAGCCTGCACTCTGCTTTTAAAGATTTTATTAGCATTACTGCCACTTTTTAGTTACATAGTACAAATTCATTGATTTGGTACTTAATTATTTAGATCAACTATATCTCTGTAATAACATTATATCAATTTTTTCCTAAAATGTTCTTTATTACGTCTTAATTTAAGAAATGCTATTATAATCAGATTAAACCATGCCTTCCTTTTTTATAAAAAGTGCCTCTTTTATAGCATTTGCAGCACATACATTTATGGCATTAGAATCACTGTTTCTTTCAAATTCAATGATATTCTTGAGAATGAATAAGTCTTCATTAATAAGCACTACTGATTATACACTACACATAATATGTATAATAAAATACATATCTTATAACACTGACAATGACTCTGGTTTCTCTTATTCTGTAAGGGACTTGGTTTTGTTATCAGTGTTCCCTATGACTGCAAAATGATAGAGCATACCCTGGTCCTTGCTGCTGCTTCTGAATCTGCTGGGATAAGCCAATTACGGCTGCCCTTGAAGGACTTCCTGAAGATCCCTGATTTGGAGTTGTATTCTATCTCTTCTCTAATTGCACCTGCCTATAAGGGTGTGACCCTGCTTATTTAACTTATATGCAGAGTACATTATGAGAAACACTGGGCTGGAAAAAGCATAAGCTGGAAACAAAATTGCCAGGAGAAATATCAATAACCTCAGATATGCAGATGACACCACCCTTATGGCAGAAAGTGAAGAGGAACTAAAAAGCCTCTTGATGAAAGTGAAATAGGAGAGTGAAAAAGTTGGCTTAAAGCTCAACATTCAGAAAACAATCATGGCATCTGGTCCCATTACTTCATGGCAAATAGATGGGGAAACAGTGGAAACAGTGGCAGACTTTATTTCGGGGGGCTCCAAAATCACTGCAGATGGTGATTGCAGCCATGAAATTAAAAGACACTTACTCCTTGGAAGGAAAGTTATGACCAACCTAGATACCATATTAAAAAGCAGAGACATTACTTTGCCAACAAAGGTTCGTCTAGTCAATGCTATGGTTTTTCCTGTGGTCATGTATGGATGTGAGAGTTGGACTGTGAAGAAAGCTGAGCACCAAGAATTAATGCTTTTGAACTGTGGTGTTGGAGAAGACTCTTGAGAGTCCCTTGGACTGCAAGGAGAGCCAACCAGTCCATCCTAAAGAAGATCAGTCCTGGGTGTTCATTGGAAGGACTGATGCTGAAGCTGAAACTCCAATACTTTGGCCACCTCATGCAAAGAGTTGACTCATTGGAAAGGACCCTGATGCTGGGAGGGATTGGGGGCAGGAGGAGAAGTGGATGACAGAGAATGAAATGGCTGAATGGCATCACCAACTCGATGGTCATGAGTCTGGGTAAACTCCAGGAGTTGGTGATGGACAGGGAGGCCTGGCGTGCTGCAATTCATGGGGTCAGAAAGAGTCAGACACGACTGAGCGACTAAACTGAACAAGGGTGTGAGGCTTTAACTAACTCTGCCACAACCTGTATGGCAAGGGAGCCATCATTCTCTATGAAGCTTTAGACAATGCAAAACTATCTTAATACTTGCTTGAGCTTTATCAATATGTTTTCCTCTCAGTAAAGTTTTTATCTAGAGGGGAAAAGAAAAATGCATCTCCAGGTATTAAACTGACCTTTCCTTTGGCATAACAAAGGCTGATATCTAAATTTCAAACACTGAAATCTGATGCTAATTTTCTATATGAGGAGGAAAATATGACAGGTACAGTCCTTAAAGCTTTATATAATTTATTTTACTAAAGTTCCAGAATGAACCTGTGGGGAAAACATTACTATACCCATTTTATACATACACAAAAATGGAATTTGAATCCCAATGCTCAAAAATTTACGCCCTTTAAAATCACTGTTCTCCCTGTAGTTACATGAACAAGTCTTATTTCATCCTTAATACTTTGATGACTTATTCTAGGTGCTGAACTTCTTTTCTTTATTTGAATTTGAACTTGTCAAATCAATCAGCAAGCTTCAGAGACTCAGTGGATGCTCTCATAGGCTAATGGAGGACCAGACTTCACTGGCAAACATATCACTTGATCACCTGTACTATCACCATCATGAGAATGACCACTCTTTGAGAACCTACTTTGTGATAACATTTTATCATGAAATTAGCATACATTGTTTTATTTAATCCTCACAGTATTCCACAAATCTGGAATTGTTAACGACAAATTATGGCTTGTATCTGTCAGGATTGTCCAGCAAAACAGAGCCAACAGGATAAAGGGAGTGAGAGAGATTTTAAGGAATTAATTCACAGGCATGTGAGAGCTAGCAAATCCATAGGGCAAACAGGCAGGTTGGAAACTGAGGCATGATTTTTATGTAACAGTCCTGAGGCAGAATTCCTTCTCCAGGAAACCTCAGGGATCATTTTTATTTTATTTTTTTACATTTAAGGCCTTCAGCTCATTGGATGAGGTCCAGGTCCACATTATCAAGAGTAATTTTCTTGCTTAAAATCAACTGATTAAAAAATAAAAGGTGATTTACAGAAAAATAATGGCATATAAATATATGTTTAAAGTTAACTTAAACAATAAATAAGTACATAATCAACCAATTATAGGAGTTAATCACATCTAATGATTGGCCAAACACCTGGACACCATATCCTAACTAAGCTGACACATATATAACTATGACACTACCCTTTCTGAGACAGTGCCCCGCTTGCCTTAATGTGTGTGTGTGACTCACTCAGTTGTGTCCAACTCTGTGAACTCATGGACTGTAGCCCACCAGGCTCCTCTGTCCATGGAATTCTCTAGGCAATAATACTGGAGTCAGTTGCCATTTCCTTCTCCAGGGATCAAACCCAGGTCTCCTGCATTGCAGGTGGATTCTTTACCATCTAAGCCACCAGAGAAGCCCACTGTTTCCTTAATAACATGCTGTATGTGAGGCCACAACTCATCAGTTTAATTTTTATGTAAGCCAAGTACCTTTAGCACCCTACCACCTTCACCCCACTTAAATTATCATCCCTCAAATTCTGCCTCATATCTAAATGTCACCTCTAAAATCTGTTTGTTTCTACCAATCACCACCGGCATTTGGTCATACAGTTATTTGGATTGCTCTAGCAAATTAACAACAGCCAAAGGGTTCATAGCTTTAACTTGTGTTCCGAGACCAACTTCTTAAACCAAGTATAGGTCTCCTGTAAGCCACATAATCCAAGCAAGCCAAAATCTATTACTTTCACAGAGTTTCATGAAAACCATTTGATGTTTCAACAGCAAAACATCATTTGCCCTCAGCAAAATCTTTCATCTACAGTGTTCGGTTCAATCAGCAAAATGTTAAGAGGCATCATTATTTCTCACATTGTGTAAATAAGGAAACAGAAATCAGTAGGCTAAGTAAGCTGTGTAAGCTCAAAGAGCTAGTGTGTGAGATACGGGAGATTTAGAACCCCAATTCATTTGCTCAGCATATATCACTTGAATGCCTCTTGTATTTCAGGCTCCTGAATCCAGCAATAGACAAAATGTACAGACCACCTGCTCTCACAAACTTTAAATTCTAAAAAGTGTAATTTGCAAAAAAATAAATGGGTAATACTTGGAGTATCAGATAATAATATGTACTTGTGAAGAAAAATAAGACAGGTAGCAATTAGGATATATGATTTGAGGGTGATAACTGCAATACAAAAATAAGGTATTCAGAAAGAACTCACTAAGAAGGTGGCATTTGATCAAAGCCCAAAAGAAATGAGTGACCAAACTCAGTGGAAATATAAAGAAAAATGGTGTCTGTCACAGACAGGGACAGTCCTGGCATAGAAGCTGCCTAGCGTGTTTGAGAACTACAGTGGAAGTATTACAGAATGGTGCCAATTTAATTTATGCTAATCTGTCATTACCATCTTTAGATGCCTTTGCTATAGAATTCTGTTTGGCATATCTACATGGAAAGTCAAATATGCTTTACAAAATGAAAGCTATGAAATCTACAATTATTTTATCCCTTAACATATCTATCATATTGATACTTACTTGTCATGATATGAATTCATCCTTCACTCATTAATGGTGCCACAAATTAACTGAAGTGACTGGCAACTAAGTACATGAAGCATTAATTTAGCTTGTTAACCAAGGAAAAGAGTGATTTTGGTCTCTCTAATTCCTTCTCATTTTAGGGACTAATTTAGGCTTGGCAGTACTTTGTTTAAGATGTATTAAGACTTTTGGGAAATCATTGTTTAAAAAGCCTTAAGAGAAATTACTTTTTATAACCAAATAAAATTGAACAAATCTGTGCATTTAAAAATTATAATATCTGACCATATCTATATTTTTAGGGTTCCTTGTTTTGCAGGTAGGTTTTCAAAACAGATTAATCATTATTAATGGTGTCTAAGAAAGAGGATCATTTATATTATCTTATGAGTCTTATATGATGATCATTTATCTAAAATCTGAATTCATTTAATGGTATTTGAGCAATTTCAAAATGGTGATGGTACAGATTCCAGCCTAAGTGCCTAGAGTCTAGGCAGTAAGTTTTACTAACAAAATCTGTGGTTATTACTTATAAGACAAACCAGTTACCAAGTAAATTCTGCACCTGCAGTATCATGCTTACTGTTACTTAAGTCATATGGCAATGAATGTTCAGGTCTATAGCAGTTTACAGCACATTTCTAATGTGTTTCACTTTGATAATAGTTCCTTTAAATCACTTCCAAGAAAATGAGTAAGGTAGATTTCTTCCTTTTCAGTTCAGCCAGATGTTCAAATACACATACGGAAGAACAAGAATTCCAAGGACAAAAAGTCAATCAATTCCATAAATAGAAGTATACAAACAGGAACCTCTTACATGGGGATATTTTTTAAGAAATCTAAAGTGTGTTAAAGTACACTTTAAAGGTTATTCACATATTTTCCAATAAAAACTATGATGGAGCTGCTTCAAGCCCAATAACAATAAATAGCAAAAAGAAACTTTTAAAAATCCTATTCGTCCTGCAGCCTCCTGCCAGAGTCCCACACAATAGCAAATACTTAGGCTGAGAATGGCTCCACTGGAGCAACACTAATACATTTGACACAGCTTCCACCCCGTCATTATGCAGAGGAGCCTGTGCTTATCCTTTTGTAAATTGGAGACTCTTTTAACCAGGAATCCCAGGATGAAACGGAACCATTTTCCTCACGGCAAAACAAATCCTTCTCCAGTGAATTTTGTTATTGTTTATTGTTACACTGTTTTATCAGCACTAAACTGTATGAAAGCTTCAATTAGTTCTTGATGAATGATCCCATAAAAGCATGTAGTTTCATTTCCCCTGCCACCAGATATTTCAGTGAGTGTTATTAAATGAAATATAATTGGGATAAGATTCAGGAAACTCAGAGAGGCTGTAGTGCTCTCAGTTCAGCCTAAAATGGTTAGTCATCAGTGTAGCTGAATCACACTAGACACACTGTACATATAAATTCCCATCGCTTGATCCTGGGGATAATGTAGAGGCACTAGATACAGTCTAATGCACAATCTCTGTCCTTTAGAGAGGATAAAGGCCTATGGTGTGGTGCTGAGTTCAGTGCTGGGTCAAAGAGTTGCTATCTCCATAGAGGAGCCAAAGGAATCTGCATGAATCAGATTTCTGCCTGATGGAATATATTCATGTTATATGTTTCATGGGATCTACTGTATTGTTCCAGCAATGGGTGGAAGCCATCCATTTTCTTCTTTCTCCTTGGTACAGAAACGCTAATATTCAGCTAGGCATAGTGATACATCTGCCTCCTTTGTTTGTGACCATGTTGCTGCCAACAAAATGTAGAACTGGGGTATGAGACTTCTGAGAAATCTCATTAAAGGGAGTTGACTCAACTAGGGTCAGACTCTATAAAAAAATCTTTCTATCTTTCTTTCTTCTTTTAGCCCTTAACACAGAAGTGAAAACTGGAGCATTAGCAACTATATAGGATCAGGATGTGACCTTCATATGAAAATCATGTAGGAGAGTATTAGTGCAGGAAAACAGAATCCTGAGGGCCTGAAGACATTCTGGAGCTAGCATCTAAACCTTGAACTGCAATCCTAGGCCTTCATTAATGTATGATACTCTACTCTTTTGATTGAAACACTGTTATAAGTAACACAAGTCAACTATAACTGAGAGAACTGTAGATCCTTAATATGTTTTTGAATAACTAAACACTACTCTATATTGGTCATTCTGTGAAGCATTTTAAAGCATGGTAACATTTCATCTTTAAAACAAACCTATAAATGAGATACTGATGTGATCTCCACTTTACAGATGAGAAAACTAAATCACAAAGCCATCACATAACTCAGCTGGTGTTGAGGGGCTAAAGGAGAGGAGAGGACTGGAATTCCTGCACTGAATGTTTCTTTCTTTAATGCAATGAATAATACGGTTGTACTTTTATCACCTGTTAAGAGACTGTTCTAATTTCTTGGGAAACAAATGAACAAAAAACGGCCTCCTGTTCACATGGATCAAATACTCTCAAACAGTCTCAAGAGTTCTTAACTCTAATCTTGAATAGAGGTTTTAAAGTGTGGTTTGCAAACCTCTTGGGAAACCAAGATCTAGTGAATATACAACATTAAAACTATTGTCATAATAATACTAAGACTTTTTTTTTCTTTACTCTGTTCACAATTACACTGCTGGTGCAAAAGCAACAGTGGATAAAACTGGTGGCAGTTGGTACCAGACCACTAGTAGTCATAGTATTTCTCACTCCAACAGATCCACAGTTAATAACTAAATTAATTAATTTCCCTTAAGAAAGTACTTGGTGAAACAGTAAAAATGTTTAATTTCATTAAATCTTGAAACCTGCATATACATCATTTTAATATTTTATTTGATGAAATGGGAAGATTACAAAATGCACTTCTGCTATATATTGAGATATGATGGTGATCTGGATGTAAAGAACTTGTGCAATGGAATCAAAAGCTGAACTAGCCAGTCTTTTTATTTGAAAAAATTAATAACAAACTATGGTTACTTGACGTGAATATTTGGTAGGTATTTTATAAAAAAATATTGAAGTAAATCTGTCAGAGGAAGGACCCAACAGAATTTGTGCTGCCAATGATAAAATTTGAGCCTCATAATACTTAAATTTTTTCTGGTGAAATTGGTGGTGATATTGACAAATGTGATGTTTTGATATTTGGAAGATCTGCATAATTCCATGAACTAGTATTCTCTAAATGATCAATGTATATGTTATGTACATGCATGGGTAAAATCATCTACTGGTAAAAGATCCATTCAGAGTGCATAATAAACTAACGGATTTTAATGTAACAAAGTATCAAAAGTATATTACATGATTTCAGAGTTCACATACTAATCTTTAAAAGAACAACCACTTGCTGAGTTTTGGTGTAATATCAAAGAATACCTACAATTATATGTGATGACAACTAAATATCTGCATGAGGCCATATTTTCTTAATGGATTTCAATCATAAGAATGAGTTGTAGCAGATGAAGATACAGATATAAGAACTGACTATGCTTATTAATTTAGATATTAAAGAGATTGGCAAAAGTATAAAATAATATCATTCTTATCCCTTAGTCCTTTTTTGTTGGAAGTTATTTTTCATAAAAATGCTACCTATGTTAACATGCAATGGGTTTACTATTGATATTTTAAATGATTTGTCTTATTTGTCTTATTTTCTTGGTTTCAATTTTTAATGGTAAAAATAACCCATAAAGCAAAATTCATGAAACCAGAAAGTTTGAGAACAGATTATCTAACACATGGCCCTTCATCTTCCTTGGTTGGATGATTTTTCCTGATACCAGAAAATATTTTGGTGGTGAGCAATTTACTTTGAAAAAGAAAACCAGGTTATTCAGACTATTTTCTTTTATTATTTCTATGGGACTCATAGCATCTCATGTGTGCTTCCCTCAAATTTTCGATTATGCTAGAAAGACTCAGTAGCAGAAGAAATTTATTAGTGTAAATTTTGTGACCTGACTATAATCACAAAATTATGCCAGATTTCTCTTATTTGGAATGAGAAAATTAAAGTTCAAAAGCATGTCACCTTTGACACTGCAATTAAGCCAACACTGAGGAGCCTGCAGAACAGATAGAAGTGTTTATGGCTAATTTCTCTAAATGTTGCAACTGGTGTTTTCTCTAAATTTCTAGGAATCAGAATGATTGCTGCAACCTTTTAAAAACTGAATAAAGGAGGATTACCTTCCCTTATGATTTGTTCTTCTTATATCATTTTGTTCAAGAAAGAAGTATACTTTCCACAATCCAACCAAGGCCGCCACTTAAATATAGCATCATATACTATTCAAGTATCTCCTTAAAATTAACAACTTATGACCAGAGATATATTAATACATCTTTTGTTACCTGAACTTTATTGATCAGAGATTCACTTACCTAACAAATTATCAGCCATGGGCATTAGTTTCTGCAGAAAATCACCCAGTCAATAATGTGTTAAGATGACATCAGTCATCTAAACTGTTTTTATATATTTAATATAAAGATAATAAGATTTGTTCTTTATCGTTGTAGTGAGATTGAAAAGAGAGAACAAGCTTGAAAACACCCAAGAAACATGTGCTTAAATACTTTGGATTTTGATACTTTCATTTTTCTGGCTCTAGACGTTCCTCTAACAATAAAATATCTCTCATTCACTATGGTGGCCATAAAAACATACCTTTTTGATCTCTCACAACTGTGACTAAGAATAACTGACCTTTGACCTTGGGCCTATCTCAAGTGCAGTGTTGACACTGAAGCTGTGCTTCCCATAGGCTGCTCCCATTCAATGACTGACAAGACATCAGTACTAAGATGCCTGTTCCTGAGAAAATCACAGTTCTCAGTATTCTAACCAGAAGTGTTGAGAGTTTAAAAAATCAAGTTGCCCAGAATTATAGAGCTCAAGTGCTGAGAATGTTTACCTGGATTTTTCACTAGGTAGAAGGCTGCCTTGAAATATAGAGCTACAAAGATTTGTGAAGTGGCTTCAGTTGATTGTGAATAAAATACAGAAAAGTAATAGGCAGAAAACATGGTATCAGTTAACCCAAACCTTTGTAATCACAATTTTAATTCAGAAATTCAAATCCACTTTATTTTGTGCATGACATCCTCTAACCACATGTACATTTTAATAGGTAATATAAATTATCAAGTTATTAGTGAGCTCTATTCTATTACATATTCAAGTCTTACAGACAAACAGACACACACACACAAACATATATTTTAGTCCTCTTTCAAATGTAGAACGGAATCACTACCGTGGGAAAACAAGTAATTGAAGGAGAGAAGAGAATTAGCCTCACGCACTTCCTGCTTCTGATTCCCACAGTCTTAAATTTAAAAATATTGTGAATCACCTTTTCATATCTTTTAGACACAGAATAGAGAAGCCAATTTATATTTTCTATTATAAACATGCTTCGATTATATGTATAACAGTAAAAAGTAAACACTGTTGTTTAGTCATTAAGTTGTGTCTTGTCTTTTGCTACCCCAAGGACTGCAGCCCGCCAGGATCCCCTGTCCATAGGATTTTCCAGGCAAGAATACTAGAGTGGGTTGCCACGTTCTTCTCCCAAAAAAGTAAACATACAGGCAATAAACAATAAAATAGTAAATAATAAAAAGTAAAAATTACTTTAAACATCTTCTGTACTCTGCCTTAATATCTAAGCATTTCAGCATTTTTCTTAGATGTTACATTTATTTGTAATCATAATACCATCTTATATCCAAAACTCTCATAACTCAATCAGATTTCAAATTTATACGAAGATATATTCTTCAGTTACATACAAACTTATGGAGAGGAAAATAGTGGCAATTACATAACTGGCAATGTTGATGACCATGATGATCACAGCTAAATACTCATTACTTTTCACAGTTTCCCTAATACTCAGTTTCACAACAGCTCCTTTAGGTAGATGAAGTGGATAAACCTTTTTTCCTAAAGAGAAAAACCTAACAGTTCAGTTGTTTTGTTTGTTATCAAATAAATTGTTCTGATTTTAATATCCTCTTCTAGATCACAAATATCAAGAAGTAAGGGAAAATTGCCCTTATACAATTCAAATCTACAGCATCTGTTCACCATTCATATATTATTTTTCCAATCCTTGTATTAGAGTTAAAGGAATACAGACAATAAGCTTTTAATACCAATCTTCTTTTCTTGATAACTAGGTAGTACCATATTTTACCTATCAGTTAAAATGGTTCAAGTCAAATGGGAACATTTTAAAAGTAAATTGCATGTAAAGATGTCATTTTTCCCAACCTGGTCTGTAGATTAAATGCAGTCTCCATCAAAATCCCAGCAAGTTATTCTGTTAATATCAAAAACTGATATTAAATTGTATATGGAAATGCAAAAGACCCATAAGAACATTTTGGAGAATTGACATTCCAGAGTTCAAGATTTACAATAAAGCTACACTAATCAAGAAAGTGTTGACAACAGGATAGGCAAATAGATCAATGGAAGAGAATAGAATACCCAGAGATAGATCCACATAAGTACAGTCAGCTAATCTTTGACAAAGAAACAAAGATAATTTAATGGTGCAAAGATGTTTTCAATAAATGAGACTGGAATAATTAGCCATCTTATATGCACAAAATAAAGAATCTGGACACAGAACACGTAGATTCAAAAAATTAACTTAAAATGAATCATGGACCTAATGTAAAATATAAAACTATAAAACCTTTAGAAAATAGCACAAACGAAAAGCTAGATAACCTTAGGTAAGGTAATGACTTTTTACTTACAACACCAAAGGCATGATCCATGGACAAAAGAACTGACAAGCTGAACTTCATTAACATTAAAAATTTCTGTTCTGCAAAAACACTGTCAAGAGAATTTTTTGAAAGCCATTGATTAGAAGAAAATATTTGCAAAAGACATTTCTGATAAAGGACTGTTGTGAAAAATATACAAAGAGCTTTTCAAATTCAACAATAAGAAAACAAACAAACCAATTAAAAAGTGAGACAAAGGTTTGACAGACACTATATCAAAGAAGATATACAGATGCAAATAAGAATTTTAAAATATGCTCTACATACTCTGGTCATCATAGAAAAGCAAACTTAAACAACAAGGAGATACTACTACCCACCCATTAGAATGCTGGCAAAAATGTAGAGCAATAGGAATTATAATTCTCAGTGCTAGTGGGAATACGAAATGATAAAGCCACCATGGCAATTTCTCACAAAACTAAAAGTAATCTTATCATATTGTCTAGCAAGTATGTACCCTGGTATTTACACAAAGGAGTTGAAAACTTGTCCTACATGCAGATGTTTATAGCAGCATTATTCATAATTGCCAAAACTTGGAAGCAACTAAGTTGTCTTTTAGTAGAACAGATAAATAAACCGTGGCATATTTAGATAATAGACTATTATTCAGAGTTAAAAAGAAATGAACTATCAAGCTATGAAAAGATAAGGAGTGAGCTTAAACACATATCATTAATTGAAAGAAGCCCATTTAGAAAGGATATGAACTGTATGATTCCAACTATATAACATTCTGGAAATGGCAAAACTATGGACAGTAAGGAGATCCATGGTTACACTGGTTAGGAGAAAGAAAGGATGAATAGCAAGAGCACAGAGGATTTTTAGAGCAATGAAATTGTTCTATAATACTACAATTGTTGATACATTTCACATGTGTCCAAATCCATTAAACGCATAATTCTAAAAGTGAACCCTAATGTAAGCTCTGGACTTTGGGAAATAATGATGTGTTAGTGTAGGTCCACTGATTGTAACAAAAGTACTATTCTGGTGAGTAATGGTGTTGTAGGAGAGTCCGTGCATGTATGGAGGGCAAGGGGTCTATGGAATCATCCAGTACTTTGTGCTCAGTTTTGCTAAGAACCTAAAACTGTACTTAGTTTATTTTTTAAGTAGTTTTCATACCATCTGGGTAACATTTTAAAATGATAAGCTGAGAGTTGGGTACTGGAAGCAGTATTTTATAGAGCTTTTGGAGTTTCCCTTGAGAGTCTTCATAATGCTGTTGGGCTTCTACTTTAAAAGACTTCATTTTGCTAAGGGGTGGCATTTTTTCCACTTTGAAGATTCTAACATGTTTTAAAGGTCCTGTTTTTGAAGAAATGAGTATCTGTGGAATTCTCTGATGAGAAAGTTTCCTATTCCAGGAGAAAAGAAGTCCTCTGTTGAAATTATTTACCAGATTATGGTTTTAACCCTGGAGACAGTCTAATCCCTGACAGGGTTATCATCTTTTTGAAAATATTAATATGTTTGGAAAAAGGTTCTACTTCTGAAGAAATTATTATTGCTAGAAGGAGGCTATCTTTAAAATTTTAGTAAGTTGTTGTTTTCAAATATATTCAGTAGCATAGGATGAGTTTGCTGGGGAAACATTAAAGTAGATGTAATTTATTCTATCAGCAATTTTATAGAATTCTACGAACACTGGAATAGAACGAGTACCTCATGATGTGTGTGAATCAATATTTCCATTTATTAAACTAAACAGCCAAGTGAAATGTATGTAACTATTTATATGCCTTACTAGTCATATATATTTTTTGCATATTATTTATTTTTTAATTTTTATATTGGGGTATAGCTGATTAATAATGTGTCAGTTTTAGGTATACAGCAAGGTGATTCAATTAAACATATACATGTATTTACTCTTTTTCAAATTTTTTTCCCATTTAGGTTATAACTGAGTATTGACCACAGTTCCCAGTGCTATACAGTAGGTCCGTCTGGCTGTCTATTTTAAATATAAAAGTGTGTGCATGTCAATTCCAAACTCCCAATCTATCCCTTCTCCTCATCCTTCCCCCCTGGAAACCATAAACTCATTCTCTAAGTCTATGAGTTGGTTTATATTTTTTATTTTAAATATATAACAGAGTCTCATAAGCAATGATAAATATTAGGTCCAGCATTAGACTACTAATATAGGAAATACACACTCTTTATCAATAGTCCTTTTTTAAACCCATTTCTAAAACCAAATATTTCCAAGATCTCACAATATTTCTCATGTGGAGACTTCACATGAATGAACTGAAATAAGATAAGAGGAATAGAGGAATTATAATATTAAATATTTTAATGTTTTCATAGAGAAAAGACAAAATAAATGAGAGAAAGGAAGGAGAAAAGAGAAGTAAAGAAATAAATTAGGTGATTATGCAAATACTGTCTTACATATTTGATGCAAAGAACTGACTCATTGTAAAAGACCTTGATGATGAGAGAGATTGAAAGTGGGAGGAGAAGGGGACGACAGAGGGTGAGATGGTTGGATGGCACCACTGAATTCATGGACATGAGTTTGAGCAAGCTCTGGGAGTTGGTGATGGACAGGGAGGCCTGGCGTGCTGCACATGGGGTCGAAAAGAGTCGGACACGACTGAGTGACTGAACTGAATTCAACTGTCCTACTTATTTCCCTGTAGGATCTGAAATACAAAGAGTAAATAAATGCAAATGGGGAGGGGTAAAAATAAGGAACTTATTGACCTGTTTAGTTTTAACAAAAACAGTCAACTGAAACCCAATGGTTGCATTTTAGTGAAACTTTATTTAAAATGTTTTTCTTTTTTTAAAAAATTTACCATGTGTTGTATATGAGAAATAAGCTAATTTTAAAACATCTTTTATGCAACTTGAAAATCTCAGGAAGAGATATCTGAGGTGTCACTACAGTTCAGTCACTCAGTCGTGTCCAGCTCTTTGTGACCCTATGGACTTCAGCATGCCAGGCCTCCCTGTCCATCACGAACTCTGGGAGAATACTCAAACTAATGCCCATTAAGTCAGTGATGCCATCCAACCATTAAATCCTCTGTCTTCCCCTTCTCCTACCATCTTCGATTTTTTCCAGAATCAGGGTCTCTTCAAATGAGTTGGTTCTTCGCATCAGGTGGCCAAAGTATTGAACTATCAGCTTCAGCATCAGTCCTTCCAATGAATATTCAGGACTGATTTCCTTTGGGATGGACTGGTTGGATCTCCTTGCTGTCCAAGGAACTCTCAAGAGTCTTCTCCAAAACTGCAATTCAAAAGCATCAATTCTTTGGCACTCAGCCTTCTTTATGGTCCAACTCTCACATCCATATATGACTATTGGAAAACCCATAGCTTTGACTAGATGGACCTTTGTTGGCAAAGTAATGTCTCTGCTTTTTAATATGCTGTCTAGGTTAGTCATAACTTTTCTTCCAAGGAGCAAGAGGCTTTTAATTTCATGGCTACACTCATCATCTGCGATGATTTTTGAGCCCAAGAAAATAAAGTCTGACACTGTTTCCACTGTTTCCCCTTCTATTTGCCATGAAGTGATGGGACTGAATGCCACGATCTTAGTTTTCTGAATGTTGAGCTTTAAGCCAACTTTTTCACTCTCCTCTTTCACTTTCAGCAAGAGGCTCCTTAGTTCTTCCTTTCTGC
Source organism: Budorcas taxicolor (assembly GCF_023091745.1). Lineage (NCBI taxonomy): Eukaryota > Metazoa > Chordata > Mammalia > Artiodactyla > Bovidae > Budorcas > Budorcas taxicolor. The sequence goes on from NC_068918.1 coordinate 43,471,983, forward strand.
CATAAGGGTGGTGTCGTCTGCCTATCTAAGGTTATTGATATTTCTCCCGGCAATCTTGATTCCAGCTTGTGCTTCATCCAAGCCAGCATTTCTCATGATGTACTCTGCATATAAGTACAATAAGCAGGGTGACAATATACAGCCTTGATGTGCTCCTTTTCCTATTTGGAACCAGTCTGTTGTTCCATGTCCAGCTCTAACTGCTGCTTCCTGACCTGCATACAGATTTCTCAACAGGCAGGTCAGATGGTCTGGTATTCCTATCTCTTTAAGAGTTTTCCACAGGTTGTTGTGATCCACACAGTCAAAGGCTTTGGCATAGTCAATAAAGCAGAAATAGATGTTTTTCTGGAACTCTCTTGCTTTCTTGATGATCCAGAGGATGTTGGCAAATCGATCTCTGGTTCCTCTGCCTTTTCTAAAACCAGCTTGAACATCTGGAAGTTCACGGTTCACGTATTGCTGAAGCCTGGCTTGGAGAATTTTGAGAACTACTTTACTAGGGTGTGAGATGAGTGCAACTGTGTTCATGAGTGTAGTTCAATTCAATCTCCCACAACATCCCTTCATTTGAATTAATGCAGAATTTGTTAATATAGGAAACCATAATTTCGTATGAAGAAAGAAAAGAAATGCAAATTACAAATGCAAATCTCGGCACTAAAATTTCAAGGCAGAACTTGGTACTCAATTTGATAATCTAAAACATGATTAATTACTATTTTCAGGGACCATGAATCTAATTATGTTATATCTATTTACAATCTTTTTCCAGTGCCGTATACACATGCATGGCCTTCTTCAGTGGCTCAGTGCTAAAAATCTGCCTGTAGCGCCAGAGATGCAGGAGACTTGGGTTTGATCCCTGGCTCAGGAAGACTCCCTGGAGCAGGGCATGGCAACCCACTGCAGTATTCTTGCCTGGAGAATCCCATGGACAGAGGAGGCTGGCAGGCTACAGTCCAAAAGGTCACAAAGAGTCAGATACCACTGAAGCGACTGAACATACATGCATGCATACACATATATGTATTGATCAATCAGTCATCAACTATTGTACATGTACTATGAATATAGTAGTTATTGTACTGTGGCCAGATCTGTATAAGAATTTTATTTAATTCTGTGTCTTCATTCAAATGATAACCAGAAGACCAAAGAATAATTATCTCAGAGAAAGGGAGGTATAGTTGTAAAGGAAGGTGAGAGGGGATATCAGGAAGCAAAGAAAGTATTAATGAAATCTGGATAAGGGTATCACTTGTGTTAGAGATGTCTAGTTCCAGTAAGGCTAGAGGTATTTTACCTCTTACTTCCATAGTGGGGACAGATAGGGGAGACACATATGCCAGTCTGATCCCTGGTGGTTCTTCCATCTCTGACCTGGGTAAATAAGTAATGTAAATGGAGAGGAAAAAAAAAAAAAAACAGCAGTTCTACTGCAAGGATTTTAGATGTTAAAACCCCATAGGAAAGACAGAACAAACATGTGAAAAGAATTTGAGAATGCATAACATACTCCATATAGTAGAGAGAGAAGTAAATTGCCTCTTTAAAGTATGCGTGGCAATTCTGCCTCAGAGTTTCTAAAATCTCACCCAAACTAAGGTCTTCTTTAAGAGTGCATATGCATCTTTTAGCTGATTCTATCATGTTTTCTATGCTCCTTAATTCAAATCTGAAATAGTCTGATATTTGCAGTTCTTATAAACTACATGCTTTAAATTATTTTGAATTTGATTGGCTTTAAATGGAAGACAGTAGCATAGCTCAATGCTAATACTCATGTGTTTATATATAAATCAAAATTTATATATTGCAGAATTAGTTAATGAATAGTTAACTTTTTCTCACTGATCCAACAGTGAGAAAAGATGGAATAAAGGAATATATATAATGAAACTTATTTAACAATATTCAACCAGACTGAATTTCCTTTGACTTTTTAAGGGAATAATTCTCTAAGGACAATCATGTTAGAAGCAATGTGCATGGTCACTAAGGCTATTTTTGTTCTGTATTTCAGGCTTAAAATATACCACGCAAATAGAGTAAGATGCTGAAAATATATGTACTCTACTCTGATTAATGAATGCTATAGATATCTTTTTGCTCTCTCTGCTTGGTTAGCTTTGTTTCAAATGTGATACAGATCTCATGCTGCATGGCAGATCCAGAAATAGTCCATGTTCTTTAAATTCAGGCAATGTATCATATTCTATTACACCATGTCACATCAGACTATGACAGTAAAGCATGAGTTATGTGGGTATGGACCAGTTGGCAAACTGGTCCCAACAAATGGACAATTTGAAGATCAAGTACAATATTCTTATGAAAAAATATTTTAAAAAATAGAATCACAAATAACATATAAGACATGAAGGACACTTTCTTATTTAGTTACAATATCAACTTCCCACATAATTTTTCCCAAAACTGAAAATGCAACTTGACCAGATACATTTATACAATCTGGCACTTAAATAAAGGTTTCCTATGTCATATTTTGCCTTTGTATTTTTATATATTAATTCTGGTAAGATAAATAATGCATCAGAGGCTCTTCTCACATCATCTATGTCTGAGAATACAATGGGAGACATTAGAGACCAAAAAGAAAGACTTTTAACAAAAAACTGACTCATTTTCAACATTCAGAAAATGAAGATCATGGCATCTGGTCCCATAACTTCATGGCAAATAGATGGGGAAACAGTGGAAACAGTAAGAGACTTTATTTTCTTGGGCTCAAAAATCACTGCAGATGATGACTGTAGTCACAAAATTAAAAGACGGTTGCTCCTTGGAAGAAAAGTTATGAGCAACCTAGACAGCATACTAAAAAGCAGAGACATTACTTTGCCAACAAAGGTCCATCTATGGGTTTTCCAATAGTCATATATGGATGTGAGTGTTGGACCACAAAGAAGGCTGAGCGCCAAAGAATTGATGCTTTTGAATTGCAGGTTTGGAGAAGACTCTTGAGAGTCCCTTGGACAGCAAGGAGATCCAACTAGTCCATCTGAAAGGAAATCAGTCCTGAATATTCATTAGAAGGACTGATGCTGAAGCTGAAGCTCCAATACTTCGGCCACCTGATGCAAAGAACTGACTCATTATAAAAGACCCTGATGCTGAGAAAGATTGAAAGCACGAGGAGAAGAGGATGACAGAAGATAAAATGGTTAGATGGCATCAGTGACTTGATAGACATGAGTTTGAGCAAGCTCTGTGAGTTGGTGATAGACAAAGAAGCCTGGCATGCTGCAGTCCATGGGGTCACAGACTGAGCAACTAAACTGAACATGCAAATATCAATTTTTTTTTATTGAAGTATTGTTGCTTTACAATTTCGTGATAGTTTCTTTTAAGATATATATAGTTCCAAACAATAGAGTATATTAAATAAATTATAAGCAAACCTGGGAATAATAGAGGGAAAAATTAAGAAAATAATAGATTATAGTTTAGAATGCTGTAATTTTAAATTTCTCTGATACAGCAAAATGATTATTTAGAATGTTTAATCAAATTGCCTGTGAAAATTGTATTTTAAATAGTATAGATAAGAAACTGAGGAAGATTCTAGGTATAGAATAAATACTCTTTGTTTAAATCATAGCGCTATATTTTTTGGTTTTATCCTCAGGCAAAAGTAAACAAATGGGACTTAATTAAACTTAAAAGCTGTTACACAGCAAAAGCAATCATGAGCAAAATGAAAAGACAACCTAAAGAATGGGAGAAAATATTTGCAAAGTATATGACAGATAAGGGGTTAATATCCAAAATACGTAAATATTTCATACAATTCAACATTTAAAAAAAAAAACTGGGCAGAAGATCTGAACAGACATTTTTCCAAAGAAGTCATATAAAAGACCAACAGGCATATGAAAAGATGCTTGAAATCTCTGATCATCAGAGAAATGCAAATCAAAACCACATTGAGATATCAGCCCACAACTGTCAAAATGGCTATCATCAAAAAAAAATAATAATAATATTGACCAGGACATGGACAAAAGGGAATCTTTATACACTGTTGGTGGGAATGAAATTGGTGTGCCACTATTGAAAATAGTATGAAGTTTCTCAATAAACTAAAAATAGAACTACCTACGACCCAGAAACTCCACTCTGGGGAAATATCTGAAAAAATAAAAAACACAACTTTGAAAAGATACCTGTTCCCCAATGTTCATAGCCAACGATAGTTCCCCAATATTCAACTGCCAACCAGTCCATTCTAAAGAAAATAAGTCCTAAATATTCATTGGAAGGACTGATGCTAAAGCTGAAACTCCAATACTTTGGCCACCTGATGCAAAAAACTGACTCATTGGAAAAGACACTGATGCTGAGAAAGATTGAAGGCAGGAGGAGAAGGGGACGACAGAGGATGAGATGGTTGGATGGCATCACTGACTCAATGGACGTGAATTTGAGTAGACTCTGGGAGTTGGTGATGGACAGGGAGGCCTGGCACGCTGAAGTCCATGGGGTCACATAGAGTCAGACACGATTGAGCGACTGAACTGAAATGAACTGAAGGTATGGAAGAAACTTAAGTGTCCATCGACAGAGGAATGGATAAAGAAATAGTAGATGGAACACCACCCAACCAATTAAAAAATGAAATTTTGCCATTTGCAACAACATGGATGAGCTTGGAGGTTATTATGCTAAACAAAATATTGATAAGTCAGACAGAGAAAGACAAATATTGTATGATATCACTTGGATATGGAATCTAAAAAATACAACAAATTAGTGAATATAACAAAAGAAAATCATACCCACAAAACAAACTAGTGATTACCAGTGGGGAAACGAAAGACAAAGGAGGGGAATACAAGGATAGGGTATTAAGAAGTACAAACTATTATGTAAAAAATAAGCTACAAAGATATATTGCATAGCACAGAGAATATAGCCAATATTTTATAATAACTATAAATGAAGTATAACTTTTAGATTTGAATCATACATTATATACCTGCAATTATATAATATTGTACATGAACAATAATTTAAAAAAATTCTAGGTATAGAAGCAGTGAAGGAAATAGAAAAACAAAACTTCAACAATTCTAGTAAATTATTACAAATTTTTTTACCTTGTGGTATATTTATGAGATTTTTACAACAGTCTTCTTTGAGCAGGTTTTCCCAAGTGGCACAGTGGTAAAGAATCTGCCTCCCAATGCAGGAGACATGAGTTTGATCCCTGGATCGGGAATAAACCATGGAGTAGGAAATGGAAACCCACTCCAGTATTCTTGCCTGGAGAATTCCACGGACAAAGAAGCCTGGGCAGGATACAGTCCATCAGGTCACAAAGAGTCAGACACGACTGAAGATGCACACACGGCCCCTTCTTTGAGCATCGATATGTCCCTATTCATGCCCCTAAAACTGTCCTTGCAACTTTGAGGAAGAACGTTACATAGAGAAGGCCATAAGTTATGCAGCAAGAAAAAAAAGGTATGAACTGGAAAGAACACCAAATCTTAGTAACACCTATTTGGAGAAGGAAATGACCACATTAATTCATCTAATCATTCTTTTATTCAATAAACATCAATTATCAGCTATGTGTTAGGAGCAGTGTTCGGCAGTCCCATGCTGAGTCACACTGGAACTTCAGAAAAACAAAACATGCATCCCTGTATCAAGTATATTCCTGTGTTTTGACCTAAGAGTAAGTCAATATAAGTGCCATCAAAAGTATGATTATATATTAAAAGCCCTGCATTGCCCAATCTATTTCAGTGCTACGTCAAACCTGACAAACTTAACTAGTGTGGGTTGTGGCACTTGCCGGGCTGGAGGACTGCAGAGGATTAGAACCCACTGATCACACAGTAGGGCAGCCTAGTGAAAAGACACAGAAATATGTATTTATGTTTAAATGTGATATTATGTTCATAGTGTACTTTTTGCATTCTTCAAACATTGCATTCAAATATTTATCTTGATTATTGAGTAATTGATGTGTTTTTTACATTTTGCATTTCATAGGTTTCACCCTAATCCAGACTTTGGGTTCAAACTTGGATTACAAAGTAGCACACAATAGGGTGTCAGCTATCAAAGAACTGAAACTTTAATAGGAACTTTGATTCCAAATCAGTATCCTCTATCCTATCGTCTTTTCCCTCCCCCTCTCTCTCTCCACACAGGTGCATACACCACACACATGCAGGCACGTGCACACACACCCAGTTGTATCCTTACCTTTGCTTAGAGAAGTTCACATTTCCTCTGGATGTTTTCAGACTACTTATTTCCAAAAGTTTTGCTCACAAGTCAAAATATTCAGTTTTCCACTGTTCCTTAAGTTTCACCAACAATTTTAATGGAGTCCTAATGCTCAGTTCTTTGGCTTTTGAGATATTATTTCACTTTTGCTCATAATGCCAGGTATCTTTCATTGTTATTGCCAGAGTCACTCTCCACTCTGCTCTCTGACATGAGAAGCTGACCCACGTGGACTCTATCAACAACTTTTTTTTATCTTCTAGTTTATATTTGGATTCTGTCAATGGGGATCACAAAACAAATTGGAAGGATGGTGGAGACTGAGGTCAGGATATTCACTGCCTGCCTGTCTTCTCCCTTGGCAAGTCTTCTCAGTTGGCTGTGTTCCTCAGCTACTCTTTTTTAAGGCAATATCTCTTTCTGGATTTTGGTAACTGCCCCTTCTCCTCCCCGTGAGACTGAAGAGATATCAGCTCTCTTTATTTTACCCACTCCATCTTTTGGGTTTCTCCTTCACCCTGTCCATATCTTTGTAAATGATCCCTTGCAAGTAACAAGTTTCAGTTTATCCAAACAGATGTGCCATCTATTTCTGGATGGTACCTTGATTGCTACTCTCATTTATCTTACTGCAGTGATGCCACCAGTTACTATTTATTTTGATGTTCACTTTTACCTCTCTTTAAATTATTTTCTATCTTCTTTTGTTGGATTATAAAATTTTTATGTATTTTTTAAAAAAATACATTAAGATCTTTTATTAAAATATTTTCAAATAAGTTGATACATTACTCTGATGCTTTAAACATAGTATTTAAAACATGTTGCTGCTGCTGCTGTTAAGTCACTTCAAGGCTCCCCCATCCCTGGGATTCTTCGGGCAAGAACACTGGAGTGGGTTGCCATTTCCTTCTCCAATGCATGAAAGTGAAAAATGAAAGTGAAGTCGCTCAGTCGTGTCCAACTCTTCACAGCCCTATGGACTGCAGCCTACCAGGCTCCTCCACCCATGGGGTTTTCCAGGCAAGAGTACTGGAGTGGGGTGCAATTGCCTTCTCCAATTTAAAACATAAGTTGACCTTTTTAATTGATATGGAAATCTCATTATTAGAAGCATGAAATACTGTAAAGTAATCCCTCAAAGAGCTTTAAAATGTCGCACAGGCTCCTACAACAATCATAAACTCTCATGCAAATCTATTTCTGTACTTACGTTTATAATTGATTTCTCTTTCCCTCCTGACACTTTACTCAACACATTTAAGGATATCAATTATTGTAGGAGGTATGTGCTAAGTACTACTTAAAGTATACAGGACTTTGTAGTATCATCTATGTACCCCTAAAATGTACCCCTATATACCTCTTTTCTCTTTCTTATTTGATATTTTGAATCTGCAATCATCTTGGAAATGTAACTAAACATAAAAAGCAGACCTGAGTAAGTATCTGAGGACCACCTTACAAAAGCACATACGGACTTTTAGTAAATGGGCTTTGGGATTATTGCCAACTATTTTGTAGCTTTTGGCAGCCCATCTCTGGGTTTAAAACTACTTCTCAGAAAGTTGAAAAACAGAAGTCAGAAATAGGGATGAATGAAGATTTATAAGCATGGATCCCTTGGATAGCTTATGAATATAACTGATCACTATGTCATTTCTACTGTGTATGGAGAACTAAACATTTAGAGAGTGTAGTAAACTTAAAATATCTTTCCATGAAGTATTTATTCAAGATTATAACTAAATATGCTATCTTTCAGTCTGCTAGTTCATGGAATTTACTGTCTATATCATAAACCAAATTGATTTTAAGTTTTCAATTGAGAATAATTTAAATTATTTTCCATTGATTTTAAGTAAACTTATTATACCCAAGCTTTTAAAGATGCTTATGAGTTAAATACCCTGAGATATCTGCATGTGTGCATGCTCAGTCATGTCCAACTATTTGCCACCACATGGATTGGAGCCCGCCAGGCTCCTCTGTCCTTGGGGTTTTCCAGGCTAGAATACTGGAGTGGGTTGTCATTTCCTTCTCCACTGAGATATCTTAGTCTTAATCAACTGTAGATTGTATGACATTAGGGAGATAGTAAATGTTGATAATTTATTGAACTGATTCCTTTTTTGGACTGTACTCTTTTAAATTAAAGGGTATAAAGACATATGCTTTGGCCTAATTAACTTTATTAGATATTTAAATTTAAACATATATGTTTCTTTAATAATCTGAACACTTTAATATCAAAATTGCAGAAGAATAATCACAGATATTTTGGTCTAGATGAAGGGAATTCAGTGAGCGGAAGTAGGAGGATCCCTATACTTACTGAATGTACAGTGCCCACCTGCCATTGAGGACCACAGGGCAGGAGTTAGGAGCTAAGGCTTCTTGACTGGATTAGCATCTCAGCCGCCTACAAGCAGGTAAATTAACCTCTCTGTGTCTCTGTTTCCCATATCATTGGGATTATTATAGCAATGCATATCCCATTAAACTCTCATGAGGATTAAATAAGTATATATATATATATATACACACACACACACACCCATATATATATAGGTCTGCATAGGCATGTGCTCAATATATATCATCTCACTTATTCTTCTTTTCAGTTTAATTTTCATTGGAGTGTAGTTTCTTGAAAATGTTACTTTCTTCTGCACAGCAGAGTGAGTCAGTTATGCATATACATGCATCTATTCTTTTTAGATTCCTTTCTCATCGAGGTGATTACAGAGTATTGAGAAAATAATACTTTAAGATTTGTGTCACACCCATCTTCTTGTTTTTGGAAACTAAAACCAGAATGAAAATATCATTCATCTGTTCCAATATCCCTAAAATTAAATCCTCTCTGTGATCATTGTCAAGAGTCACTGGCAAAATCATGGATATTTAAGCAATATCTATGTTTTATATTTTTATATTACTCAAAGTCTTAAATAGAGGGTCCTGTCAAAATAAATAAAATATGGCTTACCCATTAATTTTGATCATAGCCTAATAATAATAACTTTTAATGCAAGGAGAATAAAAATGAGAAGACAATTTTTTTTTTAAGTGTGAGGATAGAAGAGGTTGATCACATTGGTTTGTCACCTGCCTCCCTCCAAAATGGTCAGACAGAATTAAGGAAAGAAGAATGTGCATGACTTTTTCTTACATTCTCTGGTCATCTTCCTAATCTCAATTCCATCTTTCTCATGATTTTTATTGTGACTTCTTGTGTGATATTTCAGAGAAGGCAATGGCAACCCACTCCAGTACTCTTGCCTGGAAAATCCCATGGACAGAGGAGCCTGGTAGGCTGCAGTCCACGGGGTCGCAAAGCGACTGAGCGACTTCACTTTCACTTTTCACTTTCATGCACCGGAGAAGGAAATGGCAACCCACTCCAGTGTTCTTGCCTGGAGAACCCCAGGGACAGCAGAGCTTGCTGGGCTGCCATCTATGGGGTCGCACAGAGTCGGACATAACTGAAGCAACTTAGCAGCAGCAGCAGCAGTGTGCTATTTGCTAAATTCTATCTCTATTTTCCAGTATATTTAATTTCTGGTCCCCATGCATTTTACTGGCTTGCACCATAATCTTGATGCCATTGCAAAACGGGCATGAAGGTTTTGTGTACAATAAGAAAAGTTAACCTCTTCAAAACTGCTTCTTTTCTAGATCGATGAACATTCCTATTAGTAACTGCATGCAAGTTGGTAGAGCATCTGTCTACTGGTTTGCTTCCTTGTCAAATTTACAGATTATTCTGCATAACTTTTCACCCTGAATCTGCACTCTACAAGACATAGGTAAAAAAGAACACAGCCAAGTGCAACACTCTTTCTTTAGAGAATGAACATGCAGTGCAAATTCATGCTGTGAGGATCTGCAAAGCTCCTTGAGCCTATGAACAGGTGTGAAAAACGTTGCGACAATCTGGAAAGCATATTTTAGACCAACTACTATTGTATTATTTAGGTAACAATGAAACTATTTACCCACAAAAAGCAGTTTATAGTACTGATTTTTAATATGAGAATATAACTTTGAGAATCTAAATGTTAAAATGGTCCCCCATTAGAGAATGCACAGGTAAATAATTTAAAAAGTCAAAATCAAAATACTGACAATACTCACATATTTTATACATAAAAAGATATGCTTTCTCCAGTTTGAATCACAAAAATATATTTCTTTGCAAAAGCTAAAAAGAGTAGAATCCAGATCCTGAATATTTAATATAAAATAAAATGATATTTATTTTTAAGTGCATTCTACATTCAACACAACTGCATACTCACAACAAATCTATTGCGTTGCCCTGACATAGTTACTGCAAAGGTTTTTCCTTTACTATCCCAAGGGCCCAATTGATTTATCTGCCAGAAGCCTAAAGCCCCAAAATAAGATAGCTTTGAGTTTACAGAGGTCATTTTTCATTGTCTAAATAAAAATTTCTAAACAAAAATCTCTCATCCTGTTAACCGCAGGGTCCTTATCTCCCCAGAGGCTACAGCAACCTGAAAGAAGCCATTTCAATTCTTTCATGAAGAAAGATAAAAGCAAGTTTTCGATTAGAAAGCCCAGCAAAGCCTTCTTATTAAATAGTGGTAACAGGAACTAGTTGAAAAGGTAAAACTGTTCTAGGATGGGGCGGAGGAAAGAGGGAAATTATTATGCATGAGACAAACCTTAAACAGGGAGTGCAAAGACAATTGAAGACAGTGACATTCAAGGAGCCAAAAGGCAGTTTATGAATCCTTGTAACTCCTCACAGTTGTTTTACCCAGCTCCTTAATAAACTGCCTAGTTCTATCAAGCATGTTCTCTTAATTGTGTGCGCCCACTTTTATCAACTAACATTAACTATGTGTCTCGATAATTATGCATTCAGGCCCATCTTCTCTGATCTGTCATCATTCAAAGTGCTTATGTAGCACAGGCAGGGGTGGAATGTGGCATGCTATCCTAGCTTCAGAATAATAGATTTTGTGAGGCTAAGCTAAAAGGAAATTATCAAAAATTACTTCATAGACTAAGTTTTGATAAAGAAGATAAACATAGACACTAATGGTGATGCCTTGAGAAACAAACCAGAACTGTAGAAGAAAAGAAGGATGCTGCTATTTGAAGGAAAATCTGTTATAAATGAAGGAGAATAAAAAGCATAGCTCATATTTTAACACAGTTCTTTTAGCAAAATGTACAAGGAGAAAAGAAATCATTTGGGGGCATGTTTACACTAAAACATAAACTAGTTCATTTACCAATTAAAGTGCCAGCATATCTTTCCTACAGTCTTTAAAAAGCAGAAAAGGCCTGAGGTTGGGGTTGGGGGTGGGGTACTTATATCAGTAAACATTTTTTAAAAATCTTTCTGTTTGTCCTCTAAACATGCATCCTATTAATTTTTTAGATTTTTATTAGTTTAAATTTTGACATAAAGAAAGGTACCTCCAGACAAGAATAAACAGTCAGACACAGTCTATAAAATGTCTGGCTTACTTTGTCTTCCATTCTTAGCCTTGGTGTATGAACGAATAATGAATATAACTTTATTTCTCTCTGTTTAGGTACATATTCTAAAAAGCATTTGAAGATACCCTTAATTATGTACCTAACAAAGAAAATATTTCAACTCATTTCTTCTAAGAAAATATGAAAATAAGATTTCTATGCATTAATTTTAAAATTTGTCAAAACCTGAAGGTTACCTAATAAAATACTTTCAGAAAGTATGGCTTCATATTAAGTATTTTCATGCTACTATTATTATATCTGAGAGAAAATATCTAAATTTTCTAATATTCTGTAGAGAACTAATCTTAGTGGATTCAGACAGAAGTCATGTTGCTCAAAACCAAACAAAGAATGAGAATACCACAGAAGGATTTTTTTCTCTTTGTGTGTATATAATTTTGTTTTTGTTTTTTGTACAATAGTTATGGTGATTAAGTGGTAATACCTGATTTGAACATTTTTTAGCCCAAATCATCTTGACTATTTTCTATAGGGCATAACTTTAAAGATTAATTTATCACTAGTTTATGTGTTACAAGGAACCCAATATTGTCTCATAAGAAAATATGTGCCCATGAGGCCACCTTCAGGCAAAGTGTGAGGGTTTCCTATCCAGTGATGAGTCTTCTTTTATGCTTCAAGTATTGCTTATAAGGTACTAAACACATGACCAGTTTTACTGTTTATGAGATATATGGATCTGCCCAGAATTGGAAGTACAAAATACTCCTTCCTTGGCCTCCATCAGAGAGTGGAATATTTATTTCCTAGATCTTATATGCCCATCAAAATCCAAACTAAGGTAATTATGATGCTTAGGGGAAAAAAAAAAAAAAAAACTGAAAGGTATTCCCTCCTCGGCAAGTTAAAATCTGCTTCCTATCAAAATACGTCTCTAGAGATCATACATGGCTTCAATTGGCCTCCTATATACTTGATACTGGTAAGCTGTTTTTTGATGCCCCTACCCACTCTTTAGAAGAATGCATACAACAAGCAACTCTATAAAATTCCTAATTGTATTTCATGCATAAGTCTGAAGAAGATATTACCTCATATCAGGATCCACATAAGAAATTTTACTTAGAAATCAGTGCTCAAAAATAACTTCCCCTGAGAAACTACTAGAGCTTATCTTTGTCGATATTAAGCTTTAGACAATTGATTTTATCTATTTTGTTCTTTTTTTTTTTGTATTTTACAATTATGTGTACGTGCTTAGTCACTCAGTCTTGTCCAACTCTTTGCAATCCTATGGACTGTAGCCCACCAGGTTACTCTGTCCATGGGACTTTTCCAGGCAAGAATACTGGAGTGGATTACCATTTCCTTTCCAGGGGAACTTCCTGACTTGGAGATTGAACCCAACTTCTCCTGCATCGTAGAGGGATTCTTTATCACTGAGCCCCCTAGGAAGCTTTTACAACAATAAATAATTTCAAATATTTTGGGAAACAGAGTGTGGCATAAATAATAAATGGAATGGTTAAAATGATTGTACTCACATTACAAACAATACAAATTAAAAGGAACACCTAATACACATTGTGGGAACAGTGGAAACAGTGTCAGACTTTCTTTTGAGGGGCTCCAAAATCAATGCAGATGGTGACTGCAGCCATGAAACTAAAAGATGCTTACTCCTTGGAAGGAAAGTTATGGCCAATCTAGACAGCATATTAAAAAGCAGAGACATTACTTTGTCAACAAAGGTCTATCTATTCAAGGCTATGATTTTTCCAGTGGTCATGTATGGATGTGAGAGTTGGGCTGTGAAGAAAGCTGAGTGCTGAAGAATAGATGCTTTTGAACTGTGGTGTTGGAGAAGACTCTTGAGAGTTTTGAGAGTCCTTTGGACTGCAAGGAGATCCAACCAGTCCATCCTAAAGGAGATCCGTCCTGGGTGTTCAGTGGAAGGACTGATGTTGAAGCTGAGACTCCAATACTTTGGCCACCTGATGCGAAGAGCAGACTCATTTGAAAAGACCCTGATGCTGGGAAAGATTGAGGGCAGGAGGAGAAGGGGACGACCGAGGATGAGATGGTTGGAGGGCATCACCAACTCGATGGACATGGGTTTGGGTAGACTCTGGCAGTTAGTGATGGACAGGGAGGCCTGGCGTGCTGCGGTTCATGGGGCCACAAAGAGTCAGACACGACTGAGCGACTGAACTGAATGGACATTGGCCTGCGTAATAGTCAGGTAAGTTGTAAAGGGATGTCTAGAGGCAGAGGTTCGCCCATTGGTAGTGCAGTTGCTCACAATGCCAGCGGGGGCCAAACTGTTCCATCTTTCTGCACTGGTATCATTAGACTGTTACTCTTTTTTCATGTCTGCACTTTTTCGCTCTTAGCTTTACTGCCACTCCTAAATAATACTATATTCAAAGATAAGAGGCAGAGTGAAGGAACAGTACCAGCCATGCTTATGTCAGGAAGAGAGTATCACCAGATGCCCCAGCAGACTTTTCCTCAGGCCTCATTGGCTGTAACAAGAATACACAGTCCCCTCTTGCTGCAAGGGAAGCTGAAAAAGAGAGTACTCAGCTTTCTGAGATGGCAAAAGAAAGGGTAGTATATTCAGCAAGTAGATACCAAAAACAATATAAAACAAAACAAAACAAAAAGCGCTTCAAAATACTCGTGATTAAGTTCAGAAAGAATAAGTTACTGTATATGTGGTTCTAGGTCAGGAAGATTCCCCTGGAGAAGGGAATGGCAACCCACTCCAGTATTCTTGTCTGGAGAATTCTGTGGACAGACCATGGGGTTGAAAAGAGTAAACACAACTGAGCGACTAACACAATTTCACAGGTACTTTTCACTGTAAGTGTACTTGCTGTAGGCATCTTTGACACAAGCATTTTTGCCATAAATATTTTTGCCACATAACTAATTGGCCAAGTCCATTTTGCCATGACAAGAAAGAACTAGTTGACATTTTAGTCTGACAATTTGGTTTCATGTGTTAAAATGCCGTACGCTTCTTCCAGTTAAAGACAATATTGATGGCTTTATGGAGCTGAAAATTTTCCTGAAGAATTGTTTTTTTTTATTTTCAAACATACTACATTGGAAGATAAACAGGCCAAGAAACTCAAAGGCACAGAGTTGAACCCACGTTCCCCATAGAAATTTGGAACATCTAACATACGTGACAATATGCCAAGAACAAACAACAGTGAAGCAACGTTCACAGTACAATAGAAACCTCAGGTACAAATACACATCCTAGTATTTGGAAACATACCTCTATTAATGAAGGAAGCAATTTATGTGAAAAAAGAAAAAGCATCATGTTGAGTGGTGATCCAAGTGAATGACAAAAAAATAAAAGTATACTACCGTGAATGAACGCAAGTACTTAAGTGCAATCTACAAAAGAAAGTCAGTTATTTGTGCAGTATGCCGTGAATCTACACACATTTTAAATGTAACCAAATATTTTGTATTTCTCATGTGTCAACTTTGCTATTCATTTTTCCTATTTCCTTTTATATTTTTCTTTTATTCTTTGTTATTTTATCTTTTATAGCAAAATTGCCTGATGGCCAATTACTTGCACAACAAAAATGCTGCCGCAAAAATGTACATGGCAAACGGTGAAAATACTAAAAGTGATATCGAGTATGAGAGTACTACAAAATAGTTGAGCAAGTTGTAGAGTTTTGTCTTTCCCATGTGGATGGTTACTTTTTAAATGTGTTAATTGTGATGGCATCGTACTATCATTACCTAAGATCTCAAGGCCAAGAATAAAGTTAAAGTGAAGTTCAATCTTGTGAAAGTGACTGTAATTTGCATATCAAATAGAGTTCTTAATGATGTCTAATTTCTTTAGCCATTTTTTGTTAGACTTGATAGGTCATCATTGGTCTCATATTGCATTATGGGTGAAAAAGAATAAAATGTGAACTCTGCCTGTACCTTTTTTAGCACCCTGTTTCTGTTTTCTTTATTCTTATTATATTTGTGCTTTCTTTGAAAAAATCTTTTTAAGTCACACATTTCTTTTACAAGCTTCATGTACTGCAAATGAGTAATGAAATCCATAAATCCACTTAATTAGGAATACAGAATTATAATATTTAGCATTTACCTTAGTATGTGTCAGCACAGTTCAAAAGGCTTTAGTCATATTTGCACATTTAATCATCACAAAAGACAAACAAGATAGGTACTATTAGTTAACTACATGTTATAGATGTAAAATGTGAGGCTCATTGAGGGTTTAGTGGCTACTCCACTAGTGAATAGCTGAGATTGAACTCAAAAACAGACTGCTCTAATCCCAAAGCATCTTTTCTTCACCACCCTACCAATAAATCAGTTAACTGAATCAAAATTCAACCAAGCAAATGAAATATAATTTTAAGGCATACTTATGGTCTAGAAAAAGTAAAACAAGATCAATACAATGGTATAGATGTATTGAAGGAAAACCACTGGGAAATTTCAACCCATTTTTACACTTGTATATATGGTAGAGTACAACAAAGTTATATCCCAAGGATAATGATGAGCATCAGAATATTCTCAATTACTTTAATTTCTAAGAAAAGAAAGATTGGAATAGTTTTTTCTTTATAAAAGCTGTAAGCCAAAAGAGTATTCTAAGCTCTCAGCCAAAAAGGGGAATTCAATGAATTTTAAACCATCATTCAGTTAACATACCACCTTACCTGCCTCCTGAGAAATCTGTATGAAGCTCAAGGAGCAATAGTTAGAAACAGACATGGAACAATGGACTGGTTCCAAATTGGGAAAGTAGTACACCAAGTCTGTTTATTGTCACCTTGCTTATTTAAATGTATGCAGAGTACATCATGCGAAATGCCAGGCTGTATGTAGCACAAGCTGGAATCAAGATTGCAGGGAGAAATATCAATAAACTCAGATATGCAGATGACACCACCTTTATGGCAGAAAGTGAAGAAGCACTAAAGAGCCTCTTGGTGAAAGTGAAAGAGGAGAGTGAAAAACCTGGCTTAATTCTCAGCATTCAAAAAACAAAGATCATGGCATCTGGTCCCATCACTCCATGGGAAGAAAAAAGTGGAATGGAAACAATGGAAGCAATGATAGATTTTTATTTTCTTGACCTCCAAAAATCACTGCAGATGGTGACTACAGCCATGAAATTAAAAGACACTTGTTCCCTGAAGAAAAGCTATGACAAACCTAGACAGCATATTAAAAAGCAGAGATATTACTTTAATAACAATGTTCTGTCTAATCAAAGCTATGGTTTTTCCAGTAGTCATATATGATTATGAGAGTAGGACCATAAAGAAGGCTGAGTATCAAAGAATTGATGCTTTTGAACTGTGGTGCTGGAGAAGACTCTTGAAAGTCCCTTGGACTGCAAGGAGATCCAGCCAGTCCATCCTAAAGGAAATCAGTCCTGAATTTTCATTGTAAGGACTGATGCTGAAGCTGAAACTCCAATACTTTGGCTACCTGATGTGAAGAAACGACTCATTGGAAAAGACCCTGATGCTGGGAAAGATTAAAGGCAGGAGGAGAGGGGACAACAGAGGATGAGATGGTTGGATGGCACCACTGAATTCATGGACATCAGTTTGAGCAAACTCTGAGAGTTGGTGACGGACAGGGAGGCCTGGTGCACTGCTGTCCGTGGGGTCATGAAGAACTGGACACGACTGAGCGACTGAACCAAACTGACTGTCAGCATTTAAGAATTCCAGTAGGAATGTCACCAGAAAATTTAGCATTTATTGAATTCACTACTTTTTCTGTTTCAATGAAAGTTCACAGTTGTTTATGTCACCTTTGAATTTATAAGATATTTAAGGATAGAGATCTCATGATGTTTTATATATATATTTTCATGGCTGCAGTCACCATCTGTAGTGACTTTTGAGTTTAAGAAAATAAAGTCTCTCACTGTTTTCATTGTTTCCCCATCTATTTGCCATGAAGTGATGGGACCAGATGCCATGATATTAGTTTTTTGAATGTTGAGTTTTAAGTCAGCATTTTCACTCATCTCTTTTACTTTCATCAAAAGGCTCTTTAATTTCTCTTTGCTTTCTGCCATAACAGTAGTGTCATCTGCATATCTGAGGTAATTGATATTTCTCCCTGCAATCTTGATTCCAGCTTGTGCTTCATCCAGCCTGGCATTTCGCATGATGTACTCTGCATACAAGTTAAATAAGCAGGGTGACAATACACAGTCTTGACGTACTCCTTTCCCAATTTGGAACCAGTCTGTTGTTCCATGTCCAGTTCTAAATGTTGCTTCTTGACCTTCATACAGATTTCTCAGGAGGCAGGTAAGGTGGTCTGGTATTTCCATCTCTTTAAGAGTTTTCCAAATTTTGTTGTGATCCACACAGTCAAGGGCTTTGACACAGTCAATAAAGCAGAAATAAATGTTTTTCTGGAACTCTCTTGCTTTTTCTATGATCCAACAGATGTAGGCAATTTGATCTCTGGTTCCTCTGCCTTTTCTAAATCCAGCTTGAACATCTGGAATTTCACAGTTTACATAACTATTGAAGCCTGGCTTGGAGAATTTTGATCATTACTTTGCTAGCATGTGAGATGAGTGCAATTGTGTGGTAGTTCAAACATTCTTTGGCATTGCCCTTCTTCTTGATGGGAATGAAAACTGACTTTTTCCAGTCCTGTGGCCACTGCTGAGTATTCCAAAGTTGCTGGCATATTGAGTGCCACCATGAGTATATTGGGGTCAGTAAGTTAGTCCACATGTAATAGAATTGTGCTGACTCTCACTGAACCGACCTCATATTGCACCTTAATCCAACTAAAATATCACAGTCTCCTCCATCCTCAGCTTCTTGTGGCTCTTATTTTAACAGATTTAAACTAGAGTTTTAAATATTCACTTACTTATTCTTCCTAGACTTCCCTGGTGGCTCAGATGGTAAAGCGTCTGCCTAAATGCAGGAGACCTGGGTCAATCCCTGGGTGGGAAAGATCCTCTGGAGAAGGAAATGGCAACCCACTCCAGTACTCTTGCCTGGAAAATCCCATGGGAGAGGCTGATAGACTAGTGCCATTGCCTTCTCTGAGACTACAGTCCATGGGGTCACAAAGATTCAAACATGACTGAGTAACTTTATTTACTTATTCTTAAATTTTGCTCCAATAGCAGACTTTTGTTTTAACTCTCAGATGAGGTAGCAAAAATTCATTAAAATTCAATTATCCAATAAAATGAAACTTTCATTTAGTCTATAGCCATGTGTCCTCTGATCCATTCCAAATGGATGCTTTGCAGATAGCATCTTCACTTCTAGATCATGTTATGGGAGAAGACTCTTGAGTCCCTTGAACTGCAAGGAGATCCAACCAGTCCATCCTAAAGGAAATCAGTCCTTAATATTCATTGGAAGGATTGATGTTGAAGCTGAAACCAATACTTTGGCCACCTGATGGGAAGAACTGACTCATTGGAAAAGACTCTGGTGCTGGGAAAGATTGAAGGCAGGAGGAGACGGGGACGAAAGAGGATGAGATGGTTGGACGGTATCACCAACTTGATGGACAGGAGTTTAAGCAAGTTCCAGGAGTCGGTGATGGACAGGGAAGCCTGGCACGCTGCAGTCCATGGGGTCACAAAGAGTCAGACATGACTGACTGACTGAACTGGATTGAACTGAACTGACGGGAAATAGGCTGCTTGGTGTTTGCCGACTTCCTATTCTTTTTGAGAATTTGGCTATTTCACTCTGTTTTACTATTAATCTCTAAAGCAATAAAACTTCTCTCAAATAACTTAGATTTAGGTGCAAAATCTGATGTAAAGCAGATTCAAACTTATTGATAAAAAAATCAATAGTGCAGAAGTTCCCAGAGATCTGAACTGATGGCTTGATACAATTGTTATATACTGTGATACACATTATTTTACCCTCTTTTCATTAAACCAGCCTGTTTTTTATACTTCAAACCACTTCCAAAAATGTGAGAAATCTTATTAGCTCTTTTATGTTAAGGTCTTTCTACAACAAGACATTACCAAACTTTCACATTGGAACATGAATCTATCTCATAGTTGAGGATTGGTGGAATATATTATCAAGTAAATTGTGCTCAAAATAATGCATCCAGTCCTATTTAGATATGTTTGAAATGTTCTTTCAGTTCAGTTCAGTTCAGTCACTCAGTCGTGTCTGACTCTTCGCGACCCCATGAATCGCAGCATGCCAGGCCTCCCTGTCCATCACCAACTCCTGGAGTTCACTCAGACTCATGTCCATTGAGTCAGTAACGCCATCCAGCCATCTCATCCTCTGTCGTCCCCTCCTCCTCCTGCCCCCAATCCCTCCCAGCATCAGAGTCTTTTCCAGTGAGTCAACTCTTCACATGAGGTGGCCAAAGTACTGGAGTTTCTGCTTTAGCATCATTCCCTCCAAAGAAATCCCAGGGCTGATCTCCTTCAGAATGGACTGGTTGGATCTCCTTGCAGTCCAAGGGACTCTCAAGAGTCTTCTCCAACACCACAGTTCAAAAGCATCAATTTTTCGGCGCTCAGCCTTCTTCACAGTCCAACTCTCACGTCCATATATGACCACTGGAAAAACCATAGCCTTGACCCTATGGACCTTTGTTGGCAAAGTAATGTCTCTGCTTTTCAAAATGCTATCTAGGTTGGTCATAACTTTTCTTCCAAGGAGTAAGTGTCTTTTAATTTCATGGCTGCAGTCACCATCTGCAGTGATTTTGGAGCCCAAAATATTCTTTAAAGTTGTTTTAATCCATCCAACTATTCTCCCATACAACAAACACTTATTAGGAAAACTGAATATATGTATACTCTGCTAGGTGGCTTCACCTTCAATCTTATCTCATATGTAAGAATAGTTGCTTGGCCCAGAAAAAGCTCAAACAAATACAAGCATCTTTATGAATATAAATAAAACCATACTATAGAAAATTTATAATTTCAATTAGGATATTGATAATATCCCAGAATGTTTGCAGGTAAGACTTTGCAGGAAGTTCAGCCTACTCCATGATTTATTTGTCAGGCACATTCTCAGTTAAGACTATTAGTACACAAATGATAGAACTGGTCAGAATAATTCAGGGAATATTAGTGTAGTTTCTTGCCTCTAGTTGCTGATAATCTCATGGAATCTCATGCAATCTCTAATAAAAATTATATATTTGTTAGATTGCAAAAATAAATATAGAATCTAATATAATTTTAAGCCATTTCAAGTGACATAAGAATATAATGATTTAGGTATGGTGTTCCAACTAGAAGTTTTCAGGAAAAGTTTCCCAGAGTAGGTGGTATTCTAGCTGAATTTTACAAGATGAGCTTTTATTTGGCCAGAAAACAGTAGGTGAGGAAAGCATCAAGGCACAGAGAACAGCGCCAGGACAGGTGTGCAGAGTAGGCAGGGAACTACACCCACTTAAATATGATTAGGGGTAAGGCATGAGGTATACTAGTGGGACATGGGGCTGGAGACCATATGGTCTCCATTTCAAAAATGGTCAGGCTACTTCAAAAAACTCAAAATGTACCACAGATCAAAAGGAGCCAGTGAAGAGATTTAAAGGGAAATGAAGTAATTGGGCTTTAGGTTTACATTTTAGCATGATTGCTCTAAGTCCAACACTGCTGTAAAGAACTAAGAAAGAAAAAATGGAGGCAATGTCTCCTATTCAATATCAGGAAGAGGAGATTTTCTGAAGCGCCCTCTCTCCCACGAGGATCTGTTCATGCTGTGGATGTTTGAAGCTGTGGGTCTTCTGTTCATACTTGATTCTGGCCTCACATCACCTGGACCCCTTCTCCTCCCCTCGTGAATTATGCCTCATGCCCTGATTACCTTGCCTTATGACCTGATTTCACTTCCTTAATCCTCTCATTCTTTAAGACCCCAGTCAACTTGAACCAACTATTTTCTCCTGAGAAAATGACAATAAAAAAGAAGCAAATAAGTTTGTATTGTTCAAAATAACAATATTCTAAATTTATAGCATTAATGCCATGTTTATGTATTTCACATACCTATTCTTTAAAAAAACAGATAGTATGGCTCTATTTAATTAGCTTCTGTATATATTACGCTTACCCAGTGATATCTACGTTTTAGGATAAAAATAGCTTTAGTAGATCCATATGCAACACCAGCCACTGACATAAAGAATACATAATGAAACTGTTATATTGCAAGAGAAAAACCAGATGATTAATTTCCAGATATTTTTAGTGGAATGTTAATAGAGAAACAAATAATATAATCATTGTGTATGGGCATCCACACAGACTCATATACACACAAAAACTATACAAAACATTATTTTTCTATTTTAAGCTATGTCATTGAACTTACTTGGTTACTAGAAAAATATTTCAGAAAGCACCCTGAAACAGCACTGTGGAGATGTAAGAGAAAAAAAAATTCCACTACTATATAGCTTTCAGTGTAGAACCCGTAATGTCCTTGATGGAGACCATCATGTATTGGGACACATATGCTGTTTTCTACTATTTCTTTGATTAGCCCTCATTCTTGCTCTTCGGGGTTTCTATCATAATACAAGAAAATAAAATTTTAAGCCCAGAAGGATTTTTACAGTAATGCAAGCTATTGATCGGTGCAATTTTTTCAACCAAAGCTTACTATTGCATCCAGATTCCTTACAGCTCCAATATGCCCAGTGGGTTAATATTAGGTAAGGTACAAGCTGTTAGAAAACTACCAGTAATTTTTCTCCCTCAGTGTTGCTACATATTTCAGGCTCCTGTGGGGCAATAACAAAACTTTATTTTTTGCTTTTGTCCAAACCTCAGATTTCAGACATATTCTGAGTAATAAATATCAGCCATCAAACATGTATTCAAACCATGATTTTCTTGTGTTGGTTAATCCTAAGATATTGGGGCATAGCCATGCCTATTGTCCAGCCCAGAAAGACATCTTAAACACCTGCCATCTCCCCCTATTCCCAGAAGGCCATGGATGAACTATATATAGTGATTGCTATTGCTTTCTCTAACTGGACATTTTAACTTTCCACTATCTGCTTCCCCAGGCTCTGCTTTGAATCTTCTTCTTCTGACTCCTGGTCTTAGTCCTTTGGTTTGTAGCTAAGTCCATCCTATGTCTAATCTAGAGAGATTGTCTCTGTTTCATAGGCAATTTTATAGAAGGCTTAAGCTTCAACGTCCTTCATTTGCACAGGCCATTTTCATGATCCCTGGATTGGGAAGATCCCCCTAGAGGAGGGAATGGCAACTCACTCCACTATGCTTGCCTGGAGAATTCCCATGGACAGAGGAGCCTGCTTATGGACATAAGATCACAAACAATTAGACACGACTGAAGCGACTTAGCACTCACACTCTCATGACCCTGAATGGGAAACTAGCAATTTTCATTTACATTGAAAAGTAAGAATTTGGGGGACTTCCTTGGAAGTCCAGTGGTCAAAAATCCACACTTCCAATGCAGGGGGGGTGGATTTGACCCCTGGTTGAGATCCTGCATTCTGCATGGCATGGCCAAAAAAAAAAAAGTAAGAAATTGTATTTTTTCTCACAGATGACCACCCATACATTTATGAGGCTTTTGATGCCACAAAACTTAGATCTGCCCCTAATTTCATCCCTATATTAGCTTTTTGGTTGAGGTTCCCCTTGTAGAACTGTTCTCTTCAGCCTCACCAACTGGGTTCTCCTTGCTGAGGCCCACAGCTATGTTCCAGTTTGACTTAGGCTTTTGCACGAAAAGCCGTGCCAGTCTCATCTCTGGGCCCTGCTTATCAGCATAAGAGAAGAAAAACCTGAACTGCTGCTGCTGCTGATGCTGCTAAGTCGCTTCAGTCGTGTCCGACTCTGTGCGACCCCATAGATGGCAGCCCACCAGGCTCCGCAGTCCCTGGGATTCTCCAGGCAAGAACACTGGGGTGGGTTGCCATTTCCTTCTCCAATGCATGAAAGTGAAAAGTGAAAATGAAGTTGCTCAGTTGCGACCCCATGGACTGCAGCCCACCAGGCTCCTCTGTCCATGGGATTTTCCAGACAAGAGTACTGGAGTGGGGTGCCATTGCCTTCTCCAAAACCTGAACTAGTATAAGACAAATATTACCCTAAAAGCATATATGTGAATAAAATGCAAAATTAAGTCCCCAAGATAGGATAGAAAACAGGTTACTTTCATCTGCTGCTGGTTTCTCTGGGACATATCCTAGAATCACATGAAAACTGGGAAAAAGAAAGCTATTGATACTTCTAATGCAGACATATCTAAATATCTCTGAGTGACAACATTTAGCCACAGATAGAGGGTCCTGAAAGTATGTTTGTTTCCACCTAAATGTTGGCACCATCGGAGACTGCAGCCCAAGTGGATAAAGCTGTACATGTGGGGCTGTCCACCTGCAGAATGGCAGGTGGAAAATTATTCAGGGGAAAGAGTTTAATTGGTGACCTTTAAAATAATGATTCATTACCTTAAAACACTTTTATTATGTCAGCGTGAGTGCTTCAATTGAAACTAATGTATTTAAATCAAAAACAGTAGGTCTTATTTAACCTATCTCAACCAAAAAAAAGGTACATTTTAAAGAATTTGTTGGAATTCTTCACTTTTCCTTCCCCTTCCCCCATCCTCCTTTCATCCTTTTCTTTTGCTCTTTTCTGTGCTACTTTCTTCCTCTTTTCTTCTTTTCTTCCCTTCTTTCTTTCTTCTTCCCCTCCCTCTGTTAAAGCTATGCTTTTATTACTTGGGCATTCTCCAATTGTTCATTTGCAAATGATTGTATCTGCAGAGTAGTCTCTAACTCTAAATAGTCGAAATCCTTTCTCCGTTTCCTGGAAGCAGCTGGCCAAAAATGACTTCAGAAATAACTCTTCCAACCAGGCAAAGAAATCTGGCAGACCAGTGTTCAACTTTTGATTTGACTCTTACTACTTACTACCTACGGAGAAGGCAATGGTACCCCACTCCAGTACTCTTGCCTAGAAAATCACATGGACGGAGGAGCCTGGTAGGCTGCAGTCCATGGGGTCGCTAAGAGTCGGACACGGCTGAGCGACTTCACTTTCACTTTTCACTTTCATGCATTGGAGAAGGAAATGGCAACCCACTCCAGTGTTCTTGCCTGGAGAATCCCAGGGACAGGGGAGCCTGGTAGGCTGCCGTCTATGGGGTCGCACAGAGTCAGACACGACTGAATTGACTTAGCAGCAGCAGCAGCAGTTACTACCTGGAGTTGCTTGGGTATGGAAGTGAGATAATATTTGTAAAGTAGCTGTTGAGCTTCTGGACCCTTAATTAAGGTTAGTTCACTGCATTGGCCCTCATAGTCTAATGATTGGTCCTCCATTACCTCATTGCACATATTTTTGTATGTCCAGCCCAAAGGCAACCCTTTTAGCTCTTACATTTGGCCTGGATTTTCCCAGAAAGAGTAACTGAGAAAATTAACAACCTATTAAATGATATGCTGAAAGTGTTGCATGACTCACAAAAACCAGATTTTTATATGCTAACGTGGATCTGAACCTAGAGCAGACATACGCAGGCGGCTACTCCAGTACCAAGAAAATAAATGGCTGGGTAAAAGCTATATTTACTAGAACATGTTTGTGATTTTTGAAGGAAAATTTTGAGACCAGTTTTCATTATATTCTGGGCTATGTAACTTTTTATGGCATACACATTTATAAATAAAAGTATGAGAGCCTCTAAATCACTGACTTAGGCTGAAATGATGCCTCTAGGGTTTGGGATTATAAAAAAAATAAAAGGAGACTGAGCAGGGATCATAAGGCAATATCCTACAGGAAGCAAATTGATACCTGGGATTACAGTAGCAATTCTTTTCTGGCATTCACGAAGGAACATATTTTAGATAAACAAATAGGCGGAACATTTTGGATCTCTGTAAATAGATCTAAAAAGTCAGGCAAGAGCCTTTCCCTATATGGGTGCAAATGACATCATTCATAACCTTTTGAGCAATTGGTGCATTTTGGAGAGCTATAATTTGCAGATATGATACTGAAGTTGAACTATTCACTCTGTTTAACATTATAGTACTATTGGCAGAACATGAGAAAGACAAGCTATGACTAAATTTCTCATGACTATTTTTTCAATAAGAAAATTTCACCTGTAACATTTCCATATTAAAAATGTGTTTAGATATTAACTATGCATTTTTTCTATATCTGAAAAAAATGCTGATTTATTCCTATATCAATCTTTTAGGCCAAATGCCATAATGGCTATTTTTCTAATGGATGTACAGACATAGGAAGTTAAGTGACACACAGAAGAGATCCTAAACCACAGCCATTTTCTATCTATCTTTTAGTCATATGTTCCAAAGTATCATTGTGCAAAGTACTGAGTGAGGAGTTTAGAGGAGCTTGAAATGAAAAAGAAAATGTCGTATTATTCCTTAAGGAATTTAGAAACAATAGGAGAGAGGAAGTATTACACAAATATTTATGATGCAAGAAGCAGCTTAACATGTGCCATGAGAAATGTACAATCTCTGGGTCATAGAGTTTCAAAGAAGGCCGAAGTCTGTCCAAGATAACTCAAAAAATCTTCATGAAAAAATGCTATTCAATCTAGATCTTGAATTATAAACAGAATTTGAAACAAAAAATATTGGTGAATTATATTCTAAGAATCCGATTTGTTCCTCTTGAACAAAAACTCTTTGTTATTACCTCATAATAACAGACATTTTTTGACTTCTGTGCTCATAATTTACACCAACTATTTTTAATGGAATGTGAAGATCAGCGTATACTAGGGGTAAGAAACAGCATGAGCAAAGAAAAAAAAATCACTAACTCTCTACTGATTGCCATATTTGATGTCTAATGACCAGAGGTAGAAGGATGGAGGAGTGTTAGTGACTGACATCATCCTCTGCAGAACTCTGGGAGCACTGTAGCTTTAAAAAGAACACATATTCCCTAATGCATTTAGTTGAGCACTTATTTTAAAATACATCAGAATAAAAAACATATATAGCAAATTACTACAGGTTTGTTATATTTTCTTTTTGTGTTTTTCCATTTACCTAACAACGAAAAACATTATATTATTTTTATTTTATTTGAATATCCATTCATCTGGATGGGATACAGGATATAAACTGGTTATGCTGCTTTGATAAAGTGCATAAATTAGCCTCCCTTTTATTCAGGCCATTCCCTTTTATTATTTATAGTTATGCTCACCAAAAAGAACAAATAAATCCTGTGACAACACTATACAAGCCTCTGTTGGAAATATTAGTGTTCACATACGCTAATCCCTTTCACAGAGTGAAGGCATTGCAAACAGCTCCTCAAGCCCTGAGTTTCCACTGTGCACTTAGGGTCACTCGTGGGCATCTACATAAACAAATGTCACTACTGGGTAAAAGGAGACATTCAGACACTCAGGACCTGGAGTAAAAGTGGAATTCTTGACACATGGATAAACTAGAACTCCCACCTACTTAAAAATTACTCGCAAAATTGTTGCTAAAGTAAGTTTCCTATTAATTCATGTTAATAGCTCTTGGGTTTGAAAATGTTATCTTGGGTCAGTGCTAGTATATTTCACCTTCTTCAAGGTAATAATTTAAGTATCAGTAAATGTAAGATATATCTGACTATTTTGTCCACATAAGCAGTGCAAAAATATTCAGAAACAACAGGGAAAAAATGCATTTGTATACTTAATTTGAATAAAATTAGTGAATCAGGTCCTTGCAAACTAAACTTGAGTGTGAAGGAAACGTATCCAGAGAGACAAGGGGCAGGGTGAGCAGGCGTTGCCAGAGGAGGGAGAGAAGGGGAAGATGTGGGAAGACCAAGCAAATAGCCTCTTTATACATTGAGACGGTTTTGAGAATAATAATGTGCTAGTTTCTTTCTTTCTTTCTTTCTTTTTTTTTTAATCCAAGTAGCTATTGAAGATTGTAATGATTTCAGTCTAAAAAGCAATGCTGGAAAGCCTCTTTGGAGATTGCCAACTCCCACTGTGCAGAAACACTGTGTTCCTGCGTGCTGGTGTAATGGAGACAAACAAAAGAAACACTTCAAGGAAAAGGGAGGCAGAAGAGGGAGGGCAGAAAAAGCGCGGAAGACGTGGTTCCCAGAAAAACAGTAAGAGTTTTAGCTATGACCAAAAGCAAACATAACAACCCCCAGGTCTGAAACTGATATGTTAAATTAAAAGGTTAGCAATTTAAGCAATATAATACATAATGATATTCTCAGTCAAAACAATAGTCACTTGTCATCAACAATAATGATCTAGTCCCAGTTGCAGTGATACCAAATCCCCCCCACCACACACACACCTGCAACTGGCTCAGTTTGATTTCACCTTTTTGGATATCTGACTGGGCTCCTATTGGGAGCAAATTTATTTGAAAGATTATTAGTTATGTAAACATGTTGTTCTATTGCCAGTCTGCTTGCACATATCTCTTTTTTTCTCCCTTTTGGAAAAAATAAATATTTTAAAAATCAGCATACATAACTACACAATGAAAGTATCCTAATTAAGACATCTCTTAGTTACTTCAGCTCCTATAAAGATTTAAACATGGCTTATTACCTCCAGATTCTGACCAAAGGTTAATAATAATTACTGTTTGCTTTCAAATGTTCTTAATGCAAAACTTGCATGAGATGAAAACCATGTGAGGTGAAAATTGGTATTGTATGCACTTTCCAGAAAAGACTATGAAGATAAACATTTTAAGTAAGTGTATTTAAATTTGTTTTTAATCTCAGAAAATTTTATCACAGTGTCTGTTTTTAAAACTATGAAATGAGGATTAACTCTGCTTAATATCATTATTTCTGTACTAGGAACTGATGCTTCTTGGATAGTCATTATATGTCATTATAAATCAACATATAATTACTATGTTATTCACCATTGTATAAGGTTTATCTGTAGGTTTCATCAAAGTATTTTGGTGTTACTACGTTTCATATGGTGCAGCACAAATGAAGCATCTACTTCTTGTAACCAGAAACATTCTCAGGATAAAATCACCCAGAATTATTCTGATATATGGTCTTCACATCCCTATTTGGAAAGCAAATTATTGCATCTGAAAACTATGAAGAAAGGCAGTTCAGGGGGGAAAAAAAAAGACATGGGCAAGATGCTGTGGCCAAAAACTGCAAACCACTAATGCTGTCAAAATTATTTTGAAAGTCACAAAATAATCTGAGAAACATATATTACTTAGCTTCTTTTTTAAAAGAGACATGATCTTGATTATGCTATCTTTATTATCACTGTGTTAAAAAGCTTAATTGTAAAATTTACCAATGTACAGTAAGTTCATTAATTATAATATAAAAATATTCTACCAATGGACACAAAATATCATTGAATGGTATTGTTTTATATAGTCCACTGAAATAATAGTTGTTTAATACAGTATTTATATACTTAATACCTGAGTAGCTATTAGCCATACCTGGTTATAAGATAGGAAAATAACAAAGAACAATATTGGAATTCTGCTCTTACTGACAATTGCTGTTCATGTTTCTCGAATAAAGAAAACATTTTTTTGCTTAATATTATTCAAGAAATTGAAAAATCTAGCTGTTAACTACAGGCAGATCCATTATTTTTCATAATACTCAAATGTTTCATTTTGATATCTCATGTCCCTTTTGTTTTTAATTATTTATTATCAGTGCTAGCATATTATATATAATATAATGATAGTTATTATTACATAATGGCTAACATTTATGAAACATTTACCATGTGCCATGCATTTTTATAAGAGCTTTACATACACTGACACATTTAATTCTCATGACAACCTGAGAGATGTATTTTATTATCCCAATTATATAGATGAAAGGTTAAATAACTTGCCCAAGAGCAAATGCATTTTAAGTGGGAGTCAGAATTAAACCCTGGTAGTCTGCTTTGTACATAGTACTGCTGGTATTGGAAAGTCAAGGCATGACTAAATATATCTATATTTATTTGAATATATTCAAATTATCATATGGTTATACTATTTCTAAGCAGTAGAATATGTATGATTTACCAATAAAATTGTAATATACTTTTCAGAGGAAACACTATTATCACATACGACCATCCATCCTCTGGAAAACAAAATTTTTAAAGACAGAGTGAAGAAAAGAGAAAGGCATCTCTGAATGACCTCAAAAAGAGAAAGATGGAGGCCACCTAAGACTCCAAGGAAGAGCAATGGGCTAGAGTCACTCCCTTCCTTTACCTTGTCTCTTGATGATTTTAATATGGTTGTAGTTTGTATTATTCTCATTGCTTGCTTTTTATTTAAAAATAAAAGAAGTAAAAGACATGTTTGTCAACTAAAACTGATTAAGAATAAGGACTTTTACTATTTTCTTACAAGATCCAGTTATTTTTCTAGAATACTTTCTTTTTTTTTTTTCAGAAGACAGTTTAATAGCAAGTTCTGTCTCCATTCATTATGATGCTTAACAAGACGGTCTGGGTGGGTGGTTGCTTATCTGGAGCTTGGTAGTGGGTTGCTTACTAAATAATAAGTAGGTCAATCTAAAGAAACAACTCTGATGATGGTAGAGAACTCTAGATGATGATGGTCTGTGCTAGTCTCACCTACCTAGATGTCTGCCTATGGACTTTCACACCTGGAACTGAGTTTCCATTTATGTTCAGATTTGAAGCAGCAGCAGTGTAAGTAAAACAGCACAAGACAGTAACATACAAAGTTGGAAAGATATAGTCTGTGCCCTCTAGAAGCTCACAACTTAGTGCATGAATGAGTGGCAGAGACTAAGTGTTTACTATGGCTCTGAGATATTGTATAAGTTGTTGGTGAAGACAATGCCACATAATCTAAGAGGGGCCAAGGCAGGGTAATCAGGAAGCCTTCACAGAAGAGACGACGTGTGTCTGGATCTTGCAGCAGGTTTTATCATCAAGCCAACCAAAGAGAACAGGGAGCGGGATATGCAGAGATTAAAACAGCTCTTGCCAGAAGAAAAATACAACAACCCAATCAATTTCACTTGCGCAGAAATCAGTTCTTAGAAACTACTTACAAACTCCAGCAGAGCAGAAGGATTCTCAGCCATTCCCAGCAAGTTTGTAATCCCACATGGAACTCTCCTCATTCATTTGCTGAGAGTATGAATATGGGGCAACAGTGGTGAAATCATCCAGCGATGATTTTAACCCCTCAGCCCTTCATCATTTAGCACCTTCCCCTCACTTTGCTGTTTCTCTGTTTGGAGTTCTGTTAAGCAGGGTGCTTGTGGCTTTAAAAATGCAAAATGGTTGCCAAAAAGAACAGTTTTGCCATGTAGCAAATGTTCATACTCTGCAATGCTAATTTATGTCCTTTTCTATAGTTATACAGGTTTCTATGTGCAATGAATTAAACATTAATAAAAATATTTGATGATGCTATTAGAGAATATATGGAGAAAAATGGATGCTTGAGTACAGGTGTTGCCATTCTAAGGAGACTGTTTTTTTTCTTTTCTCAAGATTTGAAAGCTACTGAAATGAAAGCATTTGGAAAATGCAACTATTGGAAAACTTAGCCTGAGTAAGTTTCTGTTGCTTAACCTGGGTACTGGCTTCATGGATGTGCAGTTGGAAATAATTCACCAGTTCTACACTTATGATAAGAATACTTTCATTTGGATATATAGTATATTAATAAAAACTTTAAGAAATTTTAGCATTAGCAATGAAATCTTTAATACATTCAAAAATGCAGAAATATAACCATATTTTTTCAGTTCCAAATCTAAAATAAAAACAACATAAAAATAGGAGAAACACTTCTCCACATATAAATGGATTTTTTCATCTCTTGAAGAAATTTGATAAATGTAATAGGAATTCTGGCTATGATATTTGTGCTAAATACCCACAAAATATATATTTGTGAATGAAGTAGGAAATTTTTTTTCATCTTACTTGAGCTCAATACATTGCTGCTTTTGTTTCCACTTTTGTGTTTCTATATAAGAGAATTGAACAGCCCTAGAGACTGACAGACAGTTTATGTGGCATTTAACAACAGAGAAGGAGGCTCCGTCAGCCAAGAGTGGCAATAAGCTGCCTGACTTCATGGAATACTAGAGGTGGGAAAATTACCTTGATGCTTTCTACTTGTGCTGATTTTTTCTTCTGCTGACACTTTTGATGTTCTGAAAGTTGCTTTGCTCACATCCTCTGCTACTAGTGTCAAAGCACACTCTCAATCTTCACATGCCAAGAGGAAGAAAACCTTATTTCAATGCCCAAAAGACTTAGCTCCTGTCAAAGACATTCATTTAACACTCACAGTTGGTCTATGGCAACTTGAAGATGTTGTCTCAAGAAGTAGGGCTGATAGGGGGTGGGGTGGAGAAGAAAAGGCCTGGCTTTCTAGGGAAATCTTGTGCTTACCATATCCTGAAGGCATGTAATAAAAAGGGCTTGTACCCTCATGAATACAGAGGGCAATTTTGACTGTTACTTACAAGGCCTGTGCTTCTTCAGGAAAAGGGGATGGGGTTAAGCAAGCATAAGATCATTACAACTGTCTAAGAATGGGGATATTCTAAAAACAATAAAAGGTTTTTTTAATAGCAAAGCTTTCTCCGATAAAATTAACTGCCCCTCAGTCTTGTTTCTTTTTTAGTTTTGGTCAGCTACAGCTAATACATTTCATAATAAGAAAAGTCATCACCATCATTAATTGCAGACTTTGAATCTTCTTAATGTTTCAAGTACTCTAAATACCATACTAAAAACATAGCCATTCCTAAATATGTGTGGCAACTGAATCCTAATCTGCATAAAATAAGCACATAAAACTGGAAGTCATTTATAAAAAGGTAATCAAATATTTTAGTAGAGATGTGCTATTTGGCTAAATGGCAGACAGATGACAAGCCACTCTTGTATTTACTCTGAACACAACACATTTATATTGCATACCCATCTCAGAGCACTTATTCATCTTCCACCCCTACCCCCACCACAAAAGTCCTCTCTGATGGTCGCATTTGTTCCATCCTGAAATTCATCCCAGAACGTGATGAAGTACACAAACTTAGTCTGATGAACTAATGAGCAAACTTAGTTCATTGAACTCTTTTTTCTTTCCTTAGGCTATTTTTAAAAACTGTGTCTTTTACACAATAAATCCTAATTCAGCCAATCCCAATTCATTCAAACAGCATCTGAATTTTAAAATTGGCTCCTTTTCAGACAATTAGCCAGAGTGCCAATTTCCCAGTCAAATAAAATCATTTTCCCATTAACATTTTTGGTTATATAATCTGCTATACAAATATAATACTATTAAAACTCAATGTGCAAATTAAGTCCCTAGAATATCTCAGTTGCTAATTTGGTCAGATAATTCCAAGCATACATTTTGCCGTCATTTAAATTGGAGATTTTTTTTCTGCTGGCTGATTGCTTTCCAAGGGTGAGAATGTGGCTGAAGAGCCCAGTGCATGTCTCAGATTTTCCACACTTTGTACACATGGAAAGTGTCTTTGGGCTGGGACTCTCTCCTCTGTCTGTAGAGCATATTGTACTTGCAGCCCTGCCTTTCCTCCTTCTAGGCTGCCAGACACATTTGCCCAAAATGAGTCACTCAGTCTTTGATTTTTTGCATTTAAGTTTGGCCTGTCTAATGTTGTTTGCACAGCCATGCCACATTGTTAGAAGTTGCGATTCAGTGTGTCCTTGGAGCTTTTCTTCTGCCAGCCCTGCCTTCTTGCAGTGCCCCTATCTCAGTTCACTGTTGAGCAGCTGACTCAGGGCCTTAAAGTGAACCACCCCCATGTCTGCCCAGTTCCCATGCTTGCTGCTGTGCTGATCTTTGCTTCACAGCTACAGGCCCAGCTGGAGACATACTTTTAGTAATCTTGCTTTCCCATTTTTGTCACATATGTCTTGCAGGTGATGCGGGAAGCTGCCTGCGACATCTGTGACAGATCCAGACCTCCCAACCATATGGAAGGTTGGACAGTACCAAACATTTGATTGGATCCAGAGTTTGGTGCCACATTTACTGCCAACCTTCTAAAAGGCACACAGGCCATCTTGAGTTGGTTTCTATTTCTTTGTTTCCCAGAGCTACAATTCAGAATAGTTTGATTTTCAACAATTTCAGTGATACACCACTATCACCTACAGATTATTAGATACTGAGTGTACAAATTAATTAATCACCTTAAGTCTCAGT
Source organism: Budorcas taxicolor (assembly GCF_023091745.1). Lineage (NCBI taxonomy): Eukaryota > Metazoa > Chordata > Mammalia > Artiodactyla > Bovidae > Budorcas > Budorcas taxicolor. The sequence continues at coordinate 43,505,997 of NC_068918.1, forward strand.
TTCTTTATTTGTCAGATTATGATAATAATCATTTCTGCTCCATCTGCCTATGTAGGAGACACAGGTTTGATTCTTGATCCAGGAAAATCTCCCATGCCGCAGATCAACTAAGGCCTGAACTGCAATTGCTAAGCCTGTGCTCTAGAGACCTAGACCCACAGCGACTGAAGCCAAGGAGAAGCCTGTGCTGTGTAACTATACAGTAGCCCCTGCTCACTGCAACTAGAAAAAGCCAGCACAGCAACAAAGACCCAGCACAGCCAAAAAATAATTAATTTTAAAAAGTTTCTAAATCAAAATTTCTTTTTTCAACCCATCATTATTTTTAACTGTATTCATATTTAGAGAGCCTGAATGTGGAATTATATATTTCTCTGAACTTCTTGAACTTTACTAACTGGAATTATACGGTTATCATATTTGGCTATATAATCATCCTATTCAAAATTCTAATATAAAAATATGATTTTCTCTCAAAGCTGACTTGACTTCTATTTTATGTAAAAGTTCTTATACAAGAACAGTAGAATTTATCACACTGCTTTCTCACCCTTATGAGAAACTATGAGAGTAAAGACACACCAAATGTAATTCGAATTTTCATATATAAAAATCGGGCCATTTTTCATCACTGACTCTGCCATTGGACCAGCCCTAATATTGATAATAGGAAAGTTTAAGACACACTTTCCTTTTGGCCAGTCTGTGGATTCATACACACATATACAAAGTTACATATAAATATACTTTCTCAATGTCAAATGCTGCAAGTTATATGTTTCTTATAAAAAAGGCTTGGTCATCCACTTACTAATAAGCCTTTGTGTGTGTTAGTCCCTCGGTCATGTCCAACTCTTTGCAACTCCATGAACTGTAGCCCACCAGACTCCTCTGTCCATGGAATTCTCCAGGCAAGAATACTGGAGTGGGTTGCCATTTCCTTCTACAGGGGATCTTTCCAACACAGGGATTGAACCTGCATCTCCTGTATTGCAGGCGGATTTTTTATCATGTGAGCCACCAGGGAAGCCCCATTCATAAGTGCAAACAAATCAGTTTTGGTCATACCAATAATATTATATTACTTTAGTAATTTTAACATTATATATAAAATATGGTTGATTATGACATATGCATATATGCATATGTGCCATTTGTATGTGTATATATGTGACTGCATATGTATGCTGCTAAGTTGCTGCAGTCATGTCTGACTCTGTGTGACCCCATAGACGGCAGCCCACCAGGCTTCCCCATCCCTGGGATTCTCCAGGAAAGAACACTGGAGTAGATTGCCATCTCCTTCTCCAATTGCATATGTATAAATATCTGCAAAAATTATTCATTATTCTTTGTCCTGATCCATTCCTTTCTTGTTTCTTCCTTGGAATTACTGAGCACTTGATGTATTTTCATATTTTTTACTAGGCTATACAAATTATACATACATATTTCTATGATTTCATTAATATGTATATTATTGTGCTTATTAAACTGAGTAGTATCCAGTTTTCAAAATATTGATTAGAAGTATCTTTCTCAAAGGTTAACTTTTAAAAATCAGACCAGTGAGTCTATTGCAAAATATACTCTTCCTTGGGTTCTACGAAGAACTGTATAACCATCGTCCATCAACCACATAATAATATTGTAGATTTTTCTTTCTTGATAGCATATTCCCTTTACCTATCAAAAAAGAATGACTTTAGATTGGAAGAAGGCATGAAAATATCAACTGTGTCTTCAAAGCCTTCAGTTTCCTTCCTAGGAAGATATATTCCATGATCATTTTGCCAGACTTGTTCAATTATTTAACAAATCGTCATTGAATGCCTTTTTGTGACAGTCAATCTCCTGGCTGGACAGACAGGTGAATCTACCACAGTAGGAAGAAATTAGTCAGCTGATCCAGGTTATATTGACATATTGTGCACTGGAGACAGGGCTTCAGGTCTGAAGCCAAATTCTACTTAGGATGGTCAGATCCACTCAGTGCCTCCAACTGACCTCTAATTCAAGTCATTCTACAGAATTTCCCCAAGAGAATGCTGAAAGTCTACATAATCAGAAAGATTTATTTCAACTCTCTACCTGTGCTTATTTTTTTTAATATAAATTTATTTATTTTAATTGGAGGCTAATTACTTTATAATATTGTATTGGTTTTGCCATACATTAACGTGAATCTGCCACGGGTGTACACGTGTTCCCCATCCTGAAACCCCCTCCCACCTCCCTCCCCGTACCATCCCTCTGGGTCATCCCAGTGCACCAGCCCCAAGCGTCCTGTATCCTGCATCGAACCTGGACTGGAGATTCGTTTCATATATGATATTATATATGTTTTAATGCCATTCTCCCAAATCATCCCACCCTCTCCCTCTCCCACAGAGTCCAAAAGACTTTTCTATACATCTGTGTTTCTTTTGCTGTCTCGCATACAGGGTTATTGTTACCATCTTTCTAAATTCCATATATATGCGTTAGTATACTGTATTGATGTCTTTCTTCCTGGCTTACTTCATTCTGTATAATAGTCTACCTGTGCCTAGAAAGACTCAGAGTTGGCTGCTTAAAGAATGCGACAGGTCCTCATTCTGGTAAGGTAGATGCATTGGTTATTAAGTATTTTTGTGTAAGGAACTTGAGAGTCAGGAAAGCAACACATACAAGGAGATCTCTAGCTTTATCCTGTTTTCAGGCATTCTTCATATCTTAAGTTTTCATAGTCTTATTATTAAATAAATCCTTTATCACCTTATTTTATCTGTTGGAATCTTATCACCAAAAGCCATCACCATTGCAGAAACCATAGAAATAGAAGTCAACATACTTCTAACTTAGACATATCAAGTCAACTTTCTACCAATTCAGTTATACCTCCAGGCAGCTTTGATAAAACTTTTATAGGACTCTTGGTGCCCCTAAATTTTTGTTCTAGGACAAATACATCTTTTTATTGCTCAGACTTCTAGGTTTCCTCTGTTGTGTGCTTCCACACACATTAAGGACAATGGCAATAATCATAGTGACCAAATCTTCAAGATAGATGTCTACTTCAATAGAGGATCCTATTTACAAAGCAGAAATAGAGATACAGACATAGAGAACAAATGTATGGATACCAAGGGGAAAGAGGGGTGGATGGGGGAACTGGCAGATTGGGATTGATATATACATACACTATTGATACTATTGCATAAAATAGATAACTATTGAGAACATACTGTATAGCTCAGGGAACTCTATTTAATGCACTGTGGTGACCTGAATGGGAAGGAAGTCTAAAGGTGTGGGGATATCTGTATATGTGTGGCTGATTCATTTTGCTCTAGTGGAAACTAACACAACATTGTAAAGCAACTACACTGCAATAAAAATTAATTAAAGAAACTGAAACATTTCTAAAAAACTGAAACATTAAAAAAAATAACCTAGTTGCTAATAGCAATAGTATTCTCAGTTAGGCTCCATGAGATGTCCTTGTCTCCAGTGTGCATCCCGTCCTTTCATAATGGACAGCTCCTACTCAGGTATAATAATTTATAGCAATTGTGTATTTCATGCATATAAAATATAAAGTTTTAAGCTGACATCCCTAGTTCTGTACCATCACTCATTTCTAAGTAGAGAGATTCCTCTCTACTTCATACTTCTTGGCTCTTTCTTTAAAAATTAGTCAAAGTATTATTTCTATAATATCTCTGCTCCTTGCCAATATTTGTACCTTTCTACCACTCTTATATCTTGTCAGAATATATTTTTCTACTTTCTAAGTAAACTTTTTATAGAAGTAAACTATGTCTCAGTTAGCTCAGGCTGCCATAACTAAATACCATAACGGAGTGGGCTTAAAGAACAGGCATTTATTTCCTCATAGTTTCGGAGGCCAGAATTCTGAGATGAGGGTTATCAGCCTATTGAGGTTCTACAGAAGACTCTATTCTGGATTGCAGATGCTTACTTTCTTGTCATGTCCTAACATGGCAGAGAGATGCAGAAAGCCCTCTGGTCTCTTCAGTTCAGTTCAGTTCAGTTCAGTCGCTCAGTCATGTCCGACTCTTTGCAACCCCATGAACTGCAGCATGCCAGGCCCCCCGTCCATCACCAGCTCTCGGAATTCACCCAAACCCACGTCCATCGAGTCCGTGATGCCATCCAGCCATCTCATCCTCTGCTGTCCACTGCTCATCCTGCCCCCAAAACCTCCCAGCATCAGAGTCTTTTCCAATGAGTCAACTCTTCACATGAGGTGGCCAAAGTACTGGAGTTTCAGTTTTAGCATCATTCCTTCCAAAGAACACCCAGGACTGATCTCCTTTAGAATGGACTGGTTGATCTCCTGGCAGTCCATGGGACTTTCAAAAGTCTTCTCCAACACCACAGTTCAAAAGTGTCAATTCTTCAGCACTCAGCTTTCTTCACAGTCCAACTATCACATCCATACATGACCACTGGAAAAACCATAGCCTTGACTAGATGTACCTTTGTTGCCAAAGTAATGTCTCAGTTTTTTAATATACTATCTAGGTTGGTCATAACTTTTCTTCCAAGGAGTAAGTGTCTTTTAATTTCATGGCTGCAGTCACCACCTGCAGTGATTTTGGAGCCCCCAAAAATAAAGTCTGACACTGTTTCCACTGTTTCCCCATCTATTTCCCACGAAGTGATGGGACTAGATGCCATGATCTTCGTGTTCTGAATGTTGAGCTTTAAGCCAACTTTTTCACTCTCCTCTTTCACTTTCATCAAGAGGCTTTTTAGCTCCTCTTCACTTTCTGCCATAAGGGTGGTGTCATCTGCATATCTGAGGTTATTGATATTTCTCCCGGCAATCTTGATTCCAGCTTGTGTTTCTTCCAGCCCAGCATTTCTCATAATGTACTCTGCATATAAGTTAAATAAGTAGGGTGACAATATATAGCCTTGACATACTCCTTTTACTATTTGGAAGCAGTCTGTTGTTCCATGTCCAGTTCTAACTATTGCTTCCTGACCTGCATACAGGTTTTTCAAGAGGCAGGTCAGGTGGTCTCGTATTCCCATTTCTTTCAGAATTTTCCGCAGTTTATTGTGATCCACACAGTCAAAGGCTTTCGCATAGTCAATAAAATGGAAATAGATGTTTTTCTGGAACTCTCTTGCTTTTTCCACGATCCAGCGGATGTTGGCAATTTGATCTCTGGTTCCTCTGCCTTTTCTAAAACCAGCTTGAACATCTGGAAGTTCACGGTTCACGTAATGCTAAAGCCTGGCTTCGAGAATTTTGAGAACTACTTTATAAGCATGTGAGATGAGTGCAATTGTGCAGTGGTTTGAGCATTCTTTGGCATTGCCTTTCTTTGGGATTAGAATGAAAACTGACCTTTTCCAGTCCTGTGGCCACTGCTGAGTTCTCCAAGTTTTCTGCCATATTGAGTGCAGCACTTTCACAGCATCATCTTTCAGGATTTGAAATAGTTCAACTGGAATTTGATCACCTCCACTAGCTTTGTTTGTAGTGATGCTTTCTAAGGCCCACTTGACTTCACATTCCAGGATGTCTGGCTCTAGGTGAGTGATCACACCATGGTGATTATCTTGTCTCTTATGAGGATACTAATCCCATCCTGAGGCCATCACCCTCATGACCTCAATTAAACCCAATTATCTCCCTAACACCCCACCTCCAAATATGAACACACTGATGGTTTGGGTTCCAACATAGGAATTTTGAAGGAATACAATTCAGTCCATAATAAATATACATTCAGGAAAGTGAAGAAACCATAAGAATATATTTTGATTAACTATTTCAAAGTAAATATACCATGTGCCCATCCACTTCATAGATCAAGAAATAAAAATTGCTCAGTGGCTGGAGGTCACCCTGTGTTACTTCCTCATCATGACCATTTGCAAATGGACCTTTTATTCTCACTTCTATCATGATAGTGTTCCTGATTTTTGAGTATTATACAGATAGAATTGTTTCATGTCTTGCTTCTTTTGCTCAGTATTATATTTGTGGATTTCAACCATACACTAGTTTGTTCATTTTCTCTTATTTTATCAATATTTACCTTAAAATATTTACAAATACATCACACATCACAATTTGTCTATTCCACAGCACATAGGCATTTGCGTTGTTTCCAATCAGAACTTATTATAATGTCTTTTTACTTTTACATACTTTGGTACACATCTATACATTGGGAAAGTATATCTGCTGCTGCTGCTAAGTCGCTTCAGTCATATCCAATTCTGTGCGACCCCATAGACTGCAGCCCACCAGGCTCCCCCGTCCCTGGGATTCTCCAGGCAAGAACACTGGGGTGGGTTGACATTTCTTTCTCCAATGCATGAAAGTGAAAAGTGAAGTGAAGTCGCTCAGTCGTGTCCGACTCTTCGAGACCCCGTGGACTGCAGCCCACCAGGCTCCTCCATCCACGCGATTTTCCAGGCAAGAGTACTGGAGTGGTGGCCATTGCCTTCTCCAAAAGTATATCTAGTTAGTCCTAGATCATCTAGATCTAGATTGAATATGTTGAACCTCAGTAGACAAATTATTATCCCCAATATTTTAAGTTTTGTTGAAGCCTTTGTTCAGTTCAGTTTAGTTCAGTCTTTCAGTCATGTCCGACTCTTTGCAACCCCATGGACTTCAGTATGCCAGGCTTCCCTGTACATCACCAACTCCCAGAGCTTACTCAAACTTATGTCCATTGAGTCGGTGATGGCACCCAACCATCTCATCCTCTGTCATCCCCTTTCCTCTCTCCTTCAATCTTTCCCAGCATCAGGGTCTTTTCCAATGAATCAGTGCCTTAGGTTAAGAAAGTGCTTTTCTCTTCTGAGGTTACTAACAGTTTTTATCATTAATCAGTGTGAAATTTTATCTAATGTTTTCCTGTACCTTTTGTATATCATATGATTTTATCCTTTATATGTTTAATAGAGTAAAATACACAGTTTAATATTTGAATATTGAACAACATTGCTTGAAATAAACATTTTTTGTTGTGTTTTAAAATCTTCATGTGTTGGTGGACTTTATATGCATACACTAGTTTAAGAATTTTTCTCTATCTTAATAAAGGATTGCTTTGTAATTTCCCTTTCTTGTAAAGTACTTGTTAGTTTTGAGTATAAATTTTATGGTTCACTTCAGTCGCTCAGTCATGTCCGACTCTTTGCAACCCCATGAATCGCAGCACGCCAGGCCTTCCTGTCCATCACCAACTCCCGGAGTTCACTCACAGTCGCGTCCATCGAGTCAATGATGCCATCCAGCCATCTCATCCTCGGTCATCCCCTTCTCCTCCTGCCCCCAACCCCTCCCAGCATCAAAAGCTTCTCCAATGAGTCAACTCTTTGCATGAGGTGGCCAAAGTACTGGAGTTTCAGCTTTAGCATTATTCCTTCCAAAGAAATCCCCGGGTTGATCTTTAGAATGGACTGGTTGGATATCCTTGCAGTCCAAGGGACTCTCAAGAGTCTTCTCCAACAACACAGTTCAAAAGTGTCAATTCTTCGGCACTCACCCTTCTTCACAGTCCAACTCTCACATCCATACATGACTACTGGAAAAACCACAGCCTTGACTAGACGGACCTTAGTTGGCAAAGTAATGTCTCTGCTTTTGAATATGCTATCTAGGTTGCTCATAACTTTTCTTCCAAGGAGTAAGCGTCTTTTAATTTCATGGCTGCAATCACCATCTAAAATACATATTTATGAGATAGAAAGTGTTCCATCTTTATCTACACTGGAAAAGTTTGTGTGAGAGTGTTATGTCTTTCTTTATGGTTAAGATTATCTAGGCCTAGAGTTTTCTTCTTAGGAGGGTTTTAAATTACAGGTTCAGTTTATTTAATAGATATAATACTATATATACATAATTATATTAGTTTTTGTATCTAGTTTGATAAGTAGAAGTTTTCCAGGAATTTGAATTTCATATATACATGTTCAATTTTATTGACATAATGCTCATATTATTAAGATTGATCATTCTTCATATTATCAGGATCTCTGATGATATGCCCTTTTATACTCCTAGTATTGGTACCTTATATATTCTTTTTTTTTCCTTCTACTATTCCTTCCAAAGGACCAACCCCGGGTTGTGTTGACTTTGCAATTTTACATTTGTTTATTACATTATTAATTTCAGTTCATATTGCAATTATTTCTTTACTGCTACTTTATTTGGATTTAGTTACTTTATTTTTCAAGTCTCCTGAGATGGCTACCCAGGATATTGATTTTCAGATTTTTTTGTATATATGTATTTTCTTGCTATGTATTTCTCTCTAAGCAGGGTTTAGATTCACTGAATAGGCTTTGTTTGTTTTTTTCTTGCTACATTGCACAACTTGTACAATCTTACTTACCCAACCAGGGATTTAACTCAGGCCCTCCCAGTGCAAGTATGGAATCCTAACCTCTGGACTGCCAGCAAATTCCCACATTCAATAGATTTTAATTTATTATTCTCATTATTGCTGAAATCACAAAATTCCCTTCATATTCTCTCTGACTCATAGTTTAGAGGCATAGTACATAATTTCCAGACATCTAGGTCTTTTCTCATTATATCTTTTGTAAATAAATTTAACCTTGATTTCACCATGGCTAGAGAACACATTCTGAGTTCAGTTCTTTGAAAAATGTATTGAAACTGCTTCATTGAAATATGTATATTTTGCTTTTGGGGATTCGACATTTTAAACAGATTAATTAAGTAATACTGTGAATTGCGGTTTTCATATCTTCTACTGTTATATTAATTTCTTAGCTCCTCATTTTATCAGTTTGAGAAATGGGTTTAATCTCCAAATATGATTCTGAAATACTGTATTCTGGTTATAATCCTTTTAGTTTGTGCTTTGTCTATATTAAAGCTATATTGTTATCTGTATATAAATCTAGAAATGTTTTATTTTCTTAGTGGATCCTTTAATCACTATGAAATCTTATTCTTTAGAAACATATACTGCCTTGAAGTCTACTATCTTTTTATTAGAATAATTATAATCGGTTTTTAATACATGCCTTCTGCATTTTTTGTTCTTTTATTTATTGTTTGTTTCTTAAGGACTACATATTATAGCATTTTTGTTTCCTATAGTGACATTTGTCTTTTAATTCAATCTGTTTATCCTTAATAAAATTGTTAATATATTTGAATATGAACCTACCATTTTACATTTGCTTTGCATTTATCCATTTTGTTGTTGCTATTTTTCTTTCTTGTTTTTCTGAGCTAAGCATTTTTTATTACCCTGTTTTCCCTCCTATTAGTTACACATTGTTTAAACTTTTTTTTAAAGAGATTACCAAAGATATTACCAGCAAATGTTTTAACTATAAATTAATAGCTCTCTACCTTCTGGAAATAAACAAATACTTAGAACAGGTTCTTAGAAAAGGTTCATAGAAGGTTAACTTAATACCTTCCTCCATGTATGTTATCATTTTAATGTATTATATACGGTGCATACATTTGTTGTATACAATGTTTTAAAATAACCACGTTTTCATCATTTTCATTGCGCTTTAATCCTTTGTACATCTTTGCCCTTTTTTCCTGATGATATTTACCTTCTACCTAAAGAATCCCGTTAGTATTTCTTTCAGTGTAGGTCTGCTGATTCCCAAGAGGCTTGTTCTACAGTCTAGTGTATGGTATAGAAATTAAGACAAGTTAATTGGTTTATTCTTCAAGTTTTCTACATACTTATTATACATGTTTTAATTGTTTTATCAATTACTTTCGTCAGTTAACTATGGACTTGCATGACAATTTGTATGATAATCAATATGGTTAGGTTTAGTCTAACGATTTGCTTTTCATTTTCTATTTTTTCCACATGGTTTTGTTTTTTCTTCCCTTTCTTTCTCTGCTTCAACTTTTTTTATATTGAGTGAGTAACTTTGGTGATTTTTTTAAGCACACTTGGCTCTACACATTTAAACACCCATTCATTCAACAAATAATGCAGTGACTAGCCCCACCACATACCAGGCTCAGCACCATGTAGTGGGGAGTACACAGTGATTATGATAGATACTGCCCACTCAGAGAGTCTCTCATCAAATATTTACACTTGCTTTCAGTGACGTTATTTTAAAATTCTATAATTTTCATCTGATTCCTATTTATTGAGTCCATTCTGTGTGAAGTACTCCAGGGAATTTTTATTTTCTTAAAAGTATTAATTGCATATACTTTAAAATCTTGTATCCTAAATATCAGTATTTCATGATCTGTGGCTCTTTTTGATTTGTTTATTTCTTTCTGGGATTTTGTTCATTTTCCTTCTATCTCCTAAGATGTGTATTTTTTTGCCAGTTGAATTTCACGTATAAAGTATAAAGATTTAAAGGCTCTGTATCATGTTATAACATTTTTCCAGGGAGGCAGTTTGAGAAGAACAGATCATCTAGTTAGTTAAGTGTGAGATGATTTGAGACTGGGTTTCAAAATTTGTGAGATCTGGTCTATTTCTGCTTTGCCCTTACCCCTAGAACATAGACTTCCTGGATTCTCAACTCTAAATCTAGATATTTTTTCAAGGTCCCTTCTCCTTGGCAGGACTTGATCTCCTATTTTTGTTCCTCAGCACTATGAAACTGCAAAAATCTCTGCTTATTTTTCTTGATTTCTTGGACTCCCATCTTACAATATTTAGGAACTGGCAAATCTCTCAAGGACAATAGTGGCAGAGAATGTCAATTTTGCCTCAATATGTTTTCCTTTTTCTAAGATCTTAGCTCTTCAAAACCTTCCTACTTTGGTTTCTCTACAAGGCCCTCAGTCAGTTACTTTTTATATGTCCTCTAGCTTTTATATTGTTCTCCAAGCAAAGGTTCTCCTGAAAATAAGATACTTTATCATAGTTCAAGAAAAAAAAATCAGTATATCTCTAATAGCCTTTCAGTTTCTAATAAAATGATTTATATATTTCTCTTATATCCATTACTAGATTATGAATTTCTTATAGGCAAGGACTCTGACTCATTATCTTTGATTGTTCAGGGGACTGAGATAGAGTCAGCTGTCAGTTACATCTCTTATTTCTTATTTCTCTCCAAAAAAATGTTTGCACTATTTCTGAACTACTTATACCCCTCCCATATATCTCTCTGCCTACTGCTTTCTGGATTGCTAGTATCATCCTTCCATTTATCTTCTGATCTCCTTAAAAAGCTACTGTAAAATACTTCAGAATTCTTTTCTTTCCTGATACTAACCAGGTATGACCCTAACATTATCTATCATATCTCAGTAAACATATTCTTAATGCCCTGGATGCTTTAAGAGAAAAGTCAGTATTCGGCCCTCCCTCAGACAGACTGTGAGGCTCTTGACAGCAAAGGCTGTCCCTTTCACTTAGTATATATCCCCTTAGGAAGTGGGTTCAGCACCAGGTAGAACAAAGGCAGTTTGAGAAATGTGGTCTTGGTCATCCGCAAACCTAAGAAATTATATTTGAGTTAATCCAGAAAGTTAATTTTATGTTTAAGTACATCTAAGCATTGAAATTCACAGTAAACAAGCTTTTAATCAACAATCACACATCATAATATAAATGTACACATGGAGAGTAATGTATCAGTATCACTGCTGACCCATATGCAAATACTGATTCAAACAATTCCTATCACTTCACTTGACATTCAGAATTGTATTGGATCTACCCTAATTCTACCTTTGCATATCAGAACAGAGACATAATGAATTTTTTTTAATTATTTCAGTCTTTGAAGATTAGCACACCTGCCCCTTCTGAGGGTCACTTTTATCTAATTTGGCATAATTTTGCCTGGTTTAAATTTTTAAAATAACAACAACAACAACAAAAAGGTGAAAACACCTGCACAAAAGAATGCTCAATTCAACTAGAAGACAAAAAAAGGGGGAAAAAAGGAAAAAAAAAAAAAAAAAAGTAAACATGGCACAGTAGGAGAATAAAGCTTCTGGGGAAAGAAAGCAAAGCTGTGTGACAGATGGAAAGGTCTCAATGGATGAATGGTACTACTACAAATAAGTAGCAGGCAGCCAGAGGGAATCAAATAATGATTATGGAAGAAAAATGAGGGTTAAAAAAGATGAAAAGAATGTTTTGACTCAAGCTAAGGATTCTATATTAATAAAATTTCCTATATTTTTAATATATGTAACTACACATTCACAAAAGGTAGAAAATAATTCATGTCAAATAGGCTAGGCAGCTGACAAGTAAACCAGTATAGACAACATAAAAAGTTCAACATGTCCTTGGAGAGGAAGGAATGCATTCCACAATTTGTACTGGCATGCCCCCAAACCTGAACAGATTACTTTCTGACGATCAATATCTGTAACCACCAGAGGCCCGTTAGGGAGTTTTTAAAAAATCAGCTTCAAAGAGACCTGGTCCCCAGCTTACATTTTACTTTTGCCAGTGGGTGCTGAGGTAAGAGTTTTGGACAAGACTCATTTTTCTTCCCTTTATAGGGCTGTGTATTGAATATGAAGTGCCCTAGCATGTTCTCAGGCTCTAGTCAGCTGGATTCAAGCTCTGTTTGTAGATACTGTGAAAGGGGACAAATTCCCTTCATCACCCTGAAATCAGCCTGTGTGTATTCAACTCAGTGAAAATTGCTGGCCACACTTTAGCTGGGATTCCAAAAGTAAGTGCTTATTCATCAATCTAATTTTAGTCTAATGTCGAGTATAAGTGGAGTGCTTTCTTTTTGAATTAAGCGGTATTATAGTTACTTGACTTGAAAACCTAGAACATTTCCTCCCTTCTCATTTCTATAATATATGCAAATGCCAGTGAATCAAACAATAGTTTTCCTAACACCTTTCTATGTTGCATGTATGCTAAATCTCTTCAGTCGTGTCTGACTCTGAGATGCTACAAACTGTAACCCACCAGGCTCCTCCACCCAGGGGGATTCTCCAGGCAAGAATACTGGAATGGTTGCCATGCCCTCTTCAGGAGATCTTCCCAATTCAGGGATCGAACCCATGTCTTCTGTGGTTCCTGCACTGCAGGCAGATTCTTTACTGCTGAGCCACCAGGGAAGCCCAACACCTTTCTCTGTATAATAAGGTAATTAAAAATCTATTTCTAAAAGTGTAACAAATTAAAACAAAATACAGGAAAACCTACAAACTTTCCCCATGCTTAAACAATATGAAGAAAACTCACTTCAATCTAGAATAGCTGTTTCTAAAATGTTACTCTGTAGCACTCTACTTTGAGACATCCTCCTATTAAATTTTACATGATTAGGTACTTTGGGGCACTTTGTATATTTTACCCTTCTCTGGGCAAGTGATAACACACATTATCAAGTGAACAGCTCTGAAGTCCCACAGCAAATGAAACCATTTAGCTCTTTTTAAACCAGCATTTCTCAAATGGATTTGAATCAGAAGTCATTTAGAATTCCAAAAAACTTTAAGGTACATCCATATGGAGTCATTTGCCAAAATTGTGCCTTGAAGTTCACTCAAGTTCATGATCAAGTAGTGAAAATGAAAACTAGAGGAGGCAGAGAATAATATTTCACCTCCATCTTACCTAATATCCAGAACTTGTCTACCTGAATAGATGTTTGCAAGGAAGACAGCAATGTAGAGGGGAAGAGAAAAGCCTCCAGAATATATCCTACCCCACTCACTCAATGTTTCTCAATATTCAAGTGATTGTATTATTAAAAGCAAACTTAAAGATGAAGGATAAAAAGAACAGCTGTAGCTTTTAGTCACAAGGCTATAGCATTTCAGCAGTGTTGGTAAATGGAGAGAATAATGAAATAGTTGGAGACTTAAACAAATGGATTAGAAAAGGTCATGAAATGAGTTGCTTGGCATATTTCAAAATATAAATTTGATTAACTAATACACAAAATGCAGGTGCACTCTTCCAATCAATAAAGAAAAATATGTAAGTATGATATCTGTATTGTGATATTTAAATAAAGTAAGCAAATAATCAATGTGAGAGGCCCCCTATTTGAAAAATAAAGTGGCCACCCTGTATACATTTCAGATTGTTTTATTCTTTATCCTTTATATCATTATTCTCATGGATCTTCCCAAACCAGGGATCAAACCCCACTTCTCCTACATTGCAGGTGGATTCTTTACTGTCTAAGCCACCAGGGAAGCCCCCATTATTCCCATAAGATGTTCTACAATAATTCAGTCAAATAAAGCAAATTTAAGAACCCTGAATATGATGTCTCCTAGTTAAACATGCCTAATGCCAATTATCAAAATGCAGGTCCCGAAAAATCCTGCAATTCAGAAGGGCTTTGAGGTTTGCTTGAGTTTTTCTCCAGCTTATTGGAATGAAGAACAGTATTTCCATAGTAAGACTATTAATATCCTAGGGTATCTTTAGGAAATCGTTTTCAAGTGTTTCTTACAACAGATTATGCTCACAAAGCTATGGAAATGTAGAAAGCTTTACAATGCTTGAGAATGTGTCAAACGGTAATATATTAAAACAGCATTTCTCAAAGTGTGATCTAAGATGTCTTAGCTTCCCCAAGACACTCTCAGTGAATCCATGAGGTCAAAGCTCTTTTAGTAATACTAAGGCATCATTTTTCCTTTGCACTCTCGTTGTTTCATATATGTACAGAGAAATTTTCTAGAGCTTATATAACAAGCTATGATGTCATGATTCTTACAGTTAATAAAAAGAGAACTTGGGTATTTCAAAACTTCTTTTCTTTATTTCTAGTGGAAATAAATATTGCTAGATATAATCCATATAAACAAAAGCCTTTGGGACAGTTCACTAGAATTTAATAGTTAAAGAGTATCCTAGAACCAAAAAGTTTAAGAACTATTTTAAAGTAAACATAGGTCTGGATACTTTATTAAAAATGTAGGGCACCTACCATAGAATGTGAAAATTTACCTTCAAAGTTTAATTCTTCACATTTTAATAGGTTTTGGATCAATGAGAGAGGGCATTTTATCTACATACTTTATTGACCAAAGTAACCTTAAGCACCTCCAGTATGACAACGAATTCTGTTAGTGCAGAATTTAAAATAAGAATGGTTTGATCAAAGAGAGAAAAACATTTTAACACATATTTTTGTGTGTATTTTATTTTGTGCCAGGCACTGAGCTGGGTAAATCTATATGCACTAGACACTTTGTAGTCTGCCTTTTTGGTAATAAAGTATCCATAACTTTAAGCAGAGATACAAAAATATAGCTGATTCTAAACTTAAAGCTATTAAAGATAACAAATGAGTTCAAAATAAGTAAGAAAATAGCATCCCCAAATAGTCTTATTCATCTTACATATTTTCACATTTGCGTTCCACTGAAGATACTCAAGTAAATTTTTTGTTTTCATTTGTTTTTTGTATAATCATGTACTTTTATAGTATGTGGGCCTGAGTTTGGGGTAGCATGCTAAGCCATGAAAAATAAGACAAGATATATTGCCCATTATCCTCAAACAACTTGCTTCATGGCCTGAATCTTCGGTAGCTACATCCCATTAGACACAAGACTAGACTTGGGGATATACTGATGAATACAGATAAGGACCTTGCCTTCATTGAGTTATAACTGAGGAGATATGCACAAATAAAATTGAGATTTCCCAGGCAGTCCAGTGGTTAAGACTCCATGCTTCCAATGCAAGGGGCACAGATTTGATCCCTGGTCAGGGAACTAAGGTCCCATATGCTATGTGTCCAAAATAAAGAAATTAAGCTTCAGGAGCATGTTGCTATTACCTGAATAGGGAGAACCTAAAACTGGGACATGAGAGCGCTACGCACCCCCATGGCACGGCATTCAATTGAAACACGAAGACTTAGGAGGACTTAATGAGGCATGAAGTGAGGTGAAATATGCATGAAGCCCTGGAGGTAAAGGAGAACATACATGTTCAAAAAACTAACAGAAGTAATCTTAGCGGCATTGGGAAGCGTGTGTGAGGGCAGAGTTGAAAGCGGAAAAGAGACAACCTACAGACAAATCTCTCATTTAGCCTATGTGAAAGTGGTTAGATTTTATTCTAACAGTAACTAAAGTGACTGAAGCTCTTTAAGTGAGACAGCAGCACTATGAACTTTGAGTTACATTAAGATCATTCTGGCTACTATTTAGAGAATGATTAGGAAGAGGCCATAACTGGGGACAAGGAAATCAGTTGAAAGGACATTGCACAATCCTTGAAAAAAAAACAACAATCACAACCAAAACTGAGGTGAGAATAGAGACCAGAGGGTCATTTAAAGAAGTATTTAGAGTACTGAATCCATAGAAATCAGTCAAGAGATATTAAGGTGAGAGAAAGAATTGAAGAACAATAGGCAGGTTTGGGGGCTTGAACAAATAAGAAAGGGAACACACATAAAGGAAAATATCGCAGGGACCAGGAAGAGCTAAATTTTTTTATATATTAAGTTTAAAGTGACTCTCAGTTTAGATCAGTTTAGTCATTCAGTCCTGTCCGACTCTTTGTGACCCCATGGACTACAGCACATCAGGCCTCCCTGTCCATCACAACTCCCAGTTTACTCAAACTCATGTCCAGTGAGTTGGTGATGCCATCCAACCATCTCATCCTCTGTTGTCATCTTCTCCTCACACCTTCAATCTTTCCCAGCATTGGGGTCTTTTCCAATGAGTCAGTTCTTCGCATCAGGTGGCCAAAGTATTGGAATTTCAGCTTTAAAATCAGTCCTTCCAATAAATTTTCAGGACTGATTTCCTTTAGGATGGACTAGTTGGATTTCCATGCTGTCCAAGGGACTCTCAAGAGTATTCTCAAACACCACAGTTCAAAAGCATCAATTCTTCAGCACTTGGCTTTCTTTATAGTCCAACTCTCACAGCCATACATGGCTACTGAAAAGACCATAGCTTTGACTAGATTGACCTATGTTGGCAAAGTCTCTGCTTTTTTAATAAGTTGTCAAGGTTCATCATAACTTTTCTTCCAAGGAGTAAGCGTCTTTTAAATTCACAGCTGCACTCACCATCTGCAGTGATTTTGGAGCCCAAGAAAATAAAGTCTGTCACTGTTTCTCCATCTATTTGCCCATAAAGTAATGGCACCAGATGCCATGATCTTAGTTTTCTGAATGCTGAATTTAAGCCAGCTTTTTCACTCTCCTCTTTCCTCATCAAGAGGCTCTTTAGTTCTTCTTTGATTTCTGCCATAACTGTGGTACCATCTGCACATCTGAGGTTACTGATATTTCTCCCAGCAATCTTGATTCCAGCTTGTGCTTCATCCAGCCCAGCATTTCTCATGATACACTCTGCATATAATTAAATAAGCAAGGTGACAATATACAGCCTTGACATATTCCTTTCCCCATTGGAACCAGTCTATTGTCCCATGTCCAGCTCTAACTGTTGCTTCTTGACCTATACAGATTTCTCAGGAGGCAGGTAAGGTGGTCAGGTATTCCCACATCTTTAAGAATTTCCCAGTTTCTTGTGATACACACAGTCAAAGACTTTGGTGTAGTCAATAAGGCAGAAGCAGATGTTTTTCTGGAACTCTCTTGCTTTTTGATGATCCAATGGTTGCTGGCAATTTGACCTCTGGCTCCTCTGCCTTTCCTAAACCCAGTCTGAACATCTGAAAGTTCACAGTTCACATACTGCTGAAGCCTGGCTTGGAGAATTTGGAGCATTACTTTGCTAATGTGTGAGATGAGTACAATTGTGTAATAGTTTGAACTTTCTTTGGCATTGCCTTTCTTTGGGATTGGAATGAAAACTGACCTTTTCCAGTCCTGTGGCCACCGCTGAGTTTTCCAAATTTGCTGGCATATTGAGTGCAGCACTTTCACAGCATCATCTTTTAGGATTCGAAATAGCTCAACTGGAATGCCATCACCTACACTAGCTGTGTTTATAGCAATGCTCCCTAAGGCCCACTTGACTTCACACTCAAGGATGTCTGGCTGTTGGTGAGTGACCACACCGTTGTGATTATCTGGGTCATGAAGATCTTTTTCGTATGGTTCTTCTGTGTATTCTCCACTTCTTAATATCTTCTGCTTCTGTTAGGTCCATACCATTTCTGTCCTTTATTGTGCTCATCTTTGCATGAAAATTTCCCTTGGTATCTCTCATTTTCTTGAAGAGATCTCTAGTCTTTCCCATTCTATTGTTTTCCTCTATTTCTTTGCACTAATCACTAAGGAAGGCTTTCTTATCTCTCCTTCCTATTCTTTGGAACTCTGCATTCAAATGGGTATATCTTTCCTTTTCCACTTTGCCTTTTGCATCTCTTCTTTTCTCAGCTATTTGTAAAGCCTCCTCAGATAACCATTTTACATTTCTTTTTCTTGGGGATGGTCTTGATCACTGCCTCCAGTACAATGTCAAGAACCTCTGTCAATAGTTCTTCAGGCACTCTGTCTATCAGATCTCATCCCTTGAATCTATTTGTCACTTCCACAGTATAACCATAAGGGGTTTGATTTAGGTCATACCTGAATGGTCTAGTAGTTTTCCCTCCTTTCTTCAATTTCAGTCTGAATTTGGCAATAAGGAGTTCATGATCTGAGCCACAGTCAGCTCCTGGTCTTGTTTTTGTTGACTGTATAGGGCTTCTCCATCTTTGGCTGCAAAGAATGTAATCAGTCTGATTTCAGTACTGACCATCTGGTGATGCCCATGTGTATAGTCTTCCCTGTGTTGTTGGAAGAGGTTGTTTGCTATGACCAGTGCATTCTCTTGGCAAAACTCCACTAACATTTGACCTGTTTTGCTATGTACTCAAAGGCCAAATTTGCTTCTTACTTTAGGTATCTCTTGACTTTCTATTTTTTGCATTCCAGTCCCCTATAATGAAAAGGACATCTTTTTGGGGTATCACTGCTAGAAGGTCTTATAGTTCTTCATAGAACCATTCAATTTCAGCTTTTTCAGCATTACTGGTCAGGGCATAGACTTGCATTACCATGATATTGAATAGTTTGCCTTGGAAACGAACAGAGATCCTTCTGTCGTTTTTGAGATTGCATCCAAGTACTGCATTTTGGACTCTTTTGTTGACTATGATATCTACTCCATTTCTTCTAAGGGATTCCAGCCCACAGTAGTAGATACAATGGTCATCTGAGTTAAATTCACCCATTCCAGTCCATCTTAGTTCGCTGATTCCTAAAGTGTCGATGTTTACTCTTGCCATTTCCTGTTTGACCACTTCCAATTTACCTTGATTCATGGACCTAACATTTCAGTTCCTATGCAATATTGCTCTTTACAGCATTGGACTTTACTTCCATCACAGGTCACATCCACAACTGGGTGTCGTTTTTGCATTGGCTCCACCTCTTCATTCTTTCTGGAGTTATTTCTCCACTGATCTCCAGTAGCATACTCGGCACCTACTGACCTGGGGAGTTATCTTTCAGTGTCCTATCTTTTTGCCTTTTCATATTGTTCATGGGGTTCTCAAGGCATCTATATTAGTCATTATTATTGCATAATTTAATTACCATCTTCATAATGAAGAAACAGAGACATAGTACAGCCAAATCAAGAGATGTGGGAGAATACAAGGAGAGAAACACTTTCTTGTGTTCTAGCGTCATTTTGTTTAGAACTGTTTGAAGTAAAGAATAAAATTAGGTATTTATCTAAATGAAGAGTTCCTCTTTGAGCCAAAATGGAAGCAATGTTACCACACTGTAGGAAAACTACTCAGTTTATGTAACACCTAGAATCCATTGGGTGCCAGGGTTTTAAAAGGAAGGAATTTAACTTAGCTGAGTTGATTCCAAAACAACCTCTTAAGAGTATATTTGTTCCAATTTGAGTGTTGACAGCATATAGCAGTTAGGCAAAAAGTTGGAGAGAGAAAGTGACAGAGGAGAGGAAGAGACAGCAGCATGAGCAATGGAATGGCGAGTGTAGAATGAGGGGGGTATAATCACCTCCAGATGGACACACAGAGAAGGCAGTCTTGAGGCTGGAGAAGTTGAAGAGTATAGAATGGATGATCTCAAATACTGTCAACTGACTGAGAAAAAGTCAGTGAAAAATACCAAGAACATATATTTAGGCTTTAGTTATATTGAGTGACTGCGTGAAACTCGCTCAATAATGTCCAACTCTTTGTGACCCCATGGACTATACAGTCCATGGAATTCTCTAGGCCAGAATACTGGAGCGGGTAGCTATTCCCTTCTCCAGGGGATCTCCCCAACCCAGGGATCAAACCCAGGTCTCCCACATTGCAGGCAGACTCTTTACACAAGCTGAGCCAAGTGAAGCCCAAGAATACTGGAGTTAGTCTATCCTTTCTCCAGCAGGTCTTCCCTATCTCGGAATCAAATCATGTCACTTGCATTGCAGCTGGATTCTTTACCAGCTGGGCTACCAGGGAAGCCTCACTATATTACTCTTACTGTATTATGGAGAAGACTTTTGAAGGTGGACAGACTAGAGACAGATCATTAAGGAGGTTTTGCAGTTATGCAGCAAAAGTATTGATAGCTCATACTGCTGAGAGGTATTTATTCTGACCTGCTAACCTTGTACATTGAATCAAATTGAAGTTTGTCATTATTTCTAGAAGTTACCATCTATGAAAAGATGGTAATCTTTCACATTGCCACCATCATCTTTTCATAGAAAGTTACTCGTTGTGAGTCCACTTCCTCACAACTCCATTTGAGGCAAGAGTCAACAGTCTGCCTCTGGTTCCCACAATGTTTCTTTTTCCCCTCCATTTTAATACAACTAAGGGAAACCCCCACTCTCATGAAATATAATTAATTTTGTATAGCAAAGATTCTTGTTTCTTTGATCTCTAAAGCAGTGCTTTCAATGCTTTCTCATTAATCATATTTGCTTTGAGGTTTCGTAGATATCCTATGTGGATTTTAGGAAGTCCCTTTTGTTCTCGGTTTTAGTAAAACTAGGAGTTCCTATTTTGTTGCAATTTATCAAATGCTTGCTTTATATCTGAAGATATGACCCTATGCTTTATCTCACTTAAGCTGTTAAGGCTTTAATGATAATTCATTTTCTAATGTTAAGTATTACTTTACCAACTAAGGTCCGTCTAGTCAAAGCCATGGTTTTTCCAGTAGCCCTGTATAGATGTGAGAGTTGGACTATAAAGAAAGCTGAGTGCTGAAGAACTGATGCTTTTGAACTGTGGTGTTGGAGAAGACTCTTGAGAGTCCCTTGGACAGTAAGGAGATACAACTAGTTCATCCTAAAGGAAATCAGTCCTCAATATTCATTGGAAGGACTGATGCTGAAGCTGAAACTCCCATACGTTGACCACCTGATGCAAAGAACCAACTCATTGGAAAAGACCCTGATGCTGGGAAAGATTGAAGGTGCGAGGAGAAGGGGATGACAGAGGCTGAGATCGTTGGATGGCAACATCTACACAGGAACATGAGTTTGAGTAGGCTTTGGGAGTTGGTGATGGACAGTGAATCCTGGCGTGCTGCAGTCCATGGGGTTGCAAAGAGCTGGACATGACTGAGCGACTGAAGTGAACTGAGCAACATTATATTTCTGAGACAGATCCAACATAACTGTATAGTTTTTATACATTACTAAATTTGGTTTGCTTAACAATTTTTGCATTCTATTTTCATGAATAATCAGTCTGCTATTTTCTCTCCTCATACTCATTTCTCAGTAATTAGTTTTGATAAATGTATTTTAAATCATTCATCTATTACTTACATATGTGTGTATTACATAAAGTTATTCATTTGCATTTTACTCTGTATATTATCTCTTTTATAGCTGTAGTTTCACCCCATTGTGATTCTTAATGTTATTTATAAAAATCTTCTCTATTCTTTTTTATTAACTTTTCCTAGAGTTCTGTCTATTTTAATATTCTTAAGTGTTTTATTGATCCTCTCATGTATTTACTTTCTATAACACCAATTTCTGCTTTTGTTTTAATTCTTTTATCCTGTCTTTTTCTGTTGTTCTTTTTTTTCATACCTCTTAATTTGGAAGGTTAGACTTTCTTCCATTCTTATGTAAACATTTAGGGCTAAAATTTTCTAAGCTCTATTTTAGCCATGTCTTCGAAATTTTGACATGCAGTATTTCTTTAAATGCTATTAATTTTTTTTAATTATTTTTTTCTCTTACTTAATTTTTTTATTTTTTTTAATTTTAAAATCTTTAATTCTTACATGCGTTCCCAGACATGAACCCCCCCCTCCCACTTCCCTCCCAATAACATCTCTCTGGGTCATCCCCATGCACCAGCCCCAAGCATGGTGTATCCTGCGTCAGACATAGACTGGGGATTCAATTCTTACATGATAGTATACGTGTTAGAATGCCATTCTCCCAAATCATCCCACCCTCTCCCTCTCCCTCTGAGTCCAAAAGTCCGTTATACACAGCTGTGTCTTTTTTCCTGTCTTGCATACAGGGTCGTCATTGCCATCTTTCTAAATTCCATATATATGTGTTAGTGTACTGTATTGGTGTTTTTCTTTCTGGCTTACTTCACTCTGTATAATCGGCTCCAGTTTCATCCATCTCATCAGAACTGATTCAAATGAATTCTTTTTAATGGCTGAGTAATACTCCATTGTGTATATGTACCACAGCTTTCTTATCCATTCATCTGCTGATGGACATCTAGGTTGTTTCCATGTCCTGGCTATTATAAACAGTGCTGCGATGAACATTGAGGTACATGTGTCTCTTTCAATTCTGGTTTCCTCGGTGTGTATGCCCAGCAGTGGGATTGCTGGGTCATAAGGTAGTTCTATTTGCAATTTTTTAAGGAATCTCCACACTGTTCTCCAAAGTGGCTGTACTAGTTTGCATTCCCACCAACAGTGTAGGAGGGTTCCCTTTTCTCCACACCCTCTCCAGCATTTATTGCTTGCAGATTTTTGGATCGCAGCCATTCTGACTGGTGTGAAGTGGTACCTCATTGTGGTTTTGATTTGCATTTCTCTGATAATGAGTGATGTTGAGCATCTTTTCATGTGTTTGTTAGCCATCCGTATGTCTTCTTTGGAGAAATGTCTATTTATTTCTTTGGCCCATTTTTTGATTGGGTCGTTTATTTTTCTGGAATTGAGTTGCATAAGTTGCTTGTATATTCTTGAGATTAGTTGTTTGTCAGTTGCTTCATTTGCTATTATTTTCTCCCATTCAGAAGGCTGTCTTTTCACCTTGCTTATATTTTCCTTTGTTGTGCAGAAGCTTTTAATTTTAATTAGATCCCATTTGTTTATTTTTGCTTTTATTTCCAGAATTCTGGGAGGTGGATCATAGAGGATCCTGCTGTGATTTATGTCGGAGAGTGTTTTGCCTATGTTCTCCTCTAGGAGTTTTATAGTTTCTGGTTTTACATTTAAATCTTTAATCCATTTTGAGTTTATTTTTGTGTGTGGTGTTAGAAAGTGAACTAGTTTCATTCTTTTACAAGTGGTTGACCAGTTTTCCCAGCACCACTTGTTAAAGAGATTGTCTTTACTCCATTGTATATTCTTGCCTCCTTTGTCAAAGATAAGGTGTCCATATGTGTGTGGATTTATCTCTGGGCTTTCTATTTTGTTCCATTGATCTATATGTCTGTCTTTGTGCCAGTACCATACTGTTTTGATGACTGTGGCTTTGTAGTAGAGCCTGAAGTCAGGCAAGTTGATTCCTCCAGTTCCATTCTTCTTTCTCAAGATTGCTTTGGCTATTCGAAGTTTTTTGTATTTCCATACAAATCTTGAAATTATTTGTTCTAGTTCTGTAAAAAATATGGCTGGTAGCTTGATAGGGATTGCATTGAATTTGTAAATTGCTTTGGGTAGTATCCTCATTTTCACTATATTGATTCTTCCAATCCATGAACATGGTATATTTCTCCATCTATTAGTGTCCTCTTTGATTTCTTTCATCAGTGTTTTATAGTTTTCTATATATAGGTCCTTAGTTTCTTTAGGCAGATATATTCCTAAGTATTTTATTCTTTTCGTTGCAATAGTGAATGGAATTGTTTCCTTAATTTCTTTTTCTACTTTCTCCTTTTTAGTGTATAGGAATGCAAGGGATTTCTGGGTGTTGATTTTATATTCTGAAACTTTACTATATTCATTGATTAGCTCTAGTAATTTTCTGGTGGAGTCTTTAGGGTTTTCTATGTAGAGGATCATGTCATCTGCAAACAGTGAAAGTTTTACTTCTTCTTTTCCAATTTGGATTCCTTTTATTTCTTTTTCTGCTCTGATTGCTGTGGCCAAAACTTCCAGAACTATGTTGAATAGTAGCGGTGAAAGTGGGCACCCTTGTCTTGTTCCTGACTTTAGGGGAAATGCTTTCAATTTTTCACCATTGAGGATAATGTTTGCTGTGGGTTTGTCATATATAGCTTTTATTATGTTGAGGTATGTTCCTTCTATTCCTGCTTTCTGGAGAGTTTTTATCATAAATGGATGTTGAATTTTGTCAAAGGCCTTCTCTGCATCTATTGAGATAATCATATGGCTTTTATTCTTCAATTTGTTAATGCGGTGAATTACATTGATTGATTTGTGGATATTGAAGAATCCTTGCATCCCTGGGATAAAGCCCACTTGGTCATGGTGTATGATTTTTTTAATGTGTTGTTGGATTCTGATTGCTAGAATTTTGTTGAGGATTTTTGCATCTATGTTCATCAGTGATATTGGCCTGTAGTTTTCTTTTTTTGTGACATCTTTGTCAGGTTTTGGTATTAGGGTGATGGTGGCCTCATAGAATGAGTTTGGAAGTTTACCTTCCTCTGCAATTTTCTGGAAGAGTTTGAGGAGGATAGGTGTTAGCTCTTCTCGAAATTTTTGGTAGAATTCAGCTGTGAAGCCGTCTGGACCTGGGCTTTTGTTTGCTGGAAGATTTCTGATTACAGTTTCAATTTACGTGCTTGTGATTAAATGCTATTAAATTTTTTAAATTGTTTTTAAATTGTTGTTCCACCTTCAATGCTGGAGACACCAGTTTGATTCCTGGGTCGGGAAGATCCAATGGAGAAGGGATAGGCTACCCACTCCAGTATTTTTGGGCTTCCCTTGTGGTGCAGCTGGTAAAAAATGCCTGGAATGCGAGAGACCTGGGTTTGATCCCTGCATTGGGAAGATGCTCTGGAGATGGGAAAGGCCACTCACTCAAGTATTCTGTCCTGGAGAATTTCATGGACTATATAGTCCATGGGGGTCACAGAGTTAGAGATGACTGAGCAACTTTCACTTCACTACTTAGTTTATATGCAGAGTGCATCATGCAAAATGCCAGACTGGATGAAGCACAAGCTGGAATCAAGACTGCTGGGAGAGATATCAATAACCACAGATATGCAGATGATACCAACCTTATGGCAGAAAGTAAAGAGGAACTAAAGAACATCTTGATGAAAGTGAAAGAGGTGAGTGAAAAAGCTGACTTAAAACAACATTCAGAAAACTAAGATCATGGCATCTGGTCCCATCACTTCATGGCAAATAGATGGGAAAACAATGGAAACAGTGACAGACTTCATTTTGGGGGGTTCAAAAATCACTGTACACAGTGACTGTAGCCATGAAAATAAAAAAACATTTGCTCCTTGGAAGAAAAGCTATGACAAACCTAGGGAGCATATTAAAAAACAGAGACATTACTTTGCCAACAAACGTCCATCTAGTAAAAGCCATGTTTTTTTTCAGTAGTCATGTATGGATGTGAGAGTTGAACTATAAAGAAAGCTGAGCACCGAAGAATGGATGCTTTTTAACTGTGGTGTTGGAGAAGACTTTTGAGAGTCCCTTGGACTGCAAGGAGATCCAACCAATACATCCTAAAGGAAATCAGTCCTGAATATTCATTGAAAGAACTGATGCTGAAGCTGAAACTCAAATACTTTGGCCACCTGATGTGAAGAGCTGACTCATTAGAAAAGACCCTGATGCTGGGAAAGATTGAAGGCAGGAGGAAAAGGGGATGACAGAGGATGAGATGGTTGGATGGCATCACCGATTCGATGAGTTTGACCAAGCTCCAGGAGTTGGTGATGGACAGGGAAGCATGGGGTCCCGCAGTCCATGGGGTCACAAAAGTTGGACCTGACTGAGGGACTGAACTGAACTGATTTTTTAAATAATTCACCTCTTGCATGTGCGTGCTTAGTCGTTCAGTCATGTCTGACTCTTTGTGATCCCACGGACTGTAGCCAGGCTCCTCTGCCCATGGGGTTTTTCAGGCAAGAATACTGGAGTGGATTGCCATCAACATTATCTAATGTCTATTATTAGCTGTAGCTTTTGTTTGTTGTTAATGTCTAACTTAATAGCACAGTAATCAAAAGGGTGGGCTTTATGACAACAATCTTTGAAATTTATCATAAATTTATCATAAAGTTAGTTTTTATGGCTAGTACACAGCCAACATATATCTCCAAGATATGCTTAAAAATAGCTCATACTTGGATAAAGTACTTCATTGTCAATTAGATGAATTTTTTCTCGGGCTTTTCAAATTTCAATATCCTACTATTTAATCCACCTAATTGGTCATTTGCTGTTGCTGCTGCTGCTAAGTTGCTTCAGTCATGTCCAACTCTGTGCGACCTCATAGACGGCAGCCCACCAGGCTCCCCTGTCCCTGGGATTCCCCAGGCAAGAACACTGGAGTGGGTTGCTATTTCCTTCTCCAATGCATGAAAGTGAAAAGTGAAAGTGAAGTCGCTCAGTTGTGTCCGACTCTTCATGACCCCATGAACTGCAGCCTACCAGGCTCCTCTGTCCATGGGATTTTCCAAGCAAGAGTAATGGAATGGAGTGTCATCGCCTTCTCCGGATTTGTCATTTACTAGGAACTAACAGTTAGAACTGGACATGGAACAACAGACTGGTTCCAAATAGGAAAAGGAGTGCATCGAGGCTGTATATTGTCACCCTGCTTATTTAACTTATATGCAGAGTACATCATGAGAAATGCTGGATGAAACACAAGCTGGAATCAAGATTGCTGGGAGAAACATCAATAACCTCAGATATGCAGATGACTCCACCCTTATGGCAGAAAGTGAAGAGGCGCTAAAAAGCCTCTTGATGAAAGTGAAAGAGGAGAGTGAAAAAGTTGGCTTAAAGCTCAACATTCAGAAAATGAAGATCATGGCATCTGGTCCCATCACTTCGTGGGAAATAGATGGGGAAACAGTGGAAACAGTGTCAGACTTTATTTTGGGAGGCTCCAAAATCACTGCAGATGGTGATTGCAGCCATGAAATTAAAAGACGCTTACTCCTTGGAAGAAAAATTATGACCAACCTAGATAGTATATTCAAAAGCAGAGACATTACTTTGCCGACTAAGGTCCGTCTAGTCAAGGCTATGATTTTTCCTGTGGTCATGTATGGATGTTAGAGTTCGACTGTGAAGAAGGCTGAGGGCCGAAGAATTGATGCCTTTGAACTGTGGTGTTGGAGAAGACTCTTGAGAGTCCCTTGGACTGCAAGGAGATCCAACCAGTCCATTCTAAAGGAGATCAGTCCTGGGATTTCTTTGGAAGGAATGATGCTAAAGCTGAAGCTCCAGTACTTTGGCCACCTCGTGCGAAGAGTTGACTCATTGGAAAAGACTCTGATGCTGGGAGGGATTGGAGGCAGGAGGAGAAGGGGATGACCGAGGATGAGATGGCTGGATGGCATCACTGACTCAATGGACGTGAGTCTGAGCGAACTCCAGGAGTTGGTGACGGACAGGGAGGCCTGGCGTGCTGCTACTCATGGGGTCGTAAAGAGTCGGACACGACTGAGCAACTGAATTGAACTGAACTGAACTGAAAGTATTCACTCCTAGTAAAGTATTAGTAAAGTGTCAATTTAACTTTGCAATTTTGCCAATTTTTACCTTTAAATATTTTGAAGTTATATGATTAAGTTCATTACAATTAGAATTCCTGTTTTCCTGAGGTTTTTAACTATTATCATCATGAAATAGTATTCTTCATCTGTTGTAATGCCTTTTTGCCTTTCTGTCTGTTTTGTTTGACCTTAATATAATTATCAGAGCTTCCCGGATAACACTAGTGGTAAAGAACCCACCTGCCAATGCAGGAGATATGGGAAACACAGGTTTGATCCCTGGGTCAGGAAGATCCCTTGGAGAAGGGAATCAGACACGTGTCCACAGAGAGTCGGACATGACTGACACGACTTAGCATGGAAATATAATAATTATATCAGATTTCATTTCATTAGACTTTATCTGATATATATATACTTTCCTTTAAATTTCACATTTCTCCATCTATAAATTTAAATTTCTCTCATAAGCTGCATATAGCTAGATTTTTTTTATTCTGAAAATGTTTTTTCACTGGAGAGTTTAGTTCATACACATTTATTTTCTCTTTTATTTTTCCCACTATTTCTGTATTTCTTTCATCTCCCATTCTGTCATACTTTAACAAAATTTTTTCTATGTAACAAAGCAGATATATAATGACATGTAAAAATATGCTCTTTAAAATGATCACAACTGGTACTCTACATTTGGCACTTTATATACATTATACACATTACCCCACTTAGTCCTTACAACAACCCTGGGATAGAGTCATCTCAACATAAAAAAGGCACCTTTATTACTCTCAATCCTTAGAAAATTCCTAGAGTTTGGAGAACTGTGAGCCAAGAACCATGGATAAGACCAAATATATATGAGAAATATATTTTGGTTGTATGAATGAAGAAAATATATTTTTCTTATAAATCATACTTCAATGTTACAAACAGTTTAATCTTTATTTGGGGCTTGTTGAAAAATGTGAATTGATTTCAGACCCTGATTTCCCCCAAATTTTCTTTTGGTAAGCATAACCTGTGCATCTGTGTCTTATAATCACTTTCCCAAAGTACACTATAATTTTATGCAGTAATTTTATGAAATCATGACAGTGTGCTCAAGCAATAGGGTATATTGGATTTGAGTGTGCATCTTATTTATTTCTCAGATAAAATCTTTCTACTCTTTGCCTAATCACCTAGCATGTATAAAACTCTTAAATACCAAGAATTATATTTCCTTTAGAAATGAAACCAGAGTTTCATCATGGGACGAACATAGTGTGGTATCCAAATCTGAAGTAATCCAAAATGGCAGTCATCCTCAATTTGTGAATTTAACTATAACATTCCAAAATCATACTAGAATCTATGCAATTATAAAGTAATAAAATTGTTCTAATTTTAAATGATTAATATTGTAACACTGACAAATAGCATAACTATTCAACCTTGGTCAGATTCTGTATTTTTGCCATTGTGCAACAGATGCTATTCTCCTACCTACAAAATTCTTCTTGATTTTTTTCCTAAATGATAATTGTGAGCCCACAAAACTCTTTTTTAGTAAATTCTCCAACTCCAACTCCTCTTTTTACTTTGTCTCTTTTGAATTTTTGATTTTCATTTCTATGATACCTTCCTCTTCATATATAATGTTTTAAACAGTTTTTGTACTCCAGCATGTAATTCATCTCCTCAGATGAATTATAAACTTAAGGGCAGAGGCATATTTTCTATTATATTTTACTATCTAGAATATAGAAGTATAGATAGATAGTTTTGGTGTTCTTGTACATTTTGTGTTTATGCAATGCTCTGGAATATGTTTTTGGGTGACATCTTAAAGGATAAAAGGATCAAAATTACCCTCTAGTACCCAACAATATTTAGAAAACAGTCATGACTACACCATAAGAGTGACTCATCTAGGCTACAAAAAGGCTTTATATCCACCTACTATTGGCTTGACTCGTTTTACTTGTGTTGTTGGCTTTGAGCTGCTTGAGAACAGTTTATTAAATGGCTCTCATTTTTTTACACATGAATGGGGTCAGGTTCTTCCATGTAAACATAAACATGAACTCTTTCTTAGAGGTACTAACATAACTTTCACCTTACCTCTTCTCTCTTACTTCCAACGAATGGAACATACTCTAGCATTTGGCATGATGGACCCACCTCAATAGTCTGCATAAAAGAAAGTCAGACTTTTTTTTTAGAAAAACTGTTCCATATTGATTCAAACATGGCACAACATGGCTCACATTTAAGTCCCACACCACGGTGAGAAGTACTGTCAGTTGACTCTATAAAAGCATAAACCAGAGCAAAATTTTCACTTAAGAATGTTAAAACTTCAAATAAGACAACTGTAAAGCATTCCAACCAATGTACAGCTTTACTCTGAGCAATACAAGAGTAAAGGTATTTTAAAGCTAATACACAGAATTCTAGGTGTAATTCTGTTAAGCAGCTTTACATTTTGCCATTAGAACTATTTCTTCTCTATGTTAAGCTTTAATATCCTTTCAAATGCATTAATGTGTCTCCAGAACAGACTCTCACAGACTCCTGCCTGCTTTGAATATTTCCATTTTAATAACAGCTTCAGATCTTCACTCAGAGCTTTATATACCCCTTACTGTCACAGAGGCTTGTGAAAGACAGAAGGAAACAGCTCGTCATCCACAAAAGTCATCCAATGTACTGTTGTTTGCTTTAGAATATAGCCCACAGGAAAATTAAAGAGGAACATCATTTACATTTGATTTTCTCTACCCTTTGTGCTCATCTCTGAATAATTCTAGAGGAATTTTCTAAGTCCCAGTAAGAACTGCTTACATCTTTTTCCTTTCTGAGAGTGACTAGAGTTCCATGCTGAAAGAGCTAAGGTCTCTCTCTCTCTCTCAGACTTCAGAAAGACAGAGTAGAGGCAAGTATCATTTTAGACCTTCATAGTGTGAGGTCTTATAATTAGACTTGCTATTCCATGGCACAGCAACTCAGAGATAAGGAATAGCACCTCCCCAAAGCAGTAGGGTTGAAACAACTTTTGTGACAGTGAAAATAGTTCTTCAGGCTTGTCTAAAGGCGAAAGTGAACACATTATACGTTTTGAAATTTCTGATCATGTTATGCTTAAGAGAAAGTCTAAGAGTTTAAGGTAATGATAATTTTGGAATGAGAGAGTGGTAACTTAAAGGAAACTGGAGGAATAGTCCAGATATTACCAAGACCTAGGAGGTTGTCATTAAAAAAAATAAATACAAAATTGGAACAGGCAAGAATGGCTGTGAAGACACCAAGAGATGGGACATGAGAGTAGGGAAGGAACAATAAAGTACCAGAAGACAGAAGAGCCTGTGCACATTTTGTATTTTGTCTGTATTGCTTATGTGCAAGTACCATCTATTCCACCCTCAAAAAATGTGATTTGTCAAAGATGGTTAACTCTGTTGCCTTACTATATCTTGGGTCATTTAAATTGCTCATAAATACACAAGATGGCAAAACTATATACTCTAGCTGATGGCTCACTCTGACACAATCTCAAGAACAGGAATGAGGTTCAACACTATGGGACCAGGCTTTGAACGAAGTGGTAGTTTGGAAGTAAGTTAGTGTGTCAGTCATCTTGATGACACTGACCCATTTGAAATCCTTAGCTCTTCACTACACACAATAAGCGATTCCAAACAATCTTATCTGATTGATTTTACTTGGAAGCTGAAAACCACTTAGAAGAGCTATTGTATTTCACTTTAATTAGCATGTGTCTTTAAAGAGACATGTGCTTGTCTTAAAAAAAAATACTATTTTTTTTAATTATCTGATGTACCTAAACAACCAAATCAGCAAGCATTCCTGAACTCTGTTAATACCCAGTTGCTTGTCACCATTCATATTATCATAGCACCTCTATTCAAAGTCATTTCTGAAATGCCCTACTCTTTGCAACCCTATGGACTGTAGCCCATCAGGCTCCTCTGTCCATGGGATTTTTCAGGCAAGAACACCAGAGTATGGGTTGCCATGCCCTCCTCTAGGAGATCTTCTCGACCCAGGGATCAAACCTATGCCTTATGTCTCCTGCATTGTCAGGCAGGTTCTTTACTACGAGTGCCTCCTGGGAAGTCCAAAACCACCAACTTAATACATTCTAAACAAAATTTAACATTTTTACTCCCAATTTTCTTCTTTCTTGTCTCTTTATATTAATAATGCTTTATTCTTCCCATATTCCAGGCTCAAATCCTTGGAGTTTCCTTTAATTCTTCTCTCTCAAACAAAACTCACATTTTAAGTCTATAATTCTCATTTCCTGATCTTTTATATTCTAATTCTTTTATGTTCTTACAAATACTACTATAAAAATGGTCTTCAAAGAACACCTGATGATCTATCGGGAAAAGAAAAAAATTAGGATTTCTATGTTAAAAAACTTCATTTTTTTCTATTTTTGAATATATGCATATATATAGATAGATTGATCTATTCACCTCCATATATATAAATATATAATATACATTTATATATACACACACATATATGTGTGTGTGTGTGTGTGTATATATATATATATATATATATATATATAAAGAGAGGGAGAGTTTTACTTTTCTCAGGCTAAATATATCTAGTTTAGCATGTCTTCCAAACAATTATAAGTTTTCTCTGCTTATCACCTGACTGTGGCAGTAGTCTCTGACTGGCTTTCAGTCTCACGTCCCAGCTCTAATTGAACCAGGCAAGACATTCTTGATTTGACATCTGGTACACTTTGAGTCCAGTTCTTTGCTCTTACCCATTTCTCTACCTAAAGTATCTTTCCCACTCCAGTGACACCAGTCCCACCTTACCCTTTCCTTTTAGACTCAATTCAGATGACTTATTCTTAATCCTCTACATGAAATGATCTTTTTCTTCTCTAAGTATCCAAGGCAAGGATGTCCATACTTTTTTATGTCAGGCTTCACAGTTAACATAGTTATTCTTTTTTAGGTATTTGCCCAAGTGCTCAGTTGCAAGATTCTCAGGGAGAGTTCATGTTTATATACTCCCATACACTTGGTATAGCCAGCACAGAGCCTTACACATAGTAGGTACTCAACATACATCAATTTAAATAAGTAGTCAAAATTACAAATAGCAATTTCCTTAACTTCCTTCAAGTTGCATTGCAATGTGTGTTTTCTTAAGACTACTGCTATTTTTAACTACAGCATATACTTGGTAAAGGATTTTACAACTCTCTAAATTAGCCCATGGTGATTACCCCTACTGTGCAATTTACCACTATTTTATTAAAGCAAGATTAAAGATAATACTTCATTGAAAGAAGTAACAGCGGCATTAACCTCTATTTACCTTGACATAATAAAGCTTTAATAAAACATGGGCAAATTGCATTGAGGGGGATAATTATTCTAACATAAAATTTAAAGGGAACTTAATTTCTATTCTGCATGTTCAGTGCTTTAAGATTAGTGTCATTAATGTCCTTTTTCTCATTTATAGAAGATACATAAAAATGTTCAACCCTCTCCAATTTGTTTTCTTATTAAATAATTCTGAATTTACACTCAAATTCATAAACATAAGAACAGAACTTTAAATGCAAGTTTTCAGAAGTAAATATCCTCATAGAACATCAGAGCAGGGAGAATTCTATGGGAAAGGTTTTGTACCAAACCAAAAAAAAAAAAAAAAAAAAAAGCCATCCTTGTCTAAATTTTTGAGTGTCGAATCAAAGAAAATTCTTGTTTGTTTTATATCCTCTGGCTTTATTACATCAGACAAGCTTCAAAGGGTAAGAGCACATAGGATTGAAAAATAACACAGCTGCATTTTGCCATGGAGTGTTCTGCCTCTGCCTGTGTTTTGTTGTTCATGTAATACTTTTCAATAAACAAAGATGTCAATCAACTCTCTTTGCAGCACATCACATTTCAGATTTAAACCACTTCAGACACATCACTGCCCCAAGCTCACACATTTAACAGATAAAAATTCAGTTTTCTGTCAAGGCAGAATGCAGTATTGATTGTAGGCGGTATTTAGGCAAGAGAGTGGCAGAGCAATATTACCTTCACAGTCACATATAGTCCACTATGGAAGCATAACATAAAGTGTATTACACTCCATGTAAAAATTTTTTCCTATTGCTTAACATTGATTAATACCCATTTCCAAATACATTCTTGAAAAAGGCTTCCACATGCAGCAAATTGTGAGGGAGGCAGAGGGGGGTTAGAAACACATGATAGCAATCATGAAAACTTTGATCACTTGATTTGATTCTAGTGCTTTGTAAATTAGCATAATTATTCAAACATGCTTCATTAAAAATCATGACTGTACAAGTCCTTCGGTTTAATGATCCAAGTATACACCACGTGAGCTAAGCTTTAAATAAGAATACCAACTCAGTGCTAGGAGGCTATGAGAGAGGTGTTTTTCTTAACATTAAGAGAGAGTACAAAAACACAAACTCTAAAAAACAAGTCAGGAAAAAAATCTAAAAGTTAGACCAGCAGTCAATGTGGTGGTTGTATTTTTTTTTTCACTTATCTTCACATCTATCTGAACATCTCTTGGGGCCATGAAAGGTTAGATACCACGTCACTTCTAAGCTATTGGAAGATTGGCATACAATCCCTGTAAATCTCAAACTAATTACATTTGAATTTTAGGTGTCACTGCTAGTTTTGACCTTTGAAGGTTGGCTAGAGAAAAGTTTGACAGTTCTTGAAGTGTTCACAGATACTAAAAGAGGTTGTTTCTAATTAATGAAAAAGAGGAGAAAAACTAAATGATGCCAAAGATATTAATAAGACTACTGCTATTGGCACACATTTAATTATATATGAGATCTCATTTAATGATAATGTCAACTTCACTTATATTGCAGGCTACATAAAGGACAGTAAAAATAGCACACAAGGTACTCCATCATTTTGGTTGTTCAGTAATATTATTAATAAGTACTAACCTAAACAAAAGTGAACCATGTTTATGGGGTTAAAATATAGTATATAATGAGGATGAATTTCAAGTTAAATTCATCTTCTCTTGGGTTTCCCTGGTGGCTCAGATGGCAAAGAATCTGCCTGCAATGCAAGAGACCTGGGTTCCATCCCTGGGTTGAGAAGATTCCCTGGAGGAGGGCACGGCAACCCACTCTGGTATTCTTGCCTAGAGAATCCCTATGGACAAAGGAGCCTGGTCCATGGGGTCGCAAAGAGTCAGACATGACTGAGTGACTAAGCACACACATGCAATCTTCTCCAAAATCATTCAGATTCTAAGGCATAATGGGAAATTACCAAGACTCCCTGATTTTATATAGTGTTCATGATACTAGTACATGGAGTGGGTTTAAGAATAGATTGTCACTTTCCGTATCACTTTTTTTTTCAGTTTTGACAATTTATATAGCATCATCAGAGAGACATTTCAAAGAGTTTATAACAATTTTAAAGTAGATTAAATTTTAGAGTGTAATGTATTTTCAAAATAAATTTTATTTAAATCTACAGCTTTATTGCCAAATATATTACGCACTACAGAACTAAAATGCAAACTCTCACTGATGGCCTTTTAACACCAAGAAAATAGTCATTAATCTCAGAAATGTTAACATGATCATTTCCTCTCATGCAATGAAATAGCATCAACATCAAGTCCCTGGTTACCTTTCAGGTTCACAGAGAATCTATCGGATCTTGGCCTGGTGCCTAGATCAATTATTAGCAATATTAGCAGTGTATCTATCCAGAAGAGAAAGATTCGTAAGAGGAAAAAATGAGATGATTCATTTTAGTCTCAGTGGGAAAGATGTAAAAGTGACCAAAGCTACTAATTGATGTGATATACTAAGAAAATTGATATACTAAGAAATTGAGGTTCATGATGCTAAAGCTGAAACTCCAGTACTTTGGCCACCTCATGCGAAGAGTTGACTCCTTGGAAAAGATTCTGATGCTGGGAGGGATTGGGGGCAGGAGGAGAAGGGGACAACAGAGCATGAGATGGCTGGATGGGATCACTGACTCGATGGACGTGAGTCTGAGTGAACTCTGGGAGTTGGTGATGAACAGAGAGGCCTGGTGTGCTGCGATTCATGGGGTCACAAAGAGTCGGACATGACTGAGCAACTGAAATGAACTGAACTAAACTAAGAAAATAACTAAATTTATAGCAGTGGATAGCCTCAGTAAGTCCTTTGTTAGTTAGCAAAATATGGTCCTGAATTTGAACCAAACTCTTCCTCTATGGAGATGTTAGGGTTTGTTAATAATTATTTGTGAGATCACAGCCTTCAGGGAACTCTCCTACAGAGTTACAACCATTTGCCTAGAGTGTTGCCACCTTAAAAAATTAATTCACGTCTCCCAAGTTATTAATTTTACAGCTGTAAACTTCTAAGAAACAAATGAATACTTCTACAAAATAAACCTGGGAAGAGAAATTAGAAAATTAAATTTAAAACTAATAGTAGTTAAATCATAATAAGCAGGGAAGATTGAAATCATTTTTGTCTTTACTATCATAACAGTTGTCATTATATTTAACTCAACAAATTATTTTTAGGTGAATGACATTCATTTGATTCTGGTCATTTATTCTGGTTTTCTGTAAATAAAATTTAAACTTGGTGAATCCAAGTAATAAGCAGTTCAGCAAATTGGAGTACAAGCTATAGGAGTGTAGGTAAGTCATAAAAATAATGACATCTGTAGATAAATTATTCCCTTTAGTTATTTATGCTATGTCAAGGAATTCAGACTTTCTCCTACAAACAATGAAATTTTCTGAAGGATTTTATATTGGGGAATGACAAGATCAGTATTATGCTTTAGAAAGAACACCCTGTAATAAGCATACAGAGGATGAATTTATACAGGGTGAGACTAATCATTTATAAAAAATTATTCCATTATTTAAGAAAAATGATGATCTGAATTAAGATATTACCAGGAAAGAAAGGAAGGAGGGGCTGGTCCAAAAAGTCAGTATAATCATAACAAGAATAGATGATATTTACTGAGCACCACTAGGTGCCAAGCACTACAGGTTAGGTAACTTGCCAAAAGTCACACAACTGGTAAGTCGCAATGATGGGATTCTGACACGGGATGTCTGAGGCCTGCTTCTTAACTATCGTTTTATGACTTGTAGAATTCTAACTTATGTAACATGGCAGATAGTCATGCTATTCCCATACACAATGGGAAATAAGTTGTGTGAAATAAGAAATAGAAAACAGGGTTTCTTAATCTGATTGGGACTCTTGACATCATTAATTCTTTGTTCTGGGAGACTATCTTGTGCAGTGTAGGATATTTAGTACCATCCGTGACCTCTATGTATTAGATACCAGTAGCACACTCTCCAATCCCCATCCCAGTCACGGAAGTGCTTCTAAATATTGCCTAATATCCCCAATGGGGTCAAATCATCCTTTATTGAAAACTACTGGCTTATGGAAAAGATAATAAATTCAGATTTTTTGTTTGTTTGTTTGTTTGTTTCTTATATCGGATTCAAGTTCCAGTCATCTACAGAATAATGTCAGCTAAAAGCTAAATTTATGGAACGAGAAATCAAGAGATATTCTAACTGGAGATAAAGACCCAGCAAATCATCATCATATAGCTAACGGCTGGATTTGCTTTCCAAGCACCGTGTGAGACCCACAGAGGTCCAAAGGTAACCTAAGGGTGGAGGCATAGTATTTATAACTTGGAAAGTACAAACAAGGGATAAAACTGCCATGCTGTGCTGTGCTGTGCTCAGTCACTCAGTCATGTCCAACTCTTTGCGACCCATGGACTGTAGCTCACCATCCTCCAACTACCGTATGACCCAGCAATGCCACTACTGGGCATATAGCCTGAAAAACAAAAACAAAAACACACAGTTCCGAAAGGCACACGTACCCCAGTGTTCATTGCAGCACTGTTTGCAAAAGACAGCACATGGAAGCAACCTAGATAGGCCTCGGCAGATGAATGGATAAAGAAGATGTGGTGTGTATATATAATGCAATTTACTCAGCCATAAAAAGGAACAAATTTGAGTTAACTGTAGTGAGGTAGATGAACCTAGAACCTGTTATACAGAATGGAGGAGGTCAGAAAGAGAAAAACAAATATTGAATATTAATGCATATGGGACTTCTCTGGTGGCTCAGACGGTAAAGCATCTGTCTACAATCCGGGAGACCCGGGTTCAATCCCTGGGTCGGGAAGATCCCCTGGAGAAGGAAATGGCAATCCACTCCAGTACTATTGCCTGGAAAATCCCATGGACAGAGGAGCCTGGTAGGCTACAGTCCATGGGGTCGCAAAGAGTTGGACACGACTGAGCGACTTCACTCAGTCATAGAATCTAGAAAAATAGCACTGATGAACCATTTGCAGAGAAGGAATGTGGATGTGGGGGAAGGAGGCTGTCGGGGAAGGAGACAGTAGTATACACTGTAAAAGTAGTATCGACATATCTACACTCTCATGTGTAAAAGAGATAACTAGTGGGGAGCTGCTAAAAAGGAGCAGCTTGATGTACTCTGTAATGACCTAGAGAGGTGGGACACTCAAGAGGAAAGGGATATATATATATATATATATATATATATATATATGCATACACATCTATACATATAATAACTGATTTGCATTGTTGTATGGCAGAAACCAACACAACATTATAAAGTAATTATCCTCCAATTAAAAAGTAAACAAGATTAGGATGAGAAGATAAAGAGGAAAAAGAAAATCAAGAGAAGAAGGCATTTTGAATAAAGTCAAATTTTGTAGAGTCCAAATCAATAAACTGAACTCAGGAGTTGACTTCCCAGGTGGCACAGTAGGAAAACAATATGCCTGCCAGTGCAGGAGACTCAAGAGACATGGCTTCAATCCCTGGGTTGGAAACATCCTCTGGAGAAGTGAGTGGTAACCCACTTCAGTATTCATGTCTGAAACAGTCCATGGACAGAGGAGCCTGGAGGGCTACAGACTGTGGCATCACAGAGTCGGACATAACTGAGCAACTAAGCACACACAAAAACAGCAACATTGCTGGCTATTGCCTCCAGAGTCATTTATGCATTTTTTCCTTGAAATTTTATTCTTTTTTTCCATTTCTTTAAGCATTTCTTTTCTGTATTCATTTAATATATGTCTATATATTAACTGGTCAAGTCTCAAAGTCCTCAGGAACAAGCCTGTTACAATAGCAACTGACACCTTTTTCTTAGGAAAGCAGTTTCAGGCTAGTCTTTTCAGGAACAACACTTCCACTGGATAGACACATGTTTAACCCAGATGCTAATGAAAATTAGTGCTCTACATCAGATGGCACATATCCTGAATGATCATGTCCTCGTTGCATAGACAGTTGGAAGGTGTAACACAGATAAAGATGTTAAGACACCAAGGGAAAGAATCAGACAGGGAGTCACTGAAATGGTTGAGCAGGAGAGCTTTTGCCTCATTTTTAGAGTAAATGCCAATTATATGACATTACTAGGACTCTATTTTCCCAACAATCTGTAAGACAAACACACACAGAAGCTGGCTCTGGAGACAGAGTTGAGATAGAGAATGCTCAGATGGAATGTGGATCTGGTGGTGGCACAAATGAAGAACCAAGGTAGGAAACAGGGAAAGCAATCACTCCCTCTGAGCACTCCTCTAAATGGGGTTGACATGACAGTTAAAATACTGTGGTACAAATGCTGTTGGGTGCCAACTAAAAGAACATCAAAACATATGGCAGAGTTAGAAAGAGGCTCACATCTGTTTAAGGGGCTGATATCCCATGATATCAGGTGGTGATGGGGACGGTGAGTTGGAGAGGGACAGAGAAGCCTGGCATGCTGCAGTCCATAGCGTCACAAAGAATTGGACATGACTGAGCAACTGAACTGAACTGATCCCATGACTGACCTTACCCAGCAGCTTCACTGCCCTAGCTAAAGCTCTACCATGGTTCTTAGGGTACAGTTGGGGTCAGTAAGAATCATACAATCTTGGAAACAGATCATGACTGGCTTCAAAAAGGCAGGAAATTAAAAGTATTTTTCTCTGTTATCTCCATGCATACTGCAAGTAAAGGGATGTCGCTGGTGGCTCAGATGGTAAAGAATCTGCTTGCAATGCAGGGGACCCGGGTTCGATCCCTAGGTGGGGATGATCCCCTGGAGAAGGGAATGGAAACCCACTCCAGTATTCTTGCCTGGAGAATTCATGGACAGAGGAGCCTGGTGGGCTATAGTCCATGAGGTCACAAAGAGTCAGACACAACTGAGCAACTTTCACACACTTTCCTCTATTACCTCCAGGCATATTGCAAGTAAAGTGCTTGGTATTGCTGCATAAGAGCTGCTTTGAGTGGTTAGGAATGTACAGATAGGGAGGCTATTTTTTCCATATATATATTATGTATATGTGTATTTACTTTAGTGGAGATTTTTGTCTTTGAGTAATCTCTATTGATTCAGGTGTTAACGATGGTTCTAGATTCCACAGTTAAAAGACTGGCGACAACGTAGCTTATTATGTGATTGTGCCTTGTAGTTAAATGGTGAAACCTGTTCTTGAAACCATATATTTGAGCTAAAATTAGAACAATCTGCATATCCAGCCAAATCTTATCTTCACAACTTTGGGTTTCTCATAGAAATACACACACAAAAAAGAAAATTTTGGAACTATTTGCAAAAACACATAGTATTCACCATCCTTCAGGAAGAAAGTGACTATCTGTCATGTTATGATGTGTAATTCATAAGGAAGATATGATTTAGATACAAAATGACATTAGAAAGTGAAGAAATTCCACCCAGAACTGCTTTCAGGAAAGGTCTGAATTTGGAGTTGGCAAACTGTATCCTGCTAGTAGCAGGTCTGATTTTGTGAATACATTCTTATTGGAACATAGCTAGGCCCATTCATTGACTTGATCATGATTGCTTTCAAATTACAATAGCAGAGTTGAGTAGCTGCAAGAATGCTCCATGACCCAAAAGACTACCCTGTTTACTATCTGATCTTTTCAGAAAAAATTTGCTAGCCCTTGGTGTAGATGGCTGAAGCAGGAGAGAATAGATTTAGCCAGTGTGCCCCAGGAGTAAGAGAGCTAGAAGAGCTGTGATGAAATTGATTATCAGGTTCTCACCAGACCACCAGTTTTATGTGTCAACTAGGGTAGACAGCTGCAACTCCAACTGCTTTCCCTGCTCTCTGAACTTGTTCAGCCACACTATTGGCCTGTAATGCCCCACACTGAAGAGTTAGGCACACTGATCTTAGAATAAGGTAGCCCAGAGCAGACGTTTGGAATTTTTTGTTTGTTTGCTTGTTTGTTTGTTGAAAACACTAGCTTTACTCCAGTTGAAAGTGTAATGCAAGGAAAAACAAGGGGTTTCATGGTTAAATAATTTGGGGACATGTGGGCATACTTGATTAAATAAAGCTAAATATGTTTCTTTACTTCATAAATGTTCATTTTTCAGTAGGTTAAAATGCCTTGTGAATCCCACAAAAGAGAGAGAAACTTATCATGTAAGCAAATTTAAAACTTACTTGAGCATAGCACTTTTTTTTCAGAGTGAATTTTAGCCTTGTATTCACACTACTTGAATTTCTTAGATATTTACCTTAAGAATGCAAAATGAATAAATACAGATCTGTTAGAAGCTCTCATCACAAGACACTTCTTCCTTAAGCACACATACTTTTTCCTGGTTAACCATAAGTCATGATCAAATCCTTGGCTCACATTCAATTCTTCCATGACCATCCCCAAATTCTCTCAGGTCACCTGTTTTACATATCCAGAGTCTCTATTATTCACAGTCTTATCATAGGTATATTTTTACTTATTTGAGTAATGATTTTATAAATTAGCCTTGCTCACCAAAATCTCAACTTCATGGAAATAGCTGCCATATTCCTATTATCCAGAATAGTACATAATAATGTATAATAAACTTTAATAGGCACAGATTAAATATACAAATTAGATCTATAAAGTGCATCAAACAACACAGTGCTGCTATTACAGTCTCCATAAGAAGCCTAAGAACTCACTCTCTTAAAAATTAACTGATAAAAGATGATTCTAACAGATTAAATCTCCATACACTCCAGCTTTCGCAGCCAGGATAGGGTTATTTTATTACCATAAAGCCACTCACTGAACAGAGGCTTACTCTGAGCAAGACAAAGAGCTCTAATTGATCCAGGTGTCAATGTAAGATGCCTGTGACTTCTCTATATCAAGTGTCTGAGGCAGACAGCCAGGCTAGAGAGAGCTTGGGGAAGTAGGCTTAGAACAAGAGCCACTATGAAGGCTCTAAAGTTTTGAATGGAGAACAGAGTCCCTTCAGGGTCACTCTCCTGAGATGCAACTCCTGTTGTGTTGCTGAACTTCAGTGAGCACTAGACACTAGGCAGATTTTAAAGTACCTGGAGGATATTGATATCAAGATGTCTAAAATCCATTGAACCTGGGAAGTTATTCTCAGATGAAGAATTCCATATAAAGCCACTAGTGTGGATAAAATCACCCAGGAAGGCATGGGTTAAAAAGACAAACAAACAAAAGAATGTAGAACAACTCTGGAGAAGGTATCTTTAAGGACAGGTGAAGGAAAAGAAGACTGGATCTAAAAAGTTCCGAAACAAATAAAGATGACTAGATGTTAACATTTGTTAAATCGAGCTAGTAAAAACACAGTGTCTGTTATTTTTCACACTTTTCGGAATATTGCAAAACGATTTTTAAAAGAGCCCAAGGAGTGAGTGATCAGAAAAATAGGAAGTAAAGCAAGAGGGCATGCTTAATTGAATCCAAGGAAGGGTAGCATTTCATGTAGAGAGAGGTCAGTGATGAAATGGAGAGGTCAAGCAAGATAAGGATTAAAAACGGTCAGTTGTTTTGGCAATCGAATGCTTATTGTGACCTGACTGAGAACGGTTTCAGAAGACATGTGGGGTGGATGACAAATCTCATTTGGTATAAGAGAAAAAATAAGATGGAAAATGGCTATTTAAAATAAAGCTATTTTTAAAATCTACTGTATCATCAGGGTGGGTGGAGTAGATTCAGGATTGTTTAATTCAGTCGTTAAATGAGATCATCAAGGACGTAAGTCTTTTCATCTTTCCATTTTGTCATTTTCACCATTTGGGGATTGTCTTGAGGCTTGTCCTCTTGTATTATGAGATGCTTACACCAGCTTCAAGCATTAAACACTCAGAGAGCAATAACCAGAAGCAAAATTTTAAAAGGATAAGGGAGATGTTTTCCATCTCTTTATGAAGTGAGGAAACTTTTCTAGTATCATATAGGAAACCCTCCTCTCATTCTCATTGGCCAAAATAGTATCACTGTGCTCAGCTCTAGACCAATCGTCAGCAAGGTTGGTCCAGCTACAATAAATAACAAGGCATACTCCCTGAGGCTAGAGATCAAAGCAGCACTTTCTCTGACCGCAAAAGATAAATCTCTGATAAAATTTGGGCTCTATTATGCTAGCATATGGCACCCTACTCCAGTACTCTTGCCTGGAAAATCCCATGGACGGAGGAGCCTGGTGGGCTGCAGTTCATGGTGTCGCTAAGAGTCAGACACGACTGAGCGACTTCTCTTTCACTTTCACTTTCATGCATTGGAGAAGGAAATGGCAACCCATTCCAGTGTTCTTGCCTGGAGAATCCCAGGGACGGGAGAGCCTCGTGGGCTGCCGTCTATGGGGTCGCACAGAGTCGGACACGACTGAGGCAACCTGGCAGCAGCAGCATGCTAGAATTAGAGAAGGCAATGGCACCCCACTCCAGTACTCTTGCCTGGAAAATCCCATGGGGGGAGGAGCCTGGTAGGCTGCAGTCCATGGGGTCGCTGAGAGTCGGACAAGACTGAGCCACTGCGCTTTCACTTTTCACTGTCATGCATTAAAGAAGGCAATGGCAACCCACTCCAGTGTTCTTGCCTGGAGGGTCCCAGGGACGGGGGAGCCTGGTGGGCTACCATCTGTGGGGTCGCACAGAGTCGGACATGACTGAAGCAACTTAGCAGCAACAGCAGCATGCTAGAATCACTACAGACAGTGACTACAGCCATGAAATTAAAAAGATGCTTGCTCTTTGGAAGAAAAGCTATGACAAAC
This sequence comes from Budorcas taxicolor, assembly GCF_023091745.1. Taxonomy (NCBI): domain Eukaryota; kingdom Metazoa; phylum Chordata; class Mammalia; order Artiodactyla; family Bovidae; genus Budorcas; species Budorcas taxicolor. The sequence continues at coordinate 43,549,968 of NC_068918.1, forward strand.
CTAGACAGTGTATTAAAAAGCAGAGACATCACTTTGCCAACAGAGGTCCATCTAGTCAAAGCTATGGTTTTCCCAGTAGTCACGTACTGATGTGAAAGTTGGATCATGAAGACTGAGTGCCGAAGAATTGATGCTTTCAAACTGTGGTGTTGGAGAAGACTCTTGAGATTTCCTTGGACTGCAGGAAGATCAAACCAGTCAGTTCTAAAGTCAACCCTGACTATACATTGGAAGGTCTGATGCAGAAGCTGAAGCTCCAATACTTTGGCCACCTGACACAAGAGCCGACTGCTTGGAAAAGACCCTGATGCTGGGAAAGATTGAAGGCAGGAGGAGAAGGGGTAACAGAGAATGAGATGGTTAGATGGCATCACCAACTCAATGGACATGAGTTTCAGCAAACTCCGGAAAACAGTGAATGACAGGGAAGTCTGGCATGTTGCAGTCCATGAGGTTGCAAAGGGTCAGACATGACTTAGCAACTGAACAACGACAAATGCTAGCAAGAAGTAGCAAGGCAGTGATTGTGGGGGAGGGAGGAGTTGAGATGGACAAGAATGTCTGCCATAGCCTATACTGAGAGGAAACATCCAGCAAAGAAGGAGAGGTGAAAATACAAGAGGGAGAGGCATTGGAAGGATAGAAGCCAGGATTTGGGTGCAGGGATCAGTCTTGGACAAAAAGGACTCAGTCCACTGAGAAGGGAGAAATTTAGCAGAAGAGGGGGTTGTGGGAGAAAAAAGATGCAAGCAACTTTTAGGAGTTGACAGGGGTTGTCACAGGTTTCAGTAAGTCAGGAAGCATCAGTTCATTTCAGTCACTCACTCATGTCTGACTCTTTGCGACCCCATGAATCACAGCACTCCAGGCCTCCCTGTCCATCATCACCAACTCCCAGAGTTCACTCAAACTCATGTCCATCAAGTCGGTGATGCCATTCAGCCTTCTCATCCTCTGTCGTCCCCTTCTCCTCCTGCCCCCAATCCCTCCCAGCATCAGGATATTTTCCAATGAGTCAACTCTTCGCATGAGGTGGCCTAAGTATTGGAGTTTCAGCTTCAGCATCAGTCCTTCCAATGAACACCCAGGACTGATTTCCTTTAGGATGGACTGGTTGGACCTCCTTGCAGTCCAAGGGACTCTCAAGAGTCTTCCCCAACACCACAGTTCAAAAGCATTAACTCTTTGGCCCTCAGCTTTCTTCACAGTCCAACTCTCACATCCATACATGACCACTGGAAAAACCATAGCCGAAGCATAAGTGTGTATAAATAGCACTAGCAGCAAGTTGCCCAATCTAGATGCAGAATCACTGGGGAGATGCCAGGCCTCACACAACATCTAATTCCCAAATAATTAGAAGAATAAAGATAATTAGCTCTAGATTGATTTGAAAGGTTTGACCAAGTTAAATAGGATTGTGGAAACATGAGATGGCAAGGCATCTTCAGTGTCAATTTGGTCTCAAAATTATCTTTATAGATACACATTTATTTAAACTTCACTAACATAAGACTAGCAAGTGGGAAAAAAAAGTTTCACATAGAGTAGATCTTCAAAAAATGTCAATTTCTGATTTGAATCATACTCTATACCGAGTCCATTAAAATTCCAGTTATATCCAATCCAATTTACTTCTCTAGATTTTTCTTGGTCCCAACTGCCTCCTGGAACTTAGAGGCTTGCTTGATTGAGGGCCCAGCTAGTTGTGGCAGTTTCTCCAGGGCAAGGACCAGGAACATGCCTGGCTTTCCATGAGCCCTTCCATAATCAATGGAAATGCAAACCCTCTAATGGTCTGGTACCTAGTCTCTGGTGAATGAAGTAAAGTGCCCCTGGGCATGGGGCCAGATTTTCCCAGTGATTACATCACCGTAAGTGAGGGAGTGTTAAACATTCCTAGCTCCTCACAGTGGCTCCATAGTGAGACCTGAGCCACAATAGTTCAGCGAAGTTTCTTGATTGAATTTGGACCAGTGAGTACAGGAACACACAGGATCTGAAAAGAAATTTCTCTCCCTTTGCACACCACCAGCTGACTTTTCCCAAAATTACAGTGGTTCCCTACAGCCTGACATACAAATGTTCCAGGATCAAGCAACCGGCTATGGGCATCTGTGAACTGTCCCCTCTTGGTAATATAGGACTCTACAGTGTTTGCTTCCCCCCTTTCCTGTCCCACTCCCCTTTTCTCCATGTTCATGCTGCTTTGAGATGTCAAATCAACCTTCACACCCCCTTAAGGGGTTAAAAAGTGAGCATTTCCTCCAAAGGCTGTTTTCTACAGAATCCCAGTGAAGACTCAATGAACAGCTGGATTGCTGACCTCTTCAGTATATACATTAAGAGTGTGAAACAATAAGGCTGTCTGCCAATACCCAAATGCACAACTCCAGCTGATGAGAACTGCTCAAACAGCCAACCAGTGTGAGTCGGTAAAAAAATAATCCAAACTTACAAGGAATAATATAATCATTTCAAAACAATCCATGAAAAAAATCCTAGCACAGGTCTGGCACAAATTCAAACTAGGCACTCAGTAAATATTCATTAGGTGGTTTGTTCATTGACTTCTACTGATTTCAGCAAAAACAAAGGACAACTTGGACAGATATAAAACACTTGTTGTCCTATATTTTGAGTGTATGCAAAGTCTGAGACAATCTAAAATCCCCAGTGAATTACAATAAATGTTTTCATGTTCAGTATTGGATCACTGGGGAACTCTATGCAGCAACTGTAATATGAGACAATTGACAGAAATTCAAACACCAGAAAAACAGCCTAATCCATGATTATTTGGGTGAGAAACAGCATAGACCACTGGAGAGCAGCAGTGAGCTAGGCCAGAGGTGGCAACTGTTAGGTGAAAGGTAACTGTGCCAAGGATGTGGCACCGTGTAATCCAAGCCTCCTTAAACTTCAGAAAAGTCATCCATAGTCCACTTGCCCCCCATTACCAGTTCCATGGATGCAAAGTGAATATAAACTTGAGAATGTCACATGGGCCATCTGGTACTCAGTCCTATGGAATTAAATCCTCAGTGTTAACAAATCAGAATCACCTCTAGTTGTGGTATGAAAATGAGATCTGTGTATAATTCTAGTGTACACTAAAATTCTCATAACGCAGGTCACTTGCATACAAATCTTAACAGTTCAGAATAGGTAACAAATAATTGTATTCCTCTCAAAAATGCTGTAATTACAAAATGAAATTAGCTGACTAGTCCAATTCTAAACCTTTATAAAACTTGAAAAATTTCATAAATAATTTCTTTCCCAATAATATGTTTGCCACTTAAAAATAACAGTTCAAATACATCTAATTGCTGACAGCATCTTTCCCCAAAAGACTGGTAAATAATAATTTAATGTTGTAGTAGCTGAAACAATAATCCCATAAAGTACACTACTATTATCATTTTATAGAAAATGAAACTGCCTTAGAAGGTATAATTATTCTGCCCCAAGTCATTCAACATCATATACTGAATTAAGATTTCTGATGCTTTGCCAATTATTATTATCCCATAACATATTCTGAGCAAAGAAGGCAAATTATGTCCAACTTTTAGTACATTCGGTTTTAATCCATTCATTCATCAAATATTTACTTAGCACCTTCTCTCTGAGTATTTTTTGGTCCATTCCGTCTCACATCACATATTTCATACAACTCTCAAATCTGTACAATTAGCCTGGAAAGTAAAACGAGTATCTATTACTACCATCACTGTATCTTTTCCTTGAACACTTACTATGTGTTAGTAAACGAATTACATTAGGCTAGTTAAGGCAATGGCAACCCACTCCAGTGCTCTTGCCAGTGCTCTTGCCTGGCAAGTCCCATGGACGGGGAGCCTGGTGGGCTGCAGTCCATGGGGTCGCTGGGAGTCAGACGCGACTGAGCAATTGCACTTTCACTTTTCACTTTCATGCATCAGAGAGGGAAATGGCAACCCACTCCGGTGTTCTTGCCTGGAGAATCCCAGGGACGGGGGAGCCTGGTGGGCTGCCGTCTCTGGGGTCGCACAGAGTTGGACACGACTGAAGCGACTTAGCAGCAGCAGCAGCAGCAGTTAGCCTCAAAATAATCCTTAAACCTTTACCTTATAGAGGTGTGAACCAAGACTTTCAGACTCCAAGCCTATGATCCCATCCATTATCTATTTTATGATAAAAAAGATTTAGAGCTCAACAAAGGTATTATTTTATTGAAAGTCAAAACTTGAAACAGGAAGAATCAAATCGAAATCTTTTGGCTCTAGAACTTAATATTTATAAAAGTTAGATTTTAAAAGCCTCAAATTTATTACTAAAGCCTAAAGTATAAACAGTAGTAAAGAAAGCAAAAGGCACTTCTAGGATAAACACAAGATAAGCAGTTACAATCTAAGAAATGAAGCCTCCACTATATCCTTTGCATATGAACTTCATTATTGAAAAGCTGACTCATGGTATAGAACTTTGGAATTACCATTAATTCAAATGCATTCCTTTCAGTGCTTTTTAGTTTCAGGAAGACAGGCTATGCAAGTTAAGGAAGTGGAAAGGACAGATACTGAGTACAGGCAGAAAGGCATTTATCTGACCCCCATTTTCCTGCTTCATTATTTTAGCCACAGCCCACTTACGCCATCATCAAGGTCATGAACAATTCCTTCAAATAATGTATTCATCCAGATATTTTCAAAAAAAGATATAATACACAAATATTTTGAAAATAAGATTAATATCACTTCTTTGCTTTGCTTTCATTCCCAAAGTTTAAAGAACTCATAGGCACTTGCAAGATAGAAACCAACTGCTTTAAATTTTGATGCCATCTTAAAGGGGTTCAAAGTAGGTGCTAGGATTCAAAGCCTCCCTTTGAAGTAAAAGAAAAACCCTAAAGAAGATTGTTTTTTGTCTTGCATTAGTGATCTTTCTAAAAAGTCACTAATGTCTAATTCTCTTTTCAGTCTTTCTGTCTAGCATATAAGTGTGTACTACATAAGGTTCAGAACATGTCAGCTGCAAACTCTCTTGCAGGGACTTACATTTGGAGAAAATAACATCCATAACAAAAATGAAATAGAAGATAACACGAAAAGTAGGATTTGTTTAAAGTTTGGGGAAAATAACTACCCCTTTGAGCACATTGATGAGGTGAAGAATCAGCACAGCTCTTCCATTTTAATCTACATGCCATTTAACACTTAATGTTACATTTACTAAAATCTGTCCAAGTACCTAGAACTTTGAGGAAGGTGCTCTGAACAAGTTTACATTCTAATCACCTGTACTATTTTAAGTTGGCCCCCACCCTCTTCTCATCGCGTATGCTTAGTATAGCTTCTAGTCTCCTAAAACAACGTATAAAGCCCATTGTGAGCTTACCCCGGCCTCCCTGCCCAGCCTCATCTTATACCATCCCCTTGTCTCCTCAGTTATTTCCTTTTTTCAAGCTAAAACTGCAGGGAGTAACTATTATCCGCAGAAGAGGAAATTTATCAAGTCTATTATCCCTGTGCCTATATACATGTTCTCCTGTGCTGTCCCTGTGCTTCCCTTTCCTGGCCAGCTCTGACTCCTGCACCACCCGAGGATTAGCTGCTTCTGTGAGCCTGCATAGAAGACTTTGTGTGTCTCCACCACATGACCCTTCTAAGCTAATACGCTACCGTGCTCTTACTATTGGAGAAGGAAATGGCAACACACTCCAGTATTCCTGCCTGGAGAATCCTGTGGACAGAGGAGCCTGATGGGCTGCTGTCCATAGGGTCGCACAAAGTCGGACACAACTGAAGCGACTTAGCATGCATGCATGCATTGGAGAAGGAAATGGCAACCCACTCCAGTATTCTTACCTGGAGGATCCCAGGGACAGAGGAGCCTGGTGGGCTGCTGTCTATGGGGTCGCACAGAGTCAGATACAACTGAAGCGACTTAGTAGCAGCTCTTACTATATGTCAGCCACAGCTAATTTTCTGAACAACTCTATGAGGTTGCCACTATTGCTATCTCCATTTTTCAGAATTAGTAACTTTAAGTGTATTTCCTCAAGATCACCCAGGTATTAAGGATCAGATGAAGGATTCAAACACGGGTCTACCTGATTTCACATCCCTTGCTCACAGCAAATACATTATTTCTAATGTCATAATGCATTGGGATGCTGGCTGGGCTTCCCAGGTGGCTCAGTCATAAAGAATCCACCTGCCAATGTAGCAGCAGCAGAAGATGTGGGTTCAGTGCGTGGGCGGGGAAGATACCCTGGAGGAGGAAATGGCAACCCACTCCAGTACTATTGGCCGGGAAATCCCATGGACAGAGGAGCCTGGTGGGCTACAGTTCACCAGGCTGCAAAGAGTCAGACATGACTGAGTGACTCAACACACACACACACACACATATTGTGATGCCGGCTACAAATTCACTGCCCTTGTCTTCAACATGATAATTTGTCCATTGGCACATTATGGAGAAAACTTTCCACACCCCATGCCAATAGAGTTTTTTTGATTTGCCAACAAAATATTTTTAATATGCCCATACTCATTTTTACCTAATTCTGCTTTCTTTTTCCAAGGAGATTAGTAACTATCTGGTTAATAGTAAAGAAGACAATTCTACCAAATACTATCATCAAAGTTGATAAACTGTGGTTTCTACAGTTCACCTTATCCTCTTCTTATCACTTTCTTACCTGGGTCATTACCTTGCTGACTCTCCATTATTCCTAATAGTGTAATGATAATGTTTCTGTGATCTCACATTTATGTGTTTTTAATATCCTGGGATGAAACGTGTCTGTCTGATTTAGGAGTATTATTCACTCGTTACAGCTGGATGTGCCCCTGCATCTTTGTCCAAGTCTTAGTTTGATTTCCCTCCTCTGTGTCACTTCTCTCCTCTCTATTTGCATACCACTTTCCTTGATGTAGAATGTAGCAACTGGAGTTGAGTCATCCTGCTGTTTTCTCTCAGCTGGTAGCATATGTCTAGCTTCCTCAGGAGCAAGACTCTACTTCTTTTGCTCAGCTACTTCTACATACAAATAAAAAGACCATTTAGGTTATAATTAGTGCTTGCCAAGTTTTGCCCCAATCATTTTTGGCATTTCTGATAACCATTGTTTCAAATCCCAACCACATAAGATATTTCAAGGGATGAATTCATTCAAAGAACCCAATGTCTCTCAACTCTCTTATTCAAAACACAGGAAAGGTCCAGAGGTGCCAATAACAGCTTATCTTTCAACTTTACCTTAGCTATGCAGGTCTCATCCTAGAAGCACCAAAGCAATATGTCTACAGATTCACTTTATTACTGTTTATGATGCCTTAGACTTGATTCCTGGATTCCCATTTCACACCAGAATTTATTTACCAACATAAATATGCACAGCTCAAAGTCCTCTCTTTTTCAAGAAAAAGAGAAGCAAACCAATCTATAGAGTTCCCATTGGCCTTAAAATCAGAACACATCAGGAGTGCCTTGTTAGATGAATTTAGCAGCAGGGAAGCCTGCAGCTCATCAGCTTTCTATTCCTCCAAAGTAGGTACTTACTGCAGTCAAGAGGAATTATTCCTGAGTATTTCTGGTCATGGGGATGTTTTCATTACCTTAAAAAAATGTCAGAATAAGACAAAAGAAAAGTCCTCATATTTGTTTTCCTCTACAGTATTATATTTGATTCAAATGCACTTTTATCTACTCTGACGGCTATAATTAGTGAGTGAAAATTATATATTCAAATAAAATTCAAGCTAATAGTATTTTAATCCATTCTATAAACAAACAAACATTTAGAAAATGTACAGTGGCCCAGGTGCTATGATAGGTGCACAGACAGACATAAAACATGTGGGTCTCCACCCTCAAGGAGAAGTATGCTGCTGCTGCTGCTAAGTCGCTTCAGTCGTGTCTGACTCTGGGTGACCCCAGAGACGGAAGCCCACCAGGCCCCCCCGTCCCTGGGATTCTCCAGGCAAGAACACTGGAGTGGGCTGCCATTTCCTTCTCCAATGCATGAAAGTGAAAAGTGAAAGGGAAGTCGCTCAGTCGTGTCCAACTCTTAGCGACCCCATGGACTGCAGCCCACAAGGCTCCTCCATCCATGGGATTTTCCAGGCAAGAGTACTGCAGTGGGGTGCCATCGCCTTCTCCGCATGGAGAAGTATACACAGTGGTAAAGAAAGACATATTAATGGATTATGATGAAGACCCTGAATGACAGTGCTAGAGGAAAGACAGATGTCATCTTCTTGGCAGTGTTCAGGAAGACTTCATAGAAGTAGGAAATGAGAAAGAGAAGAGAACTCACTGTTATTGAGTGCCTAATATGTTCCAGACCTGAATTAAGGACTCAATAAAAACCATCTTATTTAATCTTCACCACCTTTCTTTTTCATGAATAGTCAAGCTTTCCCCTCATTTTCAGATGAAGATAAGACTCGACATAGTAAGTCAAGTTTCCACATTTTGTGAGTGTTGCAGCTGCTGCTGCTAAGTCACGTCAGTCATGTCCGACTCTGTGCGACCCCATAGATAGCAGCCTACCAGGCTCCTCCGTCCCTGGGATTCTCCAGGCAAGAACACTGGAGTGGGTTGCCATTTCCTTCTCCAATGCGTGAAAGTGAAGTCGCTCGGTCATGTCTGACTCAGCAACCCCATGGACTGCAGCCTACCAGGCTCCTCTGTCCATGGGAGTTTCCAGGCAAGAGTACTGGCGTGGGTCGCCAGTGCCTTCTCTGTTTTGTGAATGATGTTGTTAATATTCAAAATCTGTCTAATTCTAAAATTTTTACCCTCTCACTACATTATTCTAAGTCTTCTGGGGAGTCATTTGAGCTATGTGATAAAGGACTGCTAGGCAATTTTTTAAAGGATATACAACAAAGAAGCTTTCCAAGCAGAAGAAAAAAACTAAAGGCAATTCCATGAAGAGAGATCTATATTTTAAAAAGAAAACTATGCTAAATAATATAGAAAAAAGAGAAACTTTAAGACTAAACTTAAATAATAATGAATTTACACCTATCAGTATCCAAATGTGAAAGGTTTATTATAAGTATTACCATTCTCTCCATATTATGCTTTTCTCCATTAAGTCCCCTTGTCTATTTGAAAATTTTAGGACATATCTATAATCTTGACATTTCTAAGGTTAAAATTAGTAATTAACAATAGAATTTGTATGTGCCAAGTACTTTCTAAAATCTGAATATACATTAATTCCTTTATAAACATTTTTTGAGGCAAGCAGCATTATTATCCCCATTTTAAAGATGAGAAATATCACCATATAGGAAATAAGGTAAACTACACAGGCTCACAGAACTAGAAAGGGATGGAGTTATGGTATGAATATAAAGATCTGATGCAACCACACAGTAGTTACTTCTATATACAAATAGAAAGATTTTTTGAGCAAGCAGCATTATTATCCCCATTTCCAGGATGTGAAAAACTATCTCCTCAGTTTTAGTCACCAATAAAGCATCTTAAGATTCAGACGGTTATCATATAAGAAAAATAAAATGTGACAAACAAAAAATTTGGAAAGTTTTATAGATCAGAGCTTTCTATAGTCAGAAAGATCAGGTCATTTTGCCTTTATCATCTCTAATTTCTCAACTATGAGAATTTATTCAGATTATATATTACCAAGCAAAACCTACTCATTCCCAAATTGCTCCATTTTTTTCCACTCTTGGAACTTAGTTTGGTAGAATAATCTTCCCAGATTAATATGACTAGCAACTGTACACACTTGTTAGAAATATTCAATGTCTGTTAATAGAAATAATAATCATATTCATCTGTCAGGCAGCAGAACATGTCAGCTCTCAAAAGCATCCTTGTATTTCTTTGAGTAAGATACATGTGTATCATCAAGAATTAAATGATCTAAGGCTCTTCTATTTTTATGAAGGAATAAGCTTGTGATAAAAAATCTTCCTGCATGCACTCCTGCAAATTAAAACTATTGATTCACATGGAAAAACAAGCAAAATAGAGAAAAACAAACAAACAAAACACTCTAGGGCTCTGGAAAGTGGACAAAGCAAATGGATTATACAGGGGAGTTGAAACTTGGAGTAAGTGACTAGCATAGAGTTCCTTGTTTTTGCAGCTTTTCCATGAGGGCAGTTACATTTATATAAGTGGAGAAGCTTATCTAAAACTAACAGAATAACCACCATGTTTCTGGCAGGTGAATCACAGGAAAGGATATGCACTACTAGGGTCACCAGAGAGTAAGGGGGAATATAAGAAAGAAAACACCCAGTGATCAAACCTGCTGCCCAACACAAGTGGGACAGAGTTAGACTTCACAAAGTCTAATCAAGATAACTGCTTTTATAAACAAAAAATTCCACTCTGAAAAACAGAGCAGAACCCAGAGGATAAAAAACATGACATGTCCAACATCCAGGACACTATGCATAACTAGTCTACATTCAAACAGCTAGGAAAATATGACAGTCTCCAACAGGAAGAAAATAAGTAGAAGTCAACTGTAAGATGACTCAGTTGTTGAAATTCTCAAAGATTTTACAGCAGCTATTAGAAATGTGCTCACTGAGGTCAAGGAAAATATGCTTGTATTGGATAAAAAGATAAGAAATTTTAGCTTAGAAATACAAAATACAAAAATAAAACTAATAACATTTTAGAATTTATAAAATACAATATTTAAATCAACAAAAATGAAAAAAAAATCTGATTGAAAAATAAGTCAAAGACCAGACAGACAGCTCATGCGTGCATGCTAAGTTGCTTCAGTCGTGTCTTACTCTTCACCACCCAATGGACTGTAGCCTGCCAGACTCTTCTGTCCATGGAGATTCTTCAGGCAAGAATGATGTGGGTTGTCATGCCCCCCTCAGGGGATCTTCCCAACCCAGGGATTGAACCCGTGTCTCCTGTAGTTCCTGCATTGCTGGCAGATTTCTTTACCACTGAGCTCCTGGGAAACCCCCCAGACAGACACTTCATGGAAGTTCAAAATAGATATACAGTTGATGAATAAGTATATGATAAGAAGCACCACATTATATGTCATTATGAAAATGAAAAGATGACATTACATGCCTATTATATGCCTATAAAGTCCAAAACACTGACAACACCAAATGATGGCAGTGTCACACCAAAAAAAAAGGCCAAAGATAAGTCATATGGGGGAAAGTGTTAAAATAATCCAAAGGAAAAAGAAAAAGAAACCAAGAATAGGAACTTATGTCTACAAGAGATATAAGTTCAGGCATATTAATAAATACATTAAATAATAATGTATCCTCCAAGACATTTATCTATTAGAAACAAAATTTACAATGGAGAAACCCAACAGCTTTGTAATCAAGTGATTACGGTTAACATGGTAAGACATATTAGCGTCATGCACCCTCGATATGACAGCAAAGGACAGATCATTTCCATAATATTCTTGCCTAAAATGCATAAGCTTAATTCAATAATGAGAAAACACCAGACAAATTGAAATTACAGTCCTCTTACAGCTGACTAGTCGTCACCAATACTGAATAGGTCATGAGAAACAAGGAAAGACTGCAGAATAGAAGTGTCACAGATTAGACAAAGGGGATTTATAGTTAAATGTGATAGGATCATTGCCTTGATCCTGGAATAGAAAAATACATTAGTATAAAAACATGTGAGACCCAATAAAGTTTATATATAATGGACTATTGAGTCAATGTTAATTTATTTTTTTAAGTTATTATATATGTAATATGTTAGCATTAGAGGAAACTGGATGAGGAGTATACAGGAAATCTCTGTATCCACTTTTCTGTAAGTTTAAAATAACCTTGAAATCAAAGTTTTAAAAGTATTAATAGATTAAATGGGCTTCTCAGGTGATTCAGCAGTAAATGCAGGAGACGTTGGTGAACGCAGCAGTAAATTGGCACTCCATATGCCAATGAAGGAGACACAAGTTCAGTCCCTGCCTTGATAAGATCCACTGGAGAAGGAGATGGCAACTCACTTGTATTCTTGCCTGGAAAATTCCATGGACAGAAGAGCCGGACAGGCTACAGCTCACGGGATTCCAAAAGAGTCGGACATTGAGCAACTAAACAACAACAACAAATGGATCAAACACTGCAATTAAATAACAGATATTGTCAGAATCAGCAAAGGAACAATTGTATGTTATCTACAAGAGACATACTTTAAAAGCAAAGAAATCCACTGATTAAAAGTAAATGGATTTTTAAAAAGATAAACATGAAAATAAACATAAATGGGCTGTGAAAACTATATCAATATCTGTTAAAACAGACTTAAAGAAAGAGATAAAAAGAAACATTTCATAATGATAAAAGGTAAATTTCACAGAAAGATGTGATCACAGATCTATATTGTTAGTGACTGTAATTGTTTATTACTAACCTAGACTCAAATAAATTTATAAATATCTCAGTATACAGCATTGATGTACAAAACTCAGTCATATTTTCACACACTAGTAACAACCAATTGGGAAGTGAATTTTCTTAATTCATCTAAAATCACACCAAATAACATATCATACTTGGGGATAATTTTAACAACATATATTGAATATATCTACACTCAAAACTATAGAACATTACTAAGAGAAGTTACAGAATATCTAAATAAACAAAGAGATACACTATGTTAATGGATTACAAAGCTAATTACTTTTAAAATGTCAATGCTCTACAAATTGATTTATAGTTAAACATAATCCCAGTAAAAATTTGAGCAGGCTTTTTAGTAGAAACTGATAAGCTGATCCTAAAATTCATAGAGTAATGCAACGACCTAAAATGGCCAAATTTTTATAAAGAATAAAATTGGAGGACTTACACCAGTGAACTTTAAATCTCACTGTAAATCAAGACTGTATGTAGTATTAGCAGAAGAAAGATAAGGATTTTTTTTTTAAAGAAGGGAATAGAGATGCAATTTTCAAAACATGGACTAAGACTGAATTAAAATTATTTTTCTAACAGTGAGTCAACTGTTTGTTTCAGTCTCTTATTTTCATAAGTATAGAGTGACATTTTCCAATAGGAGAATAATCTATAATATCTCAATACACAATGCAGAAATAGACAAGAGGACTTCCCTGGTGGCTCAGTGGATAAGGACCCACCTGCCAATGCAGAGGACTAGGGTTCAACCCCTGTCTGGGAGGATTCTACATGCCATGGACCAACTGGGGCTGTGCTCCGCAACTACTGAGTCCACGCACTGGAGCCTGTGCACCACAAGAGCAGCCAATGCAAGGAGAAGTCCATGCATCACAACGAAGAATAGCCTGCCCTTGCCGCAACTAGAGAAAAAAATGAAAGTGAAAGTCATTCAGTCGTGTCTGACTCTTGGCGACCCCATGGAATTCTCCCAGACAGAATACTGGAGCGGTTCAGTTCAGTTCAGTAACTCAGCTGTGTCCAGCTCGTTGTGACCCCATGGACTGCAGCACACCAGGCTTCCCTGTCCATCACCACCTCCCAGAGTTTGCTCAAACACAGGTCCATCAAGCCAGTGATTTCATCCAAGCAAATTATGTTCTTGCCCTCTTCTTCTGCTGCCTTCAATCTTTCCCAGCATCAGGGTTCTTACAATGAGTCAGTTCTTTGTATCAGGTGGCCTAAGTATTGGAGCTTCAGCTTCAGCATCATTCCTTCCAAGGAATATTCAGGATTGATTTCCTTTACAATTGACTGGTTTGATCTCCTCGCAGTCCAAGGGACTTTCAAGAGTCTGCTCCAACACCACAGTTCAAAAGGATCAGTTCTTCAGTCTTTAGCTTTCATTATGGTCCAACTCTCACATCCATACATGATGACTGGAAAAACCACAGCTATGAGTAGATGGACCTTTGTCAGCAAAGTAATATCTCTGCTTTTTAATATGCTGTCTAGGTTGGTCATAGCTTCTTTTCCAAGGAGCAAGCATCTTTTAATTTCATGACTGTAGTCATCATCAGTGATTTTGGAGCCCAAGAAAATAGTCTATCACTGTTTCCATTGTTTCACCATCTATTTGCCATGACGTGATGGGAGTGGATGCCATGATCTTCATTTTCTGAATGTTGAGTTTTAAGCCAACTTTTTCACTCTCCTCTTTCACTTTCATCAAGAGGCTCTTTAGTTCTTCTTCTCTTTCTGCCATAAGGGTGGTGTCATCTGCATATCTCGGGTTATTGATTTTTCTCCTGGCAATCTTGATTCCAGCTTGTGCTTCTTCCAGACCAGCATTTCACATGATATACTCTGTATATAAGTTAAATAAGCAAGGTGACAATATACAGGGTTGATGTACTGCTTTCCCAATTTGGAACCAGTCTGTTGTTCCATGTGCAGTTATAATTATTGCTTCTTGACCTGCAGCAGATTTCTCAGGAGACAGGTCAGGTGGTCTGGTATTTCCATCTCTTGAAGAATTTTTCAGTTTGTTGTGACCATGGTCAAATCTTTGGCATAGACAATAAAGCAGAAGTAGATGTTTTTCTGGAACTCTCTTGCTTTTTTGATGATTTAACAGATGGCAATTTGACCTCTGGTTCCTCTGCCTTTTCTAAATCCTGCTTGAACATCTGGAAGTTCACGATTCACATACTATTGAAACCTGGCTTGGAGGACTTTGAGCATTACTTTGCTGGTGTGTTCAATTAGTACAATTGTGCAGTAGTTTTACCATTCTTTGGCACTGTCCTTCTTTGGGATTGGAATGAAAACTGACCTTTTCCAGTCCTGTGGCTGAGTTTTCCAAATTTATTGGCATATTCAGTGCAGTACTTTCATAGCATCATCGTTTAGGATTTGAAATAACTCAAGTGATATTCCATCATCTCTACTAGCTCTATTTGTAGTGATGCTTCCTAAGGCCCACTTGACTTCGCATTCCAGGATATCTGGCTCTAGGTGAGTGATCACACCTTCATGATTATCTGGGTCATGAAGATCTTTTTTGTACAGTTCTTCTGTGTATTCTTGCCACCTCTTCTTAATATCTTCTGCTTCTGTTAGGGCCATACCATTTCTGTCCTTTATTGAGCCCATCTTTTCATGAAATGTTCCCTTGGTATCTCTAATTTTCTTGAAGAGATCTCTAGTCTTTCCCATTCTATTGTTTTCTTCTATTTCTTTGCATTGATCACTGAGGAGGGCTTTCTTGTCTCTCCTCGCTATTCTTCGGAACTCTGCATTCAAATGGTATATCTTTCCTTTTCTCCTTTGCCTTTAGGTTCTCTTTTCTCAGCTATTTGTAAGGCCTCCTCAGACAACCATTTTGCCCTTTTTGCATTTCTTTTTCTTGGGGATGGTCTTGATCACTGCCTCCTGTACAATGTCATGAACCTCTGTCCATAGTTCTCCAGGCAATCTGTCTATCATATATACTCCTTTGAATCTTTTTGTCACTCCCACTGTATAATCATAAGGGATTTGATTTAAGTCATACCTGAATTTTATTTAGAGATTTGATTTAAGTGGGTACCTAAACCACTCCAGGGATCTTCCCAACTCAGTGATTGAACCCAGATCTTCAGCATTGCAGGTTGATTCTTTACCAGCTGATTCAATAGGGAAGCCCAGAGAAAGGCCACATAAAACAACAAAGAACCAGGGAAGACAAAAATAAACATAATTAATTATAAAGAATTTTTAAAAAGAGCTAGACATGACCATCTAACTGTCTTCTACTAATACAGACATTAAAGATATATTTTTAAATGCAAAACAATGCCTTTTTTCCCTCAATTTTGAAAGCCAAGTGTGAATCAACAGCTTAATGACCATATGCAAAGTATGATATTTTCATCTAATCTCTACTGAAAAATAGAAAGAAAGTGATTATTGATACACAGAACAGTGAAACTCAACCAAAACCATTATCTTAAGTGAAAAAAAAAAAAAAAAACTTAAAGGGTCTATATTTCATGATTCTACTTAAATAAAATTACTAAATGATATAAAATTAATACATAAAAATCACTTGCATTCCTATATACTAACAATGAAATATCAGGAAGAGAAATTATGGAAACAATCCCATTTACCATCTCATCTTAGAATAAACACCCAAGAATAAGCCTAGCTAAGGAGACAAAAGATTTATACTCTGAAAACTATAAGACACTGATGAGAGAAACTGAAGATGACACAAGCAGATGGAAAGATATACCATGTTCTTGGATTGGAAGAATCAATATTGTCAAAATGAATATATTAGTCAAGGTAATCTACAGGTTCAACGCAATTCCTATCAAATTACTAATGACATTTTTCACAAAACCAGAACAATTCTTTTTATTTTTTAATTTATATGGAAACACAAAAGCCAATAGCTTTTGTGAATAGCCAAAGCAATCCTAAGAAAGAAAAATGGATCTGGATAAATCAGGCTCCCTGACATCAGACTGTACTACAAAGCTACAGTCATCAAAACAGTGTGGTACTGACACAAAAACAGAAATATTAGATCAATGGAAAAGGATAGAAAGCCCAGAAATAATTCCATTCAATTCTGGTCAATAAATCTATAACAAAGGAGGCAAAAATATACAGTGGAGAAAGACAGCCTCTCTAATAAGTGGTGTTAGGAACCTATGGACAGTTACGTATGAAAAAGTGAAGTTAGCACACTCTCTAACACCACACAAAAAAATAAAATAAAAATGCATTAAATACCTAAATGTAAGACAAGACACTATAAAACTCTTAGAGGAAAACACAGGCAGAATACTCTTTGAAATAAATCATAGCGATAACTTTTTGGATCTGTATACAAGAATAATGGAAATAAAAACAAAATGAACACATGGGCCCTAACTAAACTTTAAAGCTTTTACACAGCAAAGCAAACCATAAGCAAAATGACGAGACAACCTGCAGAATAGGAGAAAATATTTTCAGATGAAGTGACTGACAAAGGATTACTCTCCAAACTACACAAGCAGCTCATGCAGTTCAATATAAAAAAAAAGAGACAACCCAATCAAAAATGAGCAGATCTAAATAGATATTTCTCAAAAGAAGACATATAGTACATGATGAGATGCTCAACACCACTGCTTATTAGAGAAATGCAACTTAAAACTACAGTGAGGTATCACCTCATAACAGTTAGAATGGCCATCATCAAAAAGTCTACAAACAGTAAATGCTAGAGAGGGTGTAGAGAAAAGAGAACCCTCTTACACTGTTGGTGGGAATGTAAATTCATATAATCACTGGAAAAAAGTATGGAGGTTCCTGAAAAAAACAAAAACAGCTACCATATGATCCTGCAATCCCACTCCTGGGCATATATACAAAGAAAAGCATAACTTGAAAAGATACATGCATCTGAATATTCATCACAGCATTATTTACACTAGCCAAGATAGGAAAACAGCCTATATATTCACTGATAGAAGAATGGATGAAGAAGAAGAAGTATATATATATATATATAAAATATAATATATGTTATTACTCAGCCATAAAAAAGAATATAATAATGCCCTTTGCAGCAGCAACGTAGATGGATCTAGAGATTCTCACACTAAGTGAAGTAAGTCAGAGGAAGATAAAAGTCATATGATATCACTTATATGTGGAATCTAAAAAAAAAAGTGATACAAATTAACTTACAGACACACAGACCTCTAAAACAAACTTATGGTGACCAAAAGGGAAAGATCGGGGGAGGGATAAATTAGGAGTTTGGGATTAACATATACACACCACTGTATATAAAACAGATAATCAGTGACCTCCTGTTACAGCACAGGGAATTCTACTCAATATTCTATATAAACCCATATGGAAAAACCTGAAAAAGAATGAATATATGTATGTGTATACCTGAATCATATTGCTGTATACCTGAACCTAGCACAACATTGTAATTCAGCTATGCCTTCATGCATGCTTAGTTGCTCAGCCGTGTCTGACTCTCTATGACCCCATAGATTCTTCTATCCATGTGATTTTTTAGGCAAGAATACTGGAGTGGATTGCCATTTCCTTCTCCAGATGATCTTCCCAACTTAGGGATCAAACTCGTGTTCCCTGTGTCTCCTGCCCTGCAGGCAGATTGTTACCCACTGAGCCATCAGGGATCTCCAATATAAAACAAAAACTGAAAAAAAAAAAAAAATCAACGTTTGTCTGGAGTTGTGAGTGTCAGAAGAAATGGTCTCCAATAGGGCAATGGGACCCAAGGAATCTATTGAGGGTGATGCAGATGTTTTGTATATAACTGTGGAGATATTTCATGGGGGTAAACAACTCAAAAATGATCACATTTATATAAATGATATATATAATTACATATATAAATTATATTTATATAAAGTTAACACTTAAAAAAATTAAGTCCAAAAGTGTGACATCTAAATCAACTTGTAACCAACATTTATCTATACATACATACACACACACACTGGTTATAGTTATATATATATATATGTATATATATATATATACATATACTGTCATTTAATTTAATCATTCAACCAATGAGTCTTCTAATATGGAAAGTATTGAAAAAATTCTTGATGATTTTTCTAAAATTAGGAAGAATGGCACAATCAGAAAGGATGAGGCCTTATTAAGGCAGCATGTTGAAAGAGAGCAGCTTTTCTTGTCTTTTTCTGATAGATATCACAATTGTGATTACAATTATATAATGATCTCTGCACAATTCAGTTCTCTTTTTTAACCATTCTTAATAGATTCTGTTAATTCAATACTGTATAATGTTAACAAACGGATTAGTTGAGAGTAAGTAAAAAGCCACACTGTGAAATGAATTAGGTACATTTTACCAAGGTGCTTCCCTGGTAGCTCAGTCAGTAAATAATCTGCCTGCGATGCTGGAGACCTAGGTTCAGTCCTTGGGTCAGAAAGATCCCCTGGAGAAGGCAGTGTCTACACGCTCCAGTATTCTTGCCTGGAAAATTCCACAGACAGAGGAACCTGGTTGGCTACATTCCACGGCCCTCAAGAGTCAAATGCAACTTAGCGACTAAACCACCATACCAAGAATCAACATAAGCAAACATACCAATTATTACAAATAACATATATCAACATATATAATACTAATACTCATGAAAAAAGAACTTATAAAATCATTAATCATTAATGTATTAAAAAAAAGTATCTGCCAGTGTTCTCTAGTTTATTACTTTGTTTTTGTCTAGATCTGGCCTATCAGCTATAGCCACTGATTTTACTTTGATTTTACTTCTATCCACCTGTTTACTGTACATCTCTACTCTTTGGTGCTGGTAGTAGGAAATGATATTATTCTGGTTTTTAGCTGGAAAATGGACAATCTCCAAGTGGACATCTACTTGGAAATACTTCCCCCATGTCACAGATATAATAAACAGCATTATACTTCCCTGCACTTCATCAACAATTTCCACAGCTATTGTAAAGCATGATTGTATATTTATTTCTTGTCTTCCTTGTGAAGACTTTACAATAACTCTGTGATACTCTGCCAGTGTTAATACAATGCTTTTTTAAATGTCCCAGAAAATTATTTTTGAATTATGAACTTACTCCATTACCCAAGTTAAAAGACTCTTGAGTGTCTTTTACTTTCTGGATCAGAATGATAAGTATAACAATACAGTTGAGGAGCAAATTTTTCATCTCATTTTCAGGTTTTTTTTTTCTTATTTCATATATCCCAACTCGAAGTATAAAAGAGAGGCAGTAATAAAATAATGGAGTTTGTTCCCAGGAGTTGAGTTCTCATCACTGATTAGTTGACTTAGTCTCTGTATTCTTCACCGAACATGAGGTATAATATCCAATATGCTTGCCTCACAGTATTCATTAGGATATCAAAATAAATGAAAATACTTTGAAAATTTGAAAATATGAGAAAAAGATATTTTTAAATAAAATGTTTAATTGTATCACTTGGTCTATTTGGCAGTGGTCACATTACCTAAAATATTAGTAGGCAAATATACATATTGCTCATTTTAGTTTTTCTAAAATTACTTAAGAGATAGTATCTACACTCTGCTTATTGTTGACATTATTTTTAAGTGCATACACCCTAAAATGTAACAACTTATCTCAAGTGTGAGTATTCTTATATGGAAAAGAAAATATCTCCTGTTTATCTTGTCTGCTAAAAAATGTATTTATTGTTGTTGTTTAGTCACTAAGTTATGTCCAACTCTTTTGCAACCCCATGGACTAGCCCACCAGGCTCCTCTGTCCATGGGATTTCCCAGGTAAGAATACTTGAGTTGATTATCATTTCCTTCTTCAGGGAATATTCCTGACCCAGATATCAAACCTGAATCCCCTGCATTGCAGGTGGGTTCTTTGCCACTGAGCCATGGGGAAGCCCCCAAAATTGTATTAACACAACAAATCATACCAAAAAAAAGTGATTTTGAATGTAAAAACCAAGGTGGTAGATTTAAATAAGGAGCCTGAATTAAGAGAATTGCCAATTGTGCTATTTGGCTGAGATTTCTGCCAGTATACAGAGAGACAGTCCCACAAAGATCATGTCACTCTGGTGTCACCATCTTAGAGGGATGAGACAGACAGAATGATTTAAATCAATATGATTATTGAACTAGGGTTCAAAGAAAGCACATCCTGTGCTTCTCAGGACATTTTTACTCAGTGCATAGTTGAGGAGGATACGGAGTGTGGTCAGCCTTGCTGACAGGCTTGATTTAGGTTGGTCCTATAACTACTGGTTTTGCTTTGCATTTTCTTTGATTGATTTAGGGAGGCAGAGAGGAAGGAAGGGGATAAATAACTTTTTGTTCTTCTTGTCAACAACTTGATTCAGAAGAATTTAAGTAGGAATAATATTTTATGATTAATTTTACTCCATATGATTTTAGTGTTCCTATTATGTTTGTACACACTTGATTAAAAGACTCCCATGCAAATGTGTAAGCTGCCAACGTGCCCATGGAAGGCTTACCTAATAGAAAATTTGAAAATTCAATCCTTATCAGGAAAAACACTTAACACTATCATTTAAATTGACACTAAAAATCAGTTTATTGAGATGGAAAACTTGTCTTTTTCAGATATTAAATGTGTCTGTATCTGATCAGTGATGTGTTATCAAAAAGCAGAGGCTCAATGCATTACATAATGTCTTAGAATAAAGAAAATTTTAGAGACGACAGTAAGTCACCAAACCCAAATATATTCTAGAATCCCAATCTTAGCTCACAGATTAGCATTTTCTGGAATTTAGCTCAATAAGCAGATTGGTGAGATATGATGGTGACTTCTGATGTTCCAGGTAAGGAACCCTCTTCAGGTAGAGATTGTCTGGGATGTGAAAGCGCTCTATGCAGCTCATTTACAGATTACAGGGCTTTTCTACAGGTTAAAAGTATGCAGTTATCCTGGTAGCTGCAAAAGTAGAACATCACATATCACAGTAAAGTATTCCAGGTGCATTGTCACTGTCTCCTGGTTGCCTTTGCCCTGCTTTCCATTTAGTTATCTCTGGGTTTCTAGAGCTCTTGAACTTGAAAAAGGTTAGCCAGCACACTGCTGGAGCAGTTTGTGAGCATCAGCAGATTTCACTTGTAATTTCATTGATCTATATGGGCTCGCTGTTTGCAAACCAGCTGCTGCACTGTTTCCCCACAGCTACTGATCTCAGTAGCATTGATTTTTTTCCCCCTTACATTAACATAGCATTACTTCTTTAATGGGCAATAAATGACTGGATGTAAATACAATCAGGGCAGCAACAACAAAAGGAAAACGTCAGACCCATTTTTATTTAAGGAATCCTTTCCATTAATTTTTGCCATAAAAATTATAACACAAATTATTGACAAAAGTAATGCAATTTTGATTTTAGTGCATTTCGTTCGTTTGTAGATATGTGGTGTCTGCCAAGTGGTCTTCTCTTCCTAATGCATTAGGCAAAGCAATACAATAACGGTGCTTTTATGGATACTGTAAATTTGTACCATTACCTTAGCACAACTAAATTCTATTCATGAAAGCAAGCAGAAGGCAGTACACCGGTTTCCACTTAACTCCAAAGACACTGAAAATGAAGGTATTTTAGATTGTGTCAGCTAGCTAAAGGACTCCTTGAAGATATTGCTTAATTTCAATAAAATTAGAAAAAAGGATTAATCTGTGATATTAAATAACTTAGTAATTATAAAGATATAACCCTTACATATCTTCCTGATGCACATTTAAAGTGTGTGTGTCTCTGTGTATGTGTAGGCACATGTGTGCATAGCACGAGCAGTATTTAGAAATTATTTCTCAGACATTCTTTCTGCAGTTAAAATCTATAAAATGATAATTGTGGGAGAGGATATAAAAAGCATGGATTTTAAAGTTCATTATGCATAGATATGTTTTAGGTGGTGAAAGACATGAAAAGAACTTAAAAACAGGCTTTCACTTTTTTGGTTGTTAATTTAGTTACTTCAAAGAAGCCAACCCAACCGCCACAAAACCCAACCAGTATTTTCAATTTAGAAAAGAACAAAATCAACAATGTATTTTATTTAATAAATTTTAGAATTACCATTCATTTCATTGCTAGTGAATATATACAACCAATCTCTCATACCAAACACAATATCCATTATCAAGCCTATTGTTTTCTTTCTTGTTTGTTTGTTTTGAGATGAACAAAAATCTTCTTGCAGCAACTTCCTCAGATGCCTTATCCCAGAACTGTGACAAATATGGTTTTGAATTGTTTTAGAAAATGGTACTGAATCTAAACTCTAAAAAAATCACTTGTTTTTAGTTATGCCTTTAAAATATCCCTATTTACTTTCTTGATACTTTTTCAGCAGTTTCCAAATTTCACAGATATTTAGGGACCATTATATTTCAAATAAACAAATAATTGTGTTCAACAATAATTTTTATTGGCATTTGGTACATCAGTTTTCTTTTTTTTAAATTCTTTGTTGTAGACAGGTGACAGAAGTATGAATTTGAAGTAAGATTCCCCAGAATCAATTATAGAGATGGAAAAAACAGAGCAACTTTACAGCACATTTCAGTGTAACTCTTACATTTTAATGGTTTTATTATTTTTTATTGTTGTCACTGTAACTTACAAAAACATTTACTCATTTCTTCCACTCTAATATCTTTTTTCAAAATTATGTCACTGTCTATAATTCTCATCAATGATCTGAGTCACCTTCAAGCCTGAGACCTATAAATGACTTTAGAATGAATTGTACTTTATCCTACAGAATTGTTCAAAGTCTCACTGCCAAACAATGAACTGCTGCTAATACTAAACCTGGGAATTCTCAGGGTTCCCTGGTGGTACAGACTATAAGGAATCTGCCTGCAATGCAGGAGACCCAGGTTCGATCCCTGGGTCAGGAAGATCACCTGGAGGAGGGATTGGCACCCCACTCCAGTGTTCTTGCCTGGAGATAGATATCCATGGAGAGAAGAGCCTGGTGGGCTACAGTCCATAGGGTTTCACAGAGTTGGACATGACTGAATTGACTTAGCACAGCACAGCTATGAATGCTCAAGCAATTAATTCTTTCAATATAATCAAATAGCACATTGGGCACCTACCGACCTGGGGAGTTCATCTTTCAGTGTCCTATCTTTTTGCCTTTTCATACAGTTCATGGGATTCTCAAGGCAAGAATAATGAAGTGTTTTGCCATTCCCTTCTCCAGTGGACCACATTCTGTCAGACCTCTCCACCATGAGCAATATTGCATAGGAATATTGCATAGAGCAATATTGCATAGGAACCCAGAATGTTAGGTCCATGAATCAAGGCAAATTGGAAGTAGTCAAACAGGAGATGGCAAGAGTGAACATCGATATTCTAGGAATCAGCGAACTAAGATGGACTGGAATGGGTGAATTTAACTCAGATGACCATTATATCTGCTACTGTGGGCAGGAATCTGTTAGAAGAAATGGAGTAGCCATTATAATCAACAAAAGATTCTGAAATGCAGTACTTAGATGCAATCTCAAAAATGACACAATGATGTCTTCTCATTTCCAAGGCAAACCATTCAATATCATGGTAATCCAAGTCTATGCCCCTACAAGTAACACTGAAGAAGCTGAAGTTGAACAGTTCTATGAAGACCTACAAGATCTCCTAGAACTAACACCCCAAAAAGAAAGTAAAAAATAAAAAAAAAAAATTTTTAAAGATGTTCTTTTCATTATAAGGGACTGGAATGCAAAAGTAGGAAGTCAAGAAACACCTGGAGTAACAGGCAAATTTGGCCTTGGAGTACAGAATGAAGCAGGGCAAAGGCTAACAGAGTTCTGCCAAGAGAAAGCACTGGTCATAGCAAACACCTACTTCCAACAACACAAGAGAAGACTCTACACATGGACATCACCAGATGGTCACACCAAAATCAGATTGATTATATTCTTTGCAGCCAAAGATGGATAAGATCTATACTGTCAGCAAAAACAAGACTGGGAGCGGACTGTGGCTCAGATCATGAACTCCTTATTTCCAAATTCAAACTTAAATTGAAGAAAGTGGGCAAAACCACTACACCATTCAGCTATGACCTAAATCAAATCCCTTATGACTATGCAGTGGAAGTGAGAAATAGATTTAAGGGACTAGATCTGATAGACAAAGTGCCTGATGAACTATGGACGGAGGTTCGTGACATTGTACAGGAGACAGGGAGCAAGACCATCCCAAGAAAAACAAATGCAAAAAAGCAAAATGGCTGTCTGAGGAGGCCTTACAAATACCTGTGAAAAGAAGGGAAGCAAAAAGCAAAGGAGGAAAGGAAAGATATACACATTTCAATGCAGAATTCCAAAGAATAGCAAGGAGATATAAGAAAGGCTTCCTCAGTGATCAATGCAAAGAAATGGAGGAAAACAATAGAATGGATGGCACCCCACTCCAGTACTCTTGCCTGGCAAATCCCATGAACAGAGGAGCCTGGTGGGCTGCAGTCCATGGGGTTGCTAAGAGTTGGACACGACTGACCAACTTCACTTTTACTTTTCACTTTCATGCATTGGAGAAGGAAATGGCAACCCACTCCAGTGTTCTTGCCTGGAGAATCCTAGGGACAGGGAAGCCTGGTGGGCTGCCATCTATGGGGTCACACAGAGTTGGACACGACTGAAGTGACTTAACAGTAGCAGAGATCTTTTCAAGAATATTAAAGATAACAAGGGAACATTTCATGCAAAGATGGGCTCAATAAAGAACAGAAATGGTATGGACCTAACAGAAGCAGAAGTTCTTAACAAGAGGTGGCAAGAATACACAGAACTGTATAAGAAAGATCTTCACAACCCAGATAATCATGAAGGTGTGATCACTCACACTCACCTAGACCAGACATCCTGGAATGTGAAGTCAGGTGGGCCACAGGAAGCATCACTGCGAAGAAAGCTTAGTGGAGGTGATGGAATTCCAGGTGAGCTATTTCAAATCCCAAAAGATGATGCTGTGAAAGTGCTGCACTCAATATGCCAGCAAATATGGAGAACTCAGCAGTGGCCACAGGACTGGAAAAGGTCAGCTTTCATTCCAATCCCAAAGGAAGGCAATGCCAAAGAATGCTCAAACTACCACACAATCGCACTCATCTCACATGCTAGTAAAGTAATGCTCAAAATTCTCCAAGCCAGGCTTCAGCAATATGTGAACCGTGAACTTCCAGATGTTCAACCTGGTTTTAGAAAAGGCAGAGGAACCAGAGATCAAATTGCCAACATCTGCTGGATCATCGAAAAAGCAAGAGAGTTCCAGAAAAACAACTATTTCTACTTTATTGACTATGCCAAAGCCTTTGACTGTGTGGATCACAATAAACTGTGGAAAATTCTTCAAGAGATGGGAATACCAGACCACCTGACCTGCCTCTTGAAAAACCTGTATGCAGGTGAGGAAGCATCAGTTAGAACTGGACATGGAACAACAGACTGGTTCCAAATAGGACAAGGAGTATATCAAGGCTATATATTGTCACCCTGCTTATTTAACTTATATGCAGAGTACATCATGAGAAACACTGGGCTAGAAGAAGCACAAGCTGGAATCAAGATTCCTGGGAGAAATATCAATAACCTCAGATATGCAGATGACAACACCCTTATGGCAGAAAGTGGAGAACTAAAGAGCCTCTTGATGAAAGTGAAAGAGGAGAGTGAAAATGTTGGCTTAAAGCTCAACATTCAGAAAACGAAGATCCAGTCCCATCACTTCATGGCAAATGATGGGGAAACAGTGGAAACAGTGGCTGTCTTTTTTTTTTTTTTCTGGGCTCCAAGATCACTGTGGATGGCAATTGCAGCCATGAAATTAAAAGACGCTTACTCCTTGGAAGGAAAGTTATGGCATCCCACTTCAGTACTCTTGCCTGGAAAGTCCCATGGACTGAGGAGCCTGGTTGGCTGCAGTCCATGGGGTCGCTAAGAGTTGGCACGACTGAGCGACTTCACTTTCACTTTTCACTGTCATGCATTGGAGAAGGAAATGGCAACCCACTCCAGTGTTCTTGCCTAGAGAGTCCCAGGGATGGAGGAGCCTAGTGGGCTGTTGTCTCTGGGTCGCACAGAGTCGGACACGACTGAAGCGACTTAGCAGACAGCATATTAAAAAGCAGAGACATCACTTGCCAACAAGGTCCATCTAGTCAAGGCTATGGTTTTTCTTGTGGTCATGTATGGATGTGAGAGTTGCACTGTGAAGAAAGCTGAGCGCCGAAGAATTGACGCTTTTGAACTGTGGTGTTGGAGAAGACTCTTGAGAGTCCTTTGGACTGCAAGGAGATCCAACCAGTCCATTCTAAAAGAGATCAGTCCTGGGTGTTCATTGGAGGGCTTGATGTTGAAGCTGAAACTCCAATACTTTGGCCACCTGATGGGAAGAGCTGACTCATTTGAAAAGATCCTGATGCTGGGGTTGATTGAGGGCAGGAGAAGGGTACAACAGAGGATGAGATGGTTGGATAGCATCACGGACACAATGGACATGGGTTTGTGTGGACTCCAGGAGTTGGTGATGGACAGCGAGGCCTGGCATGCTGTGGTTCATGGGGTCGCAAAGAGTCGGACACCACTGAGCAACTGAATTGAACTGAACTGAATCAAATAGCACAGAATAAAAAACTTACACAAAGTTAACATAGAAAAAATTCTGATAAGGGCAACAGGGAATTTGTTTTTAAATGAAATAATTTCTTTTTAAATGTTTTTACTTATCAATGAGAATGACTTCTCTTTAGCCATTAATCTTTAGCAAAAATAGATGATGGCACAGCGTCTTTAAAATGAACTTTAGCTTTAAAAAATTACTGAATTGCTTTGTAAGTTTCACAACAGTCCTCATAAAAGACTTATTAAGATACTGTGGACTACACAATACATATCATTGTTGTTTAGTATTCGTTCCACATAAGAAGCCTAGTAAATAATGTGTGCACACAGGTGTGCTAAATCGCTTTAGTCATGTCTGACTCTTTGTGATTTTATGGACTGTAGCCCATCAGTCTCTCTGTCTATGGGATTTTCCAGGGAAGAATACTGGAGTGGGTTGCCATTCTCTCCTCCAGGGGATCTTCCCAACCCAAGGATCAAAACTGAAAATCTTATGTCTCCTGCATTGGCAGATGGGTTCTTTACTACTAGCATCACCTGGGAAACCCAACATTATAATTCAACTCTGTATGCACTACAGCATATACACTACAGCATATACACCTAAACACCCATCACCATACAGTTGACCCCTTTTACTCATGTTGCCTTCTCCCTATTCTGCTTCCCCTCTGGTAACTACCAATCTGTTCTGTGTATTTGTGTTTTGCTTTTGTTTTGTTTTGTTGTTTATTTTGTTTTGTTTCATAATCCACAAATGAGTGAAATCATAAGGTATTTGCCTTTCTCTGTCTGACTTATTTCCCTTAAGGGAAACAACTTCAAAATCTATTAATAATATTGCAAATGACAAGATTTTATTTTTGTTAGGGCTAAGTAGTATTTTGTTGATATATGCACCACGTCTTTATTTGTCAACAGACACTTAGGTCATTTGCATATCTTGGTAATTGTAAATAACATTGCAATAAACATAGGGGTACGCATATCTATTTGAATACGTGTTTTGATATTTTTCAGACAAATACCCAGGAGTGGAATAGCTGGATCATATGGCAGTTATTGTTAAGTTTTTTTAAACCTCCACATGTTTTCCATAGTGGCTACACCAATTTTATTTTCATCAACAGTGAATAAAGGTTCTCTTTTCTCCACATCTTTTCCAATACTTGTTATTTCTTGTATTTTGATGATACTCATTCTAAGAAGCATGAAATGATATCTCATTGCAGTTTGATGTGAACTTCCCTAATTAGTGGTGTTCAACATCTTTTCATATGCCTGTTGGGGCCATTTGTGTGTCTTCTTTGGAAATCATATCTTCCAAAGTAGATATGATGTCAAACATCTAGTCATATCTTTTGCCCATTTTTAAACTGAGCTGCTTGTTTTGTTGTTGAGCTAAATGAGTTCTTTATATTTTTTGAATATTTACTCCTCATTGGATAAATGATTTGCAAATATTTTCTCTCATTCCATAGGCTGTCTTTTCATTTTGTTGATGGTTTCTTTTACTGATGAGAAGCTTTTAGAGTAGGTGTAGTTCCACTTGTTCATTCTGTTCTATCTCTGTCAAAAATAACATTGGGATTTTGATGGGGGTTGCATTGAATTTGAATTTAGGTTTGCTTTAGGTAGTATGGATATTTTTAATATGTTTATTCTTCCAATCCAAGATAGAATATCTTTCCATTTCTTTGGGTCCTCAGCTTCTTTCAACATCTTATAATTTTCAGCATACAGATCTTTCAGCTTCTTCATTAAATTTACTCCTAGGTATCTAATTCTTTTCATTGAAATTGCAAGTGAGATTGTTTTCTTAATTTCTATTTCAACTAGTTTGTTGTTAACTTACAGAAACCCAAAAGATTTCTGTATGTTGATTTTTTACCTTGAAACTGTACTGTATTTTATTCTAATTGCTTTTTGGCGGCGCCTTTAAGGGTTTTCTACACTTAAAATTATGCCACAAATAGTACATGGCCTTTACTATGTTGCTATACATTCCTTCTATACCTATTTTACTGAGTGTTTTTTATCATAAATGGGTATCAAATCTTGCCAAATGCTTTTTCTGCATCTATTGCGAGGATCATAAAATGTTTACCTTTCATTTTATTAATGTGATATATCACATTTGCAAATATTGAACCATCTTTGCATTCATGGAATAAATCCCAATTGATCATGGTGGATGATTCCTTTAAAGTAGTGTATACAGTTTGCTAATATTTTGTTTGAAATTTTACATCTATGTTCATCAGAGATATTGATCTATTCTTTTCTTTTTTGTGTTACCTTTGTCTGGTTTTGGTAGAAGGTAATGTTGGCCTCATAAGAGGAATCAGTAAGCATTCCCGTCTCTTCAGTGTTTTGGAAGAATTTGAGAAGAATGGGCATTAAATCATCTTTGATTGTTTGGTATAATTCACCTTGAAAGCTACCTCATCCTGGAGTTCTGTTTTTTGGCAGACTTTTGATTGCTGTTTCAATCTCCTTACTAGTGAGCAGTCTATTCAGATTTTCTAATTCTTGATGATTCAGTCTTGGAAGGCTGTATGAGTTTAAGAATTATCCATTTCTACTAGGTTATCTAATATACATATGTGTGTGTGTGTGTGTGTATGAGTGTGTTTGTGTGTCCATGGTATTCTCTTATAAGTCTTTATATTTTTGTAGCATCCATTGTAATTTTTCCTCTTTTTTTGATATTATTTTTGTTAATCATCTCTTTTTTTCTTAGTAGTCTAGCTAAAAGTTACCAATTTTCTTTTCAAAAGCTAGCTGTTAGCTTCATTGATCTTTTTATTGTCTTTTTAGTTTTTATTTCATTCATTTCCATTCTTATTTTTATTATTTCCTTCCTATCACTAATTTTGGGCTTCATTTATTCTTTTTCTAGTTTCTTTCAGTATAAGATCAAATTGTTTAGTTGAGACTTTTCCTGTTTGTTGAGGTAGGCCTATATTATTATAAACTTCCCTATTAGTACTAATTTTGTTGCATCCCATCCCATAGCTTTTGGTATGTCATATTTTTATTTTCATTTGTCTTCATTTTTCCCCTTTTTATGTCTCCTTGATCCATGTATTTGTGATTTTTACAACTTTTTCTTACAGTTGATTTCCAGTTTCATAACAATGCAGTTGAAAAAGATGTTTGATATTAACCTTCCTAAATGTATTAAGACTTGTTTTCTGTCCCAGTATATGGTGTATCCTTGAGACTATTCCATGTGTATTGAGAAGAATGTTTATTTTGCTGCATTTTGATGGAGTGTTCTTCAGAAATTTATTAAGTCAACGTGTTCTAATTTGTCATTTAAGACTAATATTTCCTTATTAACTCTCTGTGTGTATGATCTATCCATTGATGTAAGTGAGGAGACAAAGTCCCTACTATTATTGTTTTCCTGTTGATTTCTCTTTTAAAGTCTGTTAATACTTTATATATTTTGCTGCTGCTATGTTAGGTGCACATATATTAATAAGTGTTAAGTCTTTTTGACTGATTATTCCCTTAATCAATATATAATGTCCGTCTTTGTCTCTTGTCACCTTTTTTGGCTTGAAGTCTATTTCATCTAATATAAATACAGCTACCTTTGTTTTCTTTTGTCTGCCATTTGCTGGAAGAATCATCTCCCATCCCTTCTTTCTTCACTTTTAAAATGAAGATTCTACTTGATTAATCTCTAGATTTCTGTCTTAAACCTTGCTGATTCTCTCTGATTTTATATGTTCTGCTCTATTTTCAATGCTTTCTATTGAATCTTCATATTATCTATTGATTTCTTCAGTTCTAGAATTTCTGTTTGAGAAGGGCATGGCAACCCACTCCAGTATTCTTGCCTGGAGAATACCATGGACAGAGGACCCTGACAGGCTATATAGTCCATGGGTTGCAAAGAGTCAGACATGACTGAAGTGACTTAGCACACACAGAATTTCTGTTTGATTCATTTTTAGAGTTTCAACCTCTTTGGTGACATATTACTTTTGTTCTTTTTTTTTTTTTTACATTGAACTGCCTTTCTGAGCTTCCTTGTACCTTTTAAATTTATTCAGTACAGTTATTTTGAATTCTCTAAGTATTAGGTCACAGACTTAGATGACTTTAAGTTTGGCTTCTAGAGAATTGTATTTTTTTTCTTTTTGTGATACCATGTTACCATGGTTTTCCATGGTGCTTGATGATTTGTTTCTCTGCTGGCCCAACTGAAACAGCAAACACATTTCTTATTTAGGTAAAACTCTTCTTGTTGCTGTGTTAGTTGCTCACTCATGTCTGACTCCTCGTGACCCCATGGACTGTAGCTTGCCAGGCTCCTCTGTCCATGGAATTCTTCAAGCAAGAATACAGAGTAGGTTACCATTTCCTCCTCCAGGGAATCTTCCCAACCCAGGGATCAAACTAGGGTCTCCTGCATTGCAGGCAGATTCTTTACCATCTGAGCCACCAGAGAAGCCCATAACTCTTATTTTACTTTGATTCTAACAATTCAACCAGTTGATAATTAGAGGCATATCTTTTGTATTTCAGTAAGTGTTAGTTGTTCAGTCGTGCCCGACTCTTTGCAACCCCATGGACTGCAGCCCACCAGGCTCCTCTGTCTATGAGATTTTTCAGGCAAGGACACTGGAGTGGGTTGCCATTTCCTTCTCCATTGTATTTCAGTAGGTGGCACTATAGCACAGTTTTTGATTTCTCTTACTTGAGATGCCTCTGGCTATATTTGAGAAATGTCACTTCCCAACCTCCACAATCTCTGCCAGAGGTGTCACGGGTGCCCTTATTGTCTCCGTTTGTGCCTCTGGGCTCATAGGTACCTTGCTGCTACCAGAATCACTGCTAACACTGGTGTCATTACTGAGGACAGTGAGACGGCCTCTTCTGTATCCAAGTTCTGCTGGGTTGTAGACACTGCTACCACAGTGGGGAGAGGGGGATAATGAGAAGGAAAGGTCAGGATCAAATATGCCTCCACTGCTTCGGGACTTATCAAGTTTGTGGGCACCAACACCATGGGTGGGGGCCAGAGTCACAGGTGTGCCAAGGCTGGAGAGAACCAGGGTCTCAGGCCCCATTACTGATGCTGCCCAGTTCTCTGTGGCCTCAGGTGCCAGGATCATAGGCTCTGTCTCCACTGTTCCCCCATTCTGCCTTCTCTGATGTCCACCCATGTGCAGATGTACAAATATGCGAATCTCACTGTCATCCTGGTATAGTAGGCAGAGGAACCTCGGTTGAGTTATGGATGTCTTACTAGCTGTAGATTGAAAAAGAGAAGCAAAGGAAGTGTCTCACACCACCATGATGCTGACATCGCTCTGCTTGACCATGCTCTACATAGGTGAGGTTCCCATATAGGTAAATTCCAGAAAAGTTAACTGTATTTTCTTATTACAGATTTAAAATAATCTCTTACATAATACATGTGGATATAACTTTTAATACTTAAAACATCTTTATTATGGAAAATTATAGGCATAAACAAAAGTAAAGAATATATTTGACTCCCCACATGTCTATCATACAGCTTTAACAATATTTAAATCATAGCCAATCTTGATTCATATATCCCTCATATCCTCCAGATTTCAGAAACTTCCAATTACTTCATATGTAAGTGGAAGAGTAGATAATATCATTTAGATATCTTTAAAATATAAGAAAGTTATATAATATATAATTGTTATAAACTAATATCACACTTCAAAAAGATTAAAATAGCTTGGGTAAGAATTCTCAAAAGAGAATTCATGTACTTGCTAAATAATATGTATTGAGTACATATCATGTTCTGGCCCTATCTGAACATCTTTGAGCCTCAACCAATAAATTTTTTGTGCATGTGTAAAGAAATTTTTCTGTACGAATAATTGGCAGAAGTGAGATTTCATTATTTCAAAGTTACCTAGTTACAGACACAAGCAAAGGATTCCCTTTAGAACAGATAAGTCTCCCAGTTGGAGTTTACTTTGAGCTTCTGAAACCTCTTACATGGCAAGGGCCCATCCCATAAATTTAAACATCTATGATTCTACACTCAAATCATATAACTAGTGTTGTTGTTTTTTTTCTATTATTTAGAAGTTTTGTCATTTGTATTTGTGTTAATTGTTGTGAATTTTACATCTGTGCCATTAAATATTTACACTTCAAATTATTATCAATAACATTCTTATCATTGCATGTATTTACAACTTGCTTGTTTACAATCTCTATATTACCCAGGATGCAACAGAATTAACTTCTTCCAAGTTGTTAAATTTTTCCTTCTTATCACTGTGAGCATTCTAGGAGTGAAAACAAGGACTTAAGAGACGGCTACTAATTGCCAGGATGCAATCATCAAGTGTATTAATAATTCCAAGTAAGCATGGCCTGGCTTATGAACTGAAAGTCAGGTGGCAACCTGTTTCTGGCACCCTGACTCTGTCTCGTGTATCATCTGTTGCATATGTGTCTTACAATTCTTGCTGCTAAAAGGAGAATAACAAGATAATAATACACATCCCAGTATGCCACACAAAACCTTGTGAGAATTAATACTCAGAAAGAACTTCTGAGCTTAGTGAGAAAAGGCACTTTAGAATATAAACACCATGCAATTATTCTTATTACTGTGAGCTAGAAAAATGCTAGGAAGAAATAGCATGATTATTGTGGCACGCATTAAGCCAAATAAGAAAGCAGACTAGTAGGGAATCCTATCGAAGATAAAAATTACTTTGACCAATCCTTCCTTCCCTCCAGCCACTGAAAGAAATTATTTTTATAGCCATGTTTAAATGGTACCCTAACTTCCTTTCATTTTGCTTAAAATCTGTGATACAGGAATTGTGCTTAAATGAAATTTCCATCAGCTTTTACATATTAAAAAAGCAAGTGCATTTTAATGCACATATTGAACATTAAATCATTTTTTGCTGCAGGTTATTGCAAGTAAATAGTAATTGTAAAATAGATTCTTTTGATGAAACAAAATGAAAGTAGGCTGCTAATGTTCACCTCAGATTTTCTCATCATTTCATTAACAGTTCAACTAGGAAAGGTATTTTTATAATGATGGGCAGGAAAATCATACTCATCAACATGCATCCATATTCATATGTTGGTACACTAACTCTGGAACCTTAATATAAGGGTACAGAAATACATGAAATGCATATGCCCCTTGAAATCATTTGTGAGAACTATTTTATTTGTTCAACAACTGTCTCTTCATTCACAATATTCCGCCAACAAATTCATTAAGAAATATAACAAAATTTAAATAAGAATCAGTTTGCTTTTCCAAACTTTTCAAAAACAGGAATTTGACAGGCAAAAATTAGTGGGACAGATTAGATTCCTTGTGTACTAGCTTCAAACTTCTGTTCTACTTTTGTATCAAATGTAAACTCAAACTCTCTCCCTCCCCATTTACTCTTTGCATCTTTATAAAACGTTTTTCTTTACAATCAGTCAACTCTTACTTTTCCACATACAGCTTGCCCCAAACCTTAAAGTAATTATGCAGTTTAAGACATTGTGAAAATGTAAAGTTTCAGCCTGTTTTAAGCAAGAATAATAAAGCAGCCTAGAAAAGACAGTTTCTGCTGGTGCAGACAAGAAACTGAGAATGTTACCACTGAGCTTGCATTGCCCCCTATGGTTTCTCTCTGACAGTCACCAAGGAAGAGAAGCAACATGCTCTGTCCTCGTGATGTACAGCAGCATCCAAGTACTACACTTTGAACTTCAGTTCAGTCCTGAATAAATGTCTTATAGCACGAAGTCAATTCAGATGCGAATATTTCAGAAATATATAGGCTTTATTTCAACTCTTAATTAGTGCAGTAAATTAATAACATTTCACTGACTTTATCACTTTAATACATATTGTCAACTTTGCACAAAATTTCAAGTTAAGGTACTAGAAATTCTTTCACATAACTAACATTTTGATAGCTACTTTCAAGTGTGTAGCTCTCTGAAGAAGACACTTCTTTTTCTCTGAACTCCAATTTTACTTCTTGTCAATTTGGTACTATTTAGCACTTTCACTTTTATGCATTGGAGAAGGAAATGGCAACCCACTCCAGTGTTCTTGCCTGGAGAATCCCAGGGACAGCGGAGCCTGGTGGGCTGCCGTCTATGGGGTCACACTGAGTCGGACACAACCGAAGTGACTTAGCAGCAGCACTGAGTCACAAGTTTAAGTTGTGCACACACTGTATTTTTATATCCAAACTAGATGGTGAGTTCAGTAAAAATAAGGCCTATGCCTCATGTCACTGTATACCCACACAGTGATAGAATGCTGCTATCAAGAAAAGCTGCTCCATTAAGCCAAGATTATTGATATAGTCCCTTGAATTTATTTTATTGCTGATTAGCTTAGGTTCAATTTTCTAGAAACAGAGTCTAAGAAAGCAAATTGGATGCACAAGTCATACAAAGGGCATAAGCTTTAGGCAAAGCTTACAAAGGAGAGAGAAAAGAGAAGGAAGAACTGAACAAAAACGTGGTTTCAGGTTAAGTCTAACCTTGGTCTGATCCTTAACATGGGTGGAATGGGAGTTTGAAGTATAAATTGCACTCCTTCAGATAAGAGAGCTGGCCTTTTCTATTCCTTATTTTGAGGGTCTTTAGCTGTGACCACCACAGGTTTGTAACCTGTTATGGGAGGCAACAACCTCAACTGAAGGTAAATCTCCAGAGAAGGGGAAGCATTGAGTAGCCGACACCCCAGCAGATGGGGGACAATGAGAGGGCCAGTAAAGGGAATCTGGGCTGAGCATCTGCAGCATCCACTTGACGGCACTTCTTTCTTGCATCAGTTCACTTCCATCCAGGCACAGAGTCTCCAGAAGTCCACAGTCACAATTCTTGAGGAAATATAGTAGCTGCTGCAGTTGGTCTTATGGCAAAAAATTGGCTTTCATCTCCTCTCTCTCTCTCTCTCACTCTCTCCCTCCAGCACTTCTACCGGACTTGGTACCTTACCTAGTGGAGTAACACAGAGCCTCATCCCTGACAGTGGAACAACTGTTACAACGACACCATAAGGAAGGTCATGGTTTCTGTTCTTGCCCATTCACAGTTACAAATAAGCATGACAAGACCTAGATACCTCCCCTTCCCCACACTAGTGAAACACCTAAGTGCCAAACACATTCTTTCCAGCTCCTAGCTGTCCTGACACCCAAGGAAGACAAGGGGCAATTATTCTTGCTTTGTGTTTACTGGCCCACTGTCACTAGGTGCCCCAAACAACGAGGTAGTAGTTGTACCTTTATCATTACTAGGAATCTTGATGCACTCACAGGTGGAAAGCACCCCATCTGGGAACCCAGCTCCTCTAGACTTACAGAGCTTTAAGGTTTCAGGGTCAGGAAGCACAAATTCCCCAAGCAGGTCAACGGGAATGATAGTGAAAGGGGCCACTCCTACTTTAACCCATTAGTTTCCAAAGCCATGTATAACAGTTTGTAAAAACAACAGTTTCTTGATGGTACAGTGCACGATGAGATTAATGGTTCCTGTGATTATGTGCCCATTTTTCTACCTTCTCTGCAAAAATGTGAAAAAACCAATCTTTTTGTGTGAGATGTAGTTACGCAGCACATCGTTCCCATAAATCAAACATACCATAAGCAGTTGGAGAATGATATTGGTCAAAGTCTTAGGTGTCAGTCCTGGTAAGGATAAAGTTTGTTTTTCTCAAGATAGAGACAGTCACATTGAAAAATGGCACCAGGAAGTAGCTGATTGGTCTTCTTGGATGATGACATCATATGACACATTCAACACTGATCTCTGTTGCTTGCTGATAGGCCGGGCATTCAGAAGCAGCAACCGGCTAAATCTTGGTGTGACAGAGAACACTATATATTCTTGGGCATATACACCTCTGCCACATGCACCCTCTAGTCACATGCTCGTGATGCCATCAATGCCATAGTCAGAGAGAGAGGCTGGCTGATAATAACTGGCCAAATCATCCTGTCCATTTGGTTGTTTAGTGTTTTTTCTATCAAGGTTCCACCTTGGTGTACAATAAAGGGAGCTTCATGTTTCCTTACCACTGCATCCACTTGTCTTTCCCTAGACATCTTTATTTAACCTTGATCTCACACTATTATTCCTTTTAGATCCCTTGACTAACCACCTAAATTATTTATCACTGCCTATGAATTCATGAATATTATTACTTCAAACCATTTCTCTCTTTACACAATAACTAGGAGTATTTGGACTATAAGGAAAGCTGAGCGCCAAAGAATTGATGCTTTTGAACTGTGGTGTTGGAGAAGACTCTTGAGAGTCCCTTGGGCTGCAAGGAGATCCAACCAGTCCATCCTAAAGGAGATCAGTCCTTGAATATTCATTGGAGGACTGATGTTGAAGCTGAAACTCCAATACTTTGGCCACTTGATGCAAAGAGTTGACTCATTGGAAAAGACCCTGTTGCTGGGAAAGATTAAGGGCAGGAGAAGGGGACGACAGAGGATGAGATAGTTGGACAGCATCACCGACACAACAGACATGAGTTTGGGTAAATCCGGGAGTTGGTGATGGACAGGGAGGCCTGGTGTGCTGCGGTTCATGGGGTTGCAAAGAGTGGGACATTACTGAGTTGACTGAACTGAACTGCCCAAAGTCCTTCCAGCTGGTAGATTTCCCTGCCTTCACTGTTATTCAAAGCCACACTTGATTGGAAGTATAATGCATCAGCTATTCATTTGAGGGTTGTACCAACATACTGAATTATCTGTAAACCAAGCTCAGGTATTTTTATCCCCCTCTTTCAACCTGATCACAGGAAATCCCTGTGAAGTCTGTCACAGGATGAATCCCCACAGCAGTAGCCTCAGTTCTAGTATTTAGAATTGTTGTTGTTTAGCCAATAAGTTGTGTCCAACTCTTTGGGACCCAAGGACTGTAGCCTGCCAGGCTCCTTTGTCCATGGGATTCGCCAAACAAGAATACTGGAGTGGGTTGCCATTTCCTTCTCCTGGGAATCTTCCTAATCCAGGAATCAAATCTGCATTGGCAGGTGAATTTTTTACCACTTGAGTCATTAGGGAAGCCTGAGAATAGCACTAATTTTTTCCATTTCCCTGTGGATTCAATTTTTCTATTTGTTATATCGGCTGAGGAGGAGTTAGTGGGGCAGTTTATGGACTTTCACTGTAGTTGTTCCTATCGAACTAGTCAAGGAACCATAAGAGAGTTCTGCCAACTGCTAAGTATATCCATTATGATTATATATTATCATACCAAAAAACTAACTAGCAAGTAAGTCTAGCTCCTTGATCATCAGCATCAACTTGGATAGTATATCCAAACCTTGAAAGACCTGGATATTTCCATTTCCCCAGTATATAATTATTGAAATATATGGTTGTATGTCCCTTTGGGAAAGGACTAGAGAACCATTATTGTATACAATCACCATGATGTTAAAAAGGCTTTTCTTAGGTAAGGGAACCTGATTTCTCCTTAAATTGATGTGCGTGCTAAGTCCCTCAGTTGTGTCTGACCCTTTGTGATCCAATGGACTGTAGCCTACCAGTCTCCTCTGTCTATGGGATTCTCCAAGCAAGAATACTCGAGTGTGTTTCCGTTTAATCCTCCAGGGGATCTTCTTGACCCAGGGGTTGAACCCACATCTCTTATGTCTCCTTCATTGGCTGGCAAGTTCTTTACCACTAGTGCCACTTGGGAAGCCCTTAAGTTGATGAAACTGTTAATGGCTGTTCAGATCTGGAAACTTGACAAAGGATCATACCTTTCCATTAGGGTGGCAGATTTCAGCCTTCTGCATATGCATTCTTGATCTCTTATTTTAAACAGATGATGGATAGGTTAAATAGGTAGGTAGGTAGCTAGATAAATAAAAGGGTATATGTTGAGTAGATCCTAAATTCTATATATGAAATATATAGAACAGTGTTATCCATCTAGTGTAATTTTGTTCACTATATTTCTCCTACAACCAGTCTCAGCCTACAAAGTATAGCCTCCATAAGCTTTTAAGTGGTGTTGGTATCCCTTTCATAAATGGACTTTACTCTAGGCTCTTCTGAGAAACCAGATCAGCAGATGGGTTTTCAGGTTTATGTAGTCAGTCCTTTCTAGAATGCCCACTTTTCTGAGACTTTGATCCCGTCCATCTATTTGGCACAGCAGTCTGACATCTCTACAACATTAAATGTAAAGCACAGATTTCCAAGCTTCCAAAAATCTTACAAGTAGTTTATTAGAACCATTTCAAGGTGTTAAGTTCTGTGTCAAAGGAAAGTGCTCCCATATTGACATACTCTCCTTTAGTCACCTTTATATTCTACCCCATCACTCTGATCAACACCTTCCAAACCCATTCTTAGGAATATTTTCCTAATTACTGTTGTACTTGTTAGTCATTTCTGAAACTCTATCGGTATATAATCCTTCTCTTCCCTTAGCAGACTCACAACTTAAACAGTTGGATTATTTGTTCTTCAGTTGCTCAGTCGTGCCCAATTTTTGTGACCCCATGGACTGTAGCACGCCAGGTCTCCATGTCCTTCACTATCTCCCAGAGTTTGCTCAAACTCCTGTCCATTAGTCAATGATGCCATCCAACCATCTCATGCTCTGTTGTCCTTTCTCCTCCTGCCTTTAATCTCTCCCAGCATCAGATATTTTTTTTTAAATGAATTTTTCTCATCAGGTGACCAAAGTATTGGAGCTTCAGCTTCAGCATTGGTCCTTCCTTCCAACGAACATTCAGGATTGATTTAATTAGGATTAACTGGTTTAATCCCTTTGCTGTCCAAGGGACTCTCAAGTCTTTTCCAGCACCACAGTTGGAAAGCATCAATTCTTTGGTACTCAGCCTTCTTTACGGTCCAATTCTAACATCTGTATATGACTACTTTGACTATACAGACCTTTGTCAGCAAAGTGATATCTCTGCTTTTTAATGTGCTGTCTATGTTTGTCATAGCTTTTCTTCCAAGGAGCAAGTGTCTTTTAATTTCATGGCTGCAGTTACCATCCACAGTGATTTTGGAGCCCAAGAAAATAGTCTGTCACTGTTTCCATTTTTTCCCATCTAAGATGGTAGGAGGGGTACAGTCATGGTTAAAATCAAACTTCATACCCTCCAAAGATGCTTGCAGGGCACAAGCAAATCTTGTGTGTACCAAGGACCTAGGGAAAGAACCCCTACAAGAGACTGAGCCAGTTCTGCCTGTAAGGGTTTGAGGGTCCCCTGCAGAGGCACGGGTCAGCAGTGGCCTGCTGTAGGGATAGGGGCGCTGATAGCAGCAGTCCTGGGAAGTGCAGTGAGTGGCAGGAAGTCACCATTAGCCCCACTAGAGGGCCACCCAGTGGGCAATCCACAAATTAGAGAACAATTCTACCTAAGAAGTTCTTGGACTGTTGCAAAACTTCTAGGGCCCACAACAGACTTCCAAACCTGGGAATCTGGCAAAAGGACTGAGACTCCCAAGGAATTTGACTTTGAAGGACACGGGTATTTGATTACAGAATTTCCACAGGAAAGTTCTGAAACAGAGACTCTTGGAGGGCACAAACAAAACCTGGTGCACACCAGGACCCAAGAGAAAGGAGCAGTGGCCCCACAAGAGACTGAGCCACACTTACCTGTGATTGTTTGGGAGTCTCTGCTGGAGGTGTGGGTCAACATGGCCTGCTGCGGGGTCAGGAGCACTGACCGCAGCAGTCCGGAGAGGTGTGGCATGCTGGCATAAACCCTTTTGGAGGAGTTGGATTATGCTGTGATATAATCTTAGTTATTGGTTATGGGGACAAGAGGAGAGGAGACAGATTCAGAGTGAAGGGTTGTAGCATTATTTTGTAAAGTGTCTGCCTTGTTTTCCTGCATAGATTTAAATCAAGAGGTAGGAGAGGATATCTTTCAATAAAGGGGATTCAGCTCAGTTCCTTTCAGTTGCTCAGTTGTGTCTGACTCTTTGTGACCCCATGAATCGCAGCACGCCAGGCTTCCCTGTCCATCACCAGCTCCCGGAGTTTACCCAAACTCATGTCCATCGAGTCAGTGATGCCATTCAGCCATCTCATCCTCTGTCGTCCCCTTCTCCTCCTGCCTCCAATCCCTCCCAGCATCAGAGTCTTTTCCAATGAGTCAACTCTTCGCATGAGGTAGATTCCTTATATAAGCCTATAAGTTTCAGGAGAATATAGGAGTCCAAGGTCTACATGTATATATATCCAGAAAACCCTGTCTTAAATTTTTGTATCATCTCCTTTACCTTTCAGGTATTTGGCCTTAGCATATAAAAATTTCCTAGGCTGATACTAAGCTTTTCTCTTGAGTTCTATGACTTTTATAATTAAGTCCTATGTGTGGTCTTCAGTCTGCAGGTGCAGGAATTGAAGTTCCTCCAGGTGCAGGAGTTGAAGTTCCTTTTAAAAGCTGCAAAGAGGTCCTCTGACTCTCATACATGGTTCTAAATTGGTGATTAATTGCCCTGGGCCTGTTATTTCATGGTATTCAGAAATAGCCTCTCAATTCTTAAGTCTTTATAATTTATATTTCTCTTATAACTCTGAAATGCCAGAGATACTGTGCAAGCCAGTTCATCTCCTTATTTACATGTCCTATCCTGGTTGACCTCAGTGACAGCTTCAGCAATTACACTGTTACATGCCAGAGCTATGCAAGCTCCACATACCTGCCACCAGCAATGCAAAGTTTGTTACAAGTCAGCTTTCATGATTCTAAATACAGACTCTCTGATTGCATAGACTACCTTTAACACCAATCTTAGGTCAGTTCCCTTGAAAACAGAGCCCAATCAGGGGTTTCAGACAGAAGAGGAAGATCTCTTCAAGATTGGGTATAAGGGTAGGAATGAAACAGTATAATAAAGAGAAAGAACTTATCAGTAATATGGTCTCAGTATTTTGTTGCTCTTTTTAAGTCACTAAGTTGTGTCGAACTCTTTGCGACCCCACAGACTGCAGGATGGCTGAATTCTCTGTCCTTCACTGTCTCGTGGAGTTTGTTCAAATTCATGTCCATTGAGTCTGTGATGAAACCTAACCAGCTCATCCTCTGCCACCCACTTCTCCTGGTTCCTTCGATCTTTCCCAGCATCAGGGTCTTTTCCAGTGAGTCAGTTGTTCACATCAGGTGGCCAAAGGATTGGCGCTTTAGCTATATTCAGGGTTGGTTTCCTTTAGGATTGACTGGTTTGATCTCCTTGTTATCCAAGGGACTTTCAAGAGTCTTCTCCAGCACCACAACTCAAAAGCATCAATTCTTCAGCACTCAGCTGTATGGTCTAACTCTCATATCCATACATGACTACTTGAAAAACCATAGCTTTGACCGTATGAACTTTTGTTGGCAAAGTGATGTCTCCTGCTTTTCAATATAGTCTAAATTTGTCATAGCATTCCTTCCAAAGAGCAAATGTCTTTTAATTTCATGGCTACAGTCTCCCCCCAAAATAAAATCTGTCACTGCTGTCACTTTTCCCCTTTCTATTTGTCATGAAGTGATGGGACAGGATGCCATTATTTTAGTTTTCTGATGTTGAGTTTTAAGCCAACATGTTCACTTTCCTCTTTCATCCTCTTTTTGGGGTGAAAAAACACTAAAGATGAGAGCTCTTTAGTTCCTTCTAACTTTTTGCCATAAGGGTAGTGTCATCTGCATATCTGAAGTTGTTGATATTTCTCCCAGCAATCTTGATTCCAGCTTGTGATTCATCCAGCCTGGGATTTTGCCTGATGCACTCTGCATATAAGTTAAATAAGCAGGGTGATGATATACAGCCTTGTTTTACTCCTTTTCCAATTTGGAACTAGTCAGTTGTTCTATGTTTGGTTCTAACTGTTGCTATTTGACCCACATACAAGTTTCTCAGAAGACAGGTAAAGTGGTCTGGTATTCCCACCTCTTTAAGAATTTTCCACAGTTTGTTGTGATTCACACAGTCAAGGGCTTTAGTGTGGTCAATGAAGCAGAAATAAGATGTTTTACTGGAATTCCCTTGCTTTCTCTGTGATCCAACAAATACTGGCAATATGATCAGGAATACTAATACTCAGCATTAGTATTAGTAATATTCCTTAGATATGTTTATTTAAACAAGGAAAACAAAAGCAAAAATAAACAAATAGGACTACATCAACTTTTGGAAAAGCTTCTGCACAGCAAAGGAAATAAAATGAAAAACCACCTACTAAATAAG
The DNA here is from genome assembly GCF_023091745.1 of Budorcas taxicolor. Taxonomy (NCBI): domain Eukaryota; kingdom Metazoa; phylum Chordata; class Mammalia; order Artiodactyla; family Bovidae; genus Budorcas; species Budorcas taxicolor. Next base: position 43,593,301 of record NC_068918.1, read on the forward strand.
AGAAGCTATTTGCAAACAGTATATCCAATAAAGGGTTACTATCCAAATATCACACCTGTCAGGATAAATACTATACAAAAGACAACAAATTAGAAGTGTTCATGAGGATGTGGAGAAATGGGAAAACTTTATACACTAGATGAGAATATAAACCAGTGCAGCCACTATGGAAATCTGGATATTCCTCAAAAAATTAAAAATAGAACTATCATATCATTCAGCACTTTCACTCCCGGGTATTTTGAAAAGATAGGTGTACCTATATGTTCATTGCAGCATTATTTACAGTAGCCAAGGTATGGAAACAGTATGGATAAAGAAGATATAGTATATATATATATTACTCAGTCATAGAAGAAATTATCAAAAAATAATGAAATCCTACCATTTCCAACAACATGATGGACCTAGAAGGTATTATGTTTAGTGAAATAAGTCAGACAGAGAAAGTCAAAGACAATACTGTGGTGAAATTTATATTTCAGAATCTGCAAGATCTCACTTATGTGTGGAATCTTTAAAAACAAAAACAAAAATAAATACATGTAACAAAACAGAAACAGAGTTATAGATTCAGAGAACAAACAGTTGCCAAAGGCAGTGAAGTGAGGAAGGAAATAAATAGATGAGGGAGAGTAAGAGGCACAAACTTCCGCTTGCAAAATAAATGAGTCAAGAATGTGAAATGCACAGTGTGGGGAATATAGTCAATAAATATGTAATACCTTTGTATGGTAACAAGTTGTAACTAAGCTTATTATGATTACTGTGATGATCATTTTGAAACTCTGTTTGCAGATAACATGATCCTTTACATAGAAAACCCTAAAGGCCCCACCAGAAAATTACTAGAGCTAATCAATGAATATAGTAAAGTTTCAGGATATAAAATCAACACACAGAAATCCCTTGCATTCCTATACACTAATAATGAGAAAATAGAAAGAGAAATTAAGGAAACAATTCCATTCACCATTGCAACAAAAAGAATAAAATACTTAGGAATATATCTATGTAAAGAAACTAAGGACCTATATATAGAAAACTATAAAACACTGGTGAAAGAAATCAAAGAGGACACTAATAGATGGAGAAATAGACCATGTTCATGGATCAGAAGAATCAATATAGTAAAAATGAGTATACTACCCAAAGCAATCTATAGATTCAATGCAATCTCTATTAAGCTACCAACGGTATTTTTCACAGAGCTAGAACAAATAATTTCACAATTTGTATGGAAATATGAAAAACCTCGAATAGCCAAAGCAATCTTGAGAATGAAGAATGGAACTGGAGGAATCAACCTGCCTGACTTCAGGCTCTACTACAAAGCTACAGTCATCAAGACAGTATGGTACTGGCACAAAGACAGAAATATAGATCAATAGAACAAAATACAAAGCCCAGAGATAAGACCACACACCTATGGACACCTTATCTTTGACAAAGGAGGCAAGAATATACAATGGAGAAAAGACAATCTCTTTAACAAGTGGTGCTGGGAAAACTGGTCAACCACTTGTAAAAGAATGGAACTAGAACATTTTCTAACACCATACAAAAAAATAAACTCAAAATGGATTAAAGATCTAAACATAAGACCAGAAACTATAAAACTCTAAGAGGAGAACATAGGCAAAACACTCTCCGACATAAATCACAGCAGGATCCTCTATGATCCACCTCCCAGAATATTGGAAATAAAAGCAAAAATAAACAAATGGGACCTAATTAAAATTAAAAGGTTCTGCACAACAAAGGAAAATATAAGCAAGGTGAAAAGACAGCCTTTGGAATGGGAGAAAATAATAGCAAATGAAGCAACTGACAAACAGCTAATCTCAAGAATATACAAGCACCTCCTGCAGCTCAATTCCAGAAAAATAAACGACCCAATCAAAAAATGGGCCAAAGAAATAAATAGATATTTCTCCAAAGAAGACATACTGATGGCTAACAAACACATGAAAAGATGCTCAACATCACTCATTATCAGAGAAATGCAAATCAAAACCACAATGAGGTACCATTTCACCCCAGTCAGAATGGCTGTGATCCAAAAGTCTACAAGCAATGAATGCTGGAGAGAGTGTGGAGAAAAGGGAACCCTCTTTCACTGTTGGTGGGAATGCAAACTAGTACAGCCACTATGGAGAACAGTGTGGAGATTCCTTAAAAAACTGGAAATAGAACTGCCTTCTGACCCAGCAATCCCACTGCTGGGCATACACACCGAGGAAACCAGAATTGAAAGAGACACGTGTACCCCAATGTTCATCTCAGCACTGTTTATAATAGCCAGGACATGGAAACAACCTAGATGTCCATCAGCAGATGAATGGATAAGAAAGCTGTGGTACATATACACAGTGGAGTATTACTTAGCCATTAAAAAGAATACATTTGAATCAGTTCTAATGAGATGGATGAAACTGGAGCCTATTATACAGAGTGAAGTAAGCCAGAAAGAAAAACACCAATACAGTATACCAACGCATATATATGGAATTTAGAAAGATGGTAACGATAATCCTGCATGCGAGATAGCAAAAAAGACACAGATGTATAACACAGTCTTTTAGACTCTGTGGGAGAGAGAGAGGGTGTGATGATTTGGGAGAATGGCCTTGAAACATGTATAATATCATATATGAAATGAATCGCCAGTCCAGGTTCGATGCATGATACAGTATGCTTGGGGCTGGTACACTGGGATGACCCAGAGGGATGGTATGGGGAGGGAGGAGGGAGGGGGGTTCAGGATTGGGAACACGTGTACACCCATGGCAGATTCATGGCAGATTCACCATGAATAAAATAAAATAAATAAATTTTAAACAAAGAAATAATTAATCACTACACTATGTAAAAGGAACTAACATGGTGTTGTAGATCAATTATACTTCAAAAACAAACAAACTCAGAAAAACAGATCAGACTTATTACCAGATTAGGGTGAGAGGGAGGGAGGGTGAATTAGGTGAACACAGTCAAAATCTACATAATTCCAGTTATAAGATAAATAAGTTCTTTGAACTAGTTGGTTGTTCTATGGATGTATGTACACCATAAGTGTAATTAACACTGCTGTAAGTTATATGTGAAAGTTTTCAAGATAGTGAACTGTGAGTTCTCATCACCAGGACTTTTTTCTGTTTTTTAAAATTTTGTATCTATACAAGATGATAGATATTTACTAAATTTATGATAATCATGTCATGATGTATGTAAGTCAAAACATTATGCTGTATATCTTAAACTTATACAGTATTATGTCAATTATATCTCAAGAAAACTGAAAGAAAAAACTGTAAAGTCTAGCCTTAGGCAGAGCCATGAAGATTTTGAAATATAAATTTCACCACAGGAGTGTCACAGTCTTCCCCCATCCCCAGGCTAGGTTGCTCTCAACAGCCAAGGGCATTTTGTAATACGGAAGAACATATCTGACTCCATGTTGGGTCTGTTTCTTTTACTTTAACCTTTGTATTCTACTGCTTTTGCTATAAGTTAATCACTGAACAGCTGTTGCCTTAACTTAACGTATAACAGCCCATCTCCAGGAAGTTTGTTCCCATGTATGCCAGAGCTGTAAGTTAAAACACCTTTGTTTAGCTCACAGGAAACATTCTAACCAGGCCCATCTGTGAATGGCTGCAGGAAAGAAGAAATTAAAACATCCCTTCTGGAATCTGGCCAGAACCAGGACATATTAGCAACAATTTATTGACTTTTTTTTCTCCTTTACCTCCTCACCTGTCTCTCTTTGTACTATAAAAGAATCTAGCATCCAAACCCAAGAAAATGTTTCTTAGGGAAACTAGCCCACCATTGTCTCAATCTGCTGGTTTTTAAAATAAATTCACTATTCTTTGCCCCAACCATTTGTCTTTCACTTTATTGGCATGTCCTGTGGCAAGCAGTATGAGGTAAGATTAGATAATCATTTCTCAGAGTCCAGGAGGTAGGGGGTGTGAGCTAAGAGGTGGGAGTGGGAAGAAAGCTGATACATTTGTGGCCAACACTGCCAGCAGCTGGGATGGTGGTACAACAGCCTAGAACAGGAGATCTAGGCAGGGACCACAGATTGTACTAAATTAGAAAAATTACTGACCCTGGCATCAGGGAAAACTTTCAATTAATGACTCCAGATAGTTTTTCATTTTTTGGTTTTTTTTTTTTATAATAAGTTCATCCAAGATCTGCTTGGGCATAGAAAAATATATAATATATACAAACCTCCCTATAATCAAAAGATTTATAAAGAAGTTTCATAAGATCACATTGAGGAATCAGAACACTTGTGTGCAGTAATTTATACAATGACATCAAACTGAGGACTAGAAGTTGGCATCACATAGCACTCAGCTGGAGAGGACATGCAGAACAAATCCATTTGGCTGCCAGCATAACTCCCTGCTTGTCTCCTTCAGAGGAGATGCTGCCAGCCAGCAGCAACTCAAACTCTCTCCAAACCTAGGTGAGGAATTTATAAGGTAACCAATTCAGAAGGCCAGCTCTTAAAAAATTAATTATGATTGGCTTCATCTGATGACAGATATAGAAGAGCTTCTCTTGAATCTATCAATAAATTTTAAGTGTCTAAAAAAACCCCAATTTTTCTATTTAAAATAGACATATATCTAAAATAACATCTACAAAAACAAATATCAAATTCTATTCCCAAAGAGCAATAATCACAACTCTACCTACATGGCAACTCAACTATCAAATCTGTTTTTCACAAAACTGAAGTCAAGATAGCAAGTCTCCAGTATGCACGTATGTGTGTTTATTTATGCACATTAACCTCTGCTTAGTATCCCACTCCTTATAACCACAAAGCTGTTTAGCATCCCTTTGGCACGACCAAAAAAGTCAATGGCTCTTATTATCAACATCGCACCAAGCTAGTCCACTCCTAACAAGGACATTAGATATTTTCATCTCCTTCCTCTCCATTAAAACTTAAAGAACCAATATCTCACATTAAAATGATTTTAGTCTCTGCATTCCCTGTAAAATCCCACTAACATAATGAAAAACAGAAAAACAAATTTTAAAAATGAACCTAATATAACTTAAATGCAGAAGCCATCAATGATCAGAAAACATTAATTTTTTTCTGGAAGTCGTAAGGAGAATGACTAAAGGAAAGTTTGGTTGATGTTGATTATCCTGTTACTCAACATTAGCAAGGAAAAGAACTTAGCCTATAATAAAGTGAGTGGTTAGCATTCTCCAAAAGGACTCAGGAAATACCCAAGTTGTACATGGCAGGGTGTAAAGCAGACAGCTCCTAGATAGAGTCTGTCTCCCAAAAGGACTGGTCACTGCTAATTTTTTTTTTTTTAATTTCATCTGGTGGGCAGCCTGTACTAAGTGAAGTTTGTGTTTTATTATACTATGGTGTTCTTTATTATACTACAGTGAGTAAAAGAAGAGAGGGGTTTCAACATCTCAGATAACTTGAGACCATTACAACAAATACAAAACAAAAATAAAGACTAAGTGGAACTACAAACTCCCATTAGACACTAGCCATCATTATTGCTTTCTTTCCTTCTTTTCTACAGCAACTGTACTTTGAACTTTGTTGAAAAGCCCTAAATTCCTACCAGTAGGCATTGGAGAAGAGAGATTGAAATACTGTCTAAATATTTATATTTTTAATCAAGAAAATCAACACAGATTATTCCATATATGGTGGTAGCTTATCATGTGGAACTGATCAAAAAGCTTGATATTCTATGAATGAGAGTGTGTATCCTCTCTTGAATATGTGTTCTTTTTCTTTTATTTTAATAATATCTTATATAGAAGCTGACAACCCAATAGAAAGAAATTCTGACCATTAGGTAAGACTGAAAATCTTGCTTCACTCTCAAGAAAAATGGCTCTGCATTCAGCTATATATTAGTGTAGTTCTAGGAAAGGTACAACATTCTAGGGCAACTTTAGTATTATGGTCCTACTTATTTTATGTGACTGTGTTACAGCAATTTACATCTTTTAAGTTTGGTTACTTGGTTATTTACAAAGCGTAAACTTCAGACATCTATTTCTGGTAATAGTGGATTAAATAACTCCTAACACTCCTGCTAAAGACTCTAGAAAAGCTGAGTAAACATCAGAAAAAGTAGCCAAATACTATTTGAATGTACTAAAAAACTAACAAGGGATTGAAGGCCAAGATTGGAGAAGAAGTGAGACTTAGACAGGTAAGCTTGGTGATTAGGATCACTTTTTTCCTAAGGACATATGCTATTTCTGAAAATTTGGCTCAGAGTTCAAGGAGTGAGCAGCTTTTGTCTTAGGAGTAAGAGTGAACTATCAATACAAGTAGCTCTCTCAGGGACTGATGTGCTTGCTTAGCCACTCAGTTCAACTGTTTGAGACTCTGGATTGTAGCCTGCCAGCCTCCTCTGTCTATGGGATATTCCAGGCAAGAACACTTGACTGGGTTGCCATTTCTTCCTCCAGGGGATCTTCCCAGCCAGAGATAGAACTTGTATCTCCCGTGTCTTCTGCATTGCAGGTAGATTCTTTACCTGCTGCGCCACCGGGGAAGCCCCTCAGGGATTGCTGCCCAAATTTAACCCATCTTGGATCCCTGAACTTCAGTTAAGGGAATCCCAACTTTAACCCATTTGGATCCCTGAACTTCAGTTAAGGGAATCTCAGATGGCCAGTTTCTCTGTCTGACAGAAGCAAAGGTAAATTGTCCCCTGTAGAAAGTCTCATCCTGAGCTCCAGATAACTTTTATAAATTTTCATCTGAGATCATTTTAGTTTTGCCTCATGAGTGTCCTTTGGTATTTCTTATCATATGAATCTGCTAATGATGAAGATCTGCTTGATTAAAAATAACTTCATTTCATTTTTATTCTGGAAGGAATTTTTTCCTTTCTAATGGAATTCTAGGCTATTAGTAATTTTTTTTAATGTCTTCAAGCTATCATCCCTTGTCTCCTGGTTTCCATTGTTTACACTGTAGTATCACTGATGTTCAAATTTCAAGGCACCTTGAACTCCAAAAGCCATCTCAATATTCTCAGTAAGCCAATAATAAATGGGTTAGGTAGACTTCTATAATAGGTGTCTCCATTCAATGTCTCCACTTCCCTGATATCCACTCACTCATCTGTCTACTGTAGTGTGACTTCTATTCCCAACATTAGTCTGCAATTATTTTCATTAAGAATAATAGTATCTATCTTACATGTTAAAGGACTTTCCTGGTGGCTCAGCTGGTAAAGAATCTGCCTGAAATGTGGGAGACCTAGGTTCAATCCTCGCATTGGGAAGATCCCCTGGAGAAGGGAACAGCTATCCACTCTAGTATTCTGGCCTGGAGAATTCCAAGAGGAGTTGCAAAGAGTAGGACACAACTGAGCAACTTTAACTTTCACTTTACATGTCAAAAAACATTCAGTAATATTATTGTTCCTCAGAAGCATTGACTGCAGTCAATAACATTTTCTTTTATTTTAGATTCTCCTATAAACATAGTGTCTTTGTTGTCCTTATCTCTGGGCATTCCTTCTTCCTCAATTTTTCAAACTCCTCTTTCCTTTTTTTGGCCATATTGACAAGTCTTTTGCTTCCTCAATGACACACACTCTTCCAGCTCTTTGTGTTAGTGTCTCTCTACCTAAAAAAGTCATTCTTCCTATCCTGGCAATTATTTTGACAATTTATTAACTTCATCTTGGTTCTCAATTTAAATTTCCTCTGGAAAAAAGTTTTTTCTATATTCTCAACACTAGGTTAGGAGTTGCCATTTTTTGCTAACAACCATTGGCTATAGTAGTTATATTTTACCATTGATTACTTTTTAAATTAGATTACTTATTGTTAAACTATCAGCTCTAAGGGTATAGAACCACCTTCTTGTTCACTATTGAGTCTCCAAGGTCCAACACATTGTTAGCCTTTAGAAAAGTAAAGAAAGTGAGTGTTAGTTGCTCAGTCATGTCTGACTCTTTGTGAACCCACAGACTGTAGCCCACCACACTCCTCTGTTCATGGACCTCTCCAGGCACGAATACTTTCAAATTAATGCACTCTATCTGGCCTTTAGATCTAACTATTCCCAGTCTCTTTCCACCATTTCCTGGACAATTTCATCTATTCACACACACACAGACACTTTCAAATGCAATGTGTTGTAGTTACATATTTATTAAATATTGTGATACAGATGAAGATCACATGTAGTTACTTAGAAAAATGGATATAATGAGTTAAACTGTAAAACACATAGTTACCTATTTTTAACATAAATATTCATTTGTTATACTTTCAATATTTGTTATAGTTTCAGCATTTGTTACATAAACATATCTGTAATTATAAGATAACGCCCACATCATAACTCATTATCGTCCATATTTCTACATGCTTACCTGTTATCTTCAAAGCCATGAGTCTCAGATTCCTCATTATTAAAATATGAGTAATGATACCACTACCCAATATTTAGTCCATTTTTTTCTTTCAATTTACATATTCCACAGAGAGTCTTGGTTACTCTGCCAAACCCATGATTCATTAACTTGATTCCATCACCAAACCTTCACCCTGTTTGTCTTTTTTTTTCTGTAAACGGCATCATTGTTATGGACTAAAATGTGTTTCTCCCAGATCCTTATGTTGAAGCCCTGTCATTGTGACTGTATCTGGAAACAGAACCTTTAAAAGGGTTACTAAGGTTAAATGAGGTCATAAGGGTGAGGGCCTAATCCATAGGCCTTTTACAGGAACAAGTATCTTCATAAAAAGAGGAAGAGACACAAGGGATGCACATGTCCACAGAAAAGGTCATGTGAGGACACAATGAGAAGCCAGCTGTCTATAAGCCAAGGAGAGAGGCTTCAGGAGAAACTGACCTTGCTGGTACCTTGATCTGTACTTCCAGGCTCCAGAAGGTTGAGGCAATATATTACTGTTGTCTAAACCACCTAGTATGTGGTATTGTGTTATGGTACCTTTAGTAGACTAATGCAGTCACTCACCATGTCCACAAAGTCAACTAATCTCATATCACCCTGGACAGGCCTTTCTCACTTAACCTTGGTATGTAGGTTTATCTAAGATTCTTGTCAACATATTCCTATTAAATATGGCTTTATTTTGCATTTTTGTATTTATCCCCACTTTATCTACATAGGTCCAGATTTCTTCGTCTCCCTGAGCTATAACCCCTCTCCTAATTGTTCTCTTTCACCTTCAGTGTTGGCCCCCTTTATTTGGCATGCTACCTCCTATCTAAGTCATCTTTCTATAGAGCAAAGATGATTGTGACTGAGTTACCTCCCTCTCTTGAGCCGCTAATCTTCATGAGCTACAGGACAAGGGACGAATGCCTTATTTTGACATATGTGGTCTCTTAAAATTGGAACCAAACTGAACTATGTAGCCTTTTTCCATTACTGTTTTTCCAGGCTCCAGCCACATGAAAAAAGTCACAGGCTAGCCAAGCTTCATGAATTGAATTCTACTGTTTCCTTATTCATCTCTTGATTCAATGAAGCTTTTCCAACATACTTGGACAGAAAGGCTCTTCCCTTTACTACATGGTCAACACTGTTTATTCTTTTATACATACCTATGTTACACATTCATAAACTGCAGTGAATACATTTATGACCAGCTCACTAAACTGTGAATCTTTGAGAACAAAAACAGTGTGTAATTCATATTCATATTTTGTATATTTAATATTGGGACTGACCATGGTATTTGACAATCAGTATTGCATAAATATATAAAATAATAAATTAATCATATTAAAGCATAACTCAATTTTTGAACCTGAAAGTCTTTGAAGAATTCTACTGGTATACAGTGAAGTTTGGACTTCTCATGTAAGTATTCATGATACTCTCCACTGGACAAAACCAATACTTTTACATCTTCATGACTATGTTTATAGTGATCTTACTTTCAGTCCCAGTTCAACATTATCTCCCATAAGCTAGAAATAACTACTTTTAAATTTGTCTTCTTAATAGAATCTATTGCTGTATAATAATATAATTATTTATTAGTGTGTGCTAACATCTCCTTTAAACTTTAAGATTTTTCATGTAAAACTCCATAACTGATTCATCTGTGAAGAATTAATACCTAGTCCTGTACATAAACCAGACTTTCAGTAAAAACACTGTGACATCCACTTTATGAGTATTTGTTGAGTACATCAGTCACTTTCAAACATTTTGTTCATAAGCCTTCTCATTTAAAAAATGTGTGCATACACTCATATTATATATTTAATTATTTGAAAATGAAAGCACGTATTGCTATACTAATACACTACATGGATTTTAGTAGAACCAGAAAAATGTAAAAAGAAACTAAAGATAAAAAGTAAATATAAGTGGAAGTCATTGAATTTTTTCCTGTATCCCACTACTTTTTGTTTCTGTATGCTTTGTCGGGTAAGCCCTTCTTTGGAGATTACTAACAGATTATTCTCATTATAACACAGGAATTATTAATAACCTTCACTAGTACTGCTTTAATCATCTAGTGTTGTTGAGAAATGGGTATTCTGCATAGCTTCAGTTCAGTTCAGTTCAGTCACTCAGTCATGTCCAACTCTTTGCGACCCCATGAACCGCAGCACGCCAGGCCTCCCTGTCCATCACCAACTCCCGGAGTCCACCCAAGCCCATGTCCATTGAGTCGGCGATGCCATTCAACCATCTCGTCCTCTGTCGTCCCTTCTCCTCCAGCCCTCAATCTTTCCCAGCATCAGGGTCTTTTCAAATGAGTCAGCTCTTCACATCAGGTGGCCAAAGTATTGGAGTTTCAGCTTCAGCATCAGTCCTTCCAATGAACACCCAGGACTGATCTCCTTTAGGATGGACTGGTTGGATCTCCTTGCAGTCCAAGGGACTCTCAAGAGTCTTCTCCAACACCACAGTTCAAAAGCATCAATTCTTCAGCACTCAGCTTTCTTCACAGTCCAACTCTCACATCCGTACATGACCACTGGAAAAACCATAGCCTTGACTATATGGACCTTTGTTGACAAAGTAACATCTCTTCTTTTTAATAAGCTGTCTAGGTTGGTCATAACTTTCCTTCCAAGGAGTAAGCGTTTTTTTATTTCATTGCTGCAGTCACCATCCGCAGTGATTTTGGAGCCCAGAAAAATAAAGTAAGCCACTGTTTCCACTGTTTCCCCATCTGTTTGCCATGAAGTGATGGGACCGATGCCATGATCTTTGTTTTCTGAGTGTTGACCTTTAAGCCAACTGTTTCACTCTCCTCTTTCACTTTCATCAAGACACTCTTTAGTTCCTCTTCACTTTCTGCCATAAGGATGGTGTTATCTGCATATCTGAAGTTATTGATATTTCTCCCGGCAATCTTGATTCCAGCTTGTGCTTCCTCCAGCCCAGTGTTTCTCATGATGTACTCTGCATATAAGTTAAATAAGCAGGGTGACAATATACAGCCTTGACGTACTCCTGTTTCTATTTGGAACCAGTCTGTTCCATGTCCAGTTCTAACTGTTGCTTCCTGACCTGTATACAGGTTTTTCAAGAAGCAGGTCAGGTGGTCTGGTATTCCCATCTCTTGAAGAATTTCCCACAGTTTATTGTGATCCACACAGTCAAACACTTTGGCATACTCAATAAAGCAGAAATAGATGTTTTGCTGGAACACTCTTGCTTTCTCGATGATCCAGCAGATGTTGGCAATTTGATCTCTGGTTCCTCTGCCTTTTCTAAAACCAGCTTGAACATCGGAAAGTTCACAGTTCACATATTGCTGAAGCCTGACTTGGAGAATTTTGAGTATTACTTTACTAGCATGTGAGATGAGTGCAATTGTGCAGTGGTTTGAGCATTCTTTGGCATTGCCTTCCTTTGGGATTGGAATGAAAACTGACCTTTTCCAGTCCTGTGGCCACTGCTGAGGTTTCCAAATTTGCTGGCATATTGAGCAGCACTTTCACAGCATCATTTTTTAGGATTTGAAATAGCTTAACTGGAATTCCATCACCTCCACTAGCTTTGTTCATAATGATGCTTCCTAAGGCCCACTTGACTTCGAATTCCAGGATGTCTGGCTCTAGGTGAGTGACCACACCATTGTGATTATCTGGGTTATGAAGATCTTTTTTTGTATAATTTTTTGTGTGTATTCTTGCCACCTCTTCTTAATAACTTCTGCTTCTGTTAGGTCCATACCATTTCTGTCCTTTATTGAGCCCATCTTTTCGTGAAATATTCCCTTGGTATCTCTAATTTTCTTGAAGAGATCTCTAGTCGATCCCATTCTGTTGTTTTCCTCTCTTTCTTTGCATTGATCCTTGAGGAAGGCTTACTTATCTCTCCTTGCTATTCTTTGGAACTCTGCATTCAAATGGGTATATCTTTCCTTTTCTCCTTTGCTTTTTGTTTCCCTTCTTTTCACAGGTATTTGTAAGGCCTCCTCAGACAGCCATTTTGCTTTTTTGCATTTGTTTTTCTTGGCAATGGTCTTGCTCCCTGTCTCCTGTACAATGTCACGAACTTCCGTCCATAGTTCATCAGGCACTCTGTCTGTCAGATCTAGTCCCTTAAATCTATTTCTCACTTCCACTGTATAGTCATAAGGGATTTGATTCCAGTCATACCTGAATGGTGTGGTGGTTTTCTCCATTTTCTTCATTTTTCAGTCTGAATTTGGCAATAAGAATCTGAGCCTCAGTCAGCTCCCGGTCTTGTTTTTGCTGACTGTATAGAGCTTCTCCTTTTTTGGCTGCAAAGAATATAATCAATCTGATTTTGGTATTGACCATCTGGTGATGTCCATGTGTAGAGTCTTCTCTTGTGTTGTTGGAAGAAGTATTTTCTGTGACCAGTGCATTCTTTTGGCAGAACTCTGTTAGCCTTTTCCCTGCTTCATTCTGTACTCCAATGCCTTATTTGCCAGGTAATGGAAGTTAAACCCATTACAGGAAAGGAATCTGGCCAACTGCCTCATTGAATCCCTGCTGCTGCTGCTGCTGCTGCTGCTGCTGCTGCTGCTAAGTCGCTTCAGTCGTGTCTGACTCTGTGTGACCCCATAGACGGCAGCCCACCAGGCTCCCCCGTCCCTGGGATTCTCCAGGCAAGAACACTGGAGTGGGTTGCTATTTCCTTCTCCAATGCATGAAAGTGAAAAGTGAAAGTGGTCACTCAGTCGTGTCTGACTCTTCGCGACCTCATGGACTGCAGCCTACCAGTCTCCTCCGTCCATGGGATTTTCCAGGCAAGAGTATTGGAGTGGGGTGCCATTGCCTTCTCCCCTACTACATGTCAAACATTATGGTGCGTCCTTTGTGTCCATAATCTCATTTAATTCTAAAACCAATCCTGCAAAGTATCTTTAAGTCTGTCTTACAAATAAGAAAACAGATTTTCAGAAGATTAAAACATTCATGACAGTAATAAACAAGGCACAGGATTTAAATCCACATTTGTCTAACCTTATACTTTTAAATATCCAGTATAAATTCTTTCTAACACATCTAGTCATAGCAACATTTTTTTTAAATTTTCTATCTAAAATTTTATGTTAAAATAATCAAACATATCCTTTTCTTTTTAAGCTCATAGATGCAACCTCTCTTGACATTGTCTTCACTCTGGCCTGGCCTGGCCTGGCCTGTGTTGCTGCAGTCTGCACAGGCATGGAGGACGAGGAAGGAGAGGAGCCCTAGTTCACAAACACTGATTTCAACAGTATAAGAGTACCCTAATGCCCTCTGCACTGATGACATTCCATATTGTCAGCTCCCTTCCACATCATCTGCCCCATTGTCTTACACGCAAAACAATGCATGTGGCATATGTGAGGCTTCTTTTTTGCAAAATAAATTCATGAATCAAAAGTTAAAGCATATAGCCTTACCTTCTTGAAAATTATATTGCTATAATTTTCTCAGCAATGTCTGTTTAGCTTTGAGCATCAGTTATAATGGGTTATGTTATTTTTTCTATATAAACTAATAACAATTGTCATCTTTTTAACTTTCACTTCCTCTTCTAGATTACTTACTTCAGATATCACAATGGAACGTTTGAACATGTTTGCAAAATTTTAGCACAATATTTTAAAGAACTTTATCATTAGAACATAGAACTTCAGAAAATGTAATACTAAGTCAAAATTTTCTTCAAATTATTCTTAAAGACCTACTTTTTAGCAAACAATTTTAGGCAAAAGCAGCGTTAAACTTATATGCAAACCTTAAGAACTACAATGATATTTAAAAGTCTAATAAGAATTTCTCAAGAAATATGTTCTGAAAAAATATACTAGGTTACAAAATAGCAAATATTACCTCACATTAGTAGAATTGTACAAGTGTTAGCAAAAGAATATCATGACTACCCTTAAATGGGTTTATGAAAATAAAACAATTTTTCACTGAGGATAACAGTAGTAGTAGAAAGAAAAAAATAGTATTATATATTTGGATGTGCTTGTTCCTGACATTTTATTTAAATGGTGAAATTAGCCCACATAAATAATACTGTATTCAGATTTAAGACATACAATTCTCAACTAATTGCCATGATAAATTTAGGCAAATAAATGGCAAATCGGGTGAGTTTCAACATTATTAAACAATTGTTTAAAAAGATTCTCCAAAATTTCAAAAATTATTCTATTGCTTTATAATTTCCTATTACTTATACTCATATTTCTCTATTGTTCATGCTCTCCATCAGATGCTAATTGGAAATTCCAGAGAGTTTATTTACTTACTTTTTCCTTCAAATGTTTTTGTTTCTTAACTTGTAGTTGGAAGACATATTGGCATATTGTCTCCTTACATATATTCTTCCCTCTCTTAGGAAGAGGACCCTCAAGTTTGAGACAAGCACACGTATACAACCTCCTGGGTATTTCCACAGGGATTGAGGGTGCCACATACCTTATTTTTTCCCACTGCTTTGTGCAGTGCAGAAGTGGCAGTGAGCCAAATGTAGGAAGGACACAAGTGAAGTGGCAAACAGAAGAAGCTTTGGGTCTTGGCACTGTGAGACTTCATTCTGGCTCTGGACGAACTCTTTTTCTTGTATGAAATAAGCCTCATCCAGTTCAAATGCCTATTAGGGGTTTCCTAGTACAGAATTCTGTTTGTTTGTTGTTGTTTTTTTTTCGTCCTTAAAATTACTGGTAGAGATAGAAGCTGCCTTTTCAACTGAGAACCAGTTTTACTGAAACACAAGCTCACAGCAGTTAAGAGTTAAATAGATTTTTCTTAGTTTAGAATACAAAAAAAAAAAAGGAGGAGGGGACAAGAAGCTACATTTATAGATGCATTCCAAAATTTGTTAATTAAACACATGCTTATTTGAGATTAAAAATGTCAAGTTTACTGCCATAAATTGAAATGTAGAGAAAAATAAATCATAGTCCCTATCCTTAAGCATATTATTGTCTAGCTGAGAGGACACATGAATTTTCAAGCATTAACTGTTCACTTTTTCATTCATTCAAACGGTAGTATGGGCACACTGCATTATGGCAGTACAGAGTAAAAGTTACTAATTCACTCTGGTAGGTGAAAAGATTCTTCTTTTAGAAATAGCACCCAGAGTGAATTTTGGAATGTGAGAAAGAATTACTCAGGAGGAATTGTTGAGGAGGCACACGTGAAGAGCATTTGGGAGAGAAACCATGGCTGTTTGCATTTTATCTGGATAGTTATCAGCTTATAGTTGATGACTCAAGTAAGATAAGAAGTGAAAAGTCTTTAATACATTGGGAAGTTAAGCGGAATGCCTGAAGGTGGGGTAAGATCACAAGGGCAAGTGGGAGGGCATCACAAAACCAGATTGCTACAAATTGTTGGCTGAGGAGTAGATGGGCACAAAGATAAAGAATAGACTCCTATTTTAGGATGCTTGGTTCTGAGGAAAGCACACCTACACCATTCAATCTTTCAGCAAAATAAGTTTGGTGTCCTCATCAGTGGATGGAATTTGTAACACAATTTAGCTCTGCTGTTATGAATAACATCAGAACTTCAACTGGAAACTGCAGTTCTTTCCTTTCAATTTTGTGTTATGACTCACCTTGACATTACGAACCATCTTCTCCAATACTGGAAGACATGCCTCTAGAATGGTGCTTGCTGTTGTTCACTCAGTCATGTCCAACTCTCTGTGACCTCATAGGCTGTAGCCCATCAGGCTCCTCTGTCCATGGGACTTTCCAAACAAGAATATTGAAGTGGGTTGTCATTACTACCAGAATGTAATAATAATCTAGAAGGCTACTGACATCAGTATAACCTGCTTGACTTTTCATTGCTGAGTTTTGCTGCTGTAATGTATACATAGACACCACAGCAACTGGGTGTTAAAAGAGATAACTAACTCTGCAAACAATCATAACAGAGAATAGATAAACAACAAGGTCCTACTGTGTGGTACAGGCAACTATATTCAATATCCTGTGATAAACCAAAATGTAAAAGAATATGAAAAAGAATGTGTATATGTGTATATATATATGAATCACTTTGCTGCACAGCAGAAAATAACACAACATTGAAAATCAACTATATGTCAATGGAAAAAAAGAGCAATATAGCTAAATCTGAACAGCTATTGACTCTTTAACTCTTTTTTCCTTTACTTTCTACAGATGTCAATAAACTACGGCCTGCAAGTGAAATCCAACTTACAGCCTGTTCTATGACTAAAACTGAGAAAGATTTTTATAATTTTAAAGGACTGGAATGACAATATCAAAAATATGCTACAGAGATTTATATGATCCACAAACCTGGAAATATTTACTACCTGGTCATTTGCAGTGAGAATCTATCAACTTCTTCCCTAGAAAATGGTATAGTTATCCTTCTAGCTCTGCTCAATCCTTTACTTGCTCAGTTTCATCTGATTTCAAGATGACTCAATTGTTTAAGTCTTTAAAACTAGTCCCCATTTCTAATCAGTCACTTTATTGACTGATACTCAGTTCTGTTTTTTTCCTATATCACTTACCTTCTGTCTACTTTCCATCCTGTGTCTCCTGAAATCCTTGACCTCAGTATAGAGGAGCTTGGTATTTAGTAACCTGATACACAAAAAAGAGAGAGAGAGTATTTTTTCTGGTGACGATTTACAAAGTATCACAAATGTAATCCTCAAGTATTCATCTTATTATTACTGTTTATTAAGGTCAAAAAACCAACAAACAAAAGAAAGTTGAAAAAGATTTCCTCCCTATTCATGCCTTTCATCTTTATCTAGCTACTGTTCCTCCCCCCTTTTTCTTAATTTCACTCCTTATATCTTTGACTGTCATTATCCTAATTAGCCCTAGTCCACACACTTGTTAATGATTACCTCAACTCCAGGTAACTGAAGAAATTCTTAATTTTTTTTTTACTCGTTTCTGCACATGCATGTTTGAAATGTCAAATGTAGTCATGTACATCTCTTAGAACTTTCTAAATTACAATTCAGTTTTTAAAGGTGAATCAAAGCTACAGAAAAGTGACCTGGACATTTTTCAACATGGGTTTTCTACTCTTTTCAAATAGTAGGCTTGGTAACTGCCAATGACCAACATAAAGAAAAAGAGCTACCACAACAGTTTCCCGTTTTTTAACCTCATTATTTCCAGGAAACTGATAAAATACACTTAACCTTTTCCTCAGTATATAACATTAGACCATCTAAAACACAGTATAATTTACAGACCTTTGAGGAGCTAAGTATGGAGACAGCAAGGTCTTCGATTTCTCTTTTGTGTTATCACCAAGTTGTTCGCACATTTCAAAGACTTCCTTTAAAACTATTTAGCATTATCTATTTCAACTATTTTTTTACTTATTAATGCTCAAAATTTATGTGTGTTTTTCTCAGACTTTTCCATTGTCACAGTTTTGTATAAATGACAGGGCAATGTGTCCTGAAAAGTCCAACACTATAAGTATTATGAAAAAATGTTTGTTGTGCAATGTTCTAACATCTACCTACTCCTTAAAGGCAAAGATGCTGCTGCTGCTGCTGCTGCTAAGTCGCTTCAGTCGTGTCCGACTCTGTGCAACCCCATAGACCGCAGCCCACCAGGCTCCCCCGTCCCTGGGATTCTCCAGGCAAGAACACTGGAGTGGGTTGCCATTTCCTTCTCCAATGCATGAACGTGAAAAGTGAAAGTGAAGTCGCTCAGTCATGTCCTTCACGACCCAACGGACTGTAGCCTACCAGGCTCCTCAGTCCACGGCATTTTTCAGGCAAGAGTACTGGAGTGGGTTGGCATTTCCTTCTCCTGTTCTCGCATTATTGAAGTAATATAAAATATATTCTGGTTATGCAAAAATAAGAACTTCAAGCCTGAATGGCAACAACACTTCTATGTAATGAGCCTGTTTACACATACCAAATTTAAATGTCTTAAGTTTTCTACTGGTATTTTTTACAGGCTAAATCAAACCCTAAGGATGTAATCAAATTAAAAGGATTAGTGCTCATTAATAAGCTGGCAGTAATATTTCATCACAAGTTTGCTAAGTCTCTCTGCAAAACCAATAGATAAAAGCAAGCAGTGCATAAAAGTGTCTGTCTATTGCATTAAAACATGACAAAAATAATATTTCTTAACATTGCCAAAAAACCATCTATTTCTGAAGATCATACCAGTTCCCATTGCATAGGCCAGTAAGGGTCATTAAACACCAATGGGTCTCTGAGTCCTTCTTCAGAGTCAATGACATTGTAGACTTCACTTGGGATCTCATTTTCCTCCACACAAGGTCTGCAGGGCAAAAAAGGCAAATGAACTATGAAAAATATAATCACTGCTTTTACTGCAGCTTTTTTTGTCATAAAAATTCCATTTATTTAAATTCCATTAAAAAGCACATTTGGCTGCCGAGAGCACAAATATATACTTTTATTATACTTAGCATTTTTCATTTTCAAAAAAAATTCTGACATTTGTTTAGATAAAAATGCTAAAATATTTTCCAACTACCTGTTTTAGCTAACCACTTTCTACATGTTTGTTGCATATAATAAATGCTGGAAAAGCAAGTGATTTAGAATGCAGTTCAAAAACTGTATATATTTCACATTAGAAGTTATCAGCTTACATTGATCATTATCCTTACTATGTCATGTGCCTGTCACTATGACTTTTCCCAAAATACCGCTCTTAGAGAGTGATTTAAATTACTTGAGCTGCAGTAGAAAACATTTTTTTAACTCATTTATCTAATTGCTGTGATATATTTAATAAATCATTAAGCAAGTGACAGTGTTAGACATTCAGAAAGGCTCTTAAACACCAAATTCTCCTTAAGACGAAACTATAACATGGTCATTCACATCTACCTGTGCAACTTGGAAGACTACCAAAACCAAAGTTGGGGAGAAATAATGAATTAATAACACAGACAATACGTTTGTCTTAGAAATAAATTTAAATTTAGTAAAATTAAAGGTGAAATCAAACTATCAAATACTAGTCATTCTTATTTAGAAATACATACAAGATTAAACAAAGATTATAAATTTATTAAGAATAGAAATTATATATATATGTGCATATATATATAATTTCATTATAGTCTCAGATCTGTACACATAGGTGTCTGGGAATTATTTGACAATCTATTTTCACAGTACTAAAATGGAATAACCAAGTAGCAGCATTTACATAAGAGGATATGTCTACAAATGCTCATTTGCAAAAATAATAAGCTAGAAACAACTTGTGTCCATCGACATGAAATTGTTCAAAAGTCGTGCTATAGTCACGTAATGAAACACTATTTAGCAGTGAAAACAAATGATCTATAGGTGTCAAATGGATTCATTTGGATAAATTTCAAAATTGTAAGTAGTAAACAGAAGACTATGTATGCTGTGTTATTATTTATATAAAGTTTTAAATCATCCCCAAACAAGTTTTTAAATTATATACAGATAATAATATATATTGTATACATAGTATACATATACAAACGAACATCTAATACATGAAGCTAAACATACTTAGGAGAATCTTCTGAAGAAGGCAAGGAAGGGAGTAGTTTTAAGGGTGGGGCACGCAGAGAAACCAAACTCTAGTAATTTATTCCTTTGAAAAACCTGGAGAAATTATGACAAAATGATGATGTTAACAAATATAGTGTGTATCTATTAAACATTTTATTGGAGTGTAATTTTATGTGTATTTGGAGTCTGTTATAATGAAGCACAATACACATCTACAAACAAAATTAGTGAAACCTAGTTATTATATTAAAAAGCCAAAAAAATGGCTATATACATTAGCTCTATGCTGTCTATTTCTTCACAGTAGGCTGGGACTGTGTTCCAAAGCCCACCAAAACATTCCAAATTTTTAAACATCCAGTTGTTTTAAATGCATCCCAAATAAACAGGTTTTAGCTTTGCAGAGCCTTCCTGCTTTGCATTCCACAAAAAGACTGCACCCAAAATCTTTTAAGCATAGATCAGATAAACTCTGTGGCTATAAAAGAAAGACCCCAAACTGCTGCTGCCCTAGTTCTCTGACCCAGAGACTCTCCATCATGCTGTCAGCAACATCATCTAGACAGGCACCACCACCCCCCACCCCCCCCCCCCACCCCCCTTAGATTCTCCTCTTTGATTCTCCTTGCCCTCTTCCTCTTCTAGGTATGCCCAGCCAGTGCTTCTGGAAGGTCTCCTGCTGTGAAGGACATGTCCCCAAGTGCAAACCTGTCAAATCTCCACCCAAATAAAACTCACTGTGTGCTACTGCCACCTCATGGTCATATCTATTTCTTTGCTCAGCCCCCAAATCCCTCGAACTCAATACACCACGGGAAGGACTGAAAAATATATCAGAGTAAGTTTAGATCTACTTCAGCCCTTTCAGAAGTTAGAAGGGTTCAAATAACATCTGAACATGCCCAGTCTTTGTCAAGAAGAGGCTCATGATTTTTCCAGTTGTTCACTATGAGTTTTCAGAAAAATACTGGAACCTTTTGGATGGCTATTGAAAGGACTAGTAGATTGTAGCATGGAGCATGGTGTTCACAGGGACATGCGGCACCTCTCAACCTGCCCTGTTGCTTGCATTCTGAAGCCCTCCTCCCTCCATCATTGCGATGACCACAAGGCCTGTCAAGCATCAAAAGGACAGCATTTGAAACTTACATAATAATAAATTTAAGTGCGCGAGGAGAAAAGGAACCTTTGTCAAAGGTAAAAACTTAAAAATTCTAAAGTGATGACAATAAACGTGGAATAAAAGAAAGCATAAAGAAGTAAAGTAATAAAAATTAACAAATGGAAGTTAATCACTAAAATAAAATACTTAGCATAGAAAAATATATTTATCATGATTTCATTGGCTCTTTCACTCATGTTCATATAACCATGAGCATTTATGGAAGAATACTTAAGAAAATGTAAAACTGGGACAAGTATCAAGAAAATCTCTTTATGATCCTCTATACTATTTGAATTTGTTTTTTAACAGCTGCATGGACATTTACATTAACAAAAATTTTAAGACAAAACAAATAACAAAATCTCCTAGATTTTCAGTGGAATTTTGAAATCTATATTTTAATAAAATTTCTGTTTTTTTTTAAAGTTATTTATATCCAATAGAAAGTCGATGGGCTGTCTGTATTCCAATGTTGAAACTTTGGCTTCTGCTTTATATCTTCAAAATTCTACTACATATAATTAGAATTCAGAATTATAGGAATCTTATGTCTTGAGACAACAGATAATAAGAATAAGATATGTTACTTCTTCCCAAGATCTGATATAAATTAACATTATAATACATTGAATCTGAAAATGCTCTTTTGTTTAGCTCAAAATAAAGTGGGTATTTTTGTCAGACAATTATATTTTATTGTAAATACTTATGTCTTTATTTTTATATTCATTTAGTTACTTCTCAGGATTAACATTGAGAGAAAATCTAAGTATTTAAAACCTAAATGGCTTAGCCTTTAAAAATATTTTTCTATACTTATATTTTAGTGCATTTCTTAAATTGCAACATTTTCATATTCCTCTTCCTAACTGATTCATTAACACAGTGACCTGCACTAAATCTATCTGGGTGGGTGACACGGTGATGCAATGAACAACAGGTACCTTCCCCATCGTGAATATCCCTGGAGAGCACCTACTGTCTTCAGAAATAATTTAATTGACCCAGGCTTGATGCATCCCATTGCAATGATTATATTTCTTATAACTGAAGAAAACTGTATGAAAGCTACATATTCTCTGTTGGATTCAAATTCACAGAACTGCATAGCTGAGATTCAGAGCCCTAAATAGGATGTCATATAGGAAAATGCCAAACTAGTTCCTAGTGATGATTCCTTTTCAATTTTTGAAACTAATACCGTTAACCATTGCATCATTATCTATTATCCTTCTGCTAGATGTTTTACAGTAAAGCTCTATTTTGGAACACGGTACCTTATTTCACAATTCTACTAGTTTTTGTTAATCAGGCATGTGTAAACTCAAGCACACACATACATAAACAGCTATTTAATGACTAAATGAAGATACAAAAAATTTAAAAATAACTTAGCACATATACTTTTTTTTATTTTTTTAACAAGTTTCTTTTCCTTTTTTTTAGGGAAGTAAATGTGACAGATTAAAAAAAATAAAAATTGGCCCAGAGACAGCCATGGGAATAATCTGCTATAGAGAATGAAGCCACAGCCATGATACAGTTAGAGGTTTGGGAGCCTCGCCAAGAACAAGCTGATAGGGGCTGCAGACTAACCTCAATTCACGCAGTTACAGGCAGATCATAGCTGCATGGTTAGACAACAGGTCACTGATTCACCTGAACCCTATTTCCAGTTTCCCTTCTATGCCAATCTCACAGCATGCTTTAGAAAATATTTTATCTTTGAAGAGATACCAACTTACTAACTATCCACCTGGCAGTGTACACTGATCCGATGCGCATCCAAGCTGAATCTCTTTCTTACAAGACATTGCTAAGACTTTAAAAAATTTTAAGCAATAATGCAAATATACTTCATCAAAAAAAAAATCACCTGAAATAATAAATAATTTTATTCTTTCTCATTATCACATACTACAAAAACAAACAAAAAGCTTGTGTGTTCCCTTACAAATTAGCAAATTCACATACTAGTACAGGGGTCAATAAACTTTTCTGTAAAGAACCAGATACTAAATAACTTAGACATTATGGGCCTTTAAACTCTCAGCAACAACCATTCAGCTTGACCATAGTAACCAGAAAGCAGCTATAGACAATACATAAACAATGGCCTGAATACCAGTAAAGTTTTAATTACAAAAACAGGTACACACGGGATTTGACCTTTGCCCTTTATAACACAGTTTATTGACCTCAGTGCTGTTCTGTAGTATGATTTTACCAATGACACAGCTAATAACTACAAAAAGTTATATTCATAAATAAATATAAAAGAAAAAGTATCCATTTCCTACTGAAGTATTTGTGCAATTAGATATTAAATTCCAGAGAAATTTTTCTGAAAAATGACAAAAATTAAACAAATATACTTCTTTTTAATCCTTCTGCTTTGGTCTTTCTATTTACCCTTCAAAGTTTTTTGTTGTGTTTTGAATATAGTAACTGACCAGACAGCTAGAAAGAGGGAAAACTAACATTTCAAAGGGCAGCACTGCTTACAATTCAGTTCTCTGATAGGTGAAATGGCCATTGACTTATCACAAGAAAATAGAAGTGGATAATTTCAGTGAACAGCCTAGAAAATGAGCTTTTAATAAAAGATGAGTCAACAAATGCAAAATATACTTTTCCCAAAACTTAATGTTCAAAGTAGAAGCTTTCTAGAAGAGATTTCTAGGATATGTCTGATACTAGTTTAATTCTACAAACCAATAACACATCCTTTATTTAATTACCATCCATGAAGCATTCTTACAGCCATAATGCAATGCTTAGTAAGTATCTTACCCCAGACAGCCTGAAGATGTACAGTAGCACAGAAATTACAATACACACCATGACTTGTTCTGTCATCTAACTTTGTGAATAGAGCATACTTGTCTCTATAATGAACTGTCTGATGTCCCATGCAATCTACCTGTGACAAATAGGAGTAAACATAACTAATCAAATGTTGGCATATTAGTGAGATGTAAACAAAAATATTTTTCTTTTTTTCAAGAGGGTTTAAGCAATGAGTAGTCACCATACATAATTTACTCACATTTGCACTTTCATGCAAAACAGTATGCATTTAAACATTTTCAGCATAAATTAGAATCTATTTACTCCTGGGCAACATTTTCTCAAATTTTCCTCACAGCCTTGAGGTCTGACTAATACATCAATTAATGGAAAGATATGCACCATTATTGGTTCATTGTAAGTACACAAAGGATTTTAGTTTCTTGAAGTTTGTTCCAGGATGCAAAAATACTTCACAGAAGAAGCCAACTTTGGCATATGTTAAGATATTAACATGGCTGAAGGGCTAGCAGTGTGTACAAACTAGTGAAAAAAAAAATTACTTACTAATTAAATAATTTTCATAAATTGCTGGGGTTTTTTGTACACATGAAAACTAGGGGGACACAATATAACTAGACTGAGCATTCCTAAAATCTGTAAACAGCCTTTTTACTGATAAGGTGTGCATTTCTTTTACATTTTTTTTCTTTTAGAGAGCTAAGGCAATGTTAGAAATTTATACAGCTGAATTTTGATAGATATAAATGGAGAAAATGCAAGTTCTACAGGATAAAAAATGTATACAAAAAATACATTGAAAAAAAGGAGATAAGGGCAACAGGGAATTTATTTTTAAATGAAATAATTTCTTTTTATGTTTATATTTATCACTGAGAATCTTCTTTTTAACCATTCAGTTCAGTCGCGTAGTTGTGTCCAACTGTTGGAGACCCCATGGACCACAGCACGACAAGCTTTGCTGTCCATCACCAACTTCAAGAGCTTGCTGAAATTTATGTCCATTGAATCAGTGATACCATCCAACCATCTCATCCTCTGTTGTCCCCTTCTCCTCCTGCCTTCAATCTCTCACAGTATCAGAGTCTTTTCCAATGAGTTAGTTCTTCACATCAAGTGGCCAAAGTATTGGAGCTTCAACTTGAGAATCAGTCATTGCAATGAATATTCAGGACTGATTTCCTTTAGGATTGACTGCTTTGATCTCCTTGCAGTCCAAGGGACTGTCAAGTCTTCTCCAACACCACAATTTAAAAACAGCATTCTTCCATGCTCAGTTTTGTTGTCCAACTCTCACATTCATACATGACTACTGGAAAAACCATAGCCTTGATTAGATGGACCTTTGCTGGCAAAGTAAGGTCTCTGCTTTTTAATGTGCTGTCTGGGTTGGCGATGGCTTTTCTTCCAAGAAGTAAAGGTCTTTTAATTTCATGGCTGCAGTCACCATCAGCAGTGATTTTGGAGTCCAAAAAAAATTAAAGTTTCCTGCTATTTCCATTGTTTCCCCATCCATCTATTTGCCATGAAGTGATGGGACCAGATGCCATGATCTTAGTTTTATGAATGTTGAGCTTTTCACTCTCCTCTTTCACTTTCATCAAGAAGTTCTTAAGTTCTTCACTTTCTGCAATAAGGGTGGTATCATCTGCATGTCTGAGGTTATTAATATTTCTCCCAGCTATCTTGATTCCAGCTTGTGATTCATCCAGCCTGGCATTTCTCATGATGTACTCTGTATATAAGTTAAATAAGCAGGGTGACAATATACAGACTTGTTTACTCCTTTCCCTATTTGGAACCAGTCCGTTGTTCCATGTCAAGTTCTAACTGTTGCTTCTTGACCTGCATATACATTTCTCAAAATGAAGGTCAGGTGGTCTGGTATTCCCATCTCTTTCAGAATTTTCCACAGTTTGTTATGATCCACACAGTCAAAGGCTTTGGCATAGTCAATAAAGCAGAAGTAGATGTTTTTCTGGAACTCTTTTGCCTTTTCAATGATCCAATGGATGTTGGAAATTTGATCTTTGGTTCCTCTGCCTTCTCTAAATCCACCTGGAACATCTGGAATTCCACAGTTCACATACTGTTGAAGCCTGGCTTGGAGAATTTTGAGCATTACCTTGCTAGCATGTGAGATAAATGCAATTGTGTGGTAGTTTGAATATTCTTTGGCATTACCTTTCTTTGGGGTCAGAATGAAAACTGACCTTTTCCAGTCTTGTGGCCACTGCTGAGTTTTCCAAACTTGCTGGCATATTGAGTGTAGCACTTTAACAGCATCATCTTTTAGATGTTAAGTGAAAGTGAAAGTCGCTCAGTCCTGTCAGACTCTTTGTGACCCCATGGACTATATAGTCCATGGAATTCTCCAGGCCAGAATACTGGAGTGCGTAGCCTTTCCCTTCTCCAGGGGAATCTTCCCAATCCAGGGATCAAACCCAGGTCTTCCGCATTGCAGGCAGATTCTTTACCAGCTGAGCCACAAGGGAAGCCCCAAAATAAGTAATTATATGTTTGAAGTGATGGTGCAGTGTCTTTAAAAGGACATTTAGCTTAAAAAATTGCTGAATTGCTTTCTAAATTTCACAATATTCCTCATCAAAGACTTATTAAAATACTGTGAACTACACGATGCATATCATTGTTGTTTAGCATTCATTCCACATAAGAAGTCTAGTATAAAACATGTCATAGTCAGTTTGCATGCATGAATGCTAAATTGCTTCAGTCATGTCCAGCTCTTTGCAACTCCATGGGCTATAGCCTGCCAGGCTCTTCTATCCTGGGATTCTCCATGCAAGAATACTGGAATGGGTTGCCATGCTCTCCTCCAGGGGATCTTCTGGACCCAAGGATCAAACCTGTGTTTCTTATGTCTCTGGCATTGGCAGTCGGGTTCTTTACCACTAGCACCACCTGGGAAGCCCATTACAGT
This sequence comes from Budorcas taxicolor, assembly GCF_023091745.1. Lineage (NCBI taxonomy): Eukaryota > Metazoa > Chordata > Mammalia > Artiodactyla > Bovidae > Budorcas > Budorcas taxicolor. The sequence goes on from NC_068918.1 coordinate 43,620,233, forward strand.
CGGAATTTCTAGCAGTTAGATAGAGCTTTGTTAACAAAATAAATTCTTCCAATGCTCAAGCAATAAAAAGATAGTGCATGGAATAAAATAGAAAGTGTACCTAGTCTTTCAGAATATAAAGCTCTCTTTGCCCTAATCCATTAAGTGACCCTCCTGAGTGTAATATTACTGTGAATGAGTAGAACAAGATTCTGTCTCTCTCTCTATACACACACGCACACACACACACATACATATATTTAACAAAATAATACATATGTTTAATTGCTATTGTTTTTCAGTCATTAAGTCATATTGATTCTTTGTAATCCCATGAACACAGCGTGCCATACTTCCCTGTCCTTCACTATCTCCCTGATACATACAATACTTGTATGTATATGATATATAGATATGTAATAAAATATATACAAATATAACAAGTAAAAGTGTTTTATAAACCAGAGAAATTGATAACATCATGGTTAAGACTCCCAACAGTATTTTGTATTTATATTCTATATATAGTCATACATAATTATATACATTATATCGTTATATGTATATGCATACTTAGGAATCCTGAGATGAAATTTAAAGTGTCTTAGTTTTATACCTGGTTGATAGTTCCTTTACTGGTATTTATTCATATTCCATCAATTTTCTTTGTAAAGTTAATGCAGAAGCACATAGCACGTGGGATATTTTCTCTAATGCCCTTGACATATATTTGGTGGCAGCAGGGCCATAGAGAAGCAGGGGAGAGAAGGAGATTTCTAGGTTGTCCTCAGTAAAACCACTCATCACAAATAAACATGAGTGAGCTTCCTCTCTGATACTATACTAATCACCTGGGTAGCAGAGGCAGCCTTATTCATACCCACAACCTACATACCAAAGCTTCACTGATACACAAGAGTCTCTTGGTCTCTAAAATATATTTTAGTTTTGCTTTTCTCAGAATAGCAACATCAATAACAATTTATATTCTAGTTTTCACATATTCTGTCTTAATCACCTCTCCCTGATTACGAGTCATAGCAAGCTGATTTAGGACTAGATGAAAGCTTGTGCAAAGGTCAAAGGATTTAGAACATTAAAAAATACAGACGTGTAAAAACATTTAGCTGTGTTTAGTACATTAGAGGGATTGGTGACCCAATGGTTAAGTTTCAGTCCTAATCAATTTTTCTCAGACACTTTATCACAGTCAAAATTATTAGACAAGTTATTTGTTTTCTTAGCTCAGTGAGGAATTTAAATTTTGCTTTTGTTTTATTTTACTGGGTAAATATGGAGTTGACTGAGAAAGAAATGGCAACCCACTCCAGTACTCTTGCCTAGAAAAATCCTATGGATGGAGGAGCCTGGAAGGCTACAGTCCATGGGGTCACAAAGAGCTGGACTGAGTGACTTCACTTTTATGGAGTTGAGAGTCTGTAAAAGTTGAAACTAGGCTTAGTGATGTATTATTCCAACTCATTCATTTTAAAGATGAGCAAATGTGAAGGGCTTATGTTGTCACCCTGCTTATTTAACTTATATGCAGAGTACATCATGGGAAATGCTGGGCTGAATGAAGCATTGGAAGCTGGAATCGAGATTGCTGGGAGAAGTATCAATAACATCAAATATGCAAATGATACCACCCTAATGGCAAAAAGCAAAGAGGAACTAAATAGCCTCTTGATGAAGGTGAAAGAGGAGAGCGAAAAAGCTGACTTAAAACTCAACATTAAAAAATTAAGATCATGGCATCTGGTTCCATCACTTCATGGCAATGATGGGGAAACAATGGAAACAGCAGCAAACTTTATTTTCTTGGGTTCCGAAATCACTGTGGGTGGTGACTGCACCCATGAAATCAAAAGACACTTGCTCTTTGAAAGAAAAGCTATGACCATCCTAGAAAGTGCATTAAAAAGCAGAGACATCACTTTGCCGACAAAGGTCCATATGGTCAGAGCTATGTTTTTTTCCAGTAGTCATGTATGGATGTGAGAGCTGGACCATAAAGAAGGCTGAGCATTGAAGGATTGATGCTTTTGAACTGCAGTGCTGGAGAAGACTCTTGAGAGTCCCTTGGACAGTAAGGAGATCAAATCAGTCAATGCCTGAGAAAATCAACCCTAAATATTCTTTGGAAGGACTGATGCTGAAGCTGAAACTCCAATACTTTGGCCACCTGATGCAAAGAGCCGACTCTGGAAAATCCCTGATGCTGGGAAAGATTGAGGACAGGAAGAGAAGGGGGCAACAGAGGATGAGATGATTGGATGGCATCACTGACTCAATGGACATGAGTTTGAGCAAACTCCAGGAAAGTGATGGACAGGGAGGCCTGAAATACTGCAGTCCATGGGGCTGCACATAGTCAGGCCCAACTGAGTGACTGAACAACAACTCCAATTCATTCATTTTAAAGATGAGCAAACTGAAACCCAGACAGGATCTGAGCCCCAGAAATTTTAGCTCAACTCCCAGAGCAGGTCCACAGCAGGCCTCAGGCAGGGGGCATTAGGGGGCCACTGGATTCTATGTTCTTTTCATGAAATGACATAGCACTGGTTGACAAAACAGGTGAAGCTATGAATTTGTAAGCAAAAATCAAGGAAACTCATTATAAAAGTATTTTGCCACAATGAGGTACCATCTCATGCCGGTGAGAAGGGCTGCTATCCAAAAATCTATAAACAATAAATGCTGTTGGTGGGAATGCAAACTAGTACAGCCACGAAGAACAGTGTGGAGATTCCTTAAAAAACTGGAAATAGAACTGCCATATGACCCAGCAATGCCACTGCTGGGCATACACACAGAGGAAACCAGAATTGTAAGAGACACGTGTACCCCAATGTTCATTGCAGCACTGTTTATAATAGCCAGGACATGGAAACAACCTAGATGTCTATTGGCAGATGAATGGATAAGAAAACTTTGGTGCATATCCACAGTGGAATATTACTCGGCCATTAAAAAGAATACATTTGAATCAATTCTAGTGAGGTGGATGAAACTGGAGCCTATTATACAGAGCGAAGTCAGAAAGAAAAACACCAATACAGTATACTGATGCATATATATGGAATTTAGAAAGATGGTAATGATAACCCTATATACGAGACAGCAAAAGAGACACATATATAGGACTCTGTGGGAGAAGGCAAGGGTAGGATGATTTGAGAGAATAGCTTTGAAACATGTATATTATCATATGTGAAACAGATTGCCAGTCCAGGTTTGATGCACCAGACAGGGTGCTCAAGGCTGGTGCACTGGGATGACCCTGAGGGTGGAATAGGGAGGGAGGTGCGAGGGAGGTTCAGGATGGGGAACACATATACACCCATGGCTGATTCATGTCAATGTATGGCAAAAACCACTACAATATTGTAAAGTAATTAGCCTCCAATTAAAATAAATAAATTTTTTAAAAAAAAGAAAAGTGGTTTGTACCATCAAGTACCACAGCTTAAGGACCTTATGCTTCACTATCTATAATCCAAGCTAAAAATTGTGAGCTGTTGCATGGTAGGAATCTTAGTCTCATTTTACTGTATGCCCAGTACCCAGCACAGAGTGCATAATCAAATGAATAGTGTAAATATAAGAATGAAGATGGATCAAACACTGGCTCGACAAAGAGAATTAAAGAAACTTTATTCCTCTACTTGGCAGGGATTTCTGGCAAGTCCAACAATGGCATAGACCAGTAATCCAAATGCTTTCCTGAATGAGGTAATATAACCTTAGCCTATCTTTCCTGGCACCAGCATCTCAACCTGCTAGCCTTCTATCTAACATGATGGTAATCTCTTGCCTGAACAACTTGGAATCTTTTGGGGCAGTCCAGAGCATATCTATCATTTCTCTAACTCAACATCTTACCAAAAAAAGCCAAGTATGAATCCAAGAACCCGATTTGGTTCACTTCTGCTTTTCTAATTACCTCTTCCCCCAACAACTTTTCTTTTAATTCTAATGATTCTAAAACAACCAAATATTGGAGTTTGGATTTTCCACATAAAAAGCCAGAGGTATTTATACAAGTTCGAGCATTTTTTTCATGCAATCGTGTGAAATGACTGTTAAAACACTTACACATGTCTTACCATTGTATGGTAGTGTTAGTCACTCAGTTGTGTCCAAATCATTGTGACCCCATGGACTGTAGCCCACCAGGCTCCTTTGTCCATGAATTTTCCAGGCAAGAATACTATAGTGCGTTGCCATTTCCTTTTCCAGGGGATCTTCCCAACCCAGAGATCAAATCTGGGTCTCCTGCACTGCAGGCAGATTCTTTACTATCTGAGCCACCAGGGAAGCCCTACCATTGTATGTCTCCATACAAACAGAAATAATATGATTAAACAGTCTCTATTTGTGCATGCACGCCTGCTAAGTTGCTTCAGTCATGTCCAACTCTTTGCTTGCCCACCTGGCTCCTCTTGTCCATGGGGATTCTCCAGGCAAGAATACCAGAGTGGGTTGCCATGCCCTCCTCAAAGTGAGCTTCCCTACTCAGGAGTCGAACCCTGGTCTCCTGTGTCTCCTGCATTGCAAGTGGGTTCTTTACCACTAGAGCCATCTGGCAAACCCATATGTATGACTATAGCAAGATACAATTAAAATCAAGTGAAAGGAAAATTTTTAGATAATTTCTTTAGACAAGTCCCCTCTTCCTGTGTTCCAGTTGTATATTATTCTCATCTTTGTTTTCCCCGAAATACTCTGTATTTAATATAAAATGAAAGGGAAGCAGGAGAACTGACATTCCTCTTCACCTTTCAGGGGCTACTGGCTCAATTATGAGTGTCCAATTTGGTTGTAATATATGTTTTTAGAAATACCTATTCAAATTTTGGATTCCAAAAACTATCTCTATGGACTGATGAAATATGCTTCTATTATTTTCTAAAAGAATATAAAAGAAGGATCCAACAAGTACCAGTGCCACTTTTTCATATCTTCAGATTTTACAGGGGAAAAAAACCCTAAGTTGCTAGTTAGAAACCATTTTCTCTCTCAAAAGTTAGTTTAAAACAAAATTCTCTTTTTCTGGTTCCCCAAGAAAATAATAAAGAGCACAATGTTGAAAAAACAAAATACTTGGACAAAGGCATACATCATAGACTACATCCAGAGTCTACTTTACAGGATGCATACAATGTCCACAAATGTTGAGGCTTTTTTGAAAAGCATGTTTCTCTTTCATAGAAAGATAAAAAGAAAAGCTTTTATGTCATGGCTATGGGGGAAGAGATAATGCTTCCTGTGCTTTGATGTTACAAGTAGCTCTTCATTACAGAAAACTTCTGGTGGTATAATAAAGATCCTGGTAAACTGAGCTTGAATATTTAACAACCAACTTCTACATGGACGCTTTGTGACTTTCTTGTCCTTTGCACAGCAAAGCAAACATATGCATTATGAACAAATAACAAAGGTTTATTATTTTAGTGTAGAGAATTTAGTTTTTAAAGATATGATGTCACTAAAAGGTAAAACATGATTTCTATATTTCTTAGCAAGATTTCTGTTTAGAAATACTTCTGAAACACCAACTGACAAGAAATTAGGATAAAATAACCTGTCGGTAGCTAAATGCAACATATAAAATAAGTTTCAAACTTTTCTGTGTTGTATGGAGACAGAATTTATAGCTAGTTGAATAATATTCAAAACTCTACTGTGTCACTTTGTGTTAGTTTTGAAGTTAAAGGTGAATCAAGGTGAAGTTTTACAAGTTACATGTAAACAAGTTGCCCAAGTTTTAAACTGTGGCATTCTAAACATAAGAATTATTTAAAGAAAAAATGGCAGGTCTCTTTTAGGAAAATAATACTTTTGATAGAATTCTACATACATGATTAAGAATTCAAAAAGCCAACAGAAGTATAAATTAGAGATTATAACATCCACATAAGATGCACCACCACAAATCATCATCGTTTGGCAAACTCTCTTCAAGATCTCGTTCTATGCATACATTGATGTGGGCATATATAGATCAACTATATGTAGATATGGGTACAGATAAATTGGGGATACATAGATAGGGAATATATAGCTCAGGCATATATAGATATGGGCATATACAAATCAATATAAACAACTCCTAATTAAAGTCATGTCAGTATACACAGTACTATATGATCTGCGCTTTCTCACTCAGAAAAATGTCAAATTTTCAAGTCAATAAAAACACACTGATACAGCATTTATTTATACCAAGACTGGATTTTCCAATTTCTTGGTAGTGGACACTTAGTGATCATCTTATTGTAGCACAATAATAAAATGTTATTTATGTATCTGTTGATTTATAGTACACATCTTTCCAAAAAGAATGTATGGTGGCTTACAGTAAAATATAAGTAAAAAAAGAAAATATGATTTAGCACCAATGGGCTTCCCTGGTGGCTCAGAAGATTCTTTATAGATAAAAAATCTGCCTGCAGTGTCGGAGACCTGGGTTTGATCCCTGGGTCGGGAAGATCCCATGCAGAAGGAAGTAGCTACCCACTCCAGTATTCTTGCCTTGAGAATCCCATAGACAGAGAAGCCTGGCGGACTACAGTCTGTGGGGTCACAAAGAGTTGGACATGACTAAATGACTAACATTTTCACTTTCAAACCAAAAATAACCAACCAAATGAAAACTAGAGAAAAATATGATTATTCTGGTAAACAGAGTTTTGAATAAAAGTCCTTACTTCAGGATCTCAAAATTTATCATCAAAATACCTCTGGAGAAAGTTACAAAATGAAACTAAATACTTAAAACAAGAATCAACAGTCCATTGCTAGAATCTAGGAAGAATCTCTAATAACATCTGTGATGAAAAACAATGACACAATTATCATCACAAGCAACAAAAGAAAGAGCAGATATTCTGACCATAAAGAAGAGAAAAACACACATTCATTTTTGGAATGGAATATCTCTCCAAAGATCCTGATGCTGGGAAAGACTGAAGGCAGGAAAAGAAGGGGATGACAGAGGAAGAGATGGTTGGATGGCATCACCGACTCAATGGACATGAGTTTGAGCAGACTCTGGGAGTTGGTGATGGACAGAGAGGCCTGGCGTGCTGCAGCCCATGAGGTCGCAAAGAGTTGGAAATGGCTGTGTGACTGAACTGAACTGCAGATCTCTCCAAAGACAAAGCAAACTGGTACAGTGATTGACTCTAACTAGTGCAGGTGGAGATCCCTGGGAATCAGGAAGAATGGCTTTTACATTCATGTCCTTTGTATTTCTTTCACACACACACAAAATGTATTTTCTTATGAAAAAAATAGCTATAATGTCTAAAAATTGTTCATCCCAACACAGAAAAAAAATGAGGATATAAAACTATAAATAATATCCCAAATTTAAAGAAAACAACTATGTATATATTTGAATGAGGAGATGATAGATGGGATTGTTATTTACTTTATTCTTTCTTCTTTCTGGATTTTCTTCCACTCTTTCACCATAGACATATTGTTATTATATAAGTAGAAAAATTCATGGTTAAAAATAACTGCAAATAAATCTAGGGGGGGGGGGGGGAATGACAAAAACAGAACACTAAATGCAACAACCTGATAATTCAATCAAAATTATATTGAAAGAGAGAATTCTCAAGTAGTCCAGGGGTTAGGAGTTGGTGCTGTCACTGCCATGGACAGGTTCGATCCCTGGCTGGGGAGCTAAGATCCCACAAGCTGCCTCACATGGCCCAAAAAGTAGGGGAGGGGAAACCTTATAAACTATAACTCATTCATTTTCATTAATTATTTACTTGCAAAGGTATGAAAGTAAATGAAGTTAACTTGAAAAGCTCGCCAAAAAATTTAAAATACCAGTGTAAAACCAGACAAAGGAATTAATATATAAGAAGAAAATTTAAAAATAGAAAACCATTAAGAAAAACATCTAAGATACACTTTAAATACTACTAAACCCCTTAACAATTATAATTAAGAAAAAAGTGAAAACTAAAAGGAGAAATATGCAAAGAAAGCAAAAACTTTGCTAATGGATACTTTAGTTCATCTCCCGTTTCCCCTTGTCCATCTCCCCATACTGCTCTCCTTGCTCTTTCCCACACATGCCAGGCACATGCTTGCATTCATACTTGATGTTCCCAACACTTAAAATTCTTTCCCCAGACATGAGCACAATTCACTTCCTCAAATGCTTGAAGCCTTATTCAAATTTAAGTCTCAAAGAGCTTAAAATATATAGAGAGGAGAAGATGCCAATTATGCAGATAAAGATGAAAAACCCACATAATTATAACTGTGATATAGTGCATCATAGAAGGACTGGCAAAGAGTATCAAGTGCAACTGGATATTAAGAGAAAATCATGCTGAGAATGACATTTCAACAGAGACCCGAAGGGTGCCCAGTGAAGAGTGTTCTAGGCAAAGGATTTGTGTACTGAGCATCTCTGTGCAATGCATAAAATCTTCCTGCAAATTTGTATTTCCTTAGGATAAATAACCAGACATTAAATCACCATATCAATGATCATGGCTATTTTCATAGTTTCCGAAGCATACAATCTAATTTCCCAAAACTTAGTTTGCTTTAAGATATAATCCCAACAGTAGAGTATGAAAGTACCTAATTTACTGTTCTCTTAACAGCACTGGGCATTGTTTATTAACCTTCATTTTTAAATTAAACTATGGGAATGTAATTATTTTTGAAAAAACATAAAAATGTATTAGTATTAATAATGATTAATGAGCTTAAGCTCCCATGTTTCCACTGCAGTAATTACCAGATATAGATATACATATTTGAAAGGTATCATTGCCCTTATATTATGGTTGTTTTCCACAATATTTTATAATCTTTTTCTAGAATTATAACTATGCATTTACATTTTCAGCTTCATTTGCTTACCATGGTAAGTTTAGCCAATACCACATTGTCAGTTTTTCCAGAATGTCACTAGAAAGTGTCTAAGTGTACATTTTTTTAGATGCTTGCTTATCTTGTGATTTTTTTTTTTGAGGTTCTTAAAGCAATGGATCAATGTATTTTACTGGTTCTTAGACATTTTCAGACATTTTCAGTGATTTTCACTTCAAAATTGTCCCTTCATAATTTTCTCTCTCTTTTTCTGGGACTCAGACTGGTTGGTTGCTATTAAGTCATGATCGACTCTTGTGACACCGTGGACTCTAGGCTGCCAGGCTCCTCTGTCCATGAGATTCTCCAGGCAAGAATACTGGAGTGGGTGGTCATTTCCTTCTCCAGGGGATCTTCCTGACCCAGGAATCGAACCCCTCCTGTACTGCAGACAGATTTTTTACCAACTGAGGTATGACTAAGCCCAGTGGTTGGGGTTCCCACATTAGGAGTCAAACCTGGGCAGCATAGGTGAAAACCAGGAATCCTAACCACTAGACCATGTAGGGGACTCAGATTAAACTTGTTAAATCCTCTAGTCAACTCTTCTATCTCTCTTACTATTTTCTGAGTTTTCTATATTTCTATGTTCTCTCTACATTAATTTGGTATAGTTTCTAATGACCTACCCTACAGTTCAGAATATATCAAACATACATAATTGGCTTGTAAACCCATTTTTTGATCCCTTAATGTCAAGTCAGATTTAAGTTGTTATAACTTTAGTGGGCTTTTTTTGCATAATTATATCACATTTTATAGTTTTCAGATTTTATTGAAATTTTTAAGCTTAGCCTTAACTTCCACTAACAGGAAAAATAATTTTTCTTCTTTCTAATAACTGGAGGGCAGAGGTCTATTTTTGCTGTATGCTTTTTGTGTTGATTGTGGTTAATACTGTCTCGAATCTTTTTATACCTCATTATCTATAGTTGTTTACTAAATATTTATTTTAAAAATTATATTTATAAGTAATTTGAGATTTAGGAAAAGATACATTCCTTCAGAGGGAAACTTCATTTCCTTCTACCAGTCACATAAGGGTGATGACCATCTGAGACCAAGCTTGAGGTTTTGGGACCATGGAGATAACCACTAAGAGAACATCTATGTTCCCTATTCCAAAGGGAACACTCTGTCAGGGATTCAGGTCAGAATAAGAGTTATTCCCTTTGATAGGACTGAACTTCAGTATTTGCTTCACACTCTACCAAAACTCCAGCTTTACAACTTAGGGAGTTCCCATAGCCAAATATTGACTGGGTTTTAGCGTTAGCTGCTGAGTCATGTCCAATTTATTGTGACCTCATGGCTTGTATCTCACGAGGCTCCTTTGTCCATGGGATTTTCCAGGCAAGAATACTGGAATGGGTTGCCATTTCCTTCGACAGAGTATATACCACTTTAAAATCAAATATACTCTCTGCTCTTTGCCTGGTATAACCTCAGATATGCAGATGACAACACCCTTATGGCAGAAAGTGAAGAGGAACTAAAGAGCTTCTTGATGAAAGTGAAAGAGGAGAGTGAAAAAGTTGGCTTAAAGCTCAACATTCAGAAAACGAAGATCATGACATCTGGTCCCAACACTTCATGGCAAATAGATGGAGAAACAGTGGAAACAGTGACAGAGTTTATTTTCTTGGGCTCCAAAATCACTGCAGATGGTGACTGCAGCCATGAAATTAAAAGACGCTTAATTCTTAGAAGAAAAGTTATGACCAACCTAGACAGCATATTAAAAGCAGAGATCATTGTTTTGGGGTGAAATGTGCTATCGATATCAATTAGGTCTAACTGGTCTATTGTATCATTTAGAGTTTGTGTTTCCTTGTTAATTTTCTGTTTAGTTGATCTATCCATAGGTGTGAGTGGGGTATTAAAGTCTCCCACTATTATTGTGTTATTGTTAATTTCCCCTTTCATACTTGTTAGCATTTTTCTTACATACTGCGGTGCTCCTATGTTGGGTGCATATATATTTATAATTGTTATATCTTCTTGGATTGATCCTTTGATCATTATGTAGTGTCCTTCCTTGTCTCTTTTCACAGCCTTTGTTAAAAAAGTCTATTTTATCTGATATGAGTATTGCTACAGAACTGCCTTGTGACCCAGCAATCCCACTGCTGGACATACACACTGAGGAAACCAGAATTGAAAGAGACACATGTACCCCAATGTTCATTGCAGCACTGTTTATAATAGCCAGGACATGGAAGCAACCTATATGTCCATCAGCAGATGAATGGATAAGAAAGCTGTGGTACATATACACAATGGAGTATTACTCAGCCATTAAAAAGAATACATTTGAATCCATTCTAATGAGGTCGATGAAACTGGATCCTATTATACAGAGTGAAGTAAGCCAGAAAGAAAAACACCAATACAGTATACTAAGGCATATATATGGAATTTAGAAAGATGGTAACAATAACCCTGTATGTGAGACAGCAAAAGAGACACAGATGTATAGAACAGTCTTTTGGACCCTGCGGGAGAGGTGAAGGTGGGATGATTTGGGAGAATGGCATTGAAACATGTATAATATCATATATGAAATGAATCGCCAGTCCAGGTTCGATGCATGATACTGGATGCTTGGGGCTGGTGCACTGAGACGACCCAGAGGGATGGTATGGGGAGGGAGGAGGGAGGAGGGTTCAGGATGGGGAACACGTGTATACCTGTGGTGGTTTCATGTTGATGTATGGCAAAACCAATACAATATTGTAAAGTAATTAACCTCCAATTAAGATAAATAAATTTATATTTAAAAAATAAAATAAAATGCAGAGACATTACTTTGCCAACAAAGGTTCATCTAGTCAAGGCTATGGTTTTTCCAGTGGTCATGTATGGATGTGAGAGTTGGACTATAAAGAAAGCTGAGTGCCAAAGAATTGATGCTTTTGAACTGTGGTGTTGGAGTAGACACTTGAGAGTCCCTTGGACTGCAAGGAAATTCAAACAGTCCATTCTAAAATAAATCAGTCCTGAATATTCACTGGAAGGTCTGACGCTGAAGCTGAAGCTTCAATACTTTGCTGACCTGATGTGAAGAACTGACTCATTTGAAAAGACTCTGATGCTGGGAAAGATTGAAGGCAGGAGGAGAAGGGGATGACAGAGGATGAGATGGTTGGATGGCATCACCAACTTAATGGACATGAGTTTGAGTAACTCTGGGAGTTGGTGATGGACAGGGAGGCCTGGTGTGCTATGGTCCATGGGGTTGCGAAGAGTCGGACATGACTGAGCGACTGTACTGAACTGAACTTGTGTGGTATTTTCTTACTATCTCACTAACTACACAATCTATTTAAGAAGATGATTTGTGTTTCCTCAGTTTCTTTTACACTATCTTTTTAGGGTGAATTGGTCTGCATTATCAATTTATCTCCCTTTATGGATCAAAACATTGTCGTTAGAAAGGGGCTTGCATGATTCAATGAAGAGTTTATACAAAACATGGTCCACAAGAGGAGAAATAACAACCCACTCCAGTATTCTTGCCTGGAGATCCTCATGGACAGTATGAAAAGGTAAAAAGATATGTCACCAGAAGATGATCCCCCAAGATCAGAAGGTGTCTAATATGCTACAGAGGAAGTTCAGTTCAGTCATTCAGTCATGTCCAACTCTTTGTGACCCCATGGACCACAGAACGACAGGCTTCCCTGTATATCACCAGCTCCCAGAGTTTGCTCAAACTCATGTCCATCAAGTCAGTGGTGCCATCCAACCATCTCATCCTCTGTCATCCCCTTCTTCTCCTGCCTTCAATCTTTCCCAGCATCAGGGTATTTTCAAATGAGTCAGTTCTTCACATCAGGTGGCCAAAGCATTGGAGTTTCAGCATTAGACCTTCCAAAGAATATTCAGGACTGACTGCCTTTAGGATTGGCTCATTTGATATTCTTGCAGCCCAAGAGACTCTCGAGTCTTCTCCAACACCACAGTTTAAAAGCATGAATTCTTTGGTACTCAGATTTTTTATACTCCAACTCTCATCTACATACATGACTACTGGAACAACCATAGGTTTCACTAGATGAACTTTTGTTGACAAAGTAATGTCTCTGCTTTTTAATATGCTGTCTAGGTTGGTCATAGCTTTCCTTCCAAAGAGCAAGTGTTTTTTAATTTCATGGCTGTAGTCACCATCTGAAGTGATTTTGGAGCACAAAATATAGTCTCTCAATGTTTCCATTGTTTCCCCATCTATTTGCCATGAAGTGATGAAGACCTACAAGACCTTCTAGAACTAACACCTAAAAAAGATGTCTTTTTCATTATAGGGGACTGGAATGCAAAAGTAGAAGTCAGAGATACCTGGAGTGACAGGCAAATTTGGCCTTGGAGTACAAAATGAAGCAGGGCAAAGACTAACAGAGTTTTTGCATGAGAATATACTGGTCATAACAAACATTCTCTTCAAATAAGATCAAGAGAAAACTCTACACATGGACATCTCCAGATAGTCAATACCAAAATCAGGTTGTTTATATTCTTTTTAGCCAAAGATGGAAAAGCTCTATACAGTCAGTAAAAACAGTAAAAACTCGATGACTATGGCTCAGATCATGAACTCCTTATTGCCAAATTCAGACTTAAATTGAAGAAAGTAGGGAAAAACCACTAGACCATTCAGGTATGACCTAAATTAAATCCCTTACAGTGGAAGTGACAAATAGATGCAAGGGATTAGATCTGATAGAGTGCCTAAAGAACTATGGACAGAGGTTTGTGACATTGTACAGGAGGCAGTGATCAAGACCATTCCTATGAAAAATAAATGCAAAAAGGCAAAATTGTTGTCTGAAGAGGACTTAAAAATAGCTAAGAAAAGAAGTCAAGCTAAAGGCAAATGAGAAATGGAAAAATATACCCATTTGAATGCAGTCCAAAAAATAGCAAGGAGAGATAAGAAAGCCTTCCTCATTGATCAATGCAAAGAAGTGGAGGAAAAGAATAGAGTGGGAAAGACTACAGATTTCTTCAGAAAATTAGAGATACCAAGGGAACGTTTCAGGCAAAGACGGGCTCGATAAAGGACAGAAATTGTATGGACCTAACAGAAGCAGAAGATATTAAGAAGAGTTGGAAGGAATACACAGAAGAACTGTACGAAAAACATCTTCATAACTCAGATAACAGTGAAGCTGTGATCACTCACCTAGAGCCAGACATCCTGGATGTGAAGTCAAGTGGGCCTTAGGAAACATCACTGCAAAGAAAGCTAGTGAAGGTGATGGAATTCCAGTTGAGCTATTTCAAATTCTAAAAGATGATGCTGTGAAAGTGCTATACTCAATATGCCAGCAAGTTTGGAAAACTCAGCAGTGGCCACGGGACTGGAAAAGATCACTTTTCATTCCAATCCCAAAGAAAGGCAATGCCAAATAATGCTCAAACCACCACACAATTGCAATCATCTGACAAGCTAGCAAGGTAATGCTCAAAATTCTCCAAGCCAGGTTTCAACAGTACATGAACCGAGAACTTCCAGATGTTCAAGATGGATTTGGAAAAGACACAGGAGCAGAGGTCAAATTGCCAACATTCACTGGATTATAGAAAAAGTAAGGGAATTCCAGAAAAACATCTACTTCTGCTTTATTGACTATGCCAAAGCCTTTGACTCTGTGGATCACAACAAACTGTGGAAAATTCTGAAAGTTGTGAGAATACCAGACCACCTGACCTGCCTCCTGAAAAATCTGTGTGCAGGTCAGGAAGCAACAGTTAGAACTGGACATGGAACAGAGAAAGAACAGAGGGAAATTATTAATAGCTCCCAAAAGAAGTGCCTGGGCCAAAGCAGAAAAATAAAATAAAGAAATTTATCTTTCTATCCTCTTTCACTTTCATCAAGAGGCTCTTTAGTTCTTCTTCACTTTCTGCCATAAGGGTGGTGTTATCCGCATATCTGAGGTTATTGATATTTCTCCCAGCAATCTTGATTCCAGCTTGTGGCTTCTTCCAGCCCAGCGTTTCTCATGATGTACTCTGCATAGAAGTTAAATAAGCAGGGTGACAATATACAGTCTTAATGTATTCCTTTTCCTATTTGGAAGCAGTCTGTTGTTCCATGTTCAGTTCTAACTGTTGCTTCCTGACCTGCATACAGGTTTCTCAAGAGACAGGTCAGGTGGTCTGGTATTCCCATTTCTTTCTAAAATTTTCCACAGTTTATTGTGATCCACACAGTCAAAGGCTTTGGCATAGTCAATAAAGCAGAAATAGATGTTTTTCTGGAACTCTCTTGCTTTTTCCATGATCCAGCAGATGTTGCCAACTTGATCTCTGGTTTCTCTGCCTTTTCTAAAACCAGCTTGAACATCTGGAAGTTCACAGTTCATGTATTGCTGAAGCCTGGCTTGGAGAATTTTGAGCATTACTTTACTAGCGTATGAGATGAGTGCAATTGTGTGGTAGTTTGAACATTTTTGGCATTTCTGTTCTTTGGGATTGGAATAAAAACTGACCTTTTCCAGTCCTGTGGCCACTGCTGAGTTTTCCAAATTTGCTGGCATATTGAGTGCAGCACTTTCACAGCATCATCTTTTGGGATTTGAAATAGCTCAACTGGAATTCCATCACCTCCACTAGCTTTGTTTGTAGTGATGCTTTCTAAGGCCCACTTGACTTCACATTCCAGGATGTCTGGCTTTAGGTCAGTGATCACACCATCGTGATTATCTGGGTCATGAAGATCTTTTTTGTACAGTTCTTCTGTGTATTCTTGCCACCTCTTCTTAATATCGTCTGCTTCTTTTAGGTCCTTACCATTTCTGTCCTGTATTATGAATCAAGGTAAATTGAACGTGGTTAAGCAGGAGAATGCAAGATTGAACATCAATATCTTCAGAATGAGCTACAATGGACAGGAATGGGCAAATTTAGTTCAGATGACCTTATCTATATTTACTATTGTAGGCAAGAATCATTCAGAAGAAATGGAGCAGCTCTCATAGTCAACAAAAAAGTCTGAACTTGGGTGCAACCTCAAAAATGACAGGATGATCTCAGTTCACTTCCAAGATAAACCATTCTACATCGCAGTAATCAAAATCTATGCCCTAACCACTGATGCTGAAGAAGCTAAGTTAACAGTTGTATGAAGACCTACAACACATTCTAGAACATACAAAACAAGCTGTCCTTTTCATCACAAGGGACTGGAAGGTAAAATCAGGAAGTCAAAAGATAGCCAGAATAACAGACAAGTTTGGCCTTGGAGTACAAAATGAAGCAGGGCCAAATTAACAGATTTTTATCAAGAGAACATGCTAGTCATAGCAACCACACCTTTCCAACAGCTCAACAGATAAGTCTACACATGGGCATCATCAGGTAGTCAAGAACAAAATCAGATTGATTATGTTCTTTGCAGCAACAGAAGAAGGAGCTCTGTACAGTCATCAAAAACAAGACCTGGAGATCACTGTAACCCAGATCATGAACTCATTATTGAAAAATTCAAGCTTAAATTGAATAAAGTAAGGAAAACTACTAGGCCATTAAAGTATGATCTACATCAAATTCCTTAAGATTATACAGTGGAGGTCAATATTAATTCAAGGGATTAGATCTGGTAGACATAGTGCCTGAAGAACTATGGACAGAGGTATAACATTGGACAGAGGGCAGTGACCAAAACCACCCCAAAGAAAAGAAATGTAAGAAGGCCAAAGTGATGGTCTTTACAAACTGGAGGCTTTACAAACAGCTGAGGAAAGAAGAGAAGAGAAAGGCAAGGAATAAAGGCAAAGATATACCCAACTGAATGCAGAGTTCCAGAGAATATCAAGGAGTGAAAAGGCCTTCTTAAATGAACAAAGCAAAGAAATAGAGGAAAACAATAAAATGTGAAAGACTAGCTATCTCTTCAAGAATATTGGAGATATCAAGAGAACATTTCATGCAAGTATGGGCACATTAAGGGCAGAAACAGAAAGGATTTAACAGAAGCAGGTGAGATTAAAAAGAGGCAGCAAGAATACACAGAAGAACTGTACAGAAAAGGTCTTATTACCTGGATAACCATGATAGTGTGGTCACTCACGTAGAGCCAGACATTTTGAAGTGTGAAGTCAAGTTGGCCTTAGGAAGCATTGCTATGAACAAATATAGTGGAGATGATGAAATTGCATCTAAGCTATTTCAAATCCTAAAAGATGATGCTGTTAAATTGCTACACTCAATATGTCAACAAATTTGGAGAACTCAGCAGGGGCAACAGGACTGGAAAAGGTCAGTTTTCATTTCAATCCCAAAGAATTGCAATGCCAAAGAATGATCAAACTACCATATAATTGTGCTCATTTCACATGATAACAAGGTTATGTTTAAAGTCCTTCAAGCTAGGCTTCAGCATTGTGTGAACCAAGAACTTCCACATGTACCAGCTGGGTTTCAAAGAGGCAGAGGAAACAGAGATCAAATTGTCAACATTTGTTGTATCATAGAGAAAGCAAGGGAGTTCCAGAAAAATATCTACCTCTGCTACATAGACTACATGAAAGTCTGACTGTGTGGATTACAACGAAATGTGGAAAATGCTTAAAGAGATGGCAGTACCCAGACCACCTTACCTGTCTCCTGAGAAACCTGTACATAGGCCAAGAAGCAATTAGAACATGGAACAATGGATTGGTTCAAAATTGGTAGTATAAAGCTGTATATTCTCACTCTGCCCATTTAAATTATATGCAGAGTACATCATGTGAAATGCTGGGCTGGATGAATCCCGAGCTGGAATCAGGATTTCTTGCAGAAATATCAACAACCTCAGATATGCAAATGATACCACTCTAATGACAGAAAGTGAAGAGGAACTAAAGAATTTCTTGATGAGGGTGAAAGAGGAGAGTGAAAAAGCAGAGAGTAGGCTCTCTGCATCAAGTGGCCAGAGTACTGGCACTTCGGCTTCAGCATCAGTCCTTCCATTGAATATTCAAGATTGATTTCCTTTAGGATTTACTGGTTTGATCTTCTTGCTGTCTAAGGGACTCTCAAGAGTCTCCTCTAGCACTAGAGTTTGAAAACATCAATTCTTCAGTGTTCAGTCTTTAGGGTCTGACTCTCACATCCATACATGACTATCAGAAGACACCACAGCTTTAACTATATGGACCTTTGTCAACAAACATTTAATTCCAATTTTTGTAGCAGAGAATAACAAACCTGAACTCTATTGAATCTATTCTTTTAGCTTTAACCTTTGTGCTCTGTTGCCTGTAGTTAGTCATGCTGGTCCTGACCTTTTATAAAAGAATGTTGCCTATTGCCTGAAATATACAGGATAGCCCAATCCCAGGTCTCTGACCTTCAAAAGTATAACACTTTCCTATTTATATAGACATAAAAGTTACAGAAGAGAGAATAACATCTGACTTGGAGGTTTATAGGAATAAACTTTTGTTGGAGGTTTATAGGAACACTGTGACCGGACCTAGTGGAACAGCTATAAGAACAAAGGATTCCAGCACCAAGAAGTTTGGCATAAAACAAGCCACATCCCCTCCACTTCTAGTATTAAAAAAGCCTGAATTCTAACTTGGGTAAGATGGTTCTTTGGGACACTAGTCTACTAGCAGGCAAGTAGGGATTAGATCTGGTCTGCTGGCTTTGTGAATAAAGTATTCCTTGCCCTTCAAATTCATCCACTATGTTTTTAGCCTGTTGTATGGCCATCAATATGAACTTGGACTTGGTAACATTCCCACTTGTCATTGTTGCTGTTTTACTATTACAAATGATGTCATCATAAACACTGATTTAAATACACTTAGTGTTCCTCTGGTTTTTTCTTTATAGTCCTACAAATAATTGCTGTGTTCGAATAGCATGCATTTTAAGGCTTTGACGTGTAACACCAACTTACCCTCCAGAAAGAATCTATGTTTACTCTCTCTTTAGTTTTTCATCAGAAAGTCAATTCCTTCCAGCTTCCATCTCCATTTCACATTCACAGGTGTTTACATTACATATAAGCAGGTAATGATTTTTCATTTTTGGCAGCTTGAAAGGTATATAAATATAAATGTATATTTTCTTTTGAAGTGCTTATTTCACTTCTAGTGAAACTAAACATATGTTGTCTATTGAACATTTGTAGTTCTTCATTTGTGTATTACTAAACAAATTCTCTTAATCATATGAGTAGTCAATAGACAATTTTATTCCTACTTGTACTATTAAAGCTTAGTAGATACAATTACAGTGTAATTATATAAAAGATAAATTTCAAGTAAATGCAATCAACAAAAGAAAGATAACATGAAAATATGAGTCTTTAAATAAAGTATAATAAGACCAAAATTAACTATTTAAAGCAAGAATCTGCAAACTTGCAGCCTGCTTTTATTAATAAAGCCTTATTAGAACACAACCATACACATTAACTTAGACATTACCAGTGTCTGCCTTCACAGTACAATGCCAGAACTGAGAAGTTTCCATTGACATTTCCAAAATATACAAATATCTCACATAACTTGCCAAAGCCTTTGACTGTGTGGATCACAATAAACTGTGGAAAATTCTGAAAGAGATGGGAATACCAGACCACCTAACCTGCCTCTTGAGAAATCTATATGCAGGCCAGGAAGCAACAGTTAGAACTGGACATGGAACAACAGACTGGTTCCAAATAGGAAAAGGAGTATGTCAAGGCTGTATATTGTCACCCTGCTTATTTAACTTATATGTAGAGTACATCATGAGAAATGCTGGACTGGAAGAAGCACAAGCTGGAATCAAGATTGCCGGGAGAAATCTCAATAACCTCAGATATGCAGATGACACCACCCTTATGGCAGAAAGTGAAGAAGAGCTAAAAAGTCTCTTGATGAAAGTGAAAGAGGAGAATGAAAAAGTTGGCTTAAAGCTCAACATTCAGAAAATGAAGATCATGGCATCTAGTCCCATCACTTCATGGAAAATAGATGGGGAAACAGTGGAAACAGTGTCAGACTTTATTTTGGGGGGCTCCAAAATCACTGCAGATGGTGATTGCAGCCATGAAATTAAAAGACACCTACTCCTTGGAAGAAAAGTTATGACCAACCTAGATAGTATATTCAAAAGCAGAGACATTACTTTGCCGACTAAGGTCCGTCTAGTCAAGGCTATGGTTTTTCCTGTGGTCATGTATGGATGTGAGATTTGGACTGTGAAGAAGGCTGAGCGCCAAAGAATTGATGCATTTGAACTGTGGAGAAGACTCTTGAGAGTCCCTTGGACTGCAAGGAGATCCAACCAGTCCATTCTGAAGGAGATCAACCCTGGGATTTCTTTGGAAGGAATGATGTTAAAGCTGAAGCTCCAGTACTTTGGCCACCTCACGCGAAGAGTTGATTCATTGGAAAAGACTCTGATGCTGGGAGGGATTGGGGACAGGAGGAGAAGGGGACGACCGAGGATGAGATGGCTGGATGGCATCACGGACTCGATGGACGTGAGTCTGAGTGATCTCCGGGAGATGGTGATGAACAGGGAGGCCTGGCATGCTGCGATTCATGGGGTCGCAAAGAATCGGACACGACTGAGCGACTGAACTGAATTGAACTGAATATCAAAAAGACAAATAATCCAATCAAAAATGGGTGGAAGAGCTAATAGACATTTCTACAAAGAAGACATACAGATGGCCAACAGACACAAGAAACAATGTTCAATATCGCTAATGATTAGAGAAATTAAAATCAAAGCTACAATGAGGCATTACCTCAAAAACCAGTCAGAGTAGCTTTATGAAGGTGTTTACAAATAGTAAATACTGGGGAGGGAGTAGACAAAAGGGACTCATACTGTTCACGGGAAGGTAAATTGGTGGAGCTACTATTGAAAAGTACAGAGGTTCCTTGAAAAACTCAAAATAGAGCTACAATTAGACCCAGCAATCCCACTCCTAGGCATATATGCAGAAGAGATGAAAACTCTAATTTAAAAAGATACACGCATCCTACTGTTCATAATGGCACTATTTACAATAGGCAAAACATGGAAACCTCCTAAATGTCTAGCGACATAGGAACAGATAAAGACAATGTGGTATATACACATACAATCGAACATTACTCAGCCATAAAAAGCATGAACTATTGCCATTTTAAGCAATAATGATCGACCTAAAGAATAGTAAGTCAGAGAGAGAAAGATAAACATTACATGATATCACTCGTACGTGGAATCTAAAAAATAATACAAATTATTTATAGAACAGAAACAGAAACTTACGGTTACTAAAAGGGAGGGGGGAGGGACAAACTAGGAATATGGAATTAATAGATACACACTACTAGGTATAAAATGAACAGCAAGAACTTACTTTACAATACAGGGAACTATAGTCAATATCTTGTGATAACCTATATGGGAAAAGAATATGCAATATATATGTGTATATATATATATATATATATAAATATAAAACTCAAGTGGTTTGCTGTATATCTGAAACTAACACAATACTGTAAATCAACATTTTTTAAAAAAGAGTGATTGCTCTTAATTGACAGACTTTATTTTCTTAGGCTCCAAAATCACTGCAGATAGTGACTGCAGTCATGAAATTAAAAGATG
Organism: Budorcas taxicolor; assembly: GCF_023091745.1. Classification (NCBI taxonomy): domain Eukaryota; kingdom Metazoa; phylum Chordata; class Mammalia; order Artiodactyla; family Bovidae; genus Budorcas; species Budorcas taxicolor. The sequence goes on from NC_068918.1 coordinate 43,641,725, forward strand.
CTTGCTGGTTGGAAGAAAAGCTATGACAAACCTAGACAGCACATTAGAAAGCTCAGACATTACTTTACTGACAAAGGTCTGTCTAGTCAAAGCTATGGTTTTTCCAGTAGTCATGGATGGATGTGAGAGTTGGACCATAAAGAAAGTTGAGCACTGAAAAGTTGATACTTTTCAACTATGGTGTTGCAGAAAACTCTTGAGAGTCCCTTGAACAGCAAGAAGATCAAATGAGTCAATCCTAAAGAAAATCAGTTCTGAACATTCTTTGGAAGGACTGATGCTGAAGCTGAAGTTCCAATACTTTGGCCACTTGATGCAAAAAGCCAACTCATTACCGACTTATTAGAAAAGACTCTGATGCTGCGAAAGATTGAAAGCAGTAGGAGAAGGGGATGAGAGAGGATGAAATGGTTGAATGGCATCACCGACTCAATGGACATGAGTTTGAGCATGCTCTACGGAAGCCTGGTGTGCTGTAGTCCATGGGGTTGCTATGAGTCGGACGCGACTGAGCGACTTCACTTTCACTTTTCACTTTCATGCAATGGAGAAAGAAATGGCAACCCACTCCAGTGTTCTTGCCTGGGGAATTCCAGGGATGGCAGAGTCTGGTGGGCTGCCGTCTTTGGGGTCACACAGAGTCGGACACGACTGACGTGACTTAGGAGCAGCAATCTATATACTAAACTCCATCACAACCCTCTCTATTAGTATTATCATTGATTTGGGTAGTATTTAACAGTGGTCTATAATTATACATGAAAAGTAATTAAGCATATAACTATGGAAGAGGAGAACAACACTCCTGTTTGCATTAAATATGAAAACAAGAGAAAATAAAAAATGTTGAATTAGTAACATAATTCTGTCACTGAGTAGATATCTATATAAGCAAATCCCCATAACTTTCCTCTACTTTATCTTTAACCAGTTAGAAGATGAAAACAGGGGAAAGTTCTTTTTAATAGCCATAAATATATAGGCTATTTTTCAAAACTAACTTTAAGGAAATCTGTTTCTTTACAAATATAAATTCAAAATTAATAAAGGCACACAGCAAGTTTTGGACTGTGGAATATGTAATGCCACCAATACAGCAATTCTAAGAATCTGTTCAGCGCCTCAGTCATGTCTGACTCTTTGCAACCCCATGGACTGCAGGACATCAGGCCTCCCTGTCCATCACCAACTCCCTGAGTTCACTCAAACTTATGTCCATTGAGTCCATGATGCCATCCAACCATCTCATCCTCTGTCATCCCCTTTTCCTCCCACCTTCAATCTATCCCAGCATCAAGGTCTTTTCCAGTGAGTCAGTTCTTCCCATCAGGTGGCCAAAGTATTAGAGTTTCAGCTTCAGCATCAGTCCTTCCAGTGAAAATTCAGGACTGATTTCCTTTAATATGGACTGGTTACATCTCCTTGCAGTCCAAGGGACTCTTAAAAGTATTCTCCAACACCACAGTTCAAAAGCATCAATTCTTTGGCACTCAGCTTTGTTTATAGTCCAACTCTCACATCTGTACATGACTACTGGAAAAACCATAGCCTTGACTAGATGGACCTTTGTTGGCAAAGTAATGTCTCTGCTTTTTAATATGTTATCTATGTTGGTCATAACTTTTCTTCCAAGGAGCAAGTGTCTTAATTTCATGGCTGCAGTCACCATCTGCAGTGATTTTGGAGCCCAGAAAAATAAAGTCAGCCACAGTTTCCACTGTTTCCCCATCTATTTGCCATGAAGCGATGGGACCGGATGCCATGATCTTCGTTTTCTGAATGTTGAGCTTTAAGCCAACTTTTTCACTCTCCTCTTTCACTTTCATTAAGAAGCTCTTTAGTTCATCCTCACTTTCTGCCATAAGGGTGGTATCATCTGCATATCTGTGGTTATTGATATTTCTCCTGGCAATGTTGATTCCAGCTGGTGCTTCATCCAGCCTGGCATTTCTTATGATATACTCTGCATATAAGTTAAATAAGCAGGGTGACAATATACAACCTTGATGCACTTCCTTTCTGATTTGGAACCAGTCTGTCATTCCATGGCCAGTTCTAACAGTTGCCTCCTGACCTGCATACACATTTCTCAAGAGGCACGTGAGGTGGTGTGGTATTCCCATGTCTTTAAGAATTTTCCACATTTTAGACATTAAAAATAATTTCATATTTTTTAAAGATTAAAAAAGAACTTTGTATTACCTGATAGATGAACTTAAATTTTGTCTGGACAAATGCACAGTTTTGAAGGGTAACAAAAAACTACATTTTGCAATTTAGTTTTCATCTTGCAATTACTTGCTTGAGATTATAGACATAGAGCTAATGAGATTTATTGGTACTTACTTGCTTGTTTAAAAAATACTCATAAGAGCCCAATATGTGTCAGACATTGCATTAATTAAGTCCGCAAACTTTATGTAATTTTTACTGCTTTTCATTAACTGCTGAGCTCAGTTAATCAACTTTAAAAATAAGCATTTGTTTGTTAAAAATATATAATACTATATCTAAAATAGATAACTATTAAGAACCTTTTCATACTCTTCATGGAGTTCCTTGGACTGAGAGGAGATCCAACCAGACCATCTTAAAGGAAATCAGTTCTGAATATTCATCGGAAGGACTGATTCTAAAGCTGAAACTCCAATACTTTAGCCACCTAATGCAAAGAACTGACTCATTTGAAAAGTCCCTGATGCTGGGAAAGATTGAAGATGGGAGGAGAAGGGAACAACAGAGGATGAGATGGTTGGATGGCATCACCAACTCAAATGACATGAGTTTGAGTAAGCTCCAGGCATTGGTGATGGGCAGGGAAGCCTGGTGTGCTGTAGTTCATAGGGTCGCAAAGAGTTGGACATGACTGAGCGACTGAACTGAACTGAATAAGAACCTCCTGTAGAGCACAGGGAACTCCACTCAATATTTTATAATGACCTATACGGGAAAAGGACCTAAGAAAGAGTTGATATATATGTATATATATGTATAACTGATTCACTTTGCTGTACACCCAAAGCTAACACAGCATTGTAAATTAACTATACTCCAATAAAAATTTTTAAATAAAATAAAAATAAAACAATAAGATGTGTCATAGCAGACATTCAGAAACTATAATAGTTCAAAAAAATTACTGAGAATTTTAAATTATGACTACTAAGTATTACCAGTTATTAATAGTCATTAATACTTCTCATTAATTTCTAAGCAATAATCGTTTTAAATAAGTTAAATATTATCTCAGCTGAAACATTTTTGAAGATTTCATTGAAATTACTAGGTTTTTTAATCTCACATATTCCTACTGCAGAATTATGTACTGTATATGTATAGGATGATGCACAGTATATATTTATTTTATCTCCTCATAAATCATCCCTTCTCCCAGTTCCTTTTCAATTGTTACTCTTTTCTGAACTGATTCCAATTTTCTGAAATCTTTCTGATATTGAACTTCCCAGAAATTTATGTGATGTTTCTGCTAGGTGCGGGTGCTCAGTGGCAAGGTTTATACTAAGGCAGTCAGACCAACACAAGGTCAAGGGAGAACAACAGTTTGGCCAAGGTCCTGCAGTAGCCATACTGGCCTATTCTGGTAGGTCTAAGTTTTTCTAAAGGCACCGACAACAGGATGGAAGTTGAGGAGAAGGAATAGCAGAGAAAAGAAGCAGTTAGAATGAGTGGGACACGGAAGAACAGAATAGGGAAGCAAATTTCACTAATGACTAATAGTTTAACCATTTGAAGAATAATTTAATAATCAATCTTCTCCAGATTTTTTTCTTTCTAATTACTATTATTCTGTATACAAAATTACTTACATAGGATTAGCATAACTTTCAAAGATTATCATGTAGTCGTTTGTTCATAGCTATTAAAAGTTGTTTTTCTCTTTTTGTTTTTACCTTCTCATATTTTGAACCACCAATCACCTCCTCCCCAGTTGTCAGGCTCACCTTTTTTTATCTTTACAATATTAGAATTTTTGTAACAAGTGATTGAATTGAATTTCTCCTTCTAGCCTGTTAGTCTCTCCACAAATACCACACAAGCACACACACGTGTGTGCACACACATACATTCCTGCACTTCATTTGTTTGTCCAGTCTCTTCCACTTACACTTTTTGCATGCAATCTCAGCTGCTCAGACCCATATTTGCAAAGAAAATGCACTTCCAAATCTATACAGCCTCTTTTTTTCAATAAAGGAACTTTATATGAGTGTACCTGTTATACTACAACAACTTTTCAAACATCAGTTTTCTATCTTCTTATATAGTTGGACTTCGATTAGATATCCAATTGAGGAAGAGAAATAAAAAATATTCGACAGAATACTCAATATCAGTAGAAATAAGCTAATACAGTTTCTGAAGAACAAGAACCATATCTGATTTTCCCCTTCAGTGCCTGATCAATGTTCAGTGTTTGATATATATTTTTTGGATAAGTGAATTTAAGAGATTTGAGGAAGTCAAGAAAAAACATTTATTGAAAAACAGGTTACCATAGTGGTTAAAAGCAGATTCTGGGTTCTAATGTTGTAGTTAGAATCCCATCTACACACTTACCACTTTCTGAACCTCTCTGTGCCTCAGTTTCCTCTTCTGCAAAATGGGGATAGCAATAATAACTACTTCATAGAGTTATTTTGAAGATCACTTAAACAAATATATGTTGAGTATTTAAAACTTGGTAAGCATTATATACATCTCTTATACTTTTAGTGGATTTCTCAATCTTCCCTCAATTAAAAAAAATTGACTTCTATACAACTCATTTGCCTATCATTTCTGGAGGAAGATGGCTGGGTCTTTAAAAGGTCATTCTCTCCTCACTTTCCTAACATTTTATGGGAACCACATTTTTTGAAATGAATTTTTTGCTCTGGGCTAAAATGAAGACACAAAAAAGGCAAAATGTAGTGACTAATGGAGGATCACATTTACTGAAGTGAGCAAATGGAGCAGAAAATTATGTAAAGTGAGTTACAAGATACTCTATTTAGTCTAGTGCATAAAACAGGGGGTGAAGAATCAGGGGATTTAGGTTAGAGGTCCAACCCCAATACTTAGTAGCTCCTTTATTTTGTACAGGTTAACCTTTCCTAGTATCATTGTTTTTCATATGTCGCTATACCACAAACCATGCCAAGGGGTTCCTGTGGAAGTAAATAAAATAGCTAAGTTAAAGCATATATAAACCAAAAGTTTAGTACTATATACTAAATTCTGAATAATTTATATAAGGTATACTGGTCTTTTCCTTTTAATTTTTCAATTTAATTTGATTCCCCATCTAATCTTGAAATAATACTAAACATTTAAATATTGTTCCTAACTCTTTTTAGACATATTATTTGCCACACTACATTACAAATACTAGAGTTAATAGACTATGGACTGCAGTTCTATGAATCCAATTGTTATATTTCTTTACATAAGCCATTCATTTTTAATTAAACCTCTGTTCTGCAAACATATTACTGTACTTCAAAACAGAATGAGTTTAGTAGTGTTTGATTTTCTTTGTCATGCATTAAATTGTATCAACTCGATGAACAACACAATCCAAGAGAAACAGAAAGAGCAATCCATGAACACACTACAGTGGCTGTTTAGGCATCCAGTAATTGCACACCTATGAATCACTAGCCATTGTACTAGGAGCAGGGGATGTAACATAGACAAATCATCCTGCCCCTGTCCTACTCAGAGTGCAATCTAGTGAATGACATTTATAATTAAACAAGATATTAAAATCTATAAGAATAAATGATATGACAAGGCTGTAAAAACAAACTTTGGAAGTCAAAAGAAAAATAACTTGGGATAAAAATGTAGGGAAGGTCTCCTGGAGGAAGAAACTTCATTCCAAGACCTGAAGACAATTAACCAGAGTGAAAAAAAGATTACATGGCACATTTGAAGATGTAAGACATCCAGACTATTGGTAGTGTAAAAAGTCATGGGGAAATGTCATAAATAAGGAAGCAGGAGCCTGTAGATCAGGTTCAAGAACAGTGGAAATCCACTGAAACATATTAAACAGGAGCGTGGTCTGATTAGATTTGTGTTTTAAGAGGCCAGCTTAAATAGTTCTTTATAAAATATGGACTGGTTTATGAACGCTTTCAGAGAAGGCAATGGCACCACACTACAGTACTCTTGCCTGGAAAATCCCATGGACGGCAGAGCCTGGTAGGCTGCAGCCCATAGGGTCGCGAAGAGTCAAACACGACTGAGCAACTTCACTTTCACTTTTCACTTTCATACGTTGGAGAAGGAAATGGCAACCCACTCCAGTATTCTTGCCTGGAGAATCCCAGGGATGGGGGAGCCTGGTGGGCTCCTGTCTATGCGGTTGCACAGAGTCAGACGTGACTGAAGCGACTTAGCAGCAGCAGCATGAAAGCTTTACTAGAGTAAGATGATTTTGAGAGAGATCAGCTAGAATTCTGCACTATATCTCAGGTGGGAAATGATGGTGGTTTTGACAAGGGTAATTGCAATAGAAAACATTACTATGGAAAAGTGTCTGAGTCTGATGATTGCTTCACTGATTTGTTTAGCCATTCATTTAACCATTTCTGATTAAGAGTCTACTTGGTCAGGCAATGAGCTGTGGCTGTGAACATAGCCTTAGACAAGATATGCACGCCTTCATTTGTTTATAGTCTAACAGAATAATTAGGAATAACTAGTGTACTGGCATTTGAGAAACAAAACTGGTCCTTCTCTTGCACCTTTCAAGAAAGTCTATCTCCATCCAAGTGGAGATGCTCAACAGGTCACTAGAAGGGGCCTATAATTTAGGAGAGAGGTTTGGAACTGACACATAGAGTAGGAAGCCCAAAGCACATCAGTTCAGTTCAGTTCAGTCGCTCAGTCGTGTCCGATTCTTTGCGACCCCATGATTCGCAGCATGCCAGGCCTCCCTGTCCATCACCAACTCCCGGAGTTCACTCAGACACACATCCATCGAGTCAGTGATGCCATCCAGCCATCTCATCCTCTGTCGTCCCCTTCTCCTCCTGTCCCCAATCCCTCCCAGCATAAGTCTTTTTCAATGAGTCAGTTCTTTTCATGAGGTGGTCAAAGTACTGGAGTTTCAGCTTCAGCATCATTCCCTCCAAAGAAATCCCAGGGCTGATCTCCTTCAGAATGGACTGTTTGGATCTCCTTGCAGTCCAAGGGACTCTCAAGAGTCTTCTCCAACACCACAGTTCAAAAGCATCAATTCTTCGGCACTCAGCTTTCTTCACAGTCCAACTCTCACATCCATACATGACCACTGGAAAAACCATAGCCTTGACTAGAAGGACCTTTGTTGGCAAATTATGTCTCTGCTTTTCAATATGCTATCTAGGTTGGCCATAACTTTCCTTCCAAACAGTAAGCATCTTTTAATTTCATGGCTGCAGTCACCATCTGCAGTGACTTTGGAGCCCAAAAAAATAAAGTCTGACACTGTTTCCACTGCTTCCCTATCTATTTCCCATGAAGTGATGGGACCAGAGGCCATAGATGGCAATAAAAAATAATTCCAGGAAGAGAAGGCACGGTAACACAAGGAGAAGAAACAGGACAAAAAGGAAGGAATACCAATATTTAAGTTGGGGGCAGTAGCCTTTAAAAAAAGATGAGGTCCATGGTGAAAAATAGAAAGAAAATTAGGAGCCTGTGGTGTCCTAAAAGCCAAGAAAAGAGAATTTCAAAAAGTTGAGAGCATTCAACGCTGTCAAATGCAACCAAGAAGTCAAAAGTAAGAATTTTCTATGGCATTGGATTTATAAGCCACTATGACTACGTGGTAAACAGTTTAAATGAAATGGTAGATTGGACATAAAATTTTAGTGAACAGAGGTTAAGATCCTACATTTTGTAAATTAATATCATGTATGAATTTATAATATCAGAGAAACATATTTGGCATCAATATCTTAACTACATGATTGTTTCCACAGCTTCCTTCTACCCTAGATTTATCTAACATGTCCATGCCCAATATGAAGACTGGTACCTAGAAACAAATAAGATTCCAGTTATAATCTGACCTGCATGAAATAGGGTAGAGCCATCACTTTGCTAATTTGTAAATTGTACTTTATTAGACATTTATATTATAAGAATTCTGCTTAGTTTCTGTGGTAAGGACTGGTTTGTAGGGAGGCAATCTCACTGGTAACTCATGAGAAGTTTGTTACCTTGTTATTGACTAAATCTTGTATACCTTTAAGCTCGTTCTCTATGACCCTTTATTTTTATGTTGGCATTTTATTTCTAATTAAATATTTTTATTAAAGATTCAACCCATTGTTCAATCTAGGATCTCTTTGCAGAAAAAAACATATTTATTTAACAAATTCTTTGTGGTTTTTGCAATGCTATGAATGAATGCTAAGTCACTAAGTCGTGTCTGACTCTTTGCGACCCCAGGGACTGTAGCCCACCAGGCTCCTCTGTCCATGGGATTCTCCAGGCAAGAATACTGGAGGGGGTTGCCTTGCCCTCCTCCAGGGTATCTTCCCGGCCCAGGGATCGAACCCGCGTCTGTTGTGTCTCCTGCATTGGCAGGCGGGTTCTTTGAAGAAAGTATTCGGATCCTTCCGTGACGCTCACTGTCGGCCGCGGTGGTGGCTTCTGACCCCGGGCCCAAGCAGCAGCGGGCTCACTGGCCGGTCGTACCCGAGCTGGGCCTGCTGTCGCTGTCTGCGGCAATACTAAATGCTGCTGCTGCTAAGTTGCTTCAGTCGTGTCCGACTCTGTGCGACCCCATAGACGGCAGCCCACCAGGCTCCCCCATCCCTGGGATTCTCCAGGCAAGAATACTGGAGTGGGTTGCCATTTCCTTCTCCAATGAATACTAAATGCTAGGCAATACTAAATTTTCTGTGAGTTTCTTTCTATCCCACTTTTACTTTTCCTTTGAAGGTGATCAGCATGCCATTCATTCTCCTCATTCAAAGCGTTAACAAAGATACTGACCAAGGAATGACCCAAGACAGAGGCCATAACGCACCATCAAAAGTCACCCTTCTTACAGACATCAGTCCATTAAGAAGCGTACTTAGGATATAGCCACTCAATCAATAAGTTACTAATTTGCCTGCCTAAACTATCACATAAGATACATATCCCCAGATTGTTCAGTAGTTTAGCATCAGACATTCTTAAATGTCTTGTTAGACATTCATTTAGTTGCACCAATTCTACCACATTTCCTTGACTAACCTGTCTAATGAACATAGCAAAAAATAGTAACAACTATAACATTTTAGTCAAACTTGACCCAAGCTAGTTCACGGTGGTTATTGTTCTATTTTCTGTCTATCCATGAATTATTTTAGATAATAAAGAATGCCTTAAGGTAAGAACAATACAGGTCAAAGTGTAGGTATACAGTTTCTAGAGTTCACTTTTTAATTTTGAAAACTGTACACAAAAATTGGAACACCAATCACCCATGGCTTCTCTTTTTTGCAATAACATTGGCCTGGACATCCTCAGTGCTCTGGGATTTAACTAGTCTGTATAAGGAAACATAAGTGTGTTTAGATTACCTATTTGCTTAAAGATATGTTTAATTTTCTAAAGGTTTAAATTTTCTCTAATTACGCTGTCTCCTCTTTTCAAAAAAGAGAAATTAATCTCATGGTCTTTCCACCTTTTCTCTGCTTTGGTACTTTATACTAGAGTTCTCTGAAAGTTCACATACCATCTTTATTGTGATGCTGAGGACATTTTTCTCACAGTTCATTTAGAAAAACAGCCAAATTGCTTTTCATTAATATGCACTTGCATTCAACTTTCCAGATATTTTTCCTAAGTTGCTTCTGTTTCAGAACAGTTTTTATTATGTTAGGAATAACTTGAATATCCCTGATGGACTTATTGGGAAGACTACATTATCTATTATTCAGTAGACTTGCTTGAGCTTCACAAAACCATTGCTCTGGATAATTAATAAATAAACCTGCCAATAAAATAATTCATGTGGAACAGACAACAAAGTAAATATATTTATTTGCCAAAATTTTCTAGCAGAAGCATTATTAAATGAAGCTCTATTATTTTCTTTTTATTTGGTTTGAGATCCAACTTACTTACTTCATCAAATAAAATACTTCTTTTCTGTTACAGTCATCATAAGAGGACAGAGTGTAACATTATTAAAAAGTGGTTCATCACTTGTTATGGCAATATACCTTTGAAGGGCACAGAAATTATTTTAATTGGATAAATTAGATGTTCTTTGTGTCCATATGGAGTGTTGAATTTAATGATTTGGTTGAACGGATGTCAGTGTTTCTGTTCAATCTTTCAATTAAACTAATATTAATCTTACATTTTCTAAAGAAAGCTTAATAGCACAAGATAACGATGATATCTCCAGGACATACAGTAAGGTCACTGGATATAAATGAGCACACAATGTTTTTCTGAATAATTTTGTAGCAAAGAGGGAAGCTGTGGAAATTGTAGTTATATTAGCTTTTCTCCCTTTCAGTCTCTTCAGACCAATGCTAAAACATTTATGTCTTTCTTTTGTCATATTGTTATATTTTGCACAGATACACTACTTTATTAAGATCTGTAAAATCGTGAGTTAATTTCTTGTTTTGTCTGTTTAAACTCACAGAAATCAAGATAGCCTTTTAACCAATGCTTTCTCATTTCTGAAAGGTATATTAAAATTATAATACCTTTCTTTGTTTTTCACAACTAATTTGATGTGATTTATGCAAGGTTTCAATCATACATCATCATGATAGAAAACAGATTGGGTATGAATTTTAAGAATTATATAAAAAGATAAAGTTATAAAATATCAAAATCATTTTACATTGCTCAGAAAATAGTGAAATTTTGAGGGTACTTCAATTATAAAATGATTGGGTTTCTAGGAACGTGACTCAAAGAGGCTGTAAAATTACAAGGACACTTCATCAATTCTATGAGCACTTCCATCCAGTGGTGATCAACAGCACAACTTGCTGAACAATTTCCCTGGTATTTGTAGGAAAGCCTTGTTCTTTCAAACTGAAGAACTCTTAAAAATATGAAGACCCTCCAAAGATGTTAAATTGCAGCATATAACATACATACCTCCAAATTCAATTTATTCTCTAAATAAAAACATTATTATTATTAAAATATAAAAGGTCTACCAACAACAGAATAGCAGTCTATCCCATTCAATTTGAACACCGTTACTATAGCTGCTATGTCTCCCAATCTGGAATTTTCTGACATTAGGAATTATTCATCAAACAAGATTATATATTTCTTATTGACTGGTTATTTCTTTGCTTCTACTTTTTATACAACCTCATGTCTGACTCTTTGCAACTCTGTGAACTGTAGCCCACCAGGTTCCTCTGCCCACGGGATTCTCCAGGCAAGAATACTGGAATGGGTTACCATGCCTTCCTACAGGGGATCTTCCCAACCTAGAGACTGAACCCACATCTCTTACGTTTCCTGCATTGGCAGGCGGGTTCTTTGCCACTAACCCCACCTGGGAAGCCCATACAATCTCTATGCCTTTAAAATTAGAATTAGAGTCTCCACACTTTGTTTCTAATAGCAGCCTTTTCCACGTAGACCAAATCTCTCTTGCATCTGCTTTTCTGTCTAGTTCCAAATGACAACAGGCTTTTGTTGTTGCTGTTCTTTAACCACTCAGATGTGTCAGACTCTTTGTGACCCCATCGATGCCAGGCTCCTCTGTCCATGGGATTCTCCAAGGAAGAATTCTGGAGTGAGTTGCCACTTCCTTTGCCAGGGGATCTTCTTGATCCAGGGATCTTCTTGATCCTGGGATCAAACCCACATCTCTTGCAAGTCTCCTGCATTGCTGACAGACTCTTCAGCACTAAGCCACCAAGAAACCCAAATAAAAACATTATTACTTTTAAAATATAAAAGGCCTGCCCACAACAGAATAGCAATCTATCCCATCCAATTTGATTGCCAAGTTACTATAGCTGTTATGTCTCCCAATCTGGTATTTATTGACATGAGGAATTAGTCATCAAACAAGATTATATATTTCTTTTAAACTCCTCTTGGGTCATTATTTTGAAATTATTTCTACATTTCCTGCTAACGTTTCTGTGAGCTTTGGAAGCCATTCTAAATTTAGATAAATTATGTATATTTGTGTATAAAATACAACCTATGTCTTCTCAAAAGATATTTATAAATAAAGCTAAATATTCAAGAAATATATATGATTCTTCTGAGTTTATTTATACACCTATAAAATAGGGATAATAATGTCTACTTCAAAAGTCCATTGAGGAATTTTTATGCATAAAGAGCCTACTATACTGCCTGATACATAGTAGATGTAAAAAAAATAGTTACTATTTTGATATCATCATCATTATCATTATAATAATCATTGCAAACCTGAAGTTTCATGTTACATAGGAACTATTTGATTGCAACTGTAGCTCTATGGCAAATTTCATCATCCTGAGCAGAGTGTTTACGATTTGAGACCTTATCATAAAATGTCTATAATTGTATATGGATTGTGGATTTTATTTTATATTTCATTTTTTTTCTTTTTTCAACTATATTATCTGTTGTGTTTTTTTTTACATTAAATACATATTACCTACACAAAACAAGAAAAAATACTATGTACTAGTTTTCCAAGTATACCTGGCACTCTTCTACAAAACTGCACTGACAGGCAATAGACAATTTTATGGCATATCTGCGGAAAATGAAAACAGAAGATGATATCTAAAGAGATTCAGAAACTGCATGAGATACAGATGACAAATTAAGATTATGAAACACCTAATGAGTCACAAATTCCTTCCATACGCTTAGATCGATGTGAGCTGGAGGGAAGGCCTCTCTTCTCTATGCTTCCCAATATTACTTCTCCAGTGGCTCAGCCAGAAGATATTGGGGTATAGATGGTGCCCAAACACTTTTGTTAAATGAACTGCCTGGATGAACACTGGCATTCGAAGTCAGCTGGTGAGGTTCAGCTATGGAGAATGAGACTTGGGTCAAAATGTCTAAGCCAGGTCTTCTGATCTTAAGTTCCTTGTCTTTAAATCTGGAAGTCTAATTATCCCTAACAGCTTATGCATAAGCTATTGAAACTGAAGAAGAAAAAGATGGTTCTGATGGGCCACCATTCAATAGAGGTGGAAGAGATTACATAGACACTTAGAATCAAGGAACCTGGCTTAAATCTCTTGACCTACATAATATCCAATCCAATTTCCCTTGCAGTGGGGATTATCAGGCACACGCACAGTAATTAATACATTGCTCCTTTGTTCCTCATTAACTATTGTTCTTTAACAGATTTGCTTCTTTGAAAATAAGCCTAAAAGGTGGAAGATGGAGTTACTGGTAACTCCAACACATCTTGAATGCCAGCATATATTGTAAAAGCATGAAGGACAGGCATCCAGTTTAGAGGGGCGATGACCATCTGGAAAGAATCTCTGGAATGAGTTAAGACTGAGTTTTCCAAGGTGAGTAGGAGTAATTATGTGAAGAGAAAGGGAAAGTTTCCTGCTAAAAGACACCTTGACAAAGTGAACGAGACAAAGCATGTGACTAGGGAAACAACGAGCAGATTTAGAAAGCTAAAGAATAATTTATAACACAGATAGGGACAAGAAACAAAACCAGTGGCACAGGCCAAGCCATGCAGAGCTTTGAATGCCAAGCAAATGAACTTAGTTTCCAATCTATAAATGAAAAACCATTAAAGAAATCTAAAAAATGAATTTTATCAGCAGTTAAGTGGGAGGGAGATAAAGCTGAAACAGGAATTCAGTTTGAAGACTGTAACAGTCAAAGACAAAAAAAAAACCTGACTAAATTTGACCATCAAGATATAAAAACTGATGATGTACTAAAGTACATTTAATAAATTTAGATCATTTTGGAGTACCATTCCTTGAAATTTTGAATTTAATCCAAAGGGGAACTGAAAAGACATTATTCTAAATAACATATAGAATCACGGAAGAATGTGACTTCTGTGAGTTTACTGTAATGCATTGTCATTGGCAGCATAGAGACTGAATTGAACAAACTTTGGATTGGGGATTTTCTCTTCTATTAGGAACTAGGAATCCTACTGAAGGGTCAAGCCAAATGGCAGAAAACAGAGATGGGTTACCCCATACAATCGTGAAGGGTTTCAATAACTGCTACTCCATGCCTTCATCAAATGACAAACTATGATTGTGCAATCAGTGGCATACTGATGACCTTTAACTTCTCAATGTATTCTCTTATTCCTTTGTATGATACCTGAAATATCTGTAAGCAGATGTTTCAGATATATTTGGAAATATCTGAAATATCATTGGCATGCGGGGGACCAATTTAAAAGCATGGATATTTGTTTGAGGAATAGAAAACCTAAAAGAATCTATAATTATCTGGACTTCATTTAGCAGATCTGAGTGCAAAACCCAGTTTAATTATCTATTTGGTCAGAGTCAATATTATATAAAACTGTTGGTGTGCCTCTGAAGATCACAACCAATCTCCCATTTTTTTGATGTCCTATGGATAAGTTTGGATATATTTGTGAGTTTCTTTTATTTTTTCTTGATTTTTTTTAATTGAAGGATAATTACTTTATAGAATTTTGTTCCAAACAAGAGCTGAGTCTGTCCTCCTAGGCACACAGTGTAAATCTTTCTTTATAAGATTTTATTATTTAAAAATTAGCTTAAAATTAAACAGTCATAAATAGTTTGATTCATTAACATTAATTTGAGGTTTTTAAATAAAGTTATTTGAGCAAATTAACTGAATTTTTAAACTGAAATTTTGTAACTGCATAAAATTTGAATTTCAGAATTTATCATAAGAAGGCAAACATTTGGGAAAATAATATAATTTCTTAAGGATAACATATGTTAGAATTTATACTCTCTGACAGAACTGGAAGTCCTAAGTTTAGAATTTCTCCAAATTTGTATTAATTTAAATTTAGAGTTAAATTAAGTTTAAATTAAGTTAAATTTAGAGTCTAAATTTTTTAAAGTGTAGTATTCTATATAATTATTAGATACAAAGCTATATTAGAGATAGGATTACTATTTTATATAAGAGTCACAATCTATAAAATTTCTAGTATCTCCTAAATGCTTAACAAGCAACAAATTGTATATATAAATTGGCTTCCAACTACTAATAAAGAGTCTTAAAATAATTCAAATAACTGATGAAAAACTTTAAAAAAATTAACATTTTATTTTTGGAAAATCCATTTCTCTTAAAAATACATATATATATGTATATATATATTTCCTACATTTCCATTTTTCCCTAATTCATCATTATATATCATCACAGAATATTTGATAAGTCTGGTGTTCATTTACTACAGTTCACATTTTCTAAAAATCATCATCTCCACCAATATTTTAGTTGCTTACTGGAGAAGGCATGCAAACATACCCCAGGGTATTTTCCTCATAAAGAAAGAGAAATGTCTGAAATACTGAGAACTAAGCTGTCTGAATGATTCTGATTGTCTATAGGTTTTTTTTTTTTCTTTACATGTGATAGTAATGTGACAGAATATGGTTTCCGTCTAAAACATCAGAGCCAAAAGATCAAATGATTTATTTTAATTTTTCAAAATTATGTGGCACTTTTCTTCTACACACAAATGTGAAATCATACCTTAAAATACACCTAAAAGACTTATATCATCCAAACACATATTGTATATAGATGTTGCTCCCAAGAAATCTAAAACTGCCACTCCCTATTCTGTAGATATATTTGGAATTACTTCTTTAAAAGAAAAAAAAAGAAAGGAAGACAAGAAAGCTTTTCTGCACAAAGCTAATGAGCAAGAAATCTGGGTAGCTTTCAAAGAGTTTATAAACAGCAATTGTATGTGCTTTAACTCATCAAACAATCAATCATTCATGTTTATTGAACACCTATTATGTGTAAATCATTGTTTCATAACTGAGGCTTGGGAGAGCTTTATCAAATCAATAATTCAACCGTGAAAAACAAGCCCAGAGGTGCACCTATTCTTTCTAGTTTTCTGTACCCTAGATTTACATTCATGCTATTAAGTTGGCCCCTGGCATTATGAGATTTAGTTAATCCATTAATTCTAAAATCACAATAAGATGTGTGTTATAAGAATATTGGCTAAGGGTACATCCACAACGCTTCATTTGCTATCTAATCTGTAAGATCCTCTCACATCCACAGTTTGGGTTTCCCTGGTGGCTCAGACAGTAAAGCATCTTCCTGCAATGCAGGAAACCTGGGTTCGATCCCTGGGTCAGGAAGATCCCCTGGAGAAGGGAGTGGCTACCCACTCCAGTATTCAGTATGCCTGGAAATTCCATGAACAGAAGAATCTGGCAGGCTACACTCCATTGGGTTGAAAAGAGTTGGACATGACTGAGCTACGAACACTTTCACTACTTTCTTTCACATCCACAGTTAAGGGAACAGGTGCCCTGATCTTTCAGAGACAAGATACATTAGCAATTGCTGGGCTCCTCTCAACTGCTTTAGCCCTTCTAGGTTTAAGGTATCATGGTTCCCGTCTCTCTATGAACCATGATTCAGACATACTTCTTCGATTCCTCTCAGGTTTGTTGTTGTTGTCCAGTCACTCAGTTGTGTCTGATTCTTTGCAACCCCATGAACCGCAATATGTCAGGTTTGCCCTTCACTATCTCCTGGAGTTTGCTCAGACTCATGTCCATTGAGTCGTTGATGCCACCCAACCATCTCATCCTCTGTAACCTCCTTCTCCTCCTGCCCTCAATCTTTCCCAGCATCAGAGTCTTTTCCAATCAGTCAGCTCTTCTCATCAGGTGGCCAAAGTATTGGAGCTTCAGCTTCAGCATCAGTCCTTGCAGTAAACTTTCTTCTTTGATTCCTCTCAGGTTAATCACAAATATTTTATCTACTGCAGAGTAGCTTTTAGCCTAGCTTGGTTAATTTACAAATGGCCTATGCCAATTTTCCTAAGATCACTTATGCAGTTTGACTCAACCACACTGTTCACCAAGCAGATAATAAAAGAAATCTGTTTATTGGCATGCTGTAAACAAAAAAATATCAAAATATGAAAATAGCACCCAACTGATCATTCCCAAATGTATAAATGTCTTACACTTGATGCTATAGCAGAATGTTCCTATAATTTATCCCCTTGAGCTGGATATGGTTTATAATTAATGCCGTATAAATAGCAACTCTTGGGCCATGATTCTGCTTCTTAGGGTCTTTATCTTCCTGTCCAGTAAAAGCCAAAAGAGAGTAAGGACAGAGGATATTATCCAAGAAGAATATCTGTAAGATCCACTGTAGCAGTTGTGATCTGAACAACGTGTCATCAGTTTATCCAGTTCTTGATCCACATTGCTTTCAATGGTCCATCACAGGAAGACTGGAGCAGTGTGCTATGAGTATTGCAATGGGAAGGAAGAGTGGCTTATTTTCTCCTTAGTTTCAGCCTAAATATTCTTAGCTCAATTGACCTATTTTACCTAAAGAGACAAGTTTTTACATAGGATTTTGTCTCAGTCATATTGTTTACCTCACAATACACCCACTATCCTTACTGCAGAAGATGGTTTATTTCTCTGAGATAATAGAAACAATTAGCAGAAATCTTCCACAGACTTCCACCACCAAATCAACCCACTCATTTGCATCTAGGTACAAATAATCTCCTTTCCCTTCTTTTATAATGGCTGTGTTTTTGATGCTATTCAATGCTAACATCACCTATGCATTAGATCTTATCCCTCTCACCTTCTCAAAGGTATTATTCTAGAAATTCTCCTGCACTATCAGTTTTTTCACTTCTGGTTTATTTTATTAGCATAGAAAAATGCTGTTGTTTCCTCTTTCTTTAAAAACAACCAAATTTATAATCAACCAATATTTGATGGGAAGCCAAAAATACTCAATGAAGGAAAGAGAGTCTCTTTGATAAATAGTACTGGGAAAATTGGATAGTCATATGTAAAAGAATAAAATAAGATCCCTATCTCACACCACTTCCAAAACTTAATTTTAGACGTGTTAAGAACTTAAATGTAATACTGGAAACCATAAAACTACTAGAAGAAAGCACAGGAAAAAAGGCTCCCTGACATGAGTCTTGGCAACGATTATCTGGATAACACAAGTAAAGCACAAACAACAAAATTAAAAAATGAGCCTATGGGATTACATCAAACTAAAAGCTGCACAGCAAAAGAGATGATCAAGAAAATAATACCTTTGAGAAGGTGAGAGGGATAAGATCTAATGCATAGGTGATGTTAGCATTGAATAGCATCAAAAACACAGCCATTATAAAAGAAGGGAAAGGAGATTATTTGTACCTAGATGCAAACTGAAAAGAAAGCCTAAGGAATGAGAGAAAATATTTGTAAACCACATATCACATAATGGGTTAATATTCAAAATATATAAACACTCATACAATTGAATAGCCAAAAAACAAATAATCCAATTAAATATGGGAAAGGGATCTGAATAGACATTTTTCCAAAGAAGGTGTATTAATTGCCAACAGGTACATGAAAAAGGACTCAAAAAATCATTAATCATAAGGGAAATGTAAATCAAACCACAATGAGATATCACTTCACAGCTATTAGAATGGCCATCATCAAAAAGACAAGAGATAACAAACATTGGCAAGGATGTGAAAAAAGGGAACCCTTGTGCAATGTGGGTGCAATTTTAATTGTTATGGAAAACAATATGTAGTATCCCATAAAATTAAGAACTATCAGACTATCCAACTATTCCACTTCTGGGAATATATCTGATGGAAATGAAAACACTGTTAGGGATATCTGCACCTGCATGTTCAGCATTATCTACAATGGTCAAGACATAGAAACAACTTAAGCACCCATCAACAGATGAATGAATTAAAAAGTTGTGGTTTACATACCTGTATAATACAGTACTATTCAGCCATAATAAAGAAGGAAATTCTGCTATTTGTGACCCAACATAAATGGACCTTGAGGGCATTATGCTATGTGAAATAAGTCAGACAAAGACAAATACTGTATGATCTCACATATATATCAAATCAACTTAAAAAAAAAAAAAACAGAAAAAGAGATCAGGTTTGTGGTTACTAGAAGAGGTAGGGAGAAAAGGAATTGGATGAAAGTGGTCAAAAGGTACAAACTTCCAGTTTATAAGATAAATAAGCAGTGGGAATGTAATGTACAACATGATGATTATAATTAACATTGCTATATGGTTAACAGAGTAGACCCTAACAGTTCTAATCACAAGGAAGTTTTTATTTCTTTTTTGGTATCTATATGAGTTGATGTATGTTAAATGAAGTTTTGGTAATCATTTCATGATGTATCAAAGTCAAGTCACTATGCTGTATACCTTAAAATTACATAGCAGTATATGTTTTACTATATCCAAATAACAGAGAGATGTTATGGGGAGGGAGGTGGGAGGAGGGGTTCATGTTTGGGAACGCATGTACACCAGTGGTGGATTCATGTCAATGTATGGCAAAACCAATACAGTACTGTAAAGTAAAATAAAGTAAAAATTAAAATTAAAAAAATAAAAAAAACAGGGTCGGGGGTACAAGACAAAAACACCAATTGACACCACTTTCTCTTTCTAGTTACCAGATCTTTTCTATAATCCCTTTGCAGCAAAATTCCTAGAAAATGTTGTCTACTTGCATTATTTTCATTGTTTCCAATAATATTCACATTCTCTCTGGAATCCATTCCTGAGTTTTGTTCCCACATTCCACCAAAACTGCTCTGAACATGGCCAACAATAAACTTCATATTGCTAAACTCAGTGGTCAATTCTAGTGCTCCTCTTATTTCACCTAGCACATTATTTGTCACACATGAAACAGAGGAGCTTCATTTGGCTTCCTGTAAAGCATGATTTTCTGGATCTCCTCCTAAATCACCAGTTTCCCCTTCTAAGTCACCTTTACTTGTTTCTCCTCATCTCTCTGACCTTTTAGAGAAGGCAATGGCAACCCACTTCAGTACACTTGCCTGGAAAATCCCCTGGACAGGGGATCCTGGTAGTCCATGGGGTTGCTGAGTCGGACACAACTGAGTGACTTCACTTTCACTTTTCACTTTCATGCATTGGAGAAGGAAATGGCAACCCACTCCAGTGTTCTTGCCTGGAGAATCCCAGGAATGGGGGAGCCTGGTGGGCTGCCATCTGTGGGGTCACACAGAGTTGGACACGACTGAAGCGACTTAGCAGCAGCAGCAGTTCTGACCTATTAATATTGGAAGCCTCAGTGCTCAGTCTATAGATACTTTCTTTTATCCATCTACTCTTGCTTCCCTAGTAATCTCATGCAGACTAATAGCTTTAAATACCCATCTCTAGACTGACAATTCTTAAACTTCTATCTGTAGAACCAACCTCTTAATCGAACCTCACATTTTTATACCTAACTGTTAAATTCACATCTTTAGTTGGATGTTTAATATAAAACACAAATATAACATAAAATAAATCCAAATAATTTGTTTTCAATGAAACTTGTTCCTACTTCATACTTCCCTCATTTCAGTAAATGATAACTCTATATTTTCAGTTGCTCAAACCAAAGTCTTATCACTTCCATCTCTCACATCTCGTAATCAATCCTTCAGCAAATTTTGACAGTTCTGTCCTCAGAATAAATGTCAGATCTAACCTTTACCCTGCAGGAGGGAATGGCAACCCACTCTAGTATTCTTGCCTGGAGAATCCCATGGACAGAGGAGCCTGGTGGGCTACAGTCCGTAGGGTTGCAAAGAGTCAGACATGACTGAAGCGACTTGGCATGCACACAACTTTTACCACTATTTCTACTGCTACCATTATGAACCAAAATATCAATATTTCCCATTTATATTATTGGAATGTTCCTTTAACTAGTCTCCCTGCTTCCCTTATGGCCCACTAAAGTCTATTCTCAATACATTGGCCAGAGTGATCCTTTTAAAATGCAAACAACAATACAATATTGTAAAGTAATTAAACTTCAATTAAAATAAATAAATTTATATTTTTTAAAAATGCAAACAAGATGATCTGACTGAGACACTGAGTCACCCTGTTTTCTCCTACTTCAGTTGTTCTTCCCTCTCCATATTCTTTATTCATTCTGCTCTCTCTCTCAAGTTCTTACTGTTGGGGAGCCACAAAGGTCAGTCCTTGGTCCTTTTATATTCTCTCTATACTCAATTTATAACTGCATCTAGTATCAATGCCATAAATATCATCTATTAAACTATCCCAACAATTCCCAAGTTTATGTATCTTTTTTGGCTATATACATGGAACTGCCTGCATGATTCTTCCAACTGGTTATCAAACATGTATCTCAAATTCACTGTTTCTGAAACTAAATCTGTTGCACTTGTGTCTTTCCTGTAATAGGCCATGTCAACTTCATTCTTCAATTGCTCAGCTCAAAAACTTGGAGACACTTTACATCTCTATTTTTTTTATAAGCTATATCCCCAAATTAGCAGCATCAGCATAACCTGATAAATTCTAAAAACTGCAAATTCTCAAATTTACCCCAGACCTACTAAATGAGGAACTCTGGATTAGGCCCAGAAATCTCTGTTCAACAAAATTTCTAGCTGATTCTTGTAGTTCATTCCAGGTGTTTGTTCAAGTTTAAGCACTCCTGCACAAAAGAATATTGAGAATCTTACTGAGAACTGAAAAAACTGAGGAGCAAAAGCTGATTCTTCAATTAAAAGTTAGTGTTCTTTGCAGGCCATTGAATAAGCATAGCTTCTGTTGTTAAACATCACAGGGGTCTCATGGGGTTTGGGTGAGTATGCAATGGTGATGGCTAGAGCATAGCATGTAAGGGATGATGGCCTGGGCTGAAGGACTATCCTGACTTATTACCTACACATTCCCCACTTCAGTATTTTCATCATTCTCTTCTGTAAAATAAGGAAAATAATATTTAGCTCACAGAGTTATTGGGAAGATTAAAATAGGTTATGAATTTGGTAACATCTACAGCAGTAATAGTGTATAATATTCATCAAAAATACTCATTTCTGATGACTTACAGTGAAAGTTTCCACTCTGGTATCTCTGCCAGAAAAAAACTAAATGTAAAGGTCAAAAGGTCAAGGATTGGAAAAAAGATCCTTTAGTAATGCTCACATCTGTTGAGAATAGGAAGAACTGATTCATAACTCTTCCTCTGTTCCTTAGTTTAGGCAACTCCTGAAATCTTATACTATCCATAAAGCCTTCCCTTTACCTGTATCCCTCTAAACATGGTACTTTCTCATCATAATCCCAAATATTTCTTCCTCTTTCTTCACTGACTCAGTATTTGCTTACTTAATTTATACACTTGCCAATGCCTATATTCTACTTCTTTGTGTATAAAACATCATTAATCCAATATATCTTAGGGAAAGGTCCCTGGTAGACAGGACTTGCTTTTCTTGCCTCTGCATAATGGTCATAGAGCAATGGTTTTTAATGGATTATCTCAAATAAAATAGAAATAAGCCAAAATTATAAAAGTATATAGCTCTCTTAACTATAAGTATATTCATATTTTCCCTAAATTCAGAGAATTCAAGTTTGTCTCCAGCTACTCTCCTTAGTGCTTTGTAACGTGAACAAAATATATACCTAAAATATCTAGCTAAAAGGAAAAATACATAAAAATTAAATAAAAAACCTAAATCAGGTCATTAAAAATAGTCAATATTCTCCCATGGGGTATTTTTCTCAAACCCTTGCTTCCACCCTCCCTCTTTCTCTGGGGGGGTGTGTGTGTGAGTGCATGTATGTGTGTAAGAGAGAGAGATGATACTTTTTAATGCAAATTCCTAGAGAAATGTGATAAGGTAATAATCTTTATATCAACTAGCAAATTCATTATCACTTACTTTTTTTACATATACAAGGAGAGAGAAATAAAATTCTTCTATATCCACCTCATTTAGTATAAATCATTGATTTGCCATTCTTATAATCAAGAGAGAAGATTCTGACCAATAACTTTCTCAAAATGAAAAGCAGAGTTGATTTGTAATAGACTGAGTTAAATTGCAAGTGATTCTGCTTCTGAGGATATGGAAAGCCTTCAGACTTCAAGCTGCTGCAACCTTTTAGAGATGTTAAACTGTTGAAGAGGTCAGGTAGAGATTCAGCAGGACGAAGGTGTCTTAATGGATTTTATTACTGTGTTATATAATTGAGATTATAGTCACCATCAGTCACTGCAGTCACTGTTATTATATATATTGTATGGGGGGGGGTGGCAGATTTGTATAAAAAGTTTACTTTCATAAATAGAAATGTGAGATCTATTGCTGATGAATAGTGATATCATCATGACTCCTTGAAATCAAGAGAATAATTATCCAAGAAGAGCTACCATTAAGCTCTCTCCAGGGAACTCCCAAAGTCAAGATCAAAAGCCAGAGCTTGGGACATTTTCAGCATATCCTACTCCTAGGCAGAAAAGTGAGTCACTGCTTCAGTTACTATTTTCTAGTCTTATTTTAATGTAGGGAAATACAGAAATGATCTACAGCTCTAAGAATGTGAAATATTCGGGCATCACTCAGCGTTCTCATATGACAAGATTTATCAATCTTTAAAACGCTCAAAAGGCTGTGAGAACAAAAACTGTCAAACACAATCACAGCACCGGGGCTCCACAGCACCAGAAGAAATTAAGTGAGGATGTCACCAACTAAGCTGCTCCTGCTCACACACTCACAGGGGCCGAGGGCTACGGAGTTTAAAAAAAAAAAAACTTGCCTCACATGTGGAATAGCACACTTACACAGGAAAATAGTGAGCTGGGGCAGTTATCTGCGCTGACATTTCAGCTCCACTCCCACACACCCCCACCCCCTCCTTCCTCAGTCCCACGGGCAGCTGCGGCATTGACAGAAGGCCTGTGTCAGTTTCCATCTGACTGTCACTCCCACTTCTGCCTCTATTATCAGCAGCGCACTGGGGCACTCCCCGCTTGGAAGGGCTGCTGATCTCTATCTCTCCCCTAGACACTGGCCCTGCCATGAACCTGACTAGGAGAAAGCAGGGGGAAAGACTGTGCTCTGGAAAAGGAGACAGGAAAGGGAGGAGGCGGTGGTTGGGAGGGAAGAGAAGGAGAAAAGAAAAGAAACCAACCAAAAAAAGGTTAGGGAGGAAAGGGGTGGGCCAGAGGGTGGGGGCGGTATCGAAGAGGAACAGACCGAGATGGAGTGGGGGGCACTGATACAGTTTGGGTCCTTTTCTTATTTTTCCTATCCATTCTCCAGCGTTCAGTCTTTTGTGTCAGCTTTCAGAAATGCTCTGTTTGACTGGCAGCCTGTCACAGATCAGTTACCACCTAAAGCCGCTTGGCAGCGAGAGGTGACGGCCCAGGAAGGGATCTAAGTGGGTTTATCAGTGCTTCTTTACGCCTCGTGAGCTCCTTGACACAAAAGGAAAGGGTATTAAAGATCTAAAGCGAGCCCAAAAGCGTGAAAGCTCCTTATAGGCTGCAGGATGTGGATGTGACTAAATTTTTAAATATTTTGAGTTGATGCTATTCATTTTGCCAATAGACTAGAAAGAATTTTTGTTACAGAAATGAGTGTATGTTCCACTTGAGTGAGATTTGGAAAAGGGAGGAAGTCCCTAAAATATGTGCTGAGAATATTACAACCACCCTGTATTTACACTCATGCATCTGTTTTGAATATAAATAAAATGAAACACGTTTTAATTTTTTATCACAATTATATGATTCAAGTTCATCTTAATATTACAGATTCTGTTTTAAACATTATAATTTGACATTTGGAATTTAATATTTTTATAGAAATGGTAAGTATGGAAAAGATCCAGAATTCATCAGATCTCTGTCATACCTCTTCTCTCATGGTCCTTTCTGCATGGATTTTTATTAAACTGGTGTACCTCTAGCATGCCAATGGCTTCTCTCAGCACATTCCTACAATGATAGTGGTCATATTACAGATATCCAAGGCACAAAGCCATCCCTTTTGTCACCTAATGATAATATTCTCTACTATTTTCTTATTTATTTATTTTTTTTTTTAAAAAAAAGGACCTCCACTGGAACATCATGTGAATGGCATGATAATAGATTATCAATGATAACCTACTTTCTGATATCCAGGGCAGACAGATTTGATTTAGAAAGTGACTAAATCAAACATTGTGATTCCACAAACCACATATGATCGTGGCAACCAGTCTCAGCACAAGCAATTAACTCTGTGGAAGGAGGCACTACATCCGGAATGTCTGTTAAAAAACTCTAGACTTTTTTGTTGTAATGAAAATATTGAGAAAATAAATACATTTCATTAAATGTTTACTGATGTCTTAAAGCAGAAAGTTTTCTAATTCTTTGATTTTTCAAAGAACTGTCACCTTTTTCCAGTCTCCTATTGTTTGCCTGATAACCTATTTTCTCTCCCTCCATTATCTGCGTCCCTTTCCAGATTCTACAAATACTACCAAACCTTTCTAAGAGAAATTGTTGCTTGGCTAAAATTCTCTATTCCTAGACAGTTAGCATTTATAGGCCAATAGATATGTAACAGTAATCAACTTATCTCTTTCATTTTATATAGCGATAAATGGATGAACAAAATGTCCTACCTACACATTGCTCTACAATAATCCTAAAAAGTCCATAATATTATAAGAAAAAGATAGAAATTTAAAAATCGTAAGAAACAAAGGCAACAAAACAGAACAGATGAACAAAGGAGTTTTAGAATCAGAAAAACTGAGCCTTCTTCTTATAGCTAAATGGCCTTAAGTAAGTTAACTGGTACTCATGTACAGATGTGAGAGCTGGACAGTAAAGAAGGCAGAGTACTGAAGAGTTGATGCTTTCGAACTGTGGTGCTGGAGAAGGCTCTTGAGACTCCCTTGGAAAGCAAGGGGAGCAAACCAGTCAATCTTAAAGGAAATCAACCCTGAATATTCTTTGGAAAGACTGATGCTGAAGCTGAAGTTCCAATACTTTGGCCACCTGATGCAAACAGCTGACTCATTGGGAAAGACCCTGATGCTAGGAAAGATTGAAAGCAGAAGGAGAAGAGGAAAAAAGAGGATGAGATGGCATCACTGATTCAATGGACAGGAACTTGAGCAAACTCTAGGAACAGGTGAGGGACAGAGAAGCCTAGCGTGCTGCAGCCCATGGGTCGTGAAGGGCTGGACACAATTTGGAGACTGAACAAGTGAACTTGAACATTAACCACTCTAAGTCCACTACTCTCATCTGTAAAGTAGGGGAAGCATCTATCTCATAGTATCATTATGGAAATTAATAAGATAATGCATTTAACCTTTCGGAGATAATGTATGTCACACGATAAGCACTCAATAAATATTTGCTAGATTAATTGTTTATAATTATTAATCCAAAGATTCATAGATAAATAATCAAAGAATTAAAAAGGAGGAATGGTGGGGCAGGTCTTCTGACATTGGCAACATAGACTATTTGCAAACCAATCAGCAAAAGAAGATGAATGTCCTGTTTTACAATGAGTTTAGGTCAACAGTTTGCTTCCCATGTGAGGTAAACTTTAGCTAAGTTCAATCACCTTAAATATTAACCAACTACAGCTTTTCTTTCACCCTTAACTCAAAAGAATGTGGGCTTCTGCAAACCCTGGAATTAAGGGAATGAAAATTAATCCAAGCCAAGTATTAGATTGTACACAGGTGTCATCATTTGAAAAAAATAATAAGATACCTGCTTTGTTCCATTTCTGGAGCTAAATGGCCAACTTAGAAACCTCTATTAACACTAGGGATAAATTGAGAAAATTGAAATTGTTTCCACACTATTTTTTATTGTTCTAGATGATGAAGACTATTAGACTAAGCAGATCCTCTACATTCAGAATTGAAACTAAGAAAGAGCAGATCCAATGGAAACAGGCTGTTCACATAAATATTTACCATCAGTCATTTGGAATTCCAGTATGACTTTCTTCTCAGTGTAAGAAGCTGTAGAATTGAGTTAACTATTCTAATGTCTATTATATACAAACTATGGCCCCATACAAGCTATCCTCGTATCAGTCAGATCACTGAGGATAGCATATACGATTAGGAAAAAGTTAGGGATGGTGTGGAGTATAGGGAGAAAAAAATAAAATTTCAAAAAAAACAGCAAAAATCTCGTGGTCTAACCTCACCTTTAATTAAATTTAACTCATGCTCAGTGTCTTCTAAAAATGGCAGTGCATTACATAAAAGAGAGGAGCACTAAGAAAAGGATTACTGATTGTAATCTCAATGGCAATCTTTCAAATCCATGACCAGGGAAGGGGAAGGAGCCCAGAAAAATGTTACAGTTTGTTCAACTCCCACATGTATCCATCAACTTCAAAACAGAGAACTGCTCCCAATCATAGGCCCACCCCTGCTGGTCATCTCACAAATGTGCCACTGCTGCTGCTGCTGCTAAGTCGTTTCAGTCGTGTCTGACTCTGTGCTACCCCGTAGACGGCAGCCCACCAGGCTCCCCCGTCCCTGGGATTCTCCAGGCAAGAACACTGGAGTGGGTTGCCATTTCCTTCTCCAATGCATGAAAGTGAAAAGTGAAAGTGAAGTCGCTCAGTCATGTCCGACTCTTTGCGACCCCATGGACTGCACCCTACCAGGCTCCTCCGTCCATGGGATTTTCCAGGCAAGAGTACTGGAGTGGGTTGCCATTGCCTTCTCCAAAATGTGCCACTAGTCACACACAAAAGAATGTGGATGACTTTTGTCACAACTTCTAAAAATCATGGTGGGAATAAAATGACTATGTCTACTTCTTGAGCAATGCTCAAACAATCAATCAACGGCTTTAAAGATTTTATTTCTTTGTTTCCTCCTCTTTTCTATTTGTTTTATCCCAAACTAATTTGCATTCGTGGAAGAACTACATTTTCTGAAGGAGAAAACGTGTTGTTTTTGCTTCATGACAGAGGGAACAAGTGGGGGTGACTAGAAAAGTGAAGTGTCATACTAGATCAATAAGTTGAAAACATAATTTAGAGCCATTAAATATACCTACTTAAAATATAGAAACATTTCTTTTTAAGTTCAAGGTCCTCTGGTCTTCAGAGATCATTTATAATTTGACATAGAACGTTTTGTAGGTTATAAAGACAGCATAGAGAACAAGTGAATTTTTATTCAATACACAAATATACAGATTTTAGGTAGCTCTATTACTCAGTATCATCAAGTGAGGTCATTTAATGGAAAACTAGAAATGTGCAAGTAAAAAAGGTAGACAATAAGTTATGGTTGATGATAACCAAAAATGAGGCGAGATGTAAGAGGAATGTTTTAGTAAAAGGCTTTGTGGGTACCGATCCTCTTCCTAACCCATTAAAATCATTCTAAGGGGTTAGCATGCGCAGAGCATCATCTCTCTCATCCAGACCACTGCCATTAATTTATGATTCTATAGCTGGCAGAAGCTACCTGGTTGCAAATTTACATGCTCTGGGCATCAAATAAACTAATTAAACCGATCTATATAGTAATTGTCTTCTACTGTTTACTGATTAAAAAGCCCTTGAAATAATGAGAATTCTTTGCAGTAGGAAGGTTTGGACCCATGAGCTATGATGACTATTGATGGTCTCAGAACTCCTCCTGGAGGACAGGAGGTTAAGAGGCAGTGAGGAGGAAGAAAATGCCTTGCCCTCCTTTCAGGAGTCACTGTTCTTCTGAGCCTCTGATTTGGAGACACTGTGCCCTGTTTCACAGTTTAGAGCTCAGATTCTCCAAGGTCACCAATAATACTCCTTAGCTAAAATTTCAAGAGAGCTTAGAAGATTATTTAGATAAAGTCCTCACACAAGTGCTAAAACTTTAAGGGAAAGTTAGCTATAAATAATCCTACAACGATAATAAGTTTCTCTAACTCAGTTTGTCCCTAATTTATACTTCTTTTTCTAAAATTCATTTGCTTCTGGTTCAAAGAATTTATGATTCTGGCAACAGCATGAGGAATGTGAGTCTTCACAGACAGAGAACAATTGCCAAAGATTTTCAGAATTATATGACTGTCACCCTATACACCAGGAATTCTCAACCACCAACATTTGGAGAAATCTTTTCTTACATTTTATAATGAAATATGAAAGCTGAAAAAAACATTCTGAACACTATTTATAACATTTAGAATCCTGGAACACTGAATAACCTGAGCAATGTTTTATGTTCACTTTGTATAAATAAACACTTTGCACTTTAAAAGATGGTATGGTTTGCAGTTATCATGTTAAAAGAAAGTTGTTTTAAATTTTCATGATAATCCAGATCAAAGATATATTTTCTGAATATGTGTAGGAGCACTCACTAATTACTTCACTACTGTTTTCACTTTAAAAAAAAGGAAACAAGGCAGAAGAAACAAATTTATAACAAATGACTTTAAATAAAATTAGAGGTTACTGCATTACAGAAATGTCCTTAGGTTATCTAGCTCCTATTTTTATAGCTAAAACCTAAGACCTGATGAATTATTCTAGTGTAATGTTGTTTTAAAACTTGTATAAACACCTACAAGGTTGAGAGTGCCTGCCAACTTTCAGTATGGATTGAATCATCACTAAGAAATTGTCCCCCAAAAATTATACAATAAAAATTCTTATGTAAATATTAGCTGCCATTGTGTCATGTAGTAGAGTTATGTCTAATCTCTTATAAGGTACTAATACTTTTGAAAACCAAAAGGACAGACCTCATTTTTTAGCTAAATAGAGACCCTTAAATCATTTTGCTAACAAAATAACAAAGCATCCTTTTAAAGTTTGAGAGTTCGTTCTGTGTTCATAGCTCTCACTAGCACTGATTCATAACTCAACAGGACAGGAATAATAATACTGCTTTGAAATTAAATGCTATCTATTTTGATCATTTTTGCTTTAAATTTAAAGTACTTCTTTTTGGGAAGTACCCAAATGTAAATTGTTCTTGATTTTAGGAAAGTAATTTCTAGTGAATAAAAACAAATAAATTATTAAAATGCTATTAGAACGAATGTCCTCCTCCCTGGAGATTCAGTGTTTGGACAGGCAGAATCTCATATTTCCTATTTAATGGACCAATATACATGTATTAATTAGGGCTTCCCTGATGGCTCAGCAGTTAAAGAATTTGCCTGCAATGCAGAGACTCAAGAGATGCAGTTTCAATCCCTGGATCAGGAAGATCTCCTGGAGAAGGAAATGGCAACCCTCTCCAATATTCTTGCTTGGAGAATTCCATGGACAGAGGAGCCTGGCAGGCTACAGTCCAAAGGGTCGCAAAGAGTCAGACATGACTGAACAACTAAGCACACAGATGTGTTAAAAGTATCTGTGCATTATACATAAAAATGCCTGATTTCCTCTCCCACAGAACTATTTTCAACATTAAGGAAGATAAAATATATAAAAGCACTCTATACATTGTAGCTTCCCAGGTGGTGCTAGTGGTAAAGAATCTGTCTGCCAGTGAAGGAGACATAAAAGACATGGGTTTCATCCCTGGGTTGGGAAGATCCCCTGGAGGAGGAAATCCCACCTAATATTCTTGACTGGAGAATTCCATGAACAGAGGAACCTGGAGAGCTACAGTCCATGGGGTCGCAAAGAATCACCCGTCCCTGAAGCAATTTATCATAGACTTTATGCAATGTAAATAAATGGATTTTTAAAGGTACTATTTACTGTTATTTTCTGAACAACATCTTTAACATGCAAAATATAGTTGCATTAATTCTATTTCCTACTATTTTCAGGTGTCTACTCATCAATGTTGATATTCCAAGTTCATATTCCTTTAGCTTGAGAGGTAGGCTCACCAGAAAATCTAAAAACTTCAGCTGAGACTTGTAGATGTAAACCTCATTCTGGATGCTATCCACAATACGAACCACTAAAAACCTTTTCTGCCTTAAATGCCTAACAGTGCAGTTACTTACTTTCCCAGGCTAATCTAAAATCATTTTGAGACTCCTTTTCAATATCTAACTATGCTACTAAGGGTAGAATGGGCCAAGGCACAGGGCAGAGCTCTAAAACATGAGGCATAGAAAGGTTTCGGAGAAATCTGAGAAAATACTCAGTGCATGATGAGCTTCAGATGGATCTTATCCTGGCAGACAAAGAGAAATTTAGGTCACGTGAAACCCAGGAAGCATAGAGACCCACAGCGTGAAGCAGGACTGCTGCATTTGATAGGAATTTTGTGCCCTGAGCAATAACATCCTGTTAAGAGGGTACAGAAGGAATGAAATCCTGCTCACTCTTTTCAGACTCTTGCTTCCTGTAGCTTCCTTGAGTTTCTTCTGAAAACATTTTTTCCTAATATGCTCCTCAATTTGTATGTCTAGAAGGCTGCTCCTTTACTCAGAATGGCAAAATTTTTCTAATTCTTCCAGCTAGAAAGAGAACATTTTATTATAATTTGCAGAGACATGCAAGCCAGATCCGTGGTGGCTCTGGGCTGAAGACAAACTTGGTAGCCTAAGTGTTGAGTCCAGGAAAATCATCAAGTGAAAGGAACTTCCCTAAAGCGGGTCTCTATCTGGCAGAGAATTTATGAAGTTGCTATGAAGCAATTTCTGAAAACTACAAATCCTGGAGTTAAATGAATTGTCTGTATCAAAATAATTCCCAATGAAACTATAAAATTCTACTTTAGTACTTGAAAAGACCCCTCCATATATCATGGAGTGGGGGTAGGGTGAGGGTAAGAAACCTGTTAGTTTCCCAGAAAAAGAAGTAACTAGTCTTCTTTTCCTTTCGGAGAAGGCAATGGCAACCCACTCCAGTACTCTTGCCTGGAAAATCCCATGGATGGAGGAGCCTGGTAAGCTGCAGTCCATGAGGTTACTAAGAGTAGGACATGACTGAGCAACTTCACTTTCACTTTTCACTTTCATGCATTGGAGAAGGAAATGGCAACCCACTCCAGGGTTCTTGCCTGGAGAATCCCAGGGACGGCGGAGACTGGTGGGCTCCCGTCTACAGGGTCGCACAGTCGGAGACGACTGATGCAACTTAGCAGCAGCAGCAGCAGCCTTCTTTTCCTTCAGTGTTGCTCCCCCACACTAGCTGTAAGTTTCATGACAGATTGTGTGCTTTTAATAACTGTATACAACTGACTCAGCAGAGCTCAATAATAAATAGTAGCATAGGGCTCATTGGAGCCAGGTACTATCCTAAGTATTTTATATTTAATAACTTTATATAATATTCCTATAAGGTACTTCCTATTATTATTATTCCTAATTTGTGGATAAGGAACTAAAGCATAAGTGAGCTTTGAGCAACCTGACAATAAATCACACAGGTAGGGTAGGATTTGAACTCAGTCTATCCTCGCCTCAGGGTCTGCCTTCTTACTCACATTTATACTTTTCTGAATTAATGTTTTTATGAATAAATGCACGAATGAGTGACATAATGAAGTATATTCAGAGAAATAGTATGTAATCTTAACTACACTGAATTTTAAACTATTTTTCATCTCTGGGAAAAATTTAATTGAGTGCCCAGTGCTTCAGAAGTTGTGTCTCCTGACTTACATTACATTAAGTGAGAAAATTTCAATAGCAGAGTGTCTCAAAGGACTGTGATGAGAAAATATAATCAGCTATAGGAGCACAAAACTAGGGTGTCCAGGCCAGTCTTGGGGGCATGGTGTGGGAGTTAGGAAACGTTTTAATGATGAAGGAATATCTCAGCTGAAATGAGATAAACAGGATGATCAAAACAAAAAGGATGGAGGAATGTTCTAGGGAAGTATGGTAACCAAGTGAATAATAAATAGTAGAACACACCTGAGGAACAGGCAAAAAAAAACAAAAGTATAGGTGTAGCATACAGTGTAAGAGAGATAAAGCAAAAGATAAAGTCTACAAAGAATGGGCAACAAATCTTAAAGTCCAAACAGATTCAGAAATCAGTGACGAATTCAATGTGGGACAGATCAAAGAAGTGATATGACCAGATTTACATTTGATCATGGAGGCTAATGTATGGAGAATCGAATGGAAGATGCCAAGGCTGCAGGTTGAGTTAGTTTAAAAGGCCTTTCAAGTACTTATATTCACACATAATGAGTTTGAGATGTCTGAAAGATAATCAACTAAATATGTTTAGAAGACTATTCAGTCTCTTGGAATGGAGCTCAGCAGAGAGGTCTGAGCTAGAAAAACCTATTTACATCCTCAGCCTAAAGATGGTTTTCAAAACTCAGGAGGAGGTAAGGATTTCCAAGAAGAATATGTGGTAAGAGGAGTCTCCAAGTCAGAATTCTAAGAAATGTCAACATTTAAGTTTGGATAAAAGAAAATGAGAAAGGGAATAGGGTGTGTATTTCCAAAGCCAAGTAAACTATGTCTAAATCCATCCACAGGTGAACAAATACAAAGTTGAAAATATCTACTGCAAGCCCCAAAGAAGTTGCTCAGGATTGCATTGAACTGTTTCCCACTGGACTTCCTCAGAAATAAACTGAGGACTAAGCACGAAGTATACTTTTTTTTTCTTTTTTTCAAAAAATGTGACCTTAATAGGAAGAGACAGGACAATATTTGGATGGGAGTGTCTGAGTCTCGGAACAAATTGTTCTTTTTAAGATGGCAGAGATGAGAGTATATTCAAGTATTAATGGCAAGTAGCTGATGGAGAAAGAGTGAAGGTACAGTAAATAGAAAGGATAATCATTATAGCTAGAGACCTGAGAAGGAAGGAAGAGAAGGAATCCAAGATCCTGGTCAGGGGATTGACCCAGAAGAAAGAGATCGTATTTGTTCAACTGTAAAGGAACAGGGGAGAAAATAAGAAGGAGGATGCAGATGAGTGAACTGTCAGGAAGACAAGGGAGTTTTCATCTGATGGGTACAATTTTCTTCTGAAGGTAATCAGTTTTGCTGCATTGTGCCCACTTGTATTCTCTTTGTACCTATTGGATGAATAGATAGATATAGAGACAGATCTTTGTTAGGTTATGTATGTGCATATATACATGTATATATATTATATATATCCATATGTACACATGTATATACTTATTTTTATATACACCTAACCTAACATATCTTAATATTCTATTATATAGCATCTATTATACCTCACATATAATACAGGAAATTAATAAATATATGGGGATTAATTTTTTTAATCTCTCATTTTATACTTATGTTAACACCTGAATAAAAAGATGTCAATTAATCTTAAGTGAGAATGAGATTAAAGTGCTTTTAAAGTTATTCTTCTTGTATCTACCACATGCAACAATAAAAGCAAAATAAAACTTGGAGACAAAGAATATTATTCTAATATTTCTATTTCTTGGAGGGCAGTAAATTAGATTGCTTATTATATACAAAGTAACAAATTTTGCTATTTGTTTTCTCCATGTAGTTTTGTTTTAAAAATAATAAAGAATTATCTAATAACATATATTAAAATATGCTCAATAAATCAGTTCCTTGTTTATGTTTATGCCTTAAAATAATTCTCATTCCAGCTACTGGCATACTCCCAACTGCATGTTATAGCTTAAACCTTAGTATAATAACTGTGAGACTGTTAGACAAAGGTCCAAATAAACCTATATTTGCTACCAGAAATTTTTGTGAAAATTTGAGATTAAATTTCATATTCTCTTTTTCATTTAAAAAATGGTGCATGTGTAAATGAAAGCCCAAAAGTTAAACAACTATATCATCAAACACTGTTTTAAAGTGATATTTTAAAAAAACAAAAATAAAGAAATTAAGGCAAAACTAGATACCCAGACTCTGTCAACTCCTCTGACATCAGTTGTAAAGTTTGAAATCACAAGTTTCTTACCTAATTTGAGTTTTGCATATGAAATTTGAATTAGGCAGTTTTCATTCAATCTCCTGTCCCCTTTATACTCCTAACTTTATTGAACTTCAGAACTTCCTTTCAACTTTTGCTGTCTCTAAGGAAGTTCAATTTTCTGTCAAGAGCAAACTTATTTCCTTTCTCATGTGATTCATTATAAATAATGGAATTCATTTCATACTCTTCTAGATGGCAGGTCCCTGTTTCTCTCAACTCAAGTAGGTTGAATTCACTAGTCTCAAAAGACCATTAATTGGTCTTTAGGGTATCATTATACTACCTTTTATTTATATATGACTTGCTGTAAAAAAAAAAAGTCTAATGTTTAAAGTAAATTTGTTTCAGTTAAAATTATCTTCACAACATTCCAGTAAAGTAGATGGAGGCTTACTATCAGTGCGGAGATGAAAAACTTGGTTCATTTTTAAGTGAAATGCTAGGGCAGAACCCAGAAGACCAGATCTTCAGATTGTTAAATAGATTATAGATATCTACTTCTTAAAATTTTGGCCTTACCCAGAGTTCCCTGATTTTTCAAGTATAAAAATGAAGGATATATGTAAATTTCAGTTTCAGATAAATAATGAATAATTTTCAGTATAAGTAGATTTCCATACAGCATCTGGGATATACTAAAAGCATTTCATTAGTTACCTGAAATTCAAATGTATCTGGGCTTCATGTATCTTATCTGGCAACCCTAAATGCTTCTCATCTGAGGAGAAAAATATTGACAACACTGTTTTATTTTTAAATGATTTTAAAATAATATTGCAAATATTATTTGGCCTAAATAACATTGCAAACTCACATTTCCAAATCTCTATTGAGAGTTAAAGTTAGAAATTTGCTCAGAATTCCTTAAAAAAAAACTCAGATCTTCCAAGCTGAGATTCTTATAACCAAATGCCTCTCTTGACAATTGTAATTATTTATTTTAAACGTGAAAATAAAATCAAAGAAAGCTTGACCTGTGTTTAACATCAACCCAAAAAGGAACTAAGGGAAATAGTCAAACAATTTGCAAACTCTTATAAAACTGAGAACTGCTAGATAAACTGAATATGACATGTAGAAAAAAAAATAATGGCACACAAATCTTAGATTAGATATTGAAGGTGAAGAGAAGTAGGACACGACATTAGCATTTACTTTGCCCATAATTATACTTACCATAAACAGTCTAAGAGGACAACATGCTATTCTTATTCTCCAAATACTTGGAGAACCATCAGAAAGACCGTTATCAGTGGCTCACAAACAATGGAAAGTACAATGAATAGTTCTCTCTGGAAATCTATTAATATCTAGGCTCAAAGTCATTTAAAATTATTTTAATGACTAAATGATAAGTGACTAGGTAGCATTAAGAATTGTCAACAAGAGTTGCTAAAGAGAAAATATAGACAAGAGATCAGACTAAATAAATCTCTAAGACTGTCTCTATACTGACAGTCAATTCTTCTAACAAAATGATTTCAAAAAGATCAAAAGTCAGGGCAGAATTTGCATAGAAAAATTTATATAAAAATACTCTGTAGAAATTGCATCATTTGCCAACAGACCCAACCATACTCACTAGTCCAGGGAATCTGCTATCAAATTTGAAATAAAGGGTTATTAATTTTAAAAAATGAGTTACACAATCTTTCTGACTAAGCCAACTTTATATGAGTAGTAAATGGGAAACAATTTGAAACTGCTGTTTTCATGATAATGAAAGGAGGCACTATTAGTGATCACTTAGGTTTGGGATTATCTATTCAGCCTACTTTAAGTCAAAGCTGCTGGTCATAATAACCTTGAATGGTTTTCATGATTTGGGCATAGCCCACGACTTTGCCCACTTTCATACAAATTTCATACAAAAATGCATCTACCTCAATAGGCCAATTTTTAAAATATGAGCAATAGTGTATATCCCTTGTCTTCTACATTTGAACAATAAGTTAAAGGAAAATCTGATTGTCTTGAGAAGTGCAGAAAAGTTATGTAATTCTAGAATTGGCCAAATGAATATAACTCAATAAGCAGCTTGACCACTGCAGATACATGAGAAAATTTAACAACAAAGCAGTGCATTTCCCCAAAAATTACTTGTAAAAGCAGTATCTTCTCAGACATTTGTTTTGTATTATTCAGCTGTCCCTTGTTTTAATCTTGATGTGACTTCTAATTACTCTGTAACTGAAGTTCTTTTTATTAAAAAAAAGAAGACAATACAAAAGTATTAGCCTGCAAAAAAAAAATGTTAAGTGGGTATTGTTATTATATGGGACACATTTATTCAACTTGTTACTGACCATTATTTTTTATATATTAAAACATCATTATCTGCTCCTTGAAGGTTTTAGTGGTTTCAGGGCTTAGCTTCTAATTCTTAATAGTCTAAAGACAACAGGCCTGAAAGGACAGAGCATAAAAGAAACTATTTTACTAAAAGAAAGGACTTCTTAATCCGCATTTGAATTGTGCTCAAAATATATGTCTTACTAACCTTTAAAATTTTTATTTAAGTCCTAGGTCTAGCACAAGAATGTAGCAGTCTGAATATCTTTTCTTACTAAGACTTAAGTATATATCTCATACTGGGAAAAGAATGGAATGCACAAATGCTGTACAATGACTTAGAAATATTTCACAGCTTTGGGGTTTTGTTTTCATTTTCCACTTCAACATTCTAGTGTAATGTCTTTGGTGTTCTGACCACTTGTAAAACCCTCAGTCCCTGTCAACTATGACCAGCAATTAAGAACCCTCCTACCCACTATATACTTAGTCCTTGTTTCCTGTGTTAGCCAAGCAAAAAGATATATCTTTATGCAATAGGTAAGCAGTTAGGAACCAATTTAGTGATGTTTTATTTCTTTTATACTACTCTCAAATAATTTGATTAGCTTTAAAGGAAAAAGGAAAAACTGCTTCTGATTAAAAGTCTAGATTTCACCAAAATTGTTTAAAATGAGGTAAAATTCCTGTATTAACCCCTAAAAATCTAATATTTGATCCTCAAACAAAAGCATTGCTTTTCTGTCCAATTTGATGTCTTTTTCATGCTACCTCAGTGATGGCCAAATAATTGGTTGTTCACTTGTGTCCTTGTCTCCCCCGACAGTTCCACAGATGCCCTGAACAATGCTCCAAAGACTGCTTTCAGTAGGGGCAAATCCTCATTAATCATTCTTGGCTGACAGCACAAGGGGACACCTGCATCTGGTGCAAGAGCCCAGCCATGGCTTGTGGGAGCACGGATTAAAAACTAATCGGTGCGAGGCTACTTTTAACAGGAATGTGATAAACAACAACACACATGTGCACACACACAGACACACACACACACACACACACACACACACATACACCCCAAACAAATCCTCTTATGGCATCCCCATTTACTTAATATCTCAAACTGAAGCTGTGGCTCATCAAAACACCATTCTACTCCAGGAAAGTATATATCAGAGAACCAACCACACGCAGGGTAATGATAAATAGCTGCTAAATTCTTCATGCCTACATCACCCAATGTTAGCATTAAATACTGATGAACTGTCACATAATTTTCATTTAGAAATGATTGCAGTTTCAGCTTCCCATCTTATGGTGCTCATAAATATTTCCCCTACTATATTTCACAAGTTAAATGTATGAAAAACACAAATTTTTTGAGCAAGAGCTCTTGCACTTATGTGATTGCTTTCTTTTATTAAAATAATAAATATGACTATTTTGAAGAAAGGGTTAAAAAGAATCTTGGAAATACCTCCAGGAAATTAAGTATATTGTTATGTACCATTAAAGCTGCTATAACTTGCTTTTTAAATGAAGTGCTCTTTAACTTCACAGAATGCAAGAGTTTCCTTTCACTTGTCACTATTTTCCTAATTGCACCAACTTGGAAGACCAAAAATAATGCATCCCAATTTGTAGCTTTTCTCTTAAGCAAAATATGTTTATAAAGCATCAGAGCATAAAAAGATATGTAGTTAAAATACTTAGGAGATTTAGGGAAAACAATATTTTGATGATTTTTTTAAAAAGGATGTTATAAGCAAGCTAAAACACTTGTAAAGAAAACTGACAAAAGAATATAATGATTAATAAAGTCAATGTTTAGAATTCTCACTTTATAAAAATAAATAAATTTATTCATCAATCAGAGATTAATTATAACATTATAAAGTTAAAACTGAAAGGGTAAACATACTGAATACAATACAGTTTATAATTTCATGCTGGAGATTTTTTATTTGCAAATA
Source organism: Budorcas taxicolor (assembly GCF_023091745.1). NCBI lineage: Eukaryota > Metazoa > Chordata > Mammalia > Artiodactyla > Bovidae > Budorcas > Budorcas taxicolor. Next base: position 43,680,915 of record NC_068918.1, read on the forward strand.
TAATCAGTTTTTGAAGTTCTAGTTTTCAAAATGTATACAAATATGCAGTGCTGCATATTGCATACAAGTTAAAGGTCCTCAGTGTGAACATTTGCTTGCATTTAGTTTGGATATTTAGAATGATTCAGATTTTAATCTTCAGAAGTTTTTAACAGACAAATTATGCTGTCAAAATTGTGCTTTCAAGTCATTATACTATCTCTTAACCTAATTATTTACAAAAGAATTTTAAAAGAATGTGTATGAAGCTGAAGATGGAAGAGTGGATTAAATGCTGTGAGACAATATCTTAATGATCAGTGGAGCATACAGGGGTAGTAAACACTATTTGCTACTATTTAAATGCTATGCAAGAGACACCTCTAATGTCTCCCAGAGGAATCCAAAATATCTTTCTCTTCAATTTTGCTAGAGCCTGTCCCCATGGTAAGGATATAAACTGCCAGGCAGTGGAGCTCTTTTCCCAAAGTCATGCTTCTGTCCTTTGCAGATGCTGTGGTAACACCTCACAACCAAGGGTTCCAAAATCTGTTTGGAATGTAGTACACTTGAATAATCAAGCATAGTATATCCATAACCTATTTAAAGACCCTCCTGTACCTGTCATTTAAATCAGGACTAAGAATTAGGGCATTCCACTCTTCATTGAGAGATATGGAAACACAACCAGAAAGTGTCATTCAGCTCCTTCTAGTGAAAGCTTAGGAATAAGAAGTTGCCTCTCATACAGAAAATACAATTAAGGCAGTAAGGCAGCGGGAAAGAAGAGAAACATAAAGGAAAAAGGGGGAGAGGGAAAGAGGGTAAAAGGGAAGCTCATTGTAAACTTTCTTGCATTCACAGTCTCAGCATAGTCTGTAGTCCATGCCTCTTTTTTTTTTTTTTTTTTCCACACACCATTTCAATTTTTCCCACTCACAGGACAAAAGAATAAATAGTAGGCATTTTCTGTGTTTCTCACAACATTCTCACATAAAGAAGATATTATATCTTCCATTTTGCAAGTGAGAAAATTGAGAATTGAGGAGGTTAAAAAATATGTTTAAGTCACATAGCCAATGAAAAAAAGTTTTCAAATATGATCTGCCTTTCTCCAAAGCACATATTCTTTCCATAAAACCACATTGTGGCAACATTTCCAAATCTCTGAAATTGAATCTAAAAACATTCATCTCTCCACTAAGGTGTATCCTAAAATTTGTCACATTTGCCCATCTTATTTGGTTTACATGTGCCCATAATGCCATCCCACTCATGCTCAACCAGCTCCTTTCCATTTATTCTTTATATCTCAGTCTTGTGTCTCCTCACCAGAATTATTTTCTCCTTGCAATTGCTTTTAAACCACCGTTAACCAATCTCTGCATCACAGTATTCTGCAAAATATTAATAGATTGACTGCAATTACCTGTTGACCTATCTTTATTCTTATCTAGCCTCCATTCCCAGAGATTGGCGGCAACAACTTAACACTGTTTCCATCAGCATGACTAACAACTATGTCTTAAATGAATAATTGAGTGAATGAGCAAAGAATGAAAGATTATGTAGATAATTACTGTAAATAGACTATTAAAGATTTAACTAAGTTTATGAAAAATATGTGAAACAAAATAATTCTAAAACTCCAAGGAAAAAAATCTGGATTTGTCTTCAAATTTGCCTTTAAATTTCAAAATAAAAACATTCATTTTCTTATGTTCTAAAATGCTCCAGAAAAATGGTAGGTGTGTACATTACCTTTGATTATTGATATGTTGATAAGAAGAAGACTTAAAATTCAGATTTAAATAATAATTCAAAAATAAGCTGTATTTATGAAAACAATAAAAAATTTTAATTATCATTTTAACTGTGAATACTGCTTCCTTCGAAATTTTTATTTTTTTTCTGTCTAGTGACAAACATTTTACAAGCTCCAGGAGCATCTTTTTATTTAAGACTGAACATGTATATATAAATGTTTTTAAATGTTTTTTTATTAAGACGTGTTATAGGTGTACAACATAGTGATTCACAATTTATAGCTACACATTTATAACTATTATACAGGAGCATCTTGTTTTAAACTTTATTTCAGTTAATGAAAGAAACCTGAAGCAAAGTTTTCCTTAATTATTTTTCAAAGAATAGAATACCCATTAGATAAGTTTAATTACTTATTACATAGTTTAATATGTAACAGTACATTATTATTTCTGTTTAAAAAAGCAACAACAGATGTAATGTTAAGACTTATTTTTAAAAGATATGCTGAAACCAAATCTAGTCTTCTCTCCCAAAAATAACAATGCATTACATGTCATTTTACATTGAACACTTAAGATTTTTACATTGAAATACTTCTAATTTTGAGAATAGAATTTTAGAGCTATAAAAACATAAATAATAATTTATTTTATTTCCTTTATTCTATGTATTTGGGGGGAAAGCCTAAAGAAGTTTAATGATTTATTCCAGATCATGTGTGCAAGGAATATTAAAATCTATGCCCCATCTCCAAGCCCAGTGGTAATCCCACAGAACATACTATGTATTATTACATGATATATATCCTAAGGATTGGCAAACAAGTCTGATAAAAGAGAGAAACCTTTGTAACAGAGAGCAAAAAAAGGTATCTATTAGAAGGGAAAAAAAAGGAATCTCTGAATAGAGGGCAGAGAAAATGTGAGGTAGGAAAAGTCAAAGAAATTTTAAAAATAAAGTTTACAAAGCTAAAAAAGAAACAAGTCTTCAGAATTAAAGTACTTGATATGTGTCAAGTGGGCTTCCCAGATAGCTCAGCTGATAAAGAATTTGCCTGTAATGCAGGAGACCCCGGTTCAATTCCTGGGTCAGGAAGATCCCCTGGAGAAGGGATAGGCTACCCACTCCAGTATTCATGGGCTTCCCTGGTGGCTCAGATCAAGTGGCACAGAATCCACCCGCAACACAGGAGACCTGGGTTTGATCCCTGGGTTGGGAGGATCCCCTGAAGGAGGGTATGGCAACCCATTCCAGTATTCTTGCCTGAAGAATCCCCATGGACAGAGGAGCCTGGTGGGCTACAGTCCACGAGGTTGCAAAGAGTCAGACATGACTGAGCAAGTAAGTACATATGTCAAGTAGAGTGGCAGGAGTGGGGAGTACACACTTTTCATAGATTCTAGTTAAATTGCAATATTCTGAAGACAAAAGAAAAAACACCTAAAACCTTTCAGAGAGTATATTGAATAAGCAATGAGATTCAAAATGATATAAACCATTTTATATTAACCATAATTTGCATTAGAAGACAGTAGTCTGCATTAGAAGACAAAAATGCCTTCAAAATTCTGAGAGAAAATTATTTTGATCCTATAATTCTATACCTAATCTCTCAATCAGTTGTCAAACCAAAATAAAATATTTTAGATCAGCATAAACAAGAAAATATATCACCTATAATGAAACATTTTCAAGTGTGTTCTCCAAAAAAATAAAAATGAGAAGGCTAAAAAGGCTGGTGACAAATGTATATGAAAACGTTGCATTTAACTATAACCAAGAAGTAGTGAAGAACATTTTATATAACTTAACATTCTAATTAATGTCCTTGACCCTTGTTAGACATTGTCATCTCTATGGGTCTAGGCCCAATGTTGTTTTTGTTTAGTCACTAAGTTGTTTTTGACTCTTGCCACTCCACAGACTGTAGTCTGCCAGATTCCTCTGTCCATGGGATTTAACATTGAATAACTGTTATATAAGCACAAGACTATAAATGCCATTTATACTGAAGATCATATGTAGATTCAAGCCACAGTTAAGTTTGGAAGATCTGATTTTATATAGTTAGAGAGCAAACTTTGGCAATGTGAAATAACTATATTATAAAATGATAACTATAAAAATTTAGCTATTAAAAGTAGAAGAGGAAGACAGAGCTAGTGTACTAAATTATTTCTAGTAGGGATTCAAAAATACTAACAAAATATGATAAAAATCAAGAAATTTATGAATATTTTAAAATATAATGGCAACCATCAAATAATTTAAAAGTGAAAATTAAGAATCTTTGTTTCTGAAAATTAGAAGCCTAGAGAAGCTGACTTTTACTATTTATTCAGATTCTTCTGAACCATTGAATTATTTTCACCATGTGCAAATATTAACTTATTAAAAATATTTTATTGGAGGCACAAAGCAGAAAGTCAAACTATAATACGTTGGCATCACCGTACTTATCTTGCTTCTGATATCTTCCTAAAACTGGGTAGAGTAGCAGCCCTAGGAGTTCAGACCTCTGGAAAAAGAGTGTCATAACTGGAACTAAACTCAAAATTTTAAATTGGTGATTTAAATCAATGCAGATACAGCTAAAACATAACAAAGAGTGCAATGGCAAAAATGCACCTTAATTAGATGTGTGAGAATTGACTATGAAACAAGCATTGTGCTGTACCAGATTTTAAAAGGTGCCTAAAATATGGATCTCACTTTTACTGGGAAATATGATCAATTGTATGATAAATATCTACTCATTCATTTAACAAATTTTTATTAAGCATGTAGTATACTCCATGAACATACTTATTTGTAAAGTAACAAAACTAGTGAATCAGTCTTAAATATCTACTGAATGTTACTGAACTTAAACACTGAATTCTCCACCTTAACTAAGTTAATAGAGGATTTCTTTGTTATGAGGCTCTAATTCTAATTTTGCTTTGTAATTTAAAAAATAAGCTAGAATTCAGTATACATAGTTTGTTCATTCTCCTTCTATCCGTATCTACTCTACCAAATTATCTATTTTCAGATACCTAGTAAACCGATTCTAGTCATCCACTGTTGACTTGCCTCAGTATCTCATTCATTCATTCATTCATCTATTCATCCAGAAAATACTTACTACATATTAACTCTGCACCAGGCATAGTTCCGTGCTCTGGAAAAACAGCAGTAAACAAGAAGAAAGCCAAAGCCCTCGTGGAGTTTACATTCAGAACGTACCTCCTATTTCAAAAATAAAACTTCATTCCTTTAGTAGCCTTGTTCAACTCATGCATTTGAGAAATGTTAATGGCCATAGAATTATTATATAACAAATTATCATCTGTTTACAAAGAAGGAAAACAAGATTAGGAGAGAATGAACAATTGGCCTAAAATCAAACAGAAGCAGACTTCTTGACTGGAAGTGGAAGAGAGACTTACTTTGGTCTCCTTGAGATTAGTGGGAAATCCAGTCTTTAAGTTGCAAAATATATTTTCTGTACATTAGCAAAGGAAAGTTAAAATTACATATAGAGTAGATGAAAAATTACAGTATGGCATAGTGCCCTGAAATGTGTAGTGTATGAAAATACCTATAAATTTTATCTTAAAAATCTAGAAATGAAAAAGGTAATTAAGACTTCAGTCACATTAAAGTGGCTTTTTTTAGCCTAGGTTAAATAATATTAGAGCAATTAGCATGTCAGAGTTTTGCAGATACTTTTTTTTTTATATTTCTTATATTCCCTAAAGTAAAGGGAATAATTAACTGAAATCCAATTAGTGTAGACTTAGAACACCTGTTTCTGAAATCCTTTGAATAACTATCATATTATTATTTTTTTCTTAGTCTTTGTTTTAAGATGAAACACACATCCCTATCCAGTTGCTCTTAGGAGCTGGGAGATTTGCATATCACATAGAAGAAAAGTACCTGTTTGTAAAAGAAACTAAAAAGATTAAAAAGACCAAAAGAGTTGTGGATATATTAGAGCAGCTACTGTTTCTTAACCCTCTTTTGACCAAACACAAATTTGTAAAATCTCATTCAGAGCTGAAGAGGATGATATAGATTCTATTTTTTAAATAGCCATAATAAAATCATGTGGTGTGAAATGCACACCAAAGAAGGAAATAAACATTTCTATTGGGGGACATACTTAATATCTTATTTTTCAAATAATAGTGGTGAGAACTACATGTTTTATTATGATAGCAGAAATAGTATATTATGGTAATTTTTAGAGATCAATAAGGTGTCAAAGCAGAATAACTATCTAACTGAAAAAGGCATTACAAATAGGAAAAGGTATAAGGAGAAGGAAAACGCAAAGGAATCAGTACAAAATACATCAGTCATTTCACTAAATGCCAGGCAAAATTTTTTCATTAAACAAGAACATCTGATCAAGTTTTAAAGCAAAATCCAGTTATATGCTGGAAACCAAAAAATCTTACAGACTTAGAAATTAAAAGTCCATTTCTCACTATTCTTGGAATCAATTGAAAAAGAAATCAAAGAGAAAATACAAACTGTTTAAGAAGCAATGCAAAGAGAATGGTTTATAATGAAAATATGAACACCAACGGTACCTTTTCAGTAAGAAAGTTAGGTGGATGAAAGATTCTGAGAAGCAATGGAACTTCCATCCCTACTCTGTGACTTTGAGAAGTTATCTCTATTTCCAATGGCCATTTTAAGAAGTTTATTTACATTATCCGAGTAACCTCACCTCAGGATCCGCAGTTGCAAATCCAGTATATGACCCTGTAGATGACTACCTTCTGTCTCCCCTTTAGCTAAATTTTTTTGATCACTGCATTTATCATTCACCTTGATAAGGTAAGGATAAAAAAAAAAATGACTGAGAAACAAGCTGTAAGAATGTTCATTTCTCTAACTGTTCATAATTCCAGAATAAAATGATATGGGAGTGACTTAAAAGGAACTTAAAATGAATTCATTTTGGAATATGAATACTTTGGTACCAATAATATTAAATAGCTTTCTTTTAGATCTCTTTTTACATTCCTTTTTAAAATCTAAGAAAATATTCCTTTGAAAGAAATTATATAGAAATGTGAATCAGAGCACACGCCAAAATACAGATGAAGATAATACAATAAAGCTTAAATTAATGTTTGTTCTATGTAAGATAGGCAGAATACATTGAACTTAAATGATTTTTTAAAAATCTGGCACCATTTGGAACCATAGTTTCCAATTACATATAATGCAAGCCAGATATATAATTTTAAATTCTCCAGTGGCCACATGAAAACAAATTTTTAAAGGTGATATTAATTTTAATTATAATTGTATTGAAGCTACTATATCTCAAATATCATTTTAAGGTATAATTTATATAAAAAGTGATTCATGACATACTTTTCATCCCTTTTTATAATACGTCTTCAAAATTCAGTGTATATTTTACTTAAAGCACATCTCAGTTTGGAAAAGTTACATTTCAGTGCTCAGCAGTCACGTGAGATTATCATATTCATATAGAATAGCAATAATTGTACACACTAGAGAACACTCAGAAATCCAGAGACCCAGTAGTAATTTCCAGGTCCACTCCTTTTATCTTATTGGTAGATCATTTAAAATTCTATTTAGCAAAAGAAGATTCACTCAGTGACCACAAGCTATTGAACTCTAATTAGATCCTTTTGTAGCCAAATGTTTCCCTGCCCTTGCAGAGTTCCCAACTGAAATACACAGGTAAAACAGGAGAGTAAAAAGTTCCAAATATGAAGCAAAAGTCTATTTAAAGAACAAGTTCACAAGGCAATGTTTAGAGTCTAATTTTAAGTTATCATACCTGAGGGAATTTACGTTGATAAAATTATAGAAAAATTACATGTAATTTTTTATGCAGTGGTTACTGATCTACAGTTTTCAATCAGACTGGCATTTTTAAGTATCTTTAGTAGAGACAAAAGTACCTTTAACAGTGACATTCTACATAGTCTGGTCTATTTCTTTATATTTGTTTTTCCTTAAATCTCATTAATTATATTTTCATTTAGGTGATTCTAATGTAAGGCCTAGTGTTTTATCAAAAATTCCTTATTGAAATTCCTTTCTGTAAATCAGTGTTAATTTGATTTCTCCAGGTCAGCTTAATGCAATCACCCTAAAAACCTAATTTATAGAACAGTAACACATGAAATGCACATGGTGGGGTCTTGTTTTATCTTCTTGTATGTTGATTTATCCAGACTCCCTGCGCTGCTATATGATAATTAGTCTTCATCTTGACACTTTCTCCTTCACCTTTGATCATACACTCCATGCTTTTATTCTCTTTGGTCAGAATTTTACTATTATGCAGATACAATTCATAATCCGAAATCCTTGTTAGTCTTGAATCCCTATCATGATTGTTCCTAGTTAACTGCTTGGTGACATGTTTTATACCAAGTCAAATATTTAAAAATTACTGACAAAATTAGCCAGTCTGAATTGTAAGTTTATAACAGAAATCCAGGCCTATTTCAAACTGTGCATGTGACAAAAAACAAGACCATGGTGAAGGAAAAGAAAATATACCTTAAAATATTCCATAAATGATAATACAGATTTCAAACTTCATGATTCATTTGAGAATTTTAGCTGTGGTTGAATTTAATAGTCTGAATATATACTTGCATATTCTGCTACAATTTTTTCATTCATGGATACACTCCCATTGCATAGAATATATTAAGAAGGTATTACAAATAGAACAACTTGACTAATTCACTGCTCATTATATCTATGTAAACTTTATAAAGAATCTTGTCTTGGCTCATTTCCATACATTTTTATTTTGCCACATGTTCAAATTCACTAAAAAGTTAAGTATGAATTTTAATGCCCTACACAATATTTTGACTACATTCATATTTAAAGAGAAAAGCATTCATTGAAAGAATAATAAGCATATATTTTTTCTCACCAAAGGGAAAATATAAATGGAAATGAATAGGATGAAATAAATGTTTGTTAATTACATACATTTTCCCAGCTGTTGAAACCAATGCATATACTCAAAAGATATTGACTTCACAAAATAAATATCTTTAAAAAAAACCTTATTTCAAAATGGGAAAATGTGCTATTTATTCTAGAAAATTATTATAATGGATGTTACACCCACAGAAACTTTGGGCAAGTGGAGGGAAAATATTAATAAAGTCCTCTGGGTGAAGAAAGAGGACACAAGGTAAGAAGATCTGACAGGACCGTAAGCCTGGTGGGCAGGTTATAGAGTAGAAAGAAGGGTCAGATGCACAAAGAGGAGGCAAGGCAAGCTGGGGTAAAAAGCCAATTAGTGGATTAAAGGGTATGAATCTGAGTTCTAAAACACAGGGGTGATAATATAGGCAGCTAGGGAGAGGATTAAAATAAAGAAGTGATAACAGTATTCAGTTGAGAGGGAAGGCTGTCAAAAATGTAAATAGGGGAAAGAAAGGTAAAACAATGAAAACAAAAAGCTGACATTTACTCAAGGGTTATAGTAGCAGAAACTCAAAGGGGTAAATGTGATGGTTTTAGCTCTAAGTGTTCTGAAATCATTAACAGAGGACCAAGGCAGATGGAAAATTTGGTCCCAATTACAGGAAATCAAATGGACTGCAAAGGAGAAGAGGGAAAGAACCCATTTCATTTCCCGGTTGCTTTTCTTGAATACATCATATTAGACAATAAAGCCTGACATCCACAGATAGATTATTACTAGAATGGCACTGTATTATTTAGGACAATACATTAACGATAAATCTGGTGTTTGACAAGTCTTAAGAATGTGATATTTCAGAGTGAATCACTAAGGCTAGATAGTGTTGAGTTTTCAATTGCTAATTTTTTATTTAAATGTTTATATAACCCAGCTTATATTCGTATCACTTCATTAAAGTATTTTGTTAATAGTTCTTGAAATGAAAGTCTATTAATTTGGGGAAAATTTTGGCCTTTGATTAATTTTGAATACATAATTCAGTTGATGCTTTATTAGTATCTACTAATGCTAATAAAATTTTTAAAGTCTATCATGGGTATCATATTAAATTTCAATGTATGACACTTTTTAGCCACATATTACAAAGAGATATGTCTTTACCCATTATTCCATCAAAAATTGGTACTAAGCACTCAAAAGAAAAGCAAAAATTTACAATTAGAATTTTCATCCTTGTTCTGACTACATTTCAGATAACTTTTTATAACATAAAAAATGCTTTTATTCAATCAAGATTCCGATTATTGGTAGAACATCATATTTTTCAATTAAAATGACAAAATGAATGATTTAGAAAAGTTTAGTGAAGATAGATGGGACAAATTGTGATAAGGACAACATATGAGTTTAAAATATTTAAAACTATTATGTAGTGTATATGAAGATAGCTGTCTTATACAAGTGAAAATTGAAATTTCATCTTAATAACAAGTTGCTTGTAATTGCAATGAAAATGGACTATGATTTAAAATTTTTCTGACCAGCAACTCCTAAAGCAGACTCTCATAAAGTATGATTGAAACACACACGTGGACATAGAAAAATTAAGCTAAAAACAAACTAAAGTGAAAGCTGACACTAAGACCGCTTCATAGACTGTCAAAGCTACACTTCAGGAACTGGTAGTAAGTGGGAAAAAATGTGAAATTTGCGTGTGTCTGTGCCTCTCCTGACTCAGGAATCTAGGCACTATGCAACAAGAAAACTGGGGAAAATGTTGTTACTCTCTCAAAGTACACACCTTTGGAGCTGAAAGAATTTCCCAACAAATTACATAAGAGAAACATTTTTATTTCTCATGGTGTCCTAATAAGGCCTTTCTCAAAAAATATATTTCCTAGAACAGAGTTTAGAGTCATAATGACCAGTGCACATTTTCATAAGTTTGGATTTTGCAATAATGTTTTCAAAAACCTGATAAGACACCAGACGAAAATAACAAAAGACTAACTACAATGGAACAAACAATCAAACCAGCCTCAGACTTCTCCTTTATAACATTAGGTGCCAGAAGGAACTGGCAATAGCTGATTTTTGAGATGAAAGTGTGGTAATGCAACAATTCAGTCTCATGCTAAATTATATTTTATGTGCCGGAAAAAATTCTATGTATTACTAAAAAAATTATTGAGGACATATTCCAAAAGACCAGGAAATGAGAGATTAGAATTAAAAATTTTCCCTGGTGATCCAGCCATTAAGAATCGGTCTTCCAATGTAGAAGACTTTCCTGGTAGTGCAGTGGTTAAGAATCTGCCTTCCAATGCAGGGCACATGGGTTCAATCCCTGGTTGGGAAACAGAAATCCCACATGTCTTGAGGCAACTAAGCCCATGTACCACAACTAGACAAGCCAGTGTGCCACAATGATTGGCTGATGCAGCCAAATAAATAAAATTAAATTTTAAAAAATTTAAGAGGGAAAAAAGAGAGCAATATTTCAATCAATAATACTCTCTAAAACTCAATTACTACAAACCATCCACATGCTGGACATATTACAACAAATGCACTCCATAATACATAATAAGCTCACACATAATTAGAGAAAATCCTTAGGTATTAATAAAAATAAAGAATAAATTTAGGAAATAAAAAATGGGTGAACTTAAATTCAAACAGTACTCACTCTGGGACAAAACTGATCCAAAGAAACAGAGTTCTAGAGTAAATATATATATATATATATATATATATATATATACACACACACATATATATATATACATATATATATACACACACATATATATATATAAAATCTCCCGTGGAAACGTGTAGTCTTAGGCCTGTTTACATAAAGGTCAATGGTTCAAATACATATCCTAGCTAATCTATTAATAGAAGTAAGGAAGAATAAATACACAAACTACAGAAGACAACCATTTGAAACAATAAACTAAAAATCATAAGTTATTACTTCACAAAACTCTATGCAAATAAACTTGAAAATCCAGAGGAAGTGGGTAATTCCTCAGGAAAACACAATGTACCAAATCGATACTTACCAGATGCATAGATAGAGATAGAGACAGACATCCTAAAGCCAATATCTAACATAATTGAATCAACGTGCTGCAGTGCTGTGCTGTGCTTAGTTGCTCAGTCGTGTCCGACTCATTGCGACTCCATGGACTGTAGCCTACCAGGCTCCTCTGTCCATGGGAATTCTCCAGGCAAGAACACTGGAGTGTATTGCCATGCCTTCCTCCAGGGGATCTTCCAACCCAGAGATCAAACCCGGGTCTCCTGCATTGCAGGCAGATTCTTTACCATCTGAGCCACCAGGGAAGTCCAAGAACATTGGAGTGGGTAGCCTATCCCTTCTACAGGGGAACTTCCTGACTGAGGAGTCAAACCGGTGTCTCCTGCATTGTAGGCGCATTCTTCACCAGCTAAGCTACCAGGGAAGCCCAACTGAATCAATAGGAAACACGAAAGACGTTTCCTCTGTTTACGATCAGGAATAAGACAAAAAATTTTACTATCTCTAGTTATAACCATGCATTTGAGGTATTAATTAAATCAGAAAAGAAACTATAACATTTTCATTTGTCTTCAGGTATTTTTCTTCTTTGCTTTCTTCAGTGATCGATTGGTTGTTCAATAGTACATTGTTTAGACTCCAACTGTTTGTGAGTTTTGCAGGTTTTTTCCCTTGCAGTTGATTTCTAAGCTAACAGCATTTTGGTCAGAAAAGACACTTGCTATGATTTTAATTCTCTTAAATTTACTGATACTTCTCCCGCGGCCTTTCATTTTATCTATCCTGGAGAACGCTCTTTGTGCACTGGAAAAGAATGCGTATTCTGTTGCTTTTGGATGCAATGTTGCACATATTTCTGTTAATTTCAGGAAGATCTCCTGGAGAAGGAAATGGCAACCCACTTCAGTATTCTTGCCTGAAAAATCGCTTGGATGGAGGAACCTGGTAGGCTACAGTCCATGGGGTCGCAAAGAGTCAGACATGACTGAGCGACTTCACTTTCACTTTCTTTAATGTATAGTTTAAGTCCAGTGTTCCCTTACTGATTTTCTGGCTGGATGATCTGTCCACTGATGTAAGTGGGGTTTTAAAGTTTGCTATTATTATTGTGTTATCACCAATTTCTCCTTTTATGTCTGTTAATATTTGCTTCAAAACATCTATTTCTGCTTTACTGACTATGCCAAAGCCTTTGACTCTGTGGATCACAATAAACTGTGGAAAATTCTGAAAAAGATGGGAATACCAGACCACCTGACCTGCCTCTTGAGAAACCTGTGTGCAGGTCAGGAAGCAACAGTTAGAACCAGACATGGAACAACAGACTGGTTCCAAATAGGAAAAGGAGTACGTCAAGGCTGTATATTGTCACCCTGCTTAATTAACTTCTATGCAGAGTACATCATGAGAAACGCTGGCCTGGAAGAAACACAAGCTGGAATCAAGATTTCCGGGAGAAATCTCAATAACTTCAGATATGCAGATGACAGCACCCTTATGGCAGAGAGTGAAGAGGAACTAAAAAGCCTCTGAGTGAAGAGGAGCTAAAAAGCCTCTTGATGAAAGTGAAAGAGGAGAGTGAAAAAGTTGGCTTAAAGCTCAACATTCAGAAAACAAAGATCATGGCATCCGGTCCCATTACTTCATGGGAAATAGATGGGGAAACAGTGGAAACAGTGTCAGACTATTTTTTTGGGCTCCAAAATCACTGCAGATGGTGATTGCAGCCATGAAATTGAAAGACGCTTACTCCTTGGAAGAAAAATTATGAGCAACCTAGATAGTATATTCAAAAGCAGAGACATTACTTTGCCTACTAAGATCCATCTAGTCAAGGCTATGGTTTTTCCAGTGTTCATGTATGGATGTGAGAGTTGGACTGTGAAGAAGGCTGAGCACCAAAGAACTGATGCTTTTGAACTGTGGTGTTGGAGAAGACTCTTGAGAGGCCCTTGGACTGCAAGGAGATCCAACCAGTCCATTCTGAAGGAGATCAACCCTGGGATTTCTTTGGAAGGAATTATGCTAAAGCTGAAGCTCCAGTACTTTGGCCACCTCATGCGAAGAGTTGACTCATTGGAAAAGACTCTGATGCTGGGAGGGATTGGGGGCAGGAGGAGAAGGGGACGACAGAGGATGAGATGGCAGGATGGCATCACTGACTCGATGGACGTGAGTCTGAGTGAGCTCCGGGAGTTGGTGATAGACAGGGAGGCCTGGCGTGCTGATCAGTTCAGTTCAGTTCAGTTCAGTCACTCAGTCATGTCCAACTCTTTGCAACCCCATGGACTGCAGCATGCCAGACCTCCCTGTCCGTCACCAACTCCCAGAGCTTACCCAGATTCATGTCCATTGAGTCAGTGATTCTGTCCAACCATTGCATCCTCTGTCGTCCCCTTCTCCTCCCGCCTTCAATCTTTCCCAGCATCAGAATCTTTTCCAGTGAGTCAGCTCTTCACATCAAGTGGCCAAGTATTGGAGTTTCAGCTTCAACATCAGTCCATATATATTTAAAACTTTTTTTTTCAACTGATCCCTTGATCATTAATGTAATGTCATTCTTTGTTACTTGTTGCAGTCTTTGTTTTAAAATTTATTTTATCCGCTGTAACAATTGAGACCCCGGCTTTCTTTGGATTTCCATTTTCATGGAATACCTTTTCCTATACTTTCACTCTCAGTCTGTGTGTGTCTTTATATCTGAAGTGAGTCTCTCTTCTCTCATGATTTCATGCATATCTTTGGTATTATTTTTAATCCATTTCTCTTTTTCATATGTGTATCTATTATAGATTTTTGATTACCACAAGTATATGTATATATGAATGATTATTTTAAGATGCTGATCTCTTAAATTCAAAGGCATTTTAACAAACCTGAATTTTTATACTCATCATATTTGCTATTTTTGAAATCATATTTTTCATCTCTTTGTTTTGTGTGTCCCTTAAATGCTTATTGTGGATATAGGTGATTTTACAACCTTAATCTTTAACCTTCTTACTGGCTTTATACATGGTTAATTTATTACCTTTATTATGTATTTGCCTGTACCAGTGAGATTTTGGAGAAGGCAATGGCACCCCACTCCAGTACTCTTGCCTGGAAAATCCCATGGACGGAGGAGCCTGGTAGGCTGCAGTGCATGGGGTCACTAAGGGTTGGACACGACTGAGCGACTTCACTTTCATTTTTCACTTTCATGCATTGGTGAAGGAAATGGCAACCCAATCCAGTGTTCTTGCCTGGAGAATCCCAGGGATGGGGAAGCCTGGTGGGCTGCTGTCTATGGGGTCACACAGAGTCGGACACAACTGAAGTGACTTAGCAGCAGCAGTAGCAGCAGCAGTGAGATTTTTCCTTTTGTAATTTTCACGTTTCTAGTTGTGATCATTTCTTTTTTTCCCTTAGAGAAATCCCTTTAACATTTATTTTAAAGTTGGTTTGCTGGTGTTAAACTCTTTGAACTTTTGCTTTTCTGTAAAACTTTTGATCTCTCCATCAAATCTGAATGAAAGTCTTGCCAGGTAGATTATTCTTGATTATAGGTTTTTCCCTTTCATCACTTTTAATACATTGTGCCATTCCCTTCTGACCAGCAGAGTTTCTGCTGAAAACTGAGCTGATAGTCTTAGGGGAGTTCACTTGCATGTAACTTATTGCTTTTCCCTTGCTGCTTTAAATATTCTTTCTTTAATTTGCCACTTTAATTACAATCTGTCTTTGTATGGCATTTGTTGGATTGATACTGTCTGGGACTCTCTGTGCTTCCTGGACCTGGATGTCTGTTTCCTTTCCTAAGTTAGGGTAGTTTTGAGGTGCTATACTTCAAACATTTCCTCTGCCCTATTCTCTTTTTTTCCTCTTTCCAGGACCCCTATAATGTGAATGTTAGTACAACTGATTTTGGCTCTTGAACTGTCCTTATTTCTTTTTTTTTTTTTCCTTTTTCTTTTCTTTCTTTAATCCCAGTGACTTCTATAACTCTGCCTTTCAGTTTGTTGATATGTTCCTCAGTATCGTCTAATCTGAAGCTTCCCAGGTGACTCAGTGGTAAAAATCCATCTGCTTAATGCAGGAGATACAGGTTCAATCCCCAGGTTGGAAAGATCCCCTGGAGAAGGAAATGGCAACCCACTTCAGTATTCTTGCCTAGGAAATCCCATGGACAGAGGAGTTTGGTGGGCTACTCTCCACAGGGGTCACAAAAGAGTCAGACACAACTTAGTGACTAACAATTAAAATACATAGTGTATATTATTATAGAATATATACAATTAAATAATATATTAATATAACACATAATTACTCATATTTAGTAAATTTATATTTAAAACATGTTGATAAATCATATATTAATAAATGTGTGTGCTAGCCACTCAGTCATGCCTACCTCTTTCTGACCCTATGGATGGTAGCCCACTGGGCTCCTCTGTCCATGGAATTCTCCAGTCAAGAATACTGGAGTGGGCTGACATTTCCTTCTCCAGAGGATCTCCCTGACCCAGGGAACAAATCCTGGTCTCCTGCACTGCAGGCAGATTCTTTACTGTCTGAACCACCAGGGAAGCCATATTAACAAATATACAGTTTAAATTTTAATACTTTAATAAATATACATACTATATAAATATACTACAGCTTTTAATTACTATATATTTATATATTATTATATATATTATATTATTTATGTATTCAATATACTAGGTATTATGTTTATGTACAATATTTAATATGTGAGTCATATAAACTCTTTATATAGTCAGTCATAGCTAACTGTTTGTGGTCTCACATTGTAGGCAGATTCTTTACTGAGCCACCATGGAAGCCCCAATCAAAAATTAAGTTTAATCAAAAATACAAAAACACTAAAATTTAATGCAAATATGAATTAATTTAACTGGATATTAGATTTATAACATAAATGTTTGAGCATGAACACACACACAAGTAATTTAAGTAAATTTTGAACACAATATTATGACTATAAATCTTTGATCAAGTATATTTTAAAGACAAAAAAATAACTTAAAAAAATTTTGTTTGCTTAGCAATGTTGCTGTGGCAGTGGTATTAGTGTTGTAATTCTGAAAATATTTTGTGTGTACTGTACTAAATGAGTAAATATATCTATGTTCTTATGAGTCAGGATAATCACTGTGCGCGAAGATTCAAACATGGGCTAGGGGAAGTGTGAAGTGTGAAGAGCCCTGCAGTGTAGATATCGGAGTAAGATATATACGTATATACACATATGTACACACATATATGGGCTTCCATGGTGGGTCAGCAGGAAGGAATCTGCCTGCCAATGCAGGAGATGCAGATTCAATCCATAGGTTAGGAAGATCCCTTGGAGAAGGAAATGACAACCCACTTCAATGTTCTTGTGTGGGAAATCCCATGGACAGAGGAACCTGGTGGGCTGCAGTCCATGAGGTCACAAAGAATCAGGATGACTTAATGATTAAACAACAGTAACCATACACATACATATATATTATTCTAGTCTATCCCCTGAAAATACATAGAAAAAATACGCACAGCAGAAGACGCAATCTTGGTTTCTAAGTACAATTCCATACTAAAAAGAACCAAGAATCACTGGAGAAATGGTTGATTCCAGGTTTGGGGCATGGAAAGTTTAAGGCAAGCTTGCAGTGTCTTGCTGAGCTACAAAGCAAGGAAGTAAAAGAGGGAGGAGGAAGAGAGAGTTCTTTCTCAAAGGAGGTCTATTAATAAACATAAAATAAATGATATAGATTTTAAAAATTATCATTTTGTAAGCATTAACACGATGTTATTCAAGTAAAGACCATTATGAATACTAAAAATATTGAATGAAATATTTGTTGAGAACAGGATATTTTTACAAAGTATCACCCACAGTTATCTATCAACTGCAAAAGAAAAATATACCTTTACAATAAGAGAATCTCAGAGATGTCGCCTTACAAATAATTAAAACCATCACCACTAATGGAACAAGCCAACATTGCACGTCTCCTGACATAATATAGGCTTCCCTGATGGCTCAGACAGTAAAGAATCTACCTGCAATGTAGGCAACATGGGTTCAATCCAGAGGGTCAGGAAGAACCCCTGGAAAAAGAAATGGCAACCCACTCTGGTATTCTTGCCTGGAGAATCCCACGGACAGAGCAGTCTGTCAGGCTACAGTCCATGGGATTGTGAAGAGTCATACACAACTGAGTGACTAACACTTTCAACATGACATAATACAACAAGGATACAACATCACCTGTATAGTATTCTTAACAAAATGTTTAACTTGATTCCAATAATACAGCAATAATATGTAAAATGTTATACAAACAACTAGTCTAGACTTTTCAAAAGCTTCAAAGTAATGAAAAACTAAGAGACTGTTTTAGATTTAAATAAAATTTTAAAAGCTAAGTATATTGAATAATCTTTGTCTAAATTATGAGCTGAAATATAAAGCAACTATGAGATTATTAATAGAATAATTAGAAATTTTTAATATGGGCCAATATCAGGTAATATTCTGACATCAATTTTATATATTTTGAATGTAAAAAAAGCATTAAGATAATGAAGAAAATGTCTTTGTTTTGAAGAGATATATGTTGAACTATTTAGGGGTGAATTATCATGATGTCTGAAACTGATTTCCAAATGGTTCAGCAAATGTATATCCATATATCTGAGAAAGAGACAGAGAGAGAGCAATGGCAAATATGGTAAATCAGTTAACAATTAGTGACTCCAGACAAAGAGCATATAGAAATTTTTTAGTTTATCTGAGAGTTTAAATTTTTTCAAAATAAAAACTTGGGAATTTTTTTTAAAGCAGTATTAATAAACTAACAAAGCATTAATGAAAGAATTCAAAAATTAAATTGTACAAAACTAAGACTATTGACGACATCATAATATAATTATAGTCAGTTGATTTAACAGTTTCTTAGCATCTAAACAAAGCATGTATCCTTTGTTCAGCACACTACTTTCCCTATTTTAAAGAGATATTCCTATCATAGGTAGAATTACAATTTTCTTAATTTTCACATCCACCAAATATGTGTAGTAATTCACAAGAATGTTTAGTCTTCTGTTAATTCCAGAAGTGTATTGTAGATTTTGTAGTAAACAGAAGTTGGGCGGGGGTCATAAATCTAATGATAGCAAAATCACAAATTAATATCCAATTTGGCATCAAGGAACCATGGCTTCAAGTCCTACATCTTTTATTCACTAGAGGTACAGTTACCATCTAACTTAAACTTCACATTTTTTACTAGTAGCATGCATATATGAACATCTAGTTCATTCCTGGCTCTGAAGAAGTAGTTAAATCATAGATACCATATAATGGCATAATGTCTGGCCAAATTAGGGATTTCATAAATTGTAGCTGAACATCCATTGGATCATAGGGAAAGAAAGACAGTTACAGAAAAAACATCTATTTCTGCTTTATTGACTACGCCTAAGCCTTTGACTGTGTGGATCACAATAAACTGTGGAAAATTCTTCAAGAAATGGGAATGTCAGACCGCCTGACTTGCCTCCTGAGAAATGTGTATGCAGGTCAAGAAGCAACAGTTAGAACCAGACATGGAACAACAGACTGGTTCCAAATTGGGAAAGAAGTACATAAAGGCTGTATATTGTCACCCTGTTTATTTAACTCATATGCAGAGCACATCATGTGAAATGCCAGACTGGATGAAGCACAAGCTGGAATCAAGATTGCCAGGAGAAATATCAGTAACCTCAGATATGCAGATGATACCACCCTTATGGCAGAAAGTGAAGAAGAACTAAAGAGCCTCTTGATGATGAAGAAGAACTAAACACCTTCTTGATCAAAATGAAAGAGGAGAGTGAAAAAGCAGGCTTAAAATGCAACATTCAAAAAACTAACATCATGGCATCCAGTCCCATTACTTCATGGAAAATAGATGGGGAAACAATGGAAACAGGCACAGACTTTATATTTTGGGGCTCCAAAATCACTGTGGATGGTGACTGCAGTCATGAAATTAAAAGACATTTGATCCTTGGAAGAAAAGCTAGGACTAACCTAGACAGCATATTAAAAAGCAGAGACATCACTTTACTGACAGAGGTCCATCTAGCCAAAGCTACGGTTTTTCCAGTAGTCATGTATGGATGTGAGAGTTGGACTATAAAGAAAGCTGAGCGCCTAAGAATCGATGCTTTTGAACTATGGTGTTGGAGAAGACTCTTGAGTTCCCTTGGACTGTAAGGAGATCAAACCCGTCAATCCTAAATGAAATCAGTCCTGAATATTCATTGGAAGGACTGATGCTGAAGCTGAAGCTCCAATACTTTGGCCACTTGATGCAAAGAACTGACTCTTTGGAAAAGACCCTGATGTTGGGAAAGATTGAAGGCAGGAGGAGAAGCGGACAACAGAGGAAGAGATGCTTGGATGGCATCACCGACACTATGGACATGAGTTTGAGCAAGCTCCGGGAGTTGGTGATGGTCAGTGAAGCCTGGTGTGCTGCAGTTCATGGGGTCGCAAAGAGTCGGACGTGACTGAATGACTGAACCAAACTGATCTGAGCCTGTTATTGTCTAACAGAAGCAATGTTGTAACACAGTTTTGACACTTAAACTTGATTCTTTCTATAATAATATAGACATGATGCAGTTTATAAGAGAGGATACATTGAATTCATGAGTATGTACTCCTTAGTAGAGATATGTCTTCAAATAAATTTGCATAAAATGACAGCTCTTAAATAGGCAAAAAGCCATATGTAAACTATAAGAAATTCGATCTATAATTGAGCCACAAATTATTCAGCTATGACATTAGTATTACTGAAATTAAAACATTATAAAATATTCTTATCATTCCAAATATAACAGGGATGGAACCCAGGTCTCCCACATTGTAGACAGATGCTTCACTGTCTGAGCCACCAGGGAAGTCCATAAAAATAATTTTACCTCTTATCAATTTAACCTCCTGTGGTTCCCCCTTTTTATATAAATATGCCCAAGTTGTCAGAATACAGTCATCTTGTACATGAATGAAGCAGATAGTAATCTATTTTGAGGCAGCATATTTTGAGACATGTCATGGCAGAAAGATCCCCAGTCGCTTTACCCTAAATATAACCAAAAAAAGGTGCTAACAGTAGATTATCCTACAGAAAAGAGCAACAGTTATAAAAAGTCCATTCAACCCTCAAAATTATTTTAATAATTTGCTTCTCTTTGCAATATGCTCCAGTGGGCAAAGGCACAGATACAGAACAGTGGGCATGAGAAGGCAAATTTGCTATTTTTTCAGAGGCTAAAACATAGCACATAAATAGGCTATAGAACCAAACAGAGTATCTTGAGTGGCTGAGCCATAGAGCAGACTCCTTCACCCGCCTCAGTTCAGTCCATTTCAGTTTCTTGGTCATGTCCAACTCTTTGCGAGCCCATGAACTGCAGTATGCCAGGCCTCCCTGTCCATCACCAACTCCCAGAGTTTACTCAAATACAAGTCCATTGAGTTGATGATGCCATAAAACCATCTCATCCTATCGTCCCCTTCTCCTTCTGCCTTTGATCTTTCCCAGCATCAGGGTCTTTTCAAATGAATCAGTTCTCTGCATCAGGTGGCCAAAGATTGGACCTTCAGCTTTAGCATCAGTCTTTCCAATGAATATTTAGGACTGATTTCCTTTAGGATGGACAGGTTTGATCTCCTTGCAGTCTAAGGGACACTCAAGAGTCTTCAACACCATGGTTCAAAAGCATAAATTCTTCAGCATTCAGCTCTCTTTATAGTCCAAATCATATCCATACATGACTACTGGAAAAACCATACCTTTGACTAGATGGACCTTTGTCAGCAAAGTAATGTCTCTGCTTTTTAATATGCTATCTATGTTGGTCATAACTTTTCTTCCAAGGAGCAAGCATCTTTTAATTTCATGACTGCAGTCACCATCTGCAGTGATTTTGGAGCCCAGAAAAATAAAGTCTCTCACTGTTTTCATTGCTTCCCCATCTATTTGCCATGAAGTGATGGGACCAGATGCCATGATCTTAGCTTTCTGAAAGTTGAGTTTTAAGCCAACTTTTTCACTCTCCTCTTTCACTTTCATCAAGAGACTCTTTAGTCTACTTTTCTTTTTGCCATAAGGGTGGTGTCATCTCCACACACCTACTCATGTCAAATACAGACCAGTCTCTATTTGTAACCATTGATCTGTGTGAATGTTTGTTTCATAACTGAGAAAGAAAAGAAACTTTTATTTGGAGCCTCACACTACAGAGTTAGGGGAGACAAGAATAATGAAGGAGATGGCATCTTCTCCCTGCCTAACCCATCCAGGCATAAGGACCTCAGGTTCCAGAGCTAAAGGTGAGGAGGTGATAGAACCATCTTATGAGATTTACTGTTATTCTTAGAGGGCTTAAAAGACAGAATATACTTGAATTTTTTTTCTTTTTTTTAATTTCTATTTTTACTTTATCTTGCTTTACAATACTGTATTGGTTTTGCCATACATTGACATGAATCAGCCACGGGTATACATGAGTTCCCATTCCTGAACCCCCCTCCCACCTCCCACCCCATATCATCTCTTTGAGAGTCTTCATGTTACTTGTCACAAGTGAAATTCTAAGTTGGGGAAAAAAATCTTTCTCTCTGATGTTTCCCCTCCATTCTGCACTTCTATGGCACTCTGAAGGCCGGAAGCTTTGTGGGCAACCATACCCAGGAAAGACAGAAGGGCTACTGCTAGCCCAGTCAGAAGGTGCAGCTTTGTAAAGCTTCTTTATGGGTGGAGGCTTTAAATGGATAATAAAACAGGAGAGAAAAACTATTTGGTCACATGGGGGGAAAAATGGGATTGTGAGCACATGTGAGGTCCTATCCCATTAATTTTACCACATGCTGCCACTGGATCAGCTTTTCCCAAATAATCTTTTCATCTAAAAAGAAAAAAACAAAAATCTATAGACATTTCTGTACTGTAAGATAAAGGAAGCATTCTAATCACAGTCTTCCAAAATATGGCTTCAACAAATTCCCATTAATTTTCTCTAAGAATCTGCTATGATCAGTGTGTTCTCCCAAATACATGTGCTAATCTTTCTTTTCTTCCAGACCCTGATATTTAATCAAAGTATATCACTTCATGAACTTAGCATAGCCTCTCACTCCCTCTCTGGCCCTTTTAAATACAAACTAGGTCAACTCAACTACCATCAGTCCTAGAAACCCTTCACAGATTTTCGTAAACTGCCTGAATCTACTGATCCTTTAAAAACATACCACAAATTGCCCATACTCAGATATCATGCATTACAATCTGAAAAAAAATAATTTTAATTGAGACTTCATCAATTATCTATTGTTTGGGAATATCTTTTCTTCTATTGTTTGATTTTGCATTTGACCTTTGTATTTCAGTCTGGCTTTTCTATTTACAAAGTAAGTTTTTTGACAGGATCTGTGTTATTTTCATCTTTGTATCTTCCACAGTCTCTAAGACAGAGAGGTCCTCAATAAATATTTTGGTATATAGGTTTATTCTTTTATTCAGGAACATTTTAAGGTGTGATACTTTTTCCTCTGTCCAGAAAATCTCTTCCCTTCTATAAGCAGGCCATATTCTGCTAGAATTTGACAGCAAAAAATTTCCAATCAACCAGGAAAATTATCAGAGATAAAAGTTCATAGTCCCCTCTTCTTTCATCAGGTTTGCCAATACTGAGTATATGTCTGATTATATATAAGATAGAGTCTAAATGAGGCAACATGATCTTATTTATATTGCCCATTGTGAATCACCTTAAGAAATTTAATGACAAAAATTGTCAGAAAATTAAGCTCTAAATAAACTCTTTCTATTTATCTTTAAAGTATACTTTCATGTACTAAAATAAAGACTCTTCTCTCCAAGTTCATTGATTAGTCCAGCCACACTAGCAAAAAGACCAAAATGTATTGCTTAGTCTTTTGCCTCCGTATTGACTGAGGATCAGAATTTAACCCAATACATTAAAATCATCAGCTGCTTAAAACTCCTCTTTATAAAACACAGTCAAAGATTATTAAGGACTGATAGTTTTAAACATGAATTTACAGAATGCTTTAATAGTCTGTTATATATATCAAAAAAATTTGCTTTCCTCTTATATGAAGACTTTCCTCTGTTGTATTGTTTTACTAATACATTAACATTATAAATTCTATAACATAAAAATGTACAATGGGAAGAAATCTCTTTATTATTAGCATGAGAAATCAGGCC
This sequence comes from Budorcas taxicolor, assembly GCF_023091745.1. Taxonomy (NCBI): domain Eukaryota; kingdom Metazoa; phylum Chordata; class Mammalia; order Artiodactyla; family Bovidae; genus Budorcas; species Budorcas taxicolor. The sequence continues at coordinate 43,704,934 of NC_068918.1, forward strand.
CATGTTAAATTGAACACATATCCAGACAAAAAGAAACCACCGATCACCAACCTCCAGTGCAAGAGAAATTAAGCAGAAAGAGTTGCCTCCGATGTTTTTGAAAACAATATATTAAACTGGATAGATGGGGAGGGAAAGCAAAGAGTTGATTCGCATGACCAGGGTGAAAAGAAAAACAAACATTAGAGTTGCAAAAACATATATTCTATAACAAGTTCTTAAGACTCCCAGGTGCAACATCAGCAGCGCTCCAGTCTCGATTTTTATTGTAATCTTGTGGCTTTTTATTTGTAACTTATATGAAAAGAATCATATTGATTGGGGCAGATTTAACTCAGTAAAACCTATTCTACTGAGATTGTCTGTGCTAGGTGATTTTATCAAGTTCTCTTTTGGTTTCATTTTCTTCCTCATCCCCATTCCCAGGGGAGGCTGCAGCCCAGCTTGCAGAGCAAATTGCCCTAAATTGAGTTCTTTCTCTGGCGTACACAGGGCTGCCTTTGGCTCCTCAGCTCAAAAACTTTATGCATTCTTTTTTCCTTCTTCCTTAACAATCCCCTTCCCTTTTTCCAATTAAAATGGAGAAGTTTGCACCGGTACCTGCTCCCAATTAAATGAATACTGCATTACCAGCCGCACTCCCGGATCTTCTTTACCCTCCCTTCATTAGCCTTATTCCTCTGAGGCTGTCTGGCTGTCTGCCAGGGACTTATGGCAAGAATTCAAAATCTTGCACACTTTATCCCCTCCAAATCATTCTTGAATATAAGCAGTCTGCTCCTTAGGCCCAGCATGAGAAATCCAAGAATGTGTTCAAAATAGATAGGGGGTGGGAAGGGAGAGAAGAGAAAAATGATTTAAAAGGCTAAAATCCTATGCAAAGAAAGACAAGCTAAGTGAGGCTAAGCTTCCCAGTTAATTGACCTTAGTTTCTTTTTTAGAAGCCTGAGTAGGAAGAACAACAAGTGACAGTTCCATGGGCATGCTTTGTTTCTGAGTGCTTTCATGCCTACAGGAAGTACATCATCATCTTCACACCTCAGGCATGCCGACTCCCCAACACTCAAATTATCTACCATAATTGAAAAAACTAATCTCGGACACTTAAGCAACTGGGTTGTTTTGTTTTTTTTTTTAATAAAGATCAACATGGAATTTTCCAACAAATGTGAGTGCTATGAGGCCATTGCATCAGCCATTCTCAGCTGACACTTGGAATCAGAAAGTGTGCATCAAGCTGTCGTGAGTGATGACTCAGGTGTCAGGCCACAGAAACAAACAGGCATTCAGTGTGCCACCACTGTTCTCTGAAATTGCAAATTCCACTCACAGAGTCCTTGGACACATTTTAGCAGAATATGTGATCAAATCTCAGCTCTGGTATATACGGTCTGGGTGACCTTGGGCAAGTTATTTAACTTCTCTGAGCCTCATGATCCTCATTTGTAAAATAGGGATAACTGTATCTAGCACCAAATACTGCCTGGGGATTAAGTATAATGTGCAAATGACTTGGCACAATTCCTGGCACATGGTACATAGCCAGAGTAAGCTCTTATTATTGTTGCTACTACAATAATATTAATATTAAGCAAAAAGTACACCATATGATCTGACAGAAACTTTGGAGCCTTTCCCAGAACATGGAAAGGGCTAAGGACAATTTGTAGATTATTTTTTATTTAACAAAATAAAAAATGTGCAATTGGATTCTCAGAAGCCAATCCTTTTTTGGCACACAGCCCAACATAGCTATGACATCCACTAAGGTCATTATTAGATAACCTATCATTTAGTAGTAATTATGTCATCAAATTCTTCAAGCACCTTAGAAAACATATAGTCATTGTTAACTTTTATGAGGACAATATGTGATTGAACACTATAAATAGTCATCAATGAAGTCAAATTGTTTCATTTCTAAGAATTAACATATAATTCCGTTTATCTCCTAATGAGAAATTTCCAAGAAATACTATATTGCTATAGTTTACCACCTAAATAACAATAATAGATAAAAGGAAAACTATAAAAAGCCATTACTAAATCTTTTCAAATAACTGTATTGATGAAAAGACAAAAAGAAAACATATTTATGAAAGAGGAAAAGTGTTTCAAACAAATTTGTACTGACCATTTTTATCTCCTGCAATAGACACAACTCCTTGCTCTCCATGAGCTGCAAGATTATTGCATAATTTGCAAGAAATACACTGTGTTGTCTAAGATATCCAAAGCCGCAGACATATTCTCAATACAGGAAGGTACTTCATAAATAACATTTTTGATTAATCAAATCCTAGTCAAATACCCCATAGCATTTTATACAATTATTAGAAATGCAAACATTGAAATCAGAGACATGGAATTACTTTCCAGCCTCCCTTTTTTATTTGCTATGTGACCCCTAAAAACTTACTTAACTTCTCAGACTTTCAATTTCTCAAATATAAAATATGGAAATGTGATGTCATTTTAAGAATTGCATTTAACAGGCTTAGTTAAGCCACAAGAAGCTCTTGGTTTTTATCATTGTCATCATCAACACTATAATTATTGTCAAGTATTTGACTTTTCAAAGATTAGTTCTTAGAAATAGGAAAAGAACACAAAACATAAAGCAAGGAATTTTGAAATATGTCATTCAGTCCATCAAATATTGGTGAACTGTACTGAATCCAATATAGATAATATATTCGCTGGTTCATATCATGCATATTTGAGGACAACTGAAATGGCATGGTTTTTAGAGATGAAAGTTTTAAGGAATAAACTGGAAAATCTACCCCATCCAAAAAGCTAACAAAAAGACAGAATCACAAACCTAGCACATAAGATATAAACAAGGTCACAGGGCAATAACAAAACCGAACTTAAGCTCAGGTCTGTCAATTCTAGACAAAGATGTCTCAGGTGATTTTTACACTCATAATCCATAGATACCATATTACCTGGGTACATGAGAAAAAATCTCAATAGAAGAGTATGAAATTTTCCATGGTTGTACTATCACATACAATTGAAAATTACAAAATTAATTTTAAATAAAAATATATTCTAAACCTCAAGTATCACAAGAATATCCCCCTTAAACCTACCCCCCTGTTATAAATCCTGTTTTTGCTAATGGCATGAACATCCACCCATCTCAGAAGCTTGGAACCATACTGATATTTCCTCCCTCAATAAGTCACTTGTTCTGACAATTTTATTTCCATAACGTTGACCAAAGCTGCATCTTCCCCTCAATTTCTGCTGATACTGACTTAATTCAGGACCTCACCGATGGTTTCCCAACTAGTCTCCTTTATCCCAGCTTTCCTTTGTGTTCCACATTCTACATTCCATTCTCCACTCCTCCACATTCTCATCAAAATGATCTTCCCAGTGGTCTGATGGTGCTCCCCTCCAACTAGAAACCTTGAAGCTCATGCAGTCAGGTGCCTAGATGTATGTCTCTCCACGCTCCCACCCTCATTTCCACTCAATGCTCATGCTCTCTGTGTATCAGCAATTTTCTTTTTCATCTTTAGCTTAATGCTATTCTTCCAATCTGTAATTCTATGGTTTTTCCCACTCAGTCTGAATATTCCATTAGTGCTTAAAAAGAAACTTCTATGTAAGTACTATATAGGCCCATTAAATGAAGCTTGTGTCAGTTACTGAGAGAAATACGTTAAAATCTTTTTGGATTGTGATTTTTTCAATCTTTCATATAATTCTGTACACTTATGCCTTATATTTTTAAAATAATATTAGTTAAGAGCTACAGGAGACACGGGTTTGATCCCTGGGTCAGGAAGTTCCCTTGGAAGAGGAAATGGCAACCCACTCCAGTATTCTTGCCTGGAAAATCTCACGGACAGTGAAGCCTGGCAGGCTATAGTCCATAGGGTTGCAAAGAGTTGGACACGACTGAGCTACTAAGCATGCACATGTGTAATTTCTAAATCCATAAACATATGTTTAATACTCCATTTAACTTTATATTAATTTATACATATTTTACATTAAAGTGATATAATTATAGTAGATTTCTTTTGGCTAGTATTTATCTGGGATAAATACTTTTACTTTAATCTTTGCTCTATGTTTTAAGTATGAATCTTTAGATAGCATACAACTGGGATTTTTTAATTGGATCTGACCATTTTTTCTTCTAAATAGAATTCACTCTATTTTCATTAGTTAGGATTATCTGACTTTAAATTTATTTCACTTAATTTGTGCACCTGAGATGGACATATTCAGGTTTTTTTCTTTTTTCTTTGTATGACTCCTTAATTCCTTCAAGAAGCGTTTCTTGAACAAGATATTGCAGGCCCTACTTCAGACATTGGTGATCAGTGCTCAAGGGAATAGACAAAATCTCCTAGCTCTTGAAGAGATATTATATTCTAGTGGAAGGGGATAAAGAATGTATAAGTAAGCAACTAAAGAGTAATATAAATTGACAGTAATGAGCATATAAAAACTTATGTTCTATTCTTATTGTCTTTTTTCAGAAGCTGATTTTTTTTTTTCTCCCCAGGCTACAAAAGTAGCCATGAAATGGGGCTGTCATTTTCCCATTTATCTTCTGGTATATCTGCCTCAGTAATATTTTTATATCATAATTCAAATAATACTGTTCCTTAACGTAAAACCTTCATTGTCTCCAGATTGGCTACTCCACTGAGTAAAAACTTTAGCCTGACAGTAAAGTCCTTTGCAAACTATCTCAGCCTCCATTTTCTAGCTCTCCCTTCCATATATCCTTACATATCCTCTACTCTACTCTCTAGCCAAATAAACTATTTACTCCCTATTTCCAAACACATATAGTTATTATTTTTTCTTCCTCTTGCTCTACTTTTTCATCCCTTTCCACTTGAGTCTTTCATTTCTGTCATTATATAAAGGACATTTGAAATTTTACTTACCCCAAAAACACCCTTCATGATTCCATATATTTGTAAGCTCTGCCTCTTTTGAATTTCTTAGCATTCATTATTTTTTACACTTTTAATGGGCATCATTCTATATTTTTAAATCTATATCTGAATATATGTTTATACATACACATATATATTCTTTTTCAGATTCTTTTCCATTATATATTATTACAAGATATATAATATAGCTCCCTGTGCTATACAGTAGGTCCTTGTTATCTATTTTATATTTAGCAGTGTTTATGTATTAATCTCAAGTTCCCAATTCATCTCTCCTTCCTTTTTCCCTTTGGTAACCATGTTTATTTTCTATGTCTGTGAGTCTATTCTGTTTTGTAAATAGGTTTATCTGTATTACTTTATTAGATCCCCATATAAGTGTTATCATATGATATTAATATTTGTTTTTATTTTGACTTATTATAATAACTCTAGGTTCATCCATGTTGCTGCAAATGGAATTATTTCATTCTTTTTATGGCTGACTAGTATTCCACTGAGAATTCTTTGGCATTGCCTTTCTTTGGGACTGGAATGAAAACTGACCTTTTCCAGTCCTGTGGCCACTGCTGAGTTTTCCAAATTCGCTGGCATATTGAGTGCAGCACTTTCGCAGCATCATCTTTCAGGATTTGAAATAGTTCAACTGGAATTCCATCACCTCCACTAGCTTTGTTCATAGTGATGCTTTCTAAGGCCCACTTGACTTCACATTCCAGGACGTCTGGCTCTAGATGAGTGATCACACCATCGTGACTATCTGGGTCATGAAGATCTTTTTTGTACAGTTCTTCTGTGTATTCTTGCCACCTCTTCTTAATATCTTCTGCTGCTGTTAGGTCCATACCATTTCTGTCCTTTGCCGACTAAGGTCCGTCTAGTCAAGGCTATGGTTTCTTCTGTGGTCATGTATGGATGTGAGAGTTGGACTGTAAAGAAGGTTGAGCTCTGAAGAATTGATGCTTTTGAACTGTGGTGTTGGAGAAGACTCTTGAGAGTCCCTTGGACTGCAAGAAGATCCAACCAGTCCATTCTGAAGGAGATCAACCCTGGGATTTCTTTGGAAGGAATGATGCTAAAGCTGAAGCTCCAGTACTTTGGCCACCTCATGCAAAGAGTTGACTCATTGGAAAAGACTCTGATGCTGGGAGGGATTGGGGGCAGGAGGAGAAGGGGACGACAGAGGATGAGATGGCTGGATGGCATCACTGACTCGATGGACATGAATCTGAGTGAACTCCGGGAGTTGGTGATGGACAAGGAGGCCTGGCATGCTGCGATTCATGGGGTCGCAAAGAGTCAGACATGACTGAGAGACTGAACTGAACTGAATTGAATATTCCATTGTGCATGTATGTATGTACATAAATATATATATATATCAATACTAATGTAAGCTTATTAAAGTCAGGAATTTTTTCTTATTCATTTTGACTTACAAACAGTACTAAGTACAATGTCCTATAGATAACACATGAGCAGCAAATAACTCGAATTAAATTAACCATTGTGTCCAAAGTTGGCCACCAACTCATACCATCCATCATTATCCTAAGAGGTAAATATATCTAGATAAACATCCATAAATGACCAACAAATAAAAAAAACAATATTGCTTAATTCTGGAGAAAATTGTTGTTTAAGTGAAAGCATTAGTCTCTCAGTCATGTCCGACTCTGCAACCCCATAGACTATAGGCTGCCAGGCTCCTCTGTCCATGGAATTCTCTAGGCAAGAATACTTGAGTAGGTTGCCATTCCCTTCTCAAAGGGATCTTCCCGACCCAGGGATTGAATCCAGGTCTCCTGCATTGCACACAGATTTTCATCTGAGCCACCAGGGAGCCCTGTTTCGAAAGTAAAACACCTCAAGTGATTAAATAGCCTTGGTTAAATTGCAAAAATTAAGTAAGTAATAAAAATATATGAAATATATCTATACTTAGTTCAAGTGATGAGTAAAAGTAAATTTTGCTTGTTGGGAATGGGAGAGCTAGGAAACAGAGAAGAGGAAAAAAAACTGGAGAGTATTTACTTTAGATATGAGATATTAAGGGGCTTCTCAGGTGGCACTAGTGGTAAAGAACCTGCTTTCCAATATAGGAGGCAAAAGAGACATGGATTCAATCCTTGGGTGGGGAAGATCCCATGGAGGAGGGCATGGCAACCCACTCTAGTATTCCTGCTTGGAGAATCCCATGGACAGAGAGGCCTGGTGGGCTATGGTCCATAGGGTCACAAAAAGTCAGATAAGACTGAAGTGACTTAACACACACACATGCAAGAGATGTTAAGAATTTCTTGGCGATGTAGGTATATTATTAGCATATTCATTCAGCATTTTTCAGTAAAGATGTGTGGAGCACCTACTATATGCTATGAAGTGTGCTCAGCCCTGGGATTACAGAGATGTATAAGGGTTAATATTTGCCTTCAAGAAGATGAAGCTTAGTGAGAAAATGATAAACAAACAGATAGAGGGAAGTGTAGCAAGTGTTGAAACAGAAGGGTCTGTGAAGTGCAACTGGAGAACTCAGACAGGAGGCTCTGTAAAGGTTTCAGGTGAATTAGCTCTTCTACTGAGAAAACAGCATGAGAACCAAGAAAGGCAGGCCTTTATTCGAGTGTTTATGCTCTCTTTTACTTGCAGTTATTGTAGTGATAAATTGATAATATTCTAAATAGTATTAATGTCACAGCATGGAGGTATCCTATCTTTTGCATATCTGCTTTAAGATATTTTATGAACTTTTGATTAAGCATGACAGTGGATGCATATATTTATTTATTCCTCACCTTTACAAAGCTATACTAATCTGACAGTAAGTGAATTTTAAACTTACAAATCTGTAAGGATGAAAAGAATAGGAGAAAAGTTACCAGATAAGCAACATCAAAAATATTTCTGAAGTGTTGGAAGATAGGTGGATGAATGGTAACTACTTAGAAAGCAGATAAAGCTGAAACCTCAACCTGAGTTGAAAGAAGCCAATAGGAAGCTCCCAATTTTACCTCAAAAGCACAGAAAGTCTCAGGATATGAAAATATCAGGTATCTCTGAATGTGAGATCTTAATATGGCAGGGAAAGGGCATATTCACAACACAAGAGAATTAGCTGAAAATTCATCTTTTAAAAACTTAGATGGTAGATCCTTTCCCTGACCCCAACAGGGGATCTGAAGTTTGAACTCTGTAGAAGTTTGCACTCTGTAGAAGTTTGTACAGCAGAAGACAGTGTTAGATGTTCTCAGAAAATAGTGTGAGATATTCTATTGAGTTATAGATGATGACATGCAAATCCCTGTGCTGAATGGTGAGACCCGCAGGTCATTTTCTGGTTTGCTTCCCAGAACAGAGACCACTAGGCTTTCACCTTCCAAGCATAAAATTGGTGTTTTCTCTAGAGAAACTGAAAAACCCTGAGAAAGCATGTGTATATATGAGATTTAGGGTCTTTCAATTAAAAAGCCATGTTGCCATCTTATTACATTATAATAAACCTCACCAATTAATACATCCCTATAATAATGGTTTTCCAAATAATTATGGGGTCTCTTATTCATAAGTATAGGATTGCCAAGGATAACCTATCATATGGAGAAATCTTCTAGCATGAAAGAGAGAAACCAAAACATATACTCTGGAATCTGAATGGAGTCAGGTTTCTGGATAGAAATAGGAAACCTAAAAGATAATGAAGGAAGACCTGAAAGTTTTGATGGGAAATTATTTCTAAAATAAAATTCAGAGGCCGGTCCTAAAATGGCGGAGGAATAGGATGGGGAGACCACTTTCTCCCTCACAAATTCATCAAAAGAACATTTCAACGCTGAGTAAATTCCACAATACAACTTCTGAATGCCAGCAGAGGACATCAGGCACCTAGAAAAGCAGCTCATTGTTTTCAAAAACAGGTAGGAAAAAATATAAAAGACAAAAAAAGAGACAAAAGAGGTAGGGAGGGAGCTGCGTCCTGGGAAGGGAGTCTTAAAAAGAGAGAAGTTTCCTAACACCAGGAAACACTCTCACTGCCGAGTCTGTGGTGAGCCTTGGAAGCACAGAGGGCAACATAACCGGGAGGAAAAATAAATAAATAATTAGAACCCACGGATTGTGAGCCCAACAGTAACTCCACCAGCAGAGAAGCAGAGCAGACACCTGCATCCGCCACTAGCAAGCGGGGACTGGGCAGGGGGGCCGAATGCCCCGAGTGTAACCAGAGCAAGCTAACTTGGACTAGCAAACCAGACTGTGGGAGAGCTACCACGCAAAAAGCTCTGACATAAGACACGGCCAGGATCGCGCACAGAACAAAGGCCGGAAGAGAATTAGCCAGCTGCAGACCACCCCCCTCCAGTGACAGGCAGCCAGAGCCGGGAGGGCCGGAAGGGGGCAATTGCAGCCCCAGAGAGACATTAACTACCAAACTGCAAACAGGCTTCTTTGCTAACTAAGACTTCTTGGGGTTCTGGACAGTCATCATCCGCCTGAGACGGTGCACCAGTTGTACACCCAGAAAACTGAGCAGCAGGGACAGGAGAGGCGTAAGTTGGAGCGACAGCGCTCACCAAACACCTGACCTACTCAGACCTGGGAAGGACACAAAATGCAGGCCCAACTGAGTCTGCGCCTCTGAGGACTACCTGAGTGCCTGGGCCTGAGCAGCTTAGACCTGGGAGGTGCATGCAGCCCAGGGCCGGCCTCAGATGGTTCCCAGCGGAGCAACCTAGAGCCTGAGCTGTGTGCACAGTGAGCAGGGGCAGGCCCAGCGTGGCTAAGACACTGCGTGCACATGCCAGTGTTATTTGTTTGCAGCGTCCCTCCCTCCCCACAGCGCGACTGAACAAGTGAGCCTAAAAAAATTGTCCACCACCGCCTCCCTTGTGTCAGGGCAAAATTGGACACCGAAGAGACCAGCAAACAGAAGAAGCTAAAACAGAGGGAACCGCCTTGGAAGTGACAGGTACAATAGATTAAAACCCTGTCGTTAGTACCGACTACATAGGAAGGGGCCTATAGATCTTGAGAAATATAAGCCGGACCAAGGAACTAGCCGAAAATGAACTGACCCCACACTGCCCACAACACCAGAGAAAGTCCTAGACATAGCTTTACTATTTTTACAATCATTCTTTTTTTTTTCTTTTCTTCTCTTTTTTTAACACTTTTTTTTATTTTTAAGTCCTCTATTTCTCCTTTACTTTTCATTTTTATAATCTACTATTAGTTTGAAAAAAAGACCCTATTTTTAAAGCAAATTTCATATATATTTTTTTCTTTTTAATAATTCTTGTGACTTTGTTTTTTTTTTTTTCTTCTTCTTCTTTTCTTTAATATGGTATTTTTGAAAATTCAACCTCTACTCTAGATTTTTAATCTTTGCTTTTTGGTATTTGTTATCAATTTTGTACCTCCAAAAACCCAATCTTCAGTACCCATTTTTACATGAGAGCAAGATTACTGGCTTGACTGCTCTCTCCTCCTTTGGACTCTCCTTTTCCTCCACCAGGTCGCCCCTGTCTCCTCCCTCCCCCTTCTCTTCTCTACCCAACTCTGGGAATCTCTGTGTGTTCCAGACGGTGAGAACACTTAGGGAACTGATTACTGGCTGGATCTGTCTCTCTCCTTTTCATTCCCCTCTTATATACTCCTGGCCACCTCTGTCTCCTTCCTCCCTCTTCTCTTCTCTGTATAACTCTGTGAACATCTCTGAGTGGTCCAGACTGTGGAGAGCACACAAGGAAGTGATTACTGGCTAGCTTGCTCTCTCTTCTTTTGATTACACCTCATCTCATTTGGGTCACCTCTAACTCCCTCTCCCTCTTCTCCATGTAACTCTGTGAACCTCTCTGGGTATCCCTCAATGTGGAGAAACTTTTCATCTTTAACCTAGATGTTTTATCAACGGTGTGGTATAGAAGGAGAAGTCTTGAGACTAATGTAAAAATAAAACTGAAAACCAGAAGCAGGAGGCTTAAGTCCAAACTCTGAGAACATCAGAGAACTTGTGACTCCAGGGAACATTAATTGATAGAAGCCCATCAAACGCCTCCATACCTACATTGAAACCAAGCACCACCCAAGGGCCAACAAGTTCCAGAGGAAGACATACCAATTCTCCAGCAACACAGGAACACAGCCCTGAGCTTCAATATACAGGCAGCTCAAAGTTACTCCAAAACCATTGACATCTCATAACTCATTACTGGACACTTCATTGCACTCCAGAGAGAAGAAATCCAGCTCCACCCAACAGAACACCCACACAAGCTTCCCTAACCAAGAAACCTTGACAAGCCACTGATACAGCTCCACCCACGGTGAGGAAACTCCATAATAAAGAGAACTCCACAAACTGCCAGGATACAGAAAGGCCACCCCAAATGCAGCAATATAAACAAGATGAAGAGACAGAGGAATACGCAGCAGGTAAAGGAACAGGATAAATGCCCACCAAACCAAACAAAAGAGGAAGAGATAGGGAATCTACCTGATAAAGAATTCCGAAAATGATAGTGAAAATGGGTCAAAGAACTAAATAGACATTTCTCCAAAGAAGACATACTAATGGCTAACAAACACATGAAAAGATGCTCAACATCACTCATTATCAGAGAAATGCACATCGAGACCACAATGAGGTACCATTTCACACCAGTCAGAATGGCTGTGATCCAAAAGTCTACAAGAAATAAATGCTGGAGAGGGTGTGGAGAAAAGGGAACCCTCTTGCACTGTTGGTGGGAATGCAAACTAGTACAGCCATTATGGAGAACAGTGTGGAGATTTCTTTAAAAACTGGAAATAGAACGGCCTTATGACCCAGCAATCCCACTGCTGGGCATACACACCGAGGAAACCAGAATTGAAAGAGACACGTGTACCCCAATGTTCATCTCAGCACTGCTTATATAATAGCCAGGATATGGAAGCAACCTAGATGTCCATCAGCAGATGAATGGATAAGAAAGCTGTGGTACATATACACAATGGAGTATTACTCAGCCATTAAAAAGAATACATTTAAATCAGTTCTAATGAGGTGGATGAAACTGGAGCTGATTATACAGAGTGAAGTAAGCCAGAAAGAAAAACACCAATACAGTATACTAACACATATATATGGAATTTAGAAAGATGGTAACGATAACCCTGTATGAGAGACAGCAAAAGAGACACAGATGTATAGAACAGACTTTTGGACTCTGTGGGAGAGGGAGAGGGTGGGATAATTTGGGAGAATGGCCCTGAAACATGTATACTATCATGTAAGAAATGAATCGCCAGTCCAGGTTCGATGCAGGATACAGGATGCTTGGGGCTGGTGCACTGGGATGACCCAGAGAGATGGTATGGGGAGGGAGGTAGGAGGAGGGTTCAGGATTGGGAATTCATGTACACCCATGGCAGATTCATGTTGATGTATGGCAAAACCAATACAGTACTGCAAAGTAAAATAAAGTAAAATTTAAAAAATAAAATAAAATTCAATAGCTAGCCAACGTACTTACAGAATATAAGCAGAAATCAAGTATATTTATAGAATAAGAAAATTCTGGTATATTCAAGACTGCAAAATATTTACCTCCTATGTATTCTCTTCAGAATCTTCTAGATAATGAACTTCACTGAAAAATTGGCAGTAAAACAAGAAAGAGAATCAGAAAAGAAAGAGCCAGGAAAAAATTAAAAGAATGTCCCAGGATGATGATGGGGGCTCTAGGAGGGACATCTGCAAGGAAAAATAACGTCTGAAAAACCTGACAGGGAACTGATTCACTTAACACAGATGTGCCTATCAACACAGGGAATGCTTGCAGAAAGTAAACTCAACTATTTCTGCTTTATTGACTATGCCAAAGCCTTTAACTCTGTGGATCACAATAAACTGTGGAAAATTCTGAAAGAAATGGGAATACCAGACCACCTAACCTGCCTCTTGAGAAATCTGTATGCAGGTCAGGAAGCAACAGTTAGAACTGGACATGGAACAACAGACTGGTTCCAAACAGGAAAAGGAGTACGTCAAGGCTGTATATTGTCACCCTGCTTATTTAACTTCTATGCAGAGTACATCATGAGAAACGCTGGACTGGAAGAAACACAAGCTGGAATCAAGATTGCTGGGAGAAATCTCAATAACCTCAGATATGCAGATGACTCCACCCTTCTGGCAGAAAGTGAAGAGAAGCTAAAAAGCCTCTTGATGAAAGTGAAAGAGGAGAGTGAAAAAGTTGGCTTAAAGCTCAACATTCAGAAAACAAAGATCATGGCATCCGGTCCCATCACTTCATGGGAAATAGATGGGGAAACAGTGGAAACAGTGTCAGACTTTATTTTGGGGGGCTCCAAAATCACTGCAGATGGTGACTGCAGCCATGAAATTAAAAGACGCTTACTCCTTGGAAGAAAAGTTATGACCAACCTAGATAGTATATTCAAAAGCAGAGACATTACTTTGCCGACTAAGGTCAGTCTAGTCAAGGCTATGGTTTTTCCAGTGGTCATGTACGGATGTGAGAGTTGGACTGTGAAGAAGGCTGAGCACCGAAGGATTGAGCCTTTGAACTGTGGTGTTGGAGAAGACTCTTGAGAGTCCCTTGGACTGCAAGGAGATCCAACCAGTCCATTCTGAAGGAGATCAGCCCTGGGATTTCTTTGGAAGGAATGATGCTAAAGCTGAAGCTCCAGTACTTTGGCCACCTCATGCAAAGAGTTGACTCATTGGAAAAGACTCTGATGCTGGGAGGGATTGGGGGCAGGAGGAGAAGGGGATGACCGAGGATGAGATGGCTGGATGGCATCACGGACTCAATGGACGTGAGTCTGAGTGAACTCTGGGAGATGGTGATGGACAGGGAGGCCTGGCGTGCTGCGATTCATGGGGTCGCAAAGAGTCGGACATGATTGAGCGACTGAACTGATTAACATGGAAAGGGGTGATGGCTGAGGAATAAATATACAAATTATCAAAGGGGAAAAATTTGGAGGTTGAAAAAATGTGACTCAATGAGTTCAATGACTGATCTGAAAGAAAATTTCATCACTTTTAAATATTTAAAGCGTGGTTACAGGAAACCCTAAGAGAAAAAATAATTTAAAACAATTCCACTAACAAAGTTTTGCTAATTGATTTATTTGAAAGCTCTTGATATACACTGACATACCTCTTCAGTGATAGCTAGATTATGTAGAAAGGATTGTTGCCTGTGGAAGGTGCCATTTGTACCTGATTCTAATTACTGAAAGAAATGTCATAAATGTGCCTATCTTGTGAAAACTGTGCAGCAAAATAGAATGAGCTATCATGTGTAACCTTCTCCTAAAATTAGAAGTGGCTAGAAATTAAAATTCTTGCCATAACTGCTATGTCCCCTGAGATGCACTAGATGTCTTATAATAAAACTTTAACTTAGGCTAATTTGAATGGCTACCTATTCCCTGAAACAATCCCTAATTGGTATGTGTAATAAAATATAAGCCATATAAACTGAACAAAATTTCATGAGAAACTTCCTCAACTTGGCTATTTGGTGATGGTTCTTTAATTACATTTTCATTCCTACAGGTAGAGTCTACAAGTATAAAATGAATCTACTTTACCTCATTCTAGCCTCAACTCAAATGTTTCCAATGCTCTTCAGTCATACTAGCTTATGAACTGAAATTCATTAAGAGGCCTGGCTATTGTGGGAAACTGGTCTTATATGTTGGTTAAATCAAAGGAGGAGAAAAACAAAAAGTTACATAGTGGCCAGGAATGTACAATAAGCTGAGTGTCCAGCTAAGAAGTGAAACAAAGTTATTTAGTAAAAAACAATAAGTAACCCCCTTATTTTCAAACATAATCTCTTTAATTTTACATGGAATTAGCCAAATTGTGCTATTTACCCAATGAAATAAATTTGACTAGCTTATTATTCAGCCCCCTTCCACTTTGCAATGAAAACAGCAAATGCTCATCTCAAAGAAATGAAAATGCAATTGGCTCTAAATTCACAGACCTACATCTGAAGTCACCATCTACATCTCTGGAAATAAAAATAAATAAATAAATCCTAATATTCTCCCCAAAATAAATAATCATTTTACCTCTCCAAATTAACCCACCTCAAAAGTAAAAATAATCATTTGAACAAATGTTCACACCGTACTGCTACTGTTAAGTCACTTCAGTCGTGTCCGACTCTATGCGACCCCATAGACTGGACTACGCAGCCCACCAGGCTCCGCCGTCCCTGGGATTCTCCAGGCAAGAACACTGGAGTGGGTTGCCAGTTCCTTCTCCAATACATAAGAGTGAAAAGTGAAAGTGAAGTCACTCAGTCGTGTCCAACTCTTAGCGACCCCATAGACTGCAGCGCACCAGGCTCCTCCGTCCATGAGATTTTCCAGGCAGGAGTACTAGAGTGGGGTGCCATTGCCTTCTCCTCACATGGTACAGATATATACAATAATACCAAAAGTAGTTCCATGAGTCACTGAAAGTTTTAAATTTTGGATGTAACCACTAGCTTAATTAGCGAATCTTTCAAAGTTTGGGGTTTCTTCTGAGATAATAGAAACCTACCTCAGGGGCAAAAAGAAGAGATCTTTAACATGTTACCTTCTTAAAACCTAAATGAAAAGGATGCTAGTCTGCTTTGGGAAAATTTCATTTGTGAATAAATATATGGTCTATCATCTGGTAATATTTAAGCCTTTTGATAACTATACAGAAAAAAAATATCTTTGCTTCTCACCGAGGTAAATCACATGGATTTAATTCAAATCTACACACATGAGACAATTCCAATAAAAACATTTTCTAAACTTAACAAAGCATTGTCCTTCCTTACTTCACCTGAAACTACAGTGTAAATTCATTCCAGTAGAACCATTATAAAATCATTTTAGATGACCCTTGACAACAGTAAATTTGACATTATTATTTCAGTGTACTCACACATTTTGTTCACAGGCTCAGGACAGAAGGACTCAAAACCACTTCTGACGCTATCTGACAGATTGGAGATGAACTGGATTCCACAAGGTACACATAAAGGACATCTAGAAGCCAAAACAAAAAAATTAACATCTCCAGATTCTGTGTAAAAAGAGGAGAAACTCTGTGAATTTTAAACTCTGAGTGTACCAAGAGAGTCAAGTCCATTTTTTATGAACTTTGCTATGTTTCAAGATTTCATTTTTAAAAAAAGCATTGTTTTCTGAAACCAGTTTTTGTATATCTAAAAAGTTCACTCTGTAATTTGTTTCTATTTGTCTCAGTTTTCATTTCAAGAGGAGTAGAATTTAGGACAGGGTGTTGGCTTTTTGCGAAGATTTATTCAAACATTTCATCAATTTTATAACTAGAACTTTAATTCATTCACAGAAAGAACATCTTAAGACCATATAACATAGTAAACATAATAGGTAAGACAAGCTTTGAAGAGTTACCATCAGTTGAGCTGCAGCCTGGTTTTTAAAGGTGAAATGGGAATGGTGTGTGCTAAGTTGCTTCAGTCATATCTGACTCTTTGCAACCCTATGGACTGTAGCCCACCAGACTCTTCTGTCCATAGAGATTCTCCAGGCAAGAATACTGGAGTGAGTTGCCATGCCCTCCTCCAGGGGATCTTCCTGACCCAGAGATCAAACCATGTCTCTTATGTCTCCTGCATTAACAGGTGGATTCTTTACCACTAGTGCCACCTGGGAAGCCCAAAATTTGGAACACTAATATCTACTTCATGATGGAGATGTAGGATTAAATTTAGCACAGTCACGAACACATAGAGTTTAGAAATGTGAGAGTCGTTGTTTTCATCTTAGGCCCCATTCACTCAAAATTCACACATACTTAAACAGCACTCTTCTTACTCACTTTGCAGGTTTATTAGCTCTGATAGACTTTTTGAAGGTTATTTAGGATTTTCTGTATGTAGGATCATGATATTTGTAAGCAAAAATAATTTTGCTCTTTCCTTTTAAATTTGGACATTGTTTTTCCTTGTCTAATTACTATGGCTAGAGTTTCTAATACAGTGCTGAATAGAAAAGGTGAAAGTGGGCATCCTAATCTTGTTCTTGATCTTAGATGGAAAACTTTAAATCTTTTATCTTTGGGAATAAGTTTGACTATGTATTTCTAATAAATGCCTTTATCTTGTTTATTTACCATCAAATTTTCATCTATTCCCTATTTTTTAATGTATTTACATATCATTAAAGGTACTGGGTTTTGTAAAATGCTTTTCCTGCATCAATTGATATTATACCAAAGCACAAGTAACAAAATAAAAAAATAGATAAGTTGGATTTCATCAAAGTTAAAAAATTTTGTGCATAGAAGAACACCATCAAGGAAGTGAAATGGCAACCTACAGAATAGGAGAAAATATTTGCAAATCATATAGCTGATAAACACATATAATACAACACATGTATGTAAATAAATGTTGATAGTAGCACTATTCACAGTAGCCAAAAGGTGGAAACAAACTAAATGTCAATCAACTGAACACTGGGTAAACAAAATATGGCATACACATAAAATGAACTACTACCCAGCCATAGAAAGAATGAAGTACTCATAATGTGACAATGGGGATTAACTTTAAAATTATGCAAAGAGAAAGAAACCAGATGCAAAAGGTCATGTATGATTCTATTTATAAGAAGTATCCAGAATAGGTAAATCTATAGGCAGAAAGTAGATTAGTGGTTCCTGGGCAGTAGCAGAATGGTCCCAACTCTTTATGGGCAAACAGTGTATTCTTTTGAAGTGACAGAAAGGTTTGGGAATAAGATAAAGCTGATATTTGCACAATACTGTGGATTGCCACTGAACTACACAATTTAAAATGGTTATTTTTATGTTATGTGGATTTTGCCTCAATTTTTTTTCCTGTATGTATTCTTTTTTTAACTTTATTTTACTTTACAATACTGTATTGGTTTTGCCATACATCAACATGAATCTGCCATGGGTGTACATGAGTTCCCAATCTTGAACCCCCCTCCCACCTCCCTCCCTATACCATCGCTCTGGGTCATCCCAGTGCACCAGCCCCAAGCATCCTGTATCCTGCATCGAACCTGGACTGGCGATTCATTTCATATATCCTATTATACATGTTTCAATGCCATTCTCCCAAATCATCCCACCCTCTCCCTCTCCCTCTGAGTCCAAAAGCCTGTTCTATACATCTGTGTCTCTTTTGCTGTCTCACATACAGGGTTATCATTATCATCTTTCTAAATTCCATATATATGCGTTGGTATACTGTATTGGTGTTTTTCTTTCTGGCTTACTTCATTCTGTATAATCAGCTCCAGTTTCATCCACCTCATTAGAACTGATTTAAATGTATTCTTTTTAATGGCTGAGTAATACTCCATTGTGTATATGTACCACAGCTTTCTTATCCATTCATCTGCTGATGGACATCTAGGTTGCTTCCATGTCCTGGCTATTATAAACAGTGCTGAGATGAACATTGGGGTACACGTGTCTCTTTCAATTCTGGTTTCCTTGGTGTGTGTGCCCAGCAGTGGGATTGCTAGGTCATAAGGCCATTCTATTTCCAGTTTTTTAAGGAATCTCCACACTGTTCTCCATAGTGGCTGTACAAGTTTGCTTTCCCACCAACAGTGTAAGAGGGTTCCCTTTTCTCCACACCCTCTCCAGCATTTATTGCTTGTAGAATTTTGGATTGCAGACAATCTGACTGGTGTGAAGTGGTACTTCATTGTGGTCTTGATTTGCCTTTCTCTGATAATGAGTGATGTTGAGCATCTTTTCATGTGTTTGTTAGCCATCAGTATGTCTTCTTTGGAGAAATGTCTATTTATTTCTTTGGCCCATTTTTTGATTGGGTCATTTATTTTTCTGGAATTGAGCTGCAGGAGGTGCTTGTATATTTTAAAGATTAGTTGTTTGTCAGTTGCTTCATTTGCTATTATTTTTCTCCCATTCCGAAGGCTGTCTTTTCACCTTGCTTATATTTTCCTTTGTTGTGCAGAAGCTTTTAATTTTAATTAGATCCCATTTGTTTATTTTTGCTTTTATTTCAAGTATTCTGGGAGGTGGGTCATAGAAGATCCAGCTGTGATTTATGTCAGAGAGTGTTTTGCTTATGTTCTCCTCTAGGAGTTTTATAGTTTCTGGTCTTATGTTTAGATCTTTAATCTATTTTTTGTGTATGGTGTTAGGAACTGTTCTAGTTTCATTCTTTTACAAGTGGTTGACCAGTTTTCCCAGCACCACTTGTTAAAGAGGTTGTCTTTAATCCATTGTATATTCTTGTCTCCTTTGTCGAAGATAAGGTGTCCATAGGTGTGTGGATTTATCTCTGGGCTTTCTATTTTGTTCCATTGATCTATATTTCTGTCTTTGTGCCAGTACCATACTGTCTTGATGACTGTGGCTTTGTAGTAGAGCCTGAAGTCAGGCAAGTTGATTCCTCCAGTTCCATTCTTCTTTCTCAAGATTGCTTTGGCTATTCGAGGTTTTTTGTATTTCCATACAACTTGTGAAATTATTTGCTCTAGCTCTGTGAAAAATACCGTTGGTAGCTTGACAGGGATTGCATTGAATCTGTAGATTGCTTTGGGTAGTATACTCATTCTCACTATATTGATTCTTCTGATCCATGAACATGGTATATTTCTCCATCTATTAGTGTCCTCTTTGATTTCTTTCATCAGTGTTTTATAGTTTTCTATATATAGGTCCTTAGTTTCTTTAGGTAGATATATTCCTAAGTATTTTATTCTTTTTGTTGCAATGGTGAATGGAATTGTTTCCTTAATTTCTTTTTCTACTTTCTCATTATTAGTGTATAGGAATGCAAGGGATTTCTGTGTGTTGATTTTATATCCTGTAACTTTACTATATTCATTGATTAGCTCTAGTAATTTTCTGGTGGAGTCTTTAGGGTTTTCTATGTAGAGGATCATGTCATCTGCAAACAGTGAGAGTTTTACTTCTTCTTTTCCAATTTGGATTCCTTTTATTTCTTTTTCTGCTCTGATTGCTGTGGCCAAAACTTCCAGAACTATGTTGAATAGTAGTGGTGAAAGTGGACACCCTTGTCTGGTTCCTGACTTTAGGGGAAATGTTTTCAATTTTTCACCATTGAGGATAATGTTTGCTGTGGGTTTGTCATATATAGCTTTTATTATGTTGAGGTATGTTCCTTCTATTCCTGCTTTCTGGAGAGTTTTTATCATAAACGGATGCTGAATTTTGTCAAAGGCTTTCTCTGCATCTATTGATATAATCATATGGCTTTTATTTTTCAATTTGTTAATGTGGTGAATTACATTGATTGATTTGTGAATATTGAAGAATCCTTGCATCCCTGGGATAAAGCTCACTTAGTCATGGTGTATGATCTTTTTAATGTGTTTTTGGATTCTGATTGCTAGAATTTTGTTAAGGATTTTTGCATCTATATTCATCAGTGATATTGGCCTGTAGTTTTCTTTTTTGGTGGCATAGACACAAACTTTAAATGATTCAATAGACCAATTAGACCTAATTGATATCTTTAGAACATTTCACCCCAAAACAATGAATTTCACCTTTTTCTCAAGTGCTCACAGAACCTTCTCCAGGATACATCACATCCTGGGCCATAAATCTAAACTTGATAAATTCAAAAAAATCGAAATCATTCCACACATCTTTTCTGACCATAATGCACTAAGATTAGATATCAATTATGGGAGAAAAACTATTAAAAATTCCAACATATAGAGGCTGAACAACACACTTCTGAATAACCAACAAATCACAGAAGAAATCAAAAAAGAAATCAAAATATGCATAGAAATGAATGAAAATGAAAACACAATAACCCAAAACCTGTGGGACACTATAAAAGCAGTGCTAAGGGGAAAGTTCATAGCAATACAGGCATACCTCAAGAAACAAGAAAAAAGTCAAATAAATGACCTAACTCTACACCTAAAGCAACTAGAAAAGGAAGAAATGGATAACCCCAGGGTTAGTAGGAAGAAAGAAATCTTAAAAATTAGGGCAGAAATAAATGCCAAAGAAACAAAAGAGACCATAGCAAAAATCAACAAAGCCAAAAGCTGGTTCTCTGAAAGGATAAATAAAATTGACAAACCATCAGGCAGACTCATCAAGAAACAAAGGGAGAAAAATCAAATCAATAAAATTAGAAATGAAAATGGAGAGATCACAACAGACAACACAGAAATACAAAAGATCATAAGAGACTACTATCAGCAATTATATGCCAATAAAATGGACAACTTGGAAGAAATGGACAAATTCTTTAAAAAGTACAACTTTCCAAAACTGAACCAGGAAGAATTAGAAAATATTAACAGACCCATCACAAGCACGGAAATTGAAACTGTAATCAGAAATCTTCCAGCAAACAAAAGCCTAGGTCCAGACGGCTTTACAGCTGAATTCTACCAAAAATTTAGAGAAGAGCTAACACCTATCCTACTCAAACTCTTCCAGAAAATTGCAGAAGAAGGTAAACTTCCAAACTCATTCTATGAGGCCACCATCACCCTAACACCTCAACTTTTTTAAATGGCTCACAAAAACATCTAGAACAGTTCTCTCAGTAGTCAGACTGCTGTAGGTCTAGCTAACAGAAGACATGTCACAATCAAAGCTAATAAGAATGTTTCCTGAGTATGTGAGAGATGATTTGAGGTGGTAGAACAGCAAATATGTTGTATATGCATGCTAAGCCTCTTCAGTCATGTCTGACTCTTTAAGATATGTAAATTACCTGAAGCTGTTCCTATCAGCCCAAAGTTTTTCAGAAGTCAGCAGAGTCACCTTGGGTCAACAGAATTCCTTACACTTGTCAGTCCCTCTGTCTGTACCTAAATTATCCATAATAGTCATCACTTATTCATGTGCTATTTTAGGATACTGTTTACATTTACTTACAGACAAGAAAAAATACTTCTAAATAAGTTTATTTAGGCCAATGAACAGAGAGAAAAATCACAACTGAAAGAGAGTAAAAGATAACTTTTGGATTTGAAATTATATAATTATAACTGGAGTTAACTACACAAAGAGCTATATAGTTTTCTCAATAAACAAATCAACTTCTGAAAACAGAAATAATATATAAGCATGGGCACAGAGGGATTATACATGTAATTTTTAAGAATACAAGCCTATTATCACATCTTTACTATCCTCTACACTAGCATATCTTATTTAAACTCTAATTTATTTACTTTAACAGATAATACTGAGTCCTCCCCAATTTTAAAAGCAGTAACTTTTAACATTTCTCACCATATGTTCATATATTTCCAAAGTTATGCAGCTCTAAGACAAGTCAATCAATACCCTTTTTAAGCTAATGAAAGTTTTTTAAAATTACAGCAATAAAAACATACACACATAGACACACCAATGATGGCTTAGTGGAAGTGGAAGTGTGGAATCTTTCTTTTCTACTGCCCCTCTTTTTTAACCTGCTTCTTGACAAAAATTGCTTCTAAGATTCAATGGGGAATTGTAAATAATATTGCAAATAGCCAGGAGTCCTAAAAAAAATAACCCACTGATGGCTAGAGAAGGGAAGTGTTAAATCCACAGGTTTCCTAGGATACCTTCATAGACCTCCTGAGTGGACACCACTCTCTATTTAACCAAGTCAAGTTTAAACTTCTAAAGTGATATTCTAGAAGTCTCTTTGATCTTTGTGAGCTTGAAGACCACCCCACCCTTGCACTCCATATATATAAATATATGGAGTTAATAGATATATAGACATATCTAGTTAATGATCCTCTTACCCTTTATTTTGGGGAAAAAATGAAATAAAAATTGTGACTGTCATCCATTGTTCTTAAATGCCATACTAATGTTGGTGTTTCCTTCTTACAAAACAAATTAAGAACTTGCCTGCCAATTTCAATGCAGGAGACATAAAAGACATCAGTTTGATCCCTGGGTTGGAAAGATCCCCTGGAGAAAGGAAATGGAAACCCACTCCTGCATTCTTGCTTGGAAAATCCCATGGACAGAGGAGCCTGGTGGGCTACAGACCATGGGGTCCCAGAGAGCTGGACACAACTGCAGCAACTGAGCACACAAGGCAGCAAAATGTAGAGCGCACAGTGTGTGCGCAGTTCCTGTGGCAAGTCTCCATTTATCCGTAAATCACACTTGTTTGCTGTTTAATTGTTCTCTGGCAAGACACAACTTGATTAAAAACAATGTAGGACTGTCCAGTAATTGGGACTGAGACTAGGAACAGAGTTGAAAACCATGTGATGGTGATAGGGGTGGTGGAGGATTGCATATGTAATAATAAGAATTTGGGAGAAAAAAACAATTCTGTGCCTCAAAGAAAGAATGCCAGATTTCAACTTTCTTTTCCTTTGACAAATGACTTATGTCTTCTTCCTACTCTCTCTCTTTCTCTTTTTAAAAAATGGAGTAAAATTGCTTTACAATGTTGTTTTTGTTTCTGCTGTACAATGAAGTGAATCAATCATATGTATACATACATCCCCTCCCTCCTGGACTCCCTCCCTCAAATCCCACCCATCTAGGTCATCACAGAGCACCCAGTTGAGCTTCTTGTGCTATATAGAACACTAGGTTCCCACTAGCTAGCTAGCTTACCTAGCTATGGAAAGGGTATGGAGACTAGAGGTGATGGAAATGGGGTATTACGCTCAATAAAATAACTACCATGTGTTAAGCATTGAAGCGAGTACTGAATCCTAACAACCTTGGAGGTAAGTATTATTTTATTGCCATTTTACAGATGTAGAATTTATAGCTCAGAGCAATTATTTGCTGAGAATCACAATGGTACTGATATAAATATAATCGGCTTTGAATTTGAATTAAGAGATTGTCTGCTTATCCTACTGTTACCCTCTGCCAATTCCTCCACAGTTTAATATCAACACTTCACAGAATTCCTGCACAAAAAAGACACCCAGACACCCAGTAAATATTTACTAGATTAATGACTTTGATGTTCTTCTTGGAGCCAATGGGAACTCTAACAAGCCAGTGATCATGTGGAACTTCACAACTTCTCTTACTCCTCTACACCAACTTCTATATTTCCTCTGAAACTTTGAAACACTTGTTTGGGACACCCAGTCCAGGATTACTTTATTTTAAAAACTATATCTATTCAATCTACTTAAGGGAGTCAACTTGCACCCCTTTAATTTTTCTGGATTAGGAAAGATAAAGAGGGGAAAAAAACCACTCAGAAATAATCAAAGAGGATTTTACTGGAGGCAGAGTCCAGGAAGGTCAGAGAACACATGGAAGAAAGGATCACAGTGGCTATGAGGATGAAAAGAATTTGACTTGATTTTCTTAAATTCAACTTTATTCATTAATGTTCATGTGTAAGTGAAGTTTTATTTTTAGGGAACTCAAAGAAGTATATATCGAGATAACTAACAAAGATACTAAATCAAGGGGCATTCAGATTTTATTAAGAGAAATTCAAAAACCCCACAAAATCCAACTATATAGTTTCAAACGAATATTTAAGTGGGCTTAAAATTAGTAGCCTGAGATATTGACCTGACCCAGCCAGATCCTAGCCAAAATTTTCTGAACTGTGAGAAATTGTAACACACTTCTCTGAATTTCTGAGAAGGCAATGGCACCCCACTCCAGTACTCTTGCCTGGAAAATTAAATGGAGGGAGGAGCCTGGAAGGCTGCAGTCCATGGGGTCGCTGAGGGTCGGACACGACTGAGCGACTTCGCTTTCACTTTTCACTTTCATGCATTGGAGAAGGAAATGGCAACCCACTCCAGTGTTCTTGCCTGGAGAATCCCAGGGACGGGGGAGCCTGGTGGGCTGCCGTCTATGGGGTCGCACAGAGTCGTACACAACTGAAGCGACTTAGCAGCAGTAGCAGTCTCTGAATCTAGAATATTGGTAATTGTAACATAAAGAACAAACTATCAGAAAAAATTAGAAATGTAAGCATCATTTTGTATTTTACTACTGAATATAAATCAACAAATTGACAATTTGTATCAACAAACATCATTTTAATGTTGATATTTTGTCACTGAATATTTTTCATATACTTATTTGGTTTATTAATTCCAACTTTCAGTTTTTGCTAAAATAACTTTCTTTAATTAAATAATAGAGGTCTGATTTATTGATTTTAAAAAGTCTTAGCTTTATTGAATCATGTATCACAAGCTCAGCTCTAAATCCTGCATGATCAAACTAACAAGTGTAGATACTTGATGAGTGTCTACTATATGAGAATATATGGTTTATCAGGAAAGACAAATATTTTTTAAATTACATAAATAATTTCATAATTTCAACTTACGATGGTGTGGGTTATTTTAGCATCCTTACTTGGCAATAAATTGAAAATCTTATATTGGTCTCAATTTTTTTCTAGCCCATGAGTTTCAGAAATTTAGAAACCACTGGAATTAGGATGTAAGGATATGTCAAGGAATTGGAGCAAAAGAGCATGCAAGAATGCAAGAAATTAATGAGAGAATGAGAAAAACAGCATTTTAACAGCAAGAATATTATAAACAGAGTAGATATTTTTATGGTTAAAATCTGAATGGTAGATCCATTTATGGAACTAAGTAAATAAGTTGCTGAAGCACACTGGAGTTAATTTCAATTTGCTGCAGATTTCCTAATGCCAAAGGTGTTATATGTATTCCTCACTACAACAGACGGAACATACTATAATTCTCATTCTACAGGTAACAGAAATGATACAAGGAAGTTAGGAAACTAGCCAAAGCTCACAAAGCTAGAAGTGATTTAACTCAGTCTGTATTCAGAATTCAGTCTTCTAACTTCCATGTTCCATCACCACCAATAAGAAATATCACTGAAGTAATGGAAACCAAAGTATAGTGAGACGGGAAATAGATGTGTCATCAGTAAGATTGCAGAAAGAAGATCATAAATAAAATGCAAGGTACCCAATAAATATCAATCAATATACTGGAGGTTCTGAAATCTGTTGGCTACTAGTAAACAATATAACCCAAGTATAAATCAGAACAACAAAGAAAACAATGGCATATTTTCCCAAGAACCAATGAGGTTAATTTTTTCCTCTTTCACCTCTAGTTCAGTTCAGTTCAGTCGCTCAGTCGTGTCCGACTCTTTGCGACCCCATGAACTGCAGCACGCCAGGCCTCCCTGTCCATCACCAACTCCTGAAGTCCACCCAAACCATGTCCATCGAGTTGGCGATGCAATCCAACCATCTTATCCTCTGTTGTCCCCTTCTCCCCCTGCTCTCAATCTTCCCCAGCATCAGGGTCTTTTCAAATGAGTCAGCTCTTCGCATCAGGTGGCCAAAGCATTGGAGTTTCAGCCTCAACATCAGTCCTTCCAATGAACACCCAGGACCAGCTGGGAGGGACTTTATTACTTTTGTATACTTTTAAATCTAGCTGTATTTCTTTGGTCAATATATCCTGGGAGATGGTATCTAGAATCAAATAGAATACAGAGTAATGAAGACATAAATAACTCTGTAATCATAAAACTGAATAAACATTTATGATTCCTTGATGTACAAAAGCCCAAACAAGTTATGTTTAAGATGATATATCTTGTAATTATTCATTAAAGACTGTAATCTCCATCAATAGATGTTATTTAAAAGATATGTGTCTCTTCTCAAGAACTGATTTAACCCTCATGAAGATATATCCATCCTTCTTTCTATTCACCATAATCACATCTCACTTTTACCACATTTCCTACATCAGTCCAATAGAGAATGTTAAGACATTCTTTTAAACAATTGGCCACACTGGAATAATATATCATTTACCATTATAATGTAAATCTTATCTTCAATACTCAAACTATTGAGAAAATTTACTTTTTGCAATGAATTTCTGCTTAATATGTGAACATATTAATTTAACAATTATAATTTAAGAAATATCTCACCAATTTCATCTGTTGATCCCCCCATAGTGATACATGTATGTAGTTAAACACACATATTAAAAATTATTTTCATGAAAGAAAACATATACAGAAAAGTCCATAAATGGCTGAATAAATTATTATAAAGCAAATCCCCTAATGTAACTTCTAGATCAAGAAACGGAATCTTAATATTGCCATTTGGAAAACTCTTTTTGAAATAATACATCTACTCAATGAATTTCAATGACTGCTAACCTTCTGAGAAACAAGTAGATGTTATATTCTTTCTACCAAAAGTAAACAAAATCACCCATGAACTATTCTTCTCCTCTACCCTCATGAAACTCAATACAAATCAAGTTTCTAGTTCTAGCTTGCAAGTTTCAGGAAATACAGAGGAGCATATTGGACAACGCCAGGGAGATGTATTTAGCAAATATCAAGATACAGAAAATACTATAGGGTAAATATCTCAGTTTCTTCCAACAAGTAAAACAAAAAAAGTAAGGAAAAGAAAAGAGAGGGTCTAGGTGCTTAAAGATAAAAACAAAAAAAGAGACCAAATTGTAGAGTGACCATATACTTTTTCAACCAAACCAGGATATTTTAGCCAGTGAAAGGGAATGCTATAGAAATGGGATTCTTCTGACAATCTAGAATGTGGAGTCACACCACTCAAGAGGCATAACAACCAAATAAAATAGGTTGATTTTTCTGAGAGTCCTGATCTTCTCAAACCAACTGTTTAAAAAAAATTGAGAATATCAGAGAAAGTTAAATATTGATTGGATAACTTATGTGAAAAAATTAAGTTTCTTGGCATGATAATGGTATTGCAAATATGTTTTTAGTACTCTATATAGCCCACTAAGCTCCTCTGTCTGTGGAATTCTCCAGGCAAGAATACTGGAATGTGTAGCCATTCCCTTCTCCAGGGGATCTTCCCAACCCAGGGATCAAACCCAGGTCTCCTGAACTGCAGGCAGATTCTTTACCATCTGCACCACCAGGGAACACCCCTTATCTCTTACAGATACATAAAAATATTTACACATTGAAATGATATGATGTATGGGATTTGGCCCAAAATTATCCATATTGTAGGAAGGAGTACAGGGTAGTAGAAATTATATAAGATAATTAATAAGCTGATAATTTTAAAACTAGGTAGTAAGTATTTGTAAGTTTATCCAATTTTTTTCTGTCTTTATGTTTGGAATGTTCTACAATTATTTGCCTAGACATTTAGTTTATAATAATATATTACCAGCACTTGGAAATCCCCTACATGCCAACTCCCAATCATACTTCTTTTGCTCTTCTCTAAAAATGACCATCTTTTTTTTATTTTATACCTTCGTCAATATCTACTCATCAGTTCAGTTCAGTCACTCGGTCGTGTCCATGTCTTTGCGACCACATGCACTGCGGCACTCCAGGCTTCCCTGTTCATCACCAACTCCTGGAGCTTGCTCTAACTCATGCCCATTGATGATGCCATTGGTGATGCCATCCAACCAAAAGCATCAATTCTTTGGCGCTCAGCTTTCTTTGGAGAAGGCAATGACCACCCACTCCAGTACTCTTGCCTGGAAAATCCCATGGACAGAGGAGCCTGGTAGGCGGCAGTCCCTGGGGTCACTGCAAGTTGGACACAACTGAGTGGCTTCTGTCTCACTTTTCACTTTCATGCATTGGAGAAGGAAATGGCAACCCACTCCAGTGTTCTTACCTGGAGAATACCAGGGACAGGGGAGCCTGGTGGGCTGCCATCTATGGGGTCGCACAGAGTAGGACACGACTGAATTGCTTAGCAGCAGCAGCAGCTTTCTTTATGGTCCAACTCTCACAGCCCTACGTAACTACTGGAAAACCCATATCTTTGACTAGACAGATCTTTTCGGCAATGTCTCTGTTTTTTAATATTCTGTCTAGCTTTGTCATAGCTTTTCTTTGCCAAGCATATTTTAATTTCATGACTGCAATCACCATCTGCAGTGATTTTGGAGCCCAAGAAAATAAAGTCTCTCACTGTTTCCATTGTTTCCCCATCTATTTGCCATGAACTGATGGGAGTGGATGCCATGATCATCATTCTTTGAATGCTGAGTTTTAATCCAGCTTTTTCACTCTCTTCTTTCATTTTCATCAAGAGGCTCCTTAGTTCCTCTTCACTTTCTGCCGTAAGGGTGTTGTCATCCTTGTTATTCTTGTTCAGTTCAGTTCAGTCGCTCAGTCGTGTCCGACTCTGCGACCCCATGAATCGCAGCATGCCAGGCCTCCCTGTCCATCATAAATCCCGGAGTTCACTCAGACTCATGTCCATTGAGTCCATGATGCCATCCAGCCATCTCATCCTCTGTCATCCCCTTCTCCTCCTGCCCCGAATTTCTCCCAGCATCAGAGTCTTTTCCAATGAGTCAACTCTTCACATGAGGTGGCCAAAGTACTGGAGCTTCAGCTTTAGCATCATTCCTTCCAAAGAAATCCCAGGGCTGATCTCCTTCAGAATGGACTGGTTGGATCTCCTTGCAGTCCAAGGGCCTCTCAAGAGTCTTCTCCAACACCACAGTTCAAAAGCATCAATTCTTTGGCCCTCAGCCTTCTTCACAGTCCAACTCTCACATCTATATATGACCACTGGAAAAACCATAGCCTTGACTAGATGGACCTTAGTAGGCAAAGTAATGTCTCTGCTTTTGAATATGCTATCTAGGTTGGTCATAACTTTTCTTCCAAGAAGTAAGCGTCCTAATTTCATGGCTGCAATTACCATCTGCAGTGATTTTGGAGCCCAAAAAATAAAGTCTGACACTGTTTCCACTGTTTCCCCATCTATTTCCCATGAAGTGATGGAACCGGATGCCATGATCTTCGTTTTCTGAATGTTGAGCTTTAAGCCAACTTTTTCACTCTCCTCTTTCACTTTCATCAAGAGGCTTTTTAGTTCCTCTTCATTTTCTGTCATAAGGGTGGTGTCATCTGCATATCTGAGGTTATTGATATTTCTCCCGGCAGTCTTAATTCCTACAGCTTGATAGTAAGCTATGATATCTGGTAGAGCAAGTCTTTCCACTTTGTTCTTCATCAAGATTACCTTATCTATTTTGACAATTTGTATTTACATGTAGATTTTAGAATGAGCTTTTCAAGTCCCACAGATTATGTGTTGGGATTTTGAACTGAATTTCACTGAGTCCACAAACAAACTTGGGAAGAATTAATATCTTTACAATATAGAATCTTTCAAAAATGTCATAGTCCTCCATTTTTTAGGTCTACTTTAGCAATTCTCAATATTTTCTAGTTTACTGTATAGGTCTTCTACAGTTGTGAGATATGTGCCTAGTTATTTAATATTTTATGTTATGTAGAGATTGTTTCATTTTATTAGTACATAGAAGTACAATATTAATCTTATATTAATCTGATATTCTGTCATCTTTATAATGTGTCTATTAATCCTAAAAATATTTTCATAGACCTTTTCTGATATATGCCCAATCATAACACATTCAGTGTGAAAGTTTTTATTTATTCCTTAAATTTTCATTTCCTATTTCTTTATTTTTCTTTTTCATTCAGTACTACAAATAAAATATTACAACATTGAATAGATGTGAGGAAATAAGTATTTGCATCACTCAATCTCAAATAAAAGTATTTTAACATTTCACCATTAAGGTATGATTTTCCTACAATTTTTCAATATATCTTATATGAGATTGAGGAAGTTCTCCAAGTTTGCTTAGAGTATATATTATGAATGTTAAATTATTTCACAGATTTCTGTTTACTGAGTTAGTCATGTGATTTTTTCCATTTTTTAATGTAGTGAATTTGTTTAAATAGCTTTCAAAATTTTAATCAACCTTGCATTCCTAGAATAAACTTTACTTAGTCCTGATATCTTGTCCTTTTTATATTTTGCTGGATAATATTTTCCTTAGAATGAGTAAATTAAACTATAATTACAATAATGTGTTTATCAGGTTTTGGTATTAAGGCTCATGATACTACGGAATGTGCTTCTGGCTTTAGTATTTCAGTTTAGAAGCCAAATGTCAGTCTAATAAATGCTTCTTTGGAGCAATAAAATAAAAATAATTTTTTAAGCTTTAAAGGTATAAAAAAAGTAACCATAGAAGCTAGGATTTGAGGACATTTGTTTGATTCAGATATACTTCACTCATTTTTCCCTGAGGAATCTACAGATTTTCAGCACAGGCCATAAAGGCAGAGAAAAAAAAAGTGATATCCTCATATTTAAGAGCTTTCTTCAGTCCCAGGGATCAGGAGAAAAAAAATTGGAGTGTAGGACTAACCAAAACAGACAACATTGAGTGGTCTAAGATCCCAGAGAAAGACAAATGCAGTAAAATCAGCCCAACATTCTTTATTCCTTTCCCACTTGAGGCACTTGCTGAACTTTGAGTTCAAGTCTTTGTCTGACTTACACCTTTTCTACAACCTCTTTTCAAATTACTCTTTCCCTGTGCTCCTGCCATAGTAATCATCCCTTCTTCCCTCCCTGGTTTCTTGAGGGTACTGTTCTCTGTCTCTCACAATCAAGATTATCTATTCTGTTCAAGTTACCTGGAATTATTTCCTCCTTTCTCCCATAAAGCCAACCCCAGAGGCATTCAGGATCTATATCACAGATCTGGGACCCTAGCAAGATGAATGGATAGAGGAACTTTAGTGGCACTCTGAGAGAAAAGAGAGAAGTATGAGATATGCCAATTACAGGAGGCTCTTCGTGGCCTGATAAGTGGCTCTTCAATGAGAAGAAAAAATATGTTTTATATTATATGCTAAATTCCAAGAGTATGCAAGAACAACTAATGGTGCCACTTTCTAGTAATACACTGTCTACACTCCTTCCCAGGTACTAAAGGCATAAAAATATGGAGTTTAAAACATCTTATCCTATCTCAAAGGGAATCCTTCCTGATAGGCCCCCCTAAATTCACTGCTCCCACAATATCAGGCCTACCTCTTTAGTGACAGATACACATTTTTAGCATTGAATGCAGCATATTTATTTCAGTTTGTAATTTTATATTTATCTGTGTTACTATTTGGTTTTTGTATATCTCCATCACTAAGCTGTCCATAAAGCAAGATCCATGTGAGTCTCTCCTTGCCATTCATAGTTCCTAGTATTGTTCCAGACACTTAATAGATATTCATATATCTGCTGAATGGATTAATGAATAAATGTGATATGAAAATCACCTCTCTCATTTGAACTTAATTTCATAGAGGAAGCTGGAGTGTGTTTTGACAGGATGACAGCATCTACAGAGTTACAGGCCTGGCTGAAGCAAATTGTTTTAAACACTATAGCCTGAAAACAAGGACAGGGTGAATCATTAGCTCCAAAATGAATAAAATCATTATAATAACATTTTTTACAATTTTAATAACATTAAATAAGCTACCTATAGAATCTCATTTAATATAAATTACTGAGAGCTCATCTCAGTCTTAAGACTTCCTCTATAGCACAAGGTCTTATTAAGCAAGATTTTTTAAAAAAGCAACACACTCTTGTGTCATGGTAGGAAATGATGGTACATAGTGAACAACAAAGCACATGATCTATAGATTCTGAAGGATCTGGACTCATAGCCTACTTCAGTTTCTTCCCAGTCTATGTGACAATGGGACAGTTATCTAATGTGTCTGAGTTTCAGATGTAAAATGAAGGTAATATCTACTTAATAGAGCTGTTATAAAATTATGCAAAGAAATGCATATAATCTTAACACAGAGTGGGCATATAAATAGTGGGAAGATGGCATCACAGAAGAAAGAACATGAACTTTGGAATCAGATAACCTGAGTTAGAATCTCTGCTTGAAGATTTGTTATTAAGTGATCAAAAAAAAGCTACTTCACTATTTAAAGACTCAGTTCTCTTATCAGTAAAATGTGCACAATAATATGAATAGTTACCCTGCAATTTAAATGTATGGAATTACCATTTATAAGTTCCCTCCACATCTTACGGCAGAAAGTGAATTTTCAGTAGGCAATAGGAAGAAGAAAGAGAAAGAAGAGGTGAAGAATAAGGAGGAAGAGAAGAGGAAAGAGGAGAGGAAGACGATGTTAAGTTTGAGGCACCACATGTTAACACACAATGAAAAAATAGAACAGAAAGAGAAAACTGTCTGCCTATAACTGAGGCAAGAGGTTAAACATATTGAGCTAGACCAACAAAAGTAATTCTTCCTTGCTATTCTTTCTCAATACACATTACTTTCTCCACATCATTTCTCAGAATTTGTAATTCATATTTATGAATATTATGAAGAATATTGTCTTCTTCAGAAATTTGCTTTTCCATGAGGGAAGAGCTATGATTGGTTTATTGCTCAATGCAGAACACACAGTAAGGACTCGGCAAGTATTGTTAACTAAGAATTATCAACTGAAAACCTCTCTGTACAAAAATCATAGCTCAGTGGTTGGTGCACAGTGCTGGAAAACAAAAATCTATAAGAAAAATTGAAATTTAAATAAGGAAATTACTACAATCCCATAAGTTAATTCCAATTATTTGAACTTAATGGAATTGATAAAAGCTTAAAAAATTAATTAAAACAATATCCCTATGATCTGATGTCAATATGAATAACAAATACCTATTTAACATCATGGCCTAATGCATAGTAGATAAACAATAAATATTATTGAATGAATTATAAATTTATGAAATCAATAATAATCACTGTATAATGATTATATTAAAGTTCATTTTTAAGACACTGTTAGTCACAGGCAATATTATTACTTCAAAATATATGACTTAATCCAAAGAAAATACAGAAAGTAAAAGAAAGTAGACAAAAATAGGATTGTGATTATTATCAGACACATTGTTAGCTGCAAAGTTTAAAGGTTTACAGCCATAAGAAGGAAAAGAAGTTTAAGTCAGGAATCCTTAGAAGATTTTTCAACAGAGATTGCTGTTGGTTCAAATCAACAGATGGTATCCAGTAGAAACAGTGGTAGGAGACAATCAAGAATTAGCATCATAAAGAAAAGAAAAGGAAAGAGGTACTATAATGCAGAGGATAAAATAGATCTACAAAATGCTAATGTGCAAGAAGAGAAGGCAATCAATAATGAATCATATTGTATAAAGTAAGTGGATTTCCATACCTTAAGAGCATGGAAACATAAATACATAATCAATAAAATAATAAAACTGATAAAATAAACAGTTTATTTTTAGTTACTAAATCAAGTACCTGACCAAATAGTTAGGCAATAGCAAGATCAAAGAATTTTATATAGGACCTTTTGATTATCTAATACAGCATTTTCCACAGACAGACTTCTTTTAAAAACCTGTCCTAAAGAGTCTAAGGGTTTTACCCACAGTAAGATTATAAAACTGTATGAAAAAGGAAAACAAATTTAATATAGCATGATTGTTAATGGAATTGTCTTCTCTTT
The DNA here is from genome assembly GCF_023091745.1 of Budorcas taxicolor. Lineage (NCBI taxonomy): Eukaryota > Metazoa > Chordata > Mammalia > Artiodactyla > Bovidae > Budorcas > Budorcas taxicolor. The sequence goes on from NC_068918.1 coordinate 43,739,263, forward strand.
ATAAGGAGCTTATTATGTACTAGGCAATGTGCTAGACACTGAAGGCATGAACAACAAATCAAATACGGTTCTTCCTGCCTTTACAAACTAAAATATGTCACTTCCCATCTGGCACCACAAGGATTAGGTTTTTAGCCACTGCAACCACTGACCTTTAACACAATCTGAAAGGAGATCAGGGTGGAGGTCAGAATGAGGCATTCTGTGCTCTAACAAAACCTTATAGAACAGGCCTTCAGATAGATATTTTCAGGAGAAAATTTTATGAACCTAATTCTTATAGCTTCTTATACCTAGAAAATCACTCAAACCATTAACAGAGGAATCTGCTCCTCATGACTAGCAGCAACCTTCTACTGAGACATATATGTCTGACAGCATGTACCTCCTTCACCAAATTATATGTGTTTGTGCATGCGCACGTGTGTATATGTTATTCATGTCCAACTCTTTGCAACCCTATGGATGGTAGCCAGCCAGGTTCCTCTGTCCATGAGATTTTTCAGGCAAGAATACTGGAGTAGGTTGCCATGCCCTCCTCCAGGGGATCTTCCTGACTCAGTGATGGAACTCGTGTCTCTTATGTCTCCTTCATGGGGAGGCAGGTTCTTTGCCACTAATACCACCTGGGAAGCTAAATATATATACTTAGCTTATATATTTAGGTAGACCTCCTCTACCCCTATTTCTTCAGATCAGTTCATTAGCACTATCTGAGAGGCTTTCTCCAGGGCTATAGTCTTCAGTGTGTACCCTAATAAAACTGAATTCACAGCTCTTACTATATGCTTTTTTTTCAGTCAACAGCTCTTATGATTTTTTTTCAGTTAAGTTTTCCTTGTAATCTTACAATCTAGTGGAAAGGAAAGTTTAAAAAGAAACCAATAAATACAACTTCTACTGTGTTAAATGACATGAAAAAAAGAAGAGACTACCATAAGAGAAGAGGGGTCTTTTCAGCTCAGTTGAGTTCAGTCACTCAGTCGTGTCTGACTCTGCGACCCCATGAACCGCAGCACACCAGGCCTCCATGTCCATCACCAGCTCCCGGAGTCCACCCAAACCCATGTCCATCGAGTCGGCGATGTCATCCAACTGTCTCATCCTCTGTCATCCCCTTCTCCTCCTGCCCTCAATCCTTCCCAGCATCAGGGTCTTTTTCAATGAGTCAGCTCTTCACATCCAGTGGCCAAAGTATTGGAGTTTCAGCTTCAACATCAGTCCTTCCAATGAACACCCAGGACTGATCTTTAGGATGGCCTGGTTGGATCTCCTTGCAGTCCAAGGGACTCTTAAGAGTCTTCTCCAACACCACAGTTCCAAAGCATCAATGCTTCGGTGCTCAGTTTTTTTTATAGTCCAACTCTCACATCCATACATGACCACTGGAAAAACCATAGAGGGTTCTTTTACGATGTTACAAATTTCCTAGAGCAATTAGCCACTTGGAATACAGCAGCAAAAATAGACATGTAGAGAAAAATATAGGATTGGTAGCTTTGTTAATAAATTTGATATAAGACAGTGTAAAGAAAAAAGTCAAGAATGAGTTAGCAACTTGCTTAGATAATTTTAGCCATTTCTCCCATAATGAGGGAAAGTTGAACATATGAATTTAGAAAACAGAGACATTGTCAGGGTTAAAGATTTAATTTTAACTACTACCAATACATATATTAAATTATTAGGAATCAAGACCATCCCGAAGAAAAAGAAATGCAGAAAAGCAAAATGGCTGTCTGAGGAGGCCTTACAAATAGCTGTAAGAGGGGAAGCAAAAAGCAAAGGAGAAAAGGAAAGATATATCCATTTGAATGCAGAGTTCCGAAGACTAGCAAGAAGAGATAAGAAAGCCTTCCTCAGCAATCAATGCAAAGAAATAGAGGAAAACAATAGAATGGGAAAGACTAGAGATCTCTTCAAGAAAATTAGAGATAATAAGAGAAAATTTCATGCAAAGATGGGCTCAATAAAGGACAGAAATGGTAGGTACCTAATAGAAGCATAAGATATTAAGAAGAGGTGGCAAGAATACACAGAAGTACTGTACAGAAAAGACCTTCATGCCCCAGATAATCACAATGGTGTGGTCACTCACCTAGAGCCAGACATCCTGGAATGTGAAGTCAAGTGTGCCTTAGGAAGCATCCCTAAGAACAAAGCTAGTGGAGGTGATGGAATTCCAGTTAAGCTATTTCAAATCCTAAAAGTTGGTGTTGTGAAAGTGCTGCACTCAATATGCCAGCAAATTTGGAAAACTCAGCAGTGGCCACAGGACTGGAAAAGGTCAGTTTTCATTCCAATTCCAAAGAATGCTCAAACTACCGCACAATTACACTCATCTCATATGCTAGTAAAGTAATGCTCAAAATTCTCAAAGCCAGACTTCAGCAATACGTCAACCATGAAGTTCCAGATGTTCAAGCTGGATTTAGAAAAGGCAGAGGAACCAGAGATCAAATTGCCAACATCCACTGGATCATTGAAAAAGCAAGAGATTTCCAGAAAAATATCTATTTCTGCTTTTTTGACTATGCCAAAGCCTTTGACTGTATGGATCACAACAAACTGTGGAAAATCCATCAAGAGATGGGAATACCAGACCACCTGACCTGCCTCTTGAGAAAGCTATATGCAGGTCAGGAAGCAACAGTTAGAACAGGACATGGAACAACAGACTGGTTCCAAATAGGAAAAGGGGTACATCAAGGCTGTGTATTGTCACCCTGCTTATTTAACTTATATGCAGAGTACATCATGCGAAATGCTGGGCTGGATGAAGCACAAGCTCGAATCAAGATTGCTGGGAGAAATATCAGTAACCTCAGATATGCAAATGACACCACCCTTATGGCAGAAAGGGAAGAACTAAAGAGCCTCTTGATGAAAGTGAAAGAGGAGAGTGAAAAAGTTGGCTTAAAGTGCAACATTCAGAAAACTAAGATCATGGCATCCAGTCCCATCACTTCATGGCAAATAGATGGAGAAACAGTGGAAACAGTTGCTGACTTTATTTTTGGGGGCTCCAAAATCACTGCAGATGGTGATTGCAGCCATGAAATTAAAAGACGCTTACTTCTTGGAAGGAAAGTAATGACCAACCTAGACACCACATTTAAAAGTGGAGACATTGTCAACTAAGCTCCCTCTAGTCAAGGCTATGGTTTTTTCCAGTAGTCATGTATGGATATGAGAGTTGGACTATAAAGAAAGCTGAGTGCTGAAGAATTGATGCTTTTGAACTGTGGTGTTGGAGAAGACTCTTGAGAGTTCCTTGGAATGCAAAGGGATATAACCAGTCCATCCTGAAGAAGATCAGTCATGGGTGTTCATTGGTAGGACTGATGTTGAAGCTGAAACTCCAATACTTTGGCCACCTGATGTGAAGAGCTGACTCATTTGAAAAGACCCTGATGCTGGGAAAGATTGAGGGCAGCAGGAGAAGGGGACGACAGAGGATGAGATGGTTGGATGGCATCATTGACTCAATGAAAATGAATTTGGGTAAACTCTGGGAGTTGGTGATGGACAGGGAGGCCTGGCGTGCTGCGGTTCATGGGGTCACAAAGAGTCGGACACGACTGAGTGACTGAACTGAACTGAACTGTTTGAGTGTTTGAGTTGTCTGAGAATAAAATGTAGAAAAGGAATGCAGATTCAAAACCAAATTCAGAGGAATTCTCATATTTAGTGCTAGGATTGAAATGGAAAATTGGCCAAACAAATGGGAAAAGAGGTAGAAGAAAGTGAAGACAGTAGTCTCTTGAGCTTCTTGCAAGAGAAGGGTCAGTTTTTAAAAAGAGAGAGTGGCCGATTGTATCGAATGATACCTGGAGTATACTAAACTCATTCCCACTGTCCAAAACAATTTCTTCTGCTATTTTCAGACTTAGATTCAAGAATGAAATAAACTTCTAAGTATGCCTCCAATTTTCTGAGAAGTGAAAAGTCATTCAGGTCCACATTTAAGGAAAAAGTGAATAAATAAAATTTACTTGAGTTTTAGACATGGATAGTAATTCAGGATAACTTGAATTTAATAAACATTTCACTACATATTTTTCATGGGGTTCTCATGGCAAAGAATCCTGGAGTCATTTGCCATTCCCAAGCTGAAACTCCCAACACTTTGGCCCATGTGATACAAAGAGCCAACTCACTGGAAAAGACCCTGATGCTGGGAAAGGTTGAAGGCAAAAGGAGAAGGAAATGACAGAAGATGAGATGGTTATAAAGCATCATCAACTCAATGGACATGAGTTTGAGCAAACTCTGGGATATAGTGATCGACAGGGAAGCCTGGTGTGCTGCAGTCCATGGGGTCACAAAGAGTCAGCCGCAACTTAGTGACTGAATAAGTATCACTACATACCAAAATACACACAGTGAGATGTAATAGTTAATTTTTTTTTAACACAACTGCTGGAAAATGAGAAGAAAGGAGAATAGGATAACTCTGAAAGAGTAACCTTTTTAGCTTTGATGGAAAGGAGAAATAATGAAGGAAAGATCAACAGATTTTAGTACAAAATCACATAAAACTTCCAATTAATGAAAAATAGCAATACAAATAAAAAGCACATGTAGAAGAAAATGGTGTAATGGTTAAGTTTATTGAAAGAGTACTGGATTTTAGCCATAAATATAGTGGGTTCCCTAGTGGCTCAGACGGTGAAGAATCTGCCTTAAATCTGGGAGACATGGGTTTGATCCCTGTGTCAGGAAGATCCCCTGGAGGAGGGCATAGCAATCTACTCCAGAGAATCCCATGGACAGTGGAGCCTGGCGAGGTATAGTTCATAGGATCACAGAGAGCTGGACATGACTGAAGTGACTTGGCAGGCACACATGCAGGCAATAACCAACTTACTCTTTCTCACTACTGTCTCTGACTAATTTGGTCTGAAATCTATTTGCAATAACTTGCACAAAGTAAAAGCTCAGTGTGGTTTAATATCAAAACCCCAAAGCATCAACTAATGAAATTCTTCTGTTTGGGTCTGTCCTAGTTTCAGAAATTTCTACAGAAAGTAAGCAATATAAGCAGCTTCTTTACTTTTTCTTCACTCTATCTTTTCATAACTACTCTCTAGGTGTCATTTTGTTCTCTCTAAAGTTGGGTCTGGGGAAGGTGGGTTATGGAAAAGGGATAGTATATTATGGATTATGAGCTGTGTCTAACAACAGGGCTTGTTTTATTTCTCCCTCACATTTCAGGGAACTTCCAGATCTTCTGTGTAGAAGTCTTCTTACCATTGGCTTTTAAAACAACTCCCCTCAGTCCTTTGTTTCTGAGGCTTCATACTACCCATTGTCTAAATACAGGAAAGTTTCCCCTCCTCCAGATGATCCTGGAAGCCAGTCTCCCAGAATAGGGTCCTTTTCAAGATGATTTAGTTGAGTTCTCTCCCCTAGACCACCCAGACCAAGAAAAACTCAAGCATCTTTGTCCCCTTTGGGGATAATATAGCCAGCTCCTCACCACTGTTGGGCCCAAGCTGTCACTTTTGGACTTCTCAGACTCAGGTTAGATACCAATCCCTGTGTCCTTTAAATATCAGGGAACAGAAAGCACTTTCTCTGAACAGTTCTCTTGAAGCTCCTCCATCTTCTCAAGACATGGAGAAGTATCCACTTTCTTCCTCATTGGGGAAGCATACAAACAACTCATTCTCCAGAGAAATTCCCTGATCTCTACGCTCTTTTACCTCCAAGATACCAACCTGTGTAACTAGTCTGTTGTGTTAGATGTATATTGTCTCCAGTCAGAAATCTGAGATACTGAGAAAACTCACAATTAGCATGCTACCTCACTTCTAGGGTTCTGGGGGGTTTTCTTTTGTTGCTGGTGACAATATGAACCAATACATTTAAGATTTATAAGTCTCTTCATCCAGTAATTCTGCTATAAACACTACCCAAAAGGCATGAAGACCCTTGTGCACGTGGGCATTCACTATAGCATTCACCATCTAATGTAGTACCTAGATGAGAAATATTAGCTAGGGCTAAAGGATAAGTAAAACTTTGTTTCTTCAGATAATAAGAATTATTATACTCACCCTACCTTATTTCAACTTTGGTACTTCAAAACTCTTGCTTTGCCCCTCTAGTCCTTACTTCCTAATCTTAAGGTCATTGCTCTGGGTCTTAACTTTGTTGGAATTTTGTTACATATGAGATGATTTTTTTTTTCACTTTAAATTATAATATTTTATAGTCACAACATCTGACACTTCAAAAAAAGATACCACTAATAAATTTTTAAAAAGTGGAATACTTCTCAAAGTTACAACAGACATAATGTTTAGCTGAGAATCATTTCAACAAAGTAAGGCTCTAAAGATACCAGACAAACCAATACGTGTTTGGATTAAGATGTACCACTCTCTTACTGTATGGGCTTACAGACAAGGCCCTGGTTCCATGTGGTCAACGTTACAGTCGTGCTTCAGAATAAAATTTTCAGTAGTTTTGAGAGCCTATACAAGATGTTATGGACTACACCCTGCAAAAAGTTACAACTTGAAAACTTCTTTCAAGCTTTACCAGTATCCAATGTGTATATTTTTAACATTTCTGAAAAGAGAACAAAATTAATAGGTGATGGTATTCACATCTGATATCTCAGGTTTCATGGCAGACAGGTCTTAATGCTCCTAGACTTGGGAGGTATACAAGGGAGGAATATTTTAAATTTATTTAAGTAGAATGTAGGGAAAATTAGGATCAAATGGGCATACATTTCTTGACCCCAGTGCCATTAGCCTTGTTAACTCTATAGGGAATGGTTAAGCCATCAAAAATTAAACCAATAGTTTTTAATATTAAAATGATTCTCTATACTAGTAACACTGAAGAGTCATTAAACTAAGAATTTACCTTGTAGAGGTTAACACACAGAAATAGGTGACAGAACAGTAACAATTATGAAAAATGCTACTCATCTAAAAGGATCCATGTCCACTCTTTGAGTCTACTTCATACATTCTACCCATCCACCCCACTCCAAAAAGGTTCAGATTATTATGTCCCAAAGTAATCTATTCCTGAATTACTTGTGAAGAGACAAACTGCTCTGTAGCTACTTAGGTCCTATTCTAGGATAATGCACCTCCATTGTCCTAGCTCTCAAATTTGGAAATCTGCTTAGGTTCGGCCTTTTAAAACCCTTCCAAATGAACGTAATTAGAATTTGTGATCCCTAGATTCACATACAGTACAGGCTCTGTGACACCTCTTTTTTTAGAGGGTTGAATAAAAGCCACAGGATTCTGTGTGACTAAAAACTAAATCTCAGTTATTCGTGTCTGGCATTGTGTAAACATATTTTTAAGTTCATTTTGCTGGACTTCATTAACTACTTCAGGATCTGCAGGGCTCTTCTGAACCTTTGCCACTGCAAAGTTTATCCCTTGGGTTAACCCAGCTTGGGTAATGTTAGCAAACTGGACCACAGAACTTCAAATCTTTGCAAAAGGAGAGACTGCTCTGCTGCTACAGCTCTCTGAAGGAGAAGGAGTTACATGAAGCTCTCTCTCAAGTTCAAGCATGCCAAATTCAGAGCCAGGGGTCTTTTGAGATACAACTGAATGCACTGGTTCAACTGACAAAAACTGTGGGCCTGCTGCAAGAAAAGACACATCTAATTGAGAAGGTGGAGAAGGTATCTGTTCTATCGATTCAAACGGAGTTTCTTTGCTAGAAACTTGATTGGTTGTTTGATGGCCTTCCTCACTAGCCTGCTGAGAAATAGATCTGGTTTCTGATAGGTGGGTCATTTTGTTTTGTGCATCTTGAACAAATCTGTAGCAGTAAATATCCACAGGCTTGGCAAAGCCAGTCAATGTCTGTATGTTGCCAGGGGAAGGACTTTTCTTCAAAGAAGACTCATGGCCTTTTCCAAGCCCACTTTCATGAGCAATAGTAACCTCTGAAGGAACATGAATGCTGATATCAGTGCTGCTAATAGACTGGGATCGACTGCCTAATCAAGGTGCTGAAGCAATGATACCACAACTAGGAAGAATAGAGTCCGTTGGCACTACATTCTGTGAAGAGTTAGCTGCCTGTCTTCATCAGACTTGGAATTTGTAAGAAATTCATCAGAGTGATACGAGTTATTATCTGAAGACATTTCCCCTTCTGACTCTGCCTGGGCTTTATTATCCATCACACTTGTATTTTCCATGGTTTCAAGACTACTATCTGATTTCCAAAGATTTACTTTAAAGTTTGGTTTTAGAAAGTTAACTTCCATTTCAAGTTTTGTGAAGTTTCTGAGCTTTCGTAGATTAACCAATGTTTACATTGGATTTGGTCTGTTTCACTTTTTGATTTAGAGATGAAATTTTGCTCACTAAAAGGTTTTTTTCCCCTGGGCCAGAGAGCCTTGGTTTTGAGATCTGATGCCGATGATGGTTTCATGAGGTTTACTGCTCTTCCTCTCAAGCTTTTTCTCTATTATAGGTACGTCTAATCCCATGGCTTGCTTGGTGATCTGCAGCATCTCCTCAATGCACTGAAGGGTATCTTTTCCATCCTCTTCTGGGTTGCACATTATAGCTTTCAGTGTGTGGAATAGCCACTTGCTTCTTTATATCTGTAGTGCAACCTCATGCAGGAGAACTTTGGCTTCACCAAAAAGAGTGGGTTCAGTATCTATTTCTATTTTTTCCAGGTCTTCTACACTTAGTCCTTGATACTGGTTTACTTTGTCAACCTCATCATCATAATAGACCACACAGCAGGCAGAGTTAGAAAGCAGTAACAGCACATCCACATCAATGAGGCTGCTCCTAAACTGTCGTTTGAGCCAAGCCATAAAAATTACATCGCGACACATAGTTTAACATGAAGAAAATTTCCACATCTACTAAGTAGTGCTACTTTATCATAGCTTCTAGTTTGACACTAATATTTACATTGGTCAAACATGATCTCAGTCAAAAGCGTTATGTCTAGAACAAAAAGCACTTGGCACGTCACAGACCATCGAGAAAGATGTTAGCCCTCCCCCCACCCACATTTTTACCTAAGTATAAGCTGCAGTAAATACTTAATTTCCCTCCCCACCACCCTCTGCCCTACTTAAACAGAAATAAATAAAACTTAACCCCCCCCCCTTTTTTTTTAAACACAAAGAAAACCCCTTTCGGTGCACACCTGCCCCATGCCTGCAGCTCGGAGGAAAGTGCTGCGCTACTCGTTTTTCTCTTTCTGCCAGTCAGGCAGCCCCTCCTTCCACAAGTTGAACACAAACACCGCCAGCACCACATGCAGCCCCACCACCGCGACAATGGTAGCGTAAAAGCCACTGTCATCGGGGAACATTAACACGAGGCTTTGGAAAAGCAGCAATTAGCAGGAAAAATACAACCCCACAGGAACTTTAACCATGCTGCTGCTGCTGCTGCTAAGTCGTTTCAGTCGTGTCCGACTCTGTGCGACCCCATAGACAGCAACCCAGAAGGCTCCCCCACCCCTGATATTCTCCAGGCAAGAACACTGGAGTGGGTTGCCATTTCCCTCTCCAATGCATGAAAGTGAAAATGAAAGTGAAGTCGCTCAGTCCTGTCCGACTCTTCGAAACCCCATGGACTGCAACCTACCAGGCTCCTCCGTCCATGGGATTTTCTAGGCAAGAGTACTGGAGTCAGGTGCCATCGCCTTCTCCAAACGTTAACCATAAGTTCTGCAAAAAGGAAAAAATCTTGAAAGTGATCGCCAGGCTGCCGCCTTCGGGCTTGGGCTGGGCAGGGCAGCGTTGCCAGCGGCATTGCCTGTGGCGTTCGCCTGCTTCTGAGCCCTTGTAGGGGGCGTGTGGGAGCGGGTCATCTAGTCAGTCAGTCAGTTTGTCCCTCCTTTCATCAACTAATCAAAGCTAAAGATGATTTTATAAGAAGGAAGATCCTTCAAGCGACTCCTGAAGTAATATATAGGAAAGAATGAATGATGAAACCCCTAACAAGAACAAATGTTGAATTGCCCAAAGAGAAAACTGAAATTACTTGAGGAGGCAGTAGTCAGTCAAAGATATCACATCCCCCAACCAAACCATCACAACAATTTAATCAGAATCTCCAAATCATGGGTCCAGGTTCATTCAACCTTAAGCCTCACCATGGGTGGTTCTAATGTGTAGCCAAGCTTAACAGCCAGAACCATAAGAGTTATTGGTTAGAAAGGAAAAAAGCCAAGCAGTAGAATATATGAATGATGTGTGTATTATGCAGCCATTCAAAATTATAATTCTGAAGATCAGGTAAAGATAGTGTAATCTCTAAATATGGTGCACAAGGCCTGTTATTGTCTCCTCTCTGCCTCTACTACCACATTCGCTGCTCCCTTCATGGGCCTTTCCATTCCATGAATTACAGCCTCATCAGTCTATTTGCAGGTTAAATAACTCCAGGAAGAATGAAGGGATGGAGCCAAAGCAAAACCAATACCCAGATGTGGATGTGACTGGTGATAGAAGCAAGGTCCGATGCTGTAAAGAGCAATATTGCATAGAAACCTGGAATGTCAGGTCCATGAATCAAGGCAAATTAGAAGTAGTCAAACAAGAGATGGCAAGGGTGAACGTCGACATTCTAGGAATCAGCGAACTAAAATGGACTGGAATGGGTGAATTTAACTCAGATGACCAGTACATCTACTACTGAGGGCAGGAATCCCTCAGAAGAAATGGAGTAGCCATCATGGTCAACAAAAGAGTCCAAAATGCAGTACTTGGATGCAATCTCAAAAACGACAGAATGATCTCTGTTCGTCTCCAAGGCAAACCATTCAAAATCACAGTTATCCAAGTCTATGCCCCAACCAGTAACACTGAAGAAATTGAAGTTGAAGGGTTTTATGAAGACCTACAAGATCTTTTAGAACTAACACCCAAAAGAGATGTCCTTTTCATTATAGGGGACTGGAATGCAAAAGTAGGATGTCAAGAAACACCTGGAGTAAAAGGCAAATTTGGCCTTGGAATGCTGAATGAAGCAGGGCAAAGACTAATAGAGTTCTGCCAAGAAAATGCACTGGTCATAGCAAACACCCTCTTCCAACAACACAAGAGAAGACTACACATGGACATCACCAGATGGTCAACATGGAAATCAGATTGATTATATTCTTTGCAGCCAAAAATAGAGAAGCTCTATACAGTCAACAAAAACAAGACCGGGAGCAGCTGACTGTGGCTCAGATCATGAACTCCGTATTGCCAATTCAGACTTAAATTGAAGAAAGTAGGGAAAACCGCTAGACCATTCAGGTATGACCTAAATCAAATCCCTTATGATTATACAGTGGAAGTGAGAAATAGATTTAAGGGCCTAGATCTGATAGATAGAGTGCCTGATGAACTATGGACGGAGGTTCGTGACATTGTACAGGAGACAGGGATCAAGACCATCCCCATGGAAAAGAAATGCAAAAAAGCAAAATGGCTGTCTGGGGAGGCCTTACTAATAGCTGTGAAAAGAAGAGAGGTGAAAAGCCAAGGAAAAAAGGAAAGATATAAGCATCTGAATGCAGAGTTCCAAAGAATAGCAAGAAGAGATAAGAAAGCCTTCTTCAGCGATCAATGCAAAGAAATAGAGGAAAACAACAGAATGGGAAAGACTAGAGATCTCTTCAAGAAAATTAGAGATACCAAGGGAACATCTCATGCAAAGATGGGCTCAATAAAGGACAGAAATGGTATGGACCTAACAGAAGCAGAGGATATTAAGAAGAGGTGGCAAGAATACACTGAAGAACTGTACAAAAAGATCTTCATGACCCAGATAATCATGATGATGTGATCACTAATCTAGAGCCAAACATCTTGGAATGTGAAGTCAAGTGGGCCTTAGAAACCATCACTACGAACAAAGCTAGTGGAGGTGATGGAATTCCAGTTGACATGTTTCAAATCCTGAAAGATGATGCTGTGAAAGTGCTGCACTCAATATGCCAGCAAGTTTGGAAAACAGCAGTGGCCGCAGGACTGGAAAAGGTCAGTTTTCATTCCAATTCCAAAGAAAGGCAATGCCAAAGAATGCTCAAACTACCACACAATTGCACTCATCTCACATGCTAGTAAAGTAATGCTCAAAATTCTCCAAGCCAGACTTCAGCAATATGTGAACCGTGAACTCCCTGATGTTCAAGCTGGATTTAGAAAAGGCAGAGGAACAAGAGATCAAATTGCCAACATCCGCTGGATCATGGAAAAAGCAAGAGAGGTCCAGAAAAACATCTATTTCTGCTTTATTGACTATGCCAAAGCCTTTGACTGTGTGGATCACAATAAACTGTGGAAAATACTTCAAGAGATGGGAATACCAGACCACCTGACCTGCCTCTTGAGAAATCTATATGCAGGCCAGGAAGCAACAGTTAGAACTGGACATGGAATGACAGACAGGTTCCAAATAGGAAAAGGAGTACTTCAAGGCTATATATTATCACCCTGCTTATTTAACTTCTATGCAGAGTACATCATGAGAAACGCTGAACTGGAAGAAACACAAGCTGGAATCAAGATTGCCGGGAGAAATATCAATAACCTCAGATATGCAGATGACACCACCCTTATGGCAGAAAGTGAAGAGGAACTAAATAGCCTGTTGATGAAAGTGAAAGAGGAGAGCAAAAAAGTTGGCTTAAAACTCAACATTCAGAAAACTAAGATCATGGCATCTGGTCCCATCACTTTATGGGAAATAGATGGGGAAACAGTGGAAACAGTGTCAGACTTTATTTTGGGGGGCTCCAAAATCACTGCAGATGGTGACTGCAGCCATGAAATTAAAAGACACTTACTCCTTGGAAGAAAAGTTATGACCAACCTAGATAGTATATTCAAAAGCAGAGACATTACTTTGCTGACTAAGGTCTGTCTAGTCAAGGCTATGGTTTTTCCTGTGGTCATGTATGGATGTGAGAGTTGGACTGTGAAGAAGGCTGAGCGCCGAAGAATTGATGCATTTGAACTGTGGTGTTGGAGAAGACTCTTGAGGGTCCCTTGGACTGCAAGGAGATCTAACCAGTCCATTCTGAAGGAGATCAGCCCTGGGATTTCTTTGGAAGAAATGATGCTAAAGCTGAAACTCCAGTACTTTGGCCACCTCATGTGAAGAGTTGACTCATTGGAAAAGTCTCTGATGCTGAGAGGGATTGGGGCAGGAGGAGCAGGGGACGACCCAGGATGAGATGGCTGGATGGCATCACTGACTCAATGGACGTGAGTCTGAGTGATCTCCGGGAGTTGGTGATGGACAGGGAGGCCTGGCGTGCTGCGATTCATGGGGTCGCAAAGAGTCGGACACGACTGAGCTACTGAAATGAATGAAATGAACATGGTATTTAGGGGTTGAAGACTATAGTCAGGGTAAGTCACTAGCAGATATGAAAGCTAACACATTTTCTAACCTGCTCAAAGGAAATCCATTTTCAGACAAATACACAGTTATAGTCTTTGTGTAACAATCAACAAAATTATATTACTGAAAAAATATCAAAACCATTCAATATACTTAAGTGTAATATTTTTCTGTATTTAGCCATTCTGTTTGTCTCCAATAAAAGTATGTCTTATATTACTCAACAGAATTTCTCTGCTAAGATATTACAAATCATTCTTCAGATTAAGTGTTTCAAGATCATATAGTATTGAAAACCTTTATTTCCTCAACTTCCCAGCACTAAATTGATCAAAACTGAAGCAAAATATAAAGTACCCATCTCTGGACTTATAATTTTTAGATCCTACTAACAAAAAGTTATGTTGAGACTCCATTACACCTATTAGCAAAAAGAAACTAACAAAAGAAGGTATCATAAATGTAAAGGTAAATGCATAATATAAAAATAAATAAATGTAAGTATTAAAAAGGATGCCTTGAAATTTAAGGACAGACACCTATGGGATACACAGAGATTACAAGCTGAATGCACTCGTGCTCCATCTTCTCTAGAATCCCCAAATTTTCTGAAGACAGGAGATTTAAAAAGTAAGGAAAAAAGTCTTCTTTTCTTAATTAATTTTTAATTAATTTTCTTAATTACTTAATTTTATTTCAGTAGTTGATGAAACTGAGGTTCAATTCAGAAAAGTCTTGCCCAGGCTCTTGAGGCTAAACTGGTCAGCATTTGAAATCAGCTCTTTGAGAGCCAAGCCCATCTTTATGCTAAACCATAGTGCATTTATCCATTTTTGGTTTCTCTATCCTTGCAAAATCACAACAAAACATTCTTAGGTAGACCTGCTCTGTTTATTTCATTCCTTTTTGTCCCTTAGTCACAGCAAGTGATTTTTTTAATCTAGTTTCTTTTTTACATGTATTGCCTGCAACATAAGATTTCTAGCAATATTGTCATATTTCCTCTCAAATTTTTATTAGGCAATATAAAGCAATATTATATATTTTATTATTAACAAATTTATACAGAATAAAGTACAAAATGATTATTATAATTATTTATAATAGCAAGTGTTTGCACTGAGATAAACATTTCACTATTGTTATGGAACATTGATTTAAACAGTGATTAAACAACAATAGACACACTGTTTGATATTGTTAAATTAAGATATATTATTAATATTACTGAATAAAAAATGGAAAGAAAAATCATAATTAAAGAGACTGTAAAAACATATCTAGCCATCCCCAACGAGTCCAAATGTCTTTATCTTGACATATTAATCTCAGGATACTAAGAGAGCTTGCAAGTGAGATTTCTGAACCTCAGTTGGCAATATTTAAAGAAATGGCTGAAGCCTGAAAGGTGTTCTTGGGAAGGAGTGAGGAAGAAAATGGTACTAGAGACACCATTCAAGTTTCACAACTCAAATGCCTCTATGGGTCATTCAGGTAGTATAAAAGAGTGAGGTAGCTAGCAGAGAACTAGTGAATTTAGGAGCACAGGCTCTGTCCACAGTGAGCAGCACTACTTGGCTACAGTCTGTTGATGGGATGAAAGGCTTAGGGTTTTACTTGGCAGCTCTTAAAATTGAAAAAGAAAATATTTTAAGAGTGGTCAAAAATCCAGACTTCTAATGGAAATATTGCCTTTAAAAACTATTTACAGGTCATACACACACACACATACACACACACATCAGATGATAAAATTCCACCTATACTATACCAGAGTCAAAAGCCAGCCACCAATTTATATAGATGTTTGCTCTTTCTTCCACTTGGAAGTAAGTAATATTTCCTGTAGAATTGTAACATATATTAGACATATATTAGAATGAATCAGAGATCAAAAGTCATCTAAAGAACAGGAAAGGCTATCAGATAACAAGGCTTGATTGAATGAATTAATATACCCAAAGAAAGACTTGTCAGTCTGAAAGAGATTAGTATGCCTGGAACAAGAATAACCAGAGTTTGAATCTAGAAGAGAAGAAAAAGGATGTTCTGGCTCACAGACTTGAACAATTCATTCCTAACCTAAGTTATCTAAATTAAGGAAACTGCTGTAACTGTTTCCTGCCATTAAATACTAGATTTAATTTCATGCCCAACAAGCTAACCCTCTGAGTAAAATGTCAAAGTTACATCTATATTCAGGATACTTTAGTCTCCCATGAGGTTGCATATCATTATAAATTGATAGGGTGACAGTTTTATTTGTACATGTCCCCAGTGAGTTTGGATAGTGGAAGTTCACTTCTGAGAAACAGATCCATTCACAGTATGCTCAAATGTAAACAACAGAAATAGGATTTTGGCAGACTCACTAAGGCAAATTCTACTTCCTGAACTATTGGCAGACTGTAGTAAGCCATTTCCTAGAACTACCACAATTCACCATCCACTATTTTTTTTACTTTATTAGTATCAAAAAACTAGAAGTGTTGCAGTAATCCAACAGGGAAAAAATAGGTTTTTTTTTTAAAAAAAAAAGGTCAAGAGATTTCCACAATCAAATACAGTTAAACATCAATCCCAAGTAAAACTCCAGAATTAAACTATAGACTGTGAGTATGTTGGATAAATAACATGAGTATAATTTTAAAAATTAATGATAAAGTTATTAAAGTGGAATGGTTTTAGAAATGTGATAGATACAATGTACCTATCTTTTAAAACAGTGAAAAGAATTATTCTTCAGTTCAGTTCAGTTCAGTCGCTCAATTGTGTCCAACTCTTTGCGACCCCATGAATCGCAGCCCGCCAGGCCTCCCTGTCCATCACCAACTCCCAGAGTTCACTCAGACTCACGTCCATTGAGTCAGTGATGCCATCCAGCCATCTCATCCTGGGTTGTCCCCTTCTCCTCCTGCCCCCAATCCCTCCCAGCATCAGAGTCTTTTCCAATGAGTCAACTCTTCACATGAGGTGGCCAAAGTACTGGAGTTTCAGCTTTAGCATCATTTCTTCCAAAGAAATCCCAGGACTGATCTCCTTCAGAATGGACTGGTTGGATCTCCTTGCAGTCCAAGGGACTCTCAAGAGTCTTCTCCAACACGACAGTTCAAAAGCATCAGTTCTTCGGTGCTCAGCCTTCTTCACAGTCTAGTGATTTTTAAAATTCTCCTTCAGCCCTTAAACAAAAGTAGTTAATTTTATCACAGTTTCAGATCACAAGGCTGCATAAAGAAATACAATGGATGGGATTTCCCTGGTGGGCAAGTGGCTAAAATTCTGTGTTCCAGTGCAGGGATCCCATGGTGAATCCCTAGTGAGGAAATTAGATCCCACACACCACAACTAAGAGTTTGCATGCCAAAACCAAGGAATCTGCATGCCACAGTGAAGACTGGAGATCTTGCATGCTGCCACTAAGATGCACAGCAGGGGAAGCAAGATGGCACAGCAGTAGGGGGCTAAGGAGTACATCTCTCTCAAGGATATATCAAGGATACAGCTTCAGACACAGAAGTGCTTGCAGAACACCAGCTGAGAGCAGACAGAAGTACCTGACCACCAGAAAAGAATATATAGAACCACACAAAACTCAGTAGGATGAAGGAACTAGGGGGAAAACAGGAGTGTCAGGAGGACTAGACCTGCCCTCGGCGGGTGGGAGAACTGAAGCAGGGGTCCAGTCCCCACATCAGGGCAATTGTCTGGGTCAGAGGAGAAACATTTAAGGCTGAGAGTGAGGTAGCTGATCTGTGGCAGCCTAAATGGAATGAGAATCAGACAGTCCTGTGACAGCCATACGTACCCCGGACAGGGATGCAGGTCCCCTAGAAGGTGCAGCAGCTAGGAGCTGGCGCATAGGGATTGTGGAGCAATCCCAGGGCGAGGGCTGCTGTTAACTGCAGAGAGACAGACCAAAAGGGACAAAAGAGAGGAGACTGTGGTGGGAAATGCCTGGGGAGGAAAGCCAGGCAGCCATGGAAGCAAGGCGATACTGCTGAGTCATGCATAGGTGGTGGAGCTACTGATGCTGCCTCTAAGATGCAGAGCAGGCAAATAAATAAATAATAAATACAATAAATATTTTTTAAAAAGAAACACAATGGATGACAGAGCCAAAAATAAAAATTATAGGGTAGAATGAGTCTAAGTTATATTTATTTGAATTAAATTCAAGATCTTCCATTCCAGTTCCTAAAAGCAAATTCAGGAAATATCATGATAAACATCAAAATACACATATTTTGGGGAGAAAAACTGTGAAATTTTTTGGCAATAATATCAAATGGAATAAATAACATGGGCTTCCCTGCTGGCTTAGCAGTCAAGAGTCCACCTGCAATGCAGGAGTCACAGGAGATGCAGGTTCAATCCCTGGGTCAGGAAGATCCCCTGGAGGAGGGCATGGCAACCCACTCCAGTATTCTTTCCTGGAGAATCTCATGGACAGTGAGCCCATGGGGTCACAAAGAACTGGCTAGGACTGAAGCGATTTAGCACACATGCATGCAAATAGCATAATTAATAGAATCTTATTAGTTCAGTAAAACTTTCATTTTTTTTCCCATATCCAGAGAGAGTAGGGTAATAATTAGTCACAAATCTCTATGAAGTCAAACAACATCTAAGTCTGTATTCAAGTCTAAGAATCGTTTCCTAAAGGGCCTATAGGCTTATGGAATTCATTTGGAAGAGAGGAAACAAAGAAGGGCAATCAAAGCAAGTTATGTGAAAATCAATTAAAGGAACTAAGAAAATTAGGCATTCAGATGGATAAAATCAAATAAAAATCATCCTCTAATACCTAAAGGCAAAATGCAAATTTGTTTGGTCTAATCCCAAGGAATAGAACTTGAAGTATGTTAGAAGTTTCAGGAAAACATGATTCATCTCACTGTAAAAACAAATATTTTTCATGGTCATACTTGCCAAACTCTGTGCTAACACACAGGGATGTTAATGCAGGTACTGGTAATTATTTAGTGAAAAAATATTGAATGGATCATTGGATTTGGCTTATGATTTAGAAACACTTAATTGAAGAAGTTGGTGTTTTAACAATTACCTTGCCCTTATGATTTAAATTAATCTTGAAAACACTTGTTCATCTATTTTCACAACTTTAACTTCAAATACAAACTGAAATATAAGTATAAATATTATCCATAAACCAGTGTGTTCTCCTCTGCTACCAGTTATTCTATTTGTGTATCTTTCTGACAGGTGTTTTCCCTAGCACATGTGTGCTACACATTCAGCTAATTGCTAGACACTGCCGTGGTGTATCAGATAGCACACACTCTCTGACAGCCATAAGTTGGCTGTACAATAACAAGAGCATATATAATAAAGTGTGTCCTGAAAACCTAGACTTAGAGATAATTTTAGGACTTTAAGTTCTAGGTGCTGATTCTCTGACTGGGTAAAGATTGTGATCTGTTTTGAGGTATAGTTATATTCATTCTTGAAACCAAAAATCCTTCCCTCTACTCTTTCAAATGTCTTTATATGTTCAATTAAGAGAATTAAACATTTCAAGGCACTCTTTTATGGGAAAATTATCGCTTGCATCTACTTCTCTATCTGTGTTAGGATAGTCTGATACTGCGCAACCAAGTCAAAATACAGAACTAAATTATACATCAAGGCAGCCAGAGGAGAGGGACAGCACACATATCTTCCAGTTTCGAATGATCATCAGGTCGAAAAAGATTCCCTGACTGATTTTATAATAAGAAAATATTGTAAACATAGATGATACTTTAGGCTAGGAAAACATCATTTATCTGTTTAGATGCTGGGGATTCTGAATAAAATTTCATTTTTAAAATGTATTTTCTGATTTTTAAAAGAGTGTGGAAACCACTGACATAATCGTTAAGATTCCTTAAAGCCCATGATTTTATATGATATAGTGTTGACTGTAAGAAAACTCTAGCTGGTCTTTACCAAGTCCTATAAATAATTTTCTATAAAGCAACAGCCCTAACATAAGCAATCACATAGTAATTTAATACTTTACCAAGAGATACATGTATTTTGCCTGAAGAATCCCATGGACAGAGGAGCCTGGTGGGCTACTGTCCATGGGGTCAAAAACAGTCAGACATGACTGAGCAAGTAAACAGCATATGTGTTTCAATGCATCTCTATATTTATAAATGTGCCTTTCCTTCAGTTCCTACTTCATATCTGCAGCATGTAGGGTTATTAAAATTGACCCTGTTCATTATAAATTATAGTGAGTTATAATTTAAACTTTAAATTATTGTTGTTCTAATCAATTACACTCTTTTTGTTTAGTTTGATGGAACTAATGCAAAGGCTAGATTGTAGCTACCTAACTTCAGTGAAGCAAAACTACCTGAACCCTCTATATAAAGGTAGCACACAGTATTTTGAGAAAGACAGTAAAAGAATATAGTATTTGATAATGAAAAAGCAAAGAAGATGCACTTGACCTTGTAGAAACTGACAAACAGAAAGTGGACTTATTTGACCAAACGACTTTGGCTGTCAAGCAATTTCCTGTCCTAAACAGCAATCTGGCCCAGACCTCAGAGTTATCAGAATAAAATCTGAGAGCCATTTTACAGGAGAATCAAATAAGATTTGGAATGAAAATTTCATTGCAAAGGAAGAAAAATTTGCAATAATTTTCTATAATATAAGAAGACTTTTTAGCACTTTTATTGCAGAAGCAATTCTAAATAACAGAGCTTTTCTTATAATAGCATTTCTATAATAATGGTGTTTTATAACAGAAGTGCTATTATTACAAAAATGGCATTATAATAGTGGCATTATTATTGTTGCATCTCTCTTATAACAGAAGCGCTAAATAAGCCTATCTATATTAAAGAAATTTCAAATTTCTTCCTTCTCAGAGCTTAATGTGATTTGGCCAGTCTCTTTCACATGATCATTTTAAAAATAATCTTATATGGGTTGACCCAACATCGAAATATAGGTCCAGTTCACACAGACTCCCAGGAAATCTGACATTGAACTAAGGGTCAAAATATTTGAGTTATATTCTTAGCTCTAGCATTAGCTATTAAGTGACCCTTAGCAGCATGTTTCTCCTCCTCTGAGCACTTTTTTTATTCTCCATTCAAACAAAAAACAAGGAGATTCTTCATAACTCCCAGTAAAATCTTTCCCATTACAAAAAAGCTCATTTGGTCCCAGATCTTAATAATATCAATTACATATTTTCACTTCTTTGTTTTAAACTCACTGATGTGCTACTTTGTAATTCTGATATTTATTTATTGGAATAAATTTATATTCTCAAGTTAGAAGCTAAATAAGAATTCCTTTTGAAAAAAATATTCCCTTAAATGATCAGCACAGAGCCATATATAATGGGTAATTTTAAATTTTTTATTAAAATACATCTGATAACAAAGTTCTAAAAAATCCAAGCTGAATTCAGAAAATAACAGGGTTTCATTCTGTAGCTAGTAGAATTCTATACAAGAACTTGACCATTTTCAGGTTGAAATAAAGCAATAAAATATTAGAATAAGGTTGGAAGTGATAAAAATATATAATGTTCAATGATAGTTAAAGTTCAAAAATTGCCTCAAAAGAAATCTATGTCCACATAAGAATGTTACTATAAATTCAACTACTCATTTAATAAAGTATATATTGCTTTCCCATATATTTAGGAAGTATTCATTGAAAGAATTTGCCTATATATGGAAAAAATAACTAAATTCAAGTTTATAAAATTCTACTTTTATTAAAGGTATCTTGTAATCCTTTGATAATGAGCTTTCAGCAGAGAAGACAGGAAAGATTTTAAGTTCCAAAGGTACTGACCTTTCAAACATTAAAGTAAAATTCTATATATTTCTAGGCCAATACAATTAGATTACATCATCTGCTTATGATATAGTCTGACAAACAGTAAGGTAAGGAAATTCAATATCCTCATATTCTTTACAGGCATTTTTACATTTTTAGGTTGTGAAACAAAGTAGGACCTTAGAGGATTTTCCTGAGGATAGACTCTCCACTCCCAATGTCTCCCATCTTTCTTTTTATTTGTAGAAAAGCTTTAGCCTCCTAGCCTTCCCTGAGTTCCAAACAGCAGATTTAATCAGAGAAGAGAAAAAAGACAGAAGCAAAGAAAGCAGTCAAGTAAGACAAAATAATAATAGTTTAGCCATGAAACAAGGTCAAGGACTTTTTAAGTTCCTTCTCAAGGACTACAAATAATAGCCTAAGCAATATTCATGAGTTGCTGTGCAGCTACTAAAACCCCCACCAGGAGGAGGAAGTTGACTGCATGCTGACCACCAGTATGCAGACCCCAGATGGGCTAGAACTAGAAGGCTGTTGATTGAAATTCCTGAAACCTTACCCTGTTACCTCACCGTCAACCAATCAGAGAATTATGCACAAGCTGATCATGTACCCTATGACCCTCTCCCTCACACTGTCTTTAAAAACCCTTCCCTGAAAGCCCTGGGGGAATTCAGTTCTTTTGAGAATGAGCTGCCTGTTCTTCTTGCTTGGTGCCCTGCAATAAGCACTATGTTTCTTCCCCACAAGTCTGTGTCAGTGGACTGGCTTTTCTGCACACCGAGTGAGCAGAATCAAGTGTGGTTCAGTAACAACTGTCATGAATGTTTCCAGTGTGTATTCTGATAAAATAAAATTATTTTATTTTTGATTGCAAGTTGAAAAAAATTGTTAGAACATATATACACATACATAGGTGTATGTGTGGGCTTCCCTGGTGGCTCATATGGTAAAGATTCAACCTATAATCCAGGAGACCCAGGTTTGATCCCTGGGTCAGGAAGATCCCCTGGAGAAGGGAATGGCTACCCATTCCAGTATTTTTCCCCAGAGAATTTGATGAACAGAGAAGCTTGGTGGGCTACAGTCCACTGGATTGCAAACAGCTGGACCATACTGAGTGACTAAGAACACACACACACACACACACACACACACACACACACAGGTGCATGTATATAATATATATGTGTACGAATATAATATTCTAAGAGCATCAAAGAAATGGAGTTTGGGGGGACAATTCCCATACCATGCTTATTCATCATACTGAATGACATTATCAGGAGCTATCATTTTTTAAAAAATTCACTTCAGTTCACTTCATTTCAGTTCAGTCACTCAGTCACGTCTGACTCTTTGCGACCCCATGAACCGCAGCACGCCAGGACTCCCTGTCCATCACCAACTCCCAGAGTTTACCCAAACTCATGTCCATCAAGTCAGTGATGCCATCCAGCCATCTCATTCTCTGTCCTCCCCTTCTCCTCCTTCCCCTAATCCCTCCCAGCATCAGGGTATTTTCCAATGAGTCAACTCTTCGCATGAGGTGGCCAAAGTATTGGAGTTTCAGCTTTAGCATCAGTCCTTCCAATGAACTCCCAGGGCTGATCTCCTTTAGAATGGACTGGTTGGATCTCCTTGCAGTCCAAGGGACTCTCAAGAGTCTTCTCCAACACCACAGTTCAAAAGCATCAATTCTTCAGCACTCAGCTTTCTTGATAGTCCAAATCTCACGTCCATACATGACCACTGGAAAAACCATAGCCTTGACTAGATGGACCTTAGTCGGCAAAGTAATAGTTCAATATTAAACAGAACAATGTGAAAGTTTAAAAGTACTGGGGTACAATCTTCAGTGAAATATTTAGTTTTCCTTTGTTCCAAGAGGAACTGAGGTCTAAAGGTTGATTAAACTCCTTCTAATGTGCCAGATCCCATGCCAGGTGAATGACATATGATATTTTATTTCTTACTGTTCTTGGAGGTTATTACTGCTATTGTCATTATTATCAATATTATTATTATTTTCAAAGGAGGAGAGTGGATACATAGATGAAATCAAGCTCTTACCTGTAGTCATACAGAGACTATGTGACCGACTATATAGGTACATTCTTCAAGGAATGGGAGGACAAGAACAGGATGGATTCATGCGGGCAGATTAATCCTGATCACAAAGAAGTTTCTCTACATGCTCAAAAGCGTGATTAGCAGCAATATTCTTGAGAAGATTCACATGATTTAAAAAGAAAAGGCCTCTTAAATATCAAAAAACAACATTCCTTTATTTCTAAGGATGAAAACACTAAGTGTAGAAAAGATCATCTACCCAGAGTTTGAGGCCAAACTTGAATCTTCTGCTTCTGTCTCCCAATTTGGATCTCTGTCAGTACAGTGCAGCAGAAAGCTATTTTGACAGTCTTCCTCCAATAGAAAAAATATTAAACTGAGAAAATACTTTTATAGGAGGCACTGAATGGGACCACTTTGGAAGAAAATAACTAGATTACTTGTAGCCTCAGGCACTTGTGCCTCAGGAACACCAAAACAGGCCTTTCTTCCTAATGATCAGTCAGTTCAGTCGCTCAGTCATGTCTGATTCTTTGAGACCGACCCTATGGACTGCAGCATGCCAGGCTTCCTGTCCATCACCAGCTTCCGGAGTTTACTCAAACTCATGTCCATTGGATCGGTGATGCCATCCAACCATTTCATCCCTTGTCATCCCCTTCTCCTCCCACCTTCAATCTTTCCCAGCATCAGGGTCTTTTCAAATGAGTAAGTTCTCCACATCAGGTGGCCAAAGTACTGGAGCTTCAGTTTTAGCATCAGTCCTTCTAGTGTATATTCAGGACTGACTTCCTTTAGGATGGACTGGTTGGATCTCCTGGCAGTCCAAGGGACTCTCAAAAGTTTTCTCCAACACCACAGTTCAAAAGCATCAATTCTTTGGCTCTCAGATTTCTTCATAGTCCAACTCTCACAGCCATATGTAACTATTGGAAAAACCATAGCTTTGACTAGAGGAACCTTTGTTGCTAAAGTAATATCTCTACTTTTTAATATGCTTTCTAGGTTGGTCATAGCTTTTCTTCCAAGGAGCCAGCATCTTTTAATTTCATAGTTGCAGACACCATCTGCAGTGATTTTGGAGCCCCTCCAAAAATAGGCTCTAACTGTTTCCATTGTTTCCCCATCTATTTGCCATGAATGATGGGACCAGATGCCATGATCTTTGTTTTCTGAATGTTGAGTTTTAAGCCAACTTTTTCACTCTCCTCTTTCACTTTCATCAAGAGGCTCTCTAGTTTTTCTTCCCTTTTTGTCAT
This sequence comes from Budorcas taxicolor, assembly GCF_023091745.1. Taxonomy (NCBI): domain Eukaryota; kingdom Metazoa; phylum Chordata; class Mammalia; order Artiodactyla; family Bovidae; genus Budorcas; species Budorcas taxicolor. Next base: position 43,763,777 of record NC_068918.1, read on the forward strand.
AAGGGTGCTATCATCTGCATATGTGAGGTTATTGATATTTCTCCCAGCAATCTTGATTCCAGCTTTTGCTTCATCCAGCCCAGCATTTCTCATGATGTACTCTGCATATAAGTTAAATAAGCAGAGTGACGATATACAGCCTTGATGTACTCCTTTCCCGATTTCGAACCAGTCCGTTGTTTAATGTCCAGTTCTAACTGTTGCTTCCTGACCCGCTCAGGAGGCAGGTCAGATGGTCTGGCATTCCTATTTCTTTCAGAATTTTCCACAGTTTATTATGATCCACACAGTCAAAGGCTTTGGTGTAGTCAAAAAAGCAGATGTTTTTCTGGAAATCTCTTGTTTTTTGATGACCCAATGGATGTAGGCAATTTGATCTCTGGTTCCTCTGCCTTATCTAAATCCAGCTTGAACATCTGGAAGTTCACGGTTCATGTACTATTGAAGCCTGGCTTGGAAAATTTTGAGTATTACTTTGCTAGCATGTGAGATGAGTACAATTGGGCAGTAGTTTGAGCATTCTTTGGCATTGCCTTTCTTAGGGATTGGAATGAAAACTGACCTTTTCCAGTTCTGTGGGTACTGTTGAGTTTTCCAAATTTGCTGGCATATTGAGTGCAGAACTCTCACAGCATCATTTTTTAAGACTTGAAATAGACAGCTAGAATATCATCACCTCCACTAGCTTTGTTCATAGTGAAGCTTCCTAACGCCCACTTGACTTCGCATTCCAGGATGTCTGGCTCTAGGTGAGTGATCACACCATCATGATTATCTAGGTTGTGAAGATCTTTTTTGTACAGTTGTTCTGTGTATTCTTGCCACCTTCTCATAATATCAGATGCTTCTGTTAGGTCCATACCATTTCTGTCCTTTATTGAGCCCATCTTTGCATGAAATGGTCCCTTGGTATCTCTAATTTTCTTGAAGGGATCTCTAGTCTTTCCCATTCTATTGAATTCCTCTATTTCTTAGCATTGATCACCGAGGAAGGGTTTCTTATCTCTCCTTGCTATTCTTTAGAACCCATCCAAATGGGTATATCTTTCCTTTTCTCCTTTACCTTTCACTTCTCTTCTTTTCACAGGTATTTGTAAGGCCTCCTCAACCATTTTGCCTTTTTACTTTTCTTTTTCTTGGGGATGGTCTTGATCACTGCCTCCTGTACAATGTCAGGAACCTCCATCCATAGTTTCTCAGGCACTCTGTCTATCAGATCTAATCCCTTGAATCTATTTGTCACTTTCACTGAATAATTGTAAGAGATTTGATTTAGGTCATAAATCAAAACCACTGAACGGTCTAGTGGTTTTCCCTACTTTCTTCATGTTGCCCAATTATCTAGGACAGGAGTTTTAGTGTACCTAGTAGAGGAGATTCAGTTTGTTTTGTGCCATTTCCTCCTTCTTAGTGTTTTTAAATTCATGAAAGGAAATACATACATAGAAAACCAAATACATTAAAATTTTGTTATCAAAACAGTCTTTTAACTACTTTGAGATATAACTGACATACAAAGTTATAGATAGTTAATGCATACAACTCAGTGTGTCTGGGGATAAGTATACACTCATGAAACCATCATCAATATCAGTGCCAAAAACTTATCTATTAAAAGATTAAGTTTTGTTTGTTATTACTTCATTAAAAAACAATATCTAGCAATAATTCTAACAACATCAATTGAAAACAGTGATGAGGGTAAATAATTTTTGAGTTATCCATACTTACATATGAAAATATCAATGATTTCTATTAATGCTAAAGTCATAAGTACTACTAACACCACTGTGGCTTTTTGCCAGATTTCATAAGGAAATACAAAGTCTCAACACATATTAGTGAAAATAAAGATGTGGTTTTTGTTCTAAGTTTTATATACATACCCATTGTGAACACCACATTTTAAAATCCTGATTCTAGGAAAAATGGTGTGTTAAGATAATTGGAAAAGAAAAATACTGGAAGTTTTATTTATGTTTCTAGAATTTGACTCACACATACACAAAAGTAAATAATTAACTAAATCAAAGTAGAATTCCTGTATTCCCATAAATCTCAACAGCTCATCCTTGTTCCAAAAGTTATGTTATATAATTAACATTTAAAGAGGGGTCTCATGAGACCAATGCTTGAAACAACTAAAATTTCTCTTTGAGATAGAATCTTTGCACTCTACAGCTCTAAATATCCAGAGGAAAGGAGAATAAATGGGAGGGAGGAGTGTGAAAAAATGGGAATGAGTAGATTTTTTTTCAGTCATCAGACAGTACACAGAAGGCCAGAAGAAGGTTTGAGGATAATAAAGCCAATTAGTGGATCGAAGGTAAGAAGCCACATTTTAATGTAAGAGAGTGATAATTTTAAGCAGCAAGAGAGAGATTAGAAGAGAGAAGTGATAGTGCTATGCAGTTTAGACCGGAGATGTTGGAAAACTGAATAGTAAAAGGATGGGGAAAACACTGCTATAAAAACAGATGCCTAAGTTAATCATCCCTTTATTTTTGGTTCCTAGTTACAAAGATTTTGAACTTTATATACCAATTTATCTTTAAATACTGTTGTTATCATTTGCTTTGTTGATTTTAATGTAATTCCTCAATTAACTGATTTCTCTCAAATTGTTTTCTTCTCTATCATCTATAACAAACAATCCCAGTTTTCCTCATTGCCTACTTATTCTATTATTTTTCCCTCATAGACTCCAAGTCAAATATTACTTATAAATGATTTTATCCCTCAATTCTTAATTGTTCATTAGCACTCAGCATCCTGTATGAACAGTGTCAGTTCTCCATGCAAAAGGTCATAATACATGTGGAATTTCCCCAAACTACGTACAGCTACATATTCTTGACCTCTGGAATCTGTCGGCACCATACTGAAAGGCTATGGTGGTCTACCAATCAGCACCTCAAAACCTCATACGACTGAGCCCAGGATAAGGAGGGATGCCCTCCGACCACCAGGACCTGAGAGACAAACTGCGGACCGTGGGAAAATCAACATTCTGGACTTTGGGTTACTCGCTGGACTTCAGAATGGGAATAGAATGCAAATAACTCTTTAGAATAAAGAGATCATAATTTATTACAAAGGCTATTTCTATGCATTTCATATTTCAAATATTCTATTTGGGCTTCAACGAGTTTCTGAGATCTGGGGGTTTAATATTTTTATAAAAACTTTGATGATCATTCCTTCAAATATTTTTGAGCCCTACTCTCTCTCTACTTGCTGCTGCTAAATCGCTTCAGTCGTGTTCAACTCTGTGCAACCCATAAACGGCAGTTCACCAGGCTCCTGTGTCCCTGGGGTTCTCCAGGCAAGAATACTGGAGTGGGTTGCCATTTCCTTCTCCAATCTCTCTACTTTGAAGGGTCCAATTACATGTATATTAGACTACGTGGTGTTGTCCCATATGTCATTAATATTCCGCTATTTTTTTCAGTCTTTTTCCTCCCTGTGTTTCACTTTCAGTTCAGTTCAGTTCAGTTCAGTTCAGTCGTTCAGTTGTGTCTGACTCTTTGCAACCACATGGACTACAGCACACCGGGTCTCCCTGTCCATCACCAACCCCTGGAGTTTACTCAAACTTATGTCCATTGGGTCGGTGAGGCCATCCAATCATCCCATCCTCTGTCATCCCCTTTTACTCCTGCCTTCAATCTTTCCTAGGATCAGGATCTTTTCAAATGAGTCAGTTCTTCACATCAGGTGCCCAAAAAATTGGACCTTCAGCTTCAACATCAGTCCTTCCAATGAATATTCAGGACTGATTTCCTCTAGGATGGACTGGTTGGATCTCCTTGCAGTCCAAGGGACTCTCAAGAGTCTTCTCCAACACCACAGTTCAAAAGCATCAATTCTTCGGCACTCAGCTTTCTTCACAGTCCAACTCTCACATCCATACATGACCACTGGAAAAACCATAGCCTTGGCTAGATGGACTTTTGTTGGCAAAGTAATGTCTCTGCCATTTAATATGCTGTCTAGGTTGGTCATAACTTTTCTTCCAAGGAGCAAGTGTCTTTTTCAAAATTAATTAATTTATTTTAATTAGAGGCTAATTACTTTACAGTATTGTAGTGGGTTTTGTCATATATTGACATGAATCAGCAATAGATGTACATGTGTCCCCATCCTGACCTCCCCTCCCACCTTCTTCCCCATCCCATCCCTCAGGGTCGTCCCAGTGTACTGGCCTCGAGTGCCCTGTCTCATGCATCAAGCCTGGACTGGCGAGCAAGCATCTTTTAATTTCATGGCTGCAGTCACCATCTGCAGTGATTTTGGAGCCCAAAAAAATAAAGTCTGACACTGTTTCCACTGTTTCCCCATTTGTCATGAAGTGATGGGACCAGATGCCATGATCTTAGTTTTTGGAATGTTGAGTTTTAAGCCAACTTATCACTCTCCTCTTTCACCTTCACCAATAGGCTGTTTAGTTCTTCTTCACTTTCTGCCATAAGGGTGGTATCATCTGCATATCTGAGATCATTGATATTTCTCCCGGCAATCTTGATTCCAGCTTGTGCTTCATCTAGCCCAGCGTTTCTCATGATGTACTCTGCATATAAGTTAAATAAGCAGGGTGACAATGTACAGCCTTGACGTACTCTTTTCCTTATTTGGAGCCAGTCTGTTGTTCCATGTTAAAGTGTATCACTTTAGATGGTTTCTATTGCTATTTTCAATCAATAGATCTTTCTTCTCTAGTGTCCATTCTACTGTTAATTCCTGCTAGAGCATTTTTTTTTCAGATGTTAAAATTTTCATCTAGAAGTTTGGATCTTTTTAATATAATCCTTTTCTCTATTTGTCATGTTCATGCTTTCCTTTACCTTTTTAAACATACAGATTTTATTCATCATAGATATTTTTTAAACCTTGTCTACTAATTTTACCATATCTATCATTTCTCAGTCTGCTTTTGTTTATTAATGTTCTTCCAGTTATTGGTCATCATTTCCTGTTCCTTTACATTCTTAATAAGTTTCCTCCGGAAACAAGACATCTTGCATTTTACTTTTCTGGGCTCCATATTTTATTGTAGTCCTTTAAATGTAGGTGAGCTTTGTTCCAGGACACAAAGTATTTAAAATCAGATTGATTCTTTGAGTCTTGCTTTTCAGTTTTGTATAGTGTGGGTTCTGCAAAGCCATTAGCTTAGGGCCAGTTTGGACCCTCTATTAAGGCAATACTATTGTGAAGACTCTACTCAAAATACCTCACATATTAGGATTCTTTCCATTTAGGCTGGAAGGGATGCAAACTATTCCCAGACCTATGTGAGCTGAGTCTCAAAATTGTTCTGCATGCTCCTTCCTAGTGGTTCTTTTCTGTCTCCAGTTTGCTACCTCTCACCTACCTACATAGAACAGTACTCAATACATCTTCCTTGTGCTGTATTTTGCCCCACTATTTATAGCTATTTTGGGCTCCCTGACTCTTGCTGAGCTGTCTCCTCAACTCAGCAAGACCAGCAGGATTTGGATTGTTCTTACCTGGTCTGCAGCCTGGAAATAGTCTCCAATCAATAAGCTGGGAAAATCACAGCGTTCTCTTTGATGTTTCCTCTTCCTTCAAGAATCATTATCCTGTGCTGACTGTTGCCAAAATTTGTGAAAACCATTGTTTCATACATTATGTTCAATGTTTCAATTAAGCTGAAAGGATAAATCTAGACCCTGTAACTGCATTTTTGGAAACTGAAATCCTGAGTTCTATGTCAAGCATTCTATTTGAATGTTGAATAAAATAGTTCTCTGAATTTCGAACCAAACCAAAACAAAGCAACCCAACATATATCCTAAATCCCAATATTTAAAAACTAAGGTAATAGCAACAGACATTCAAGGAAATAAAATATAATGCTGGTGTTAGAAGACAGAACTTCTCTTCTTGGTCTTTTACTAGAATAAGGTATTGGGGGGCACTAATCTCATTTAAAACCACGGTTGATACATTTTAAAGTGAGATTTTACTGTATGATTAAGCATATCGACTGGAAAATAACACTTCAAGGTGTTCAGTTTTCTTAAAGGACAAGATATTTAAAGACAACATTGCTAAATATTTTCTTAGTGCTGGGTGTTTATAAGAGTTGATAAAGATAGTTGGTCCATTCCCTCTGTATAAGTGTAATAAACATCAGGCAAACAAACAGATGTGTTTGTATATCGGTAAAACTCTGTACAGCAAAATGGAGTATTATGAGTAGGCTTTGTATCTGCTATAGCCATATCTCAATATTCAAGCATGCACCAAATTTACTATAGCACAGAGATTACAATCCTGGAATAGTACTAATGGTTTTAAAGCCCAGTGCTATCTCTTACAACTGTGTAATAATAGGCAAGTTACTTCTCTGAGCCTCAGTTTCATTATTTATAAAATGGGAACAATAGCATTATTTGGGCGAGGACTAAATAAAATCTTGTATGGTATCTGAACTTTACACAGTATCAGCCAAATGTTGTCAGCTTTTACCCTAGCTCATTGTCTCACCAAAGCCATTTGTTTTCTCTTATACTCCTGATTTTATAAGATGAAGTCATAAATTCAAATTATGATGACAACAGAAAAGATAAATTTTTTTGGAGAGGAAATTATATTATTTCTAAAAATTGTTTTGAATAGAAAATTAATACTTCATAATGAATCAGCATCTACAATGTTCAAAGTATACTTACTTTTTCATTATAATACATGTGACAATTACAAAAATTATTCCCATAAAAATCTTTCTTAATTTCTACAATAGTTATAGAAATACCACTTATAGGTACATTTTAGGGAAAAAATTATATTTTAAAGGAGGTTTTTTGACAGTTTAGTCAATCAATGTATTTATGTCATCTTCTGTCATGATACTAGGTCTACAAATGATTTTATCATTATTTTATGATAAAACAACATGCTTATTATCTAGTATTTATCTTTATCATCTGTAAAATATTCCCATCATATGTATATTTAAAAACAAAAAAAATTCTTGTCACTTATTTTCAACTGAGACACATTAAATATCAGCTTTGTTGAAAACAGAAAGAAATGTAAAAATATGATCTGGGAACACTGAAAAGGGTGATAAAAAAATTTAGCAGAAATGAGATTTTATTTAAGCTTTTAAAATCTGATCCAAATATAGGTCACTATATGTAGCAATGACTTACTTATGTAAGAATAATTATTATATAGGATCTCAATGTAAATAATTTTGTTCCTCACATAAAATATTAGTTATCTCTAGATTTCAATACTTAGAATGAAAGTCCATAGGCTCACAAGTAAAGGAAACACATGCTGTATGTATTTACACCTATAACTTGCATTACAAGAGAATTAAAAAGAAATGAGGCTGTAAATGAAAGACTTTTATGGATAGATCTTTTCTAAGTGATATATGTGATACAAATGATTAGCATTAACTGATCTTCTTGAAGAATGTACGGGTATAATTCATTATAATGGCTTCAAAGTGCAATTAGTGAACTGTACTATAAATGACACTGCTGTTCATAGGCCTACCCATAAGAGTAATTATATTTTCAAAACTACTTAGTGAAAAATTGATTGAATGAGTCCTATGGGCATAGATAATTGAGATAAAAATATGTAAACAAAATGCCTATTAATAGGCTTTATGGTGCATTTATATATTTACATGGTTTGCTAATGCAAGATTTTATAAATGGAATTTTTTAACTTTTGTTTTTAAGTAGATATTTATAACAGAAAAATTGCAATTATATATTTCATTTAATAAAGCTAAACTATTTTTCTAAATATGGTAGAACTATATTTTTAATTGGATGAAAATAGAATGTCCTATTTTAATGACAAAGTAAGCAAGAAATAAAAGATCAAATTTCAAGTCTGCTTATGAAATGGAATAATCCTATTTATTTTTTTATACTCCCAAGTAAAAGGAAAATCAGAGTAGGTGACACTATATCATAATCAAGAGTCCACAAAACATAAATCAAAATTGCTCTATATTTATAGCATATAAAATAATAACTCAAATTTTTTTCGTTATTTATTTAGGTACTATACTATCATATTGGTAAAAATAATGTTACAAATTAATTCTTAATCTAAAGGTTTATTGTTCTAATATCAAAAAGACATATGTACTCTATTTTCCATATTTACAAAGTACAATTTTACATATGTGTGTGTAACACCCACGAAGAAGAACTAAACTGTGATACTATAAGTTTGATTTCTAGCTCATAGAGATTAATGTTTTAAGTTTCAGCTTTATATCTATATGACAACTGAGGATCTGAGATGACTTTTTAGTAAAATGAACATATTGCACCATATGATATTTAATTCTAACGGTCCATGAGACAGGACTTTGTGGGGGAAACTCAGAAATTAGCCAGACCTATGCTCCTATTCATATCCCATATGTCTTATTAGTCAAACCTGAGCTAATGTGATGAGCTGCAGTTTCCCCAGTTGTGAATTGGAACGTGATCATTTCTACACCATGCAATTATTGTGAAGTTCATGTGAAACAACTATGAAATTAACAGATATCCTTTTTGGCCCACAGAAACTATTCAGTTTCAACTATTGTAGTTGTCTGGAAACTCTAGCTTAGACTAAGGCTGAAGTAACCAAAAAATAAAACCTCAAATTTCAATAACTTCAAACAACAAAATTTTATTTTTGCTCACATTATTTATCATTTGTGGGTTGGCTACAGCTCTGCTTAATAACCTCTTCACTGAAAGGCCCGCTTTGAAAGAATAACTGCTAACTGAAACACATAGAGGGAAAAGGGTAATACAGAATTGCACAGTGGCTATTGAAGCTTTAGTTAGGAATGATTCACATCATTCTCAACACATTACACTTACCAAAGCAAATCCAAAACTAAGCTGTTGCTGTGCTGTGCTGTGCTGTGCTGTGCTTAGTCGTGTTCGACTCTTTGCAACAAGATGACTGTAGCCCGCCAGGCTCCTCTGTCCAGGGGGATTCCCTAGGCAAGAATACTGGAGTGGGTTTCCATGCCCTCTTCCAGAGGATCTTTCCAACCCAGGGACTGAACCCAAGTCTCCCGCATTGCAGACAGATTCTTTACTGTCTGAAGTGTTTACCAGAGAAGCCCCAAACTAAGCCTAACATCAGTGGGGTAGAAAAGTAAATTCTCTAGCAGGAAGGGACCAGTAGCAAAGGGCAATGGATAATTTTCAGAATCAATCTACCACATGGCCTTCACTGCTCTTTGAATCCAGTTACTCCTCTGGCCATCTACTGCGTAGAAATATGTGTGACGCATCTCTGTTTCTACTCACATATACTTACATACCAATATGCAGTAAATGTACATTTTATGGGTATGGAGTTTTCCCTTTCTTGCAACCCTAACTCAAAATTAAACGGGTTCATATGCCTAAAGACCAAAAACATGCAGAACTTAAAGACTGATTATCATGACACCTTGCATGGGTGGCTAATATTTATTTGGAAATGAGGAAGAACAAAGAATTTTCACAGCAAAATCTTAATTAATAAAATCTAGTTGTTACTGTCAATTAAGTATTTGTATACATATTTATTTGCATAGTACCACTTGTTTATATTTTATTACATTATTCTACACAGCTTGATTTTCAGGAAAATTAATAAATGAAGCCAATATCCAGAGATGCTTCTTACATCTCTGAATGTTTCATCTTAGTGTTTTCTGCAAGCCAATCAAGGGCATTTCATCTTGCATGTCCTACTGTTGAAATCAAAGTGCTTAAATTCTAAGACATTTGGTAAAGAATCTGCCACAGTGCAGGAGACCTGGGTTTGATCCCTGGGTTGGGAAGATCCCCTGGAGAAGGAAATGGCAACCCACACCAGTATCCTTGCCTAGAAAAATCTCATGGACAGGGGAGCCTGGTGGACTTCAGTCCATAGGGTCGCAAAGAGTCGGGCATGACTGAGCGACTAACACACACAGCTTTGATTTTCAGGAAAATTAGTAAATGAAACCAACATCCAGAGATGCTTCTTGCATCTCTGAATGTCTCATTTTAGTGCTTTCTGAAAGCCAATCAAAGGCATTTCATCTTGCATGTACTACTGCTAAATTCAAAGTGCTTAAATTCTAAGACACTGGTACAAGTTATGGTTTTGAGTATTTTATGACCATATTCCTAGATTTTGGGATTGTATGTGGCAGGAGGTAGGTACTCAACAATATTGATAGATAAATGAAAAAGTAAGTGACTAGATATTTTATTGGCAGCCTGGTAGCTCAGAAGGTAAAGAATCTGCCTACAATGAAGAGGCCCAGGTTTGATTTCTAGGTTGGGAAGATGCCCTGGATATTTGTCTGGAGAATTCCATGGACAGAGAAGCCTGGCGGGCTACAGTCCATGGGGTCACAAAGAGTAGGACACAACTCAGCAGCTAATTATTATTATTATTAACATATTTTACCTTATTTCTTAAAAAAAAGAACCTTTAGTTTCATTAGAATCCAAAGAAAAGGCTATTTAAAGACTTTTAAAATGCTTATTTCAGAGATAAGTGAAAACTAAATCGCCTGGCATCTCAAACATAGAATGTACAAAAGTTATGCTGCATTATTTGTGAACAAAATAAAGAAAAGTCAGAAGTTCTTGTAAAAGTTGATCTGAAGTAGTGTCTGGTTTAGAAGGGAAAGAACAGATGAGTCTTTGAAAAAGAATGTTAAGTTTTTGATGAATATTGTAAACAGGCATTAACCATCTTTGTCTTTTTTTCCATCATGATTTTGATTTTCACACAGCAAAGTTTCCTTAACAATACTATGCTTTTCACATTTAAATACAACCAATCTCTGGAATAATTACATGGTGCCAGTATGTTAAACATCAATGGATCAAATCTCTTCATTATAAAGCAAAAATTCTTCATGATCAAAAAATTATAAGAATGTATTCAATGGTTACCATTTTCACACCGACCTCTTGATTCCCTACATGTACTGGCATTCTGCAAAACCTAAGGATACAAGGTAGTCCCAAGATACTATTAATAAAAAAGTTATTTACTGAGCATCTGTTATTTTATACTATGCTAAACATTTTTTATTGGTGAACTCAGGAAATCCTTAGAATAATCCCCCCCTCCAAAAAAGGTGGTCTTTTTACCAGTTTATGGCCAATGAAATTGAGTCTCAGAGAGACTCTATATATCTAAACAAATAGTTTAGTGACAGAATGAGGATTCAAATTCATCTTTTTAGGTATAGATACTTCCCTAGTGGCTCAATTGGTAAAGAATCTACCTGTAATGCTGGAGACCCAGGTTTGATCCCTGGGTTGGGAAAATCCCCTGCAGAAGGAAATGGCAACCCGCTCCAGTATTCTTGCCTGGAGAATTCCATGGACAGAGAAGCCTGGAGGGCTACAGTCCATGGTACTTTCTACAGATGTGTATGTGCCTGGTACACCTTGGAAATTTTCAATCCAATAATTCCTTGGCGCTAAACTAAAAGCCACTTGCCTTTGAAGCAGACTCTGCCGTAAGATTAAATTTTAAAAAAATTTGTATTGGTTATCTATTGCTATGTGGAAAATTACCACAAAATTAGTGACTTTTTTAAAAAGCACGTTTATTATCTCTCAATTTCGGTGGGTATAAAGTCGGGGAATGATTTAACTGAATCCTCTGTTTGGTCTCATAAGACTTGGCCAAGTCTGTGTTCTCCTCTGGAAACTGGTCTGGGGAAGAATCTGCTTCCCTGATCACATGGTTTGGGGCAGCATTCAGTTTCCTTCAGTTGTAGGACTGAGAGTTTCATTTTCTTGTTGGCTCTAGGTTGGAGGCTGCCATTAGCCCCATGAAGACACATGTAATTCCTTGCCAAGTGAGATTTCGCAACATAGGTGCTTGCTTCCCAACAACTAGCCAATAATAGCAAGATTTCCCAAGCACACAGGAGGCATGTTACATATTCTACTGCCTTTCTCAGAGTTCAGTTATCTCTACTGACACATTGTAAGGTCCCAGTAAGAGACTGTAGTGGATACCACCACTCAAGTATCTTCCAGTAGTGGCCCCAGAGTGCTTGGGAGAGAATTGTTATGGGTAAAAAAGAGAAAAGTTTAAGAAGAAATTCTCATGTAGTTTATAGGAATATCTCAAGCTTCAATGGGATGGTAAAAAAAAAAAAAAAAAAAAACTAGGGTTTTTTGTTTGGAACATTAAACATTGATTCCCTTTCCTATACAGAAGGCAAGTGTGTATCTAAAAGACTAATATTTATTTGGAACCTACTGTGAGCCAAATTCTGCTCAGCATTTCAGATGTCATCTCATTCAAATATTTATTTCTATAATTCTCAAACATTGTGAAATAAACATTATTAACCACAAATGAGAGTTGAAAATGTGATCAGAGAAGAATTCCTTGATAGCAAGTGGACATAAGCTACAGAAACAGAAATTGTATTTTACAGTTATATGTGTTCCTAGAAACCTACAAGGTATTCCTATCTAAGAAGATATTCACATTTCAACTAAGAATTGATTTCTTAAAAAGGAAATTTTCACTTTTTTAATGGTTTAAATGAGTTAGAGATGATATATATATAATATATATATAAAATATAATAATTAACATGCATTTATCAATAACATTTACTAAGCATCAGGCACAGATAGAAATAAATCACTTCATTTATTCTGCACAATCTACTGAAATATAAACTGCTATTATGTCCATTTTATAGATAAAAAACCAAAGACTGAAGAGATTAAGTAATTTGTCAAAGTCACACATGGGCCCAGCCAAGATTTGAATCCATGCAATCTTAGTCCTTGATTCCAAGGGCCCCTGAGAGTCAATTCACTCTCCTCTTCAAATAGCATTTGTCAGATATGTGTGTGTGTGTGTGTGTGTACAATTCAAAACACAAATAATTTACAGTGAAGACAGGTCCAAGAGGATCTGAATGAATGCTTTAAGAAGAAAACTCTACATTTCATGTATCCAGGTCATTCCAATTTTCTCATTTTCCAATGTATGTTTAAAAATTTAATTGTGATGTTTCTTTGAAAAGGTGCCCTTCAACATTTTCAAACCCTTCTTTCTTTACATATTGAGTAAGGCAACTCTGTGGCTTCTAAGCACCTCTTTAATATGAGTTTTTGAAATGGTAAGTTGCTATGAGATGAAAAGTAGACCTCATATTTCTTGAGGCTAAATTCAGTCCTCAGCTACAAATGTGGTCACAAGGTCTCCTGGCTGAGGTGTTTTATGTTCCTTTAATTAAGTTTCAGCTATTATTATTACTGCTGCCTCTAAAGGTACATAAAGTATCTTAGGAAACCTGTTTTTGAGAGCATTATATATTTGTTTTTCCCTAATCAATCTTGAGATTAATTTTATGTTCAATCCTGCTGTCTGCTAGGTGCTCTAGCACTCTTCTTAAATTGATCTGAAACCATGTTTAAAGATCAAACCTTGGCCACACAAGGTCTGGTAACATTATACCTGGCTTGAAAAAATGTCTCTGGTGCTCTAAACAAAAATTACTCTGGAAAGGTACAGGCTGCATCCTCAGGCATGCTTTTGTGGTTACCAGTCACTTCCATTGCTCTGTTTGTTATCCCAGAGCGGCCATGGACAGGCTGCTGCTCCCCTGTGCCTCTGTAGCAGTTGGCAGCCAAAGCTCTCTATGGGGAACTTGAGAATGGAAAGGCAGCCAATCATGCATGGTATAATTTACATCTGATTGATGAAGGTCTAAGAATCACAGAAACAATTAATTTGTATCAGGACTCCTGTGGGCCTAAAAAGTAAGAAATTATGCCACTGGTACCCAATTTTAATTTTTGCCTTGATCAATCACCTGCCTTTCTACAGCTACTTTGTTTTCAGAATTACCTTTTGCAGCCACAGATGTTAAAAGGATGAAGCAGAAAGAATTTCTGGAAAACGAGAACACCAAGGAAAACACTCATTGATAAAACACACTTGTCACTGCACCACATTATCCCCTTTTCAATTTGATAATAGTACGGCATTTTCCACACAACTGCAAGGGAGGATTTAAAAACTCTTTTTTAAAAATAAACCACTTTGTTTTTATTCAAGTAAGAAAGATTACAATGGCCAGGAGAAAGGGAAAAGAATAGTGGCTACTTCCTGGGAGGAGAACAACAGCAGGAGCAATTTAAAATAAAAATAACTAAAGATGCCTTAACTTTATAGTTAAAAGTGAAATGAAAAGTGCAAAAGCAATTTGTGGCAGAAAGCCTTTAAAATGTTCTAACGATTGTTCTTATTTTACATAAGCCACAGCCAATCTTTAAAATAGTTAGTACATTAAGTACATGTATATCTGATTGAACACGCTATTGGAGGCAGAAGCCCCTCAATTATGACATTGTAGAAGGATGGGTCTGACAGAGTCTCATCTAATTACAGGAGCAAATTACAAGTTCATAAACTTCATAAAGCATTCTAGTATCTTTCCTTAATAAGAAATCTCACTGCTTAAACCAGTAATATGTCTAACACAGTCATATTTTTTCTACTATTCTTGGCATGTAATTGCCCTTTACTTGTAACAATGAACAAAACAATAGAAAACAGCATCCATCATTTTTTATTGATCAAATGTTTAAATTAGTATTAATCTTGTTCACACACTTCTAAAAGATGATTTACCACAAATACAATATTTATATTTACTTTGCAATTATCCAATATTGCTCCCTAACCTTATACATGTGGAAAATGAAATGGTGAGGAAATGGCTATAGTGTCAAAGAATGCAGGAAGCTGAAGCAGGAATTAGAACCTACACAGCCTTAGAGGTATTTCTTTGTTTTGGTCCCTAAGTCAAACAGAGAGATTAATAACAGTATCCAATATGCAGTATTGGCTTTTCTACAACTCTGGTGGCTTATACACTAAACTGTCTTTACCAGTATAAACTACCTGTGGATGATTAATTCGGTGATATGAAATACTATTCCTGTTTCTGCCTAAGCAAAACTTTTTCAGTGTAAAATGAGTGCAGCATATTATGCCAACTGTATGAAGACAGCACTGAATTCCTCAGCACTTGGAAAAGATGGTTCATACCAGAAAAAAAAGCACTAATCTCGATCAGCCATGTATGATACCCACCCATTCTCTCAGAAGAGAATTGCTTTTATTGAGCACAGGTTTGCTAACTGACCTTAAGTGTTGCTAAATTTTATCAGTTCTGTAAGTACTATTGGTTTACATTCATCTCATATAACCCTCCCCTTGGATATGCTTATGACATTTTGACTATTTATGTTTTCATATGCTACGCCATTTTCATAGTTTATACATGAAAGTCATAATTTTTAAGTAATAGACGTTTTTTAAATATAAATTTATTTATTTTAATTGATTTTGTTAACTCAGTTCCTTAGCTTAAGAATCTGAAGCTGGAGAAAATTTTATTATGTTAATACACATCATCATTTGATAAATTTTAAAATGCAAATTTCCAGCCTCTCTTTCCTCTAAGAACTACTAAGATGGATAAACGGTTTTACATATGCAAGTGAGGGAAAGAAAGAAAGGCCTATGAGCACAAAGAGCCTTTCTTGTTTCTTTGGCTCCGGGAGGCAGCTACCAATATCACACTAGTCTCTGATTCAGCTAGAGCTCAGGAATGGGCGAGGCCTCCCTGTCATGTAGTTCCGTGATCCAAGTGCTGTGGGCGCTCACCCATGCATTTTTGAGCACTCTGCTCGGAAACGCAACCAGCACAAAGGCATAGGCTTTTATCAATCTGCACGTTTCAAGGGTAGCAACTTAGATCCTCATATGTGATAGGTGGTTTATCCATGGGGAAGAAATCAAATTTGCTGGAGTGAAGAAGGGGTCCCCAGGCTTGAAGAGCTGTGCAACTAAAACAGCATGCAATCCCTGAAGGAGGAAAAAGTTGCAAATGATGCAACATATATTTTTCCTGATTTTCAAATTATTAATCTTATTAATAGAAAGTAAAAGTGAAAGTTGCTCAGTCATGTCCAATTCTCTATGACCCCATGGACTATACAGTCTATGGAATTCTCCAGGCCAGAATACTGGAGTGGGTAGCCTTTCCCTTCTCCAGGGGATTTTCCCAAGCCAGGGATCAAACCCAGGTCTCCCTCATTGCAGGCAGATTCTATGCCAGCTGAGCCACAAGGGAAGCCCAGGCCATCTGCAAAGTTCATATTAACTAACCTGTACTCACATGACAAGAAGGATGATAGGAAAAGACAAACACACCTACATGGTGTCCCAAGACCAGCTCTAAAGTGACAGTAAGTGACAGGATGACTGAGTTAACATGAGGCCTTTAGAATTCTATACTATGGAAGTGGTAAATACGATTACTCACATTCTCACATGTAAATCAAATATGCCACAAATTTGCAAAACAAATTCCCACATATAAAACAAGTATGCAATTCTCAATAATATTTGAACAAAGATGCTGAATACTAATAAATAAGTTTGATATCACATTCAGCACTTAAAGCTGCACAAAACACTTCCATGTTTCAAATTTGTTGGATATGCAGTAGGAAGCCTTATTGAGGTAACTGGCAGATTATTTTTATGTATTTTTTCTTTTATAATCAATTACATCATGAAACTAATCTAAGTAGCCAACAATCCAAGACTTGGCACCAACTGCAGCTAAGAAATCCATGATTTCCTTGATCCTACGATCTTACACATTCTACCTGGAGCTTAGGAAATTTCCTTATCATAACAGAGTACTGGATACAGTGTAACAATAGAGGCTGATGACCCATAATGTTGATTTTTAGCTGCCAAGATGCATTTATTCATACCTTCATTAATTGAACAAGTATTTATTGATATTATATAATATATATTGAAGATGTTATTAATAGTTCTTACTATGTGCTAGGTACTAAGATAAGCATAAGGAATATATAATAGAAAAACCACTGATTTCAAGAAATTAGTAATCTAATAAATTAGCTATTAATTTTTTCTGCCCCAAGAAGCCTAAGAGCTATGACATAGTCTACTCAGTATAAGTAGCTTCTGGTGGAAATCACTATCAAGATTGGGAGTTGGGTGTGTGGAGGATAAAGGATAGGGTGTCTGATATATCTTTTTTATTTTAAAACAAATTTCTCTTATTTGGGCGGAGAATAACTGTAGTAGAAATAAATAAATAAAGTTTTTTTTTCCTTTCATTGCTATAGGTATCATTAGCTAAGAAAAAAAAGAGAGAGAGAGAGAATAAGCAACTCATTATGATTTCATTGCTTTGTTGGCCAAAGTAGAAAGTATGAAAAATAACAATATAAACAGATATCACTTATTTAATGTTTCCCACATAACAGCTGAGTGAGTATTTTACACACATTTTGTCATTGAAATCTCACAAGAACTCTGCAGAGTAGGTACTGTTATTACTGGGTGACCATCCATTTTCCTTTGCTTGTATAGTATTGGCTATACCTATCTTAATTATTAATAGTTCCTTCTTTCAGTGTGCCAATTGGATAATAAAGTATTCTTTTTATGCACAAAACAGCAGCTTCGTGTAGTTCAACTTAATAGATGAGTTGATAATAATGTCATGGCAACCTTGGAAGTGCTTCCTAAAGCTCTACTTAAATAACTTTGGTGTCCTATTTAGATTTCTGAAGACAATTACTTGGGAAAGAGTCAGTGATATGCCCTCTAATAAATCCATTTTCTATGGAGTGTGCTCATTGGGAGACATGGTAACAGGCGAGCATAGAACGAACACTAGCAGCAGAGATTTAGAAGGTTTACACCTCCCTACAGATAGATAAGAAAACTGGAAATAATGGTTCTTGGTCAGAAAACCTTATGAGATATATTTCTACAAGATATATAATGTCAATAAGTTCTATATCCATCTTAGAAATCATTAAAAAAGAATTTGAATCACTTCCTGGCCTTTTGGCTAGGATCAAATATAAAGAATGTGATAAAATGAGAGAATTTCCTGGCGATCCAGTGTTTAGGACTCGACACTGTCACTGTGTAGGGCCAAATTCAATCCCTGGTTGGGAAACTAAAATGCCATAAGCCATGTGGTATGGCCAAAAAGAAAGAAGAATTTGATAAGATGAAAGAATTTGATGAAAGTTTACCATAATGAGATTTGAAGATGAATCCCCACTCTGGACTCCTTTCCTATTAAGGAACTGAGTGGAGCGATACCTTTTAAAAAGTATTTGTTGTTGTTCAGTCACTCAGTTGTGTCCAACTCTTTGTGATTCCATGGACTGCAGCACTCCAGGCTCCCCTGTCCTTCACCATCTGCCAGAGTTTGCTCAAACTCACGTCCATTGAGTCAGTGATGCCATCCAACCATCTTATCTTCTGCCATCCCCTTCTCCTCCTACCTTCACTCTTTCCCCGCATCAGTCTTTTCCAATGAGTTGGCTCTTGGCATCACGTGGCCGAAGTACTGGGGCTTCAGCTTCAGCATCAGTCCTTCCAATGAATATTCAAGGTTGATTTCCTTTAGGATTAACTGGTTTGATTTCCTGGCAGTCCAAGGGACTCTGAAGAGTTTTCTTCAACACCGCAGTTCGAATGCATCAATTTTTCAGCACTCAGCCTTCTTTATGGTCCAGCTCTCACATCCGTACACGACTGATGGAGAAACCATATCTTTGTCTATAGGGACTTTCAATGATCAAAAAATTTTCAAATTTGACAAAAGTAACAAAATTTCATCTTCATATTGAATGCAATATGATAATAGAGAAAAGGGAAATGTGAATGCCAAAACAGAAGGCAACATGCAAGCAGTTAAAAATGAATGATTAGCATTCAGTGAAGAAAACTGAATTCTTCCTGATAATTTTGCAACATCTATATGCACACTAATTATGAATTTTTTCATAATAACTTTAAATATCTACATCATACTTTTTGGACTATAACACTCAAATGCATTCCAGCCTTGCTCACTTTACCTGGTTTTACACATGCTCAGGTACTGGCCAACAAAATTCCATTGGTAGGAATAATCTCAGAAATAAGCTTCCTACTATCAACCCAACAGTGATCTTCTCATCAGAAATAGGTGTTAGAATTCCTTTATCACCAGTTCCTCATTAGAGCCAACAAGTATTGATTTATCATCTGATAAAGGGAAAATTACATTTATAGGAAGTTTTACTCTTTAGGGGGCTTCCCTTGTGGCTCAGCTGGTAAAGAATCTGCCTGCAATGTGGGAGACCTATGTTTGCTCCCTGGGATGGGAAGATCCCCTGGAGGAGGGAAAGGCTACACTTCAGTATTCTGGCCTGGGTTACAAGTATTCAGACAGTTGAGTGACTTTCACTTTCACTTTACTCTTTAGGAAATTGTCTGAATCATCTAGAATTATCAGAAAAACAACCCTCGGATGCATGTTTCACCTCTGGCTTTTTGTGAGCACCCTGGAGTAATGCTTTAACCCCTGAAGGTATCTCTACTAAAGAAGGTAAAACTCCTATGTGAATGTAATAAAGAGGACAATGCTTGATTATTCATGTATTTTTAAAGAGCACCCCTTTGTTGGAAATGATTAAATATTTGCCCAAATATTTGTAGAGATTATGTGATAAAATTAAATGTACATAGACTGCAGATTGGCAAAGGAAAGACTTTCTTGAAGGAAATATATAAGTAAAGTTTCTGTTACTGATTAAGGGTGAATTATTTCTATAAACTATATACAAAGTTATGAATGAAGTTAATGGCAGATATATGTTCTCATCATAAGCAGTCACTCACTATAGGACTCATCTAATACACAGCTTAAAGTCCCAGTACTTAGAATGATAAGGTCCTCATAAGAGCACCTTGTCTACCTAAGCTGCACACTTGTGAATCATCCAAGTGCCCTTCAGGATGATGAGCTTTTGATTAGTCCTTTCAATTAGTGTTTATTTTCTTAAGTAGAATACTCACAACAGTTTCAAAGCTCTGAATCTCCTTTAATCACCACCTTTAAATTAAGAGGAGTAGATTTTTTTAACTGGTCTCTTGCTGCTTTGGCCAAAAGATCAAGTATGAATGCAATTTAAATATGAAAGCTAGCATCCAATAAGCAAAGACCCACTTTTAACTAAAGGTGAAAATTCATTCTAACTCTGTTAAGTAAAAGCTATCACTATGTATCCAAACTTGCTGACATATTCTTGAATGATAATTGTGCTTTCCCATCAGGGGAAAGATGGAACAATTATTTTTTTTGAGAAGATTGAACAAACACCCTACACATTTTCCCAAGGTACCCTAGAAATCTTATGTTCCTAGTTTTATTTTTAAAATGTCACAAAATTGGATATATTAAAAATCATCTATAAAGGACATTACTGAGGCAACTGGGAAATTTGAATATAGACAATATATTAGATAATTTTATTACATCAATATAAAACTTCATAATAATAGTACTATGATCAGATAGGAGAATGTATGTTCACAAAACAAAGCCTATAGCATTTAGGGATGGAAAATCTACAAATGACTTTCAAATTGTTCATATATATATATATATATATATACATATATATATGCACATACATATAAGTAAACATAAATAGCAAATACAGCAAAATATTAATAATTAGTGAGTCCAGATGAAAGCTCTAAGGGTGTTTGTTGTTTTTGTCTTCCAATTTTCCCACAGGCTTGAATTTATTCAAAACCTGAGAATAAGTCTCTTTCCTTACCATAATTATCTTCTCCAACTTACAGAATCCATTTATCCTTTATTGGCAAGAAGAGCTTCTAACCAGGTGGTTGAAACACAAGGCATACTACAGAAGTGTGAGAAAGTAAGTCAAACTAGGTGGGTGGGCAAGAAATCTGGTCAGGTCCAAGGACTAAGAGGTCATAAAGGAACCTGGAAAGCATCCAAGGAAGCATTTCCTCTGTGGCTCTGAAACAGGTTGACGGAAGTATCTCGTCGACCTTAGATTTTCATCTCTTAACTGTATGTTTCACCCAATCTGTGTAGCCCTTCGGTCCTGGCCTTCCTTCTGTGCACTTTAGGAGGAACATAGCCCATCTTCCCTGGGCACCTCAGAATGCTTCCAAGATGGTGGGATACTATCTTCTGTGTAATTGAATAGTGTATGCCTGGTAGAAAATCCATTGCCACAGTTGAAGTCTCTCTAATGCCACTGGCAACTGCTGCTGCTAAGTAGCTTCAGTCGTGTCCAACTCTGTGCAACCCCATATACGGCAGCCCACCAGGCTCCCCCATCCCTGGAATTCTCCAGGCAAGAACACTGGAGTGGGCTGCCATTTAGAGGTAGCTCCAATTCAGTATTTAAGTCTCAGTCCATTCCAAATTCCAATATTCCAAATGACCTCCCTGGTGGCTGAGACAGTAAAGCGTCTGTCTACAATGTGAGAGACCTGGGTTAGATTCCTCAGTCAGGAAGATCCTCTGGAGCAGGAAATGGCACCCCACTCCAGTATTCTTGCCTGGAAAATCCCATGGATGGAAGAGCCTGGTAGGCTACAGTCCATGGGGTTGCAAAGAGTCAGACACGACTGAGCGACTTCACCTTATCAACTTACCTATTCCAAATTAAAGAGGAGTTATAGAAAGTTGAACCAGTAACTCAGTATTAAGTCAGCTTACTATTGATTCTGCTGTGTTTAGGTCCCATACCTACTAACTCACCTCCTAAATTATTTTTTGTCCCAAGGTCCTTACAAGGTCCAGTTCTAATATCTGGGGCTGTGTCTCACCATGCCAACTCTACCCATCCACTTCTTCCTTACCTCATGCCTGAGTATCTTTTACTATATGTACTGTAGGTGGAAGTTTGGTTCCTTGGTAAAAGAGTTGATAAAAGTTCAGTTTCTGAAAGTGATTCTAAAAGGAAATCTCTATACATAATGCCAGGCAACTTTGCAACATAAATAAATTTTTCTCAGGCTTGGGAACCTAGAAGCTACTTCTTTTAAAGTCAGTCCCTCTAATAACCTCAGGTTAGAGACTGATTATCCTATTAAATACCCTGCCTATTTAACTTATATGCAGAGTACATCATGAGAAATGCTGGGCCAGATGAAGCACAAGCTGGAATCAAGATTGCCAGGAGAAATATCAATAACCTCAGATATGCAGATGACACCACCCTTATGGCAGAAAGTGAAGAAGCACTAAAGAGTCTCTTGATGAAAGTGAGGGAGGATAGTGAAAAAAGTTGGCTTAAAGCTCAACATTCAGAAAACGAAGATCATGGCATCTGGTCCCATCACTTCATGGCAAACATGGGGAAACAATGGAAACAGTGGCAAACTTTATTTTTCTGGGCTCCAAAATCACTGCAGATGGTGATTGCAGCCATGAAATTAAAAGACGTTTGCACCTTGAAAAAAAAAGTTATGACCACTCTAGACAGCATATTAAAAGGCAGAGACATTATTTTGCCAAGAAAGGTCCATCTAGTCAAAGCTATGGTTTTTCCAGTAGTCACATATGGATGTGAGAGTTGGACTATCAAGAAAGCTGAGTGCTGAAGAATTGATGCTTTTGAACTGTGGTGTTGGAGAAGACTCTTGAGAGTCCCTTGGACTGCAAGGAGATCCAACCAATCCATCCTAAAGGAAATCAGTCCTGAATATTCATTGGAAGGACTGATGCTGAAGCTGAAACTCCAATACTTTGGCCACCAGATAAGAAGAATTGACTTATTGGAAAAGACCCTAATGCTGGGAAAGATTGAAGAGGGGAGGAGAAGGGGACAACAGAGGATGAGATGGTTGGATGGAATCACTGACCTAATGGACGTGAGAATGAGTCAACTCCAGGAGTTGGTGATATACAGGGAGGCCTGACGTACTGCAATCCATGTAGTTGCAAAAAGTCAGACACACCTGAGCAACTGAGCTGAACTGCACTGATCCTATTAAATAGCTGCCATCTTTCAGTGCATAGACATTAGGCAATGAGTAGGTCTAAGAATGACCACCTTGTGCCAGATAATCACAGAAAAATTTTCATTCAGTCTTCATTTATTCAATTAACAAGAGTCACTCAATTATTTAAACATTTGTTGAGTACCTATAGTGTGTTGAACATTATGCTAATAATCCAAGGCTACTTGGCCTGGCAGAATCCCTTTCCCTGGTGGCTCAGATGGTAAATGTGGGAGACCTGGGTTGGGAAGATCTTCTGGAGGAGGGCATGGCAACCCACTCCAATATTCTTGTCTGGAGAATCTCATAGACTAGGAGCCTAGAGGGCTACAGTCCATGAGGTCACAAAGAGTCAGATACGACTGAGCAACTAAGCACAGCACACATAATATAAGCAAAGAGAAGCTCCCCAAAATGGTACTCCCTATTCCTACAAAGCTTACATGCTACTGTGGAGGACTGACATTAATCAAAGGGTCATAGAAACAAACGTACAATTGAAAGTCTTCTGTGCTAAAAGAAAGGAGACATATGTCATGAGAGAGTATTAAGTTTGGCGGCATTCTAAAATGATCCCCCAAACTCCCCTCGTGCATATGCCCTTATAATAAGCTCCCTTTGAGCATATTATGGTCAGAATGTGTAAATACAATGGGAATCACTCTTATGTTAAAGTTACTAGTCAAGTTGGGTTCATAAAAAAGAGATTAACTAGGTGTGTCTGAGTGGGCCTGGCCTAATCAGAGGAGTCTCTAAAAGAAAATGAAGCATCAGAAAGATCCATTCCTGTTGCCCTGGAAGAAAGAAACCAGCCACGTTACAACCTCCCTATGAGAGCTGTGTGCCGGAGAACTGCAGACTGCCTCTGGGAGCTTACAGCAGTCGCTGGTCGATAGCTAACAAGAAAAGGAGCCTCAGTCATACAACCTCAAGGTAATGAGTTCTACCAACAGCCAGTGAGCCTAGAAGAGGATCCTAGGTCCCAAATAAGAATAGCAGCCTGCCAATCTCTTGATTTTAGTCTTGTGACACAGGAGCAAAAGATTCAGCTAAATCATGTGCACACTCCTAACAGAGGAAAACTGTGAGATAATAAACTTGTGTAACTTTAAATAACTAAATTTGCGGTGTTTTGTTTTGTTTTGTTTTGTTTTTCTGCATCAATAGAAACACAAGTATAAGTATATAGCACATAGAGTTGACCTAGTCAGAGAAGGAGTATCTTCCCCTTTATGGGGAAGGGATGTTTGATCTAAGATCTTAGAAATAAGTTTAATTTAACCAGAAGAGAGCTTCAGATGGGGTAGGTTGGGGGGGGGAGGGTGGGTGGCGGGGAAATCAGACGTAGAGGATTTTGATTTAGAATCTTTAGAAGGCTTGAGGTTAAAAGAGGCGTGACAAATAGAGATACAGACATCTAGAGTAGTAAATAAGCAGGATACGATAGAAATGGGGCTGGAAAGCACAATGGAGTGGATAAACAAGACTTTGAAGGCCATGTTGAGTGAAGATTTTATTTCCAGCAATTGAAATGTTGTCCATATATTTTCAGGGGGTATTTCTTTTACTGTAGGGTTCTGTCCCAGGGATCTCCAGCAGCAGCTCTACAGCTTTCAAGGAGCTCTGACATGGACTCTGCTATTCAAGGACATAGAGTCATCCTAATCTGCCCATGATCTTTCACTGGACATCTAGAATGGTCTATCATTTAGACTTATTTGGAGAGCATAGACTACTTGAGCATTTCCATGTGTCAAGTTTTTAAATGAGTTAAGAATTAGAAGGGGAGGGGAGGGTAATAGGGGTAGAGAACAGAGAAGAAGAAAGAGGAAATTATCCATATGCCCGGGAATGGAATATACTTCAACTCGAAAATCCTAATCTCTGGTTTTCTCAACTCCCCTACTGAAAGAATAGGGCCTATTTAAGCATACCTCCAGGGCTTCCCAGGAGGCAATAGTGGTAAAAAATCTGCCTGCCAATGCAGGAGACCCAGAAGAAGTTCCATCCCTGGGTTGTGAAGATCCCCTAGAGAAGGAAATGGCAACCCACTCCAGTATACTTGCCTGGAAAATCCCAAGGACAGAGGAGCATGGTGGGCTACAGTCCATGGGGTCATAAAAGAGTTGGACACACTGAGCAAATGAACAACAACAAGCATAACTCAGGGCTTCCCAGGTGGTGCTAATGGTAAAGAATCTGTCTGCCAATGCAGGGGATGCAAGAGATGCGGGTTTGATCCCTGGGTGGGGAAGCTCCTTTAGAGAAGGAAATGGCAACACATTTTTCCAAGAGTAGACAAGTTTCTATGACTTCCACCCATACTTCACCTTTTGAATGAGAGTCAGCATAGGAAGTTCTCAAATATATATTTAGCCAATTTTTCACCATATGTGAAAAGATAATTTTCCCATTCTTTCCCATGTAATACAAAATTCATCTGGTTTATCCTCAGATGTTTCATTTAAAAATAAGGGAAGTTTTACATTTGAACCCCTTTAACAAATCCACCCTTTAAGAAGTCCACACAGGAACTTCCCTGGTGGTCCAATGGTTAAGACTACACACTTCCACTCTAGGGGGCACAGGTTTCATCCTTGGTCAGAGAACTAAGATCTCGCATCCCACATGGCCAAAATGGAAAAAGAAGTCTACACATTGTTTGACTTATTAAAATCAAACAAACATCTAAAGTTACTATAAAGAAAGTATTTCTCAGGTTTCCATTGTCTACAAGGGAAACTTTCATTCTTAAACACTTTTAAAGGTGACTGATAAAGTATAATACAAATTACATAAGCTATGGTTCACTAGATTCAGCAATTCCATATTATATAGAAATTTAATCAATCTTTCAGGGATTGCCGACATATCACAGTAGGAGGTACTTTTGACCTTTCATGGAAAGGTAAGCAAGATGAGGTACTGAACTGCATATTTCTGTGGGTTTGTTGGATTTTGAATAATTGTCTTTTTCAGAATTTCTGGCTAAATTTGAGCCCTCCTATTTGGTAATTCATGCTGATTTACATATGAAAAGCAAAACCTGCAATTTACCTATTTGAATCAAACTGTTACCTTTATTCAAACCTAATGTTTTTCTTTCTCTGCCTCAAAAAAGGTGGATAATAAGTAAAGGAGAGCATGCAAAGCTTTGTACAGCACATTGAAATCATCCCTTTCACAGCCCTTAAATGCTTCCCTCACAGTCATGGTTAATAGTGACTGTCAAAATATAATTGTTAATACTGGTCCTTTTCAATCTCAAAACTGTGCCAATTTGAATGATAAATTATATGTTCACCCTAGTCAAGTACGACATCATGTCCAGGAAAGTAACCTCAATACATCAATCTAGTCATCACTATCCTATATTGTGTGAGCAAGCATAGAGAAGGGTTACACCTTCAACGTCAATATGGGGCTCAAGACAGCCCAATATACGGCTCCAAAAAAGGAGGAAATTCTATGAAAGAGATAAAGGATAGTTTAGATTTGAATCTAAAATCCAATAACCCTGTAAATAAAAAAGGATTAAACTTCTCTATGAACAAAGAGAAGTATGGAATAGGAAATGACAACTCACTCCAGTATTCTTACACGGAAAATCCCATGGACAGAGGAGCTTGGCAGCAACCAGGAGGTGGCAGAGTTGGACACAACTGAGCAACTGAGCACACACACGTGAATAAAAATAATATAAAAATGTCATAGGGAATCTAGTCCTATGATTCCCATATAGAATTGTGTTCTTCTTCTTCACTCTTCAGGTTTTAGTATTCAGAATTTAAAGAAAATGAAACTTAGTACTCAGGTAGTCAGAAGCTGTTATTTGACAAATGGGAAAGTGAAGCCCCAAAGAGGGCAATGATTTCCCCTAGATACCTTACCTGTCTCCTGAGAAACCTGTATGTAAGCCATGAAACAACAGTTAAACTATGGAGCAATGAATTAAACAGATATGGAACAATGGACTGGTTCAAAATTGAGAAAGAAGTATGTCAGGGCTATATATTGTCACCCTGCTTATTTAACTTATCTGCAGAGTACATCATGTGAAAAGGCTGGACGAATCACAAGCTGGAATCAAGATTGCCATGAGAAATATCAATAACCTCAAATACGCAGATGATACCACTCTAATGGCAGAAAGCAAAGAGGAACTAAAAATCCTCTTAATGAAAGTGAAAGAGGAGAGTGAAAAAGTTGGCTTAAAACTCAATATTCAAAAAACTAAGGTCATGGCATCTGGTTCCATCACTTCAGAGCAAATAGAATGGGAAAAAGTGGAAACAGTAACAGATTTTATTTTCCTGGGCTCCAAAATCACTGTGGACAGTGACTGTAGCCATGAACTTTAAAAAATGCCTGCCTTTTGGAAGGAAAGCTATGAAAAACCCAGACGCATATTAAAAACCAGAGATATCACTTTGCCAACAAAACTGCATATAGTCAAAGCTATGGCTTTTCCCATCAGTCATGTACAGATGTGAGAGTTCAACCATAAAGAAGGCTGAGCAGTGAAGAATTTGTGCTTCCAAATTGTGGTGCTGGAGAAGTCTCTTGGGAGTGTTCTTGGATAGCAAGGAGATCAAACAAGTCAACCCTAAAGGAAATCAACTCTGAATATTCACTGGAAGAATGATGCTGAAGCTGAAGCTGAAGCTCCACTACTTTGGCTACTTGATGTGAAGAACTGACTCATTGGAAAAGATCCTGTTGCTGGGAAAGATTGAGGGCAGGAAGAGAAAGGTGCGACAGAAGATGAGACAGTTAGATAATATCACTAACTCAATGGACATGAGTCTGAGCAACCTCTGGGAGATAGTGAACTATTTGAGAAATAGAGCATGAATTTAATTTATATCCCTTTTGCAACAACAAAACTATGAAATCATACATGTACTAACCAGAGAAACCCGATGCACTGCAGTCCATGGGGTTGAAGAGTTGTATACATCTGAGCCACTAAAAAACAACTAGTTTATTGACTGGGACAGGAAGCTACATACCTTGGCTATCAATAAACAGCTGTTTCTGATTCTATACTCTATCTCCTGTCAAACAACTCAGATTCCCTCTACAATTGCCAAAAATTGAGTATATTTACAAGAAATCGCTTCCATCTTATATATGTCCAATTTTAAGGCTAGCTGTCAGTTATTTGGACTTTATTGTAGCTCTAGGCACTGCCTTCATAACAAGAAGACATTGCTGATTTAAATGTAGGATTTTCATTAATGTTAAACAATATTAGTTTGTAAATAAACCTACAACTTCAAAGCACCTTTTTAATTCCTGCTATTCAAATGCATCCACACTTGAAAATATATCATATACAAAGAAGTTATGTTCTCTCTGAATACAACATTGAAATAAACAATTAAGAAATGCATTGTACTAGCTAAAAGCACTCAAATGTGAAATCACTGTGGCTGGTTTTCAGATTTTATTTTGGAAGTCACGCAGACATTAATATCCATTAAGCTAATTGTTTGTTAGGGATGAGATCATTTACAGACCTGCCCATCTGTAAATTGGCAGAAATTAAATTTTTTATATCTGTGTTTTAAATATGAGTTCAAACTCATTAAATTATAATAAAGTTTTCTCTAGTTAAAAAATAATAGTATAATTTTTATGCTTTAAATAATTGTGCATATTTTTAATACTCCCACTTGGGAAATTTTGAGTGCACTATTTCAAATTCACCTGAAGTACAGTATAGTCTAAGAACAGTTCTACACATGGGCTTTAACATATTCCCTTCTCTTTTTCATATTCTTGATGCTAAGTAACAGGAGAGAAATAGACTAGTTTTCTTGGGCAAGTCTTCATAAGAAATCTTTTTTTTTTAATTGAAGTATAGTCGACATAATATTACATTAGTTATGGGTATACAACATAGTTCGTGAGCAATGTATTAAATATTGAAGAGAAATTTAAATCCAGGGAACTTCTCAGAAAAAAAAAGCTATTGTTATATGACTGGAATATCTAAGTTCTAAACTGTTCATATTTACCAGTGTTAAATTTGGAGGACTACTATTTGGCTGGCATGATGGCATTTGCTCACAGAATTAAAAACTATTTGAGAAACAGAGCATGAAATTAATTGATATCCCTTTTGCAACAATAAATAAATAAAACTATGAAATCGTACATGTACTAACACAGCAGCCATCATACTAACTTTCTTAGCTATAAACATATCCCCTGCCACTTGAAAACGATAAATTTGAGTTTTCAAATTCTAATAGCTTTTATATAATTATATCAGGTATTACTCTTCATATGCTGAAAAACAACATTTTGATGCCAAGTTTTAATCGGGATCTTTCCTTGAAAATATAATCTGGTACCAAACCAAGATAAAGAAGAAATTTGTTGTGCAGAAGCTTTTAATTTTAATTAGATCCCATTTGTTTATTTTTGCTTTTATTTCCAATATTCTGGGAAGTAGGTCATAGAGGATCCTGCTGTGATTTATGTTGGAGAGTGTTTTGCCTATGTTCTCCTCTAAGATCTTTATAGTTTCTGGTCTTATGTTTAGATCTTTAATCCATTTTGAGTTTATTTTTGTGTATGGTGTTAGAAAGTGTTCTAGTTCCATTCTTTTACAAGTGGTTGACCAGTTTTCCCAGCACCACTTGTTAAAGAGATTGTCTTTTCTCCATTGTATATTCTTGCCTCCTTTGTCAAAGATAAGGTGTCCATAGGTGCGTGGGTTTATCTCTGGGCTTTCTATTTTGTTCCATTGATCTATATTTTTGTCTTTGTGCCAGTACCAAACTCTCTTGATGACTGTGGCTTTGTAGTAGAGCCTGAAGTCAGGCAGGTTGATTCCTCCAGTTCCATTCTTCTTTCTCAAGAAGCAGCCTAGATGTCCATCAGCAGATGAATGGATAAGAAAGCTGTGGTACATATACACAATGGAGTATTACTCAGCCGTTAAAAAGAATACATTTGAATCATTTCTAACGAGGTGGATGAAACTGGAGCCTATTATACAGAGTGAAGTAAGCCAGAAAGAAAAACACCAATACAGTATACTAATGCATATATATGGAATTTAGAAAGACAGTAACGATAACCCTGTATGTGAGACAGCAAAAGAGACACAGATGTATGGAATAGTCTTTTGGACTCTGTGGGAGAGGGAGAGGGTGGGATGATTTGGGGGAATGACATTGAAACATGTATAATATCATATAAGAAACGAATCACCAGTCCAGGTTCGATGAATGATACAGGATGTTTGGGGCTGGTGCACTGGGACGACCCAGAGGGATGGTACAGGGAGGGAGGTGGGAGGGGGGTTTAGGATGGGAAACACATGTACACCCATGGCGGATTCATGTTGATGTGTGGTAGAACAAATACAATATTGTAAAGTAATTATCCTCCAATTAAAATAAATAAATTTAAATTTAAAAAACAAAAAGAAAAAATTTGAATTCTAGTTCAAGTTTTATTCAAAATCTACAAGACCTGACATGTGTTATTCTTTCAGAATAACAGAATTCCTGTCTGTTCAAAGCAAAATTGTCTCTAATCTTTGGTTATAGAGTTATAAAGAAACTGGAACTGTTTTAATATATGTGAAGCACTTAAGAGTTTGTAGGCAAAATGCAAAATACATAAACACTGAATTATACACACTAGGTATTATTCATGATTCATGTTGTCATGCCCTACAGAAAACTTTCCAAGATTTGAGAAAGTTTATTGCCTATTCTTATTTCACCTAATTGTACTAGTAGGACATATACTTCAACAAGGAAAGTTTCCTTGACACTAAGGACAGGTTTTTAATCTCAAAGAACCAATCCTTGGGGATATTTCATTTCTGATATCAAAGTCAGATAGAGTAGTGGGCACACTCACAGGTTAAAAGCCAAGAGAATGCCATTTGGTAGTCATACAAATTTTGCATAATTTTAATTATTTTCTTCTTATTATAAAGATAGTATATATACCATGTGAAAGTGTTAGTTCTTCAGTCATGTCCAACTCTTTGCAACCTCATGGACTATAGCCCACCAGACTCCCCTGTCCATGGAATTCTCCAGGCAGGAATACTGGAGTGGGAAGCCAATTCCTTCTCCAGGGGATTTTCCTGGCCCAGGGATCAAACCCAAGTCTCCTGCATTGGCAGGCAGATTTTTTTTACCATCTGAGCCTTCAAGGAAGCCCCATATAGCATATTCGACATTACAAATATTCACATATTTTGTAAAACATGCATTATCTCATTTAGTTGTTAATGTGAAAGGATAGTAATTATTATGTTCCCCATTGGACAGAAGAGAAAACTGAGACTTAGAAACTTGAGATTTAAAAACATAAATCAAATAATAGATAATTACACACAGGAACTTATAATTAAGCAGAGTCTTGGTGAATAAGAGAGTTATCAAACCACAGAATCAAATCTCACTGGAAGCAGGCATTAGATAAAGTGTGAATTAATGTATGTATTTATGTATTTGTGAATGATAGTCAGATTCTCTCTGTCCTTCAATTTTATTATCCAAAAATAAGATTAACAATACAAACCCCAGTAAATTGTTAATTTAACAAATATTATCTGAATACCTACTATGTCAGGTGCTATGTTAGCAACTTGAAATACAGTGGTGAATGGGATCTATGCTGTTCAAAATTACTAACCATACATAACTATCTAAATTTTAATTTTAATAGATTAGAATGAAACAAAGCTAAAACATCAAGTCTTCAGTCATGCTAACTACACTACAAGGGCTCAATAGCCACATGTCATTCACGGCTACCATACTGAATAATGCAGAATATTAGAGAATGTTTCTATTACTGAAGATAGACCACTGGACAGAACTGAAACAGATAGCTGTTAATACCTATCCTCCTGAAGCTTGCATTTAAGTGGGGAAGACAGAGCAGTTATTCAGATAATTTTATTATAACAGAAAACTAAGATCATAGCATCCGGTCCCATCACTTCATGGCAAATAGATGGGGAAACAGTGGAAACAGTGTTTTTATTTTATTTTGTTTTATTAACAGTGACTTTATTTTTCTGGGCTCCAAAATCACTGCAGATGGTGACTGCAGCCATGAAATTAAAAGACACTTACTCCTTGGAAGGACATTACTTTGCCAACAAAGGTCCATCTAGTCAAGGTTATGGTTTTTCCAGTGGTCATGTATGGTTGTGAGAGTTGGACTATAAAGAAAGCTGAAGGCCAAAGAACTGATGCTTTTGAACTGTGGTGTTGGAGAAGACTCTTGAGAGTCCCTTGGACTGCAAGGAGATCCAACCAGTCCATCCTAAAGGAGATCAGTCCTGGGTGTTCATTGGAAGGACTGATGCTGAAGCTGAAACTCCAATACTTTGGCCACCTGATGCAAAGAGCTGACTCATTGGAAAAGACCCTGATGCCGGGAAAGATTGAAGGCAGGAGGAGAAGGGGATGACAGAGGATGAGATGGTTGGATGGCATCACCAGCTCGATGGACATGGGTTTGGGAGGACTCTGGGAGTTGGTGATGGACAGGGAGGCATGGCATGCTGCAGTTCATGGGGTCGCAAAGAGTCGGACATGACTGAGCAACTGAACTGAACTGAACTGAGCTGATGCAAGCAAAATGCAAAAGCAAAATGAAAAGTGCAAAAAAGAACATCTTATCAGGAGACTTAACCTAGGAGTTAGAAAAGACTTCCCAGGAAAAGTGATATTTCATCTGAGACGATGACAATGAAAAGGGCTTAACCAGAGAAAACGGTGGGGAGATTTCTGAGCACATTGCTAAAACATGTGTTCAAGCTCTAAGAAAGGAGAGCTTGGGGAGAAGTGAAGTGACTGGGGCATGAAAAGTGTGGGAGCAGGTGCCTAGTGATCTGAGCAGGTCCAAAGAGGAGTTACTAAAAGGTTTAAAGGAGAAGAACAGTACATCTGATTGATGTTTTCATAAATATTACTCTGGCTGTAAGACACAGAGTGAACTGGTAGGACAGTGTGACAGATGGAACCCTAAAGACAAGTTTATTGTGATATTAGGGCAAGAAGTTAGCAAACTGTGTGGCTTAGTCCAACTCTATATTGCTGTTGTTGCTCAGTCTCCCAGTCTGGGCTCTTTGCAACCCATGGACTGCAGCATGCCAGGTCTCCTGTCCCTCACCATCTCCTAGAGTTTGCCCAAATTCAGTTTCACTGCATTGGTGAAATTAGTATGCACCCATGGTGGATTCATTTTGATGTATGGCAAAACCAATACAATATTGTAAAGTAATTAGCCTCCAATTAAAATAAATAAATTTTTATTTTTAAAAAAACACAAAAATTAAATAACCTGAAACAAATTTTCTGCAAATTTTAGGCAATTTACCTAAAGATCCATTTGCCAAGCAACCAATTCACCAAATTTTACCATGTTTATCAATTAACTTCTCAGAGAACATTATATCTTTTCACAGGATTAGGTATGAAGTCAGCAACAGAAATTCCCAGACCCCCTTCACGATGGTCGAAAGATATCATCCACAAGCTGTCACAAAAGCAGCTTCTTGGACTCAGAAGCAGCTTCTTTATCATTTAACCTGGCACTGTGTGTGCCCAGTTGCTCAGTCGCATACAACTCCTTGAGATCCCATGAACTGGAGCCTGCCAGGCCCCTAGGTACCACTTTAAGAGAGCAAACCTTAGTCACTTGCAGATGAATATCAGTCATGCTGCCTTAGGGACTCAGGAGCCAGAATAAACCTTGAAGTTTCTAGAATTGTTTGTTTGCATGCCTTTGCTATCCTAAGGGGGAAAAAAACTAAACAAACAAAAAACATTATTGTTCTGCATATTTTAATGGTTTTGGTCATTTAGTAGTTCTAACTGAAATCCTCTGAGTGAGGCTGTGAGAAATAGGAGGAAAGGATAGCAACAGCCTTTACCTGAGAACTGAATACCTGCCAAATATTGGAATAGTTTGCTCTACCTCCTGGTGAAAACTGCCCACTGAAAGACAGGGAGGAGAAATGATGGAGGAGTTAACTAATAAAATATTTTACTTCATTATGTAGGGTAGGGTTGTAGGGCAGTCAAATCATTACTAGTTTCTATGGCATAAGACAGTTTTCTTCTGGGTGAAAAAGGCAGTATTAATATACAAGTCAGTAAATAAGCAGTTTAAGTTCACAGCATAGAACTGAATCCTGATTGATGATTTTTCAAATAGCCTATGGTGATAATTATGACTCTGAGTAATGAAAGGAAAAAATCGTAATTTTTAGATAAGTTTCGTAAACTTTCTCAACCTGGAAATGCAAGCATTAACTATCAAGATCACTGATAGACTTTCAGTTCATTTTTTAGTACAAAAGTAGATTTTTATTCAATTAATTTGCACTATATTTACAACAACTAACCAGAATTAAAATGGAAAAATAAAGCCAAATTAAAACACTGAGCCATTGCCTTTGTTTTCCAAGGAGAAGGAAAAAAGTTCTCAAACATTTAGAAACAGGAAACCATTTAAAAATTAATACTGCCAATCTTTAATCTATTTACTTGACACATTCAAGATTGCAATTAAAGAAGCTCAATAAATCCATAATAGACACAGTAAAGGATTAAAAGTGACATTCTACCCATGAGTTTTCTTTTAGATAGTTAAAAAAAGGAAAATATGATAAAGGCCTCATTTTGCTTTCACTGATAGTCACTTTCTAAGCCCTTTGAGAACCAGAACATTAGCATTAACAATTGTTTGGAGTGTATCTTGCAGCTCAGCACTTCAAAGTAGCTCTTCCTATTGCCATGGAAAAAATGGTTAATAAGAGGTTAAATTAAGAAGACCAGTGTTAATTTATCCTGGCAGGCCACCATGGCCTTGCCCATTTCTGCTTCTCTTGGTTCCCTGGAGCACCCTGCACAACATTAGGCATATGGCAGGTACTTAAGGAAAATGTGTTGTTTCAACTACCATACCCTGGAAGGTAGTACCTATAATAGTGTATCTTAATAATGAGGCCAAACACTTG
The DNA here is from genome assembly GCF_023091745.1 of Budorcas taxicolor. Classification (NCBI taxonomy): domain Eukaryota; kingdom Metazoa; phylum Chordata; class Mammalia; order Artiodactyla; family Bovidae; genus Budorcas; species Budorcas taxicolor. Next base: position 43,798,725 of record NC_068918.1, read on the forward strand.
CTCCTCCTATATTGAGGCAAGTAAAATTTTTCCCTCAGGTTTTAATGGTTCTAAAACCTAGAAAAGGCCAAAACTGTTATGAAATGTATCAGATAATACCTTTACCCCAGGCTCTAGCTACATTTCCATAAATGTTCTTATCTTTCCATCAAGATTCTGCCAAGAATCTCTTAGCTTCACTGGATGTGTTTAATCTACCATTTTAGTACCAAGATCAAGTAGTAATTTTCAAGGATGAAAACAACATAATAATATTTTAAAGGACAATGTACACTTTATAATTTAATCCAATATAAAAATTGTTGAGAACTTCTGGGATTAAATTGAATGGTGACTTGATCTAATGATTTCTATAGTCCTACCAAGGACTAATGCCAACCATTTTCAGATTTCACTCAATTAATTTAACACAATTATTTAGAATTCACAAAGAAATTAATTCCCCAGGGACGTTAAGCCAAACATTTTTTTGACCAAATGGTGCAGGCTATAACAAGAATCTAAAAAGAAAGTGCAAAGAATATTTAATGTAATATAGAATTAAAAAGGCAAGTGCTCGTATCTCTGTTGTCAAATGGAAACTTCGGTTATTGCTCAAGATTATCATAACAGAGGATTAGTAATGAGATTTACACAAGTGGCAGATTCATTGTGTGCCTTCTGATGAATCTAAATTCAGTGTGCCACCACCTGTAAACTTGAGCAATAGATTCCTTTTTTTTTAATGACCTGGAAAGAATCTAACAGGCTATCCTTGGGGAACTAACACTTTTTGAACTAATTAATCACTGGATGCCACCACTGCTCCACTCCACTGAATACAAAAATCAACTATTGGGCAATAAAGAAAAAATTCTTTAGAAAAGAAAGCATTGATATATCACTACTGGAGAACAAACTATTCTGCAAACAACATTTACAAGCCATCTTCAAAATCTTCCTTTACAAAGCAGAAAAAGATCAGTAATATTTCTCTACATGACTGGATTTTAAGACTGAAACTAATTTAAGCATTTTAATTTCCTTTGAAAGAAACATGGATCAAGAGTAGCTAGCTAATGAATACTAAGAATATTAAAAGGAAAAGGTATTTTATAGTAGCTAAAGTCCTGGACTGGACTGAACTTCAAAGCAGACTGATTTGCATTTGGGGCCTGAAAATTAACCAACTTTATGACTCTGGACAATTTACTTCAGCTCTGTTTCTCAGTCTCTCCAGGTATGAAATGAGAAGGTTAAGCTAGATGATCTGTAAGATCCCCTCCAGCCCTAACCTTGTATGAAATGTCAGCATGTTTAGAACTGCCTTTTTCCTTCACATCTGTACAGCTTTGTCAATATGTAGGCCACTACAGAAGGATTATGATTTGGAGGCAGCATTTACAATCAATGAACTTTCATTATTACTTACCTAAGTATCTCTGAATCCTGGCATTGTTCATTCATTCACATACATTAATAATAAACAAGGCAAACTTGATGAGACCAAGCAAGAATTAGGAAGTTGTGACTAATCAGAGACAAATATTAAACTAAGGATACATTGAATATATCATTACATTTCCATGAGGCTTCAAATCATAATGCATTTTTCTTATTCACTATATTTTTCTGATCTTTTATTATCTTCAGAATACTAATATAGGTTTAAAAATGGAGAAGCCACAAAAATTGTACAATTTGTTACAAGAACTTGTGAAATAACAACTCAAGTTCTTGTTCAAATATTCACTATTGGAAGCTACATAAGAGTGGCAATACTATGAGTACACTAGGTACAAAAATCTAAAAACACATCACATGTTAACAGAGCAATTGGATATAAAATCCACGTGCATAACAATCATTTTCTGCAAAGAAGACCATGAATAAAGAGAACACAAAATGAAAGTCTACCCTAGACAGTACAGTGCATTCAGAAGACATATGATGAACTTTACTGGTAACAACAAAATAACTAACATTCTTTGATATCTTATCATGAATTTCTAAGAAATAAATTTTGTGTTATAAAGGCTGGAGAGCTCTCATTTTCTGCATTCCCTCAAACCTAGAATATCAGACACAAATGAAGTGTTACCAATTAGATGCATGATACCTGAATTCAGCGCTTACTTCAGTGGGACAGAGGCTTAACACAAAAGACAACAAATTTTTCTGGGTCAGATCTAGTAGCTATAATGTGGCTCTGGAGTCTGCAGTTCTGGCAATAAAGTTGGTGTCTCAGCTTCTTGATTTGAACTAAATTAAAGTGGCAGAACTGTTCTGCAACATCATTCTGGGAGTCTCCCTGGAGGCTTAGTCTAGCTTCTAATCCTTCCAGAATTTCAACATTTGTAAGTACCTAATACCTTGTATTTATTTTTGTTTAGCATAGCTAAAGTGGTTTCTGATATCAGCAACTGATCCTTGACTAATAAAGTTTGCTATCAGAAATGATTGTAGCTAAAACATTCAAAGATAAACATCTAAGTTTGCTTAAAAGAAGTAAGAACCTGCCTGCCAAAAAGAGTTCAGTATTGGTAAATCATGATCTCCAGCAATAAAACAGATACTTCAGTTACCACCTATGGTCACTTGGAATGAAGAACTTATCAAAGGTACAACTATTATAAAATAAGTGGCAGTTTCTGAAACAGTGTATGATGAGGATAAGAATACAAGGAGGGTCAGGTAGATCAGTTGCTCATAACTACATGGAAAACTTTTAAGAAGAAAAATAGCAGAGTCTAATATAAAGTCTTTATTTAAGCCATAAGAAGAAAACAAAGAGTTTCTCTGACTGCCTTAAAAAAAAGTCTCTCATTCCTATTGTCACAGGATTGATTAGCTAAAATTCAAAATAAGATTCTTTAGTTGCTAAATTACAACAAAGCCTTGTATTTATGTTAACATAATAAGCTTGCTTTAAAAAGAACAGAACCTCAAAATTTTGGTAACAATTGAGAAAGGTGACAATTAGGTTGAAATACCATTGATATACAACACCCCTCAAATCCTATCAGCCTACTGAGTCAACAGGATTCATCTTGCATTAAGAACTGGTACTGACCTCACTTGAGTCTGCTAACTTGTAAAAGGAAGGCAATACTGCCCATGCCACATCCAGATCTGAATCAGAAGCCAGCCTATCAGTTACTTATCTGATACCTAAATACAATGGTGACTTAAAATAATTTGGGTTGCTTGCTAGATTTCATCTTGCTAGATGAAAGAAGGAATGAAAGATTTTTTTTTTTAAGTTAGAAGGAATAGATCACATATGACTACCTCTAACTTCTCCCAGGCCAAACCACACTACCTTTACAAAAACATTAAATCAATTGTCAAAGGAGCACCGATATCTTCAGAAAACATTGTCATAACTGTCCTCTGAAGGCAGGGGTGAAGGCGGAACACATTGCCAATAAAATCGGTTCCTTAATTTCAGTGTACATGATAAAATCTGAGGGGTGGCAGAGAATTAACTACAAGAGGCAAGGAGAATACAGATACCATTATAGGTATGAGAGCTTGAGGGACCACAGAATGAACTTTGCTAATAACTAATTAACCACAGGGTTCTTATAACTAAAATAGTCTTATTTTTTCCGTGTAATGAAAACCTGTAAGTATGGTGAAGAGAGGCCCGACTGAGTCAGCCTAATAGAAAACTAAAACCTATCATTTAGAAGGCCAGGTATTGATATGGAAGAACCTACAATGTATCACCTCCCAGTTTTCCTCAAAGTACCTGCAGCCATTTACTACAGTGACCATACACTGAGCAAAGAGAAACACTCAGACCTCTTGAAGATTTTTAATGTGGGCTCTGAGTCCATCCTAAAGGAAATCCTAAAGGAAATCAGTCCTGAATATTCATTGGAAGGACTGATGCTGAAGCTGAAACTCCAATACTTTGGCCACCTGAGGCAAAGAACTGACTCATATAACCAGGAAAGATTAAAGGTGGGAGGAGAAGGAGATGACAGAGGATGACATGGTTGGATGGCATCACCGACTCAATGGACATGAGTTTGAGTAAACTCTGGGAGTTGGTGATGGACAGGGAGACCTGGCGTGCTGCAGTCCATGGAGTCACAAAGAGTCAGACACGACTGAGCAACTGAGCTGAACTTAACTGAGCTAAAATCAATTTGCGGGCGGGGTGGGGGGGGCACTGCAATCCCCTAATCAGAGAAGAGGCTCATGATAGTCATGTGATAAATGGAGTTTTGGCTGAAGTCTACATCTGATTCAGTCCAGTATATCTACAGACTCACTCTGTAGCTATTTCTCAATTCCATTAGTAGATAGTAGGAATAAACATTCTTGATAGCTAGCAAAATCCCAATAATTGTTCTCTGATTTATGGATTGAGAGCTGTTATGAGTCACAATAGGTGTGGTAACCACCCTGCAAGATGGTAACCCCCCACAAGACAGTAACCACCTTGCAAGATGGTAACCACCCAATTACTTCTGCCTCCATATATTCACAGCCTTGTATAGCATCCTCTCACATTGCATCAAGGTTACTCTGTTTTACCAGCAGACTGTCACTTGCAAAGCTAGGTAACAAAAGACATGGTGGCTCCTGCTTTCTTCTTCTCTTATATCACTTGCTCAGAGGGAGCCAGCTACCATGTTATAAGAAAACCCAGACAGTCTATGGTGAGGCTTATCTGACAGAGAGCTAAGGCCTTCTGCCGAGAGCCATGCGAGCGAGCCATCATAGAACTAGACTCTGCTGACTTCCTGGCTGCATGAGAGACCCTGAGCTAGAACTACCTAGCTGAATATCTGACTTACGAAATCTGTTCTTAATTCTAGCTATGCATCAAATTTACCTTTTAAAACTACATATGACCCTGGCTCAGATTCCAAAGAATCTAGTAAATGATCTGGGGTAGGGCTTAGCCATATGTAACGAAAAGAAAACAAAAGATGATTCTGGTTTTGACCAGGATTGTGAATCACTATTGTATTTGACTTATATTTCATCTTGTCCCAGTTTTTAGTTTTTGTTGTATTATTCTTATAATTTACCTCATTGTAAATTAAAGCCATCTTCTTCTACTTCTGCTTCATTGACTACACTAAAGCCTTTGACTGTGTGGATCACAACAAACTGCGGAATATTCTTCAAGAGGGAATACCAGACCACCTTCTCTGCTTCCTGAGAAACCTGTATGCAGGTCAAGAAGCAAAAATTAGAACCAAACATTAAACAACGGACTGGTTTAAAATTGGGAAAAGAGTACGTCAAGGCTGTATATTGTCTATATATTATTATATATTGTGTGTGTATATATATATACACATGTATATATAATTGTATTTATTGTCTAACTTATATACAGAGTACATCATGCAAAATGCCAGGCTGCATGAAACATAAGCTGGAATCAAGATTGCAGGGAGAAATATCAATAATCTCAGATACACAGATGACACCACCCTTTTGGCAGAAAACAAAGAGGAACTAAAGAGCCTTTTGATAAAAGTGAAAGAGGAGAGTGAAATAGCTAGCTTAAAATTCAACATTCAAAAAACTAAGATCATGGCATCCAGTCCCATCACTCCATGGCAAATAGATGGGGAAACAATGGAAACAGTGAGAGACTTTATTTTCTTGGGCTCCAAAAACACTGCAGATGGTGACTAGACTGTGAAATTAAAAGATGCTCGCTCCTTGGAAGAAAAGCTATGACCAACTTAAACAGCATATTAAAAAGCAGAGACATTACTTTGCCAACAAAGGTCCATCTAGTCAAAGCTATGGTTTTCACAGTAGTCATGTATGGATGTGAGATTTGAACCAAAAAGAAAGCTAAGCACCAAAGAATTGATGCTTTTGAACTGTGGTGTTGGAGAAGACTCTTGAGAGTCCCTTAGACTGCAAGTCAAACCAGTCAATCCTAAAGGAAATCAATCCCGGATATTCATTGGAAGGACTGTTGCTGAAGCTGAAGCTTCAGTACTTTGGCCACCTGATGAGAGGAGCTGATTCATTAGAAAAGACTCTGATGCTGGGAAAGATTGAAGGCAGGAGGAGAAGGGGACAACAAAGGACGAGATGATTGGATGACTTCACTGACTCGATAAACATGATTTGAGCAAACTCTGAGAGATGATGAAAGACGGGGAAGCCTGGCGTGCTGCAGTCCATGGAGTCGTGAAGAGGCAGACACAACTGAGTGACTGGACAACAACATGTTAAAATAAGACAAGAAATCAGTCATAAATAAACAAATCACTAAATCATTTTATTGTACAAGAGAAAATCCTCAGAGCCACGCCCAAGATGACACAGGGGATATAATCATGTTTTCCCTTTATTTTTCCTCTCCTCCTCCAAACATCCTTATTTGGGTGAAATAAGAACCTAAATTAAAGCTAAAGTATGACTTCAAATGAGTTTGAACAAACTCCAGGAAATAGTGAAGGACAGGGAAGCCTGGTGTGCTGCAGTCCATGGGATCGCAAAGAGTTGGACATGACTTAGCAACAGAACAACAACCATGATTTTAAAGGACAAAGATTATCCGTGGGCAGCCTGAATGGCCAGTAGAGAGATGAAAGCAAAGAATAGAAGCTCTTTGCTCTGATTTTGCAACTTTGTACATATGTATGCAATTTTGTACATATGCTTCGGATTCAGGTGTCTCTCTGCACCTGGAAAAAAAGGTGCCATTTTCTCTACCATGCTGTCATTATGAAAAGTTGCCCAGCTACAAGAAAGAGACAGTTATCACAAATCTCTGCAATTTGTGATTTTGAGATTGCTACCCAATCTCAAACTCCTGTAATATATGACAGGTTCAGTGAATGATATCTGGGAAACCCAGATTTGGATGCTATTCCACAAATATCCTGTTGCAGGTGAGGACACCAGTAATTCCCAATCTAGTTTAAAAGGGTATCACCTAATTCCATCACCAGCTATGCACTGTGAAATGTAGTAGAATTAGAAAAAAAGCTTTAATCAGAGGTTAGAGTTTGATTAGAGTTTAAGACATGCAAAAGAAAAAGGGTTACCTAATCACTGAGTATGAATAAAGCAAAGACCATAAACTGCTCTAAGCAAGTAAAAGAGGCCTAGAGATTTAGCTATGAGTGCTATATCAAATCCCCTTTCACATATGATATTGCTTTCTCTGAGGCATTCAGTGTCCTAATCCAACTCTCCATCCTCTAGAAGGTTGGAATCCCATTTGGGCAGACCTTCACTGGTCAGACAGAGCTCATGTTCTTAATTCATCCATTTCCAGTCTTTAGTTTCACAAATTTTTCTATATAATATTCCCTCAGCAGTTTCCATTCAAGTTGGAAATTGAAATTTGCTTATGCTGTTACCTTCCCACAAGATACCTTCATTTGATCAGTGACCTTCAAACCCTTGAGACAAAGGAATAATTAACTGTAGAAATTTCTAGAACCAAGAGAAGTAGAACATGCATGAGTTTAATTATGTCGTATAAGGTAGATACAGAGTACAGAGGAGATATTTTTTAAAAATATATTGTCATTCAAACGACCGCAAACTCTGATATCTACTCTACCATCTCCCCCTTTGGGAGGGAAGAATGTATTGGGAAGATTTTCACATCTTTCCCTTGTGTTACCCAGCTTTAACTTAAATATCTCCAGTTAGAGAGACCTCAGTAATTACCAGTGCAATTATTCTTTGAACAACACTATAAATTACTAAAGCTTCATGTTGAGGCTAAACCATACTACCTGAATTTTCTATACATTGATCCAAATTTTGCCCTCTGAGTGACAGAGATGAAGTCATATTATTCTTCTTTCTGACAAAATTTCAAATATTGAACAAACATAGTGGTTTATCCTTTCCAGACTAAACATCTCCAAATCCTTCAAATCTTCCTGCTAAGATATAATTTTATGCCTCTTACCACCCTAGGTGTTCTTGAATATGCTATGGTTCAGTTTCCCTGGGGCTCAGAGTTTGTTTTCTTAAAAACAAATTCTAGGCCCCACCCACATAGATTATGATCCAGTAATTCTGGGGTAGACTTGGCAATTTAAATTTTTAATTTTCTCCCAATAATTCTGGTACAAATCAGTGCTCTGGATTATTAATATGGTCCCCGGGACAAAGTCATAATTCTAGTTGAAGGCTAACCAGTCCAAAAAGCAAACCAAAAAAAAAGATTTATGATCTCTCTGACTTCAAATATCATTGATAGATAGAATTGATAGAGTCTATCAACTATTCATTATGATTGCATCATAATTATTAGTATCAACCATTTTTAATATACAGCAAATAAAATATCTAAGAGGTTTCTATTCCATCATCCTATGATTATGCCATCGTTGCACAGTTCGACCAAGGTACACTGCTGATAAGTAACCATTCTCTTTTTTAAAGCCTCTCAGCTATATTTTAGTTTTACATTTTTCAAATCAAGAAATGTTCAAATCAGGAAAAGCAGACCCTCAGGTAAGAAATGTGTCTTAGCCAGTTTGGACTCAACCAAAATACTTAGACCATTCTTAAGCAACAGAAATGTATTTTCTCACAGTTCTAAAGGCTGGAAATGTGAGACTAGGGTGCCAGCATGGTTGAATTCTAATGAGAGTTCTCTTCTTGGCTTGCAGACATCTACTTTCTTGGTGTGTGTTCACAAGGCCCTCCCTCTGTGTGTGTGTGTGTGTGTGTGTGTGTGTGTGTGTGTGCAAAAGAGTGAGAGAGCAAGCTCTCTGGAGTCTCTTCCTTTAATAGCAATCCCATCATGAGGACCCTAATCTGATGACTTCATCTAAACCTAATCATCTCACAAAGGTCCCATCTTCAAATACCACCACATTAGACCACAAGGCTCCAACATATGAATTTTAGAAAGATACATTCAGTCCATTGCCAAGTATAAACTTACTCATAATTTGTGCTTCATAATACTATGCATGGTATAACACAGGAAACAGCAATGTTCAGTCTATTCCCTCTCACAACTCTTTTCCTCCAATTTGTAAATTCAGGCTCAAATTCACTAATGGCAAATAAGTTTCTGGATTAGCTCTGCTTCTCCTCTACTCATATATACATTCAATAAATACTTGAATTGGTTTGGGGTACTAATATGTAGTATCCATTTTCCAAAGGTAAAAATCCTTTAGTAAATCTCTACAGTACTAGGTTTTATAGACTTCATGTGGTAGGTGATCAATGAATAAGAAATTACTCAAATGAAGCTAGTTACTTCTTCTATTAGGTTATTTTGAACTTCAGTTCAGTTCAGTTCAGTTCAGTCGCTCAGTTATGTCCTACTCTTTGTGACCCCATGAACTGCAACACACCAGGCCTCCCTGTCCATCCCCAACTCCCGGAGTTCACTCAACTCACATCCATCGAGTCAGTGATGCCATCCAGCCATCTCATCCTCGGTCGTCCCCTTCTCCTCCTGCCCTCAATCCTTCCCAGCATCAGAGTCTTTTCCAATGAGTCAACTCTTCACATGAGGTGACCAAAGTACTGGAGTTTCAGCTTTAGCATTATTCCTTCCAAAGAAATCCCAGGGCTGATCTCCTTCAGAATGGACTGGTTGGATCTCCTTGCAGTCCAAGGGACTCTCAAGAGTATTCTCCAACACCACAGTTCAAATGCATCAATTCTTTGGCGCTCAGCCTTCTTCACAGTCCAACTCACATCCATACATGACCACTGGAAAAACCATAGCCTTGACTAGATAGCAACTTAGCTTCTTTCAAAAAAATTTTATTAAGGGTTTATTAGATGCCAGGCACTGTACTAAACACTGCAGATAAACAATGAATAAAATATACATGCCTTCCTTTATATCTCCTTTATAGAGCTGAAAGCCTACATAAGGAGGGGGTTTATAAACTGAACAAATAATCACAGAGATAAATGTTTAATTAAAATTGTGATAGACATTGTGAAGGAAAAAGTAGAATGACAGATTATATTGGAGGCATAGATGAAGATTCAGGGAAGACTTCTTTGGGAAAGACATTTTAGGAAAGACCTGAGTCACGAACAAGCAATAGCTAGGAGAGGGGCAAATTCCAAGCAGAATAGGACAGGAAAAGATCCCAAAGCAGAAGCTCAGCCAGACCCTTTGGTCTGAAAAAGGATATATGACTAAAGCGAAAGGGAAGGTGGAACACGATGAGGCTGGAGAGTTACACAGGGACTGGGTTATACATGAAATAGAAATCAAATAGATGCTTTTGGATTTATTCTAAATGTATTTCATACACATTGAAGAGCTATAGCAGGGAGTGCTGCATTTTTAGAAGCTCACTTGGGGCACTGCTGCTGCTGCTAAATTGCTTCAGTCGTGTCCGACTCTGTGCAACCCCATAGACAGCAGCCCGCCAGGCTCCCCTGTCCCTGGGATTCTCCAGGCAAGAACACTGGAGTGGGTTGCCATTTCCTTCTCCAATGCATGAAAATGAAAAGTCAAAGTGAAGTCACTGAGTCGTGTCCAACTCTCAGCGACCCCATGGACTGCAGCCCACCTGGCTCCTCCGTCTATGGGATTTTCCAGGCAACAGTACTGGAGCGGGGTGCCATTGCACTACATACATGCAAAATATGATGATGGGAGACAAGAAGAAATACAGAATCAGTTTGGAAGCGTCCATGGTAGACAGTTCAGGAGAGAAAAGATATTTGCTTAGACTAAATGATGGGAGTAGATATTTGAAGAAGTAGGCAGTTTATAATATATTTTAGAGATATATTCCAAAAGAATTAAAAGCAGGGCATAGTGTTTGACACATTTGCTTTACTAAAATGTCTACAAATGTATGCATTTTCCATAACTGCTAAGACTCACCAAGAAATCTTTATGCCTAAGTGCTCCTTTACCTTTTTCTAATTATTCATTTCTAGTAGAAGCTAGATTTGCTTAACTTTGCACAATAACCAGCACAGCATGCTACCCATATTATGGTCTCTTCAATTCACTTGATAATGTTCTAATAAGATTTGGGGGTTCTTAGCGAGTCAGAATTATACTTATTAAAGGAGAGTGCCATAAGAGACAAACCTTTAATTCAGTTCAAAAGAATGAAACTGACTCTCTTTAAATGTCATTTTTTTCACAAAGGTAACATTATTTTTGAGTTTGGAATGTGAACCCTACAAAAGTAGCCTGAAATACAGGCTTCTGGCAAACACTAATATCCCTAACCTCAGTGAAACAAATCTCTTAATTTGCAATGATAATATAACTGCTCTTTAACATTGTAATAGATTTCTATACAAAAAATATTCAGTTGTGTCTGACTCTTTGAGACCCCATGGACAATAGCCCACCAGGCTCCTCTGTCCATAGAATTCTTCAGGCAAGAATACTGGAGTGGGTAGCCATTCCCTTCTCTGGGCGATCTTCTGACCCAGGGATCGAACCTGAGTCTCCTGCATTGCAGGCAGATTCTTTTAAATCTGAGCCACCAGGGGAGCCCTAAGAAATACACAGGATTTCCAAATATACACAGGATATATGGGATAAGCTTACAAAATAAAAATAGTTAAATAGATTCTTGCTCCTGCTGTTGCTGCTAAGTCACTTTAGTCATGTCTGACTCTGTGTGACCCCATAGACGGCAGCCCACCAGACTCCTCTGTCCCTGGAATTCTCCAGGCAAGAATACTGGAGTGGGTTGCCATTTCCTTCTCCAATGCATGCATGCATGCATGCTAAGTCGCTTCAGTCATGCCTGACTCTGTGCGACCCCATGGAGAGCAGCCCACCAAGCTCCTCTGTCCATGGGAATCTCCAGGCAAGAATACTGGAGTGGATTGCCAGTTCCTTCTCCTAGATAGATTCTTACTGCATTCAAATATGGGAATATGAAACTTCTAAACTGTATATTCAGGAAACTCCACATGGGAAAAAATTAGTATTAAAATCATACAACATCTTTTAAATTTAAAAAATCACGCTAACTTTTCTCTCTCCTAGAATGTCAGCTGAAAAAGGAACAAGCTGAGCTCATAACTGCAGATTCTTTTCAATGTTTTCCTTTCTAGAAAAAGATCTATATTTTTAAAAATAAGGGGGGAAACCTAGTCAAGAGGAAAGAGAATCCAAAAGGATTTATATATATAAAGATCATATCTTCTCTATCAACCCGCATTCCTATTTCAACCTTGATCCTTTTCTTCATGGCCAATAAGCACCAACCTAGTGTAAAATAGTATAGGAAGAGTACGTGCATACATCGCAGATAAAACACAAGCTGCACCCATTTTGGGTGTTTTTATCATTAACTGCTGTTGCATAAACTGAACATACAATGAGCTGTGACATTGGATAAATCATTTGTTTCCACTTGTTATTGATGACATTTCATAACTCGTTTGGGGCTCGGCTTTGCCCCGTCACTCGTGAGTTATGAGGTCATCAATCATGACTGGGAATAAATGATTTATGTAAGGCGCCCTATTGTATATTCTAGGTAGAATATACAGTAAAACACACACTATTGATTTCTAATATTGTTGTATTATGTGTATCATGTGTGTTTGTGAGACTGTGGTCTTGTGTCACCACTGAGTATGAAATGTTAAAATAAAAAAAACAAAAACGAAGAAAAGTAACATAAAAAGAAGTGTTAAATTATGAGACGAGAAATGCACAGAAATGACTCGGAGAATTCCCATTTTTAATTAATGTCTTGCTAAAGCAATTTTTAAAGATCCTTGAATTAAAAACACACTGTCTCAAGGAAAAGGAGTTGCACTTAAGGACATGAATTCAATATATAAGGTCATGATTAGGAAATAGAAAAGGATAGAGAAAAGGCCTTTGGATAGAGTACATACATTCAATATATAAGGTCATGATTAGGAAATAGAAAAGGATGGAGAAAAAGCCTTTGGATAGAGTACATGCCACCATGGAGGAGGAAATGGTACCCACTCCAGTATTCCTGCCTGAAGAACCCCATGGACAGAAGAGCCTGGCAGGCTATAGTGCATGGGGTCGCAGGGTCAGACAGGACTGAGCCACCGAGCACACACGAGCCCTGAACAACCTTTGGACACACTTAGGATACAGTTCCCACTGAGGAATATTTCGTACTTGAACACTTGACAGGATCAATGTCTTAGTAACAAGAATATCATGGACATACGAGAAACTTCTTCCAGCCCTTTTTAGAAAGGAAAGAGGCAGAGTGCGTACAAAACCCAAACTGATTCCTTTCATCGATGAAAGCTTCGCGCCTTTAACCGTAACTCAGACTGGGTTTGGAATAATCCACAAGCAAGTTTAGTTACCATATTAATAGAAAATAAACATAAATTGATCAGGAAAATACTCATCCTTTCAAAAGGATATGGCATCTTAAGAAACTGTAAATTTCTTCTTTTGCTTCCTTCCTATTTCATCTGCCAACTGACTTTTCCATTTCTTTTCCTGATGAGCTTAAAACTATAAACATGGTTTAAAAAAACAAAACTACAAGAAAATGCAAAGAATTTGAGGGAAGCAATCAAAAACATATTGAAAATCAAACCTAGAATAAGAGCATCAAAAATCCAGGAACTTTCAGCTATTTGCAATTACGAGAGTAATTGCTATTTTAACACGTTGTGCTTGTTCCAAAGAAACTCTGGTTCGTAAGCTGAAATTCAACGAGTTTAAATCACAGCAAAATCTTTCAGGAGCTGATCAAGACTAAATATACAATCAAAACAACCTATTATCTACATATTTTAGTTGATTAAAAAAATAAGGTACCTCTCCAAGTAGTATTATGCAGAAGTTCTTGACCAGCTGTGTTCAATTCCCAATGATGATAAGAAAATAACTATTTAATCTGAAATATGAAGCATTTAGGTCAAATAAAAAGAAAAAAATTCTTTATCTTACAGGAAAATTGACATTATTGAGTATAGGTATAGAATTTTCTTTGGAAATTTTTAACAGTAATTTTATTTTTTAGAATGATTTAAATCTGTTCTAATCTAATGGCCAAAGGTTATATTATAAATTCAAAATGGCTTCTTATAATTCCTTTCACTGCTTAATTCTGTGATGATGCTAATTAAAAACACTGTTTTATAGAGCAACAGCATAAGAGGATTAGGGAATCTCAAAGTAACAGCTTGTTGCTTTAATGATAAGTAAGGTGATATATGAGAAAATGAGTCAGATGTCCATGATCTAGCTGAAAGTCCTTAGTTTAAGTTCAATATTACTTAGAGATAGTTCATTTTTAAATTTCTATTCTAGCTTTTTTTCCTTAAGTGCTCTTTTTAGGTATAAGAATTTTTAACCTGTGACCTTGACTAGGCTTTAAGGGAGTTCAAGAATTACCTAAAATTGTATTCAAAATTGTATATAATGAGCGCATATGCATGTTTCTGGGGAGAAAGCTTACAGCGTTGCTAAAGCCTGGCACACTGCAGTCCATGGGGTCACAAAGGGTCAGACATGACTGAGCTACTGAACAAACAACCCAACTTTATTAAGAGTTCAGGTCCAGAAACAACTTTTTTTAAAAAAGACTAAAACCACAGTTTTTAAAGACTGTCCTTCATAATCCAGTCTGTTATCTATCTTTCCAAATTGTTTACAAAATTAATTCCATTTTTTAAACTTTTTTCTCTCTCCCATGTCCTTAATTCATTTTGGTAACCGGTCAGAAGAAAGTATTAAACTCTGTGGCTAATTTTGCTCTTTCAAGTGCCTTTGGGTAAAACTTTGGTTGTAAATTCTATAGTTTGCATTTGTCACATACACTATCTGCTTCTGTTGTGTGCAGATATCAAATAAATGTGATTTCTCTTCTCCCCCATGTATAATCAAAGAGTAACTGCTACTTAAATGTGGCAACTCACATATGGAATCAGAACAGTCATTTAAGAAAAAAATCTTCTTCTCATCTAAAACTCAGGGTAAACCTTGCAACATTTTAATTGTAGATTTTACATTTTTAATGATAAAATGTGATGAGAAGTGGGAAGATTATCATTTGCTATAAGGAGGCTACACAGAGAGGTACATAGTATAATTAGGACTCATCCTTGCACATTTGAACAGTAAGGGGTACATGATAAATTCAGAATATTTTTTAAAAGAAAGGGAGGAAAGGAGGGAAGAAAGGAAGGAGGGAAGCAAAAGAAACTGGTTATAAACCTTATTTAATCAGTTTAGAGCTGTTTTAATGAGCTTGTTCCTCAAGCATTAGAAATGCTTATAGAGCCACAACCTATATATTTGGTAGTGTACCAGGCTGGGTAGGAAGAGACTGGGGACTTAACCCCAGATCTGCCCCTGACTCATTGAGTAACCTCAAGCCAGTTAACCCATCTGTTGTTTTTCAGAAGGTGATGACTTGGAGACTGCCTAGCAATTGCTGTGCATTAATGGGGTGACAGTCAGAGGGAGATGCCTGGGGCAGGAGAGCTTCAGTCTAAAGAAATCAGCCTTTGCTGCTCTACCCAATCATGTCAGCACCAGTGCTCTTTGAGGGGGTTTCCTGCCATTGTTGCTCCCTGCTCCAGAACACCCCATGCTGCCAAAGACACTGCAGGAGGTCACCTTTAACAGACAACCTCATTTACAAATTTCCAGGCCACTAAATCAAATGAACCAGTGCAAGGGTAATTTTTTTAAGACTTCCAAAGAGATGCATAGAAGAGATGCCTATCTTGGGAACAGAGAATTACAGCAGGAGTCTCACTTTGTGATGATTGGAAAAGAAAGTAGATCAGAAAGCAGCTTCTTAAGTTTGGGAATTATTTAGATTTTAAATTGTGTTTTGCTCTCCATCAAATTGGATTAGATTCCTTGAATCTTCCAAGACTTTGATCCAGCCCATTTCACATTTACAAATTAAAAGCAGCTTTAGCAGTGAAAATCATATAAGATACAACAAGAAAGCTTTGAGGGGCAGATGTAGCCTAAAGGCCCATCCACTTGTGCAGTGTCTCATACCAACATGTCTGTACTTTGAGAAAATATACTTAATTCCTATAATGATAAACATTCTTCAATAGAGAGGCATGCATTTGTAAAATAGTTGCATACCTATATTCCTTTGCACTGTATCAGTTTTCTGAATCCAATGATAAATGTATTTCATTGGAATTAAGAAAATCAAAATTGCAGGGTATGAAAGTGTTTGTCAAACACAGATTACTTAAAATGTTAACTAAATTTTAACCAAAGTTAAAATAAGTGAGTTATCGTATATTTGATAACTTAATATGTCCTTGACAACTGTAATCACCATAAATAATCATGTGGAAGTGAGAAAAGTGAGGAAGAAGAGAGCTAAACATTCAAACTCTAGAATTAAGATGACAGTGAATTTGACTGGGCAAGAATTTTAAACAGAAAAATTCACTGATCACTCTGTGCGTGAGCAGAAAGTTTAAACCAAAATATTATCCATCCAAACTATAGAAACTAGACCAGGCATCCCTTAAGAAATAAAAGGATCACCAGCTATCCCCAAGCAGAATCCTTCAGCACAATACACTCCAGCAACTTCCCAATGCTGCCATGTGTGTGCAAGGCTTTATCAATAGGGTTTTAAAAGCATTGCTATTCTCCAGATAGTGCTCACTACATGAACGCTAACATAAATCAAAAATACTAGCGTGTGTTCCCTGTAGTCACTGCTGCTTAATCCGCTTACTCCAGCCCTTCCCGCCTTCACACAGGGTCATCTCTCCATGTAACCAACATATTCCTCTTTCAAAAATCTTTTCTTTCATGAAGGTTTATAAATACCTTATTGATTTTCTACATGAGGCCAGTCAACTTCTAACTTCACAAAAAGAGTTGAATAAAGTGGCTGAACCCACTGCAGGTTCCCTCCCAACATAACTGAAGTACTACTACCCAGTTAATTTTAGTTTTCCTAACTGAGCTGGTTATAGAATAGTCATCATCAGTCTTGGAGTCCCCAGAGGGCAAAGACCTTTCTGTGCTACTGCCTGACTACAAAGTGACAAAAGCATTGGCCAAAAAGCTACGTGACTGGCTTGATTCTCTTCCCGGTCTCAGTCCTACATGCTAGGGAAAAAAGAATCTTGATGCAGATCCCGAAAATATTCTTTTGATATTTGATCATTCTTTCAATAAATCAGTTACTCAAAAAAGTTTGTGTCATGTACCTTTTGCGTTTTTAAGCATATTAGATTTAAGGTTATAAATATATAAATATTTTGCCTCTGACTTCATATATAATTTTTGAGAAAATATTTTCCTATGTTTTTATAATTATACGTTATTAAAACATTATGCTACTTCATAGTCTTAATTTTTATTTCATTTGTGTCATTCCATCCATAATTTCTTCTTAGTTTCCACTGTCTTTAAACAAAATTAAGAGTTTTCAAAAATGATTTGCATCAGATTTTTCCTGCTTTACAAATTGAATAGTATAAGGCAAAAGAATTACACACATTCCCTGGTGGCTCTGTGGTAAAGAATCCACCTGCAATGCAGGAGATGCAGGAACCGCGAGTTTGATCCCTGGATCAAGAAGATGGCAACCCACTGCAGTGTTCTTGCCTAGAGAATGCCACAGACAGAGGAGCCGGAAAGGCTGCAGTCCATAAGGCGGCACAGTCGGACACAACTGAAGTGACTTAGCACTACAAATCATATGTGTGTATATATATATATGTATTCCTTTGTACTGTATATATACATATATATATGCATGGTCTTTCCTTAACCAAATCAGAGAGGTGCTCAAGAACATCTCAAGGTGAAAATGGCTGGTGAAAGTCTATAACCTAGAAAAGACTTCAAACCAGATCTATTATTAACAAGATGTAGGCAGTCTGCTCACAGAGTTAGGGCCTGCATCCAACCATATATATGTATGTCGGATGTATACGTACGCACACACACATACACATACATACATATATATATATTATTGGGAAGTGGTAAATGGGCTTACACAGTTGCAACATTTCTACATTTTACTTAAAGTAATACAATATTAACCCTAATAAAACTGTGAAAAAATAATGTTGCATATTATAATCTCTATTTTTGTTGTTGTTGTTTAGTCACTAATTCATGCTTGACTCTTTTGCAGCCCCAGAGGAGCTCACCAGGCTCCTCTGCCTATGGGATTTCCCAAGCAAGAATAGTGGAGTGGGTTGCTGTTTCCTTTTCCAGGATCTTCCTGCCCTAGGGATTGAACCCACGTCTCCTGAATTGGTAGGTAGATTCTTTTACTATTGAGTCACCAGGGAAGCCCAATAATCCTTACAGTAACCATTAAATACATATGCGTGTGTATATTTATATATATGTATACATATATATACATATGCATATGTGTATACATATATTTAGAAAGAGAGAGAATCTAAAATCATTTCTATAGTTCAAAATAAGACAACAAGAGAAAAACAGAGGAATGAAAATCAGAGGAAAAACAGAAAACAAACTTTTTAAATTTTTCAATAACCTAAATCCAAAGACATCAAGAATTACATTAAAGGTAAGCATATTAATAATTCCAATTAGATACTAAAGATAGAATAGAATTTTTTTAAAGCAAGACACAAGTCTATGCAATCTATATGAGATATATTTTAGATATTAAGACACAGATAGTTTAAAATTAAATAGGTGACTCTAGGGAAAGAGCAAATTAGCCAAGATGGCGTGGTCCGACTCTCTTGCCCCTTGGCCTCTCATTCTTGCCCTGCGTTTTGTAAAGAATGATTATGTAATAGCTGAGATCACTAATAGCACTGCGCATGCGTGTCATGAGGTATGGGCTTGGTCATGGCTGGTGTGCGGTACACCTGTATGAGCTTCACCATGAAAGCCTGGCTGCTGCTGCACTGGGGCTACAATGGAGCAACATCATGGTTATGTTATATGAGATTATGTTATGGCTCTGTTATGGCTGCGTTGTGGTTATGTTATGGTTGCTGCTACTGCTGCTGCGTCAGCAGGAGACAGGCTGTTATGGCTGCCGTGCCAGCCAGGAGAGAACAAACGTGTCTGCAGTTCCTGCAGTTCCTCAAGTCTTCTTCCAGCCTCTTAGCTCATGGCTTGCCTACTCTGGGTTCAGCAAACAGTGAAAACAGTGTGAACAGCAAGACAATTGGCAACACGAACAGGATCAGCAATACAACTGGCATAGTCAGCAGGATGAACAGCAATACAACGACAAAAGATATATCATTAAAACAGTAAGCATAAGGCTAGAATGGCCACCATAGCAGTTTTATTTAAACAGAAAAAAAAAATAGAAAACCTATATTCTGTAAAAAGGGGAGCATATAAATAAACCAAGATTCATTCATATAATGGAATACTACTTGGCAATAAACAGGAACTATTGATACACCCAATAGTATGGCTGTATCCCCAAAACATTATGCTGAATAAAAAAGTTTTACACAAAACAGGACATACTATGTGATTCCATTTATATTTCCTTACAGAACAGGTAAAACTAATCTGTGGTGGAAAGTATCAGAACAGTATCTGTTAAAAGTTGCTTAGGGCAGGGACTACTGAGAAGGGACTTAAGGGAATTTTCCAGGGTGATGATAATATTTTACAGCATGATCATGGGGATGGTTGGTTACACAGATAGATGCAAATGTCAAAACTCAAAATACACTTAAGAACTGTGCATTTCATTCTAGGTAAATTTTACATCAAAAGAAAGAATGTAAATAAGTATTAAACACTAATTAATGATATACATGATTGGTGTTCAGGGGAAAATGTACTGATGTCTGTACTTTCATTTAAAAGGCATCAAAAAATGCTACCAGTGTAGTATATTTTATATAAATTCAGAGACATTTTTAAATTGGTTTCAGGCAAATACTATGATATCTATATCTATACACACACATATATATGAAAATAGATTGTTTTGAAGTAAAGGAGGAAAAATAAATCATTCACAAAGAGACAACATGATAAAATTGTTAATGGGTGAGTTATTTAACTTCTGTACCTCAAATTCCTCATCTGTAAAGCAGGGATATTTTTATCTGCCTCGAAGCATTGTCGTGAATATTAGTACATGTAAAAAACTAAGGACTGTGCCTCACAGATAATAATTTCCTAGTAATAGTTATTATCATCTGAATTTTTGTTACAGTTAAAATTATCTTTGTGAAGGATTAGTATTTCTAAGCGATATTTGGGAATGTCAACTGAAATATTTTACAGGCTGATCAAAATCAAAGTGTTCAAACCTGTATTTATTAGGTTCAGCATTAATATTCTTCTCTATGTACTGACTGTCAACCCTTCTCACATAATAAACAACCAATAAAACCTTTGACCAAGCAAATAAATAAATAAATAAAAGGCATCAAAAAAATAAATGAAGAATGTAGGATAGATGGATAGATGTGGGACAGTTCAGTTCAGTTCAGTCGCTCAGTTGTGTCCAACTCTTTGCAACCACATGAAATGCAGCACGCCAGGTCTCCTTGTCCATCACCAACTCCCGGAGTTCACTCAAACTCATGTCCATCGAGTCGGTGATGCCATCCAGCCATCTTATCCTCTGTCGTCCCCTTTTCCTCCTGTCCCCAATCCCTCCCAGCATCAGAGTCTTTTCCAATGAGTCAACTCTTCGCATGAGATGGCCAAAGTACTGGATTTTAAGCTTTAGCATCATTCTTCCAAAGAAATCCCAGGACTGATCTCCTCCAGAATGGACTGGTTGGATCTCCTTGCAGTTCAAGGGACTCTCAAGAGTCTTCTCCAACATCACAGTTCAAAAGCATCAATTCTTCAGCACTCAGCTGCCGGGAGCCAGCACGGGAGATCCCACCCATGACAAGGTCATGCAGGACTCGAGGGAATCCCTGGGCCATCCAACCCATGACAAGGTCATGCGGAAGAGTCCTGATGAGCAAGGCCTCAGGACTCAACGGACCCCCTGGACCTGCTCGAGCATCTACCCCCAAACCAGAATCTGTCTGTCTTATTATTTTATGTCTTTCACCAGCTCTTCTGACATTAGCAGGGGGCTGTCCCTGACCAAAAGAGTTAATTTAGGGCTTTAGTTAATAAATCTCCTGGGCATGAAAGGAGTGTTTCAAACCCCCTGTTAGCATTCTAGCTTACATGGCAGCTTTATCCAGACTCTTGCAACATTGTTGAGCCTATGCAATGCTTGCTGCCAAGTTCTCACATCCCTTATCCATTGTGTTCCTGGGAGTGCATATAGTCAGGATGTAGAAGAAATAAGTAATAGCCTTAGCATTAGCAACATTAGACTTTGAGTTAATAAGTTCTTTCTTTGCTGTAACCTGCTGAATCTCTGCTCCATAAAAATGTAACTCTGTACTTTAAGGGTGAAGCAGGCTAAGAATTTAAGAAGAAACACTTTAAGGGAAAATCATTGTTCTGGTGTTCTGGCTGACCAACCTTTATCAAAAGGAGGTCATGGAATATCAACAGGCCTCCAGAATAAAAGATTATGTACAGAAAATAAGACTTTTTGCAGGAAGGAGCCTGATATTGATAAAAGCTATTACTGATGGAATGTTGAGTTGACTCTGCATTTTTCACCTTGCTGTAGGTATAACTCAGGGTATAAAAGCCCTGAGAAGAATAAAATAAAGAGGCCTCGCTCACCGAAGAAGCTTGGTTACCCCGTGTCTCTTTCTTTATCTCTTTATCTATCTTTCTTCATTCGCCGACGTCATCCATCCTGAGGATATCCCTGGACTCTGCTGAGGCTGGACCTCGGCACTCAGCTTTCTTCACAGTCCAACTCTCACATCCATACATGACCACTGGAAAAATCATAGCCTTGACTAGACAGACCTTTGTTGGCAAAGTAACGTCTCTGCTTTTCAATATGTTATCTAGGTTGGTCATAACTTTGCTTCCAAGGAGTTAGTGTCTTTTAATTTCATGGCTGCAATCACCATCTGCAGTGATTTTGGAGCCCCCAAAAATAAAGTCTGACACTGTTTCCACAGTTTCCCCATCTATTTCCCATGAAGTGATGGGACTCAATGCCATGATCTTCATTTTCTGAATGTTGAGCTTTAAGCCAACTTTTTCACTCTCCTCTTTCACTTTTATCAAGAGGCTTTTTAGTTCCTCTTCACTTTCTGCCATAAGGATGGTGTCATCTGCAAATCTGAGGTTATTGATATTTCTCCCAGCAATCTTGATTTCAGCTTGTGGCTTCTTCCAGTCCAGCGTTTCTCATGATGTACTCTACATATAAGTTAAATAAGCAGGGTGACAATATACAGCCTTGACGTACTCCTTTTCCTATTCGGAACCAGTCTGTCATTCCATGTCCAGTTCGAACTGTTGCTTCCTGACCTGCATATAGGTTTCTCAAGAGGCAGGTCAGGTGGTCTGGTATTCCCATCTCTTTCAGAATTTTCCACAGTTTATTGTGATCCATACAGTCAAAGGCTTTGGCATAGTCAATAAAGCAGAAATAGATGTTTTTCTGGAACTCTCTTGCTTTTTTGAGATGTGGGACAAAGCAATAGTAAAATGGTAATAGTGCATCTAGATGGGACTTCCTGGGTGGTGCTAGTGGTAAAGAACCTGCCTACCAATGCAGGGGAAAAGATGCAAGTTTGATCCCTGGATCAGGAAGATCCTCTGAAGCTGGAAATGGAGCAACCCATACCAGTATTTTTGCCTAGAAAAAGTGCATGGACAGGCCTGACAGGCTAGAGTCCATGGGGCCACAAAGAGTCAGACATGACTAAGTGACTGAACACACACACACACACACATATACACACAGCACCTAGATGGCAGTTATATATATGGTGACCACCATAAGATTCTTTCTTTTCCATGTTTGAAATTTTTCTAAACAAAAATTGTAACATTACAGATTAAAAGAAAACTAGAAGGAAGAGAGAGGGGGAGGGATACAAAATCCTATCTAAATTGAGAGAGCTAAATCGTATCTGATTACTCTTTACAGAGACAAAGTAGTCTGAAGAAAATAAAGCAAAACATTATGATGTTAAAGACACTAGTGTAGGATTAATGGGCATTAGTTAGTATTCTCTTTTGTCTCTTCTCCTCCATGCTTAAAATGCTCATAATTTAATTTTTTTATAAAATATAAGTGGAATGAATATAATGCAGAAAGGGCAATGGGCTGGGTTCTGAGACCTGGCGTTTTAGTCTCTACTCAGTGTTTAGCTGGTTGTGAACCTGGCTCACGAAATGAAATCTCTCTGGGCCTCAGTTTCCTCATTTATAAAATAAGAAAGCTGGACTGAATGATGCATCAGAGTTTCACTTTCATCTCTACAATTCTGTAAACTTTAAATATGTGAAAATAAACAAAAGTTCATTTTTAGGAATTACCTCCTGAGAAATCATTGTACATTAGACAAAAACTAAAAAAGTTAATTATGCAGGTAGTCAGAGAATAATTTTGTGAATGAGGGAATTATGACCTTTATGTCTTTACTCAATCTAAACCAAATAAAGTAATAGATAAGTGGGGGTAATATATCACTAAAGATGCCAAAACTCAGAAAGAAAAGGGAGCAACGTTTAATTTTTAAGACATGATTTCTACCATTTATTCTTCCAATAATTTGGAGTCTTGGGAATTCCATTTTAAGACTCAGTTTTTCATCTCTACAATATAGGGATGCGATCAATGACCTTTAAGAATATTGCCAGTTCTAAGATTCTATGATTAGAGTTTAATTTGAGTTAAACATCAGTGAGCGTGTATTGCCAAACTTTCACCTATTCTCTCATAACCATTAATACCTCTACCTAAGCATCTTACTCAGGAAAAAAGCAAACAATTTGCTGTAAAACCTTTGCTGAATAGTTAGCCATTTTTTGAGAGCCACAGCAGCGTACTGCATTGTTAATCCCCACCAAACAGCTACTCAGAACTGGTACTACTAGTATATTACATGCAACAGACAAATTAATCTTCCAAAACTGTTGGGATTAAACTTTTCAGTGTAGCATTTAAGAATGCAGAGTATTCCTGGGGATCAGATAGCCATGCTGTCATTTTACCCATCACACCACCACCTCTTGACTGCTGATATCATAATCCAATATGTACACAGAAAGTAACAGTATACAGAAAAGGCATGCAGGTATCATTTTAACTAAGAAAAGACACAGGTCAAGGAGAGAAATTGATGTATTAATGTCAATACTTACCTGCTACTTGACAATTCTCTAACCATTTACTCTACTGAGTTTGTAATCCAGTTTTTGGTTAACACTAAGAACTGTTTTTCTGGCTACCAAAGAAACTCCTATCATCTTAAAAAACACACACACACAGGGAAAGGGGAGATTTCTGTACTCTTCAATGCTTATCTATGCAACTAATCCCTTACATCTCCACAGTTATATTTAGGTATTTAGGAAAGAAAAGGATAACTAAAAAGTAACAACTACAGCTACTTCTCAAAAAAAAGCATCTTTTCTTCCTTAGAGCATTGCTATTCCAATCACTTCTTATTCTATGAACTTTCTATTTTAAATAAAAAATTACTAAACCCCACTTGGTATGACAGCCTTTCTTAATCAAAGATAAGTGTTTTTAATGATTTTAAGATCATCTGCTTTCTCACAAATTGAAATGTATGTCCATGGAGAAATTTATCTTTTTAGACATACAATGTCATATTGAAACTTTAGCCTTTTAATTTAATTTAATTTTAAATTGGGAGCAATTTCTTCTTTCTCTTCCTTTTCTCTTTACTACTTTCTTAGTTCCTTTTCCTTTCTTTTTACTTCTCAATTTATTTTTCTATTTTCTTGTACCTAACTTCAGTTTATCATTTCTCAGTGTCTTAACACGGTTAACACTTGTCTTCCTCAATGGAATCTAGCAGGAATGTATTATATTGTGCAAAAAAAAAAAAAAAAAAACTCTTGCCAAGGAAGCTAAAGAGGAAATAAAAAGATCTGAAGGAACAAATCTATTTCTGTCATTATGTACCTGAAAGGAACCTGCCACCAGAAGAAAATCTATTTAGTTCTACAGTATCACTAATTATACATGAGTTTAGACAAGAATCCCTAATGTTCAAAGAAACTACATTATGCCACAGAGTACAGAAGTCTTCCATTTTTAAGAACTGACACAAGCTTCAGGTAGCTGTGGATTCCATTTGCACATTGTACACTATAGTTTTATGAAAGCTAAAAACCAAAGGCCCATGGAGAACTGACAGCAGCTACAGCCAATAGATGTTTTTAAAGCTTTCAAGTTTGCTTCATATTCTGCATGTGCATCTTTAGTTAATGTAAATGCATTTCCAAAATTCTTGAATGAATTTTCATTCCACTGTTTCTAAGCCACAAAAAAGACATACATTTTACAATAAATGTCAACTAGAATGGCCTAATAGGAAAATTAGGAAAATAGGAAAAAACATCAACTAAAATGTCCAAATAGGGAAAGGAGTATGTCAAGGCTGTACATTGTCAGCCTGCTTATTTAACTTATATGCAGAGTACATCATGAGAAATGCTGGACTGGAGGAAGCACAAGCTGGAATCAAGATTGCTGGAAGAAATATCAATAACCTCAGATATGCAGATGACACCACCGTTATGGCAGAAAATGAAGAAGAACTAAACTTTTTTCTAAAAGTTCTAAAGAAGAACTTTTTTGATGAAAGTAAAAGAGGAGAGTGAAAAAGTTGGCTTAAAGCTCAACATTCAGAAAACTAAGATCATGGCATCCGGTCCCATCACGTCATGGCAAGTAGATGGGGAAACAGTGGAAACAGTGGCTGACTTTATTTTTGGGGGGCTCCCAAATCACTGCAGATGGTGATTGCAGCCACGAAATTAAAAGACGCTTACTCCTTGGAAGGAAAGTTATGACCAACCTAGACAGCATATTACAAAGCAGAGACATTACTTTGCCAACAGAGGTCCATCAGGTCAAGGCTATGGTTTTTCCAGTGGTCATGTATGGTTTGAGAGTTGGACTATAAAGAAAGCTGAGTGCTGAAAAATTGATGCTTTGAACCGTGGTGTTGGAGAAGACTCTTGAGAGTCCCTTGGACTGCAAGGAGATCCAACCAGTGCATCCTAAAGGAGATCAGTCCTGGGTGTTCACTGGAAGGACTGATATTGAAGCTGAAACTCCAACTTTGGCCACCTGATGTGAAGAGCTGATTCATTTGAAAAGACCCTGATGCTGGGAAAGATTGAGGGCAGGAGGAGAAAGGGACGACAGAGGATGAGATGGTTGGATGGCATCACTGACGCGATGGACATGGGTTTGGGTGGACTCCGGGAGTTGGTGATGGACAGGGAGGCTGGCGTGCTGTGGTTCATGGGGTCACAAACAGTCGGACACGACTGAGCGATTGAACTGAACTGAGAATGGCTCAGGGCAAAAATACCTGTTTTTCTTAGGGGCAAGCAGAGCTAAATTAGTTGTTTCTCCCAGAATCAGTGTGTTAGGTATAAAAAAGAATGTTAACATTTCTGTGGGAAGGAGGAAGGGGGATGTATTCCCTGTGTTTCTCATACAGTTTACTTTGTGGTTGGTTGGGCTTGGTAAGGTAGAGATGGAGAACAGCTTGAAGACTTTTTCCCTAGGAAAATTCTAAAGGTCATAAGATTTCTGGATTATCCAGAAAAGATACAAAACTGTTGCCTATCTCCTTGCCCCATTTCTTACAGACATATCCACTTTAAAGAAGAAAATCCTGGTTCCTCTAATATGGCAATATATAGGATATAGGTTCTGTTATCCTACACAGAGCTCCTCTAAACCTCTCTAAACTCAGATCAATATAATGAATGTAATTTATTTATTCCCTTACTTTCGAGTAAAGAAGATAGGAGAACATAGCAAAAAGAAGGGGCACTTAATGTGACTGGAGGGCCAGTGTCTTCCATAAACAGTTCCAAAATGGGAACAAACAAATCACCTGAAAAGAGCTAATTATGGATCTGGAAAAACAAGACCATTCTTAGAGACACACAGAATTAACAAGATAGATTGCCTGAAATGTTGTATCTTCATATGTTAAATTGAAACTATGCTGAATACTATTAATTAATAACAAGCTAAACAGAATACAACAGGTGCATTTACAGTCCAATTATATATCAGTGAAAAAATAAACTATTTCTTTGATGTCATAAAATGCTATTTTCCAAATACATGTATGCATTTTCCTGGTATATAACTATGTCTTCTAAAAAATTTATTTTATGAAACACGCTGTGAAAAGTGACTATTTACAGAAACTGTGTTTAAAAATTCTAAAGGCACAGGTTAGTATATGATTTATATTCAAAAAATAAAATTTAGTGAAAATACTATGCATATTGCAAAAGAAAAGGAACGCAAAATGGAAGAATTAAGCAGCCGTTATATATGTATATAGATCTCCTACTGACCACAAGCATGACTTCTCATTGCACATATAAAGACATGGTGTGTATATATACATATATTCTCTTTTCCTTCTTATGAGCAAATAGAACAGAACTAGATATGAAATTCAATTTGCCTTGTCTTTTTAATCAGAGGTCAACTGATCCCTGAGGTATGTGGCTTTGCTCTCAACTGGCAACACAGAATAAAAGCACTTCTCAGACTCTTATCAGCAAGTACAATTTTGAACCCACAACTACTTCTCACAAATTAAAAACTGCATTCATAGAAATCTCATGTGTACTGAACTGCCCAAATTTTTCAGAGTCCCAGTATTTGTAACGAACTATCCCTGGATGGACTTCCCTGATGGGTCAGGCGGAAAAGAATCTGCCTGCAAAGCAGGAGCCCAAGTTCGATCGCTAGGTTGGGAAGATCCCCTGGAGAAGGAAATGGCTATCCACTCCAGTATCCTTGCCTGGACAGTCCTATGGACAGAGGAGCCTGGTGGGCTATAGTCCATGGGTCACAAAGAGCCAGACATGATTGAGTAACTAACACTTTCCCATTCTATACATCCCTGGATTAGGTTAGACCATCAGGCATTAGCAGAACCTTCTACTGAGCACATGCATGACTTCTCATAATAAGCATATAACTAATTTGTCAGTGACAATTGGGGAAAGATTCTAAGTTTGATGAGGACAAGGAATACATGTCTTGCTCACAACCATTTTCCACCTGCTGCAGTGCCAGATGATGCATAGGATGACTAGTGAATGAATGAACAACCTTAGACTTACTTCCACTGACTTGCCTTACCAAAATGCTACATAACTTATAACTAGCTTTCATTACACTAATGTGTGTGTTGACCAGAGGCTATGGTTAAGGGACATATTACCCTGAATTCTACAATGTTTTGTCTATGAATATCTAAGAGATAAATTCTCTATGAGACTATGTGCCTGGAATAGTAGCTCATCTCCTAAAGAATCACTTTATTCTCCTGATACTGAATATGTGCATTTTAGAATTGTTTCCGTCTTTGTGTTAGATGTTAGAGAGCTGAGGACTATATGTGTGACCCATGTCTAGTCAGTAAATAGAGCTTCACTGTGGGCATTTGGTACCATAGTTACACTCATTCTCTACCCTTCCCTTCTCTGGCTTTCCCATGGCTGATTTCCCTTGCTTAGTTTTAAATTTACATTATGTATCTTTGTAAGCCACCTTAATTTCTTTTGAATCAAGGTGGGACATAAATAAATGGATTTTTCCCCTATGTAGAAGTTATTAACTTTGTTGAAGAAGAGAAGGGGCAAAGGAAGACAAAATATAGACTTTGGCAATGTATGGCTGATTTTAAGAGACCTGAGGGATACCTTGTGAAGAGAAGATACTATTTCTATCCCACATTGTATAGTTTTGGTTTTATGTACAGCACAAGGCAATTGCACAATATCAACCTTTTTTATTGTTACATCCATTATTTTAATGCTATAAAATACTTAAAAATAAAAAACAAAGGAATATACCTGGACCAGATGAAGCTTTACTTTTACATATGGTTGGAACATTAGGAACAAGGAAAACTGAAGAAACTGTAAACACATATGGAAAACATTTGTATCAAGTAGACAGAATGACCTCTTGCTGCTCAGTTGTTTTGAGATACAAGGTCCCTTCTCCTCCCCAGACTCCTCTCTTTCAGAGTAAATTATCAATATTTCACGAGAGGTAGGTTCTCGTGAGACAGAGAAATAGGCAAATGCTACATAGGGGCAAATAATCACAATTTTTCTAAAGACTAATACTTGAGTCATATGGTTTATTCAGAAGTGTAGTTGCATTGTATCATGCTCTGACAAAATTATGATAATAGTCAATCCAAACACAGACTATTTCTGTGTTTGCTATTGCTACCCTTGCATCCACATATCAAGTACATTTAACTAAAAGGAAGAAATGATAACAAAGGACACACACTGTCATCTGCCCCTAAATAGCAAAGACATCTCTGCCACAAGAACCATGCCCATCTCTGTTCCAGGTTCAGGTAGAGAAGTACTGTCAGTCTATTTTAGCACACCCATTTAAACTCTGTACGACTTAATAAAAGGAGTTATCATTACATTGTTGCCTTATCACTCTCCATGATTGCTTTCTTTTAGACAAGTACAAAGGCAGTCTGAATATAAATGTTTTGTCATAAAGCTGCTATTCAAACAATAAAGAGGGTTATAATGGTACTAAAAATAATTTACCCCCAAGACTGCCACATAGACTGGTAGTGTTCAGACTAAGGGGCACAAAACATCTTTATCCATACTCTCACTATCTTCCAATCTCCCACTGTATCTGTACTCACAGCTGCATGATTTTAAAGACAATTCAGACATCATCACGTGGCTAGGATATCCAGAATCATTTTAGCATAAGATTTTTAAAAAGAAACAAGTTATTTTTAGCAATATTATCATTACTGTGCCTAATAAACATAGGATAAATTAGAATGAAGAGCTTTCAAAGAGAAAGTCATTTTTAAATTTGTTAGTTTGGAAGCAGATGGATAAATATGCAGCATGTATACATATATATACACACACACACATAATGTATATATATATACATTATGTCACATATACACATCTATCACATATACACATATATATCATATACACATACATATATATATCATATATACACATCACATGTAGACATATCTATTTAGTATACATACACAAATCTTTACTCTGAAAATTCCTTTTTTGGCAACAGGACTGACTGTGCACTGCCACCCAGGGGCTGCCTACAACATTTTAAGACTGATATCTTGCCAAAAGGCATTCAAAATTATTACCAAATATATCCTGGACAGTCCTTCACGGTAGCTGTTAGCATTCCCACTGCATTTCTCTGTAGTTTTGGTGTCATTTCCCATAGCCTGAATTCACACTTCAGAGAAAGGCAAAGAAAAGGAAGAGAGAAAAGACTGCCAAACAAGCAAAAGACCACCTAGAAGGAAATAAACAAATTATACTGACAAGGCTGACAAGAAGGAATAAGTGAGAGGGAAAGAAGGGAAAGAGGAGGTTTATCAGGGCTTCATGCCCACTGCTCTGGGTGAATATCCCTCTTTGCAACAATGAAGGCAAATAAAGTACAAAGAAAGGATGAAACAGAAGATTACAGACCTGGCCGGTGTTTGATAAATGGCACGCTACTTCACTCTGCTTATTGTGTACTTCATACCTCACTCCTGAATATGGAAGAGAATTTTATTAAAGATTTAGCCACGGTGGTGGTGGTGACTGGCTCACAGTAATTTTCCTACAAAGTAGTTTAATCTATCACAGGGCAGACAGTGCACCTTCTTACCATGTATCATATCTGTCTATTGAGTAAGTGCTATCCAAATCCAATTTCTTTTCATTTTTGGAACCTGTGATGCATATTCAAGATACACTTTCGTTTTGTCTTTGTCCTAAACTGGGTGCTGTATTGAGACTGGGGTAGAGGAGGAGGGAAAGTACTAATAAAAAAGAAATTTGCCTTCTATGGTTTCTATATCATTCTGGTCATTTTTTGTATTTAAAAAAAATAAATTACAAAATTTCAATGGCATATAATATTGGTCACATGTGGAATCACCAAGACCTTTCATATTTATGGGTATGAATATGAAGCACTGCACCACTGATTATGGAATGAACTTAGAAAATCATTACAGTCAAGCTCCAGTTTTGAGCTTTGTGGAGCACATAGGGTTTGTTCCATTCAATAATGAGATGGCTCGTGCAATAATAAGGAAACTGTTTTAACCAAAATGATTCAGCAGTTCATTATGTGGTAGAATGTAAATCCAGAAATGTCCTAAGCAAGGTACCTTCAAAGTGCTCTGTTATGGAATCCCAGAAATTAGAAAAGCCCCATGAGGTTGCTCACTTCATCTCTTTCTGGTAACAGAGTGCTCTCAGCAAAATATTTTCAAATATAGAGTCCATGCTTCCATCATGAGATTTTATTATTTCTCCTTTCATTGCATTTCTTTATTTCACTGTGACGAACTGTTTTCCTAACCTGACAATTGTTTCCTTTCATTGTTATTGGTCTTTTTGTAACAAATAAGTCATTCAGCCCTTTCCCAGTTGTAACAAATTTTTCACACTGCTGTTATATAGGCTCTCTTTAAAAACAATCTTACACATATTTTTCAATTATAAGGCTAATTACCATATATAATTTGGCCAGAAAAGTTTACACTTAGAATTACAAATTATTATTTTTTTATTGTACTTTGGAGTACCAAGAAGCCCCAGACACAATCAATTCCCACCTACCAGCAATTTAAAAGATGTGTGTGTGTGTGTGTGTGTGTGTGTGTGTGTTAGTTGCTCGGTAGGTCCAACTCTGTGACGCCATGGACTGTACCTCACCAGGCTCCTCTGTCCATGGAATTCTCCAGGCAAGAATACTGGAGTGGGTAGTCTTTCCCCTCTCCAGGGGATCTTCCTAACCCAGAGATCAAAACTGGGTCTCCTGCACTGCAGGCAGATTCTTTACCTTCTGAGGCACTGGGGAAGCCCCAATTTAAAAGATACATCTCTTCAATTTCAAGCTATTTTCACTCTCCACTTCTTAGACCCTTCCTTGTTTGGCCCTAAATACAAACATAAGATTTTGGAAATATTAAAAGTAATTCTTAATCAGGAAAACTTTGAACCCCATCCAATCTTGTAGAAATACTTCGATTTTAAAAAGTAATCTGTGTGGTTAAATACCAACTGATTTACATTTAGACAGGAGAGAAAAGACTTCACATTTAAAAGACCGCGCCTCTGCAGTTAACTAGCCCTGTGACTCTGGATAAACCACTAGCTTTCTGAGCCTCAGTTACTTGTCTGTAAAACGGAAATAACAATACTCAGCACAGAGTTTGTTATGTGAATCAAGATAAAGTGCTTAAAATGCTATTATCACAATGCCTGGCACACAGTAACTGCTCAATAAATGACCTCAATCAGTCATAAAACCAACCCTAGAAACCATTGTATGATGGGATTTCTTTAGCCACATTTATTCATGCCATCTACCATCTCTTCTTTACCTGTATATATATATACATCTTCTTTACCTTATACATCATAACCAGTGCTTATGACAAAGACAAAATTAAGCTTTCATCTAAGATGAGGTATAAGATATTTACTTATAGAATTAAACTTTCCTCTAAGACTAGATATAAGACATTTACTTATAGAAACAATCAAAGATTATTACAACTAAAGAGATTTATTTTAAGTCTGATTATAGAAAATAGGATGAGCTAGATATTGCATCATGAAAAATTTAGCCCTTGGTTTGGGAGCAATGGGGAGATAATAGTAATAAAGGAAAGAATCTAAAATTTCGACAATAAAATGTTTATGAAAACATTAGTTAATACCGTTGTAAGATCTTTATGTAAGTTTCTGTTTTAAAGTCAAATGCATCTTTTCATATTATAAAAATAATACAAGTAGTGAAGAAAATTTTCAGAGTACAAAAAGAGAAAAAAGTAATCATAATAATCCTACTATCCAGAAAGAATTACTTTTAATATTTGGTGAAAAAAATCTTTAAATATTTAAATACATATTTTAAAATTATTTCACATAAACTAGGTTATATGCTACCCATACTCCCAATTATAAATGGTGAGTGTATGTCAATAACATTATAGATTATTGAAAACATATTTTTTTAAGTGGCAAACCATAGGGATATGCCACTTTATTTAACTCCTTTTTAATTTATATTCTAATAATTTACACTGTTTTCAGTAACTCTGCAATAAGCATACTTTATTTCTGCACATTCCTCTTGAATTAGAATTTAATATTATTCATTAAATTCTGCTTGAAGCCACACCTCCTGTCCAACCTCTATTTGATTTTACTGCTAATATAGTGTGAATTTTCAACAAGAACCACTATAAGAAATAAGATCCTCTGAAATAACATTCAACTAAAACATTTCCCTTTACAAATACTATGAAACTAATTCACAATCTGGGATTTATATTGCTCTGATTTCTTTATATTATTATAATAAATTTTTCATAGAAAATTGAATAATTATCAATATATAAGCCCCTCTTTGGAAATTCCCTCTATAAACTATAGAGCTTCACAAATATCAATACAATCAAAATACATCCAAAAATTAAACTGTTAATCACTCTAGTATCCAGATGATTAACATGAAAAGACAAAAATGTTGGCAATGGAAAAAGTCTTTTATCCAGAGATTGCAAAATGCTCACATCTTTTATACACTATTTCTTGAAAAATCTAAACACTGACTCATATTTCTGATAGGTGCTTCATATTCAAAAAACTCATTTACCTTATACATTTACACAATTTGATGATTTATATTTGTAGTGGTAAAAAGAGAAGTCCAACATTTAAAATAACCCTGGATCTGAGGTATACCACCTGCACTAGTCTTGAAAACTTCCTTTCTGAAAATTAATCTGAGAGTGATTTTGAAATCAGATTATTATACTAACAAAGAAGAAAGCACCAAATTACATCATGCTGAAAATGAAAAAAAAAAAAAAAAAGGGCAGAAAGTTGACCATTTTGAGGATGATAATTGTCCTTGGGTGCGGGGGAAGAAAATGGGCAAAACATACTCATTCTAAAGAAAAAAAAAATGCTATAGGAGGTCTTTTTCTTTTCAAAAAATGATTTTAAGTATGTGCTTACACATGTTAAACTAATGCTGTATTTCCTCTATTCATCACCTTCAGATTCCTCCTATTCTGACTATTCCAAAGTAAAAAGCCCTCTATTGGCAACAAAAGTTTTATTTTTAATACTGCTTTATTTATATTCAAAGCAGAGTATTTATAAGGCATGAGACACCAGTTATAATGAAAGACATTAGTGCATTCTGGAAATCATGAGTCTTTTATCCAGTCTTTTAAGATGCATTCTCTAAACACAGAAGCTTCCCACCGAAAGTAAGAATAAGACCCGTTTAAGGACAGCTATATAGAGATGATTTAGATGTTTGTAAAAAAAAAAAAAGTTTACTTTCACACTTCTAATAGAATCAGTTACCAGTGTCAGCAGTGCAATTAAGTAGTCCAGTTAGGAGCAAACCTTTTACGCCTTGCACCTACTGCACCTACTGCCGCACAGCGCCACCTGGCAGCAGGATGAAGAACTGTGTCACTGTGGCCTGAAAATAGTCACTAATTGATACAGTACACTGGCTTCTTCTGAAAGTCCCCGAGTGATGCTGACCCCATTTTCCTTATTAAAAATGGACACATTCACATACCAAGTTTGAAAGGCTGGATGTTTTGCTCACTTGGTTTTAGATATCTGTACTTTAAAAGCATATTAATTTAGAACACTTCATTTTCAAAGGACTTCTTCACTGCAGTTGATCACAACTGCTGATGATGAAAATGTATCCAGTTTATCCCTCCACTCCCCTCCCGCCTTGGTAGCCAGAAGTTTTCTACATCTGTGGCTTGTGATTCAATTTCTGGTGTGTAAATAGGCTCACTTGTAGCATTTTTTTTTAGATTCAACATATAAGTGATATATTTATCTTCCTCTGTCTGCCTGACTTCATTCAGTATGCTTATCTTTAGGGCCATCATATTGCTGCAATGGAATAGTTTCATTCTTTCTTATGGCTGAGTAATATCCCATTGTATACATGTACAGTATCTTCTTTATCTGTTCCTCTGATGATGGACATTTAGGTGCTTCCAGGTCCTAACTGCTGGAAATAGTTCTGCAGTGAGCAAAATGAGGATGCATGTATCATTTTGAATTATGGTTTTCTCCAGATAAATAGATAGATAGGAGTGGGATTGCTGGGTTATATGGTAGCTCAATTTTTAGTTTTTTAAGGAGTCTCATACTGGTCTCCATAGTGGCTGTAGCAATTTACATTCCCACCAAAAGTGCAGGCGGGTTCTCTTTTCTCTACACCCTCTCCAGCCTTTATTGTTTACAGACTTTTTTAGGATGGCCATTTTGAATAGTGTGAGGTGATACCTCATTGTAGTTTTAATTTGCATTTCTCTGATAATTAGTGATGTTGAGCATCTTTTAAAGTTCTTTTTGGCTATCTGTATGACTTCCTTGAAGAAATGCCTATTTAGATTTTCTGCCCACTTTTTTAGGGGGGAGGATTGTATTTCTGACATAGAGCTGCATGAGCTATTTATTTTAGAGATTAATCCCTCATCAGTTGCTTCATTTGCAAATATTTTCTTCCATTCTATGGACTGTCTTTTTGTGTTGTTTATGGTTTCCTTTCTGATGCAAAACTTTTTAAAGTACAACTAGGTACCATTTGTTTATTTTTGTTTTTATTTTCATTACTGTAGGAGGTGGATCAAAATAGATATTGCTATAATTTAGGTCAGAAAGTTTTCTGGCTATGTTTCCAGAGTTTTATATGAGTTTTATAGTGGCCAGCCTTACATTTAGGTCTTTGATCCTTTTTGAAGTGTTTCTTTCTTTTTTTTTTTTTTTTTTGGTATGGTGTTAGAGAATGTTTTAACTTGAACCTTTTCACATTTAGCTGTCCAGACTTCCTAGCACGAATGACTGAAGTGACTGTTTTAGCTCTCTTGTGTATTCTTGCCTCCTTTGCCGTAGATGAGGTGACCATAGGTGTTGGGGTTAATTTCTGGTCTTTCTATCCTGTGACATTTATCTCTACTTCTGTTTTTGTGCCAGTGCCACACTGTTTTGCTGACTGTAGCTTTACAGTATAGTCACTGCTGAGCTCAGTCGCTCAGTCACGCCTGACTCTTTGTGACCTCTTGGACTGTAGCCCGCCGAGCTCCTCTGTGCGTGGGATTCTCCAGGCAAGAATACGGGAGAGGGTCCCCATGCCCTCCTCCAGGGGATCTTCCCAATCCAGGGATCGAACCCAGGTATTCTGCATTGCAGTGGATTCTTTACCAACTGAGCCACCAGGGAAGTCCAAGAATACTGGAGTGGGTAACCGATCCTTTCTCCAGGGGATCTTCCCGACTCAGGAATTGAACCAGGGTCTCCTGCATTGTAGGTGGATTATTTACCAGCTGAGCTACCAGGGAAGCCCCCAATACACACTATTATATATAAAATAAATAAATAATAAAAACTTACGTATAGCACAGGAAATTCTATTCAATAATCTGTAATGGCCTATATGGGAACAGAACCTAGAAAAAGAGTGGATACATGTGTAACTAATTCACTTTGCTGCACAGCAGAAATTCACACACAATTGTAAATCAACTGTGCGCCAATAAAAAATTAATTAAAAATATAACCTTGTAAAATTCAAATGATGACTGGGTTTGCCTAGCATATAGTCAGTAATCAGTCAGTGATGTTATTTTTCTTTATTGTCCCATCTTCATGAGTTAATCTAAATGAGATTGGTCATATTACTTTGAATGGAAAAAGCTATTTCAAGGAAACAACTGTTTTTCATGGTTGCCCATAGAATCACTGATTAATATGTGCCTATCGAATGGGAACCTCAGTAATATCAGAAAGAAAGCTCTCTTGGGCCCTCGGGAATCAGCTCTTCAGTATGGTGTAACTACAAGGAAATGAGGCTGGATTCACAATCCAAGAAAGAACATCAGTCTTAAACTTTGTGTTCAATCCCACTGCAAAAATGTCCCATTGCTATAGGAAAAACAAAACAAACAAGCAAACCAAAAAAAAAAAAACAACACAAAACTGGTTATGCATAGAACCCCTGTCTTTTGATAACTATAAGAAAGTCATATTACTGAATTTCATATCCATCATGTAGTATTTTTGTGAGTTTTGGTACTATGTATGCACAAAAGATGTAACCCGTGTTGGTTCTCAGAGATGGCTAATATCCAAGTAACCAAAGGAAGCTGCTGTTCTCGTGAATCACCATGTTAATCTCTGAAACATGCTTCCAACAAGAGTGTCATAGCATTCATCTCTAAGCTGAAATTCAGCATATTCAGAATCTATGTCTTCATTCTTTTCATCAACAAACATTTGTTGAAGACCTACAATATGTCAGACATTATGTTATATATTGCAAGAATATTAGTGAAAGAAACAGACACTAAAAAACAAAGCAAAGCAAAATAAAAACCTGTTCTCAGTGAAAAAAAAAAAAAAAAAGAAAATGTATCCAAATTTTTCAAAATTAATTTGTCATCAGTTTTCTTGGAAATCATCACAATAAGTTAATTTAGATGGTGGCACAAATAAAAATCCAGTGTTCAGCTAAGTGTAGCTGTATGCCTCTTTGGAAAAGGAAAAACAACAAAAAATAATAACAATAACATCTCATATCCATATACTTGAATCATTCCAATTTTTTCTGATTGTTTTTTCTAAACAAATATATTTTTTGAAGTATAGTTGACTTACTATGTTTCAGGTACACAGCAAGGTGATTCAGTTATACTTGTACACATATATTATTTTTGAGAATATTTTTCATTATAGGTTATTACAAGACATTGACTATAGTTTCCTGTGCTATACAGTAAAGTTCTGTTACTTGTTGCAAATCTATTTTTTTAATTAAAAATCTAGCATTATAATCATACTAAGTCAAATATGTGGAATCAAAATGTCATAGATTTTTTTAGTTGGGCAAAAATTCATGTTTTCTAAAATACATATCGGAGAAGGACATGGCACCCCACTCCGGTACTCTTGCCTGGAAAATCCCATGGATGGAGGAGCCTGGTAGGCTGCAGTCCATGGGGTTGCTAAGAGTCGGACACGACTGAGCGACTTCACTTTCACTTTTCACTTCCATGCATTGGAGAAGGAAATGGCAACCCACTCCAGCGTTCTTTCCAGGAGAATCCCAGGGACCGGGGAGCCTGGTGGGCTGCCGTCTATGGGGTCACACAGAGTCGGACACGACTGAAGCGACTTAGCAGCAACAGCAGCAAAATACATATACATACTATTTAAATATATGTCTACGAAAGCTTTTCTACTACATTTGATAAAGCCTTGAAAAAGAACATCAAGAAAAAAAAAGATATGGAGAAATTGGGAAACATAAGCTAAATAAAATGGGACCTGCTGCTGCTGCTGCTGCTGCTAGGTCGCTTCAGTCGTGTCCAACTCTGTGCAACCCCATAGACGGCAGCCCACCAGGCTCCCCCATCCCTGGGATTCTCCAGCAAGAATACTGGAGTGGGTTGCCATTTCCTTCTCCAATGCATGAAAGTGAAAAGTGAAAGTGAAGTTGCTCAGTAGTGCCGAACTCTTAGCGACCCCATGGACTGCAGCCTACCAGGCTTCTCTGTCCATGGGATTTTCCAGGCAAGAGTACTGGAGTGGGTTGCCATTGCCTTCTCTGAAAATGGGAGCACTGAATATGAAATAGAAAAAGTAAAATAAACTAGACAAAAGTAAAAAATTATCATACATTCCAGTTGTTTTCAAACATGGCTTCTCATTAGAAACATATCTGGAGTTTGGAGGAAAAAAGCAATACCCGGGTATTTGTCTTTTTCAAAAAATTCCAAGATAATTCCAATATGCATCTGGATTTTTAAAAGTGATCACAAGTTTTTCTATTAAATGATAGTTTTGGTGATGTAGAAGCCTGTTATTTTTCTGTTGACCAATCATGATACAATGGTGTTGAGTAATAGTTACATACTCACAATAGTAAAAGATGTTTATCAGTTTTCACAATCAATAGCCAGACAAAAAATAAAATATAATTACAATTGCAAGCCATAATAGGAATATGATTAACCTAACAATATAAAATAGTTACATACAACTGGGGAAGGGGTCAAGCAGAGTGATGTAATATGTGGAAGTGCATATATACACATTTTCATCCGCTCAGCAGTCTATATCTTTTGGTTGGTGCATTTAATCCATTTACATTTAAGGTATTTATTGGTATGTAGGATCCTATTACCATTTTCTTAATTTGAGGGGGTTCATTTCCTGCAGGACTTTTCCTTCTCTTGTGTTTCTTGCCTACAGAAGTTCCTTTAGCATTTGTTGCAAACCTGTTTTGTGGTGCTGAATTCTCTTACCTTTTTCTTGTCTGGAAAGATTTTGATTTCTGCATGATATCTGAAGGAGAGTCTTGCTGGGTAGAGTATTCTTGGTTGTTGGTTGCTCCCTATCATCACTTTAAGGATATCGTGCCATATTGTAGGGTTAATGGCTACCTCCAAGAGGGCTTACACTAACGGGGACCTTCCAGGACTGCTGCTGCCAGTGTGCCCATCGCAGTGTGAGCCCCTGCAAACCCATGACTCCACAATGACCCTCCAACACTAGCAGGTAGCTTTGGTTCAGTCTCCTGTGGGGTCAGTGCTCTTTTCCTCTGGGTCTTGATGTATGCAAGATTTTGTTTGTGCCCTCCAAGGCTGGAGTCGGTTTCCCCCAGTCCTGTGGAAGTCCTATAATCAAATCCCACTGGCCTTCAAGGTCAGATTCCCCTGGGGATTCCAAGTCCCTTTGTTGGAGCCCCAGGCTGGGAAGCCTGATGTGGGGCTCAGAACCTTCACAACAGTGGGAAGACTTCTTTGGTATTATCGTTCTCCGGTTTGTGGGTCACCCACCTGGCAGGCTTGAGATTTGATTTTATTGTGATTGTGCTCCTTCTACCATCCTGCTGCATCTTCTTCTTTGTCTTTGGACATGGGGTATCTTTTTTTGATGGGTTGCAGTGTCCTCCTGCTGATGATTGTTCAACAGTTAGTTGCACTTTTGGTGCTCTCACAGGAGATGAGCACACGTCCTTCTACTCTGCCATCTTGAATAAGCAGCTCCTCGAATAATTCCAATTTTTATTTATATGTCTGCACACATAGAGACATTTGTATTTGCCCCATTGGTATACATCTAAATACATTGTTGTTGTTGTTCAGTCGCTAAGTCTTGTCCAACTCTGCAACACCATGAACTGCAGCACCCCAGGCTTCCCTGTCCTTCACCACATCCCAGAGTTTGCTCATGTCCATTGAGTCAGTGATGACATCCAACTCTCTCATACTCTGTCATCCCCTTCTCCTCCTGCCCTCAATCCTTCCCCACATCAGGGTCTTTTCCAGTGAGTCAGCTCTTCACATCAGGTGGCCAAAGTATTGGAGTTTCAGCTTCAACATCAGTCCTTCCAATGAATATTCAGGATTGATTTCCTTTAGGATTGACTCGTTTTATCTCCTTGCTGTCCAAGGGATTCTCAAGAGTCTTCTCCAGTACTACAGTTCAAAATCATCAATTATTTGGCATTCAACTTTCTTTAAGATCCAACTCTCAAGTCCGTACATGACGACTAGATAAACCATAGCTTTGACTATATGCCCCTTTGTTGGCAAAGTGATGTCTCTGCTTTTTAATATACTGTCTAGTTTTGTCATAGCTTTTCTTCCAAGCAGCATCTTTCAATTTTATGGCTGCAGTCAAGATCCACAGCGATTTTGGACCCAAAGAAAAGAAAATCTGTCACTGCTTCCAGAGAGAGCCCTTCAGATGATACACCCACACAGAGACCTCTTTTCGACTTTTCCTTTATGTCATTATAATGCATATAAGGTAGAAGGAAGATGTTACAGGAAGGACAAATTTACTGGAAATAGCTAAATCACTTCTTGTTAATGCATTTCCCTTCTTTCCTCAAAGCCCAGGGTGGAAGCAGCAGTCACCACATGAGAGAAGAAGAAATCAGCATTCAAAAGTGGTGTTCTTCCCAGCCTACCTATCTGAATGGGCTTCCCTACATTGGTGGACTCTCATCCCATCGGATGTTGAGAAAAGCACTAAAAGTAAAAACTGGGAGGTGCAGGGGAATGATAGCTTATTCAAAAATCCTCACCAGGGCTTCCCTGGTGGCTCAGATGGTAAAGAGTCTGCCTGCAATGCAGGAGACCCACGTTCTATCCCTGTGTCAGGAAGATCCCCTGAAGAAGGAAATGGCAACTCACTTCAGCATTCTTGCCTGGAGAATTCCATAGACAGAAGAGCCTGGTGGGCTACAGTCCATGAGATCACACAGAGTTGGACATGACAGTGACTAACACACATA
Organism: Budorcas taxicolor; assembly: GCF_023091745.1. Classification (NCBI taxonomy): domain Eukaryota; kingdom Metazoa; phylum Chordata; class Mammalia; order Artiodactyla; family Bovidae; genus Budorcas; species Budorcas taxicolor. The sequence goes on from NC_068918.1 coordinate 43,840,145, forward strand.
CATGACCTCATTCTTATATTTAAATGGAATGACCAGCACAATGTGGTCATCAGGCCTGAATCCAGCCTGCAGCGTTGCCCTCAGGGACTTCTCTAAGCAGAGAAGCCGCAGGCTTACACACCCTGGATCGATTTGGAAGAACAAGTTTTATACTTTCCTCTGCAGTTTTTGCAGGATCATCCTGCTTAGTACATCATGAGTATAAACATAAACACTTAGATATACAATAGACACAAATACATACTAGCTACCTATTTAGGCCTCACTTCACATCCTCCTAGCTAACTTTTTTACTGCAACTTTTGCTGTGGCAGCCAGGTGCCTTCAGGTATGACCCAGAAGCCCCTCCTGTCAGGGCCACTGTGTGCTTCTAGAAAGACCGGCTAGATAATCTGCAAAGCCCAGTAGAAAATGAAAACATGAGGTCTCTTGTTCATAAATAATTATGATTATCAAAACAGTGAGAGCACAGCATTAAGCAAAATCATTAGGATCTTCAAAGTATGGGCCCCAGTGGCTGCACAGAACACTGACAGATCACATACACAAGAAGCCAGCCCTGGGCTTCGTGCAGTCTCCTCCCCTGCAACCCCATGTTGGCATCTATTCAACTAAACTTGGAAACGCAGGAATTAACGCCTGCACAAGCAACTCTTGAGAAACGGGAGATGGAAAACAAGGGATAAATGCTCCCCTTTTTATGCTTTGGATATATAAATCTGAGATATTTTCTATGAGATTCCTTAGGATTCTCTAACAGGGTGGAACACTAAATACCCACAGAAAAATTCAGCTTAATAACACACTCCTAGATCATGATCCCTTTCTTCCTTATTCACTCTTGTCGGGTATTCCTTCTTGTCCTTTAGGATCACTTCCCAAAATAAACACCTGCACAAGAATCCTGGTCTCAGGATCTACTTTGTGGGAAAACCTGGACTAAAATAAAGTAGAAGACAGACAAGATGGGTGAGGGTGGGAATGAGAGTATCGGGTGGGAGGCTAGTTTGAAGCTATAGCAGTAGTAACAGAGAGACAGAGAAAAGATGATTAGTATTCTGGAAATTAGGAAGTGGGGTCAAAGGGACTTGGCAACCGATTAGATATAGGAGGTGAGAAAGAGAATCCAAATATAACTAAAAATTTCTTATTTGAATGAATAGCAGATGATGACACCATTGACCGAACTATAGAGAATTCAGAAACAGAAAAACTGGAGTATAACAATTTTATGATCTCTCAGCAAAAATGTCTCAGCAGCCAGTTTTACTTGGATCTGAAATCAGTAAACAAATCTAGATAAAAGGTATGGTGATGACTATAACTATAAGTGCACACATTAACACTTACTGAATATGGAAATAGAGTTGGGAGGAAATTTTCAAATAAATTATTATAATAACATCCATTCTTTATGTTTACTATTTAAACTCCTGTTGGCAACCTATTATGCTTTAAAATATCTCCACAAGAATTATAAATACAATAGGAAGAAAAACTGGATCAACTAATTATTATATTGAGTGATTTCAGTGTGAAGTGTTTCCAAAATCAATATTTAAAATTCTCTAGGTTATTATATTCCCTTTTGCCATTATTCTGTCTCTTCAGATGACATAATCTATTTGGGAATTTAAATAATTTTAAACTTTTATTAGGAAATTAAAATTTTTATATTACTAAACTCTGGGGATCTGCCAAAGTTAGAAACTTCCAAAGGTTTTCCCTCTAACCCCAGATAGTTAGACAGAGCTGTTGGGCAAATTTTTCCTTAAGTTAATTTATGGTAAAAGTCATGCAATCTTTCATTTCTACCAAAAACAGATAGCAAGTTGGCTTTAAGAGAATAGTTCAAAATCAGCTACACATTGAATCATCATATTTGGGTTTATTGACCTTAGAGATTTAAATCTATATGGATATTTGGGAATTGATCTTACTCAAGAATTTACCATTCATATATTCTATATCTTTAAAATTCTGAATTTGGAATTATATATACTTTCAATGTTACCAAGCTTTTCTGAAAGCAGAACTGTCCATGTGAATTATAAAGAAATGAGACTGGCATAGAATATAAGGTAACTTGATCTTCTGACAACAAATATATATAACCTCTTGCTGTGTGCTTGGGCTAAGACTTCAGTCATGTCTGACTCTTTGCAACTCCTTGGACTGTAGCCCACCAGGTTCCTCTGTCCATGGGATTTTCCAGACAAGAATACTAGAGTGTGTTGCCATTTCCTACTCCAGCATAATCTCTGAGAGGCAGTCAAAACCAAGACAGACACTTCAGCTAAAAAAGATCATGAAGACACTCTAGCTAAGACAGGAATCACGGTAGGCTTGAACTAGAACATTAATGTTGGAAAACCTGCCCCAAAGCTTGTGAAACACAAAATACCCTGGCACTTTGAGAAAACAGAAGGTTTATCAATGAGAGATAGGAAGACCGTCCCCAAAAAGACATAAAAAAGAGATAAGGAGATAAACAGAACATCAAATTTAAAATGTCAAGTAGTCCACATATGCAATTCTAAGATCAGCAATAGAATACAATCATTTGTGTATAAAGAACAAACAACTGATTACCTCCAGAATAAATTGTTTTTAAAAACTCTTTTAAATCAAGAAGAAAAACAAAATTAGCCTAATAAAAAAATGGAACAAGAACATGAAGAGAACAGCATAAAACAGGAATTATACACAGCACAAATAACTATAATAACTGTTTTTCAGATAGCCTCATTATTAACCAGGGAAATATAAATTAAAACAAAACTGAGATACATTCTTCACTCATACGATTGGAAAAGAAATTTAAGTTCTAAAATCCAAGGGATAGACTTAGAATTTAAATTTCTTTCTCAATCTTATGAGTGAAGAATATGTCTCAGTTTTGTTTTCATTTATATTTCCCTGGACATTGGGTAATCTGAGGGAGAGGCTTCCCTTGTGGGTCAGACAGTAAAGAGTGCGCCTGCAATGCAGGAGACCTGGGTTCAACCCCTGAGTCAGGAAGATCCCCTGGAGGAAGGCATGGCAATCCATTCCAGTATTCTTGCCTGGAGAATTCCATGGACAGAGAAGCTTTGTGGGTTATAGCCCATGGGGTTGCATATAGTCAGACACGACTGAGCAACTAACACACACACACAATCTGAGGGAATAGTTATTTTGGGGTACCACTATTTGGTATGTAAGTGGTATAGCAAGTTTAAAGAAAATTTGGCAATATCTACTCAATCTTGGGTACACTTGCTATTACCCAACAATCCCATTTTTAGTTGTCAAACATACAGAAAAACTGGCAGACATAAACAAAAAGGCATGTATAAAGATGTCCACTGTAGCATTTTTATAGTGCCAGAATTTGGGGGTGTGTGTATATATGTACACAAATTTATACATATGACTTCAACAGAAGAATGACTAAATAAACATTTAATTATCTCAAGGAGGGAGCCTATGCTTTAGAGTGTTTTTAGTTAAAGGTTCCTTTAAACTTATTTTTACAATTTTAATGTTTTATAAGAATTTATTCATGTATTATATGAGTAATTAAAATAGTTTTAAAAGCAAACAAGGAATCTCCAGAGGATTAAACTGAGTAAACAAAAAGGCAATTCCAAAAGGTCACATACTGTATAATTCTATTTGTATTATATAACATTTCTGAAATGACAAAATTTTACAAATGAAGAACTGATTAGTGATTGCAAGGGATTAGAGATGGGAGAGAAGTTGGTGTTATAATAGGGCAACACAAGAGATCCTTGTGGTAACAGAACTGTCCTGTTCAGTATCTTTTCTATGGTGGTAGATACATGAACCTATACACATGATAATACTGTGAAGAACTAAATGTACACATAAACACAAGTACAAGCACAACTGGAGAAATCTAAGATCAGTAGATTGTAACAATGTCAATAACCTGGTTGTGATACTATACTATCATTTTGGCAAAATTGTTAACAATGTGGGAAATTTGGTAGTGTTGAGGATCTGCATATACAAGAAGATAATTGCAAGATCATGTAAGACAATAGTACTCTGATCAATAAACTTTAGAGCAACTATCTTGAGAAGCCAAACCTCTATAACAACTGGCCTAAAACAGTCAGGATTCCTTCAGTACCTGCCAGTTTCCTTATTTTTGCCACCCTTTCAACTCAGGATCAACTAAAGAAAGTCAAATATGCTCTCCAAACCAATCATCCAAGATGGCTCACTTCTAGTTAGTCAACATCTAATTTCCTTATGCCAACAATCTCCAGTCAGAGCTCACCTGAGGCTTTCCCTTCCCTACTCCTCAGCCCACCCCCCGCCCCTATAGTGAAACTATGTGTACACTAGGTCAAAACAAAGATTTTCACAACAACCCCTGAAAATGGATTCCCTGAGACACCAAAAACAAGGCTTTCTAAAGAATATACATGAATACACACAGGTTAAAAACTAGCTACCATCTATATGACCACAGACTTCCTATAAGGTAATAAGTCTACCACAAAATAAACTCAGCACACAAGTTAAATGCAGAATGAATGTGAAAGTGAAATGAAAGTGAAAGTTGCTCACTCGTGTCCTACTCTTTGCAACCCCATGGACTATACAGTACAGGGAATTCTCCAGGCCAGAATAGTGGAGTGGGTAGCCTTTCCCTTCTCCAGGGGATCTTCCCGACCCAGGGAAAGAACCCAGGTCTCCCGCATTGCACGTGATTCTTTTCCAGCTGAGCCACAAGGGAAGCCCTAAATGCAGAAGCCAGCAATAATCAGTACAGAGTCTAAGCAATGGTCACAGCGTGCTCTGAATTAGTTTAACCTTCAGATGCATATTACTAAATATTGCATGGGATGTTTCCTTATTATCTAAAAGCTGCTGCTACTCAGAGTGTATTCAGAGATAAACAGTAGTCGCAAAACCTAGGAACTTGTCAGAAATATAGACCCTTAGGCCAACCACAAACATACAGATTCAGAATCTGCACTTGAGCAAGACCCCTAGGTATCACATCAGCACATTCACATCTGAGAATCACCAGTCTAAACTAGCTAAAACTTCGTTGGATAACTCAGAATTGTAATGTCTATTTCGAAGAGTCTGGAGTTAAATAAAAACAGATTAAGGAATTCTTAGCACAATGCTAAGCACATGATCAATAAACACTGGTGTCCTTATTATGTTCAGTCTAATTTGTAGCTAACTGGATTTCCATCAAATATAGCTGTCAAGGAATGATAAATGTCTAATTGGCAGGAAAGAATTTCTCATCTAAAGATAGTTAACTAATAGTGTGTGTGTTAGTGGCTCAGTAGTGTCCAACTCTTTGCAATCCCATGGACTGCAGCCTGTCAGGCTCCTCTGTCCGTGGGATTCTCCACACAAGAATACTGGAGTGAGTTGCCATTCCCTTCTCCAGGGGATCTCCCCAGCCCAGTTATTGAACCTGGGTCTCATGCATTGCAGGCAGATTCTTTACCATCTGAGGATGGGCTGGTGTTAAGACTAAGTTCTTCTGCTGGACATTTTACTGTCATTAACTGATGATAATAACAACAGCAAATACATAATGTTGACTATGCAGCAGACATTTTCTGTTTGTCAAATTACTTTATCTAATCCTTACAATAATTCTAAGAAGTAAGTACTATTTTTATCACCCTCATTTTATATGTGAGGATATTGGGACACACAAAGGCTAGACAACTTTCTCAGAAATCACATAGCTTATAAAAGGAAGAATCAGGATTTAAACACACCAATCTTGCTCCAATGTGATTTTAATCACTACACAATAACTTACAGTATGGGCATTACATATGACCTATCCATCTTAAAGATTTGTCAACAATAATATTTTATAATTATAAAGCTATTAAAAGTTCCTGGTTTTACTAAAATTCGTGTCACACATTTAAAACTACAACACTAATCATAATAGGTCAAATACACACTTTATTGTTAAAATAGTTAAATCACTGACCTGCTGCTGCTGCTGCTAAGTCGCTTCAGTCGTGTCCGACTCTGTGTGACCCCACAGACGGCAGCCCCCCAGGCTCCCCCGTCCCTGGGATTCTCCAGGCAAGAATATTGGAGTGGGTTGCCATTTCCTTCTCCAAAGTCACTGACCTACTCTCATTCAATTTCTTAAAATATATCAACACTCACAGACCCTACATTCTCACAAAGTACAAAGTGTTCGAATTCACTTCAAAAATGTACCACCAATTAGGAATCTTTCTTTATGTCAATGGTTAATAGAAAAATATTAATAAGTAATCAGATAAAATAAAGTGATTATTTATGAACAGATTTCAAATGCAGGTAGGAGAGAAAAATCTACATTAAGCTGAGAGGCAACAAATTCTATTTCAGGAAGTTTGAAAACTAGAGGACAAGAAAAAGTTCTGTAAAATCCCTATCTGGCAAAATTCAAAACATTATTTTTCACTTAACTGATCTCATAAAAGAAAAAGAAAGTTGCACTATATTTGAGGGCTTTCAAAATCTTTGGCACTAAAGGACACACTTAATATTTATTCAAATAACAAAAATGTTGTTTGGGGAAAATGCATTAGCCTATAATCTATGCTAATTTGGGGTGCTTAAATATGTCAACTCATAAGGGTGATTAAACAAACAAAAACAATAAAAGACACAAAACTTTAAATGCAGATTCAATAATTATATGTGGATTGGGATCTCCTAATTTTAACAGATTTATGGCCATGAAAATAAGCTTCTTAAAGATCACATTAGAGATTCCCCTTGTGGCTCAGATGGTAAACAGTCCTTCTGCAATGCAAGTGAGCTAGGTTCAACCCCTGGGTCAGTAAGATACCCTAGAGGAGGGCAGAGCAATCCACTCCAGTATTCTTGCCTGGAGAATTCCATGGACAGAGAAGCCTGGTGGGCTAATACAGTCCCTGGGGTCACAGGAGTCAGACACAACTGAGTGACTAACGCACACACACAAAGATCACATTACAAAAACAAAAGCAATAGTCACATATATAAAGCAGTGCATTAACAAATATACAGAAAAATGAGTAGAAATAAAAACTTTTATAATGTTATATAAAAAATTACTAGTAGCTTGAATAGAATTTAGTTGTATGCAGATTTCAGAACTGCTGTATCTCAAACTGTTATTAAGGTAAGATTATGTACTTTGGAAATTTGTTAATTGGAAAGGTCTATTAAATGATTCAAAAGATAGGTTGAAAGACTTCCCTGGTGGTCCATTGGACTTTGTGTTTCCAATGCAGAGGGAGTGGGTTTGACCCCTAATTGGGGATCTAAGATCCCCCATGCCTTACGGCATGGTCAAAAAAAAAAATGTTTTTAATTTTTAAAAAAAGGAAAGGGCAAATTAAAAAGAATGAAATATTTTTTAAGGAATCTCCACACTGTTCTCCGTAGTGGCTGTACTAGTTTGCATTCCCACCAACAGTGTAGGAGGGTTCCCTTTTCTCGAACTACCTTATGACCCAGCAATCCCACTGCTGGACATATACACCGAGGAAACCAGAATTGAAAGAGACACATGTACCCCAATGTTCATTGCAGCACTGTTTATAGTAGCCAGGACATGGAAACAACCTAGATGTCCATCAGCAGATGAATGGATAAGAAAGCTGTGGTACATATACACAATGGAGTATTATTCAGCCGTTAAAAAGAATTCATTTGAATCAGTTCTGATGAGATGGATGAAACTGGAGCCGATTATACAGAGTGAAGTAAGCCAGAAAGAAAAACACCAATACAGTATACTAACACATATATATGGAATTTAGAAAGATGGCAATGACGACCCTGTATGCAAGACAGCAAAAAAGACACAGATGTGTATAACGGACTTTTGGACTCAGAGTGAGAGGGAGAGGGTGGGATGATTTGGGAGAATGGCATTCTAACATGTATACTATCATGTAAGAATCGAATCTCCAGTCTGTGTCTGACGCAGGATACAGCATGCTTGGGGCTGGTGCATGGGGATGACCCAGAGAGATGTTATGGGGAGGGAGGTGGGAGGGGGGTTCATGTTTGGGAACACATGTAAGAATTAAAGATTTTAAAATTAAAAATAAATAAATATATAAATAAAATTAAAAAAAAAAGAATGAAATAAATCTTTTTTTTTAAATAGGTTGAAATGTTGATAAAGATACTGAAGTGGTCAATTACTGAGTTCAATGAGATAAATTTGAATTCAATAATTTCATGATGTGGGAAAAGGAAAAAAAAAAACCCACATTTATTAATTACTGCTTTCCTAGAAACTGAATTTCTAAATGAAATTCTGTAAGTGTATATCACACAATTTCATCTAGATTTAAAGTCAGCTAAAAACTTCAAGGTAATCTTTTCATTTGAAGATGAGATTTGCCCTGTATCTTCCATTAGAGGTTGAAATATTTAGACAAGTGAAAAAACTAAAAACAAATAAAGAAAACCTAGCTTCAAAGTGCTTACGGGTTACTACAGGCCACAAGAATAATTTGTGAAGTATTTATCTCTTGATATCTTTAAAATTAGCACAGGGAAATACACGTTTACTTAGTCTCATCATGGGAGGAAGGGATTGAATCTGAAGATCTCAACCAATTCTATGCTTTCTTATTCCTCATATGAGCAATAGGATGCTGAAAACACTGGAATTGCACTTTTGTAAATGCTATTTACCAAAGAAAATAGACCTCTAATGATTTCTATTTATCAGATTGTTTTTATATATTCTTAAATATTTTAATTAAGGGTTATCAGAAAGAGCATACTATCCAATTCTTTCCAAAATTCAAATAAGACTCTGAAATAATTTTATTCATTTATAATACAAATAATATGATTCATTTATTACACAAAAAAATGATTGAGATCTGACTAAGTGGCAGATACTGTGCTAGGTTAAGGGAGATACTAGCGAGTGAGAACAACCAGGAATTAAAAGAGTTTTGTTCAAGGGAGAAGAGACCAAAAATAATTGCTAGATATACAAATAAATAAGAATTTCAAATAGTCAGCAATTCTGGAAAAAAATAAGAAGAAAGAGTCACAGGAATAGCAATGAAGGTGACTGGACTGAGAATGCTATGAGGCAGTTACATTTGAGCTAAGATACAACTGATAAGAAAGAAAGAGCAACAGAAGGAAGTTCTATTGCTGATTTCAAAATTGCTATATCTCAAATTACTTAAGGTAAATTATGTACTTTGGAAATCTATTAAATGGAAAGTGGTATTAAATGACTCAAATATAGGTTGTAAATTTCCTAGGTGCTAGAGTGTTCAAGATACATAAAAAGCTTCATGTAGTTAGAGCATAGTATGCAAATAAGAAAGCATTATATGATGAGGTCAGATTAGACAAGGTCCTTACACATTTGTCCTTATAGATCATGGTAAAGAACTGGAAATTCCTTTCTAATTTATTTTCAATTTATTCTAAATGTAATGTGAAGTCATTACTGAATTTATTTTTTAAATATAAAAAATGGCTTCACTGATTAATTCTAACATATTCAATAAAGAAACAATACCAATCCTTAACATATAAATATAGTCAACTGATCTTTGACAAAAGAGCAAAGACAGTGGAGTGGAGCAAAGACAGTCTTTTCAAAACATGGGGCTGGAACGTGTGGATATCCACATAAAAAAAAGAAAATCTAGACAGACATTATAATCTTCATAAAACACAAAAGTTAGGCCAAAATAGGCCACAGACTAAATATAGAACTGTAAAATGCCTAAAAGATAACATAAGAGAAAATCTAGAAGACCTAAGATTGAAAACTGACTTTTTAGATACAGCACCAAATGCACAATCCACAAAATAAAGAATTCATGAACTGGACTTTATTAAAATTAAGTGTCTGCTCTGTGAAAGGCACCATCAAGAGAATAAAAAGACCATGTGCTGAGAGAAAATATTTGCAAAAGATGTATTTGATAAAAGACTATCTAAATATACAAAAATTCTTAGAGTTCAACAATAAGAAAGCAAAAAACTCAAAAAGTGGATCAAAGATTTTAATAGAAACCTAACCAAAGAAAATATACAGATGGCAAATAAACGTGAAAAGATACTCTACGTTATATATCATCAGGGAAATGCAAATTAAAACAAGAATGAGCTACAACTACACACCTTTAGAATAGTCAAAACACTCACAACACCAACTGTTGGGGGAATTCTGGAGCAACAACTCTCACTCATTGCTGGTGGGAAGGCAAAATGGCTTAGCAATTTAGGAAGACAATTTGGTGGTTTCTTTAAAAAGTAAACATATTTTTACCATGCAATCCAGCAATCACACTCCCAGAATTTACCTGAAGGAAATGAAAATGTATGTCCACTAAAAAAAAAAAAAAAAAAACTCCACAAATATGGTTATAAAAGTTTTCTAACTGTCTAAGCCTTAAAGCCACCAAGCAGTCCTTCAGTAGATAAATGGATAAATAAATTGTGGTGCATCCAGACAATGATTTTATTCAGTGCTGAAAATAAATGAACTATGAAGCCATGAAAAGACATGGAGGAACTTTCAGTGCATATCACTAATGAAAGAAGCCAATCTAAAAAGGCTACATACTGTATGACTCCAACTATCTGACACTCTGAAAAAAAACCATGGAGACAGTAAAAAGATCAGCATTTACCAGGGATCAGAGGACAGGGAAAGATGAACAGGCAGAGCAGAGGGGATTTTTAGAGCAGTGAAACTATTCTATGTGATATTATTTTGGTGGATACATGTCACTGTACATTTGTTCAAAGTATGGAATATACAATACCAAGAGAAGTCTCAGTGTAAACCATGAGCTATGGGTAATAATAATGTGTCAGTGTAGGTTCATCAATTGTAACAAATGCACCACTCTGTCTATAGCATGAGATGCTACTTGTGTCGGGACAAGGAGATATCTCTACCTTCTGTTCAATTTTGCCATGAATTTAAAACTTATCTTTTTAAAAAACCTATTATATGAAACAAAACAAAGCACTGCTTGGAGAAATTGAAGAACAGACAAATAGGGAGACATTCCATGTTTAAAGTTGGAAAACTTAATATTGGTAAAATGGCAATTCTCATCACAATGATCTATAGATTCAGTTCAGCTCAGTTCAGTTCAGTCACTCAGTCGTGTCTGACTCTTTCTGACCCCATGAATCGCAGCATGCCAGGCCTCCTTGTCCATCACCAACTCCCGGAGTTCACTCAGACTCACGTCCATTGAGTCAGTGATGCCATCCAGCCATCTCATCCTCTGTCGTCCCCTTCTCCTCCTGCCCCCAATCCCTCCCAGCATCAGAGTCTTTTCCAATGAGTCAACTCTTCTCATGAGATGGCCAAAGTACTGGAGTTTCAGCTTTAGCATCATTTCTTCCAAAGAAATCCCAGGGCTGATCTCCTTTAGAATGGACTGGTTGGATCTTCTTGCAGTCCAAGGGACTCTCAAGAGTCTTCTCCAACACCACAGTTCAAAAGCATCAATTCTTCGGCACTCAGCTTTCTTCACAGTCCAACTCTCACATCCATACATGACTACTGGAAAAACCATAGCCTTGACTAGACGGACCTTAGTCAGCAAAGTAATGTCTCTGCTTTTGAATATGCTATCTAGGTTGGTCATAACTTTTCTTCCAAGGAGTAAGGGTCTTTTAATTTCATGGCTGCACTCACCATCTGCAGTGATTTTGGAGCTCCAAAAAATAAAGTCTGACACTGTTTCCCCATCTATTTCCCAGGAAGTGATGGGGCCGGATACCATGATTTTCATTTTCTGAATGTTGAGCTTTAAGCCAACTTTTTCACTCTCCTCTTTCACAACTGCTATTGAAATTCAAGAAATCAATATTGTAGGCTTACAGGATAATTCTTAAATTTATAATGAAATGCAGAGGATGTGGAACAGACAAAACAATTTTTATATAAAACCTGACTTAGATTGTCTGATTTCAAAATATACTACAAAGCTACAATAATTAAGATAATATGATATCAGTATAAATAGACATTTAGGTCAGTGAAATAGAATTGAGAATCCAGAAACAATTACATAATTGTGATCAAATGATTTTCAATTAAAATGCCAAAACATTCCAATAGCCAAAGTCTTTTCAACATATGGTACCATTTACTGAATATTCTTAAGTCAAAAATAAACTTAGGCTCTTACCTCACAACATACACAGATGATCTCAAAATGGATTAGAACCCTAAACGTAAGAGCTAATGCCATAAGCTCTTTAGAAGAAAACATATAATAAAATCTGTGTGCATTAGCCAAAGAGTTCTTAGACATGACAACAAAAGCATAATTCATAAAAGAAAAAGTTGATAAACTGGACTTTCTTAAAATTAATTTTTTTCAGATTCAAAACATATTTTTATTGTATTAATTAATACAATAAAAAGAGAAGCCACAAACCAAAAAGTATATTCAAATCATATTTCTGGAAAGAATTTTTATCTAGAATATATAAAATGCTTACCATTCAAAAATAACAAACCATTCAAAAATTAGCAAACCACTTAAAAAGACATTTCAAGGAAGATATGTGAATGGCTAATCAGTTCAGTCACTCAGTCGTGTCCGGCTCTTTGCAACCCCATAAACCGCAGCACGCCAGGCCTCCCTGTCCATTACCAACTCCCAGAGTCTACCCAAACCTATGTTCATCGTCCCCTTCTCCTCCTGCCCTCAATTCTTTCCCAGCATCAGGGTCTTTTCCAATGAGTCAGCTCTTCACATCAGGTGGCCAAAGTATTGGAGTCTCAGCTTAAACATCAGTCCTTCCAATGAACACCCAAGACTGATCTCCTGTAGGATGGACTGGTTGGATCTCCTTGCAGTCCAAGGGACTCTCAAGAGTCTTCTCCAACACCACAGTTCAAAAGCATCAATTATTCAGTGCTCAGCTAATAAATGCACAAAAATATGTTCAATAATATTGTTTCATCATGGAAACTCAAGTTAAAACCTCAACTAGATACCACTATTCACCTACTCGGGGGTTCCCTGGTAATTCAGACAGTAAAGAATCTGCCTGCAGTGCAGGAGACCTGGGTTCAGTCCCTGGGTTAGGCAGAACCCATTGGAGGAGGGCATGGCAACCCACTCCAGTATTCTTGTTTGGAGAATCCAACATGGACAGAGAAGGCTGGCAGGCTACAGTCCATGAGGTCACAAAGTGTCAGACACAACTGAGAGACTAAGCACACAGCACACATCCACCTACTGAGTCAGTAAGATCCTCTGGCGAAGGGAATGGCTACCCAACCCAGCATTCTTGCCTGGCTACATTCTTGCCTTGGCAGGCTACAGTCCATGGGGTACCAAAGAGTTGGACACATACAAATTCACCTACTAGAAGAGCTATAATATAAGAGATAGAAGACACAAAATGTTAGCAAGGATGTGAAAAAACTCAAACTCTTAGATAGTTAAACATAAAATTAACATGAAGAAGTGAAGTGAACTCGCTCAGTCACGTCCGACTCTTTGCGACCCCGTAGACTGTAGCCTGCCAGGCTTCTCAGTCCATGGGATTCTCCAGGCAAGAATACTGGAGTGGGTTGCCATTTCCTTCTCCACAGGATCTTCCTGGCCCAGGGATCGAACGGAGGTCTCCCACATTGCGGGCAGATGCTTTACCCTCTGAGCCACCCAGCAATTCCGCTCCTAGGAATCTAACCAAGAAAATGAAAACACACATTTCCAGAAGTATTTCTAGGCAAATACTCATAGCAATTTTATTCATAGCAGCCCCAAACTAGAAACAGTCAAAATGTCCATAAACTAGTGAGCAGATGAATAAAATGTGGTATTATCTATATATTATTAAGCAATTAAAAAGGACTGAACTATGGATACATACAACTATATGGGTGAACCTAAAAAACACAAAGATAAATAAGAGATGTCAGGTGCAAAAGACTACATAGTATATGATTCAACTTATATGAAATATAAGAAATATGAAACACACAAAAAGGTAAATCTATAGAAACAGAAAACAAAGGGAATAGAGATTACCTGCAAATGGGCATAAGAGAAATTTAGGAAGAGATGGAAATATTCTGACTGGCTTATTGTGATCTATATACAACTCAATAAATTCACTCTGATTTATATACTTACAAAGAGTTAATTTTATGGTATGTAAATTATGCCTCAATAAGGCTGCTTAAAAAAGGCATTGCCATGATGGAACCTAAAAGTTCAATTCCTTGTATCTCAACAGACCTGAATTGAATACAATCTTTTATCTGTAAAATGTTTCCCAATATACTTATTAATTTTTAAAATAATTCTATGCTCTAATGTGTTTTATAGGTAATTTTTAAAATTTATGCACATACAAAAAAAATTTTTTTAATTAAAAAAATTCTGAGGAAATTCTATTTTTACCTTCTCAAACCAAAATAGATTATTATGCACAACCCATTTAGGAAGACATTTTTTATAATCTGCTAATCCACTCCATGTACCTGGAATGATACCAGAATATGCTTATAGATTTTTACTTAGAAACCCATTAGAAATATTTGAAGAAAAGACTAAATTACTCCACAGGGGAGCTGAGATTATAATTCACTCTACAGGGGGGTGCTTTGAAAAATTAGAGCCAACATTTATTTAATAATTACAGATAAATATAATATCATTGCTTTGCTTAATTTTACTCAAAATTTGATTCTAAAATGTAACTTCATTAAACATACAAAGAGTTATCTTGTTCTGTTCTTATCTCTAGAACTCATTCTAAATATCATATTCTATTTTTTTCTCCATTGATATTTTAATGACCTTCAGTGAAATGACCTTCACTTCAAAAGCAGTGAAATATTGACCTTCTAATTGCCACACAAGCATTGTTCATTGTTCAGTTGCCCAGTTGTGTCCCACTTTTCATGACTCCATGGACTATAGCATGCCTGTCCATTACCATCTCCCAGAGTGCCTAAGTTCATGTCATTTCATCAGTGATGCCATCCAGCCATCTCATCCTCTGATGCCCTCTTCTTCTGCCCTCAATCTTTTCCCAGCATCAACTCTTTTATGAGTTGGCTGTTTGCATCAGGTCACCAAAATATTGGAACCTCAGCCATCAATCCTTCCAATGAGTATTCAGCGGTGGTTTCCTTTAAGACTGACTAATTTGATTTCCTTGCTATCCAAGGCACTCAGAAGTCTTCCAGCACCACATTTCAAAACCATGAATTCTTTGATGCTCTGCCTTCTTTACGGTCCAGCTCCCACAACTCTACGTGACCATCAGAAAGACTAAAGTTTTGACTATACAGACATTTGTCGGCAAAGTGATGTCTGCTTTTCAACACACTGTCTAGGTTTGTCATAACTTTCCTGCCAAGAATCAAATGTCTTTTGACTTCATGGCTGCAGTCACCATCTGCAGTGATTTTAGAACCCAAGAAGAGGAAATCTGTCACTGCTTTTACCTTTTCCCCTTCTATTTGCCATAAAGTGATGGGGCAGGATGCCATGAACTTAGTTTTTATTTTTTTAAATATTTAGTTTTAAGCCAGCTTTTTCACTCTCTTCCTTCACCTTCATCATGAGGTTCTTTAGTTCCTCTTCACTTTCTGCCATTAGAGTGGTATCATCCATATATCAGAGGTTGTTGATATATCTCCCAGGAATGCGGATTCCAGCTTATATGTTATCCATCTTGGCATTTAGCATGAGTTAAATAAATAGGGTGACAACAAACAGCCTTTTTGTACTCCTCTCTCAATCCTGAACCAGTCAGTTGTTCCATATAGGGTTCTAACTGTTGCTTCTTGACACGCATACAGGTTTCTCAGGAGACAGGTAAGATGGTCTGGTATTCCTATCTGTCCACAGTTTGTTATGACCCACACAGTCAAAGGCTTTAACATAGTCAATGAAACAGAGGTAGATGCTTTTCTGGAATTCCCTTTCTTTATGATCCAGCGAATGTTGGCAATTTGATCTCTAGTTCCTCTGCCTTTTCTAAACCCAGCTTGGATGTCTGGAATTTCTTGGTTCATGTAATGCTGAGCCTAGAATGCAAGATTTTGAACATGAGCCTACTAGCATGGGAGATAAGAGCAACTGTCTGGTAGTTTGAACCTTCTTTAGTACTGCCCTTCTTGGGGACAGGGATGAAGACTGACCTTTTCCAGTCCTATAGCCACTGCTGGGTCTTCCAGATTTGCTGGCATACTGAATGCAGCACTTTGATAGCATCATCTTTTAGGGTTTTAAATAGCTCTACTGGAATTCCATTGCATCCACTAGCCTTATGGACAGCAGTGCTTCCTAAGCACTTGACTTCACACTCCAGAATATCTGGGTCTGAGTGGCTGACCACACCATTTGTGGTTATCCAGGTCATTAAGATCTTTTTTGTATAGTTCTTCCATTTATTCTTTCCATCTCTTCTTGATCTCTTCTGCTTCTACTAGGTCTCTATCATTTCTGTCCTTTATTGTGCCCATCTTTGGCTGAAATGTTCCCATGATATTTCCAATTTTCCTGAAGAGATCTCTAGTCTTTCCCCTTCTGTTGTTTTCCTCTACTTCTTTGCACTGTTCGTTGAACAAGGCCTTCTTGTCTCTCCTTGCTATTCTGTGGAGCTCTGTGTTTAGTTGAGTGTAACGTTCCCTTTCTCCCTTGCTTTTCACTTCTCTTTCTTCAACTATTTGTAAAGCCTCCCCAGATAACCACTTTGTCTTCTTGCTTTTCTTTTTCTTTGGGATGGATTTGTTCACTGCCTCCTATACAATATTACAGACCTCCATCCATAGCTCTTCAGACACATGTTTACTAGATCTAATACCTTGAATCTATTCGTCACCTCCATTACATATTCATAGGGGATTTGCTTTAAGTTGTACATGACTGGCTGAGTGGTTTTCCCTGGTTTCTTTAGATTAAGCCTGAATTTGCTTTGAGAAGCTGATGATGTGAGCCACAATGAGCTACCAGTTTTGTTTTTGCTGACTGTATAGAGCTTCTCCATCTTCGGCTGCAAAGAATTAGTCAATCTGCTTTTGGTATTGACTATCTGGTCATGTCCGTGTGTAGAGTTGTCTCTTGTGGTGTTGGAAGAGGGTGTTTGCTATGGCCAGTATGTTCTTTTGAAAAAACTCTGTTAGCTTTTGCCCTGCTTTATTTTGTACTCCAAAGCCAAACTTGCCTGTTACTCCAGGTATCTCCTGACTTCCTACTTTTGCATTCCAATCCCCAATAATGAATAGAACATCTTTTTTTTTTGGTGTTAGTTGTAGGATGTATTCTAGGTCCTCACAGAACTGATCAGCTTCTTCAGCATCAGTGGTAGGGACATAGACTTGAATTACTGTGATGTTGAATGGTTTGCCTTGGAAACGAATCAAGATCATTCTGTCATTTTTGAGGTTACATCCAAGCACTGCATTTCGGACTCTTTAGTTGTTTATACGGGCTAATCCCTTTCTTCTGTGAGATTCTTGCTCACAGTAGTAGATATAATGGTCATCTGAATTAAATTCACCCATTCCCATCCATTTTAGTTCACTGATTCCTAGGATGTCAGTGCTCATTTTTGCCATCTCTTCCTTCACTATATCGATTTACCTTGATTCATCAATCTAACATTCCAGGTTCCTATGCAATATTGTTCTTTGCTGCATCAGACACATCCACAACTGAGCATCATTTCTCCTTTGCTTCTGGCCCGGGGGGAGGGGGGCTCATCTTTTGGTGTCATCCCTTTTTGCCTTTTTATACAGTTCATGGGGTTCTCACAGCAACTATACAGAAGTGGTTTGCCATTCCTTCCTCCAGTAGATAGCATTTTGTCAGAAGTCTCCACTATGACCCATTGGTTTTGGGTGGCCCTACACAGCATGTCTCATAGCTTCATTGAGTTACACAAGCCCCTTCACCAAGACAGTGATTAATGAAGGGGCCACAAATGCATAACAGGGCATAAATTAAAGGTGAAATATATTAGTCAAACCATGTAGTCTTTTTCTCAGTCACTGTAGAACCCACATTTTTTTTTAGCATAAGCTCATATTTGAAGATATCCTACATTTTTAGATTTTCTCTATAACTTTTTCTTTTTCCTATAACTAGTATAAAATCCCTATTTTCTTGAGCAATATTCCAATAGCTGTTGAACTCTAGCGGTTTAAACCAACTTTAGTAATCTTTAAATCCTAAATCAAGATCCTCTTTCCTCCCTGTTGATGAATATTTGCTCCTTCACATTTGTACAATGATCCTTTTTTTCATTCTGACACTTAGAGGCTATAAATCTTAAAAACTGATCATCTTTCATAGATAACTCTTGAGTATTCATTTTATTAAAGTTCAAAATCAAATAGATCTAGAATAATCGAGTTTAAAGAAATTCTCACTAACCAGATATTCTAGCTGCATAAACTAAATGGTAAACTAATTATTAAGTTAAAACTGTGGGTTGCATATGAATTCTTTCACCCAATTTTGGTGTGAAAAATAACCAAGAAAGTTTATTTGCATCAAATGTTTTGTAGAAATCCATCATAAACTAAGATACAAATGCTCATTATAACTGGAGTGACATCAGAAACATAGTGGAATAGGAAGCACCAGCCTTCATTTGTCCACAGAGACACTGAATTAATATATGGACCAAAATATTTTTATGAGAACTCCAGAAACAAATTAAGAATTTGTAGTACCCCAGGTGAGCACAGGGCTGAGACAAGACACATTGAAACAGGTAAGAAGAGCCATTTCAATTTATATGATAGCCCCTTCCTGTGCCAGCATAGCTCAGCTTAATTCACAGTCTCTCCTTCAAAGACATGATCTAGCTTTTGTGAGGGCTATTTAACAGACTGATTTCTGCTTGCAAGCTCCCCAGAAGTTGTTGAAAGTAACAGAGTGGAGAGGAGTGGCTTGCTGCTGCACCTGCAGTACCACAGTAGAGAACATCACAGCTCAGGACAAACAGAAGAAGGAGTCCAAAGTTCGACTTATCCCACAAGTTGGTATGAAAGGTGTCCAAGGAACTGGTATCTGTCTTACCTGTTTTGGGGAGATGGCATGGAGCTGGCATAATTTGGAGCCCAAGAGCTACTAAAGCAAAAGGAGAGTGGGTTATCTTGTTGCTGTAGAGCCAGAGAACCTGCAGTATCACAGATAGGCATCAGAGAGAGCAAGACATTACGAGCTAGGGAAAAAGAATCTGGCAGCTAGCTCTAAGAAGGAAATTACATGCATAAGTCTAGAGGAGTGGCATCCCTCCAAAAAAGTTTCAGATAACCCCAAGAATCTTTAGGTGGACTGATTATTGAAGATATCTCTCTGTATTAAGCCAGTTTATACATACTGGGGACATGGCTTTTCATACAGATGCACGAATCTCAGCAGAAAAATACAACTGACACAAGGAAACAGGTGAACATTACTGAATCAAAGGAACAGAATAAATTTTCAGAAACCAACCCCAAATAAATGAAGATCTATGACTTACTTGACAAAGGATCCAAAATAATTATCTTAAAGAAGTTCAATGATCTATAAAAGGACACAGACAACTAAACAAAATCAGAAAACTGATGCATGAACAAAATGAGAATATTGTGAGCTAGAAACTATTAGGAAACCGAAACAGAAATCCTGGAACTGAAAAATGTAACAATTGGATTGAAAAAAATCATTACAGGAGTTCAATAGAAAACTTGCTCAAGAAGATGAAAGACTGTGTGAACTCAAGGTCAGGTCTTTTAAAATTATTAAACCATAGGAGAAAAAAAAATTTTTAATGAAGAAATTTTAAAGGATTTATGTGATACCATAAAATAAATCAATATATGCATTATGAGAATTTCAGAAGGAGGAGAAACAGAGACAAAACTCTGGTGGGCAGAGTGATTATCTGAAGAAACAATAGCAAAAATTCTCCAAATCTGAAGCAGGAAATAGACATTCAAATTCAGGAAATTCAAAAACCTGCAACCAGGATGAACCCAGAGATACCCACACCTAGACACTGTCAAAAGTCAAAGATGAGAGAATCTTAAAAGCAAAAGGGAAAAATAACTTGTACAATGGAGTTCCCATAAAATTATCACCAAATAATAGTAGAAACCTCACCGACCAAAGGGAGTAGGGTGGTACATATAAAGTGCTGAAATAAGTAAAATGTCAATCAGGAATACTATATCCAGCAACATTGTCCTTTAAAAATGAGGGAGAAACAAAGATATCACTGGATAAACAAAAGCTGAGGCATTTCATCATCACTGAGGTATTTCATCATCACTAAGCCTGCATTATGAGTGTGTATGTGTGTGTGTCTATGTGTTTGTGTATGCAAGCACTCAGTCATGTTCAAATCTTTGCAACCCCATGGACTGCAGCCCACCACTCTTTCCATGGAATTTTCCAGGCAGGAATACTGGAGTGGGTTGCATTTCCTCCTCCAGGGGATCTTCCCAACCAAGAGACTGAATAGCATCTCTTGCATCTTCTACATTGGCAGGCAGATTCTTTACCACTTGCCACCTGGGAAGCCCTATAAGCTTATAGGGAAGCCCTATAATGCAGGAGACCCGGGTTCGATCGCTGGGTTGGAAAGATCCTCTGGAGAAGGAAGTGGCAACCCATTCCAGTACTTTTGCCTGGAAAATCCCATGGATGGAGGAGCGTGGTAGGCTACAGTCCATGGAGTCGCAAAGAGTCAGACATGACTGAGCGACTTCACTTCACTTTATTACAGTATTATATGGTATTCTTTATTTGTTTATATATTGACATTTACTGGTGAGCTTTATATTTTTCATGCGTGCATTCATGTTGCTGTCTAGTGCCATTTTGTTGCAATTTGCATGGCTTTTTCTTTTTTTAGTATTTCTTATAAGGCAGGCTTATAGTGAAAGTGAATACATACGTACTCTCACACGTATGGATGTGAGAGTTGGATTATAAAGAAGGCTGAGCACTGAAGAACTGATGCTTTTGAACTGTGGTGTTGGAGAAGACTCTTGAGAGTCCCTTGGACTGCCAGGAGATCCAACCAGTCCATTCTGAAGGAGATCAGTCCTGAGTGTTCATTGAAAGGACTGATGTTGAAGCTGAAACTCCAATACTTTGGCCACCATCTGTGAAGAGCTGACTCATTGGAGAAGACCCTGATGCTGGGAAAGAATTGAGGGCAGGAGGAGAAGGGGATGACAGAGGATGAGATGGTTGGATGGCATCACCAACTCAATGGACATGAGTTTGAATAAACTCCAGGATTTGGTGATGGACAGGGAGGCCTGGCGTGCTGCAGTCCATAGGGTTGCAAAGAGTCGGATATGACTGAGCAACTGAACTGAACTGAACTGAACTGATCTGCAGCATGCCAGGCTTCCCTGTCCTTCACTATCTCCTGGAGTTTACTCAAACTCATGTCCGTTGAGTCAATGATGCCATCCAAAACATCTCATCCTCTGCTGTCCCCTTCACCTCTTTCCCTCAGTCTTTCCCAGCATCAGGACCTTTTCCAGTGAGTCAGCTCTTCACATCAGGTAGCCACAGTGTTGGAGCTTCAGCCTCAGCATCAGTCCCTCCAGTGAATATTCAGGATTGATTTCCTTTAGGATGGACTGATTTAATCTCCTTGCTGTCCAAGGGACTCTCTAGAGTCTTCTCCAGCCTCACAGTTCAAAAGCATCAATTCTTTGGTGCTCAGCCTTCTTTATGGTCCAAGTCTTGAACCACACTAAATTAGGACAAAATTAAAACCAGAACCAAAGCCTTATACTAAGACAAAAACCATTACAAATCCTACATTTTGTGACATTTGCTGTTCTTTGGAATTCTGCATTCAGATGGTGTATCTTCCCTTTTCTTCTTTGCCTTTCACTTCTCTCCTTGTGTAAGTCATCCTCAGACAACCATTTTGTCTTGTTGAATTTATTTTTGGGGGGGATTGTTTTAGTTACTGACTCCTGTACAATGTTACAAACCTCCACCCATAGTCCTTTAGGCATTCTATCAGAATTAATCCCTTGACTCTATTTGTCACCTTCATTGTATACTCATAAGGGATTTGATTTAGGTCATACCTGAATGGCCTAGTGTTTTTCCCTACTTTCTTCAATTTAAGCCTGAATTTTGCAATAAGGAGCTCATGCTGTGAGCCACAAATCAGTTCCAGGTCTTGTTTTTGCTGACTGCATAGAGCTTCTCCATCTTCAGCTGCAAAGAAAAAAATCTGATTTGGGTATTGACCATCTAGTGATGTCCATGTGTAGAGTCGTCTGTCGTGTTGTTGTAAGAGGTTGTTTGCTATGACCAGTGCATTCTCTTGGCGAAACTCTATTAACCTTTTCCCTGCTTCATTTTGTAACTGGTTATTACCTATAATTTTAAAAGAACTCCTACAACTCAACATCAAAAATCAAACAAGCAAACAACATGATTCAAAAATTGGCAGAGGACCTAAACATTTTTCCAAGAAAGACATACAGATGGCCAACAGACATATGAAAAGATGCCAACATCACTAATCAGGGACAAGCAAATCAAAACCATTGTGAGCCATCACCTCACACCTGTCAGAAATTCTCTCATCAAAAAGACTACAAACAAGTGCTGGCAAGGATGTGGAGAAGAGGAAACCCTTATTGGTGCAGCCACATCAAGTGGCTACTTAAAATTAAATGTGGCTACTTAAAATTAGAACTTGCCATATGATCCAGAAATTTTACTTCTGTGTATTTGTCTGAAAAAAGCAAAAACACTAATTCAAAAAGATATACGTAACACCATGTTCATTGCAGCATTACTTACAACAGCCAAAATATGCAGGCAGAGGATGTGGTGTATACCTATAATGGAATATTCTTCAGTCATAAAAAAGATTAAATCTTGCCGCTTGTGACAACACAGATGGACCTAGACAGTATCATGCTAAGGTAAACAAGTCACCACAGAAAGATAAATACCATATGACTTCACTTATATGTGGAATCTAAAAAAAAAAGAAGAAGAAGAAGAACATGACAAAGCAGAAACAGATTCATAGACACAGAGAACAAACAAGTGGGTGCCACTGGGGAGTGGCGTGAGTGGACAAGTGAAATAGGTGAGGGAGATTCCAAGGTACAAACTACCAGTTATAAAATAAATGTCACAGAAATGCAGTCAACAATAACTTTGTATAGTGACAAAAGTTAACTAGACTTTTCCTGATGATCATTTTGTAATACGGAATCACTTTGCTGTATAACAGAAACTAATGTATTATTATAAATAAATTACACTTTAATTAAATAAACAGAAACGTGTTGTTTAGAGTTCTGAAGGATGAAATGCCAATATCAGGCTCCAGCATGATGAGGTTCTGCTGAAGTTCCCCTTCCAGGCTGCAGACCATCGGCTTTTCATTGTATCCTCACATGCAGAAAGTACAAGCTGGTTCTCCGGGATAAGGGAACTAATCTCAAAATTGAGGGTTCCACCTATATGACCTAATCACTTCCCAAAGATCCCATCTTCTAATTACATAATTTGTGGGTTAGGATTTTAATATGTGAGTTTTAGGGGGGATACAAACGTTCAGACCATAGTTGAAATTTTTGTTAAAAAGACACATGGTCACCCTACTTAAAAATCTTTCTATAGTGTAAAAAGACACATGGTCACCCTACTTAAAAATCTTTCTATCCTTCACATATCACCTGGACACTGCAGAATGAAAAGATCAGAACATCAACTAAGTTTTAACACTTTTGCTAGTTTTAAGAATGTAAACCTAAATTTTTCTCAGATACTATGGATACATTTGATTCCATAATAACCAAATAAACCACTATTTGCAAGTATATCATACTCCAGTAGCTCATTTACAAGGTACTTATTTGAAAAACTAATATTTTTCTATGAAGTTTATTTCATAAACACTATCTCTATAGTAAGCCACCTGAAAAGGTAGATTTAATATAATGCAGTAGAAAAATATTTATAATAAAACATTCAGTCTTGAGACAGACCTGTATTCAAATCTTGATTCCACTACCACCTAATAGCCAAGAGACATTGAGCATGTCACTTGCCCTCTCTGAATTTCACTTCTTTATTTGTACAGATTAAGACCTAAAGCATACATCATAATCGCAAGAATAAAAAGAGGATTAAGCATATATAACTGCTTTTGAATGATTATTTATTGGCTGGCACTAAACTAAGACTATGCATTGTCATATTTAGTCTTTACATCAACCCAAAACAATAGTTATTATTAATACAGATGAAAAATAAAGCCTCATGGAACTTCTAAGAAATTAAATGTAAAATACCTGCCATATTGCTAGGCATATTCTTTTTTCCTGACTAATAAACACTTGTTATAACACAAAATTTACTCTTTGTTTTCAAAATTGTGAATTCCATGAACATAGGGACTGTGCCTATTTGTTTGCTACTGTACTACTAGCCTCTGATTATATCATGGGAAAATATATAATTCAGTTCAGTTCAGTTTAGTCACTCAGTCATGTCCGACTCTTTGCAGCCCCATGAATCGCAGCATGCCAGGCCGCCCTGTCCATCACCAACTCCCAGAGTTCACTCAGACTCACATCCATCGAGTCAGTGATGCCATCCAGCCATCTCATCCTCTGTCGTCCCCTTCTCCTCCTGCCCCCAATCCCTCCCAGCATCAGAGTCTTTTCCAATGAGTCAACTCTTTGCATGAGGAGGCCAAAGTATTGGAGTTTCAGCTTTAGCATTATTCCTTCCAAAGAAATCCCAGGGCTGATCTTCAGAATGGACTTGGTGGATCTCCTTGCAGTCCAAGGGACTCTCAAGAGTCTTCTCCAACACCACAGTTAAAAAGCATCAATTCTTCAGCACTCAGCTTTCTTCACAGTCCAACTCACATCCACACATGATCACTGGAAAAACCATAGCCTTGAATAGACGGAACTTTGTTGGCAAAGTAATGTCTCTGCTTTTCAACATGCTATCTAGGTTGGTAGATTTTGGAGCCCAAAAAAATAAAGTCTGACACTGTTTCCACTGTTTCCCCATCTATTTCCCATAAAGTGGTGGGACCAGATGCCATGATCTACGTTTTCTGAATGTTGAGCTTTAAGCCAACTTTTTCACTCTCCACTTTCACTTTCATCAAGAGGCTTTTTAGCTCCTCTTCACTTTCTGCCATAAGGGTGATGTCATCTGCATATCTGAGGTTACTGATATTTCTCCTGGCAATCTTGATTCCAGCTTGTGCTTCTTCCAGGCCAGCATTTCTCATGAGGTACTCTGCATAAAAGTTAAAAAAGCAAGGTGACAATATACAGCCTTGACGTACTCCATTTCCTACTTGGAACCAGTCTGTTGTTCCACGTCCAGTTCTAACTGTTGCTTCCTGACCTGCATATAGGTTTCTCAAGAGGCAGGTCAGGTGGTCTGGTATTCCCATCTCTTTCAGAATTTCCCACAGTTTATTGTGATCCACACAGTCAAAGGCTTTGGCATAGTCAATAAAGCAGAAGTAGATGTTTTTCTGGAACTCTCTTGCTTTATCCATGATCCAGCGGATGTTGGCAATTTGATCTCTGGTTCCTCTGCCTTTTCTAAAACCAGCTTGAACATCAGGGAGTTCACGGTTCACGTATTGCTGAAACCTGGCTTGGAGAATTTTGAGCATTACTTTACTAGCATGTGAGATGAGTGCAATCGTGCAGTAGTTTGAGCATTCTTTGGCATTGCCTTTCTTTGGGATTGGAATGAAAACTGACCTTTTCCAGTCCTGTGGCCACTGCTGAGTTTTCCAAATTTGCTGGCATATTGAGTGCAGCACTTTCACAGCATCATCTTTCAGGATTTGAAACAGCTCAACTGGAATTCCATCACCTCCACTAGCTTTGTTCGTAGTGATGCTTTCCAAGGCCCACTTGACTTCACATTCCAGGATGTCTGGCTCTAGTTGAGTGATCACACCATCATGATTATCTTGGTCGTGAAGATCTTTTTTGTATGGTTCTTCCGCGTATTCTTGCCACCTCTTCTTAATATCTTCTGCTTCTGTTAGGTCCAGACCATTTCTGTCCTTTATCAAGCCCATCTTTGCATGAAATGTTCCCTTGGTATCTCTAATTTTCTTGAAGAGATCTCTAGTCTTTCCCATTCTGTTGTTTTCCTCTATTTCTTTGTATTGATCACTGAGGAAGGCTTTCTTATCTCTTCTTGCTATTCTTTGGAACTCTGCATTCAGATGCTTATATCTTTCCTTTTCTCTTTTGCTTTTTGCTTCTCTTCTTTTCACAGCTATTTGTAAGTCCTCCTCAGACAGCCATTTTGCTTTTTTGCATTTCTTTTCCATGGGGATGGTCTTGATCCCTGTCTCCTGTACAATGTCATGAACCTCCATCCATAGTTCATCAGGCACTCTATCAGATCTAGTCCCTTAAATCTATTTCTCACTTCCACTGTATAATCATAAGGGATTTGATTTAGGTCATACCTGAATGGTCTAGTGGTTTTCCCTACTTTCTTCAATTTAAGTCAGAATTTGGCAATAAGGAGTTCATGATCTGAGCCACAGTCAGCTCCTGGTCTTGTTTTTGTTGACTGTATAGAGCTTCTCCATCTTTGGCTGCAAAGAATATAATCAATCTGATTTCAGTGTTGACCATCTGGTGATGTCCATGTAGTAATATATAATTACTGGATGAATATATGAATGTTATCTAATTTTCAGCAGAGACAGCAGTATTTCAAAGGTTTTGCTAAAATATCTAGAACCCCCATTTTTGTTAATTTCTCTTAACATAAAGACATCTGGGCAGCATATATAAATTTGAAGAGAAATATTTCATCTTCTGAAACTTGAGCTGACTATTCTTCATAAAGGGTCACTGAATTATTAGCAAGATATGATTCTTTTTCTCCTTATTCTTTACGGTCTTTCTCATTCTCTGAGCCTGACATTAAAATAGAAATTTTCCTTTTCATAATTTGTGTCATTTGTTTCCTTTTTCCTTGGATCTCAAATATTCCATATACTATATAAAAATAATCCCTTACGTTTTGGCTCCCGTACCACATTACAGACTTCAGAATCATCTGGTGCCTACAACCACTAAAATTTTCTATAAAACTACAAAACCAATCATCTTACTTCTCTTGCTGTATCTAAGTTATGTACCCCTTTTTCTTCAGCTTTATTGAGATACTGTTGACATACAGCATATTTAAATTTGAAGTGTACAATGTGATTATTTGATATTGCACAATGACTACTACAGTTACTTAACACCTTCATCCACTCATTTTTATAGTCTATGTGTGTGCGTCTATAGTGATAACATTTAAAATCTATTTTCTTAACAACTTTCAATTATATAATATAGTATTATTAATTACAGACACCATGCTATAATTCTGTACGTTAATCCACGGAACTTATTCATTTTATAGCTGGGAGTTGGTACACTTTGACCAACATCCCACTGCCCAGCCCCTAGAAACCATCATTCTTCTCTTTACTTCTCTCAGTTCAGATTTCTTGGATTCCACATATAAGCGAGAACATACAGTGTTTGTCCTTCTCTACCTAACTAATTTCACTAAGCATAATACCCTCAGGGGCCATCCACATTGTCACAAATGGCAGGATTTCCTTCTTTAATGGCTGAAAAATATTCCACTGATACATATTATACCATGTTATTTTTATCCATTTATTTATTGATGGATATTCAGGTTGTTTTCATGCCTTGGGTATTAAGAGTAGTGCTGCAGTGAACATGGGGGTAGAGATATCTCCTGAAGACTGTTTTCATTTCCTTTGGATACATACCCAGAAATGGAATTGCCGGATCATACATTAGTTCTCTTTTTAATTTTTCAGGAACCTCTACACTGTTTTGCATAGTGGATGCACCAATTTACATTCACACCAACAATGAGAAGACTTCCCTTTCCTCCACTACCTCACCAACACTTGTTGCTTGTCTTTTTGACAGTAGCCATTCTACCAGGTCTGAGGTAACATATTACTGTGGTTTTGATTTGCATTTCTCTGACTATTAATGACATCAAGTACTTTTTTGTATCTGTTGCCCATTTGTATGTCTTCTTTAGAAAAATGTCTATTCAGCCTCTTTTGCCCATTTTTCAATTGGATTGTTTGGTTTTTTGCTACTGAGTTAAATAAATAGGTAACACTTTTATATCTGCTTTCTATCTTCCAATATTGGGAATATTTCTCATGTACTTTATTTCTCCCATTTTTTTGTCCAAATGTGTCTACATATTAATTAATCTGTCATTTGAATTGGGGTTCATAGAGAACCAATGTAAATGTTTATGTGCAGTCTAACATATTAAACTGGTACTCCATAACATTAATAATAGTTTCTCTATCTTTATTCCTGGGTTTATTAAGTGAGAAATCGTCATTGTTTGCAGTGTAAAATGGATAGAATGAAACTTCTTATGCACTAACCTATTTTCTACCTGTAATAGCACCTAAAAAAAGACAATTGCAGACAGCTGTTCTAGCAGATGTCCTTGCAGATCAATAAAGGAAAAAGAAAGTAAGGAAAATGACAAGTGGGGTAATCTTAAAAATTTCCCCAAATTTAAACTATGATTTACAAGATCTATTTCAAAAACCTATGGAAAGAAGAAATTCCCTTTAAAATAATCCTAAGTGCTCATCATGTCACTACTTAAACGTTTTCAGTGACTAGGTCACAATCCTACTAGACAACCCACTACACTGTTCTAGAATTTTCATTATTTAAATCTCTGTGCTAGTCTCCAGTATGGTAAGATGTTCAGCAAAGTCATGCAGCAGAGCACTAGCCTACCACAGTGAACATCTAGAATCAATTCTAGTGAAGATAGGCACAGTAGCAGCAGCACCTATATCCACATTCCAGAGGCACTGATTCTAAAAACAGAACCCAAGGTCCAGAAAGAGTATTGCCAAGGGTGCAAGGTTCCATATGTCTATCCAACAGATCATTTGTCCTGCAAAATAACTTTGGTATTTGTTCCTATAAGTATAAATTACAAGCTTGAATATCTAGTTTTTTTAAGAGATTTCTTTTAATATCCTATAAATGCTGGGAAAGATTGAGGGCAGAAAGAGAAGGGGGTGATAGAGGATAAGATAGTTGGATGACATCATTGACTCAATGGATATGAGTTTGAGCAGACTCTGGGAGATACTGAAGGACAGGGAAGCTTAGTGTGCTGCAGTTCATGCAAGGAGTCGGACACGACTGGGTGACTGAATAACAAATAACTGGATAATATCCTTTTAACAAATTCTTTTTCTGCTTTAAATTAGCCAGTGGGATTCTTTCGTGAGCAACTAAAAATCTGATTGATGAAATGTACTAATTAATTTTTAAATAACATTAATAAATTCAATAAAAATAAAAGTTGTTTAAACAAAAATAAAATAACTCTTGGAAAACATTATTAAATAACATTAGGAGTTAATATTAACTTTAGAATCTGAACCTCTTCATGAGAAGATAATTTCTCAGTTTGAAAGAAGCAGATCATCTTTTGTTTTCCTTTTCTCAGTGTACTGTAACTCATTTAGTAAATTCCTTCTTTGGAACTAAGAAGCATCAGAGAGATCCACTGCTAGGAACTGAGCAGCGTACTCCCTTCTAACAACACAATAGTGGAAGTTGATTATTGCAGCCCAGCTGCTCCATGAGTAGAAAATGAGGAGTGATGGCTTATTCAAATAGTTGAGGCTGAATTATGATTTAAGATGGGAGCAAATATTTCTCCCAAGTACTTTGGATTTTACTGAAATAATTAATGCTAGTTATATATCCCTGAGATAATATGAAAATATTAATTTTAAATTTTTCATATAGATATAGTAGAGCTTATTGGCCAAGTAAAAACCCATCAAACCTCACTTCCCTTTTTTCTAGTTCAATACATATGGTAAAAATATAAAATCACTAGAATTTATAAAGGCAGGTTTGGCAGAATTTTTCTATTTACTGGGACTGTGAGCTATAAAATTGAATTTGGGGCCCTATCTCCAAGAAAAAGTTATTAGTTCTCAGAATAATGACATGTTAGTGAATCAGACATAGATAAAAGATTTCCATTATGACTGTTCTTAGCTATGATTTAGAGAGGCCCTACATTGTTTTATAATGACTTTCAATTTTGAAAATGTACATCCACTGTTAGTTTTATAGATGTAGTCACAATAGATTGTGGGTTTGAGAGATTTATCCTTCTAACTCAGTAACAAAAAGAAGAAAAAATTTAACATAGAATAAACAGTCATTCTGGATACATTTATAAGCATGTCCTTTAGTAGTAGAATTTTAAGGGGAAAATAAGTATAAAAATGTTTTAATAATTCTTAATCACTCAATACTTTTTGTTAGAGTCTGGAGGAAATTAGAGTATAAAACTTGCTTGATAGAGAGCTCTAGTCCTCTAATAAAATACGATTCTGAGATTATCTACTCACTTGTGCTCAGGTACAAAATTGATACTTAGTGTGGAAAAACTACTAAATGAATTTGACAAAATGAAACCAACTAGGACATCAGCTCTTGATTTATTTCACCCACATCTTTCTTTCCTAGCACATAACAAGGCAGATTTGCCAATGATTTCAACCAAAGTCTTGGGCTTATCCATAACATCTAATTTGAAGTCCACACGGAAATTACCTTAACTCTGCTTACCATTCCTCTCAACCCCTTCTCCTACAGCTCCATTTTTGCCTACATCCAACAGAAGATTGATCTTTACTCAAAATCAGACCTAGTTAAAGCCAAAATAGATACAGCTAGATCCCAATCATATTCTACCCCAACCTATCCCATCTTAGCTTGGTCCTCTGCCTAGCTCTTTTACCCCTAATTTCTGGACAGTAGTATTGACTTCTGTACTCATCCTTTCCTCTAGAATTTAAGTCTACCAAAACCACATCCATTTTGGCTCAAGTGGCTAATATCTTTCCTAGCTATATACTCAATTCTTTTCACTGAGACAAGATGTGAATCCTTTATACTTGCTTAAACATAATGAACAAGGAGATATAAACACAGTAATTTAAGTGAGTAAGTAAAATCAGATGGAACACATTAGTATCAGTGTTACATAACAGTGGTAAGGCATATTCATATGACTCTAAGCTTATTTGTTCAATTATTTTTGTAAAGCAATGAGAAGGAAAAACTAACATTTATTAATTACTTATCATTTACCAAATCTGTGCCAAAGAGTAAGAAGTATTAGCTCTTTTCCTTTTATTCTCAGCAATTAAAAAAAAATGCACACACACATACACCTCCACAGTCCAGACGTAATTCTCCAAGAATTCATATTTGGTTAAGCTTTGAGCCAAGATTTGAACTAAAGTCTTATGTAAGCCCAGCCATTAAACACCTTACAATGTTTGATACCCCCTTAAAATAATAATTTCTTTGTCTGATAATAGCCTCTGGCTATGCTCTAAAAGTACTAGCCATAGGAGCTCTGTTAAGTCATGGTTATTGCATGGGAAAGGTATATTGTCCCTATTTTGCTAATGAGAAAATTTATTTACAGAGAAGTAAATAATTTGACCTAAATCACACAACTATAATTAATGGCAAATACAAACCAGAAACACAAATTTTCTGGTGAGTTAATTTAATTAGAGGATGTTTACACAAGAGAGCAAGAAGGCAAAGGCACCCCACTCCAGCACTATTGCCTGGAAAATCCCATGGACAGAGGAACCTGGTGGGCTGCAGTCCATGGGGTCGCTAGGAGTCGGACGCGACTGAGCAACTTCACTTTCACTTTTCACTTTCATGCATTGGAGAAGGAAATGGCAACCCACTCCGGTGTTCTTGCCTGGAGAATCCCAGGGATGGGGGAGCCTAGTGGGCTGCCGTCTATGGGGTCGCACAGAGTCGGACACAACTGAAGTGACTTAGCAGCAGCAGCAGCACACAAGAGAGAGAGAAAACACATGTCCAATTCCTATCTTTCATGCAAGTTGAGAGTGAAAAGAAGCAGTATTAGTAATTAGGCCATAACAAGTGTAAACCAAACTGTTCCGTGCAGACTGGGATCTCTGATCACCCAACCTAACAAAGAGTGGGTATTTTAAAAGTGTTAGTTCCTTTCCCCTTCAAGAACCAGATATTTTGCTCTTATGTGAAATAGTAAGATTGAAGTATTATTCATTAAAATGCCTTGGCCAAATGTTAAAATTTGTTTAAATTAATCTTTATATATTTCTTAATAGAAAATGGAAGACAATGTCATAATAAATTACTTCCCCAGGTGACATATTGAAGTGCTTACCCTCCTATTTCTTTTTATATTAATGAATTCCAAATTTTCTCTAGGGGAAAAAACAGGAAAACAAATAAAATCAACATAATATATAATGAGAAACTGAACTAACGATATCTAAGTTTTCTACTTGTTTGATCTCTAAACATCCATGATTATGACCCTTAAAATGTCTAACACTACACAAATAGAAGCCAAAGGCAAGAAACAAATGAAGTTCACCATGCTCCAAGAATTCAACTTTACTGACAAGCAAAAATTTCTAAATTACTGGAAAACCACCACACTATGTTACATACATATATACATTTCTCTTTATCTTATAATATTTTTTCAAAACTATCACTACAATATAAGTAAATAGTGAGGAGACAGAGCAACAGAATTAAGATATAACCAGTTTTAAAGTATGGAAGAGTTGTCAGGGAAAAAGAACATCATTCTATGATTTTCAAAAAGAAAAAAATAAGTCTCAAGATTTCTCAAGTGTTTGAGACAAAGATAAAAATAGCAATAAACTGATATCTTAAACTACTGTTAGCATTGGCTTTTAAAGATTAATTTGATATTTCCCTTACATAGTGTGGTAAAATTGATGTCTTCTGGTGAATTATCAAAAATGATAAAGACTTCTCAGAAAATGGAAATTAAATGAAAGCTCAGTTGCTAGAGCATTTTGGTGCTATGAAAAATTTTAATGGCACATAAGTAAAATTACTCATTACTTTTTGCTATCTCTCATAAACTCTTTGGATAGTTCTAAAACTAAGACAACACAGTTAAAAAGAATTACACTATCTGTAGTCCAAAAAGATGCTTATGAAATAATCTATGAACAAATTACCTTGATGCATTCACATTGTGATGAAAGTATCTTGGAATCAAAATCATCCCTGCCTCAGATACTTGGGCATAGTTACACTGGGCAAGCCACCTAATTTTTCTATAAATCAATAAATTTATTTACAAATTTAAAGATATTAACCTATCTTAACCTATGTCTTTTCAAGATTAAACATTAAAAATATTTTATAACCTATATAGCAGTATATAAGCATAACTATTATATTATTCTGCATGTCTCAATAAAAAAGTATTTTATAAACTGTAAATGCTATATAAGCATAGCTATTGTATTATTCTGTTTTCCTCAATTAAAATAATTTAGAAATAACATTAAAGAAATCAAGAATTTATTATCTTACCAAATGACTCAGGTTGAATGTGAATACACCCAGCCAAGCATCCTGCCATTAATTCAAAATCCTATGAAAGGCAATGATGAAAAAAAATAATATACAAGAAAATATATCTAGTAAATTGACCATTAACCAGTTATAAGGAAGTTAAAATTCTTTTTTAAAAAATAAAGTTGAGTATATGAAAGAAGTGTAATATCAGAAAAGGAAATAGGACAACGAAAGTAAATAAAAAATGTTTGGGTGATTTACATTATACCATCCATGTATGTTTGCCCAGCAAGGATCTTTTTTTTTTCCTTAATCAACGCTCAGGAAATTATTCACCCTTTAAAAAATTTGACTATACAATTCAATCTGCTTTCCAACCAGTAATGCTTAACGGTCTGACAGTTTTTTTTTTTTTTTAAGTATAAAAGGCATTTACAACTGAACTGCATTGAAGTTCTTTCCCCTATTCCTTACACCACATCCAGCTAATTGCTCTTTAACATGCTAACAGAAGGATAAGCTGGTACATAATAATTCAGGCATGCACCAATCCCATAATGCCAGGAACTCAGAAGCAGCATGAGAAAACATCAGATTTTTGGCATGTGGGCTAGATGTTTAAATCTGCATAGATTCGAGCCAATTAGACTTGTCAGACTCCAATCCAGTTGAGAGTGACCCCTGATGGTGGAAAGACATGTGGGACAAGCCACAGAAAAGCTTGCAAATGTCAAAGAGGCCAAAAGGTGCCCCACTGGCCTCAAAACTATTAATTAGCAACCAGCAAAAGCACCACCAAAGAATTGCTGCCCTAGCACTCCTCCTCCAGAGGTTGCTGCTACCCGGCCTCATTATCATCTGGATGGAAAACAACACCCTTTCCTGGGAGCCCTCGGCAGCAACACTCTTATTGATTAAGTTCCCACAGTGTTAAATCATTCTGTAGCTTTCACTCCAATCTTCCCACCCCTGAATAATAAAACCTTCAAAGGATTTACTGGGATGGAGAGGGAAGTAGGGGCACAAGGAGAGAAACACTGCAACATACTGTTTATATAGTGCCCACAGTGTCAACTTAAATCAGATCCCAGGAAGGGTTTAAGAGACAGCATCTAAAATGAGGTTAATCAGAATTTTCTCTGGTACTTACTAAGGTATCAGTAGCCCGGCCAAAAAAAAAAAAAAAAAATCCAAACACATTGACTCTTTCTAAGTTACCTACACCAAATAAAATCATGACACTAAATTGTATTTCCACAGGTCTTTAGCAATCTGACTTGGTTTGAAGATCACAAATGTCTGATAGACAGATGCCTGTTCCAATGTGCATAGTAAAATATTCCAAGGAATTTGAGATTAAAGCTAAAATCTATTTCATGAGAAAAATATGTGTATGTATTTTCACTCCAAATAATTTATATTTATTTTTATTAGTAAGTATTTCTACTTAAACCTAGGAAAAACTGAAATGAAAGCAAGAAAATAGTTAATATGATGTAATAGATTCACTTATTTAATAAACATTGCATAGTAGTGAAAGACAGTTTCCTCATCTGCAAACTAGAAATTACAACTATTAATATTTTGTATACTGAATGTGGTGATTAAATAAGAGCATACCATGAAATCCTTAATATAATACTTAATATACAGTAAGTGCTCAAAAATTTAGCTGCTATTGTCATTATCCTTAGTATTATAAAGCAAATAACCAGTTACTTGCTTGTTCTATAAAACAAGCTATTTCATCTATTGGGTCTTCTTGAAGCAATATATTTATACTCCAAGTTATTTCTAATTTCCCACAAAGAAATAAAAAAATAAACATAAAGTTGATACACATGATCCATACTTATTTGTGGTCTCTCAGCTAGTATCCCCTGACAAACTGCCTGATTCTAACTTTGGAAGATCACAGCTTCTGCCAAAACAGAGACAGACATACCAGGGGGGAACAGAAGATCAGATTTGGACAATATTGGTTGCAAGTTCAGTGATGATCACATTTTTGGACAGTATACTTGGATCTTCTGAGTAAATTAGCTGGCTAGCTTTTAAGTAGGAAAAGTATTAATTTCATATGACCATGACCATGTGTGTACACAGTTGTGGCCAGCTTTTTGCCATGCTATGGAATGTAGCCCGTCAGGCTCCTCTGTCCACAGCATTCTCCAGGCAAGAATACCAAAGCAGGTTTTCATTTCCTTCTCCAGGGGATCTCCCCTACCCAGGGATTGAATTCACGTCTGATATGTCTCCTGCACTGGCGGGAGGGTCCTATACCAGCTGAGTCAGGGCGGAAGCCATGAATTAATTTCACATGACTATTCCATTGCAGACAATGGTATACCACAACCATGACATGTGGCAATTAGAATGTCCAAGTTAGTGGAAAGACAGTGGCAATTTATGGATTTTGTATGAAGTTAAGATCTATATTATGGTTACATAAATGCGGTCATTTTTCAATATTTTTGACTTATCCTATATGTGCCCTATATCAATTATGAAAAGCTTTGTGGTGTGAAAACCCATAGTAAGAGGAGAAGGGTACAATTTAAGTTTGTTAATAGCAGGTTTAGGAATAAGTCAGGGATAGAAAACAGGATTTAAGATTTTAAAAGTGGAAAAAAGTACATAGTTCTCATAGGAGAACATTTAGTGTGATATTTAACAATATAAGGTCAAAGTGAAATAACTGAAAAAGAAATAGTATGAGCAGTAAAAGGGAGAGGGAACTCTCTTGGGGTTAGAAAACAGATTATATAAATAAGAACTTTGAAAGCAAAGATAGAATCAAATATAAAATGTCCCATGGATGCCCAATCATCTATCAGCACTCTACTCCCTCTATTGAACTTGTAACTGCTGCACACGTTACTACATAAAATGTTAGGTACAAAACAATATCACCAAGAAAAAGAAAGGAAACAAAAATGTTCAACTAATTGAATCTGCATTGAATAACTTTATAGCTTCATAAGAAAGGGATGCAGATTAAATCATATAATAAGTCAATTTATAATTTACAGTTCCCACCAAATAAGTTTAGATGGTAATATTATTTTTGAAATGAATATCTGTTAATATTGTCCTGAATTTTTTTTAATGTTTAAGGTCAACCTACACTAAAAAAGCACACTTTCTAAAAAAGTTGACTAATGACAACAGGTTCCTGGACAGAATTCACAGTTAAAGCACAAAAAGATATTTTGCTATTTCCAAATTATACACAAGTCAAACAACTTTGGCTCTCAGTTTACATTTTGACAGAAGACTTGCTCTTCAAGTTTCTACTTTCCCAACCAATTCCACTGTTTTCATAAAAAGAAAAAAAGAAAGCATAATAAGATTTTACCTTTAAACCCAGTGGGATTCATTATACAAAAATCTGATTGTGAAAGCAAAATGCCAAAATACTCTAGGCTTCCCTATATACCTCCCACAATATTGAATACTCTCTAGTAGTAGATGTACATTCTCACCCTCCTATATGGAGACAACAGAGATGATTTTCATTCAGAGAAAAGAATGCACCCTGTTCCTCCCTCGGACCTTTCCAATATCCTCACTAATTCCAACAAGTTACATTGGGAACAGTTTGAAGACAAAATCTAGCAAACACTCATCTCTGAACTCAGTATAGAAAACTGAGCTCTCTGATGTTATCTTTGCTATTATTTTCTTAATAAAAATCTTAAATTATGGAAACCCATGACAAGCAGTTGATATAAGAGAAGAATAACTTTAAGTTACTTTACAGGTACAAAGTTCTTGACAAATGTTTTTATTAAAAACTAAATACTGTTTTTATTTAAAGCTATAAGGTTACTGTAAAAACTGACAAACAATAAAATACAAAAGGGCTTCCCAGGTGGCTCAGTGGTAAAGAACCCACATACCAAAGCAGGAGACATAAGAGATGCAGGTTCGATCCCTGGGTCGGAAAGATCCCCTAGAGAAGGGCACAGCAAACTGCTCCAGTGTTCTTGCCTGGAGAATCCCATGGATAGAGGACCCTGATGGGCTACAGTCCATGAGGTTGCAAAGTCAGACACGACTCAAGCGACTTAGCACGCATGCACAAAATATATAAAAGAATGCAAGAAAGTCAGGCAAAATCAGTTCAGTGCAATCTATTCCAAACAGGTGAACGTGGCACATGATCTCCATTACTTAGAGTCCAAACTCCTGAGACATCATTCTTGGAAAACATAGAC
This sequence comes from Budorcas taxicolor, assembly GCF_023091745.1. Lineage (NCBI taxonomy): Eukaryota > Metazoa > Chordata > Mammalia > Artiodactyla > Bovidae > Budorcas > Budorcas taxicolor. The sequence goes on from NC_068918.1 coordinate 43,877,885, forward strand.
ACATAATCCCTGGTGACAGAGCATCTGGCCACCACAGAGTTAGCCAAAAACATGGTGTGAGCCCAAACTCAGGAAAGCATTAGGAAACAACTTTTATACAGATAGAATTTTTCACTGCAGCTGGCACTTCCCACTCCACCAAGAAAACTTATCCTGAACAGCATTCTGGGAGCCTGCTTTTACCTGAGATCTGGACTGCTTCCTCGGTATCTTGCCCTAACATCATCAGACTGAAACTCTTGCTAGGAAGAATGAAGATAATGACAACTCCAACTGAGCGACCATTCACACCAGTCATAATTACAGAACAGGTCGAAGTGGTTAGTGAATAAGTGGAAGACTAAAGTGTAAAATAGAAATCCATTCAGTCACATAAGCCATTCCTTGCCAAGGTGGAATACTAGGTCTTAACAGAAGTTCAAACAGCTACATTTATCTATCACTTAGAGCTGATTTGACAACCCATTTCATTAATTTAAATTCAATTTAAAAGAACTGATTCCAAATAAGCAATTCCTCAACTAAGATTTAATCACCATAGTTCTCTTTAAAATCAAATTCTCTTTAATAGTTTGCAGTATATAGAATGGTGTGTTATAACAAAGCATGGTTATAATTATCCTTTATGATGAGAGGACACATCTAACTAAAAACACTTGGATTCTTACTACTTCACCAAGAAACCATCAGTATATCTTTTATCCTTCAAGTAAACATTTTGGACCAATAGAAGAGAAATTATGAACTAATCAGAGTCACATTCTTGGAGTTCGTCCTAGTAAATCCTGGTCACCATCCAAGCAAGTGCCCATCAGTTTGATCAAGAGGTGAAATATCCCTCCAAGGACTCAAAACTTTTTTATGTACCTATTAACACTACTTAAAAGTTATACACTTACCTTATTCATTTTGTTTATCAAGTGTTAAAATTTAGGTAGAATAATTTAGAACTATGACAAAGTTACTACTATAAACTTTGTATATTAAATAAGCAAAAGTGTTTTTTGCAAAGGAAAATGAAACCAGGAAAAAAGCCTGATACAAATCTTTTATATAAACTAGTGATAATAAACTAGTTTGCAATGAAATATCAATAACTGCTCATAGCTAGTTTTATTGAGAGATGATGAGTCAGAACTCATTTGCCAAGTAACTAAAATCAAGAGGGATGAACGTCTCTACCAGCTGCTGTCATATTTTCCTATTATATGTTACTAAAGTATGGAGGCTTTTTTTTTTTTTTGTAACATTTTGGCAAGCATGGGTGTCCTTCTTTAATTTCCACTGCAACTTACTGTGAAAGGTTTATGTAACAGTGGTGGAATGCTGATCCCACAACAGAAAACCATTATTTTTACTCTAGTTAATGAAAACTAGGGTTGTTTGGGTTTGTTTTTTTTTTTTAAAGTAATTTCTTTCACTGTCACTAATGGTCTTATGATAATAATCATAGTATATAATCTGACACAAGTGCTCTTAAAGAAATGTCTACTAAAGGACTGCAGCCTCTGTGGGAGGTAACTGTTGGAATTATCTTAAACCACTACCTGTCTTCTGCTACAATAGAAAAGGCCTTTAATCAAAATAATCCTTTTTCCAAAGAGCAACTTTTTTCCTTCTGCAATTCACTCATCTTAAAAGAGCACTATAGCTTTTGTGCATAACTTAATTCATCCTTCAAGACAAGTACAAAATTTGTCACTGACATTTAGCGCCAGCCGTAGGCAATGGATAAAATGAACTAGTTAGCAATTTAACCTGTAAAAAAAACAGAGTGGGATGAACAATTTTCTGCCATCAAAGCAAATGGCTAACATTTAGCAGGATTTTATTTTTATTTTTCAGCCCATCCCATCTTCAAGAAGAAAGAAGTCAGGCTAACATTTTTTCAGGGTCCTAAATCTTCCTCTCAGCCTATTCCTTTAATGGTTTCAAGTAAATGACTATCCAGAGGATAATTAGGCACTGTGCTGTCGCATCGTGTCAGGTCACAGCTGGATTTAGTCAGCATTAACCTTTGGGGAGAATTGGAATATCAGTATCATTTAAAATTAAAGACGTGTAAGCAGGCATTTCTGGAGATGTTAGAAAAGTAATTGTCTGTAAATTGTTTGACCTTGAGATTTAATTGCATGCACAACACACATTCTAGCAAGAGCCCTGGACTGTCTTCAGTCTTTTACCTCCAAACCTTTCTCCACAGGGCCCATTAGGCTACCTGTGGCTTTCTCAGGAAAATATTAAAGATTCTGGCCTTCAATTTAAAACAAATGCTTAAAGTCTTGCTTGGTATACTAAAAATTTAAAGCAAACATGCTTATCAATCATAATACTAAGTTTACTATGTATTTTTAAATACATACATACCAGAGTTATGTTTAAAGGCCCAGTTCAGTTTTTACCCCCTTTTTTTCTGCTAACAAGTTTGCATATTTTGCCTTATTCCCTTTTACCCTAATGAGACAGCTTATGCTTTCAAAGTCCCTCAAGCTAGGCAAATCTCTCTACTGCTTCTACTGTTAATAATGAAACTTTGTAATTATACAAATCCAAGGTGGCCAATCAGCTTTCCAGGCTGAGCCTTCGGGTACCTCATAAATTATTCATGTGACACTTGGGCCTGTGAACTCACTTGCTTATATGAGAAGCCTAATTAATATTTAATCACACGTGCAGAGGGCACTTGGAGCTGCAGTGTCCCTGAAAGACGAGTAAATATAAATGTGCATATGCCTTGATGTAAATCTCAACCAGTATCAAAAGGAAGTGTTTACAGCATATAGAAGTGAGCAGAAAACACACTAGGTGCTTTCCAGTTAGTGTGAATCACCCCCATTGAGCTTACTACATAGCAGGTACCGTAGGAGGAGAAAGTTGAAACCCCTGTTCCCCAGTACACACATGAATCCTTTTTGGCTTGAAATCAAGGGATTTCAAAGCCTTTGACAGGTAAATATTGCCTTTTCAAATTTCAAACAGAACAAAAAAATTGAACACAGTTATCCAGCAATCTAGGAAGAAATGACACATCCACATTCTCAAAGGATGTTTGGCCCTGGATAGTTTTCATTTTGTTAAGAGACAGCAGTACTATTAAGCAACATACAGAATAGCTTGGTAGCCTTTCCTGAGATATCACTACCCACCACCCACAGAGAAAGGGCTAGAAAGGCAAGCCAAATATCTGACTTGACTGACTTAAAGACAACTGCTATTTACTGGAGTTATCCTAGGTTGTACTAAGAAAAATAAAATATATTCTTTCAAAGCGTAATGAGAGAAGACAACCTAGAGTGAGTTATGGTACATCAGAAGTCTGTGAGATGTTGTAAGAAATAGTCACTGAGAAAGAAGCACAAACTAGGTTCATAGGCATGATTACGGGATAGAACCAGCACTGCTACACTCTAGGAACCTATGCTCCCAGGTTTCATAGCTTTAAAAGTACAGCCAGTGGTTTTGTTTCTAAAGATCTGCTCCATCTTTGATGACATCTCCATTTCACCAGAAATGACTATATCATTTTCTCCTGGTGCTGCTATGACACAATCAACACTATTGGCAACTCCATATTAAGAGAACCGATGAGAAGACAAAGATTATAGTTCTTCAGGCAATTATACTGCAAGAGCCCCAACATCTCATGAGGCAAAAATGCTGGGACATTTTAGCAGATAAGTCAAATAATGCGATGGTGTTACTTTTACTAAATGTGAGTGACGCAACTGCCATTTACAGAAATCACTAACAAAATACTTTATGTTAACCCTTGGACATCCTGTGATTTTCTGTTACAAAATAAATTAGGTTGTACCCAAATGTGGCCTTGGTAGGTCATAGTTAACATAGTTAGTAGAAATGATAGTTCCATGTTTAATTAGGACTCCTACTAAGCTTGTTTCTTCTTGGTCAATAAGAAACACAAAATTGAGAAACATATATGAAGAAATCTTATTTCCTTCACCCTGAAAAAAGTAAAAAATGAAAGTGAAAGGCACTCAGTCGTGTCCAACTCTATGCAACCCCATGGACTATACAGTCCATGAAATTCTCCAGGCCAGAATACTGGAGTGGGTAGCCTTTCCCTTCTGCAGGGGATCTTCCCAACCCATGGATTGAACTCAGGTCTCCCGCCTTGTAGGCAGATTCTTTACCAACTGAGCCACCCTGGATTGTCTCAAATACCACACCTAATCTCCTTGGTTTCTAAAAGACACCCATTGCTAAAGATTCCTTTTCCCTGGTTGCACTTGTCCTGACTGATTCTAAGTCTTTTATCAATATCTTGCCCTGAGAATGTGTGTAGAACTTGTACACAGATATAAACTATACAGACCCAGGAGGAGTATACCTTAAATGTTATATGACATATAATCATCAATTTCTAAAAGACAATGAATTTGAAGTACCTGAAATCTGAATCCAAATTTCAGCTGTCTTTATGGCTATATGGCTTTGGGCAATAATATACTTTCATCAAATCTCAGTTTTGTCATCAATATACATGATGAGTTTTCTGACACCTGCATAATATTAATAGAATAAGATAATGTATTTAAAGCATTCATCAAAGTGCTTAGCATGCAAAGGGTACTCAAAAATGCTAGATAACATACTGTTATCAGGACTCACAATTCACAATATCAGGACTAATCATTCATTCATTCTTACTCCAATCCCTGCTAAACTGGAATAGACAATTATACAAGATAATTAGAAATCATGGCACCTATATCTTTAGAAGAATGGGGGATTACCTCATGGGCTCTGGTTTTAGCAAAATCCTAACCAAACCCATTTGCCGTGTTGTACTATGACTGGGTTATTATCGGCAAATGAAAAGGGAACAGGGCTAAATGTTTCTATACTTCTTTAGGAAACAACTTTACACCATCCATAAAAGCAGATTCTGAACAAATCTTGTTCATCAATAGTCAGTAGTCACACATTGATAATCAATAGGAATTGTGATGCTGGGGAGTTTAATTTGGATGAGTCTGAATCATGGGCTGTGGTGTGTTAAAACTCAAGGCGAGGTTTTTCTGGGGGTTAAGAGGAATGACAGAAATGGAGGCAGAGTGCATAGAAATATACTTCCTGCACCTCAGGTCTGCTATTGGGAAAATTTTGAGAAATAACAAGGATGTAGAATTAAGCAATCCTCACTGGGCCACCAACTCTTTGTGGGCTATGGACTTCACTGAAATACTAATGTATACATCAGAACTGAGAACTGAGATTGTTCAGATGCTTTCTGCTTCAGTGAGGGCTGCCTCTGAAAGGGAGAGAGTCTAACCCTGCAGGGAGAGGCAGGGAGGTGGGTGTAGTGGGGAAAACAGTAGACTCAATTTTTCAAAATTGAAACTCAACTTTGAAAAAGTACAGATGGTGGGGAGAGCTAAAGCAGAATGATTGAGGGGTGAATTGTAAAGGAACATTCCCATCAATTTAACAATAATCAAACAGTTTTTTAAAAAATAGATACCCACAATTAGACACTCATTTAACATATCCCTGTGAAGGAACTATATTTAGCATATGACTGAAATTACCCAAATTGCCACTGCGGGGCAAACTGGCATCAAGTGGTCACATACTTGAAAGGCATAAAGCCTAAAATTTCTGGTCAAAATTAAATTTTGTTTCCATATTCACCTCTTGTATTATCGTTGACTCTTATAAGAACAATCCGTATGATATCTTATAGGTATCACGTATAGTTGTTGATATTCTATTTCCCATTCTATTCCTTAAACTCTGTATCAGCATTTGTCAAACAAAGACTGGCCCAGGGACAGTATGCATCTTAATTATCTGAGGCTACTAGCCTAAGCTTATATAATTTAATGAGCCCATTTTAGGAAAAAGAATGTAAGATTACAAATCAAAGCTAGATAAAAATGTGAATATTTATTTAGAACAAGAAAAGAAATCACAACAAATTGCTGGAGCCTTGATAACCTAGCTCACTTTTGGAAATGTATCAATGATGTATGTATAGAAATGGTTCCTGCTAGAAACCTGGATCCTTTATCTCCACCCAAATTCCTCTATTACAGCAACTTTCAGAACTCACAGATCCAATGACGTGAGGAGCCCTGCCCTGTTAGCTTCATGGTGAATCAGCCTCTGCTAGAGATACTTGTTAAAAATGGAGACCCACCACCACCAGAAAAAAAAAAAAAGGAGATGGCCAGACCTCAAAATTACAGAATCTGAACTTGTACATGTTCTCAGAAATGTGCATGGACTCAGAAATTCCCACGTTCACAGATGTAACTCTGAGAACTATCATCCTAAATTATAATAAAGCATCTGACGCCAAGAACAATTTCTTATTCACTCATGTTGCTTTCTTTATGTATTCCCAGCTCACAGCAACCTCTTGATAAATATATTAAATTGTAGGGTTAATTGTTGATGTGTTTTACCATCCTAAATGATCCTTGGACACAGATGTAAAGAACAGACTTTTGGACTCTGTGGGAGAAGGCGAGGGGGAGATGATTTGAGAGAATAGCATTGAAACATGTATATTATCATACGTGAAAGAGATCGCCAGTCCAGGTTCAATATATGAGACAGGGTGCTCAGGGTTGGTGCACTGGGATGACCCTGAGGGATGGGATAGGGAAGGAGGTGGGAGGGAGGTTCAGGATAGGGGACACATGTACACCCATGGCTGATTCATGTCAATGTATGGCAAAAACCACCACAATATTGTAAAGTAATTAGCCTCCAATTAAAATAAATTTTTTAAAAAGAATTTAAACTAAAAACAAAAAACAAGATAGCTTGGCAGGGCCTAGCTATGTATCCCTTTAGATCACTTCAGCAGTTAGAACTATGTTCTGTACACATTAGTCCCTCAAGAAACAGTGGAATAAACTACAGAAAAAGCATGAAATTTAGAAAACTGTACAAATTTGTAGTTTTTAGGATGTAGTTTTCCAGTGGTTTTGTTTTCCAGTGGGCTTGTATGGATGTGAGAGTTGGACTATAAAGAAAGCTGAGTGCCGAAGAATTGATGCTTTTGAACTGTGGTGTTGGAGAAGACTCTTGAGAGTCCCTTGGACTGCAAGGAGATTCAACCAGTTAATCCTAATGGAAACCAATCCTGAATATTCATTGGAAGGACTGATGCTGAAGCTGAAACTCCAATACTTTGGCCACCTGATGAGAAGAATTGACTCATTGGAAAAGACCCTGATCCTGGGAAAGATTGAAGGCAGGAGGAGAAGGGGACGACAAAGGATGAGATGGTTAGATGGCATCACCAACTCGATGGACATGAGTTTGAGCAAGTTCCAGGGGTTGGTGATAGACAGGGAAGCCTGGCATGCTACAGTCCGTGGGGTCGCAAAGAGTCAGACATGACTGAGCAACTGAACTGAACTAAACCAACTCGTAAAGAAAACAGTTTGCCAAAGCACATACAGGGTTGAAAATGTTCAAGCATTATTCAAGTACATATACATCTTTTCACTCTCCTGTATTTATCAACACTATCAATGACACCATTGAAGCGATTGTATGTGGGTAACGAGGAATTAACACATAACTATTGTATAGTAGCTCAAATGTCAAAAATCTTCCAGATTGTGCTAGAAGCAGGGAAGTCAAGTAAAGAGCAAAGTGGACAGCAAGGACCTGGAAAGCCGCAGCTACTCTGCTTCTCCCCATGGTAACCATGTGGGAATCAGTCCAGCAAGGCCAGGGTTTTTAAGAAATGATGAAAATTCAAACCCGCTAAGAGATATCCCTTACATGTTAAATGTTGTTGAGAACTAACACAGAATTTTAAAAGGCATTGAGTTGATGAAACAAAACATCTGCAGGCCATCAAAAGTTCTCTAACACAGGCAGTATTCATAAGTGACACAGAAGTTAGAAACAAATATCCATACATACAGAGTATGAGAGGGCTTCCCTAGTGGCTCAGAGGTAAAGAATCTGCTTCCAACGCAGAGGCCACAGGAGATGCGGGTTCAGTCCCTTGGTAGAGAAGATCCTCTGGAGGATGGCATGGTAACCTTCTCCAGTATTCTTGCTTAGAGAATCCCATGGACAGAGGAGCCTGGTCAGCTACAGTCCATAGGGTCACAAAGAGTAGCACACGACTGAAGTAGCATGCACACATAGTATGACAACTTCCTAATTCAACTGTAGCCTCAGTAGTGCTTTTTATATATTCATCTTTGAGCACAGTGTCTTCCAGGAATATCTGAGTTACTGTTGAATCCTCACCACCTAGTACTCTGCTAGGCGTGTAGTTGAAGCACAATACATAATTGCTGAATGAATGATTGTATCAGGCTCCACTAGTGTCACAAATGAAATTCAAAATCACATTACTAGGTGAACAAGGCAAGCCAAAAAGAATTTTATATATATATATATATCATATATACACCAATATAGTATCATTAATTAAAGTTTAAAATATATAACATAATATTAAACATAGTCTATAGAATCATACATAGACAAACTGAGACAGTGTATTAACAAGCAGAGATATTACTTTGCTGATGTCACCATGCCCAAGTGCCCCTTGAAACTGAAAGTATTTGTCTACAGCAGCACCTCCAACTCAGTGGTTCTCAACTAGAGGCAGTTTTGCCTCCCACGGGACAATTGGCAACGTCTGCAAGCATTTTTGAATGTTATAACCCAGGGAAAGATACTACTGACATCTAGTGGGTAGAGATGCTTGCTCCTTGCAAGAAAAGCTATAACAAACCCAGAGAGCATATTAAAAAGTCAGAGACATTACTTTGCCAACAAAGGTCCATATAATCAAAACTATGGCTTCTCCAGTAGTCAGGTATGGATGTGAGAGTTGGACCGTAAAGAAGGCTGAGCACCGAAGAATTGTTTCTTTTGAACTGCAGTGTTGGAGAAAACTCTCAAGAGTGCCTTGGACAGTAAGGAGATCAAACCAGTCAATCCTAATGGAAATCAATCCTGAATATTCATTGGAAGGACTGATGCTGAAGCTCCAATAGTTTGGCCACCTTATGTGAAGAGTTGACTCATCGGAAAAGACCCTGATGCTGGGAAGGATTGAGGGCATGAGGAGTAGGGGACAAGAGGGGACGAGGTGGTTCAATGGCATCACTGGTTCAATGGACATGAGTTTGAGCAGGCTCCAGGAGATGGTGAAGGACAGGGAAGCCTGGTGTGCTGTAGTCCAGGGGTCACAAAGAGTCAGACATGACTGAGTGACTGAACAATAACAACAAATAGAATCATACAAATATAGAAAAAAGCTATAAAGATATGCACAGAAATGACCAAGACAAATTTAGTATAGTATAGTAGTTACCCCTTAAGAAAAGGATATCAGGATTGTGGAGGTATGCATAGAAGATTTTAACTATATTTGTAATTTTTCTTTCTCAACTTGGGTGATGGGTACATGATGTCAGTCACATTCTTAACTTTTGTAATTACTTACATACTTCATAAAATTATTTAAATGAAATTTGTGTTTTGGAGTAATTTTAGACTTACAGAAACGTTGCAAAGATAGTACAGAAAGTTCCCATACACCCTTTACCTAGTTCTCCTCATCTTACATTAGTTAACATCTTATATTAGTACGATACATTTGAGAAAACAAAGCTGACATTGGTACATTACTAGTAACTAAACTTCAGACTTTATTTGCCTTTCACCAGTTTATCCATATCTGCTCAAGGATGTGATCCAGGGGAACGTGTCACATTTAGTTGTTTTGTCTCCCCATTCTTTTCTGATCTGTGACAGTTTCTCAGTCTTCCCTTATTTTTCATGAACCTGACAGTCTAATGCTGCTAGACAAAGATACTGAAATGTCCCCTACTCTGGCCTTTTCTGTTGTTTTTCTTATATTCATATTGGAGTTACAGATTTTTAAGAAGAAATGACAGGAGTGAAGTGCCCTTCTCATCACATCACATCAAGGGCACATGTTATTCACATGACAGCACTGTTGATGTTGACTTTTATCACTTAGCTAAGATAGTGCTTGCCAGGATACTCCACTGTAAAGTTACTATTTTCCCCTTACTTTATTCTTAGAAAATGAGTCACTAAGTCTAGCTCACCCTCAAGGGGAAAGAGTGTGGGAGGGAAAGGGAAGAGCAAAATTAATCTCTACCCCCTGTAGAGGAGTAGGCAATGATTTTTTTGAAAAAGAAAATTGAGTGCAGCATAGAGAGAACATAAAAAAGTGAGAACAATTATACTCCCAGAAACATCCAAGGCTTTTCTGTGATGTGTGGAGACAACACTGTATCCTCCTACAAGGCACTATAGAGATCACGTGTGTTCAGTCGTGTCCGACTCTTTGAGGCCCAATGGACTGTAGCCCCCCAGGCTTCTCTACCCATGGAATTTTCCAGGCAAGAACACTGGGGTGGCATGCCAGTTCATTCTCCAGAGGATCTTCCCAACCAGGGATTGAACCCACATCTCTTGCATTGCCTGTATTAGCAGGCAGATTTTTTACTACTAGCATCACCTGGGAAGTCCAACAGTATCTCCTATTCTTAAGACAAATACATGTGCATATTCAAAACGTCAAAACCGTCTCTTCTGTGAGTATTTCTTCCATTCAAAGAGTAACCAAATCTTCTAACAAATAACCGTACTCTAAGCATAGATACTAATACCTCCTTTAATAGAAATGAGTGGTGGTTCTATTTTTAAAAGGAAAATCGTCCCCACAAGCATTCAACTACCTATTGTACAGAAGAGACTAGACTGGCACTGTGAAAATTTTCTTCTAACATATGGACTATGTTAAATACCTGCCCACCAAGGATGCTACAATCTGGGATAGGGGAAGAGGGCTTAGGCAGCTTGAACATAAGTGTCCACATAACAACAGCAAAGTCGCACTGGGAGAAGTATTAGTTCAGTGCTGTATGGACTTGGATGAGAAAAAGATAGCTTCAACTTAGAGGTAACTAGTGAGACTGTGCTAACTGTCTCTAGGATATTCTCTTTGTCTCTTTTCAGAGAGGCACAATATTTGAAATCTGAGGTCTTGATCAATTTAAATGTTAGGTTCTACAATAGAACATACCCATAAGGAAGAAAATCAGCATTACTTTAGATATAATCAATACTGGAGTACAGAGGTAAAAAACAGAAAACTAAAAAATGAATCCCAGGAAAGCGACAAAGATTAATATCTTCACTGCATCAGTCTACTACTCAAAAAACACTGAAATGACTCTCATTTGTTGACATATCAATCCTTTCCTCTCTATACTGTCATCCTGCCTATTTAACTTATACGCAGAGTACACCATGAGAAACGCTGGTCTAGAAGGAGCACACGCTGGAATCAAGATTGCCAGGAGAAATATCAATAACCTCAGATATGCGAATGACACCACCCTTACGGCAGAAAGTGAAGAAGAACTAAAGAGCCTCTTGATGGAAGTGAAAGAAGAGAGTGAAAAAATTGACTTAAAGCTCAACATCACTTCATGGCAAATAGATGGGGAAACAGTGGCTGACTGTATTTTGGGGGGCTCCAAAATCTTTGCAGATGGTGACAGCACCCATGAAATTAAAAGAAGCTTACTCCTTGAAAGGAAAGTTATGATCAACCTAGACAGCATATTAAAAAGCAGAGACATTACTTTGTCAACAAAGGTCCATCTAGCCAAGGCTATGGTTTTTCCAGTGGTCATGTATAGATGTGAGAGTTGCACTATAAAGAAAGCTGAGCGGGGAAGAATCGATGCTTTTGAACTGTGTTGTTGGAGAAGACTCTTGAGAGTCCTTTGGACTGCAAGGAGATACAACCAGTCCATCCTAAAGGAGATCAGTCCTGGGTGTTCACTGGAAGGACTGATGCTGAAGCTGAAACTCCAATACTTTGGCCACTTGATGTGAAGAGCTGACTCATTTGAAAAGACCCTTATGCTGGGAAAGATTGAAGGCAGGAGGAGAAGGGGACTAAAGAGGATGAGATGGTTGGATGGCTTCACTGACTCAATGGACATGAGTTTGGGTGAACTCTGGGAGTTGGTGATGGACAGGGAAGCATGGCATGCTGCAGTTCATGGGGTCACAGAGTCGGACACGACTGAGTGACTGAACTTTACTGAAAAATCCTCTCCTCAGCCCTGTGCCAACTTGTATTATCAGAGATTTCTCATCTCATATCTCACCAGTTTCAACATGACTCAGCTGCTTCTACTAAGTCAACTGCTTATTCAACTTTGCTCACAGTTTCAAGATGGAGCCTCCAAGGCCTATATATTAGCCAGGATCCTTTTCAGTAACAAACATTTATGTCTATTTCATATAAACTCAAGCAGAAAGAGCCAGAGAGAGTGAAAAGAGGGATGTGGTTACCATAACTACCATACCATATGTTATGTGCCTAACATAACTGAAAATTACAAATATTTATTATATATCTAATAAGTGAGATATTATATTTAAAAACACTGGAATAATTTAGGAATGACATGTTGCCTCATCAAATAACTATACCTTAGTGGAATTACATATATAGCATAGCATGTTTATAACAGGACCTGTTCTTATTTCACTGGGCTTCCCTGATGGCTCAGATGATAAAGAATCTGCCTACAACACGGGAGATCTGGGTTCAATCCCTGGACTGGGAAGATCCCCTGGAGAAGGGGAAAGGCTACCCACTCCAGTATTCTGGCCTGGAGAATTTCATGGACTGTACAGTCCATGGGGTCACAAAGAGTCAGACACGACTGAGCAACTTTCACTTACTTTACTTTTTAACTGAAAATTCAAGGCAAGTCCAGGACCCTGACTTTGACTATTGGCTCTACGTTCTTTGCATGTTTCATTCTTAGGCACGCTCCCCACTTAGAGTGGCTCCTGCTGCTGCAGGGGCACATCTTCACAGCAAAGTAACCTCAGCAGAAAGACATCTTTGCCCAATTATTCCAGGCAAAGTCCCAAGATAGAATCTTATTGGACAGAAGAGACATATTTTTGAACTGATCATTGCAGTCAGGAGTGGAATATGCTAATTTTCTAGGCCTAGGTAGCAGGCACATTGAAACTATCAGGACTGAGACACAGAGGAATGGTGTTCTTCAGAGTAAAATATGTTTATTTCGATAATTATAAGAAGGCAGCATGAGCACCCAGTGGACAAAAATAGTTGTGTCTGTCTTATCCTGTCTGTCATTTCCCCAGGTAGAATTCACTCATTTTTCTTACTTCTGTGGGCTACTCACATCTCTGCTTTTCCCCATATTGTTTTCACATGTAATTTGTTACCTGCTCTGCCACTTGCAAGTTTTACTTATCTTTTAATAGCTTGTTTATGTGTCTCCTCTTTTGTTAAGCCTTTCATTAATGTTCCAGTCACATAATTGCTCTATGATTCCATAGATTATGTAATGGACATGTTCCTTCTATTTGTTATTTATTCCATTCTATCATATTAAGTTAATTTGTATAATACACATTATTTTAGGGCAGAAAAGGTTCCATACCCATCTTGGTTTTACCTATCTCAAAGCAAAGTGTCATACTCAAAGTCACTTAATAAACATTTACTGAATTAGAGACATTCAAATTTTCCCACCTCAAACTTTTTCTCCTATTAATTTTTTCTAACTTTGATCAACCATTTCTGACTCCCTCTCCACATTCATATAAGCTTTTGTGCTGTTGGCTTTCCCAGTCTCTTAAATTGCCCAGAATCTACTTTATCTTCACCAGTGGTTTCAGCTTTATCCCAGTTCCTAGGAAATATACATCTCTGCTGAGTTGAGATGGAGGAATTTAAAGCATTCCAATCAAATACTAGAGAATTGCATTAACTAGAAGAGTTCCTCCTCTGACCAAGCTTCTGCTTTAGAGAACTACCTATTTCCTCCAGAACTGATTCTGTATATAATCTGTGAGATAAGGGATTGGCATGTATATTAGAGCAAAATTTTAGAGGCAAAAGATTTGTGAACTCAAACAAACTACTTAATATGAGTCTTGCTTGTTCATCTGTGAAACAGTTATTTTTTAAATACTTAACTTTTCACAAGGATAAAACAGAATAACAAACATAAACAGCCTAGCATAACATCTCATATATAGAAAGCAATAAATGTTACCAGTCTGTGCTAAAAGGTCAATGGAGCAGCTAAGCTGTCTCCTCTTTCCTCTACAAAATCTTCCCATCAAGGAATCTTGCAAGGATACGCGCACATGCATGACCAAAAATCGTATTAGATAGTTGAAAATTTAGTTGCTACAATCCTCCTGGAAATACCAATAGAGCCAAATTTCTTCTTCAGAAACCAACCCAAGTGCAAGTCAATTCCTTAAACTGATCGATCCTATATCTGCCTTCATTATCCTAAAAATCTGACATACCAAGTCCTAAGAATTTACAGATAGCCCACTTTTATCCTGTTGTCTAAAACCTTCATAACTGTTTTTTTCTAAGTCTCATACAAGGGATTCATATATTACTCATATCGATGCCCTGCTCAGATCATAAACAGAATTATATAAACCAATGAATGCTCAGCTCCATAACCAGGATCCACATAAAGAAGTATAGAGACTTCCCTAAATATTCTTGGGGAATATAAAAACATAAATAAATAAATATTAGGGTATTAAGGAGACAGGGGGAGAAACGCAAGAAATCATCATATCATGACTTCTCACTTCTCATGGTAAAACACAGTTTTAAAAGAAAAAATCAAAGAGCTACTATTATCTATTATTCCCAGAAAAAAAAAAAAAAAAAAAACCCTTCCTTCCAAAGAGTGCAATACAGAAAAGGGATAAAAGAATAACTTTAAAGCGGATAAATCTGACAAACACCTCCTGAGCCAAGTAATATGACCAATAATGTCTTGATGATCACATAGATCCTTAATATGCATTATAAGAATGATCTTTTTACTGGCCTTTGTGGTCTTAGTCTCGAAATGCATAACCAGTCTAATCAAGAGAAAACATCAGACAAACTCCAATGGAGGTACAGTCTACAAAATACCTAACCAGTAGGTATTTTCAAAACTGTCAAGGTCATAAAAAACCAAGGATGTCTGAGAAACTATCACTGTCCAGAGGAGCCTAAAGACACATAAAAATTGAATGTAGTGTGGTATCCCAGCTACATGGAATCCTGTAACAGATAAAAGTCATTAAATAAAAGCTAAGTATGAAGTTTTTAGTTAAGGTGTTTACATTGGTTCACTAGTTGTGACAAATGTACCATAATAATGCAATAAATATTAAAAAGGGAAATTGAGGGTGGGGTATATGGGAACTGTCTGGACTTTCTTCACAACTCTTTGGCAATTTAAAACTATTCTAAAACAGGGAGTGTATTTCTTTAATTTTCCTATTGAATTTTAAGAAAAACAGATAAAAATAAATTCTTACCTAGACAGTTGGAGTAGAACTATAGAATACCAAAGGTAAAAAGAAGGTCTTAAAAGCAGCCAGAGAAAAAAGACAGATAAATTAAAAGAAATATCAGCTTACTTTTCATCAGCACAATGAAAGCCAGAAGAAAACAGAAAATAATATTTTCAAAGTGCTCAGAGAAAACAACTTCAACTTAGAGAAATATACCTAGAACATTTTTCTTTAAAAAAAAAATAGCTATTTTTAGAGAGACTAAGATGAGAAAGTTTACCATCTACAGACCCACACTAAAGGATATTTTAAAGGACATTTATTGAGTAGAGATGCAAGAAAAAACGACAAGCAAAGAAAATTTAAATATGGATAAATTAAATATGGAAAATCAATGACTACCAAAAAACAATAATAAAGATACCTAATTTCATTATTTTGAAAAATACTGAAACTAAACTTCATATAATGGAGAGGGGAAGAGATAACTACACTGAATTTTTCTGAGGTCCTCTGGGCATTAATGAAGAGAGCAAATATATTGTTTAACTTTCAACTTAAATTATATATCTACATCCATATTACAAGGACAATCATTAAAAGAATAGAATTTATGACCTCCAAACTAGTGAAAGGGGAAATTCTAAATGAAAAAAAAAAAATGTTAGTATTCTAAAGGAATACAAGAAGAGAAACGAAAAGAAGTGTAAGCAAGGTAAAATGGATCAATATAAAATGGTAAAAACAAGTTGTAATATATTAGTCATTATTCAGAGAAGGCAAATGGCACCCCACTCCAGTACTCTTGCCTGGAAAATCCCATGGACAAAGAAGCCTGGTAGGCTGCAGTCCATGGGGTCGCTAAGAGTCGGGCACGACTGAGCGACTTCACTTTCACTTTTCACTTTCATTCATTGGAGAAGGAAATGGCAACCCACTCCAGTGTTCTTGCCTGGAGAATCCCAGGGACAAAGGAGCCTAGTGGGCTGCCGTCTATGGAGTCTCACAGAGTTGGACATGACTGAAGCGACTTAGCACTTAGCAGCAGCAGTCATTATTAACAGTAATTAGTTAACTCATTGGATAAAAGACAATATTCAGATTGAATCAAAAATAATAACAAAATATAGCTGCACTAAATTCTTAAGAGACACACACTAAACACAAAGTCATGGAAAAGTTGCAAGTATGATGTAAAAATATAACAGGTCTCTTAGACCCAAGATTGACTTGAAGGACTCACAGGACTCAGCATAGTTATAACTCAGTAGTCATAACCATGGTTAAAATTTATTACATTAAAAGGAAATAAAGCAAAATCAGCAAAGGGAAGTCCTGAGAATACCAGGAGCATGTTTCCAGGAGTCCTCTCCAGACATGCTTAGTTCCCTAAGCATTTGTGAAATGTTGTCTACTACACAATATTATTAAAGATTCAGTGCCCAAGAATATACAACAGAGAAAAAATAGTCTCTTCGATAAGTGGTGCTGGGAAAACTGGACAGCTACATGTAATAGAATGAAATTAGAATACTTTCTAACACCATAAACAAAAATAAAAAATAAACTCAAAATGGATTAAAGACCTAAATTTAAGACCAGAAATTATAAAACTCTTACAGGAAAACATAGGAAGAACATTCTTTCATATAAATCCAGCAAGATCCTCTATGACCCACCTCCTAGAGTAATGGAAATAAAAATAAAAATAAACAAATGGGACCTAATTAAACTTAAAAGCTTTTTCACAGAGAAGGAAACTATAAACAAGGTGAAAAGACAGCCCTCAGAAAGGGAGAAAATAATAGCAAATGAAACAACTGACAAAGGATTAATCACCAAAATATACAAGTGGCTCATGCAACTCAATACCAGGAAAACAAACAACCCAATCAAAAGTGGGCAGAAGACCTAAGCAGACATTTCTTCAAAGAAGACATATAGATGGCTAATAAACAATGAAAAGATATTCAACATAGCTCATTATTAGAGAAACTCAAATCAAAACTGCCATAAGGAATCACCTTACATCAGTCAGAATGGCCACCACCAAAAAATATACAAACAATAAATGCTTTAGAGGGTATGGAGAAAAGGAAACCCTCTAGGACTACTGGTGAGAATGTAAACTGATACAACCACTATGGAGAACAGTATGAAGAGTCCTTAAAAAACTAAGAATAAAGCTATCATGTGACCCAATAATCCCACCACTGGGCATAAATCCTGAGGAAATCATAACTGAAAATGACACACGTACCCTAATCAATTTTGAACTGTGGTGTTGGAGAAGACTCTTGAGAGTCCCTTGGACTGCAAGGAGATCCAATCAGTGCATACTAAAGGAGATCAGTCCTGGGTATTCATTGGGAGGACTGATGTTAAAGCTGAAACTCCAATACATTGGGCACCTGATGTGAAGAGCTGACTCATTTGAAAAGACCCTGATGCTGGGCAAGATTGAAGGCGGGAAGAAAAGGGGATGACAGAGGATGAGACGGTTGGATGGCATCACTGACACAATGGACATGGGTTTGGGTGGACTCCAGGAGTTGGTAATGGACAGGGAGGCCTGGCGTGATGCGGTTCATGGGGTCACAAAGAGTCGGACATGACTGAGCGACTTAACTGAACTGAACCCTAATCACAGCATTAATTACAATAGCAAGGACATGAAAGCAACCTAGATGTCTATCAACAGGTGAACAAATAAAGAAGTTGTGGTATATATATACAAGGGAATATCACTCAGTCATAAAAGGGAACACATTTGAGTTGGTTCTAATGAGGTGGATGAACCTAGAGCCTATTATACAGAAGGAAGTAAATCAGAGAAAAACAAATGTTGTATATTGGCACATATATATGGAATCTAGAAAGATAATACTGATGAACCTCTTTGCAAGGCAGCAGTGAAGATGCAGACATAGAGTACAGAGTGTGGACACACTGGGGGAAAGAGAGGCTGGGACTAATGGAAGGAGTAGCATTGAAACATATGCATTACCATATGTAAAGTGAGCTAGCCCGTGGAAATTTGCTGTACGATGCAGGGAGCTCAAATTTGGTGCTCTGAGGAAACCTAGAGGGGTGGGCTGGGGTGGCGGTGGGAGGTTGGAAGGAAGTTCAAGAGGAAGGGGACATATGTATATACCTACAGCTGACTCATGTTGACATATGGCAGAAACCAACACAATATTGTAAAGCAATTATCCTCCATTTAAAAATAAATACACTAAAAGCAAAAAAGCAAAAAAAAAAAAAAGATTCAGTGCCCAGAGATTTAATTAGGGGTGGTATGACCAAACATCTCAAATCTTGATCCATAGAGTCAACAAAATTCCAACCAAATATCTACATAGATTTTTTTCATTGCATTTGACAATCTGATTCTAAAACGTATTCAGAATATCAAAACATCAAGGATAACCTAAACATTCCAGAAAAAAGAAGAACACAGTAAAGGAATTTGTTTTACTAGATACGTAGAATTATGTAAAACCTATTGCAATTATAACATAGTACTATTGGCATTGAAATAGACAAATTAACCAATAATGGATCAGAACACAGAGTCCAGAAAGAGTACCAACATAAGAAACTGTGATTTGAGATAGAGCTGATTTCACAGGATAATCACTTGAATAAATGCCACTGGACTAGTTGGCTGTCATATGAAAAATTTTTTAAATGAATTTAATTACTGCCCCCCATTGGGCTTCCTTGCAGATGGTGACTATAGCCATGAAATTAAAAGACACTTACTCCGTGGAAGGAAAGTTACAACCAACCTAGACAGCATATTAAAAAGCAGAGACATTACTTTGTCAACAAAGTCTAGTCAAGACTACATTTTTTTCCAATGGTCATGTATGGATGTGAGAGTTGCACTATAAAGAAAGCTGAGCGGGGAAGAATCGATGCTTTTGAACTGTGTTGTTGGAGAAGACTCTTGAGAGTCCTTTGGACTGCAAGGAGATCCAACCAGTCGATCCTAAAGGAAATCAGTCCTGGGTGTTCATTGGAAGGACTGATGTTGAAGTTGAAACTCCAATACTTTGGCCACCTGATGCGAAGAGCTGACTCATTTGAAATGACCCTGATGTTGGGAAAGATTGAAGGCAGGAGGAGAAGGAGACAACAGAGGATGAGTTGGTTAGATGGCATCACTGACTCAATGGACATGAGTTTGGGTAAACTCCGGGAGTTGGTGATGGACAAGGAGACCTGGCATGCTGCGGTTCATGGGGTTGCATAGTTGGCCATGACTGAATGACTGAACTGAACTGAACTGGGCTTCCTAGGTGGCGCAGTGGTAAAGAACCCACCTGCCAGTGCAAGAGACCTGGGTTCTATCTCTGGGCCATGAAGATCCCTTGGAGCAGAAATGGCAACTCACTCCAGTATCCTTGCCTGGAAAAATTCCATGGACAGTGGAGTCTGGTGGGCTACAGTCCATAGGGTTGCAAAGCATCAGACACAGGTGAGCATGCACGCAATGCAATGCCCCACTAAACACAAATAAGTTCCAGATTGATTAACTACTTAAATTTGGAAGACAAAGCTTTAAACCATTTAGAAGAACATAAATCCCGGACAAGCCCATTTCCCCTTGGGCTTCCCTGGTGGCTCAGATGGTAAAGCATCTGCTCACAATGTGGGAGGACCCAGGTTTCATCCCTGGGTCAGGAACATGCCCTGGAGAAGGAAATGGCAACCCACTCCAGTACTCTTGCCTGGTAAATTCCATGGACTGAGGAGCCTGGTAGGCTACAGTCCATGGGGTCGCAAAGAGTTGAACACGACTGAGGGACTTCACTTTCACTTTCAAAGAATGTATAACAGAGAGAGAGAGTAGGAAAGAATTTCTTATATAATATGCAAAGAGTACAATTCATAAAAGAAAAGTTAACCTTCCATGGTAAAATCAAAGACTACAAGCATCAAAATATACTTTAAAGACTCTAAAATGTTAACCAAGAATAAATGGGGAAATATTGCACAATATTTAACCAACAAAATACTAGCAACCAAGGGGGGGAAAGTCTCCTTTGAATAAATATAAAATCTCACAAAAAAAAAAAAACTTGCCAAAGGCACAAATAGGAATGTAAAAGGAAAAGTAGTTACCACTGGGGAGAAGGAAGAGAGATGGACTGTGGAGACATGCAACAGGGCTTCAAAGAATGAAATGTTCTAATGTTCTGGAAATAGTGGGAAAACTTGGTACTAACTAGAAAGAAGCAAAAATACCTCAGTGTCTGTAAAAGTCTGAAGCCAGTAAAGAGAGACAGGGAATAAAGTCTGAAAGAGAGGCAGGGGGATGACCATTCAAAGCCTTGTAAGCCCAAGGAAGGGTTAAAATGTTATTCTGAGCATAATAGTGATTCCCAGGTGGCTTCCTCTTCATGGATCACAGACT
This sequence comes from Budorcas taxicolor, assembly GCF_023091745.1. Lineage (NCBI taxonomy): Eukaryota > Metazoa > Chordata > Mammalia > Artiodactyla > Bovidae > Budorcas > Budorcas taxicolor. The sequence continues at coordinate 43,898,682 of NC_068918.1, forward strand.
TGTTCAGGTGAAGGAGCTTGCATAATTCAGTGAAGCTATGAGCGATACAGAGCAGGGCCTCTCAAGATGGACAGGTCATAGCTGATAGCTCTAGTTATAACAAAACATGGTCCACTGGAAGAGGGAATGGCAAACTACTCCAGTATTCTTGCCATGAGAACTCTATGAACAATAAGAAAAGAAAAAAAAGATATGGCACCAGAAGATGAGCCCCCAGGTCAGAAGGTATCCAATATGCTACTGGGGAAGAGCAGAAGGCAACTACTAATAGCTCAAGGAAGAAAAAAAAGGTTTCCCTCATGGATCAGGTGGTAAAGAATCTGCCTGCAACGCAAGAGAACCAGGTTCAATCCCTGGGTTGGGAAGATCCTCTGGAGAAGGGAATGGCTACTTACTCCAGTACTCTTTTCAGGAGAATTCTATGGATGGAGGAACATGGTGGGCTCCATCAATGGGGTCACAAAGAGTCAGACATAACTGAGCAACAAACACACACCAAAAAGAATGAGGAGGCTGGGCCAAAGCGGAAACAATGCTAGGTTGTAGATGACTGTGGTGATGAAAGTAAAGTCTGAGGCTGTAAAGAACAATACTGCATGAGAACCTGGAATATTAGATCCATAAATCAAGGTTAACTAGATGTAGCCAAGCAGGAGATGACAAGAGTGAACATCAACATCTTAGGAATCAGTGAACTAAAATGGATGCAAATGGGCAAATTTAATTCAGATGACCATTGTATCCAAGGGGCAAGACTCCTTTAGAAGAAATAAAGTAGCCATCATAGTCAACAAAAGAGTCCAAAATGCAGTACTTGGGTGCAATCTCAAAAACAACAGAATGATCTCGGTTCATTTCCAAGGCAAACAATTCAACATCACAGTAATCCAAGTCTATTTCCCAACTACTAATGCTGAAGAAGTTGAAGTTGATCAGTACTATGATAGTTTACAAGACTTATAGAACTAACATTCAAAAGGTGTCCTTTTCATCATAGGGCATTGGAATGCAAAAGCAGGAAGTCCAGGTATTCCTGGAATAACTGGCATATTTAACCTTGGAGTAAAAATGAAAGAAGGCAAAGGCTAACAGAGTTTTGTCAAGAGAACACACTGGTCATAGCAAACAGCCTCTTCCAACAACACAGGAGACGACTCTACACATGAACATCACTAGATGGTCAACACTGAAATCAGACTGATTGTATTCTTTGCAGCTGAAGATGGAGAAGCTCTATACAGTCAGCAAAAACAAGACTGGGAGCTGACTGTGGCTCAGATCATGAACTTCTTATTGCCATTTTCAGACTTAAATTGAAGAAAGTAGGGAAAACCACTAGACTATTCAGGTATGATATAAATCAAATTCCTATGATTATACAGTGGAGGTCACAAACAGATTCAAGGGATTAGATCTGGTAGAGAGAGTTTCTGAAGAACTATAGATGGAGATTCATAACACTGTACAGGAAGTGATGACCAAAACCATCCCAAAGAAAAAGAAATGCACAAACGTAAGGTGGTTGTCTGAGGAGGCTTTACCAACAGCTGAGAAAAGAAGAGAAGTGAAAGGCAAGGGAGAAAGGGAAAGACATACCCATCTGAATGCAGAGTTCCAAATAATAACAAGGAGAGATAAGAAAGCCTTCTTAGGTGAACAATGCAAAGAAACAGAGGAAAACAACAGAATGGGAAAGACTAGAGATCTCTTCAAGAAAATTGGAAATACCAAGGGAACATTTCATCCAAAGATAGGCACAATTAAAGGACAGAAACAGCAAGGACCTAACAGAAGCAGAAGAGATTAAGAATACATGGCAAGAATACACAGAAGAACTATACAAGTCTAACTAAAAAGTCTAACTGATCCGGATAACCATGATGTTATGGTCACTCACCTAGAACCAGACATCCCAGAGTGTGTAGTCAAGTGGTCCTTAGGAACCATCACTACAAACAAAGCTAGTGGAGGTGACAAAATTTCAGCTGAGCTATTTCAAATACTAAAAGATGACTCTAGTAAAGTGCTGCCCTCAATAAGTCAGCAAATTTGGAAAACTCAGCAGTGACCACAGGACTGAAAAAGATCAGTTTTCATCCAATCCCAAAGAAAGGCAATGCATAAGAATGTTCAAACTACCATACAATTGGGCTTATTTCACATGCTAGGAAGATAATGCTCAAAATCCTTAAAGGTAAGCTTCAGCAGTACATGAACTAAAAATTTCCAGATGTACAAGCTGGGTTTAGATAAGGCACTGGAACCAGAGATCAAACTGCCAACATTTGTTGGAACATAGAGAAAGCCAAGGGATATCCAAAAAAAATCTACTTCTATTTTATTGACTATGCTAAAGCATTTGACTGTGTGGATCACAACAAACTGTGAAAAATCTTAAAGAGATGGGAATATCAGTCTACCTTACTTGTCTCCTGACAAATCTGTATGTAGGTCAAGAAGCAACAGTTAGAACTTGGACATGGAATGACAACCTGATTCAAAATTGGAAAAGGAGTACGACAAGGCTGTACACTGTCACCCCACTTATTTAACTTATATGCAGAGTACATCATGCGAAATGCTGGGCTGGATGAATCACAAGCTGGAATCTAGATTTCCAGGAGAAATATCAACAACATCAGATATGTAGATGACACCACTCATATAGCAGAAAGTAAAGAGGGACTGAAGAGCCTCTTGTTGAGGGTGAAGGAGGAGAGTGAAAAAGCTGGATTAAAACTCAACATTTAAAAAACTAAGATCCTGGCATCCAGTCCTAACACTTCATGCAAAAAATGGGGAAAAAATGGAAACAGTGACAGATTTTCTTTTCTTGGGCTCTGAAATTACTGTGGACAGTGACCACAGCCATGAAATTAAAAGACACTTGCTCCTTGGAAGAAAAGCTATGACAATCCTAGACAGCATATTAAAAAGCAGGGACATCACTTTGCCAACAAAGGTCCATATAGTCAAAGCAATGGTTTTTCCAGTAGTCATTCATGGATGTGAGAATTGAACCATAAAGAAGGCTGATCACCAAAGAACTGATGCTCTTGAAATGTGGTGTTGGAGAAGACTCTTGAGAGTCCCTTGGACAGCAAGGAGATCAAATAAATCAACCATAAAGCAAATCAACCCTGTGTTTTCATTGAAAGAATTGATGCTGAAGCTGAAGCTCCAATACTTTGGCCACCTAATGTGAACAGCCAACTCACTGGAAAAGACTCTGATGCTGAGAAAGATTAAAGGCAAAGGAGAAGGAGGAGGCAGAGGATGAGATGGTTATATAGCATCACTGACTCAATGGACATGAATTTGAGCGAACTCCAGGAGATAGTAAAGGACAGGGAATCCTGGCATGCTGCAGTCCATGGGGTCACAAAGAATCAGACACAACTTTGACAGGTTGTTCAGTGGTAAAGAATCCACCTGCCAGGAGATGTGGGTCAATCCCTGGGTTGGGAAGGTCCCCTGGAGAAGGAAATGGCAACCCACTCCAGCACTCTTGCCTGGAAAATCCCATGGATAGAAGAACCTGGGCAACTACAGTTCAAGGAGTTACAAAAGAGTCAGACACAACTTAGCACCTAAACACAGAGTGGACTCTGGAGGCCAGTTAGGATGATGCTTTAGTAATACTGGCAGGAGATAAAAGTGTCTTGGACAAGAGTAATAGTAGAGGTAGTGAAAAGTGGTCAAATGTAGGGATTTGTTTGAAGGTAGAAAACTTGTTGATTAGGAGATTTATGCCAAAATTGAATATGCCAAAGTTCAAAGATATCTTTGTGGTTCTGAGCAAAACAATTGGATGAATGTGTGTATCATTTATTAATATGAAGAAGACTAGAGGAAGAGCAAGTTTAAGAACAGGTGGAATTCAAAAATTCTACTTAAGAAATGCCACCCTAAGGCACCTGTTAGACAATTCAGTGGAGAGGTTATGTGCGCAGTTGGATATATGTGTAGATCTGAGAGGGAGGTCAGGACATATGCCACATTTCACTGATACTATGATATACTGGTTTTCATATTTTAATTGAAATTAGGGCATGCCTTCCAATCAATGTTATCTTACAACTCATTGTAACACATATTTGGTAACATACATTTTCTTTCTTTGTAGTATATAAAATAATGATTTATCTTATAATCAATAGGAATTTAGATTCTTTAAATTATATAGTATTTGAGAGACATAAAAATATTGAAGGCATTAAGGCCATGAAACTGTGAGATCACACAGGAAGTAAATACAGGTAGACAAGGGAAAGGTAGTAGAATGAGCCCAGGACATCTATAGGCCGAGAAAAGGAGGCAAGGCTGGTAAAGGAGAATAAAAAGAATGGCCAGTGAATTAAGAAAAATATGTCAGGAGTCAGTAGTGTCTTGAAAATAATGAAATTATTTCAAAAAGGAGAGAGAGAGAGTGGTCTGCTGTGTCAGATCCTGTGAAGAAGATAAAAGACAACGAAGGGTGAGAAAAAAGAAGAATGAGACACTAGTTCTCGAACCAGGAGTGGTTCAGAAGAAGGACAGGGACAAAAGCCTGAAAGCAAAAAGAATCAAATGATGAGTTTAAATCCTTTAGCACATTTACTGCTTTGTTTTTGTTTTTATTATCCCGACTAGAAAGAGTGTATTCCTTAAGGCAGGGATCTAAGTTTTATTTGTTTGTTTATAGTCTAAGGCCCTAAAATAGTGTCAGATGCTCCAACAATATTTGTTAAATTGAACTTACTCTTTTCCTGAGTTTTGGTATAAAATAGAGCAGAGAAATGTAGCAATAGCTTGATTTGATGGTCTTTTATATAAAGAATGAGTGGCATTCTCATAGCTTTTTATCACAGAACACAAACCAGCAAATAGAAGCTATTGTAGGACATATTTGAGCTCAAAATAAGAAAAAACTACTTGTTTCTTAAAATATCCCAACACAAGAAGAGGTTGCCTTTTTGCAGAGGGTAGTGAGTATATTGTTACTGACTCAAACAGATAAAAAGCTATAAAATAGTACCAGAGGATGCTGGATTTTTAGAGAAGATAAGCGAATGATTGGACAAAAGTTGAACTGAAGTGCCTCCTAACTTTAAACATTTTCTTTTCAGAGTCACTGCTATTTTTAAAGTCCAGATTCATCTCAACCTCTCACTTGGGACATTCTGAGCCATTCTGAGCATTCTCTGTTGGGGAATGCAAATGTTTAAATTTAAATCAGAGCAAAATATAATTTTAAAGGTAACCTTGCCATGAAAAATAATTTAAGCGTTTCAACATCAATTTTAATTATTTATGCTCAATTGCACCATTGCATTAACACACATAATTGAGTGTTCCCTTAAATTAAAAACTTTTTTAAAGAATGAAAGGGCCATTCAGTTGCATTCAGAGATTGTACAGTTGCACCTGCTTGTAATATATCTCAGCCTTTATTGCAGGAGTCTCATAACTGTTTCAGAGACAAATCAATTATATTACCAAAAACTTTTGTTACTACTCCAATAGTACTTTGAGTTAGTGGCAAAATCCCAGAACTGAACTTCAGTACTAATCAACTTAATCCTGTGTCTGAAGCAGTCAAAATAATTTCAGTGAGCTATTCATTAAATGTTGAATGTCTTGATATATCTCATAAGTTTTTACCTAAACATTACTAAATAACATAAAATAACATTAGTTTTCTAAGATATGATTTAAACAAAATGAAACTTTTATTATTAATGTAAAGCACAGTACAAGTTGTCAAATTGTCCTTGGATTCTGAAATATGTACTGCATAGCATGTTGTAGACAATCTGCTCAGAAATTCTTCTGCTGAATTTTTCTCTGCAGGCTGGCTACAGAGCCAGGAATAGGTTAATGAAATGCATGCATGGAATAAAAAACAAATTATAAGTGGTAATTCAGCCACTAAACCTTCACAAGGCTGGGGGGAAATAGGAAAATAAAGCTAATCTTATTTCATTTTTCTTTACATACTCAAAATGTCACCTCATAAATCCCATTTTCTGTTTCCATAAAGAATATATGTTAGAACCATTGTTTATTAAAAGTTCTGCTGCCATATGGATAACTTAAAAAAAATCTTCCCCCAAACCTGTACTATGTGCAAATATTCAGCAATTTTACATTCATGGTCTAAAATTTTAATTTAAATTCCCTTCATTTCCTCACAAATCAACACAGTGCACTATGTAAAGGAACTATGTAAATATCAGGACCTTGAACTTTGGTACAAGAACTTCTCTCAAAATATATTTATATGAACCAAAAACAATACAGAAAATTTTCCCACAAAATCATGCTTCTAGCTAAGAGTACAGTATTTTGCTTTTAGCATGTCTTTGAAAGCTCATAAATTGGCTTTAGATTATTAGCCTAACAGATTCAATAATGTAATATAAAATGTGAAAGTGCCTTAAAAAAACAAATATGGGACACCATATACAAGTCCCTATCATTAAAACATCTTGGGAATAGTAGAAAGTAACACAACATTATGAAGCAACTATAATAAAAAATTAATTTTAAAATAATATTGGGATATGTAAAAAAATAAAGTATATCATTATAATTTTAAATATACAAACAACAACATCAGGATACCTAAATACAATACACATTCAAATGAATACAAAAAGACAAGATACATATAAAGATAAGAAAAACTGCAGTGTGATTTTAACAAATGTACTTTTTATTTAGAACAAAATAGAACTCAGAAAAAAACTGAAATAATCAATACCAAATTCTACAGAAATATAATAAAGACCTAAATAACTAAAAACAAATTAAAATCTAAAAAGAACCAACATATACTCATGTTCGTCTTTAAAAATATATGTCATTTTCTGTTCCTAGTAGCTTATTGAATAAAACTCATGAAGCCTCTGCATACTGTCTTTTATTTTCATCTTAAGTTTTAAGAATATAAGAAAAATGTGATGCCACTAAATTTTTCATCTGAATTTTGCAAAGGGCTTCTGTTTTTTGATCTAATAATGATAGATCAGATCCTGTTTTAGTATCTATTTAAAAATTCAGATAGAATCAACTCAGAAAATATAATTAATTTCTTAAAAACCATGCTAGCACTTTCAAATTTTACCTCCTAATATTTACATTATAAAGTGTAAGCTCTTTAATATGCACAAATACCAACAAAAAACATAAGCCTTTGAAAAACTCTTGGTTGTGTCAGATTTCTTGAGAGTCTTTCACAGAGGGCTCCAGGTTCCTATCATGGAGTGTAACAGCGGTTTAGTTGCAAGAACTGTAATGCTAGCATTCTTAGAACTTAGTGAAAGACAATGTCCATTTTGTAGGAAAACATTTCATTAATTTTTGTTTATATATTAAATAATTATTCTGCTTAAAGTCAAAAAGATTTATTTTTAAATTTCTGAGGATAGGAGAATAGCAGGTTTGTAGATCATTTAGAAATATATATATATATTTTATCACAATCCACATTAACGGCCTTTTGGAGAGTTAATTTAAAATTTCCTACTGTGCTGTTAAGCACCTTCATATTAAGAAGCAAATGCATATAAAGAAAAGAAGCAGTCCACAGCTGCAGTTAAAGTATTCTTTGGTTGCTGTACTGTTGCAAATATAGCTTATATAAAGGGTTTCAAAAAATAGGAACTTGAATTCTAAAGATAGGCCAAAGGTCACTTATTCTTAGGTGTAAACCTAACTCAAATTCTAAGAAAAGGCTAAAGACCATTTCTACCTGTAAGCCATCATTGAAACCTGATTTCTCATTTGTACAGAAGAAAAAGACTTTTTGAAATATTGCTTTTGAGTTCATCATTTCTAATCAGGACCATTCTAAGTTTGGGGGTTAAGGAAGTAGACACCATAATGAAGAATGGAAAAAACTGCTCATCTGATTTCTTAGCCCCTGATATTTTTGTTTGTGTTTGGTCCCTGGTATTTGAGACTTGAATCTTTGGGGGGAAAGCATACCATAACATCTGCATGCACAAACTTTTTTAACACAGGTTTTAAAAAGTCAGCCTAACTATATTTTTACACTTAAAACTGTCATGACATATTTAAAACTATCAGCCTTAAATATGGCATACAATTGATTGTCCTTATTTATTTAAAAAATGGCATTTGTTATTTTTTTATAGGTAAAAACTCTCATTTTTACAACCAATTTACCAGCAGCACATGCTAAAATAGGTTTAAGTCACATTATGTAAAAGTAATGATGGTGTTAGGATGAATAATTAACAAATCACTCTAAGTTTGGGGACTCCTTTTTTACTGTAGATAACTGACTACAGAACTAACCCACAAACTAAAAATAAGAATCACCTATATATTATCATTCACCTCACAGCTAATCTTGGCCTATCCGCTTTTATCTGCTGGCAATCCAAATCCATGAATCTCTAAGAAAGCTAACCTTTAAGGAAAGGATCTTTGTCTTAGTCCACAATTTGCAACATAGCCAGGAGGAAAAATTAGATTTGGAGTCAGAAGACCTAGGACTAAGCCCTGGATAGGTAATTAAAGTAATCACTAAACTCCTAAATATTTAAGCCTCTTAATCTGTAAAATGGGCCTAGCACCACCAGGTTCCCAAGTGATGCTGAAGCTAAATGAGACAATGCGCTGCTGATTAGACAATGGAGCCATCAGTAATGCTTTTCCTCCCTTTAAAATCTGAGTATGCTGTGCCGCGCTGTGCTTAGTCGCTCAGTCGAATCCAACCCTGCAACCCCATGGACTGCAGCCTGCAAGTTTCCTCTCTGTCCATGGAGATTCTCCAGGTAAGAACACTGGAGTGGGTTGCCATGCCCTCCTCAAAATATGAGTATAATCTGTAATAAATACCTACTCTTCCCTTTTATTGTTTTAAATAGCATTTAAGAAAAAAGTAAAGAACCTTCACTTAAATCACATTACTAGTAAAACCATCACCACCTTATTTCAGAAACTGAGAGGAAGGAAAAAATGGGTTCATCTTATCTTTCAAATTGAAAGATAGCACCTGCATGGCCCCAGGGACTTGAGGTTCCATTTCTCCTCACCTTTTACATTTCTTATATTTATCCTAAGGCCTTATTATCATATTTTCTAGATCCCATTTGCATACTTTTTGTAGGACATTACTTCTGAAACAAATGAGAAAGCAACAACTCCAACCTGCAGAACTGACTTAAGTGGTCCATGTCTGTATACAACAGATGATCAGATTTTAAAATATATTTACTTCTTAATTATTTTAAAATAAGCTATAGATCAAAGTATTAATGATGCATATAAAGAAATGAAATAGCCAAAATAGGTATATTTATAAGTCCAAAATTATTATACTTAAAATATAGATGGTTTTTCTCTTATAGTCACAGTTATAATGCATTTTAAATATTCATTTCAGAAATATTTGAATGCCAAAATTAAAATAACCTAGTTAAAATTACCATCAAAATTTATATATATATATGTTTTACATATATAAAATATGTAAATATACATATTTACAGCTATATAATCTGAGTATGTGAGCATTTCTTTTATAAAAGCTTTAGTCTTAAAGCACTTCTTTTAAATTCTTTTTGAAATATTTCCATAATTAAGTTCCTACAGTGTGTCACAAAAAAATATGAATTTCCATGACCTAAAATGGTCATAACATCTCTAAGTTTGAAAAAGTTTTCACTACATATGTTAAGCTAACCATTTTTTACACTTATAGGAAGTTTAATTCCAAACGATTAACAAAATCATTTATGGTATTTTTTTTCACATTTTGATGTCAAGGGGCTTTGTAAAAACACTGTTTTGAAAGTTTATTTTCTCTGTGGCTTATATGTCATATCTCAAACTGATATTCTTCTATCTTCTAAATTTCTATCTTTTCAAGAGCAATAAGTATATAAAGCTACTTCCCCAAATTAGGTGTTTTAATTAAACTGTCTTTTAAAATATATATATGTAACAAAATTATTCAGAATTCTTAATTATGTACTAGCCATATTAATATTCCTAATATACATACCATATCCTATTCTTCCTATGTATATAGAATCTTTAAAGTGAATACTAAGAGCATAGATCCAATTAAAAATAAGATAAACACTCCTTGTTTTATTCTTAAAAGGCAAAAAATTTATATCTGTTTAACTAGAAAGTAAATTTTTATAATTATTGACTTGCTCACCATCATTAACATTAAAAATTAAATTATGTAAACTATTTTATTAGGTCATGGGTAAAAACATATCAAAAGTTAGATAAACTGTGTTTTCATTAAGAAAAGTAAATAAAAATATTGAAGTAAAAATTTTTTTATTATAGATTGCTTTTAAATGTCTGTTTTCTCTCTGAATTCAAAATGATTGACTTGAGCACGATACTAAGTAAAAAATAAAATTGTCCTCCTGCCTGAAAGACTCCTGAATAAAGAGAAAATTATTTTTGGCTTTTCCTCTAGATCAGATATGAAATATTCTGAGACGCCACCTCTATAATTTGATAAAAGGCTTGATATCCCCAAATGAAAATAGGACTCAGCACTTTCATTTTTCTGTCTCTAAAGGAACCTGAGTAAACTGATTTTTTCAAAAAAATGAAAATCTCAGGCATAAAGGTGGCAGTAATGAAGCAAGCTTAAATATGCGCTGACCTTTGAAATGAACTGCAATCTATGTTGTTTGGCCAAGGATCTGACTGTGTTACTGTCTCCATCTATTTCTAGCATGAAAGATGTGGGTGTTGGAGCTGCTCTGCTCTCTGGTGGATGTTGACAGCATGGCTGCAAACACACAGCAGCACCAAAAGAGACAGCTACATACTGTGGAACAGAAAAATTCACCACACAACCATCAAAGGCAGAAAACTACAAGCACTGATGTTTATTTTCTTAAGAACTCAACAGCAAAATAAACTAGAAACATGTCCTCATTTTCTAAAAGCAGTATATTTGTGTTAAGAAGAGTGCTACTGTTAGGAGGAGGATGTGAATTGACAATACACAAAATTATTAAATGATTTTAGAAAATCATTAAAAGTCTAACCTAGCTTTCTGAGGCGGCCCATACAGAAAAAAATACAGCCTCAAGAAACACACCTTTGGAATTAAATATACCGTGGAATTTTAAACAATTGCCAGTGTTCCTGGAATGATATTTTTGCTTAGGATAAACATTTCAAAGGTAATTATGAAATATTGAAGGACACTTCTTTTTTAAATGATTACTAAGAAGATAAGAAACTTCAAAATATTGCCTAGTACAATCTCCTTTACCAGTGGACCATTTTAGAGTCTGTGTCTCAGCTTTATCAGCTATTATTTGATCTGCCTTTAGAAACCTCACTTTTAAAAAAGAGACAATGGATGCAAAACACTTTGAAGAATAATAAAGCAATATCACGATCAGGTTAAGCTACTCTACACTGTTTTATCTTCTACTCCACAATCTATAAGCAACCATATTACATGAAACCAAAATATCTCACAGTAAAATGTAACATGTATTTCCTTTTTCTAATATAAATGTAGTCACTAACTAAACAGGCATTGAGTAAGATCTCCTATTGTGTTCCTAATGCTAAAAAAAATCAAGTATAAATAGACTCATTTATAAATGTCTGTCACTGTTACCTTTCTTCTTAATATTAAATATTTTGTGGGATTTCTATGCCTTAAATAAATGCTAATATTATATATCTTTCATGTAGGAAATATGATCCTTACAATCAAGGATTTTACAATCTTTGAAGAGAGTGGTACATATGCAAAAAAATTTAAATGACACGTCACTAGTCAATCAAACATTTGAGTATGTAGTAAAGTTGCACTTGATATGATAGAATCAAATGGTGATATTGGAATGGTCCTGGACAATTTCTCATCAGTATTTTATTTTCATTTGTATCACCTGTTCTAATCCCATAGCAGAAAAACAAATTGAAAATAATATTTTCTTGTGGTGGGAATATAAAACTCAAGAATGTTGGGAGGAATCATTCTTAAAATTAGTTATTATAAAGCAAAAATAAAAACATATATATTCCAAATCTCTGATCTAGCAATTTTTAACCTCAATAAAAAAGACTATTTCTATTCAGTAGTAACCAGAGATTTTGATTGAGTTATGCCTCCTAGAGGGAAAAATTATGAGAAGCCTGGATATAAAATACTGATTTCTTTATGGTCTGAAAAAAAAAATGTGTTGGGGGAATTCTAAGATACAAGGGAGTTGGAAACTGTTTATAATAGTTCCTCTCTCATTCAGCAAATTTTGGATTTTCGATGTATATCCCAGAAGTCACATCCCTCTAAATGAGTAAATAATATAGGCTCAATTTTTTTTTAAATGCCTTGTTGTACCTAAGTGCACTGCAGGACATCTGGCACATTTCATTTTGAAATTATGTTTATCCACAGAAACACCATCAGTGGAAGATGTATTGAAAAGCTGAAAGTCTATTAAGGGAGTATGGGACGGCTGCATACATTCTGTATAAGGCCATGGAAATGACACAGCAATACCCCATCTGTGGCTTTGGTTCACAGAGCTTTGAATAAAAATTCAAGATCAAACCTCACTTGCAAAGGAAAAGAAGTATGCTAAAAGAAAGCTAGCATTAACAGACATATATAAAGATCTGTCACTGTTATCTTCTTAACATAAAATATTTTGTGGGATGTCTACGCCTTTAATAAGTACTAATGTTATACATCCACTCCTTGATGTTATGTGGAAAACTACTGGTGGGGAACTGTAATTTGCACTTCTATAATTTAGGCCATTTGTGAATACGCTTAAAACTTACAGAAGTGTCACGAAGGGCCGGGGCAGATGTTGTTCAAACTTCCCTATTTGGTCCTGCCAAGTCCTTCATTCTGTCCAAGACCTACAATACCCAGTCTATTCAAAACTCAATGTCTCTTAATGGAGATTACTAATCAAGCTGATTTATGTGGTAGTTTAGGAGGTGGGGTCATTCTTTTTTTAGTGGTGTTGTTTCTAAAGAAAGTTTAAAGCTCACAAAAGCCTCAGATTGACAGCTCCACAAAATGGAAATTCACAGAACAGAAGTATCACATGTGAGGGGGATATAGCCTCCCCTTATGTTAACCTGCCAATTCACAATCTCAACCTGCAAGGATCTGCCACCAAATTCAAGAGATTAATTCAGTCCCTGTGCCCTTTCAATCCTTTGCCAATAAGGAGGCCAATTAGTTTCAACTACACTGGTTAGTTTATGTCTGTCTCTTATTTTTTTCTAATGGGGGCATTTTCTCTCCATCATTTGGATGATTTTGACCCCCAATTCATTGCAGGTTACTATAAAATGGCTGTCAATCACTTAAAACCACAGCTTAATGCAAACCAAGGCCTGAGGTGAAAAGTTCAGTCATTAGCTATTGAAACCACCTAGCTCCCCATGGAGGTGGTTTTGTAGTGTTCATAGGAAACAATAATGGCAATAATAATATTAATGTTTGAAATAATATTACAAACTTTATTTTTAAAGTAGCATAGTCAACTAGCAAGTCTAAGTAGCCTCTGTTAACTTCTAATCTACAAGAGTCATCAATTCCAAACTCATTAATCCATGCACACTTTTAGAATACACATAGAATAAATATATTTCAGAAAATTTTGTTTCAGAAAAAATTAAAATATAAACTTTTCAGACAACTGACTTAAACTTTATTTTAGCTTATATTTCTAGAAGATATATTCTCACTAATGCTAACAGAATTTAAATGTCTAAAAATGTAAAAGAACTTCTGAGCTTTTTTAAGTTAACAAATAAAAATTGTTGTGCAAATATGATGCCACAAGTCCTAATACCAGGACTTCAGAGGATAACATAAAGCTAAAGAAATGAATGAATAAATTAAAGAAATATCCATTATTATTAAGAAATGTGTGTTTATTTTTTCCCCAAAAGTAAAACCAGATGAAGTAACATTTAATGTCTAACTACCATTTATTTCTGAAAAAAGGAGCTAACAAAGTAGGTTTTAATAGTAGGAATGGGAACAAAGAGTCTGAGGCACCTGAGGGAAGGGGCTGTGTACGATGAAGGAGGAAAGATCACAGACAAGAGACTGATGCTGAAGCCTTCTGTTAATAACATTTCCTTGGTGAATAGTCTACTATGCCGCAAGTACTACACTTGGATAATATGGCTTACACATTCCAAAATAACAATGAATCTCAAAACAACATGCTGAAAATTCTAGATAAAAATTGAGACTGATACTTGGTAAAATATATATCTGAGAAAGCTATATTTATCTCACCATTTTCAGAAACATCAAAGTTCCTTTTACTTTTTTCTCTGAACCATACACAAGGGTTCATGACATCAGTCTTCTCTAGTCTACCTCTGGAGGGCAGTAGAGAAGACAGGAATAATACTAGTTTGGAGGCTAAAAAAGGATGCTAGATTTTTTTTTTAAGAAATCAGACCAAAAATACAGTATACTGAAGGACTGATAGGCTTTGTGTGTATCAATTCTCAGAAAGTACTTGTTTTTTTCATAGACCAAAACAAGCAATATTATTTGTACTACAATCTACTACAAGCACTGTTACCAACACTTAGCATAACATGCAGAAAGCACAGTGTAGACAGAACTCCAATCAAAACCTATTCCTCTCTAAAATTTTCTGAGTATATACATGAATAACATTTTTTAAAAACTTATTCAAAACCATTTAATATTAGTATTTACACAAAGACCTCTAAACCAAAATGACCACTGACAATCGCCGATACTGTTAACATTACAAATAATAAATCTGCTTTTATTTCCAGCTATCTCTTTGGATGGAATTTACAGATATACAATTTTTAACTATTCCAGCTATTTTAAAATTAATTTGCAAAAACAGTACAAAAGAGTTCCATATATATACCAGTGTTAACATCTTACTTAGCCATAGTACAGTTACCAAAGCCAGGACACTGGCATTTGTACAGTAAACATTAACAACAGGCCTTATTCAAATGTCACCAGTTTTTTCACTAATGTCTTTTTATCTGTTCCAAGGTCCTATTCAGAAGCCCACATCCCTTTAGTTGTTTTCTGCCCACCTTCACTCCAGGCTCCTCCAATCTGTAATTGTTCCTCAGTCTTTCCTTGTCTTTTAGACAGACCTAGACACTCTTGAATTTGTGAATTGTGGTAAGATATTACAGAATGGATAGCATATTTTGTTCAATTCATCACTTCAGGGACTCATGTTATTGACATGTATTATAACTAGTTATGATAAACTTGAACACTTGGTTAAGGTGGGTATCTGAGATTTTTTAAGCTAAAAACATGTTATCTCTTTTATTTCAAAATACAACAGCCTTTAGATTTATTTAAGAATAAAATTTCTCACACTATCAGCTGAAAGTAGAATATTTAAGTTAGTCACTACATAACATTTCTTGAGAAATAGAATATGTTAGCACTATGCTAGGTGAGTTTATTAAGAAGAAAAAAGAGATTTTACTTATATAAAATTATTTACATTTATGTTCTTTGTAAGAACTGAAAACACTTATTCAATATAAGGACACATCCTGTCAAATCATTGTTATATTTGCATTATATCACTCCACTCATGATGATTTTGCCTGCTTGCTTTCTCAGGTCAGCTCAGAACTGTCCAGAATCAGAGAGCAGAGAAAAGTAAACTTCAATTCACGTTCTCTGATATCCCCCTTATGTGATGTAATTGTAATAGAATGATTCTAGATGGAGAGAATAGTTTAGTGGGAAGTATCATTAGTTCAAAGGGATTTCCAACTAAAACTACAATAGTCGGTTGACTTTGGGGACCCAAAAACAACCCCTAGAGACATAAAGTGAGTGAGATATCAGTTTTTGGTGCTGAAAAATCTCTAAGAAGATGTGCAGCAGATCCTTCAGGCTGCATCAGCAACCATTGCCTTCTCTAGTCCTCTGGGGCTCTTCCATTGGAATCACCATCTCCTATCTCTTTATTGTCCAGTTCTAATGTATGGACACTGCAAACCATAACCTGTCTTTCTAAATAGAAGTGATAGCTCTTCCCATGCAGTCCTACTTCACTTGACTCTTCTTCCATTAATCTGGCACTTGTTTTTTTTTTTATGTTTTATCTTATTTATTTGGCTGCACTGGGTCTTAGTTGTGGCATGTGGGATCTAGTTCCCTGACAAGAGATAGAACCTGGGTGTCCTGCATTGGAAGTGTGGACCACCAGGGAAGTCTCTGGCACTTATTTTTTTGACATCTTTTTTCCAACTATGTTGTGAGGTTTTTAAGGATATGGATATGGGATATATTCACATTTGTCTCCCCGGGGCCACCAAGTGTTGCTCCTGTGCTAACACTCAATTATTGCTTGCCATGGCATATAGCTGTCCCTTGGTTACACACAGTTCAATCCTTTTGGGATACTAGAGAAGATTCTGTTAGCCCTCGTGAATAAGATAATACTGAAAGAAAATTCTGTTGAAACAGTCAAGTCATCTGAGGTTTCCAAAAGTAATGATGAATAACTTTCCACGCAATATTCCTCTTAATTATGTTTTTCCTTTTAGCTTAAAGTCCCATGAAAGCATAGCAGGCTTTGTTCTACTTGAGATTCAACAGAAAATCAAGAATAGAAAGGATGAAAGGCAAAACCAATTTACTTTAGCTATTAATTATAGAGGTTAAAGAAAAATATGGCTTCCTTCTTTCATTAAGTACATCAGTATACTTTCTTAATCAGGTCAAAAGCTTGATTTGGCCACTACTTATTTATAGGCACTGTCTTTATGCTGTGCTCTAGATGCTACAATTGGGAGCAGGGAGAGGGCACAAGAAACCCATCGAATTCCTGCTCACAAGAGAGGAGACAGCAAAAACAGAAGTTTTAGCAAGGAGAGAGAGATCTCAGAGGGACTCTCACACTGATCCTACAGAGTGAGACTCTGGGAGGCTGACTTTAACTCATATTTAAACTATATTTATATCTATTATTTACAAAATAGGTGTCCAGTTGGGGGACAACTTCAGATGGTGAAAACTTCATTGAAAAGAATGTTTATTTTAGGGCATCTGTGCTTTGTTTTGTTTGGAGATGAAAGATTATTGAAAACAAGTTTTTACTGACTGAGCTACAAGGGAGGCCCTATACTGGAGTGGGTAGCTGCTCTCTTCTCCTGGGGGCTCTTACCAACCCAGGGATTGACCCAGGTCTCCCATACAGCAGGCGGATTCTTTATGTCTGAGCCACCAGGGAGGCCTAAGAAAACTGGGCTGGGTAGCCTATTCCTTCTCCAGAATATTTTGCCAACCCAGGAATCAAACCAGGGCCTCCTGCATTGCAGGCAGATTGTTTGCCAGTTGAGCTACTAGGGAAGACCCATGAAATTTATAAAATGCAGACATTGAGTCAGATCTTATTCTTTTTTTTTAAGCATCATGGTTTGTCTTCCCAGTTAATTCTGTCTCTGACCTTTTTAACCTCACTCTTTTCTCACTGCATTCTCTGTTTCTTATACCTATCACAGTAACCATTTGCCCCTTCTCTCTTTCACTTCAAATCATCCTATTTAAATTTAAAAACCTACATGTGACTAAAAGTCCATCATAAGCCCATCTCTGGGCTTAGATGCCAAGAATCCAAAGATACTGACATCGCCTCTAGGTTCCAGAGTGTTTGCCAATATCATTAAGGAAATGAGCTTTTCCTCTTGTACAATAAACCAGACTATACATACTGATGGGCTTCCCTAGAGGTTCCAATGGTAAAGAATCTGCCTGCAATGCAGGAGACCTGGATTTGATGACTGGATTGGGAAGATCCCATGGAAGAGGACATGGCAATCCACTCCAGTATTCTTGCCTGGAGAATCCCAATGGACAGAGGAGCCTGGTGGGCTAGAGTCCACGGGGTTGCAAAAGAGTCTGACACGACTGAGCGACTAAGCACAACACCACAATAACCATATATATGGACGTAACACAGAAGGCTATGAAGAAAAATAAGCAGGAATATCTAAATTAAATAACTCTAAGAACTAAAAGCTACTTATGAAACTACAGAAGATAGAAGATAGCTATAATAGGTATTAAGATACAGATTAAGGAGGAAGAGAAACTCTTCAGTTATTTCAAAAATCTTATTCAAGTTGGTTTTAGAAAAGGCAGAGGAACCAGAGATCAAATTGCCAACATCTGCTGGATCATGGAAAAAGCAACAGAGTTCCAGAAAAACATCTATTTCTGCTTTATTGACTATGCCAAAGCCTTTGACTCTGTGGATCACAATAAACTGTGGCAAACTCTGAAAGAGATGGGAATACCAGACCACCTGACCTGCCTCTTGAGAAACCTGTATGCAGGTCAGGAAGCAATAGTTAGAACTGGACATGGAACAACAGACTGGTTCCAAATAGGAAAAGGAGTACATCAAGGCTGTATATTGTCACCCTGCTTATTTAACTTCTATGCAGAGTACATCATGAGAAACGCTGGGCTGGAAGAAGCACAAGCTGGAATCAAGATTGCCAGGAGAAATATCAATAACCTCAGATATGCAGATGACACCACCCTTATGGCAGAAAGGGAAGAAGAACTAAAGAGCCTCTTGATGAAAGTGAAAGTGGAGAGTGAAAAAGTTGGCTTAAAACTCAACTTTCAGAAAACTCAGATCATGGCATCCGGTCCCATCACTTCATGGCAAATAGATGGGGAAATAGTGGAAACAGTAGCTGACTTTACTTTTCTGGGCTCCAAAATCACTGCAGATGGTGACTGCAGCCATGAAATTAAAAGACGCTTACTCCTTGAAAGGAAAGTTATGACCAACCTAGATAGCATATTAAAAAGCAGAAATATTATTTTGTCAACAAAGGTCCATCTAGTCAAGGCTATGGTTTTTCCAGTGGTCATGTATGGATGTGAGAGTTGGACTATAAAGAAAGCTGAGCGCCAAAGAATTGATGCTTTTGAACTGTGGTGTTGGAGAAGACTCTTGAGAGTCCCTTGGACTGCAAGGAGATCCAACTGGTCCATCCTAAAGGAGATCAGTCCTGGGTGTTCATTGGAAGGACTGATGTTGAAGCTGAAACTCCAATTCTTTGGCCACCTGATGGGAAGAGTTGACTCATTTGAAAAGCCCCTGATTTTGGAAAAGATTGAAGGCAGGAGGAAAAGGGGACAACAGAGGATGATATGGTTAGATGGCATCACTGACTCAATGGACATGAGTCTAGGTAAACTCCGGGAGTTGGTGATGGACAGGGAGGCCTGGCGTGCTGCACTTCATGGGGTCACAAAGAGTTGGACACAACTAAACAACTGAACTGAACTGATACTATCAGAACTCTATAAAGATATTTTTTTATATTTTAGTCTATATAAGATTCAAAAAAAAGAAGTCTGTACCTCTAATCTTCTAGAATACATAACTTTAAGGGAAGGACAAAGTGACAAAGCAAGAATAAGCAGAGGTTACAGTACTCCTCCATTAAATCACACACGTGTTCTATATTTGTATTTTTAGATCAAAAATCTTCAGGGCAGTGGACTAGTTTGTTAACTCTTCTAAAATGCTAGTTTCACAAACTCCTGGCACACACACAAAATTCTTATTATTGTTGGGATAAATACTGTTCAGATACCTCTAGAGAGTTTGGACTTAATTTGGACAAACTGTCATTTACACTTACTCTTAGGGATTATGCCTTATACTAGATATGTAACACTTTTTGTTCTTACTTATTTTCAAACTAAGATGCTTAGTATTTTCTCTTCTGGAGAATAGAAACAGTGCAGGATTTTGAGTCTACACGAAGTCTCCTCAGTGAGATCAGTGGCAGAAGAGAGCCATGTTTCATGGTTATTACTCTTCAGAGTGTTAGACTTCTGTTGAATCAGCTTATGCATTTCAGATTCTAAAAACTAAATTATGTGTCTTACAATAAATTAGCAACATACCAAAATTATTGCTTAGTACAGGACATAGTTGCCTCAAATTTTGCTAGCCACGCAAATTTTTAAATTTTGCATTCATTTTAAAGTCTAACACCAAGAGATAAGCAGATAATTCATGAATTCAAGTTCATAATTCTACATTAAAGTCTTCCCCAAACCAATGTTCTGAGTCATTTAAATAATGACAAAATGTTCATTTCTGCATTTTAAAAATTAGAGTTAGCATTTAATTAACCACATTTATTTGAAGTCAACAAAGTCTCATCATGCCACATCCAATAAACATATTTGACAGCATTTTAGTAGCTCAGAATATTATATGTGTGTGCTATCAGTTTCAATTAATAACATACACAAACATCTCAAGGAAGAAAAAAATGAATCTTTGTACAAAGAAATACAAAGTAACAATTTAATGAAGAGCCAAAGACTATCATACAAAACTTAGAATTAAATAAAATTTGATTTATATTATCTGAACCTCCCCAAAAAAGTATCTTGCAAGGAAAAACATTGAAACAACAAAGGCAGAATATTGAACACTGTTGAAGCTCCATGATATCTACATAAAGTTCATTGTGCTATCTTCTTTTTATTTGTACACATTTTTTGAATTTCCATATAAAGAGAAAAAAGTAAATAATAGTTACAAGTTGGCATATAGTATTTCCAGTTCTGGCTAGATGCATTAGATGCACTTTTCTTTATCCCTCCAAGGAGAAATACACAATCTGAATAGACCTATAAAAGTAAAATTACATTAGTAATGTAAAATCTAATCTCAAAAAAAATCTAGACCCAAATGGCTTTATTTTAAATTCTACCATACATTAATGTGAAAAGGTTTATCACTCCAGTGTTCATTGAAGCAATATTTACAATAGCCAAGATATTGAAGCAACCAAGGGTCTCATCAACAGATCAAAGGATGAAGAAGATAGAGTGCACATATACCGGAATATTGTGAAAGTGTTAGTCACTCAATCGTGTCCTACTCTTTGTGACCCCAAAGACTATGGCCCACCAGGCTTCTCTGTCCATGAAATTCTCTGGGCAAGAATACTAGAATGGGTAGCCATTTCCTTCAGGGGATCTTCCCAAGCCAGGGTTGAAACCTGGGTCCCCTTCATTGCCAGATTCTTTGCTATCCAAGCCACCAGGGAAGCCCATGCTGGAAAATTATCCAGCCATAAAAAATGAAATAAAATGAAATATCGCCATTTATGACAACATTGTTGAATCCACAGACTATTATGCTAAGTGAAATAAGTGAGACAAAGACAAATACTGCATGATCTCACCTATACATGGAATCTAAAATATAAAGCAAAAACCAAAACAAACAAAACAAAATGAAAATAGATTCAAATACAAACAGCTGTACTATTTAGCAACTCTGTGAATTTAGACAAATCATCTAATCTCTCTAAGACTCAGTTTTCTTAACTGTAAACTGGAGATAACAATAGTTTCTACTTCATTATATTGTTTCAAAGCATCAGTAATTTAATACCTATAAAGTGCTTAGAACAATGCTAGCATTCAATAGGCATACAAGGTCAGCTGTTACAATTGCTATTATTATTATTAAATTAGAAATATATTATTATATACCTTAATTATTATATATCTTAATTTGGTCTCAGCAATTTGTTCACTCAATAGTATACAAACAAATATGTAACAAAGAAGATGATGAACAGAAAATGTTAAGTCTATGACGGAACATAATCTCCCAAACCATCTCATTTATAGATGAATGGTGATGCTATAACCTTAGGAGACTAATCATGTTATTTTCTGATTTATACTGAAACTATAGCCCTAAGTGATCACGACAGAAATTAAGTCACCATGCTTTTCTATAAATTAGGATTTAGGAAGAAAAACAAACACATCATGTCCCTTTAAGCAAAATTCAAGTGGTATTCATAGTAAACATGCATAGACTTGCCAGGTGACTCAAATTATAACATTTGGTGCCATCAGTACGCTTTCTATGGAAACTAAAATGATCTGAGATACAAAAAAGCATACAAAACCCATCAAAAAAAGTACTTTTATGAATAGAATCAAAGCTTATCTCTTTTAGCTTTAAACATAAAAAGTCAGGAAAATTAGCAACCATTTTTAAATGAACAATCCTTCTTATACCTGAGGATTTATTGAAATGTAATAAATTAAGTCAACTTACATGTTGGACAAAATTTATATCTGTATTGTCTATTTCAATATTTATACTGAACAGCATCTGATACATTTCCTGATTTTAGGAAGTGTATTGGGTGCTGCTCAAGCAGGAACTATTCATGAGAAAATTTCCACTTGAAACCCATCCATTAAACTTTGTCTCTAAGTGTGGATGTTGTTAAAGTGCTACACTCAATACACCAGCAAATTTGGAAAACTCAGCAGTGGCCACAGGACTGGAAAAGATCAATTTTCATTCCAGTCCCAAAGAAGGGCAATGCCTAAGAATGTTCAAATTGCGCAGTTCACACATTTCACATGCTAGTAAGGTAATGCCCAAAATTCTTCCAGCTAGGCTTCAACAGTATGCAAACCAAGAACTTTCAGATGTCAAGCTGGATTTAGAAAAGGCAGAGGAATCAGAGATCAAATTGCCAAAATCCACTGGATCATAGAAAAAGCAAGAGAATTCCAGAAAAACATCTACTTCTGCTTCATTGACTATATTAATACCTTTGACTGTGTGGATCACAACTGTGAAAATTCTGAAAGAGATGGGAATACCAGACCACCTGACCTGCCTCCTGAGAAACCTGTATGCTGGTCAAGAATCAACAGTTAGAACTGGACGTGGAACCACCAACTGGTTCAAAATTGGGAAAGGAGTACAATAAGGCTGTATATTGTCACTCTGCTTATTTAACTTTTATGCAGAGTACATCATGTGAAATGCTGGCTGGGTGAAGTTCAAACTGGAATCAAGATTGCTGGGAGAAATATTAATAACCTCAGATGTGCAAATGACACCAACCCTAATGGCAGAAAGAAAGAACTAAAGAGCCTCCTGATGAAGGTGAAAAAGAGAATGAAAAAGCTGGCTTAAAACTCAACATTCAAAAAACAAAGATCATGGCATCTAGTCCCATCAGTTGGTTAGTTAATTAGCTATCACTCACGGCAAATAGATGGGAAAACAATGGAAATGGTGACAGACTTTATTTTCTTGGGCTCCAAAATAACTGCCAATGGTGACTACAGCCATGAAATGAAAAGACACTTGCTACTTGGAAGAAAAGCTATGACAAACCTAGACAGTGTATTGAAAAGCAGAGATATCACTTTGCCAGCAAAGGTCTATGTAGTCAAAGCTATGGTTTTTCCAGTAGTCATGCATGGATGGGAGAGTTGGGCCACAAAGAAGGTTGAACACAGAAGAATTAATGCTTCCAAACTGTGGTGCTAGAGAAGACTCTTGAGAGTCCCTTGGACAAGCAAGGAGATCAAACCAGTCAATCCTAATTAAAATCAACCCTGAATATTCATCGGAAGGATTGATGCTAAAGATGAAGCCCCAACACTTTGGCCACCTGATGTGAAGAGCCAACTCATTGGAAAAGACTTTGATGCTGGGAAATACTGAGGGCAGAAGAAGGGTACAGTAGAGGATGAGATGGCTGGATGGGATCATTGACTCAATGGACATGAGTTTGAGCAAACCCTGGGTGATGGTAAAGGACAGGGAAGACTGGCATGCTGCAGTCCGTGGAGTCACAGTGTTGGATATGACAGAGAGACTGAACAACAACAACAACAAAACAAACAAAAATGTGGATAGGTATTTAAATTTCATAAAATTAAGTATACATATTGCTACATTAGGTTTATTATAATGCCTTTCATCAGTTCAGTTCAGCTCACTCACTCAGTCGGGTCTGACCTTTGCAACCCCATGGACTGCAACACATCAAGCTTCCCCATCCATCACCAACTCCTGAAGCTTGCTCTGACTCATGTCCATCGAGTCAGTGATGCCATCCAACCATCTCATCCTCTGTCGTACCCTTCTCCTCCTGCCTTGAATCTTTCCCAGCATCAGGGTCTTTTCCCATGAGTCACTCCTTCGCATCCGGTGGCCAAAATATTGGAGCTTCAACATCAGTCTTTCCAGTGAATATTCAGGACTGATCTCCTTTAGGATTGACTGGTTTGATCTCCTTGAAGTCCGAGGGACTCTCAATAGCCTTTTCCAACACCACAGTTAAAAAGCATCAATTCTTCACCGCTAAGCTTTCTTTATAGTCCAATTCTCACATCCATACAGGACTACTGGAAAAAAACACAGCTTTGACTAGATAGACTTTTGTTGGCAAAGTAACGTCTCTGCTCTTTAATATGCTCTTTAGGTTGGTCATAGCTTTTCTTCCAAGGAGCAAGCATTTTTTAATTTCCTAGCTGCAGTCACCATAGGCAGTGATTTTGGAGCCCAAGAAAATAAAGTCTTGTCACTGTTTGCATTGTTTCCCCATCTTTGTCAGGAAGTGATGGGACCAGATATGATGATCTTCATTTTTTTAATGTTGTGTTTTAAGCCAGCTTTTTCATAGTAGTTTTACTATGAAAAAGGAAATGCCATTCATAGTACTTTTAAAAATGCAACTAGAAACTCATCCATCAGAAAATATTGAGCACGTAACTCAAATGAAAAATAATTTTTTAATGATATTATAAATAAAAAGTTCCAGGCCTGAAAAAATTATATTAAAGCATTTTTATTTAAGACTGATATTAAAGTTGAATTTTATATTGATTCAAAAAAACTGAATGAATTAGTAGTATAAATAATATTGGTAGGAAGACATTTGGAAAAGATAAATTAACAAAAGCATGCATTACCCATTTGCCAGTCAGAGGTCTGAAATAGCATTTTTAAGGGTGTTAATAGCAAGTTCACAGATCATCACAGAATGATTATTTATCATATTTCTATGGGAAGAAGGTAGTTGAAAAAATACACCTTACTTAATTATCAGTTCAGCTCAGTAGCTCAGTCATGTCTGGCTCTTTGTGACCCCATGAATCGCAGCACGCCAGGCCTCCCTGTCCATCACCAATTCCAGGAGTTCACTCAAACTAACGTCCAACGAGTCAGTGATGCCATCCAGCCATCTCATCCTCGGTCGAGCCCTTCTCCTTCTGCCCCCAATCCCTCCCAGAATCAGAGTCTTCTCCAATGAGTCAACTCTTCGCATGAGATGGCCAAAGTACTGGAGTTTCAGCTTTAGCATCATTCCTTCCAAAGAACACCCAGGGCCAATCTCCTTTAGAAAGGACTGGTTGGATCTCCTTGCAGTCCAAGGGACTCTCAAGAGTCTTCTCCAACACCACAGTTCAAAAGCATCAATTCTTCGACACTCAGCTTTCTTCACAGTCCAACTATCACATCCATACGTGACCACTGGAAAAACCATAGCCTTGACTAGATGGACCTTTGCTGGCAAAGTAATGCCTCTGCTTTTCAATATGCTATCTAGGCTGGCCATAACTTTCCTTCCAAGGAGTAAGTGGCTTTTAATTTCATGGCTCTGCAGTGATTTTGGAGCCCAAAGAAATAAAGTCTGACACTGTTTCCACTGTTTCCCCATCTATTTCCCATGAAGTAATGGGACCAGATGCCATGATCTTCGTTTTCTGAATGTTGAGCTTTAAGCCAACTTTTTCACTCTCCTCTTTCACTTTCATTAAGAGGCTTTTTAGTTCCTCTTCACTTTCTGCCATAAGGGTGGTGTCATCTGCATATCTGAGGTTACTGATATTTCTCCTGGCAATCTTGAGTCCAGCTTGTGCTTCTTCCAGCCCAGCATTTCTCATGATGTACTCTGCATATAAGTTAAATAAGTGGAATGCAAAAGTAGGAAGTCAAGAAACACCTGGAGTAACAGGCAAATTTGGCCTTGGAATACAGAATGAAGCAGGGCAAAGGCCAAAAGAGTTTTGCCAAGAGAACGCACTGGTCATAGCAAACACCCTCTTCCAACAACACAAGAGAAGACTCTACACATGGACATCACCAGATGGTCAACACCGAAATCAGATTGATTATATTCTTTGCAGCCAAAGATGGAGAAGCTCTATACAGTCAGCAAAAACAAGACCGGGAGCTGACTGTGGCTCAGATCATGAGCTCCGTATTGCCAAATTCAGACTTAAATTGAAGACAGTAGGGAAAACCACTAGACCATTCAGGTATGACCTAAATCAAATCCCTTATGATTATACAGAGGGAGTGAGAAATAGATTTAAGGGACTAGATCTGATAGACAGAGTGCCTGATGAACTATGGAATGAGGTTCATGACATTGTACAGGAAACAGGGATCAAGACCATCCCTATGTAAAAGAAATGCAAAAAAGCAAAATGGCTGTCTGAGGAGGCCTTACAAATAGCTGTGAAAAGAAGAGAAGCAAAAAGCAAAGGAGAAAAGGAAAGATATAAGCATCTGAATGCAGAGTTCCAAAGAATAGCAAGAAGAGATAAGAAAGCCTTGCTCAGGGATCAATACAAAGAAATAGAGGAAAACAACAGAATGGGAGAGACTAGAGAGCTCTTCAAGAAAATTAGAGATACCAAGGGAACATCTCATGCAAAGATGGGCTCAATAAAGGACAGAAATGGTATGGACCTAACAGAAGCAGAAGAAATTAAGAAGAGGTGGCAAGAATACACAGAAGAACTGTACAAGAAAGATCTTCATGACCAAGATAATCACGATGGTGTGATCACTCACCTAGAGCCAGACATCCTGGAATGTGAAGTCAAGTGGGCCTTAGAAAGCATCACTACGAACAAAGCTAGTGGAGGTGATGGAATTCCAGTTGAGATATTTCAAATCCTGAAAGATGATGCTGTGAAAATGCTGCACTCAATATGCCAGTAAATTTGGAAAACTCAGCAGTGACCACAGGACTGGAAAAGGTCAGTTTTCATTCCAATCCCAAAGAAAGGCAACGCCAAAGAATGCTCAAACTACCACACAATTGCACTCATTTCACATGCTAGTTAAGTAATGCTCAAAATTCTCCAAGCCAGGTTTCAGCAATACGTGAACCGTGAACTTCCAGATGTTCAATCTGTTCAAGCTGGTTCAAGAAAAGGCAGAGGAACCAGAGATCGAATTGCCAACATCTGCTGGATCATGGAAAAAGCAAGAGAGTTCCAGAAAAACATCTATTTCTGCTTTATTGACTATGCCAAAGCCTTTGACTGTGTGGATCACAATAAACTGTGGAAAATTCTGAAAGAGATGGGAATACCAGACCACCTGACCTGCCCCTTGAGAAACCTATATGGAGGTCAGGAAGCAACAGTTAGAACTGGACATGGAACAACAGACTGGTTCCAAATAGGAAAAGGAGTATGTCAAGGATGTATACTGTCACTTAATTATACAAATATCATATTGCTTATTTTCTAGTTCACATTCTATACAAAACACAACACTTAAGAAAAGTTAGGTTTAATTCCCTATAAACCAATAGCACCTACAACTCAAGTACTTCCTTCATCACACATTGGAATTTAATGTCAACAACTATTAATTTAAATCAATAATTGGATGAATCTTTGTAAAAAGTTTGAAATACAATTTCATTGTTCCACAGAACATTTTAATATCTCAAACTGGGTCAACCATAGTTTATCCTTCAAGGAGGATTCAACAATTTCAAACAATCATATACGTCCAGAATATGAGGTCATTCATGATTTACAGAAGCAAGGGTCTGACCTCAGACAAGCAAGAGTGAGCTGTTTGAATGGCAAGTAAACCTAGATCTCAGTGTCCATTTTTTTTGCTCTCGACTTACTCATACAAGTAGAGTAATACTTAAGAGTGAGTGAGTGCTTGATTTTAACTTTGCTTCTTTGTGTATATTGGCCATCAGGAAATCTTTAACTGCTAGAAAATAGAATGACAATACCAATTCTTAGAATATAACTGTTGTCTGAAAATAAAAGTTTAGAATAAATTAAAGGGTAGAGTGTAGAACACAACACGCCTGCAGGGAGTCTGAACTTTGGCACTGGTAGATCCACCATAAGTAAGTGTTCCAGTAATGAAAAACTCATTCACTGAGTGATGGGTAGAACTTCAGTAAACACTGGAAATATAGTTAACCTGTTTGTGACTATTCATGGGAATCAAGACGCTCAGAAGAAAGCCTGAATGGCCCCTGGAATGAAGAATAGTTATTGAAGCTTCTTTCATCACAGGCAAAGTTTGATCAAAGAATTTTAAGAAGTATTTTTATTCTTTTTGCCAGATAGAAGGCGATGAGGGGAAACAGATTAGGTGCTAAGCTGAAGCATTTTCTTCTGAGTTGAAGAAGATCCTAGAGGAAAAAGACGATAGGTACTCAGTAAGATCCAACCCTATCTGATACTGTTTTACTGTTTTACCTCTGAGAACATGCACATCTCAGAGGAAACTGTGAACAGTATAGCAGCTGAAAAATATCAGCTCTTCTGATTGGCAGCCCTGCTGCAGACCTAATGATTAAGTCAGATTTATTCTGTCCTTCTTTAAACCCCAGGATATTAAAGGGCAAACATAAGGACCTCCCACACATGAACTGGCAGTTCAGTGAAAAGTCTTGGGTCATAGCCAATACTTTTGCAGACTGATTTCATGTGTGTGGTGAGTGAAAAGTGGAACGGTATCTTGCTTTACTGAACATCAGTTAATGATTCTGCTCATCAAAGATACTGCAAAGGGCCATCCACAGTGTTTGACTTTGCATATTTAAGCTAAAATTATGCAGCTTATTTTGAAGGTAGGTGATATTTTTAAGACTCAATAAATCATTTAGTTAACTTATTTGTAGAATTTTAAGTTTTTAAAAATTTTTTAGACTTCAGTGTATTCCATGGGAAAATATAAAGAATTAGTAAATATACATATATGTTACATATATAATATGTATATATATGCAAAATGTTTACCTTACTGTATAGTCAGTCCATAGCTATTTGACTTCCTTGGTGGCTCAGATGGTAAAGAATTTGCCTGCAATGCAGGAGACCCAGGTTCAATCCCTGGGTCAGGAAGATCCCCTGGAAAGGGAATGGCTACCCACTGCAGTATTAGTGCCTGAAGAGTCCATGGGTTTGCAAAGAGCCAGAGATAAGTGAGCAACTAAGCCCATCCATCACTAAACATGGTTATAAAGATCTTTTTTTCCCTTGTGGAAAACTTTTACAACCTATTATTTTAGTAACTTTCAAATACACAATTTGGTATTATTAACTATAGTCACCAATGACTCATTTTTTTTCTAACTGGAAGTTCATGCTCTTGATTCTCTTCACCAACCCCAGCCACTTCCTACCCCTCACCTTTAGCAACCACCAGTCTGTTATCTATTTTATTAACTCCGTTCTTTCAGTTTTTTCTTTAGATTCAATATATAGGTGAGATCATATGATATTTGTCTTTCTCTGTCTTACTTATTTCACTTAGTACAATGCCCTCAAAGTTTTCTTTAGTAAACATTTCTTTTAAATGTACTATATTCCATCTAAAACTACATTTTTATTCACAATACTCTTTCCACATTTTTTTCTCTCTCTTTCTGGCATCCTGGAAAAACAGACTGCATTTTGATGAATAGTACCCTCATATTTACCTGCAATTTGTTCTCAAACACTATTTCTACTCCCACACAACTGAGAGACATGACTCAGGCAGAAACAGCAGCTTGCTAGACAGTGATTTTGAGATCACAGAGAAGAATACACTTCTAAAGAATCAATCCCATGATTTTGAAAATAAATAAATAATCTCAGTAATAGGAAAAGGTAACTCTTCAGAGTAGACTATAAAAGGTCATTTTAAAAATGTCTAGCCTGCTATTTTTTTTATTTGGGTTTTATTTTGAAGAGGAATTTGTGTGTGTGTGTGCGTGTGTGTGTGTGTGTGTGTATGAAAGTGAAGTCACTCAGTCGTGTCCGACATGCATATTATATATACATTTTTAAAACTTTTCTTATTTCTGTGTCTTTTACTTATGAATATGTGAATATTTCAGGATTAAACTGCCTGAAGGTGTAAATGCAAACATTAAAGATTTACCTAAAATACAAAAAGCACAACAGCAATAGTCATCATCATATATTACAACACCAAGCAGCACTTGTAAAGATGCTCCCAAACTCAACAGGCTGGATTTCCCTGCCAAGAATAATTAAGGCTTCCACCAAACTCCACAATTCTTCCTGTCACCAGGTAATGAACCTCAGAATTAATTTCCACAGTGCTGTCGCTACACTGAGTTGTCCATATAGAAAAAAGATCTAAACTGTTCAGGAATTTATAGATAATAACTGATGCCTTGAAACATCCTTAGAAACAAACACTGAATGCACTAGCATTAGCAAATATACACTAAATATTGTATTTATATTAAAAGTCCATGGTCTCACAGGTATTACACCAAAAGTAATGCAAGTCTTTGTCTTCTCATTATAATGCATTGGGATGGTATGGCGGGCGTAGGGAGTTGTTTTCATGTTTTTGGTGATGACAGTGACAGGCTATAAAATAGAGGAGCCAAGTACAGAAATCACTTTAAAAGTAAAAATATAGTTTAGATTACATTTGTTGATCAGGTATATTGAGTACCTCCTGTCAGTGATAGAGCATTTCTCTGGGAAACTGTGGGTTAGCCACATACTGATATGTAATTATACCAGTGCCACCACCCTGCAAGAGCACTGCACTTTACAGCCTCCACTGGGCTTTCAAACTCATGCATTCTCTGTATCCTTATGTTCATGACATCAGCTCTGTGAATTAGTATCACAATTTTCCTCATTATGCAGATGAGGAAACTGAGACTCAAAGACATCAGTTTATTCCAAGCAACCAACATATACAACAAGATAATTTTGCCTAAGTTTCTGTTAGGTAGTTAGAATGGGAAAAGGAGCCCAAAATGGTGGCTAGACAAAGAAAGAAAAATGGCTAAAAGACAAAGAAGGGGAAAATGCAAGAAAATAGAACAAAGGAAGGTCTGAGGACTGGAGTGAGGACTTCAGGTAAGACAAACAGCCCTCCTAGCTGGCCCAATTTACACAGGGCAGGCTCAGGGAGAGGAGAAAAACATATAAAAGAAGAGCCAAAATTGGGTGGGGGGCTTCTTTTCACGTCTTTTGGGTCAGCCAGCCTCACGCCTCGAGGATGTATTTTCCTTTGCTTTCTAAATAAAACTGATCTGTAACACGAAGCTATAACACTGGTCTGTCTGAGGAAATTACACGGGGCTGTTACACTAGTCTGTCCAAGGGCTGTAACACTGGTCCATCTGTCACTTCAAATTTTTGATGCAACAAGACAGAACCGAGGAAATGACACACTCCCCCAACATTTGCATACCATATTCTGAAGTCCCATGGACCTGACCTGACCTGTTACACGGACACTCAATGGGACCCGGCTGCTCTGCAGCTTGAGACTATTTCACCTTCCAAGTCACACTGCTGCCTATACACAGAAAGCTGTAGTAGGTAAAGCACTGGTTTTACTACTTTTTGGTTAGGTGCAACCTTTGGCAAATACCTTAAATTCTAGTCCCCAGCGTTTGTAATAGATACCTTACAAATAACTTTGAAAATTAAACAAAATGTTCTTTTAAAACATTGTTTTATAAATCATGAAATGCCACATAAAATTTCATCCATTCAGTCAGTCTACAAATATTAAATGTCTTCTGTGTGTCAGGCACTATAAATACAATGATCACCAAAACAAACAGGGTTATTTCCCCCCTGTTGCTAGATGATGGTTACTAGTCTACATGATGGGTTTTCGTAATTATAGATTGATTAGCACACTTAAACAGAAATCTGTAATAAAGTAGCACTTCCATAAAACCAATCTCAGAAGCAAATTGAGTAACTGAAAGAACACAGACTATGTGAGAAGAAATTTTCCGTTTTTACCATACCAGCTTGATGTTTATAGTACGGTGTTCTGTTTTAAATGCATAGCAAAGGAATCATGTGAACAATTTGGAAATGATTCATAGGCAAGCTACAAATATGGTGAACTGATTGGAAAATAATAGCTATAGAAAAAGTTTAAAGGGCCAGGCTTTTAAACCTAGAAAACGGAAAAATTAAAAGAAACTTAATGAGCATTGTCAGGTAAATTCAGCAATATAAATTCTGCTTCTTTCTGTCTCCACTGAGAACAAAGGCTCAAGTTGAAGCATAAAGGATTGGTTTGACTGAGAGGTGAGAGGTGTCTTATTGCAAGAGTTTTCAGATAAATTATTGCCCTAAAAATTAAATCAAAAAGAATGTTTTTCCTTACTTTAGTAATAGATGACATTTTCTTATATCAGAAATGGTGTGGATATGGGGAAATAAACTCAGTGATTTCTCAAGGTCCTACAAGACCTTTAGTTGGTCCTTATTTCCCTACAATTAAGTAAAAGGATCCATTATCTTTCATTTAAATGTATTCTGAAAAACAGTGGGACAGGAAAAGAGCAACTGGGTTTAACAATTGTGTTCATTTTCATGAAAGAACACATGGAAATCAGACAATTGTTCTACCTGCCCTCAGATGCCAACACCACAAAGAATGGGCTTAAGTGAGAACATAGTAGATTAGAGTACATGACTCCTAAATACTAGGCAGAGAAAAGCAGAGCAGGTCGGCGAGCACATGTTTAACATTAGCAGAGTTGGACAACTGAGAACAGTACCAAAGAGAAGTAGATTATATTTTGACAGAAGACACTTACAGTTCCAAAGATATCACATAACTTTTTAAGGTAAATTGTAAATCTGCTTTTCTATTACATTTCCCATAGTACCAACTGTAGAATGTCAACCCGACATCATGGATTTTATGTTTACTTTCTCTCTCTCTTTCTCCTTCTCTCTTTAATTTGTCTGGAAAACAGACAGCAATCTGAGTAAATGCCTCCCCACCGCCACCAGATGCCCATCAGTTCTAGGATTTGATTGCTGTGGAATGCAATATTCTAACTAAATATTCTAAATAAATATCTAAATAAATATTCTAACTAAATCTCTAGTAGATCCATAATATCTATTTCAGAAGTTTTTGGACAATTCTTGTGCAGGAATCTCATTATATTGTATTTAATTGTTCTACCTCTTTTTAAAAAAGGATTTGAGATAGTTTGCGGCAAGAGACATCATAATAACATTAAGAAAACAGACATTATAAAATCAATAAAAGGGGAAAAAGAGAAATCAAGCTTTATAGGATGTCATGATTAACCTTCAAACTGGCACCCAGAGCAAAAAGAGAAATACAACATACAACATAATAAAGACCTATAAGAAACCCAGTGAAGAAAAGTCCAATTCCGTAAGGAAAAACGCTTCTTATAATACTAGATTACTGGTTACAATTTTTAGGAAACTAATAAGATTGTATGTTCACTGAATATAATTTGAAGAGTATCATTAATATAAAAAAGGAGGAAAAATTAAATATCTAAAACCTTACCCTCAGAAGCAATTATTTTTTAATCATTTCAGTATATTTCCTGCCAATCTCTTTTTGGTGCATTTTAAATGAATGAGATCAAAGTATATAATTTTGAGATCTATTTGTTTCAGTTAACATGATAGTAAATTAAGGCATAGTATTTTTTAATGAGTGCATAAAGCTTCATTACATGGACATAGTATATTAACCATTCCATTAATATAAGAGATTCACATTATTTCTAAAGTTTTGCTATTATAAATAATGCTTTGTTGAACATCTTTGTGCATTAACCTTTAAATGCATATCTGAGAATTTCCTTTGGAGATCTTCCTGAATTTGAAGTTACTTAGTCAATAAATATAAACACTTTTTAAAGTCTTCATATGCTTTCCTGTTAGAGACAATTGTTCCAAATTGAGAGCTATGTGGCTATGCAAAAGAATGAGGAAGATCACTATGAACTGAACTGATAAGGAATGATTTTCAGAAAATATTGCTACATTTTTTAAAAATACAAAAGTTTGTATATATTTACAAATGCAATTTTTCTTTTTTTCCTTTCTTTGTTACCAGGGGGAAAAAAAATCCATCTTGAAAGAGCTTTCATTGGTTACTGCTGCTGCTGCTAAGTTGCTCAGTCGTGTCCAACTCTGTGTGATCCCATAGACGGCAGCCCACCAGGCTTCATCATCCCTGGGATTCTCCAGGCAAGAACACTGGAGTGGGTTGCCATTTCCTTCTCTAATGCGTGCAAGTGAAAAGTGAAAGACTCTTCGCGACCCCATGGACCACAGCCTACCAGGCTCCTCCATCCATGGGATTCTCCAGGCAAGAGTACTGAAGTGGGTTTTCATTGCCTTCTCCTTTTCACTGGTTAGATGTAGAGAATATCAAAAATTGAAAATTAGCATTTTACAACCCTCATAACAGAGATTGAAACAGGCAGAAGTGAAGTCGCTCAGTCTTGTCTGACTCTTTGCAACCCCGTGGACTGTAGCCCACCAGGCTCCTGCATCCATGGGATTCACCAGGCAAGAATACTGGAATGGGTTGCCATTTCCTTTTCCAGGGGATCTTCCCAACCCAGGGATCAAAGCCAGGTCTCCCACATTGCAGGCAGACGCTTTAACCTCTGAGCCACCAGGGAAGCCTGAAACAGGCACAACCAGGTGCTAAATCTCAGGGGAATTTTTATGAGAAATAGAATATTTGTGTGATCTTAAAGTGTTTCTCCACAGAAAAAAATCATAATATTTATGCAATGTAGAAATCAGATCATTCGTTTTTTTAAAAAGCAACTTTTTCTAAATAACTTCTTAAATTTATTTATTTATTTATTTTTGGCTGTGTTGGGTTTTCACTGCTGTGTGGGCTTTACTCTACTTGCTGGGAGTAGGGGCTCCTCTCTAGTTGCGGTGCCAGGGGTTCCTCTCTTGTTGTGGAGCATGGGCTCTAAGGTGATCAGCCTTCAGTAACTGAGGCAAGTGGACTCAGCTGTTGCAGGTCCGGGGCTCTAGAGCACAGGCTTAATAGTTATAACACTCACACTCGGGCCTAGTTGCTTTGCGGCATGTGGGATTTTCCCGGTTCAGGGATTGAATTTATTTCCCCTGCATTGACAGGCAGGTTTTTTACCACTGAGCCACCAGGGAAGCCCAAAATCAGACCACTTCACAAGTAAACAAAATTAACATTACTAATGAGGGTCAGGTGGACATCATGTGCCTTCAGATGTAATCATCTGAGAAGAATGCATCACATAAAAGACATTTAAACTGAGAATCAGAGAAGGCGATGGCACCCCACTCCAGTACTCTTGCCTGGAAAATCCCATGGACAGAAGAGCCTAGTAGGCTGCAGTCCCTGGGGTTGCAAAGAGTCGAACAGGACTGAGCAACTTCACTTTCACTTTTCACTTTCATGCCTTGGAGACGGAAATGGCAACCCACTCCAGTGTTCTTGCCTGGAGAATCCCAGGGACGGTGGAGCCTGGTGGGCTGCCGTCTATGGGGTCACACAGAGTCGGACACGACTGAAGCGACTTAGCAGCAGCAGCAGCAGCAAACTGAGAATACAGAATCTAACAATGAGGATCATTCGATAGGCACACAACATAAGAAGTGTTCTTAAAAAAAAAAAAGAAAGGACAGCTTATTCTTCAAAGACATCAGGGTCATAAAAGACAAAGTAAGGGCTATGAAATATTCCAGATTATAGAAGCTAATAGTGAAGGACAGGGAAGCCTGGCATGCTGCAGTCCATGGTGTTGCAGAGTCAAACATGACTGAGCAAGCGAACAACAACAACGAAGAAGGCTAATGAGACATGAAAACTTAATGTAATACTTTGTCTTGCCTGGAGGATCCCATACTGAAGGGGGCAGAAATCATTCTAAAAGACCTGAATAGACATTTCTCCAAAGAAGATATGCAGATGGTCAGGAGACACATGAATAGATGCTCAACATGACTAATTATTAGAGAAATGCAAATCAAAACAGCGAGGTATTACCTCACACAGGTCAGAAGGGCCATCATCAAAAAACTCTACAAAAAGTAAATTCTGGAGAGGAGGTAGAGAAAAGGGAATTCTCTTGAATTGTTGGTGAAAGTCACTCAGTCATGTCCAACTCTTTGCAACCCCATGGACTATACAGTCCATGGAATTCTCCAGGCCAGAATACTGGAGTGGGTAGCCTTTCCCTTCTCCAGGGGATCTTCCCAACCCAGGTCTCCCATGTTGCAGGTGGATTCTTTACCAGCTGAACTACAAGGGAAGTGCACTGTGGGTAGGAATGTAAACTAATATAGCCACTGTGGAGAACAGTACGCAGGTTCCTTATAAAACTAAAAATAGAACTATCATATGACCCAGCAATATGACTACTGGGCATACACCCAAAGAAAATTATCATTCAAAAAGATATGTGCACTCCAGCGTTCACTGTAGCACTATTTACAATACCCAGGGCATGGAAGCAACCTAAATGTCCATCAACAGATGAATGGATAAAGATGTGGTGCATATACAGTGGACTGTTAGTCATAAAATGGAGTGAATTTGGGTCACTTGTAGAGATATGGATGGAACTAGATCCTGTCATACAGAGTGAAGGAAATCAGAAAAACAAATATCATACATTAATGTATATACGTGGAAACTAGAAAAATGGTACAGACGAATCTATTTGCAGGACAGGAATCGAGATGCAGATATAGAAAATGGACATAGGAACACCAGGGGGAAGGAGACAGTGGGACAAACTGGGAGATTAGGGTTAACATATATACACTACCGTGTGTAACAGTTGGTGGGAACCTGCTGCATAGCACAGGGAGCTCGGCTCCGTGTTCTGTTATGACCTAGGTGGGTGGGATGAGGGGGGATGTGTGGGAAGGAGGTCCAAGAGGAACGGGATATATGTATACATATAACTGATTCACTTTGATATACAGCGGAAATGAACACAACATTGTAAAGCAATTATACTCCAATAAAAAAAAATGCAGCCAATGAGAAAATTCTAAAATGAATGCTGTTAGATAAAATAATAACATTAATATTAAATTTACTAAATTTTATAACTGTATTGTAGATATGTAAGAGAACATTGCTATTCTTAGGAAATACACTCTGAAGTGTTCAGCTCAAATAGTTCCACAAAACAATTTTAAAGCGATTTGGGTAGAATATTAATAATAGCTGAGTCCAAGAAAAAGTTATGCAACTGTTTTTTTTTTAATCACATTCTTGTATCTTTTCTATAAACTTAAAATTATTTGCTAATATAAAGTTTAAAAATGACAGTTTCAACTTACTCTGCCACTAACAATTGCTGAATGTACCTTCATTTCTTCCTGCCCAGCACAGTACTGTTTTTTATAATCTGCTATTTTGATAGGGATAAATAGTATTAATGCGTATTTGTTACTAATGAGGCTGAAAATGTGTTCGTGTTTATTGGCAATTTATATTTTAATATATAAATGATCTATTTTTCATTTACAGGCACAATTTTCTTAAATAAAAGACTATAGCTTCGGTGCTCTGGGACAACCCAGAGGGATGGGATGGGGAGGAAGGTGAGAGGGGGTTCAGGAAGTGGGGAACACATGTACATCCATGGATGATTCATGCTAATATATGGCAAAAACCACCACAATATTGTAAAGTAATTAGCCTCCAATTAAAATAAATAAATTAATTTTTAAAAATAAGTAAAAATAAAGTACAAAAAAAAGAAAGAAAAAAAAAGACCATAGCTTCCATTAAGCTACATTGACTGATGAATGTCAGGAACAAACTCTTCAACATTTTCAAAGAAAATTGAGAATTGGATTTTATAGGGCTGTTTCCCTCAGGAAGTTCAATAATGTTGAAAGAATAATTTAATGTAGGTAAGGGGTCACTCAGCAAAAAGACAAAGCACGTATAATTCCCGTCCAGAGGGGCCTGTTTCCACTTTGTAATTACCCATGCACTCCAGGTAGACTGCCACTAGGTGGGGGTAGCGCTCAGTGTTGCAGTCTCAGCAGCCGGAACTCCATTTCCTAATATCGAAGCCGTCATTCATTGATTCAATGAATCTATGAATCTCTTTGCCAGGTTCTGTGCTGGACTGCTGGTTCTTTGAAGCCACTGGCTCACGTATTTTAAAGCATAGATTGTTAGTATTATAATCAGAACTAATTTCCTTTTTGGAAATCATTTCAAATGGAATGTAATTATTATTTAAATAAATATTAAATATGCTTTAAATGTTTCCCATGATACTTAATTGATATTTTGCCTGACTAAATATTATCTATACAATTAGCAGTTCAGTCTAACCCTACAGACTCCAAACTGAACACACTGTATTTTACCCTGGACTCTTTAGCCTGAGATTAATTTCCCCTTTGTTGGGTTAGTGATCTATCTTCTCCCAGTTTAAGAAACAGGCCTCCAAGGAAATGAGGTAGTACATCCCTGTCTAAGGGTTCCAGTAATGTCCTTCACCTCACAGATCTCAAATCTACTCTCAGATACACATCAAAAACCTGATACACGTCAAAAGCCTAAGAAAAGCATTTATGGCCAAGGAACAGAGTCCCTCCTTCTCCCTATCAAAAGGAGTCATTCATTAACTTGTTATATATAAAGAATTTACTTTTCTTTGTGACATTGGCTCCTTCCATCAGAA
The DNA here is from genome assembly GCF_023091745.1 of Budorcas taxicolor. Taxonomy (NCBI): domain Eukaryota; kingdom Metazoa; phylum Chordata; class Mammalia; order Artiodactyla; family Bovidae; genus Budorcas; species Budorcas taxicolor. The sequence continues at coordinate 43,937,307 of NC_068918.1, forward strand.
AATGTTTTATTTAAATGTTAGTAAAATTATTTACTAAACAGATCTACAATTCATAGCATGTAGCAACAGGACTCACATTTTAACTGGACAAACAAATGTTAATACTTTTAAGCAATCTGAGTATCAGGAAAGTCAGAGGATGGCAAAAAATTATCACATCATACCTTCTATGACTTGAATTTTAGTATATTTGGTAGACCAAGAAAGTGTTGTGAGATATTAGGCAAATATAAATAATTCTTTTAATAAATACTTTAATTTTAAATAAGGCAAGCAGCAAGCAATCTGATTTTCTTTACTGAGAGGTTTTATTTTGAAAATTACCCACTCATTCTTATGTCTTTTAATGCCCCACTTGTGTGACGTGTGCTCAAAATTTATCTATTAAACATTCTATATACATAATGGCATTGAGTTAAATAATAAAACATCATTTGCATAAGCATCACTGACTCAATGGACATGAATTTGAGCAAACTCCAGGAGATAGTGGAGGACAGAAGAGCCCAGTGTGCTATCTAGTCCATGGGGTCAGCAAAGAGTCAGACACAACTGAAAAACAACACACTTGCAAATGAGTTGATCATCTGTGTCTTATTCTCAGGAGATTTGTCTTCATTGACCCCTTTCTGCTCCCCTGTCATCTTCCCTCCCTATTTCTTGCTCCCACAGCCATATCCCTCCTAACCACCTTTGTGTCTATCTTCAGTTTACCCCCTCTACCCTCTGCCCTGCCTGAACCTAAAACCTCATTATCTCTGTCTCAAACATTTAGTGGCCTCCTAACGTCTTTCCTGGAATCAGAAAAAATAAAGCATGCAGCCAGCTTACTAAGATCCCCGTAGTAGTCCTCCAAAGACAGGAGAAAAAATTGTATTACTATTGCCACAAACCATTGGTCAATTAATCTGTTGATAAATAGGCCTTTTTTTCTCACTTTTAGTTTTAAAAGACTCTATTGTAGTGAATGAAGTAAAGTGCACAAGTTCCTGCCTTCATTTTCACCTTTCTACCATCCCTTCTTCACACTTCAGAATTAGAGACTTCTTTATAAAATTTAAGAATGATCAGTCAGGTCTATCTCATGCTTCAAACCCTTCAATGGTTCCCTGTTAACCTTGAAATTAAGTTCAAATTCCATAACAGTTACAAACCCTTTAAAAAAATCTGGCCTGTATTTAGTATTGCAGCTTCACTTCTCTTCACTCATCTCTGTCTCATACTTACCACTGTAGCCATCCTAATTTCCCTTAAGTATGTCATGCTTCTTTTGGACTGTAACTTTTTTCACAGATATACTACCTGTCATAAACATGCTACTTAATTTTACATCTTCAAAAGTGCACCTTGGATATTCTTCCATGAAGCCTTTCCTAATCTTGCTAATAGTTAATTATTTTGTCCTCTGCTATATCCCACATATTATATTATTTCATTTTCTACATTGCAATATAATTAATTTACATTCCTACATCTGATACCCGATTATAGTCCCTTAAAAAGACAGAAACTAAAAGTTACATATTGTACCTATATAGGATAGTGCCTGACCCCTAACAGGGGCTGAAGATCAGTTTAATTTGAACTAACAGTGCTACTCCATAATAAGTTTAATGAAGAATCTCTCCCATGAATAATTATATTAACAGTTTAATCTATTTCTGGCCAGCCTGGTTCTCGTTGCAAAAAGAAACATCCAATTTCTGGTTTGCATTTATGTTACCTTTATTACACTCAATATTAACATGGTGAAACCAACGATGGAAAGTTATGCTTAATAGTGCCCTATCCATAGTCCCAATTATACTTTATAATTGTTCTTTAATATAATGGAAGTAATAATTAATAACATTATTATTAATATCAAGTATTTATTATGTGTCTGACATTGGACTTTGTGCTTTTATACGATTATCTAATTCAATCTTCAAAGCAACTCTTTCCCATTCCTTATTTAAATAGACCTGTGTTGATGTGGCCTCCAGGTCACTTTGGAAATAAATACGTTAATCAGTTATTTATTTTGCGGCAATACACATAAATTGTCTTCAGAGAGCATCTGTCTAGTATCCCCAAGGAGAATAAATAAATCAGAACACAGACATGAAAATGTATTTAAGACTTTTCCTAAAAAATTTGTTTCAGGGGAATTTAATGTCTTTGCGCAGTGAGTCTTTCAGGCTCTCTTTAATACATGAGTGAATTAAAAGCACGAACAAATGGTGACGCTGCAAGCATGGTGAGTTTATTGACTTTTGTCATGTAGGAATATCTACTGGATAGGACAGTTAGTGGCAGAAATGCCTGGTGAGGTAGTCTCTGCCTTGTTTGACATACTGATGTAAAAATGAGTATTATTGATTAATTTTTTTAAAAGACAATTTTCCAGAGACTAGATTAGAATCTGAAAATGCTATTAACCTCACAGCAATGGAAAAGACTAACTCTGTTTGATGAAAGCAGCTAAAGAGAAATTCAGGTTAGGGGCCAGTAACCTCAGAAAAATTAGTTCATTGTACCAGTTGCAGTGGCAAGCAAATATGGTTTTGAACATCCCAATTGGATTTAATGTTTCTGGAAGCTCTGACACACCACCGGGATAATACGTGCACGAGGGTCAAATTTTTAAAACATTCTCTTTTTTGTCTGCAGGGTTAAGAGAAGAAACGAAGGAAAAGATAATGCCTCGTGCGTATATACTCATTGTTTATCAAATAAGAATATTCTTCCTCAAACGAAGAAGAATCCTTTTGAACTTTACCAACTCAAGCATGTAGCTTAATGATTATTTGCATAGGAATATTTTTATTTTTTGCTTATTTTATTTAGATAAATTGTTGTTTGTTTGGGGGATATTCTTAGAATAAGGAATTTTCACTGATTCCAACAGAGAACTAGAATTATAAATGATAAAAGTATAAGATTAGAATTGTCAATGATGTGAACTGGTTTAAAAAGAGGAAATTTGCTAGTAAACATACAATAAAACTAGCTGAAAATACATGTGTATTATATGATGAGTTGTAGGGCAGAGTTTAAAACATCTGAGTTTTACAAATTTTATTGTTTAATCAAATTAACTAGTCAAAAATTAATGTTCTGTGCTTATTAGATAATGCAGCTAATTCTTTTATTATAAGTACAGTTTCATTATCATCAAAATAAGACAGTTTCTAGCAAGAGAAAAGAAACATTTTAATGCTAATTGTTAAAGTGAGTTAAAAGCAGCAACAGTAATGATAAATTGAGTTAACATGTAAGAGTCACGGGTTAAAAACATTAGATGATGACTATGAACATATTTTTATCAAAAAGATTACATTTAAATATACAAATATTTACAATTCAAAAGAACCAAATTAAGAGAACCTCAAAATAAAAGAGGAAAGGACATAAACCAACAATCCACTCAACAGATGATAATTTGCACATAGGTGTATTTTTAACTATAGTGATAATACAATAATTTCATCTTAGTGATTTGTATTATATTATAGTGATAATAAAAATAACAATCTTCACTAATAATCAAAACACAAAGAAAAACATCAGTGTGGTACTACCTAAAGAAACTAACAAAATTTCAAAATATTGGTAATTCCTATAGGTAGGAGACTATGGTAAATTGACAATTGCACAATCCTTTCAGAAAGCAATGTAACAAAAATCACAAAAATGTTCATATGCTTTGATACTGTAATACCACTCTTCACAATTTATTTTTAAAAATAATCCACAAGAGAGAAAAGGTACACAAATGCAACAAAATTGCAAGGAAATTGAAAATGTCCTCAGTGTCCAACAATATGGAAATGATTAAATAAAGTAAGCTATATCAACTCACAAGGACATTGTACAAGTAGAACTTATAGAGTCTATGGCAATATGAAGTAATACTTATCATAAAATAGGTTAAAAAATAAAAATATATATCTATAGTACAGTTATAATTATATAAAAACTACTTATATATGAGACCAGAAAAAAGGGTGAAATATTAAATGCTAATTATTTTAGATCTTAGATGAGTACTCTACATTTTTAACGTCTATCACATTTGTATAAAACAAGTTAAAAATAAAGTCTAATTTACATAAAACATTTTATATCTGATATTAAAACACTGGCATTCACTATAGCAATATCAGAACCAGCTTAAGCCTTCCCTTAACTCCAAATTCTTCAGAGTAGGGGAGCCCAATAATTTATCTTGGCTTCAGGCAACTATCTCATCTGTGAAACAACAGGAATTATACTGGACCTGAGTCTTACACTTTTTTAATCCTGCAAATCTTTATTAAAACTAAGTCTTGTACAAAATGGGTGAAAATAGATGCCTATGGCTAAAGCATAAGGAGAGTGTGATGCTCTGCAGATGGCTCCGTTCCTTCTCCCCTCCCTAAACTCCACCTCTAGAAGCAATCTGTAAGAAGGCTCTGAGAAACCCCAGTCAAAGCTAACTGATTAAATATTTTAAGGGTCCTTTTTTAGCTTAAATATAGGTATTGAAATTGTGCAGTTCTCTTCTGCTATATTTTTGTGTGTGTCAGATCCTCAAATAGATTGTAAAGACTTATGTTAGAAACTGTCCCTTATAAACTGGCTTGAAAGGTGAAAGTGTTAGTCACTCAGTCCTGTCCAACTCTTTGTGATCCCATGGACTGTAGTCAACCAGGCTCCTCTGTCCATGGAATTCTCCAGGCAAGAATACTGGAGTAGGTTGCCATTCCCTTCTCCATGGGATCTTCTCAATAAACTGACTTAGCCTCATCTAATTTTACTTGCTGTATCCACTCAGAGAAATAATCATTGAATGAACAAAAAAAATGGAACGAGAAAATTTAAATATCAGCATTTTTTATTTTGCAACAAAAAACAAAGTCCAGCAATAAGTTGTTCCATCTTCTGGCTAATCAAAGTTACACAGAAACACACGGATAGAACATTTTTAAAGACTTAAATACAATTAAATTAGAATAATAAAGGCATGCTGCTGCTCCTGCTGCTGCTAAGTCCCTTCAGTCGTGTCCAACTCTGTGCGACCCCATAGACGGCAGCCACCAGGCTCCCCCGTTCCTGGGATTCTCCAGGCAAGAACCCTGGAGTGGGTTGCCATTTCCTTCTCCAATGCATGAAAGTGAAAAGTGAAAGTGAAGTCACTCAGTCCTGTTCAACTCTTAGTGACCCCATGGACTGTAGCCCACCAGGCTCCTCCATCCATAGGATTTTCCAGGCAAGAGTACTGGAGTGGGTTGCCATTGCCTTCTCCTTATCACAGTTCTGTTTATGGATTTTTAAATAATAAACTTGAATATTAGAAGTAATCCTGCTTTGCTTCCATCAAAATCATGAACTAAAAGTATCGTGAGAATTTTAGGAAGCAAGAGTACCTCTGTCAAAACACGGATTTTCTCTTTAATGCTATTATCTCAATAATAGCAGGATTACTTCTAATATTCAAGTTTATTATTTAAAAATCCATAAACAGAACTGTGATAACCCCTAAAATCTGATGTGGTTGGCCTGATAGTTTGCAAGTGAGATCCTGTAACATAAGATTCCTCTCTCCTAACACGTTTAAAATTCTTACCATTAGAATCATTTTCTTGGATAGATGATTAAGAAGACCACAGAGAATATACATATTTTCTAGCAAGTAGAACTTCCATTAATCTTTTGTCATACGTTGGTTTTTTGAATTAGCTAGTGGTCCTCCAAGAATATATAAAGAACCCAAGGTTAAAGATTAGAAAAGAGAGAGCTGGATTAAGGGGAAAAAAAAAAAAAAAGCAGGACCAAACTCTGGTAAAAAACCAGAGCAAAAACTGTCTAGAATTGTGGAGGGTCTAGAATAAATACTTGGAAAGGAACAGATGAAAGGGAAAATTCTGTTTATATAAAATGGGAAATGGGAGTCAATAACAGCCAGATCACTTAAGAAATATATTGAGAACTATCTTTTTAGCTGTATGACTCTTTTTGAGATCATTTATTGGGAACATTAGTTTACTGTAATTACAACCCTAACACTTTAACTTAAATACTCTCTTATTTAACGATCTAAATTTTACCAACAATAAAGATGAAAATAATCATAAGCTTGGCAGTCAGGCAAGTCAGAAATAGAAATTCCAGCTCTATCTCTTACTAGTTATATAATCACTCAAAAGAGCAATTTAGGGACTTTCTTAGAGGTCCAGTGGCTAAGACTATGCCATCCCAATGCAGGGGGCATGGGTTTGATCCCTGTTTGGAGAAACTAGATCCCACATGCTGTAACTAAAGATCCTGCATGCTACAGTGCAGACTAAAGATCCTGCATGCTGGAACTAAGACCTGGCACAGTGAAATAATTTTTTTTTTTTTTAAGAGCAGTTTAGAGTATAGGTTGAGCCCACTGATTCATGATTCAATTCTTTCAAAGTCGAGGGATGCTACTTATTATGTGTGTTAAGTAACTTAACCAGGATTAAGCCCCTAATTCTCCATTTCTTTATTTTTAAATAAGTTTTGATGATGATGATAATGAAGATACTACATAAATATAACTAATTAAAGCTCTTTTCACACTTTCTAACATATGGTGGTGGTGATGGTTTAGTAGCTCAGTTGTGTCCAACTCTTGCGACCCCATGGACTGTAGCCTTCCAGGCTCCTCTGTCCACGGAATTCTCTAGGCAAGAATACTGGAGTGGGTTGCTATTTCCTTCTTCAGGGGACCTTCCCGACCCAGAGATCAAACCCAGGTCTCCTGCATTGCTGACAGATTCTTTACCGACTGAGCCACCAGGGAAGCCCACATAAAAAGCACTAACAAATACCAACCACCACCATTATTAGGCTGCCTAACTTCTCTGGACTTTAGCTTGTCATGTATAAAAGGAAAGTAATACATTTACTGTACTACTTATTTCAAGACTAGAATAAAAAATAATAAAAGCACTTAACACAATATCTTCACACTGTATCTACCTAGTATGCAGTGTCCTTCCCATTTAAAGCCTGTCTCTTCAGAAGTGTTTGCAATGAGTATTGCTTTCTCCTAAAGTGAATTCTCTATACACTCATTTAACATCAAATATATGTGATGTTATGTACTATCTTTGTAACAATGATTATATCTTTGTAGAAGAAATTAATTGTATTTTCCACCCAATGTCTACTATCTCTCTAGTCATCCCAGAAAATTCTACAATTCCATCTTTCTATGCAGGATCATTTATGCCCCAACTCTGAATTATGTGCCTCTTTCATAAGTGAATCTACTATTATTCTAGGGATGAGTCATGTAACTCAGGTCTGGCTAGTCTAAGTAGCTCATTCCCTTGATCTTGGGTTTGATTCAGAAATAACACATGACCTTATCCAAGCCAATGAGTCCTAGTCTTTGGATTTTCCTGTGTATTCTGAAAAAGAAGCCTAAAGCTCCTTATTACCATGTGGAACCTAAGAATGAATTATCATAAATAAATTCCAGATTCCACCATAATAATTTGAGTATTTTAAAAAATAAAAAAGAGAAAGATTTCCCAGAAAGAGGACTGATCTGAGGTTATAAAATGATTCATCAATCAGTTCAATTCAGTGGCTCAGTCATGTCCACCTCTTTGCAACACCTGTCCATCACCAACTCCCAGAGCTTGCTCAAACTAATGACCACTGAGTCCATGATGCCATCCAACCATCTCATCCTCTGTTGTCCCCTTCTCCTCCTGCCTTCAGTCTTTCCCAGCATCAGGATCTTTTCCAATGAGTCAGTTCTTCTCATCAGGTGGCCAAAGTATTGGAGCTTCAGCTTCAGCATCAGGTCTTCCATTGAGTACTGAGGACTGATTTCCTTTAGGATGGACTGGTTGGACCTCTTTGCAGTCCAAGGGACTCTCAAGCGTCTTCTCCAAAACCACAATTCAAAAGCATCAATTCTTCGGCGCTCAACTTTCTTTATGGTCTAACTCTCACATCCATACACGACTACTGGAAAAAACATAGCTTTGACTAGATGGACCTTTTCAACAAAGTAATATCTCTGCTTTTTAATATGCTGTCTTGGTTGGTCATAGCTTTACTTTCAAGAAGAAATGTCTTTTAATTTCATGGCTGCAGTCACCATCTGCTGCAATTTTGGAGACCAAAAAAGTCCGTCACTGTTTCCATTGTTTCCCCATCTTTTTGCCATGAAGAGATGGGACCAGATGCCATGATCTTAGTTTTCTGAATGTTGAGTTTTAAGCCAGCTAAATTTTCACTTCCTCTTTCACTTTCATCAAGAGGCTTTTTACTCCCTCTTCACTTTCTGCCATAAGGGTGCCATTATCTGCATATCTGAGGTTATTGATATTTCTCCCAGCAATCTTAATTTCAGTTTGTGCTTCATCCAGCCTGGCATTTTGCATGATGTACTCTGCATATAAGTCAAATAAGCAGGGTGACAATATACAGCCTTGACATACTCCTTTCCCAATTTTGAACCAGTCTGTGGTTCCATGTCCGGTTCTGTTTGTTGCTTCTTGACCTGCATACAGATTTCTCAGGAGGCAGGTCAGGTGGTGGTATTCCCATCTCTTTAAGAATTTTCCACAGTTTGTTGTGATCCACACAGTAGTAAGTTATTTTCATCTTTCTGTAGTACAACCTAGACATCTTTTTTTTTATTGAAATATAGTTGATCTAAAATATTGTATTGTTTTCAGGCACACAGCACAGTGGTTCAGTTATATATATTCTTCGAATTCTCTTCCCTACAAACCACTACAAAATATTGAGTGTATGTCCTTGTACTATAAACATAAGTCCCTGTTGGCTATCAGTTTTATATATAGTAGTGTGCATATGTTAATCCCAAACTCCTAGTTTTAACTTCCCATCTACTTTGGCAACCATAAGCTCATTTTCTACATCTTATTTTTTTAATCTCTCCCTGAAAGCACTTTGAAGATCAAGACTTCTCCCTTTGTTGCTTATTCGTAGTCTTGCATATATTGGAGATGAGTTTGACTTAATTCTACAATCTCCACTCTAAATATATGATTTGGTTAACTATTATCCCAACAAAATGGAAAATAAAAGCATATTTTAAACAATATCAGAAAAAAGGAAACATGAGCTCTTTTAGTAATATCTTTACCTAAAGAAATGCAAAGCTTTGGCCTATCTCATGACGACAATGGGTGATTAAGCCCCTACCATTTGGTAGTTCTTTCATTAAAACACCTAGAAATCTGTCAAAGATCTTATATACAAGCAAATACCAGAGTAGGAGAAGAAAAAACCCAGACTATTACTTGCTTTCATTATTTTTGGCCTGGATTCTGAATAATTCCTTATAATTATTTAAAGGAATTTATGACTTTAAATTTATGAATTTAAAGAAATTATTTAAATTATTTATGACAGCTTTTCAGGAAGAAATCAATATAAAATTTTGAAAATTGACGTCTCAAAGTTCTCTTTTCAGTATCTCAAGGAAGTAATTTTTATCAAATTACGTAAAAGCAAAGGTTAGTAATCAACTTTTAATATATTCAATATTAGAAAAACAATATGTCAAATCCCAAATTCCAAGCCCTATGCTGTCTCCTATTTAAGTAGAATGATGACAGTATATTATAGTATTAATTTGTGTACCAGAGAATCATTCAAAGCACTAAATCTAATATAACTAACAAAATAAGATATTATCAAAATGGCAGTATTTCAAAAGAATATCAGTATAAATATACTTTTAGGATCAAATATCTTCATTTGCATATAGATTTACATTAACCAAATAAGAGCTTTAATTTGCCACAAATATTGATACATCAATAGAGCAATAATCTTAGGAACTAAATAATAACTCTAAAGTTTTCTTGATACTTAAGTAACTAAAACCCTTTGATTAGGGTTTATTACAAATTGTTTCTTCATCCTTTCTTCTATCTGTTCAACCCTTATTTCTCTCTGGGTGCTTGACCCTGGGATACAAAGAATAAGATACTCCTAACGGTTCACAGTCTGAGAGAACAACACACACAAACAAATAACTGTGGTATTTAACGTGGCAAATATTATGACAGAAACAAGAACAAAGGATAGATTCGGAGCACAGTGGAGGGAAAGATTTTCTTTACCTGGAGAGTTTAAAGAAAGTTCAAAAAAGAAAAAAAAAAAAAACATTTGATCTGGAACTAGAACCATGAGAAGCCTTTCACTCTGAATTTACTCTATCAAAAGGAGATTCCTGGGGTGCTTAGGAATTTTTATTTCAAAGGTAGATATTTGTAATAGAATACCCTCTTTTTTAAAAAAGCTCCTAAAAGTAACTTTAGGAAGTTACTTCCTAAACAAAGCAGAAGTTTGAAATTTAACAACATGACTTCATATTAGCTTAATTACAGGACAAAAAACACAATTACAACCTCAAGTCAACAAAGGCAAAAGTCATTTAGCCTGAGTTTGAAATGGGAAAAATAAGAATTAGGTTATTCTTTCACCAAACAGTGAGAACTAGCTCTAAGATCCTGCAAAAGAAGTCTCAAAAATAAATACCACTTGCCAATGTAGAGCAAAGACAGCACATTTTCAAAATGTAGGCTCTACCTCTTCTGTGGTAGGAAGAATGAAGGAAGGACGTATCTTTTAGCTCTCGGGACTCTACAAGATTCCGCACTGTGGTTGCTAAATGCCAGATGCCCTTTGGCAATTCCTTATGACGCCTGGCTCTGAGGTAAGAATCAGAATAAGGAACCCATACACTGAAGGATAAACCCCAATGTTTCAAAGACACATAGCCTGGCAGACATCTGTGTACCTAATAAGGCTTGTTGTATGTGAACTGATTCTTGCATGATCTTAGGAGGCCAGGAAGTACATTCTCTCTTGACTTAAGATTTCTGAAATAGCTCTCTGCATTTCAATTAATCCATTGCTAAAGCTCTTTTTTATAGCATGTCAGCTGCTAAAACAGTGATAATGATAGCTTCTAATTAACCCAGAAAGTTCAGAGGAGAGAGGAAGAAAAATGTGCCTTGTTGGCTCCAGGGCATAAGTCAACTTTATAGACGAGTAATGTTAAAACTTCACACGTGCCAGAAGCTTCTCCTGGCTGCATTCAAAATCAGGACACCAACATCTATAAGACATCTGACAAATCTTTTTTTGACGTCTCCCCAGGGAATGAGGTTTCCCATTGTCCTGTGAGTAGCCATTTCCATGGAAAGAGTAATATATATTTCACATAATCGCCTGCTTCTAAATTTTTCTTGACATTCTCTTACTTTAAATAATAAAGTTAAAATAAATCTATGCATCTAAATGTTAAGAAAAAGATAACTCAATCTTCATAGTTAAACATTCCCCCTCCTTCTCATTGTTTCCACAAGAGGAAAAATATTCTGAGTCTGAGAGGCTAGGAAATGTTATCAAATACTGCCTACACTTAATGTTTTATGTTAGCCAATTATGTTTTTAATTTTTCAGGAATGACAGATCATATGCTGCACAATTGATCTTCCCTCAGGAAATATGCGGAGAAGGCAATGGCACCCCACTCCAGTACTCTTGCCTAGAAAATCTCATGGATGGAGGAGCCTGGTGGGCTACAGTCCATGGGGTCGCTAAGAATTGGACAGGACTGAGTGACTTCACTTTCACTTTTCACTTTCATGCATTGGAGAAGGAAATGGCAACCTACTCCAGTGTTCTTGCCTGGAGAATCCCAGGAACGGGGGAGCCTGGTGGCTGCCGTCTATGGGGTCGCAAAGAGTCGGACACAAAGGAAGTGACTTAGCAGCAGCAGCAGCAGCAGGAAATATGGGAAGGAATTTCCAGAAAACTTGGTAACTGCCACTTGCTCAAATGCCACAGAAAGAGATGTTTTTGGCTCAATTTGAGTCCTATTGGGAGGCTGAAAGTGATGGGCAAGCAGTATATTCAGGTACACTGTACATTTTGCATTCTATGATTCTGAGATTAATGATGTGCCAAGCCCGGGTGTGAAAACACTGAGCACATATCCCAGCAAAGTTGTATTCTGAAATGTTTTAACCTCTCATAATAAAGTTTGGGCAGTAATGGGAACATTTAAGATTCCAGAAGTTTTGATCTGATCATTATTAGCCCAGATCTAACATCTGCAATTGTGTGAAATACCTTGGGGAGACCTAGAAACACCTCAGTCTGTCACTGAAGATTGCTGCTGATATTCTTACTGTACTACTATCCTCTGTAGGACTTATATCAGAGTTTACCAAAGGGTGAATTGTAGTGCATTACCGCACATCCAGTGGTTTAGAGGAATATGTAGAAATGCTGGTCCATTCAGACTTTAGGACTGAAGTTCCCCTATTAGATGGCTTTCACTTCAATAAGCATTTTCCAGGACTCCTCAGAGAAGGGTAAGAGATTAGGATCATGCTCACCTTGTGGTGCCCACAGATGGGGAGCAAAAGATGTGACTGTATACATTTACCACTCCTTTATAGCGTCAAGAGCTTCCCCAGAGAGGTGGTCTATTACCTGGATATCTGCATTAACATCCTGGGGCAGACACTTTCACTCTTCATCTTGCTCCAGAGTCCTATGGAACTGATAGAAGAGTTCATACCCAAGAAGTAAAGGACCACAGCCCAAAAATGTGTTTGAATTACAGAGGAGATTTGGGGGAACTCCAGTCTCTGTCTTCCCATATATTCAATACCTCTATCTGCTTGTGCCTATACAGGGGCATTTAAACTGACTAAAAGTGAAAAAAAAAAAATGCATATACATTCTGCAATTAGAACTTGTTTGTTATTTTGAAATCTTTGCTATAAAAATATAAAATTGAAATTGAAATTCATTTGAATTCATCACAGCAAATTTTACCATTATATTTGCCATTGAAAGAAAAATAATACCTATGTGATTCTTTAAATATTCATTTTAATTTTTGAAAAATTGAGGTTGCTGTAAAAATAAGAGTTTTAAAATGAAATTTCTTATCTGCAATATATGACTATCAAATATGGAAAAGATTAGCATTAAAATGTCTTAATCAGAAATTATATGTTCACTAAAGCAAGTCAAGTTTATTTCAATGTTGATAAGATTTGAAAGTTTTACATATATTTAATTTTCATCTTTCAAAACACTTTATGTTTATCTCTTCTATCATAAATATATAACATAAAGAAAACAATTTACCAAACCTCATGTTAGATGCCTTTCCAAAAATCCTCCATTTTACCCCTGAGTACCAAATACATCATCTTTTATGCATTCAATGAAGTAAAGATAATTGGAAAGCACTTCCTTAGATATGTAAACTTTACCTGATTTAACAAGTTTGGTTTGTGTTTGGCTTAGCCATCAATCTGAAACTGCAATTGATATTTGTCAAGATAATGGTCAGTAGTGCAGAATTCAAATATTCTAAGGCCTCATCAGCATCATGTTATAAATTAGATAATATTAATATGCAGCACCAGTTATCACAGCTTTAATCTATCTGTCAACTCAGTTCTCAATGATTTAAGAGTCCTTAGTAGAATCAGTCCCCAATATCTTATTCATAAATCAGGCAAAGTCAGTTTGCAGCTTTATCACCATTGGGTATTGAAGATCACCATTCACAAACACCTGGGGCCCCACTTATGCCACTCCAGTAACCTCTCTTCAAGCCACACATTGGCGTCCAAACTAGAGAAGAACAAATTAGAGAAGGTACTAAATGCTCTGATATGCCCAAATAATAACTTGAGAAGTTAGCTTAGGATGCTAACTAACTTAATGGTTGGCCACATTTGCTTAGTAAACACTGGATTTCCCTGGTGGTATAGTGAATAAGAATTCACCTGCCAGTGCAAAGGACACCAGCTTGATCCCTGGTCTGGGAAGATTCCATGCCATGGAGCAACTAAGCTCGTGTGCCACAACTACTGAAGCCCACCCACAATAGAGACAGCAAGCTGCAGCTACTGATCCCCATGTGCCCAGAGCCTGTACTCCGCAACAAAAGCCACCACAATGAGAAGCCCCACTCACCCGAACTAGACAGTAGCCACTACTCTCGACAACTAAAGAAAGCCCACACATAGCAACAAAGACCCAGCGCATCAAAAATAATAGACATAAATTATAAAAAATAAAAATGAGTGCTAAGGGTATCAAATGCATTTCTAAAAACTGTGAAAAAAAACAAAAAGGTATTGGCATCATTCATTATAATTTTTCTGTCTCAGAGCAAAGGTAATTCATAAGGCATAGTCCCACATTCCAAGGCTGTTTCGCTATTCCATGATTACACTACAAAAGTCTCTCAGAATATTTAAGGAAACTGAACCATACCTAAATCAACAGGGACATTCAGGCAAACTTTCCAACCCACATGATCTGAGCACTACCAGAAATTAGATATTCAGTTGATTTGGTGCCAATTTGTAGTACTGTGGACTGTTAATTATTCAGATATGAAACTGCATGAAAGAAACACTATACATGCCCTAAAAATTGTACCAGATATGTAAAAATGAAAAATTCTGAATGAACCATGGCACTTGCACACTTATATACACAGAAAGTTGGCAAGATCCCACCCCTTTGAAAGTTTCTCAGTCTTCTTGCTCCACCAAAGAAAATTAACATATAATCATTTGTTTGCATTTCCTTTTCCTATACTTTTTGGTGAATGCTTTGACATGAGTTAGATGTTGCCATCTGAAACACTGATTGAGTACATGTGCTGGTTGGCTGCAGGATGGGAGAAGGGTGAATTCAAATAAATGTATTGAGCACCAGACAAAAGGCTGGCACAGTGCTTAGTTCTAGACATTGTATATGTATCCTTACTCTTTAAAATTACTAAGGATGTGAGTGAGTGAAGTCGCTCAGTCGTGTCTGACTCTGCGACCCCGTGGACTGTAGCCTACCAGGCTCCTCCGTCCATGGGATTCTCCAGGCAAGAATACCGGAGTGGGTTGCCATTTCCTCCTCCAGGGCATCTTCCCGACCCAGGGATTGAACCTGGATCTCCCGAATTGCGAATTGCAGGCAGACGCTTTAACCTCTGAGCCACCAGGGAAGCCTAAGGATGTATCATTAGCCAATTTGAAACAAATTCCAGATGATTGGAGGATTAAATGTAAAAAGTCACACTATCAAAAGTTTAGAAGAAAACATATATGAATATTTAAACTCTCTAAGGAAAATCACTTTCTATGTTTAAAGGCAAAAGAGAAAATCATAAAGAAAAAGATCAGCTTGGATACATACAAATTTAAATCTGTACAGAAATAAAGGTCTTTAAAAAAACTGTTGAAGGAATAAATGTTCAGCCTGGAAAATATTTAAGTCATTTGTTCAGTTCAGTCATTTCAGTTCAGTTGCTCAGTTGTGTCCGACTCTTTGCAACCCCAGGGACTGCAGCACGCCAGGGTTTAGCATCCCTCACCAACTTCCAGAGCTTACTGAAACTCATGTCCATTAAGTAGGTGATGCCATCCAACCATCTCATCCTCTGTCGTCCCTTTTTCCTCCTGCCTTCAATCTTTCCCAGCATCAGGGTTTTCTCCTATGAGTCAGTTTTTCCCATCAGGTAGCAAAAGTATTGGAGCTTCAGCTTTAGCATCAGTCCTATCAATGAATATTCAGGACGAATTTCCTTTAGGATGGACTGGTTGGATCTCCTTGCTGTCCAAGGGACTCTCAAGAGTCTTATCCAACACCACAGTTCAAAGGCATCAATTCTTTGGTGCTCAGCTTTCTTGATGGTCCGACTTTCACATCCATACATAACTACTAGAAAACCTATAGCTTTGACTAGATGGACCTTTGTCAGCAAAGTAATGTCTCTGCTTTTCAATATGCTGTCTAGGTTGCTCATAGCTTTTCTTCCAAGGAGCAAGCATCTTTTAATTTCATGGGTGCAGTCATCATCTGCAGTGATTTTTGAACCCAAGAAGATAAAGTCTGTCACTGTTTCCACTGTTTCCCCATCTATTTGCCATGAAGTGATCATCTGGATGCCATGAACTTTGTTTTTTGAATGTTGAGTTTTAAGCCAAATTTTTCACTCTCCTCTTTCACTTTCATCAAGAGGCTATTCAGTTCCTCTTTGCTTTCTGCCATAAGGGTGGTGTCATCTACAAATCTGAGGTTATTGATATTTCTCCCAGTAATCTTGATTCCACCTTGTGTTTCATCCAGCTTGGCATTTCACATGATGTACACTGCATATAAATTAAATAAGCAGTGTGACAATATACAGCCTTGACAAACTCCTTTCCCAATTTGGAACCAGTCCATTGTTGAATGTCTGATTCTAACTGTTGCTTCTTGACCTGCATACAGATTTCTCTGGAGGCAGGTAAGGTGGTCTGGTATTCCCATCTCTTTCAGAGTTTTCCACAGTTTGTTATGATCCACACAATCAAAGGCTTTGGCATAGTCAATAAAGCAGAAGTAGGTGTTTTTTCTGAAATTCTCTTGCTTTTTTGATGATCCAACAGATGTTGGCAATTTGATCTCTGGTTCTTCTGCCTTTTCTAAATCCAGCTGGAACATCTGGAAGTTCTCTGTTCATATACTGTTGAAGCCTGGCTTGGAGAATTTTGAGCATTACATTACTAGCATGTGAGATGAGTGCAATTGTGCGGTAGTTTGAGCATTCTTTGGCATTGCCTTTCTTTGGGATTGGAATGAAAACTGACCTTTTCCAGTCCTGTGGCCACTGCTGAGTTTTCCAAATTTGCTGGCATATTGAGTGCAACACTTTCACAGCATCAACTTTTAGGATTTGAAATAGCTCAACCGGAATTCCATCACCTCCACTAGATTTGTTCGTAGTGATGCTTTCTAAGGCCCCCTTGACTTCACATTCCAGGATGTCTGGCTCTAGGTGAGTGATCACACCATCGTGATTATCTTGGTCATGAAGATCTTTTTTGTACAGTTCTTCTGTGTATTCTTGCCACCTTTTCTTAAAATCTTCTGCTTCTGTTAGGTCCATACCATTTCTGTCCTGTACTGAGCCCATCTCTGCATGTAATGTTCCCTTGGTATCTCTAATTTTCTTGAAGAGATCTCTAGTCTAGTCACTTGTTACTTTATAAATACAGATTTTTCAGTAACAAGCATGGCCAAAAGTTTAGAACAAAAATACATGTAGGTCAACTTTTTTCATTATAAACGTTCGAAGGTGGTACCTTTGGAAATCTGTTACTAAGGTACACAGAAATTAATTTTCCTGTAACAGTCATTCACTTATTTTCAACATGGTTTCAGGAAAATAGTGGATATTAATTTATTATTTACCAGGAGAGGGAATAAGTACACGCCAATTTATTCCCATCCATGAATCTGGAACATGTATAGCTCATACCAAGAGCTAACTGATAACTTTTGATGTCTTAACAGAGTATTCTAAACAACCCACAAAAGAGTCATAGCATCCTGGTAAACAAATGCATACACATGTATACTTGTATATACTTCACAAATATTTATAAGCATGTGATATCATCTGTAGAACTATTCTTGGAGTCTGTAATCTCATACTGCCTTAAGTAAAGCCCTTTGTAATGAAGTAATTCAGTATCTGAAGCCTGTAATACAACATTTAGTTTAGACAAGTTTTATTTTATGGCAATCAATAACATAATGACATTCCTATATATTTTAGTAAGTGTTCCCCAAATCATTCCAAAGGATAAAATAAAAATTCATGTTTTTCTGTAATAGTATCTAAATTCGTGCACAGGAACTAAACCTCCAAGATCTCAATCTTGAATACAGTAATAACAATTTGAATTTCGGTTTTCTGACGAGGCCTTACAAATAACTGTGAATAGAAGAGAAGTCAAAGGCAAAGGAGAAAAGGAAAGATATACCCAGTTGAATGCAGAGTTTCAAAGAATAGCAAGGAGAGATAAGAAAGCCTTCCTCAGCTATCAATGCAAAGGAATCAAGGAAAATAATACGATGGGAAAGGCTACAGATCTCTTCAAGAAAATTAGAGATACCGAGGGAACATTTCATGCAAAGAAGGGCACAATAAAGGACAGAAATGGTATGGACCTAACAGAAGCAGAAGATTTTAAGAAAAGGCGGCAAGAATACACAGAAGAACTGTACCAAAAAGATCTTCACATCCAAGATAATCACGATGGTGTGATCACTCACCTAGAGCCAGACATCCTGGAATGTGAAGTCAAGGGGGCCTTAGAAAGCATCACTACGAACAAAGCTAGTGGAGGTGATGGAATTCCGGTTGAGCTATTTAAAATCCTAAAAGTTGATGCTGTGAAAGTGTTGCACTCAATATGCCAGCAAATTTGGAAAACTCAGCAGTGGCCACAGGACTGGAAAAGGTCAGTTTTCATTCCAATCCCAAAGAAAGGCAATGCCAAAGAATGCTCAAACTACCGCACAATTGCACTCATCTCACATGCTAGTAATGTAATGCTCAAAATTCTCCAAGCCAGGCTTCAACAGTATATGAACAGAGAACTTCCAGATGTTCTAGCTGGATTTAGAAAAGGCAGAGGAACAAGAGACAAATTGCCAACATCCGTTGAATCATCAAAAAAGCAAGAGAATTTCCGAAAAAACATCTACTTCTGCTTTAATGACTAAAAAGCCTTTGACTGTGTGGATCATGACAAACTGTGGAAAATTCTTCAAGAAATGGGAATACCAGAACACCTGACCTGCTCTTGAGAAATCTGTATGCAGGTTAGGAAGAAACAGTTAGAACTGGTCATGGAACAACAGACTGGTTCCAGATCGGGAAAGGAGTACATCAAGGCTTGTGTGCTTATTTTGTCACTGTGCTTATTTTATTTAATTTATTTAACTTATATGCAGAGTACATCATGAGAAATGCTGGGCTGGATGAAGCACAAGCTGGAATCAAGATTGCCAAGAGAAGTATTAATAACCTCAGATGTGCAGATGACACCACCCTTATGGCAGAAAGTGAAGAAGAACTGAAGAGCCTCTTGATGAAATTGGAAGAGGAGAGTGAAAGAATTGGCTTAAAGCTCAACATTCAGAAAACTAAGTTCATGGCATCTGGTCCCATCATTTCATGGCAAATAGATGGGGAAACAATGGAAACAGTGACAGACTTTATTTTCTTAGGCTCCAAAATCACTGCAGATGGTGACTGCACCCATGAAATTAAAAGATGCTTTTTCCTTGGCAGAAAAGTTATACTTTTCTTCAGCCTAGACAGCATATTGAAAAGCAGAGACATTACTTTGCCAACAAAGGCCCATCTAGTCTAATCTATGGTTTTTCCAGTAATCATGTACAGATGTGAGAGTTGGACTATAAAGAAAGCTGAGCATGGAACAATTGATTATTTTGAACTGTGGTCTTGGAAAAGACTCTTGAGAATCCCTTAGACTGCAAGGAGATCCAACCAGTCCATCCTAAAGGAAATTTGTCCTGAATATTCATTGGAAAGACTGAGGCTGAAGCTGAAACTCCAATGCTTTGGCCACCTGATGGGAAGGAGTGACTCATTGGAAAAGACCCTGATGCTGGGATAGATTGAAGGGAGGAGGAGAAGGGGAGGACAGAGGATGAGATAGTTGGATGGCATCAACAACTCAGAAGACATGAGTCTGAGTAAACCCCTGGAGTTGGTGATGGACAGGGAGGCCTGGCATGCTGCAGTCCACGGGGTCGCAAAGAGTCGGACACAACTGAGCAACTGAACTGAACTGAACTGAAACATTGCATAGGGAATCTGAAGAGCTCAAGGTAGATGTCTTTTAAAAAGTGGAGCATAATCACCCTTAAAGTTCTATTTTCTTAATTTATATCTCCACTTTGAAATAAATTAGGATGACCAATATATTTACGATTGGTATATTAAACATTCCGCTAATTAAATAGCTCTAATGTTCTACGTAATGGCTGAACTTCTTTCATGTCAGTTCAGTTAAGTCGCTCAGTCGTGTCCAACTCCTTGTGATCCCATGAATCGCAGCACGCCAGGCCTCCCTGTCCATCACCAACTCTCAGAGTTCACTCAGACTCACGTCCATCGAGTCCGTGATGCCATCCAGCCATCTCATCCTCTGTCATCCCCTTCTCCTCCTGCCCCCAATCCCTCCCAGCATCAGTCTTTTCCAATGAGTCAACTTTTTGCATGAGGTAGCCAATGTACTGGAGTTTCAGCTTTAGCATCATTGAACTTCTTTACTCCTACAGAAAAATAATCTGTCATACAGTTTGTCAAAGATATTCATGGAAGAGAATTGTAAGAAGAGTGATGAAAACATGACCATCAGCCTTCCTTACATTAAAATATACATCTTGTACTTTCGAAAAAACAAGCATTCATATTGTAGTTTTTACAAAAAGCTGTAAAACTGAAATGAAGAGTTCTCCAAAACCACAGGGATATGTATACAGTATTTTTTAAAATAGCAATGGTAAAACCTTTGTTGTAGTTTCATATAATATGTTAAGCACTTCTCTCAGAAACAGAAAAGTGACATATCTGCAGATAAATAGGAAGGATAAAATCTGAGGTCACTACTCCCTATCAGCAGCATTGCCAAAGAGAAGAAAATGAGTAACATCTTTAATCTAGAGTTGAGTAAAGTCTTCCTCTTTATATAATCATTTAGTTGAGAAAAGCTCATATCTTTTTATTCTTTTTTGTTGGTCTTTTAAACACAGAATCATAAGCATCTTGGAGTCCCCTGCCTCTTACAGGCACCATTCCAAAGAGAATTCTAAGTGAATAAAGTGTAAATTATCTGTGATTTATCCTGTTCTTAGTAAAAATGGAAAGTAAATTAGTCAGAATTTTTTAAACAACAAACAGCTTCTTATATACCAGAAAATAATCTAGTCAGCTTTAGCCACATTGTCTTTAAATTAAATAAAGGGGTGCCTCAGGGTTCAGGTGCTTCAATGTCATGCACAGTACCTAAATGTCATTTCTAATGCTCCCTAAAGCTACTGTTTCTTTTGATTTATTTCATAATTATGTTCCCTAAACTAGGTAACAAAGAAAAATCAATACCAAATATTGGTTAGGAGATTGGGCTTTTAACTTATTTTTTACAATAATGTATCATTAGACATGCTTTCTAACTTTTTTCACCTTTATATCCATGATCAGTGATTCCTATAAGCATTCTTTCCTCATCTTTAAGTGCATTGCCCAGTCCACCAACTCGCTTTTAGACAAAGAAATATTTCAGTGCATACTAAACTCAAAAGAGAACTTTAAGTCCAATTTAACCCAGTAATTCTAGCCGTCTGGAGATATGTATACAGTCAATAAGTTCAGTCACTCAGTAGTGTCCAACTCTTCGTGACCCCGTAGACTGCAGTATGCCAGGCCTCCCTGTTTCTGCTGATGCTAAGTCACTTCAGTCATGTCCGACTCTATGCAACCCCAGAGACAGCAGCCCACCAGGCGCCCCTATTCCTGGGGTTCTTCAGGCAAGAACACTGGAGTAGGTTGCCATTTCCTTCTCCAATGCATGAAAGTGAAAAGTGAAAGTGAAGTCGCTATCCATCACCAATTTATGGAGTTTAACCAAACTCATGTCCATGGAGTAGGTGATGCCATCCAACTATCTTATCCTCTGTCTTCCCCTTTTCCTCCTGCCTTCAATCTTTCCCAGCATCAAGGCCTTTTCAAATGAGTCAGTTCTTCGTATCAGGTGGCCAAAGTATTGGAGTTTCAGCTTCAGCATCAATCCTTCCAATGAATATTCAGGACGGATTTCCTTTAGGATGGACTGGTTGGATCTCCTTGCAGTCCAAGGGACTCTCAAGAGTCTTCTCCAACACCACAGTTCAGAAGCACCAATTCTTTGGCGCTCAGCTTTCCTTATAGTCCAACTCTCAAATATCCCTAAATATACATTATGCCTATTTCTGCTGAATTTTACAGAATTAGTTATTTTCTAATTAGTATGTTGCTAAAAATTCACTAAGGCCCCTGGAACATGCTCCAATTTTTACCAAATGGAAAAATCAAAGCAGAATTGAAGAAAGCGGGTGAAGCGGGGTAAAATAAAACCTGGAGCTTATAAACTCAAAGAAACTCACAGGGAGAGACCAGCCGTTGCTTGGAAGAGCACAGAAATCATGGAAATTTGCATACAGTTGATGTAATTTAAGGCAAAGTTACATTTTAATGTGACAACTATGTGGGAGGAAGGTAGGACAGTTCTGTGTCTTTCCTAAAACTCACTTTGCCTGACATTTAGTTTTGGTTAAGAGGGACACTTGGAGTAAGAGAAATAGCTTATCTATTCAAAATTTAGCCAGAGTCAGAAGTTAGAAAACTACACTCCTGAACAGATAATTATATTAAAATAAAAACAAATATTTATAGAGGGAAATGTTTATTCTTTACTCAAAAATATGTTGTCATGTCCTTTTTCAGCTTTCATCTACTTTTGTTTTTTATAATCTTAACAGGCATGGTTATTTATGACAGATTAGCACTAACAAAAAAAAAAAAAGGAAGCAGCCCACTGACAGAAAAATGTGACAAATAGGATGAGAAAACAAAAATAAAAAGCAGGCTCAAGAGTTGTCAGGAAAGCAATATGAGATCAATTAGCATGAGCAACAAAAAATTCATAAGGCCTTGAGGACAATAAAACAGTATAATGCATAACACTTATCTAAGGCTTATTTAAAAAAGTCAAGGATGGGTAATACGTAATTTTGAAATATCTTTTATTCTTAGGTGAAAATGTTGTATTATTCAGAAAATGGCTATTTAAAATGGTTGATTCACCAAGTACTCTTGACAGCTAAGCAATAGATGCATCATAACTATAAAGAATTGATTTCTATATTAACATAGAACTTTGAATTACCATTAAATCTTGGGATGTTAACATAGTTCTCTTTTCAACTTTGAATACTGAAAAACAATAATAATGAAAGCCCTCACAAACCTACAGGGTTTTTTTGGTTTTGTTTAGTTTGAAACACTCTAGTAATGAGTTGTACACTTTGAGAAGCTGTCTTAATTATTTTATATTACTAGGGGTTAACTTAGAATGCTGAAATAAGTAGGAGTTTACTCAAGCAAAAGATAAAGTTATCTGAGTTAGCAAAACATATTATGTGGATTTCTTCGGGGACAAAGAACATTGGCTTTGAGTACAAAAATCTGAGGATGATCTTATTATTCAATAATGAAAAAGATGAAAATGTGAAGATTTTAAGTATCAAGAAAACCCAATAATATATCTGACTTAAATAAATCTATTAATTCTTTAGAGAAAGTGTTACATAAATATATAAAATTATACTAAATTTATTTACACTCAATTCTGTCTTTTGCACTTTCATTTAATATTCTTGAGGGAATAAATTAGGAAGCACAGATCTATTGATCTCTTTTCAACTTATTTATAATTTAATAATGAGCCTAAGTATATTGGCACTAATGGTTTTATTCTAAGCAGAATAATGTTACCTTTACAAGAAAAGCAATTTAAGTCAGAATAAGATTTGGTTAGGTTAGACTCTCGTACATTGCTTAGTGAAAACAGAAATAAAATGACACAAACTTCCAGACCAACTGGACAGCATTTGAAATGTGCATACATTTTAAACCAGTAATTTCTCCTAAGGAAATCAAGAAGTGAACAGAAATGACTTTGAAATACCATTTACTATAGAATTATGTTTAACAGGGAAAAAAGGGAAAACGTTCTCAAATGTACTAGAAGAGATGAATATATTTCTAAAAATGTGGCATATCCACATAATATTATGTTTATTTTAAATATTAATTTGTATTTATTTTTAGAACATTTTCATGATATATTAGGTGAGAAGAAACAGGTAAAAAGTCATATGCACTCTCTAATTGCATTTTTTGAAGGATGGTTATCTGTTTAGAATGATTTCTTAAATGTGTACATCAAAATGTTAACCGTGATTACACCTGAATGTCCTTTATTTGCCTTTTTTTATATTTTCATATTTTTTCAATCAGCATATTTACATTTTATAGGCACAGAAAAATACAACTATACAAAAAATTACTTACTTTGGTTTATTTTAAACATGCAACTAGCTACTAAGCAAGCTTAACCCAAAAGTATCTTATCTTGATCAAGCTTAATTTCATAAATCACTATGTCCAACTGGCCCATAGGCTCCTGTTGACTTCACCAAGGCTAATGACATCTTCCAATCTGGTGTGCATCTTTGATCTTTCCCTTTATCTCAAGACTAAGGAAGCAAGTATCCCCCAGTCTTCCATCCTCTCATATTAGCCCACTTCTACATCCCTCAGGAACCAGCCCAAGTGCCTCCTCCTATGCAAACTGTGCCCTGACCACCTCCCTTGCAGAGCATCACTTCTTGCTTTCCACTCCCCTAGACAACAAGCACACTTCACTTCATCTCCCACTCTGAACTAGAATCATTCCTTGACCCCAAGTAGACTGCAAGGTCCTCAGGACAGAAATTATGTCTTATTCATCTCTGTACCACCAGCACTTAACTCCCATGTGGCAGAGAGGGTACAGTATACACATACTATCCACTGTGCTTTGTAGACATTGTTTCTGAGGCTCACAATAGATACTATTCTCTCGTAAGGCAGAAGAAACTCAGGACCCTAAAAAGTTAAGGAACACTATAAAGTCATTTGTAAGGTGTGATGGTTAATTTTTTGTATCAATTTGACTGAGCTAAGGGATGCTCAGATATCTAGTTAAATATTATTTCTGCACATGTCTGGAGGTGTTTCTGAAAAAGATTAGCATTTGAATTGGTAGACTGAGTAAAGCAGATGGCCCTCCCCAATGTGGATGGACCTCATCCAATCCATTGATGGCCTGAATATTAATAGAATGAAAGGTGGAGGAAGATTGGATTTGTCCCCCCTCTAACCTGAATTATCAATCTCTTTCTACCCTCAGCACTCCTGGTTCTCAGACCACCACAAACTTTCTTGAGTCTCCAGCTGCAGACAACAGATCGTGGGAATTTTCAGCCTCCATAATCCTATATGCCAATACCTTATTATAAATTATATATTGGTTCTACTTCTCTGGAGAATGTTCAGGTGTATCAGATGACCATTTATGCTGCAAATTGCAAAACAAAACTGAAAATATCATGAGAATTTATTGGCTGTCTTATCTACAAAGTCCAAGGAAGGGCTAGCCTCAGGTACTCACTGAATGAGGTGTTAAGAGGCATATTCATTTCTTGCCTTTCCTACATCTAAGGGTTGACCTCATCTCAGGCTGCTCTTGTTATGGACAGCAAAGTAGTTGCAGTTTCCATTCAATCTAGAAGTGCTTGACACTTCTGGGGGCTAGTGCTCTTTTGCAACCCACTTTCTTTTTATTCATAATTTTTATTTATTCATCTTTGGCTGTGCTGGATCTTTGTTGCTGGATGCAGGCTTTCTTTAGTTTCTGTGAGAGAGAGCTAAGCTAGATCTAAGATGGAGTAAATCTCACTCCACTCAAACCTCATGGCTGAGAATGGGGTTATTCCCCTCAACCTCAATTCAGTGTATCTTTTGTAAAAAGGTAGAAGAATAGTTACAAATCAGCATATAAACAAATACTGAACCATTTGGCAGAGAACAAAGATCGTTCTGGAACAAATTGTTATTGTTCAGTCCCTAAGTCATGTTTAACTCTTTGTGACACCATGGACTGCAGCATGCCAGGCTTCCCTGTCCTTCACTATCTCCTGGAGTTTGCACAGAATCATGTCCATTGAGTCAGTGATGCCATCCAATGATCTCATTCGGTCACCCTTTTCTCCTGCTGCCCTCAATCTTTACCAGCATCAGAGTCTTTTCTAATGAGTCAGCTCTTCGCATCATGTGGCCAAATTATTGGAACTTCAGCTTCAGCATCAGTCCTTCCAATGAATATTCAGGGTGGATTTCCTTTAGCATTGACTGATTTGATCTTCTTGCTGTCCAAAAATGCTCAAGAGTCTTCTCCAATACCACAGTTCAAAAGCATCAATATTTGGCGCTCAGCCTTCTTTATGGTCCAACTCTCACATCTATACATGACTACTGGAAAAGCCATAGTTTTGACTGTACAGACTTCTGTCTGTAAAGTGATGTCTCTGCTTTTTAATACACTGTCTCAGTTTCTCACAGATTTTCTTCCAAGGAGCAGGCATTTTATAATTTTGTGGCTGCAGTCACAATCTGCAGTGATTTTGGAACCCAAGAAAATAAAATCTGTCACTGTTTCCACTTTTACCCCATTTATTTGCCATGAAGTGATGGGACCAGATGCCATGATCTTCATTTTCTGAATGCTGAATTTTAAGCCAGTTTTTCTACTCTCCTATTTCACCTTCATCACCTTTAGTTCCTCTTCACTTTCTGCCATTTAAGTGGTATCATCTGCATATCTGAGGTTGTTGATACTTCTCCCAGCAATCTTGATTCCAGCTTGTGTTTCATTCAGCCTGGCATTTTGCATGATGTACTCAGATACGCAGATGACACCACCCTTATGGCAGAAAGTGAAGAAGAATTAGAGTCTCTTAATGAAAGTGAAAGAGGACAGTGAAAAATTTGGCTTAAAGCTCAACATTCAAAAAACTAAGATCATAGCATCCAGTCCCATTACTTCATGGCAAATAGACGGGGAAACAGTGGCTGACTTTATTTTGGGGGGCTCCAAAATCACTGCAGATGGTGACTGTAGCCATGAAATTAAAAGATGCTTACTCCTTTGGAAGGAAAGTTATGACCAACCTAGATAGCATATTAAAAAGCAGAGACATTACTTTGTCAACAGAGGTCCGTCTAGTCAAGGCTATGGTTTTTCCAGTAGTCATGTATGGATGTGAGAGTTGGACTATGAAGAAAGCTGAGCGCCAAAGAATTGATGCTTTTGAACTGTGTTGTTGGAGAAGACTGCTGAGAGTCCTTTGGACTGCAAGGACATCCAACCAGTCCATCCTAAAGGAGATCAGTCCTGGGTGTTCATTGGAAGGACTGATGTTGAAGCTGAAACTCCAATACTTTGGCCACCTGATGTGAAGAGCTGACTCATTTGAAATGACCCTGATGTTGGGAAAGATTGAAGGCAGGAGGAGAAGGGGACAACAGAGGATGAGTTGGTTAGATGGCATCACTGACTCAATGGTCTGGTATTCTCATCTCTTTTGAATTTTCCACAGTTTGTTGTAATCTACACTGTCAAAGTCTTTAGCGTAGTCAGTGAAGCAGAAGTAGATTTTTTTTTTAATTCCCTTGCTTTTTCTGTGATCCAGTGGATGTTGGCAATTTGATCTCTGGTTCCTCTGCCTTTTCTAAATCTAGCTGTACATTTGGAAGTTCTTGGTTCACATACTGCTGAAGCCTAACTTGAAGGATTTTGAGAATTACCTTGCTAGCATGTGAAATGAACACAATTGTACAATAGTTTGAACATTTTTGGCATAGCCTTTCTTTGGGATTAGAATGAAAATTGATCTTTTCCAGTCTGTGGCTACAGCTGAGTTTTCCAAATTTGCTGACATATTGAGCTCAGCACTTTAACTGCATCATCTTTTAGGATTTGAAATTAACTCAGCTGGAATTCCATCACTTCCACTAGCTTTGTTGTAGTAATGCTTCCTAAGGCTCACTTGACTTCATATTCTAGGATGTCTGGTTCTAGGTGAGTGACCACATCATCGTGGTTACCAAGTCATCAAGACCTTTTTTGTATAGTTCTTCTGTGTATTCTTGCCACCTCTTCTTAATCTTTTCTGCTTCTGTTAGGTTTGCCATTTCTGTCCTTTATTGTGTCCGACTTTACATGAAATGTTCCCTTGGTATCTCCAATTTTCTTGAAGAGATCTCTAGTCTTTCCCATTCTGTTGTTTTCTTCTGCATCTCTGCACTGTTCTCTTAGGATGGCTTTCTTATCTCTCCTTGCTTTTCTTTAGAACTCTGCATTCAGGTGCATATATCTTTCTCTTTCTCTTTTGCCTTTCTCTACTCTTCTCAGTTACTTGTAAGTCCTCCTCAGACAACCACTTTATCTTCTAGCATTTCTTTTTCTTGGGGATGGTTTTAGTTACTGCCTCCTGTACAATGTTATGAAAATCCATCCATAGTTCTTCTGGCACTCTGTCTATCAAATCGAATCCCTTGAATCTATTTGCCACCTCCACTGTATAATCATAAGGTATTTGATTTAGTTCATACATGAATGGTCTAGTGGTTTTCCCTACTTTCTTCAATTTAAGCCTGAATTTTGCAATAAGGAGCTGATGATCTGAGTTACAGTAAGTTCTAGGTCTTGTTTTTTGCTGACTGTATACAGCTTCTCCATCTTTGGCTGCAAAGAATATAATTAATCCTATTTTGTTTGTTGACCTTCTGGTGAGGTCCACGTGTAGAGTCAACAAATAGCCAGTCCCTAAAACCCTATCTGATCCCATTCAGGTGTTCTGGTGAAGTGGTTCCTTTTTAACAGTTTCTTTTTGATAACCAAAAGATATGATCTTAATGATGACATTACTGTTCTTTTTTTTTTAATTTTTATTTTTACTTTATTTTACTTTACAATACTGTATTGGTTTTGCCATACATTGACATGAATCCATCACGGGTGTACATGAGTTCCCAAACATGAACCCCCCTCCCACCTCCCACCCCATATCATCTCTCTGGATCATCCCCATGCACCAGCCCCAATCATCCTGTATCCTGCATCAAACATAGACTGGCGATTCATTTCTTACATGATAGCATACATGCTTCAATGCCATTCTCCCAAGTCATTCCACCCTCTCCCTCTCCCTCAGAGTCCAAAAGTCCGCTCTACACATCTGTGTCTCTTTTGCTGTCTCGCATACAGGGTCATCATTACCATCTTTCTAAATTCCATATATATGTGTTAGTATACTGTATTGGTAAGCCAGAAAGAAAAACACCAATACAGTATACTTGCTTTATTCTGATCACTGCTGGTGAATACTGGACCTTGTGTGTGCTTGTGCTCAGTTTCTAAGTCATGTCTGACTCTTTGCAACCCCATGGACTTTAGCCCGCCAGGCTCCTCTGTCCACGGGATTTTCCAGGCAAGAATGTTGGAATGGGTTGCCATTTCCTTCTCGAGGAGATCTTCCTACTAGCTGAAGCAAATAAACTAGGTTTTACCTGAGCCATATCATGCCTGTATTACTCACTATGAAACACACAGAACATCTTGGAATCACCTGAGATGCCCATTAAAGTTTAAACTGCTAAGCTACTAAATCAAAATCTCTGGACAAGGCTCAGGAATCTACAGATTAGCAAATAGATTAGGCTATTCTTATGACCGCTAAAGTTAGATATATCCAACAACCTGCTACTTATTCTAGAGAACAAAAATAAAAAGAAAAATAAGATAATGCTAATTATAATCAGTTATAATTTTACAACTGTATAATCTTGTACAGTAGGGAGGTATATTATTATTCCTAATGATTGGCAAAATTCTTTGAAGTAAGTAGTTGTTATTTAGTAAAATATTTTGTTTGGCTACTCTCTGCAAAAGAATATTACTCAGAGCAAAATTGAGTAATAAGAAGTTAACCAAAGAGAGAACTAAAAATGAAGTAGGCATTTTGGGATTGGGAAAATAATCTAGAAAAGGGAAAATAATCTAGAAAAAATGTGGACAGCATTTGAAGGAGAAACAAAAAGGGTATAGCAACCTGAAAGGAGGCCAGACCCCTAGTAGAAGAGACAATTAATAACAATTTTTAGAGCCAGAAAGTTGAGAGATTTTTAAGAAAAGGGTTAACTGAGATGAAATTTTAAATTGTCTGCTGAATAATAAACCTTCTGCCGACTACAGCTGACAATACTTTCTGTAGCAAAGGAATAGGGACCCTGTCCTGTAGTTACCAGGGTAGAAATGGCGTCAGAGGCAGAGAGCAAAATGTGAGGCAGAGAATAATTTTAAAAGCAGTAAATAACAACCAGAAATAATTACACACATTAACATCATCTCCAAAATGCTGAAAATTTTACTCCATAATATACTGGAGGAGAGAATGCTAATTTTACCTTACTATTATAACAGAAAGTGACCTTATACTTGGGGTGATGAGAGACTCTACGAAATGCCTACAGATAGGAAGGAGCAAGTATATTTGAGCCTTGCTTAGGGTTTTATAAGTACTAAATATAATTCACCTAGAAATCTAGTGGATTTGTATTTTCCATATCACTGATGAGAAAGCCTTCTTAGAGTAACCTGCACAGGGACACACAGTGGCCAGCCTGGCAGAGCCAGGAGTTCAGTTGAGGGACAACCCTCCCCAAAGTCACTGCTTTCTTTCCGGGTTGGTGGTACAAAAGAGTTCTCCTCAACCTTGTATTCATACTAGACTCCTCTGGAGAGTGTGAAACAATTACTTATTCTTGAGTCCCACCTCAGAGAAACCAAGTCAGAATCTGTGGGGGTTGCAGTTTAAGGCATTGTGTTCCTAAACTTCTGGGGTAGAACAATAAATGTTTTAATTTTGTTAGTTTTAAGGTAGTTAATTGAATATAGATATATTCAGCCTTTATACTTTGATATACATGATATTTGCCATGTGGCCACTCATTCAAAATTTAGTTTTTAGAAAGTGCCTCTGTGTGTGTGTGTTGTGGGGGGCAGCGTGCACGTACACAGGTGTGTTTGTCTTAATGTGACTCTCAGCAGATATCCCATACCACCAACATACTGGGTAGGATTTTAAAGCATTTCCTTCATTTCTCTTTGCTTTGAAAAACAACACAGAACAATTCTAAATCATAGCCATCTCAAAACTAGATATCATCAGCACGCCCTTCAGATATTTAAGATTTTCCTCAATATTTTTCCCTCTCACATTTACCTGCCTGTGAAACTACTATATATTTGGCAGATTCCAGATGTCTAGAAAATGGTATCAACAAAAACAAACCTTCACCAGCATTTTTGCAATTTTGCTTTTTATCCACACAACTTTGTGTTACTCCTAGTCATGGTTTTGATAACATTGCACAGAATACACTGATGAATGAGAGGAAAGAGATAATTTTCTTTCTCAACCCAAGTAGATAAAACAAAATGTATGACTACCTTGCTTTTTTCTATAAAATAATAAACCTCATTCATAGTAGTACTATACAAAAAATTTGAAGGACTATTAAAATATCTTCTAAAAAGATACAAAAGTTATTCTAGCAATTCATAGAGCTATTCCAATTAAAGGATCTGTTATTTGCATTTCAATGGCTTGTTCAGACTCCACAAACAATCCAATACACAATTTCTTCAAAATGAGCTGCGATCAGGGACTACGAAAATTACTTGTGATATTAGACCTTGTGACTTGTTCACCTGGACAAGGGAAGGAAAGTAATGACACTTGAGAGCAGCCAGGTGAAAACAAATGAAAAAAGTCACTCTAATCACTCTGAGGCAAATAAGCCCTCATTTATTTTAACTATGGTTATCTGATTGTTATCTTAATATCATATTACCAATAGCACCTGAAGTGAAAAGCATGCACTACTAAAATAACTGAACAGATTGAGGCCCAAGGACCACTAACCTTAGTTACATATTAGCCCCTGAAATACAATTAATTGAAACTGAATTCCTGATATGCTTGGTACAGTGGACCACATTTATTTAATGTCAGACATGAGCTTATACCTATGAATATGTTGTTTTGCTGACATTCAGTGCTCTTGTCCTCTTTCATACACTATATCCCATGGGTGACAGCATTTATATCAATGATAATTTTCATAAAATAGTAAATTTCATTTTATAACACTAGCCTTATTTTTTCTTTTCTTGAATGTCTTCTAAGAAGAAATTACTATCTTAAAGGTTTCTCAGCATTTCCACAATATATTTGAATCAGACTCCATTATAAACATGTAAATAAACATATATACACATATTACACATACATAGATGTTACCTTATATATTAGCATAAATGCTAAATAGTGCATGAAAATTTACACCGTGATTATGTCTAACATACAGTCCATTTGATTTGTCTTAAGTGAAGATCATTTGATTACTTTTCACGGTACAGAATTACTGAGTCAATTATGTGCCACAGTGTTTCCTTGCAAGAATGTATCTTCACTATCCATTGCATTGCATATATAATCCTCTCTCTTTCTCTGGCACTTATAGCATTAGTTTGGGAAAAGTTAGATTTCTTATGTTTTATTTTTACATATAAATGTCTCCCAGAATGCCTTCCACATTTTACCCAGATATATACCAAATTATATCTACAATTTAAGTATACTTCATATTTTTCAAAGAATGTATGGTTTTAGATTTTTACATACTAGTCACACACATTGTTGAAAATTTGATGATGGTATGTCACAAGAAGATAAAAACGGTAAGATGAATTCACTTTTTAAAATCACAGAATATGACATAGTTAGCTAACAGGGACAATCTTAAAGCTTCCCATAATTGAAGAATATTAGAAAGAAAATATAATGCCATTATATAAATTATGGTGTTCTTTCACCTTTCAATTAGGGTCATTTTTCTTGGAGAGACAGGCATAAAAATTTTTTGAGAGTGTACCAAAAGAGACATTGAAAATTCTTTAAAGACATGGAACACTTACATGCATGAAAGGTTTAAGAAAAACTAGGACTTTTCTCTGGTGAAACTACTTTCATTACATGGATAAAACTCAGATCTGTTCACCTCTAGCTTCTGTTTCTCTGCTTGTGTCTAAGAAATTTCTCAGATGTCTTGCTGCTATCTCAATTGGATGAAAGTCTTGTCAGTCAATAACATTCATTAAACATCACTGGGTGCTTAATAAATATTTCTGAACATTATGACAGGTACCCTAGGGAGATGCAATGGAACAGAGGATACAGTCTCTATCATGGAACTTTCAATAGCACTGATTATTCACACTGTATAAACAGACTAAAATAGGGTTTCCAAGGAAATACATAAAATTAAAACAGTACAATTATTATATGTATGCTGAAATGATTCAGTATGTGATCTGAGTGGGGGAAGCGAACAGAATATTTTATATCATGTATTATAAAGGTCAAAAAGATACAGATTAATGAGCTAAGGAAGGAGAGTATTTCGGAGGGTAGAAGGTTTGCCTAAAAGGAAAGAAAAATAAATCCTGAAGTAGGGTGAATGGAACCAGAATCTGAAAGACTATGCAGCAGGCTATTGACTCAACTTTGTTCATGCCTCTTTCCTTTAATACTACTTAGTAATTTCTTATCTGGCTGGTATAGTCTAGAGCAGAATCTCCCAAGCTTTTGCTTTTCATTGGCCCTTTTTATGAGGAGAAATGTCCTTCAAATAAACAGTGCCTCTCCAACATAACTCCTGTTACCACTATCTATTAAAAACACAATCCACAATTCGGTTCAGTTCAGTCACTCAGTCGGGTCCAACTCTTTGCGATCCCATGAATTGTAGCATGCCAGGCCTCCCTGTCCATCACCAACTCCCAGACTTTACTCAAACTCATGTCCATCGAGTCAGTGATGCCATCCAGCCATCTCATCCTCTGTCATCCCCTTCTCCTCCTGCCCCCAATCCCTCCCAGCATCAGAGTCTTTTCCAATGAGTCAACTCTTTGCATGTGGTGGCCAAAGTACTGGAGTGTCAGCTTTAGCATCAGTCCTTCCAATGAACACCCAGGACTGATCTCCTTTAGAATGGACTGGTTGGATCTCCTTGCAGTCCAAGGGACTCTCAACAGTCTTCTCCAACACCACAGTTCAGAAGCATCAATTCTTCAGCACTCAGCCTTCTTCACAGTCCAACTCTCACATCCACACATGACCACTGGAAAAACCATAGCCTTGACTAGATGGACCTTTGTTGGCAAAGTAATGTCTCTGCTTTTCAATATGTTATCTAGGTTGGTCATAACTTTCCCTCCAAGGAGTAAGCGTCTTTTAATTTCATGGCTGCAGTCACCATCTGAAGTGATTTTGGAGCCCAAAGAAATAAAGTCTGACACTGTTTCCACTGTTTCCCCGTCTATTTGCCATGAAGTGATGGGACTGGATGCCATGATCTTAGTTTTCTGAATGTTGAGCTTTAGGCCTTTTTCACCCTCGTCTTTCACTTTCATCCACAATTAATGGGGTAAAATTATTAGTATCTGTTATTGCTTCCATCTCTTGTCAGTGAAATGTCACGTAAGTTTCCTTCATACTTAAAAAAATTAAGGTGGTGTTGTATCATCACTATTAACATGACAGAGACCACAGTGTGAACTGTGGGGGACTGTCGTAGTCCTCTGTTCTCCCCAGACCACACTTACAGAATGGAACCCAAAATAAGAATGAATAAACATCAGTTCCCTTCTACATATACACACACTTCACACAAATAAACAGCTGTATCACAGTACTATCGTTATAGTAGCAGCAGTAGTTAAGATAATGGAGGTAGCAGTAATCTATATTGATTACATTTGCTATGTGGCAGACACCATTAGAAGCACTTTACACAAATTATTTAATCCTAACAACCACACTAATAATAGTTACTAATCCCATTTCATAGAAAAAACATTGAACCCGAATAAGCAACTTGCCCAGCGACACACAGCAGACGGGTGGTGCGGTAGGGCTTCAGTGGCACAGCAGCATGCTTTTAGACATGACGACTTGACTGCCTCTGTCTATGCCATGTGCCTACCCCATTAACACTGGCCCTCAGTTTCTAGCTGAAAATAATGCCTATTCTCTTACCTGCCTCTAAAAGATATAAAAAGGATTAATTTTTTTGTCTGCAAAATGTTCTGACCCATATGATTTGCCCATATGATTAAAACTCCTTAATTTCCATTTCCTCGTATGCTACATCTTCAAATACAGTATCTCATAGGTATGCAGTCTGGGAACCAATTGACTTTGCTTTCTTTCATACTACATTCAGGCTGTAATCAGTTCCTATTTTATCATAGGAACATCATCCCTAAAATTCATTAGTTTTATTCTAATTTTGATACTTAAAACCATCATTAGTCTCAGTTATTGGTAATCTCCTTTACAGTACTGCATTTTACTTTGCAAAGAGAAAATTTTAATGGAAATTGGGTCCTAATACCCATCAGGGGGGAAAGAAAAAAGTTCATGTGTTAATCAAGAAACAAATAATGTCATTCAAATATGCACATTCTTAAGTGCTCTCAGCTTTGAAATCTGCCTTAAGTCTCAATTCCACTGACTACTTACAGGCTCTCTGTATTTTATTTCTGCACTTTCATGTTTAATAATTTCTTAAGATAGTAGAATTTTGGAGCTAAAACAGAACTTAAAGATAGCCTATGGGAAACTCCATTTAAGAAATAAGAAAACTAAGGATCACAGGTGTTAGATAACTTGCCCAAAGTCCCTCTGCTAAAATGTGACAGATACAGAACTAAACCCAGGTATTCTGATTTCAGATATATACCATTTCTAATCTACATGTCCTTCCATCTACTCTCATGGCTTTAAATGCTTTATGCAGAAAACTTTCCAATCGTTTTCTAGTTCTACTTTTTCTCTCAGGTTCCAGGCCCATATTTGAAACTACTTAGTGAAATTTTAAGAGGATAACAATGTTGAAAAGTAATTTTATTATCTTCCCATCAAAACCTACTTATCTGTATCCACTTATTGCTCTTGTATTGTCACTAATGTTGAGAATCCAGAGTACAGATTTACCCAAAGTGAAATTCAACAAGGAATGAAAAAGTAAGAGTGGGTTCTGGGGGCAGATAGAGGATGCCATCTTCTTGGAAAATACTTCCAGGGAAAAGAGGTATTTGAGTCTTGTGCCTAGAAATCTTTTCTAAGAATCTGATTTGGTTGTAGTAGCAGAGAAACTGAGCAAATTGATCTACAAAACACACACGTGCACACACACACAGAGAAACCAAATTCATAATTATGTAAATAGAAATAATTGCTAGGGCTTTTGAAGGTAATAGAAACTTCTGTAGAAACACTTGAAAAAACAGGTTTAAATTATTTTTTCTTGTTATTAAGGTAAAAATTGTAACAAACAGAAGGAAGCTCAGATTAAGCAAAGTCCCAAATCTGACAGGATAGAAGAAAAATGGTTGTCCTTATAAAAACCTAGATGAAAGGAGACAAGAAACAGAGAGTACTCTCACTTCTGGAGGAAATGAGTTAGCAAGAAAAAAAAGATGTTTGTGTTACCTCAGAAGTAGTGGAGTAAGCCAAGGATGAAGGAATTCAAAAGCAAGATTAAAACTAGGCTTTGGAAGAGCATATGGCAAAGACATTGTAGTGCTCACTGGGTCCTTGAGAGCACATGTGAGAAGTACCCACAGTGGCAGTTCCCACTCTGAAGTCTTCAGATGGAAATTTTAGCAACTGGATGACATCATTGTGTTTGGAGGTAAGGAGAAGATCCTGAGGTGAGAATGAGGACCATTACAAGATGAAAGGATTTCTGGGCAGTACGCATTAGCATCAAATACAGTTCTGAAATGGAAGGGTAGGCTTAGGTTATTGAAGATCTTACTTGAATGGAAGAAAAAAATTGAGAGATAAACAGTATTAGGACTATGAGAAATACAAAATAGGGCAGAAAACAATGAAAAGAATAAAATCTACAACACTTTCTGTTCACCACACATTTAAAATTTTTCCTCTGCCTTTTAGCATGAAACCATGCTTAGGATTTGAAAATATTTAATAAAGGTTAACTATAAATGACCTGAGAATGAGTGAGTAACCATTCTAAATTCCTTATCAGACTGAGAAAAGCTTAAATGGCTTCCTAAAATAGATTTTCTGTTCTCTTCCACCCTGGCTCTTGACAAATATAACAAGTATCAGAAACGTTATAACAGATAATGATGGCAATAAAACACCATAATACATTGGAAGGAAAGCTATGACCAACCTAGACAGCATATTAAAAAGCAGAGACATTACTTTGTCAACAAAGGTCTGTCTAGCCCAGGCTATGGTGTTTCCAGTAGTCATGTATGGATGTGAGAGTTGGACTATAAAGAAAGCTGAGCACCGAAGAACTGATGATTTTGAACTGTGGTGTTGGAGAAGACTCTTGAGAGTTCCTTGGACTGCAAGGAGATCAAACCAGTCTATCCTAAAGCAGATCAATCCTGGTTGTTCTTTGGAAGGACTGATGTTGAAACTGAAATTCCAATACTTTGGCCACCTGATGCGAAGAGCTGACTCATTGGAAAAGACCCTGATGCTGGGGAAAATGGAGGGCAGGAGAAGAAGGGGACAACAGAGGATGAGATGGTTGGATGGCATCACCAACTCAATGGACATGAGTTTGAATGAACTCCGGGAGTTGATGGACAGGGAGGCCTGATGTGCTGTGGTTCATGGGGTCGCAAAGAGTCGGACACGACTAAGCAATTGAACTGAACTGAATACATTGTTAACAATCTACTGTTTATCTCCTGTACACTTAGGTGAATTCTAATTTTCTTGATTTTAAGAATAATGGGGTGAAAAATGGATGTCTGAGATAACAACTAGTGGACATAATATCTTAGTTGACAATAGAAAGTTTCCTAATCTCTAGTCATACTAAAGAAGGATAAAACTGATTTCTGGAAAGAAAAAATGGTAAATAAAAAACATGATGTTCTTTATATACTCTTGCCTATTTTCTGCCCCATAAGTTACTTCTTATAAAATAAAATCAACATAATTAGCATCTTCCTCTGTGGTTGCTTCCTTTATCCTTCAGAACTGGCAAAGTTTAATGTGGGTAAGTCACTGCTACATTCTTCCAGTTCAACAAACCCCAAACATGCAGTAACATTTTCTTTTAATTTGAGGTATAATTTACATATTATAAAATATACAAATCATAACTGTAGAGTTCCATAAATTCTGACAATATTAACAATCCATGTATAACTAGGAGGCCAATCAAGACATAGAATATTTCCATCACCCCATAAAATTCCCTCCTAATTTCCAGTCAGTTTCCACTGCTCAGAAACAACCACTGTTCTGATTTCTATCACCATATGTTAGCTTTGTCTGCTCTTTCTTCTCCTTTTGAAATAGCTTTATTAAAATAAATAAAGTTCACCCATTACAAGTATACAATTCATTGCTTTTTTTTAGTATATTTATAGACCTGCACAACCATCACCATGAACCGATTATGCATTTCCACCAACTCAAAAAGTTCCTCGTGCCTGTTTGTGTTCCCCCACTCCCCAGTCCATGCAGTCATTGAGCTGCATTCCACGAGCAGAGATGTTACTTTTCTGGAAATTTAATACATACAGAATCATACAATATGTAGTCTTTCTCTGTCTAGCTTCTTTCACTTAGCTTTCTCTGTTGTAGTGTTTATCAGATGTTCATCTTTTTGTGGATAATATTTCATATTCCATTGTACAGATATGCCACATTTTATCTATTCACCAGTTGATGGATGTTTACATTGCTTCCTGTTTTGTTTTGCCTGTTATAACTTCATATAAATTTAAATATATTGTTATTTGTATCTGCTTTCCTTCATTCAATATAAAAGTTTGAGATTATGCATGTTTTTGTTTTAGTTATTTGCTTCTTTATATTCCTGAGTAGCATATACCGTATTGCTGAGTAGTATGTATGAATATTCCATGATTTATTTATTCATTGTTCCATTAATGAACAGTTGAGTTGCTTTGACTTTTGCCCATTATGAATAAAGCAACTATAAACTATGTTGCATTTGTATTTCTCTTGGGTAAATACCTAGGAAAAAAATTTTTGGATCACAAGTTAGGTCTGTATATAAAATTTATAAGAAATTACCAAACTATTTCTAAATAATTATACTATTTTAAACACTCACCAACAATATGAGAGTTCCAGTTTTTCATATTCTCACCAATCTTTGATACTGTCATTTTTAATTTTAGCAATTTATCTGGCTATGGAAGGTACCATTTTAATTTGCATTTCCACAATTATGCTGAGGACCCTTTCATATGCTTATTGGCCCTTCATTTCTCTTCTTTTTAAAGTATCTGTTCTTGTCTGTTCATTTTTTATTGAATTGATAGTTTTTGACTTATAGGATTCTGAAACAATTATCTTGACACATATAAATGTTATAAATATTGTTTCAAGTTTATAGTTTGAATTTTATTTCCTTAACAATTTTGTTTTTGGTGAGAGAAAAACTGTATTATTGTACAATCCAATTCATCTATATTTTGTCTTTTGTGGTTAGGGTGTGCATGTGTGTGGGTGTAGGTTGTTAAGAAATCTTCAAATGTCAAAGACACAATGAGAATTCTCCTTTATTATTTTTCTAGAAGCTTTATGTTTTGGCTCTTAAATTTGGCACATCTTGAATTAACTCTTTTTATATTGTGAAGAAAAGGTAGAGGTGCATTTTCTAGTTGTTGTAGAACCATTTGTTGAACATTTTCCTTTCTGTCATTGAGCTGCTTTGGTGGCTTTGTTCAAAATCAATTTACTATCAGTTCAGCTAAGTCGCTCAGTTGTGTCTGACTCTTTGCAACCCCATAGACTGCAGTACACCAGGCTTCCTTGTCTGTCACCAACTCCTGGAACTTGTTCAAATTCATGTCCACTGAATCAGTGATGCCATCCAACAATTTCATCCTCTGTCATCCCCTTCTCCTCCTACCTTCAATCTTTCCCAGCATTAGGGTCTTTTCCAATGAGTCCGTTCTTTATATCATGTGGCAGAAGTATTGGAGTTTCAGCTTCAGCATCAGTCTTTCCAATGAATATTCAGGACTAATTTCCTTTAGGATTAACTGGTTGGATCCCCTTGCTGTCCAAGGGACTCTCAAGAGTCTTCAACACCACAGTTCAAAAGCATAAATTCTTTGATGCTTAGCTTTCTTTATGGTCCAACTCTCACATCCGTACATGACTACTGGAAAAAACATAGCTTTGACTAGATGGACCTTTGTTGACAAAGTAACATCTCTGCTTTTTAATATGCTGTCTAGGTTGGTTGTAACTTTTCTTCCAAGGAGCAAGAGTCTTTTAATTTCATGGCTGCAGTCACCATCTCCAGTGATTTTGGAGCCTAGGAAAATAAAGTCTGTCACTGTTTCCATTGTTTCCCCAACTATTTACCATGAAGTGATGGGACCACATGCCATGATCTTAGCTTTCTGAATGTTGAGCTTTAAGCCAACTTTTTTTTCTCCTCTGTCACTTTCATCAAGAGGCTCTTCAGTTCTTTTTCACTTTCTGCCATAAGGGTGGTGTCATCTGCATATCTGAGGTTATTGATATTTCTCCCAGCAATCTTGATTCCAGTTTGTGCTTCATCCAGCCCAGCAATTTGCATGAGATACTCTGCATATAAGTTAAATAAGCAGGGTAACAATATACAGCCTTGACATGCACAATTTGCTATATTTGTGTTCAATTCTCTTCAGTTGACCTAACTCCTATGCTAATAGACACCTATCTTTATTACTTTAGCTTTAATGTAACTCTTAAAATCAAGGATTTTATGTAAGTACTTCAAAATTGTTCTTTCAAGATTTTTTTAAGCTATTCTAAATCCTTTCCATTTCCATATGAATTTTTTTTAAAAACTGAAGTACAGTTGACTTATAATGTTGTTAGTTTCCAGTATACATCAAAGTGATTCAGTCATACACATATTTTCAGACTGCTCTCTCTTATGTGCTATGCTGTGCTTAGTTGCTCAGTCATGTACGACTCTTTGCAACCCCATGGAGCCTGCCAGGCTTTTCTGTCTGTGGGGTTCTCCAGGCAAGAATACTGGAATGGGTTGCCATGCCCTCCTCCAGGGGATCTTCCCAACACAGGGATCGAACCCAGATCTCCCGTATTGCAGGTGGATTCTTTACCATCTGAGCCACTAGGAAAGCCCATTTTCCCTTATAAGTTATTACAAAATGTTGAGTATAGTTTTCTATGCTATACAGGTCTTTCTTGTATATATGTTAGCCCCAAACTCCTAATTTAACCCCCCCCTTCCCCTTTGGTATCCATAAATTTGTTTTCTATATCTGTGGATCTATTTCTGTTTTGTATAAAAGTTGATTTGTATTATTCATTAGATTCCACATATAAGGAATACCATATGATGTTTATCTCTCTCTTTCCACACATAAATTTTAGAATCAATTTGCCAATTTATACCAAAAAACAAATGGGGAGGATTTTACTGAATCTATAGTATTTGTAAAGAAATGACATCTTAACAATATTGAGCTCCAATCTATGAAAATGGTATATCACTCAACTCATTTAGCTCTTCTTTTGCAATTCCTTTCTTATGATTTATAGCTACAGAGAATGAGCTTGTGAAAAAGAGCTATTTTAATTACTAATGATGAACTAAATTGATTCTTTAAGAGAATGCATTTATTTTTCTTTGATAAATGCTTACACTAGCTTTTTTTAAAAAATCATAAAATTTTAAAATTATAAAGAAACCTTGGAAGTGATTTGATCCAATATTGTATTTTTATTGAAATTAGAAACCTTAAAATCAAGATATAAAGTACTTTTATGTTAACTGGGATTTGTTTTCCTCATTTGTCTTTGGTAGATAAGTGAGGAGGGCTTCCCAGGTGGCATAGTGGTAAAGAACCTGCTGCCAAAACAGGAGTTGTAAGAAACACAGGTTCAGTCCCTAGGTCGAGAAGGTCCCCTAGAGGAGGGCACAGTATTCATGCCTGGAGAATCCCATGAACAGAGGAGCCTGCCAGGCTACAGTCCAGGATCGCATAGAGTCTGAAGCGCCTTAACACTCGCACACAGAGAAGTGAGGAAGAATACTGGAAATTACTGTTCTTGTGTTGGAAGGAGTAGCTTTGAAGGATCACAGTACATATAACCAAGGGTTTGCTAACTTTTATTTCCAATTCCCAAGATACTAATTAAGTAAGCCCTGGATATTCAAAAAGCACTGGTAGAATTTAGATCACTTTATGACAAAATCTTGGGATTTTGTATTAACGTGTTTTATATATTTTCACTTTTAATGCTTATGATTATAAACATAGGTAGATGATAAGGATCAAAAAGATTCCTTGGATCTTGTTTAATAACTCTAGACTCTCTTTAGTAGTCATATTATGTTAGGAAGAAAAGAATATAGAGAAAAATTCTTTAAAATGCAACACAGGGCCCTTGGAGTATGAGGGTCAGCTGAATCTATGTGATAATATCTAGATCAGGGGGCATAAGTTTTTCTCTAAAGGGCATAGCTTTTCAGGCCATGCTCAAATCTGCTGTAATAGCATGAAAGTTACCACAGATAATATACAAATGAATGAGCATTGTGTTCCAATAAAACTTTACTTACAAAAAGAGGTAGTGGGTCAGATTCAACTGACCCACTGAGTAAATTTGCCAACATTAATCTAGATGAATTCTCATTACCTACATTATGATGTCCAATACATATTCTTGTTACATATATGTCATCATACATAAAGACGTATACTCAGACATAAACTATTACACAAAATATTTCAGGGACTGTGTCCTGAAAGTACAAGAGTAAGCTAAATAACGGAAAATTTCCTATTACTCTCTTTCTTGAAGTCATTTGAACCATATCAAAGATATTACATTTATTCTCTGTGGACATTTTATTATCCTTCAAACAACTAGATAACAATACCTTATACTCATTGTCTCTGTGCTTATAAATCAGATACTTTATAAATATTCATAGAGGCAGACTATTCCCTACAGAATTATCTCTAAAACAATAATTATGCAAATTGCTGATTGTCCAAAGCACTTAATTTCTTAGCACTATGCAATCTTAGCTAGCCTAAAGACAAGTTAATAAACAGTGTTTAAAATAAATGATAGAAGTACCTTGTATCTATAATCAGTGATAAAGTTTAGAAAACAGAATGAACAATCTGAGGCAGTTTTTAATTTGATAAACACATACTAAAACTCTTACTTCTATAAAATATATGAGAGCTATTATAAACTGCAAATAAATTCAGCATATCACAAATGCTGTAGTGTAATAACATTTCTTTCAATTGTAGCAAAAGAGTAATTTCCTATCAGATTTTCCTGAAAGAGTATTGCTTACCTATTTATACATTTAACTCCACTTAGATAACTCAACCAGGATGTTGAAACATTTACTAAGTGTGCTTTTCTTTGTTACAAAAAAAAATTTAAAGATTTACTAATAGAAGTGTAATTCTAGTGTCTTTCTATACCAAGTTGCTTTTCTTTCATAGGTATTCTGAAAGGCTGTGAATGATATAGGTCAACCACCTACAGAGACCATGCCTTTATAACCATGAAAACAGGGAATTAACTTTCAATTAATGAAGACAGCTTATTTAGGAAGTTTTGCAATAAAACATATAAACAATATTTTAGAAAATGGCATCAAATCCTTATTCCAAAAAGTTTGTTACAGAGATATTATGATCATTATTAACAATGTTTTGTTGATTTTACTTTCTTCTCTTCATTTCTTTAGTCGCAATAAAACAACTAAGCAGAGTTTATTGAGTAGCTCAACCCTGTGCTCAGTCACTCAACATTACAGGTGTCCAGTGGGCTGTCCCAGGTAGGTTATGACCTATTTAGCAACACAAAATACACAGGAAAAACAAAATTAAGAATAAAAGTTTGAAACAAAAGTTCAACAATAGAAACTAGCACAAGGAGTCCATCATTAATTTTAAAATGAAGAGAAACAGTTTACATAGCTTAGGAAAAAAATCTCTAATTATTGAGAGCTTATTTATGTGATTAAACACCCACATTTCTTAGGCATTAAGAAACAAAAGTTTGCTTTAGATAAATTTCTTTAAAAACTAAGTTCATAAATAAGAGGGAAAAGTAATCACATGCCAAAATTATTCCAAAATAAATGAAAGTAAAATGGAAAACAATTTGGGACACACGTTGAGAAAAGTTTATAATTAATCACAATTAGTCAAAAAATATTTGAAAAATTTCTATGAAATAAGACTATGCACTTTGGTAAAAACAAAAACAAAAAATGTCTGTCTCCAAAGAGCTTATATTCTGGTTTGAGGAAAAGGATAATAAATGTAGAAGTGAACAAAATTATTTCAGTTACTTGTAAGGATGACTATGAAAATAATATAATCTAACATGGGAAAGAAAATAACTATGGCAATGTGGAATGGAAATAAAATATTTAACTAGATGTAGTCAGAGGGGGCCTCTTTGAGGAGACACTCGGACCAAGATTTCAAAGATGAAAAATGTGCCAGCCATGCAAATGTCTGGAGAAAACTTTCCAAGAAGAGGGGAATTAAAACAGCAAGTACAAAGCCTTCTAGGTAAGGAAGAACTTGGTATACTGATGTAGGATATAGAGAAAGAGAGTCATTATGGCTAGAATTTCTTGAAAAGGGAAGGCATATTGATTACATTAATAATCTCTTCCTACTAGATAATTTTATTCTCATCATCATTCATACCTAATTATAGGAAGCCAAAAT
This sequence comes from Budorcas taxicolor, assembly GCF_023091745.1. Taxonomy (NCBI): domain Eukaryota; kingdom Metazoa; phylum Chordata; class Mammalia; order Artiodactyla; family Bovidae; genus Budorcas; species Budorcas taxicolor. The sequence continues at coordinate 43,981,745 of NC_068918.1, forward strand.
CTAGTGTACACTAGTCTGAAGTTTTTTAAATATGATGCTCATAGGTAAAGAGGACACAGAGTAATGGGGGGAAAGGAGTGTTCAAATCTCAGTTTTGCATTTATCAACTTTCTGAGACCTGGAGAAAGTCACTCACCTTCCTAGGTCTCGGATTCTTTATCAAATCACACTCAGTCTCAGTATTCTCACCTATAAATTTGTGACGCTTCTATCTCCCTCCCAAGTAATGACCAAGGATTAAGTATGATGTGCAAGGAACCTGGTACGTAACTGGCATTCAGGAAGTACAGGTTGTCATCCTTACCATCATGGTCATTTTTACATGTACCAGCTCCATTACCATAACCATCATCATCAGTATTAGGTAAGTTCAAGTCTGACAGAATGCTCTTCCGGAAAAGCAGCAAAGATAAGCCATGTGGTAACAGTAGCCACTGGAAAAGACCACTGAATTCATATCATATTTTTAAATAATTAAAAAATTAACTTTAAAATTTAGGTGAAATGTTAGAAAAAGTATAGAGTTGTAAGAATATTTACATATTTAAAAATAGTAAAAATCAACTTATTTGCAAACTTGTAATCCCCAAATTGATGTATAGATTTCAGTGCAACTCGTGTCAAAATTACAACTTTCTTTTTTGCAGAAATGGACAAGCTAATCCTAAAATTTATATAGAAAAAAAGTATAAAATAAAAAATAAAACAAAATTTATATATATGTGCAAGTCACCTACTATAGCCAAACAATCTTGAAAAAGTACAACATTGAAAGACTCATTCATACTTCCTCATTTCAAAATCTACCGCAAAACTTCAGTAATCAGGAATGTGTAATACTAGAAGGGGCTTCCCAGGTGACTTGAGTTTGATCCCAGGATCGGGAAGATCTCCTGGAGAAGGAAACAGTAACCTACTTCAGTATTCTTGCCTGGGAAATCCCACGGTCAGAGGAGCCTGATGGGCTACAGTCCATGGGGTCATAAAGAGTTGGACACGTCTGAGTGACTAAACAACAACAAGTACATCAATGGAATGGAATTGAGAATCAAGAAATATACCTTACATTTACACAGTCAATTAATTTTCAATAAGGATGTCAGGATCACTCAATGAGGAAAGCATAGTCTCTTCAACAACAAAATATGTGTCAAAAGATACTACCAAGAAAATGAAAAAAAAAAAAAACACCACTAAGCAATGGAAGGAAACATTTACAAATCATACACCTGATAAGGTTTTAATTTCTAGAATGTGCATAGAACACCTACATCTAAATAATGAAGAGACAGTCCAATTCAAAAATGGCCAGAGAATTTAAACAGGTATTTCTACAGAGAAGATATGGAAATGGAAAACAAGTACATGAAAAGATATTCAACTCATCAGGAATGTTGCAAATCAAAACTACAACAATACAACACACACACACACTAGGATGGCTATAATTTTTTAAAGGGGGAAATAAATAGTATCGGCAAATATTTGAAGAAATTTTAACCTTCATACATTGCTGGTGGAAATGTAAAATGATGCAGTCAACGTGGAAAACAGTTTGACTGTTTCTCAAATTTTAAAATATAGAGTTACCATGGGAGCTACCAATTCCACTTCTAGGTATATATCCAAGAGAAATGAAAACATATGTCCACACAAAAATTTGTATACAAATATTCCTGCATGCACGTGTGCTCAGTCACTTCAGTTGCATCTGACTCTTTGTGACTCTATAGACCGTGGCACACCAACCTCCTCTATCCGTGGGATTCTAGAGGCAAGAATAGTGGAGGGGGTTGTGAGGCCTTCCTCGAGGGAATCTTCCCTACACAGGCTTCTAACCTGCATTGCAGGCAGGTTCTTTACCACTGAGCCACCAGGGAAGCCCTACAAATGTTCACAGCTGCTTTATTCATATTAGCAAAAAGCAGAAATAATTCAAATGTCCATCAACTGATGAATAAACAAAATGTGATATATTCACACAATGGAATACTATTCAGCCATTAAAGAGACTGAATCACCAACACATGCTACCACATGGATGCCTTATATGAAGAAGGCAAATACAGAAAGCCACATATTATATTATTCCACTTATATGAGATTTCCAAAACAGGCAAATCTACACAAACAGAAAATAGATTAGCAGTTTCCAGGGGCTGGAGAGCCAGGATAATGTGGAATGACTATTAACTCATACAGAGTTTCTCTATGAAGTAATGGAGATATTCTGGAGTTAAATAGAAGTGATAGCTGCATAATCTCATGAATTTACACAAAACCATCTAATTGTACACTTCATAATGGTGAACTTTATGACATATAAATTATATCTTGGGAAATCTCTGACAGTCCAAAGATTAAGACTTTGTGCTTTCAATCCTGAGGGTCTGGGTTTGATCCCTGGTCTGGGAACTAAGATCCCACAAATCACGCAGCACAGTCAAAAAAATTTTATCGTAAATTTTAAGATTAAATTTTAAAACTATGAACAAAAGAGAATACATATATTTGTATTATGTACCACAGAGATTTCTAAATCTTCCATTATGAAAGTATTTAAAGTGACAGAGTCCAGTACAGCTAATTTCATACAAAGAGATTCAATATTAAATAAGCAAGAAAATACAATAGGAAACAATTCAGATATAACCAAATAATTCCAAATTAACTAACAAGATGCTTGCTGTGATAGTAGCTATTGAAGTTGAAGCCATTTTCTACAGATAATTCCACATTTAAATTAAAAATGAAGAATTTAAGAAATCACAGCATCTTATAATGGTAATTTTCAACTTACATATGATAGATGTATTTCTACAAAATAAAAGTATTTGCCATACAGAAATACATCCATAATGAACATTTGCTAGTAAATCTTTAGCCCTCCTCTTGTCTAGACCTATTAGTTTTGGTTAATGAGTATGAGCAAGTATCCTCCTTTTCTTCTGTTCCCCTATTTCTCTTTGGTGTGTTTTTATTCTCTAATCCCACTTTACAACCATCAGGGAAGAACTGATGCCCACCCATCCATCAAACCATCTCTGATATAATATACCATTTTATTTTTTCCATGAGTGTTAGTTTTGTGGCTCTAACTAGACAGTAATTTCTGCTACAAGAACTATATTACACTTTTAAAATTTACCATAGTACCTAACACAACACTTGATTCATAGTGTGCATTCCATAATTGTTAATATAACAAAAGGTAGCAAGACAGCATCTCAGCTTACTGAAGAAAAGATGGATTATTCAATAAATGCCATTGGGTAGCCATCTAGGAAAAAAATAACATTAGAGTTATTCTTCCTATTCTACATCAGGATAAATTACAAATGAATCAAAGATTTAATTGTAAAAGTGAAAGCATAAAAGTATTAGAAGAAACCTAGGAGAAATGTTTTATAATCTTGAGGTAGAAGAAGCCTATTTAAATATGACATAGAAGCCATAAATCAAAAGATTGATACATTTTACAGCATAAAATATAACAACTTTTCTAACAAAAACTATAATAAACAATGGTGAAAGAAAAATGGCAAGCTCGGATAAATGTTTGCAACTCATATCACAAACCAATAAACACCTACTATTTGATAATAAATGGCCCAATAGAAAAATAAGTAAACAATATGCACAGACAGTTTGTGGAAAATGAAACACAAATAACTTTTAAACACATGAATAAGAGAATAAGAAAAATTAAAATTAAAACTACACTAATATACCATTATCTATCTATCAGATGGACAAAAATACAAAAGATTAATAATACTGTTTGGCCAGACAGGTGGGAAACAGACATTTTTGTGTGCTGTTAGTCAAACTGCAAACTGATACAACCTCTACAGGAGGTAATTTGACAATATTTATCAAAATTATAGAAGTATATACCCTTTAACCCATCTCTACTTAAAGGAGTTTTTCTTAAAGCCATACTTACTTATGGGTGAAAAGACCTATATATAAGTTTATTCACTGCAATGTGGTTTGTAATATCAAGATTGGAAACTACCTAAGTGTTCATAACAGATGACTGTTCCAATAGATTATGGAGCATTCAAAAAAGGAAAGAGTTTGCAACCATAAAAACAGAGACAATCTTTTACTTGGGCTATGGAATAATCTCCAAGATATGCATGTGAAAAGCAAGATTTGGAGCCATGTGTAGGATATGTTACTATATGTGTAAAGCAGCCTGTACAACCAAGATGTTGAGAATAACCCCCGCTTGGCTTGTACCTGCTTATCTGCATAAGGATACACAAGAAACTGGTAATATTTGTTGCCTCTGGGGATGGAAACAGATGGAAAGTAATAATTTTCATGGTGTTTTTACTATATACCTCTATGTATTTTTAAAATTATGAACCAACTGATCATTTAAAATAAATATTCAAAAATACATAGGCTTATAAATCTTTCACAGCACCTAACAATGCTTGATTTACAGAATAAACTCAGAAAATGCCCAAATAATAACACTGTCTTATGCTTGCTTATTGTTTTTAAACTTAACAAATTTATTTATATTATCATTTTAAGAAGTATATATAAACTATTCTTATTAATGATCTAAACATTTTAGACTACACGTGAGTGTCAATATAAAGTAATTTGTACTTAATTTCTGAGAAAATTGTCCCATAAAAGAAACACTTAACTCCAAGTATTAGAATCTTCCTGCAGCCTACTTCTATTCAATTTGAGATACTTTTTTTGACTGCTTACAAATGAATAAAATTCCCTGTAAGATTTTATTTAAAACTTTGATATGCTTAAGAAACACAATTCTTTTTTTTAATATTGGCAAACTTGATATTTTTAATTGCTATATTTTCCTCAAATTTTTCTTAACCCTAGAATGATTTTTTGTTCCATTTTTAAATTAAAAACCCAAACAAAGCACTACCTATGAAGACTTTTTTCTTTGGGAGATGAACTAAATAATCATCTAGCCATAAAAATATATGCTTATTCCATCTGAGTAATGACCTAAAGGCCTATTTTAAGGATTACATGATATATACTATGATTTACTGGCTCAGACGGTAAAGAATCCTTCTGCAATGCTGAAGACCTGGGTTTGACCCCTGAGTTGGGAAGATCCCCTGGAGAAGGGAATGGTTGCCCACCACAGTATTCTGGCCTGGAGAATTCCATGGACTATACAGTCCATGGAGTTGCGAAGAGTCAGACATGACTGAGTGATTTTCACTCACATACAAAAAGAGGTTAGTGTTCGCATTCTAACCTCCCCTTGCCTTTAGAAAGTTTGTTATCAAACAAAATGTAGGATTTTATCATTTTCAAGCCCTCAATGCAAGCATAATTCTTTATCACCTTTAATTAGTCTTTAAGTCACTGTTGCCAGGTATAGAAATACAGGCATTGTCTTGAGAATCACTGTCCTCTTTATAAAAAGGTACTGAATTCTCCAGTCTCACTATGTTTAATGTTTAACAATTAGAGGTACCAATAGGGAGGAGAAATAGGAAGCCCACTCTAATGCACCACCCTTCCTATCTCCAGACTCCAGATAAAATCTTTCCATGATAACCATTTGGTTTTAGTATAGCAATTATTTGTTAAATTATAATAATTAGGAGGCTAATGATACTCTAAGCTTCTGTTAAAGCAATTAGTTTAAAAACTATGATTAAACCAAACCAGACAAATATTTTAATTTCATAAAATAATTTTACAACTCACATAGGGAATTAAATTAATATGAACTGCTTTGTCTTTAGAAAACCCAGTGCCAGAGAGGAGGCCATTTACATTAGTTGCTATAGGACAAGGTGTTCAAATTTGTAATTATACAGTCAAAATTGGTAATTTGTTAATTTTAAGAATATTATTTTAAATAAAAAGGTTAACAGATATACCTTTAAAATATTTGCCAAAGAAACTGATAAATGTATTTTGATTTATTATTAAATAAAAACCAAAAATAGATTCCTTACCTTAGTGAGAGGTTAGATGGGTTTTTGGCCCAGGCCAGTAATGTGCTCCTCTGGCAGAGGGAGCAAGTGGGGATACGAATCTCTGATTTTAGCATTTGCCAACTTCCATAGAATAAACTCTCTCACTAGAGTCAATTTCAAGCTACTGAAATGAAGTCACGCAAGGCAGAGTTAGAGAGGTGCCCGATAGGCTCTCACAAGCTAAATAGACCATCTCCAGCCTACCACTGCCCAACCCCAGAACTAATTCAAATCTCCAGAACTTAGAACACGTATTTTAGAAAAGCTTCCTCGGTGACTACGCTATAGTCAATCAAGAGGCCAGTGTTCAAGAACTACAGACTACCTTGTCCTACAACTACAGGAGTTTCTGAGACAGGATAGAAAAACTTTCGTACGGCTTCTCCTGTGTAGCACAAACCCAGGTGGAAGTGACACTGGCATCACTACCACCTAGGAAAATTCTGAATTGTGGTAAGAATATATTACTTTAAATTAAAGCAAACTGTACGGCATCTCTTTGGTATATGGCTAATGGTGAGACCAGTTAAGTGACATGACTTTTTGATACCTTCCTGAGTCAAAAATGCCTGCATCTGATAAAAGTCACTGAAATCCTCAGTGTTCCTCAAAGAAGTTGTCTAGTTCAGTCCTCTGTTTCCTAGAGAGGATGGCAGTTTCATGTTATTTCAGCTCCTATTGCCCACATGCATGAACTACTTATGAGCAATTTCAATGCTTGGTGTCAAATTATTCAACTGAAGCCAACAGAATACAGGCACTCCTCTTTTATAGACATGCCAATTTCATATGAATTTATAATTTTGAACATCTGGGTTTGCACCAATCATCAAGAGACAGAAAATGAGAAGGATTAGTATTGGTAATTAGTCTTTGCCTGGGTCACCCTGAAAGCCTTAGAAAAAGACTTACAGTCAGGTAGTTCATTTAGGAATTGACCTCAGGGAAAAGTAGCAAGAGATGGAGGAATCTGTGGGGAAGAAGGCAAAGTCATTGCAAAGATGTGTTATCTAGTTGAAAACCTCCATGGTTAATAATTACTCAATTCAATAACAGATTATAAAAAGCTTTATGAACATGCATTTCAGAATTGCCAACCTGGTGTTGAAAAGAAAAAACATTTATCTATCTGGAATATTCTCTATTAGCCAAGAATGGCCCTATGGGCCTAACTTCATTGCCTCCATTCTTTTGGTTGATCATGCATGAGAGCCCAACTATTCTAAGGTAGTCAGAGAAACACAAGATGGGAAAAAAGAAGCAACTGGCTAAGGCTGAGGCAGTGTCAGTCTGTGCTTATATAAATCTGGTCAAAGTGTGTGTGGACCTGGCTACTATAGCAGTGACTGGATGATGAAATGGAGCCAAGATGATATAAAGTGGTATTTAAGAGAGGTTCAGTTCACTAGGTAATAATCAAGCAGTTCTGCTCATTTTGTAACTGTTGCTCGGAGCCATGATCTTATTCTTTGGATTTAGATATCAAAAAATACTAACAAGCTCCAAATCAATCCCCAGACTTCTCTACACTGGCAAGAGATCAGGGAGGAACAGATAATCTTCCTCATAAAGGAACAGATTAATCTATAAATTTTTAGATATTGTAAATATTTAAATGACCCTACTATCTAAGGTAATCTACAGATTCAATACAATTCCTATCAAAATACCAATGGCAATTTTCATAGAACTAAAACAAATAATTTTTAAATTTGTATGGAAACACAAAAGATCACTCATAGCCAAAGCAATCTTGAGAAGGAAGAACAGAGCTGGAAAAATTATGCTCCTATAGTATAGTATACAGCTATACTATACTATAAAGCTCTAGCAATCAAAACAGTATGGTACCAGGACAGAAACAGACAAATAGATCAATGGAACAGGATAGAGAACCTAGAAATAACCCCACACACTTATGGTCAAAGGAGGCAAGATATACAATGGAGAAAGGATAGTCTCTTCAGTAAGTGGTACTGGGAAAACTGGACAGCTACATGTAAAAGAATGAAATTAGAACATTCTCTAATATCATATGAACAATAGACTCAAAATTGATTAAAGGTCTAAATGTAAGATCCCAGTACTATAAAACACCTAGAGGCAAACATAGGCAGAACACTCCTTGACATGAATCTCAGCAATATTTTCTTGGATAAAATAAAAATAATATTTTATTTAAAGAAAATAAAAGCAAAAATTAACAAATGGGTGCTAAATAAACCTAAAAGCAATTGCACAGCAAAGGAAATTGTCAACAAAATGAAAAGATAACTTATTGAATGGGAGAAAATATTTGCAAATGATATAACTGATAAGGAATTAATATACAACATATACAAACAACTCATACAATTCAACATCAGAGAAACAAAGTGTTTAAAAATGGGCAGAAAAACTGAATAGACATTTTTCCAAAGAGGAAATGCAGATGGACAACAGGTATATAAAAAGATGCTCAACACTGCTAATCATGAGGGGGGGGAAAAAAACCTGTCAGAATAGCTATCATCAAAAAGAACACAAATTACAAACATTGGAGAGGATGTGGAGAAAAGCAAACATTTGTACCCTGTTGGTAGAAATGCAAATTGGTGCAGCCACTGTGGAACACAGTGTGGAAATTTCTCAAACTCCACAATGTAGGATCCTGAGAGAAAGAACAGAAAAGCCATAGAACTGATCACATTTCTATCTAGCAGTAGACAAGCTAATGCCACTGGAGAAATTTAAAGGGGCAGATAGACAAAAGTCAAGATGCTTTTAGATTATGTTCTATGATTGTATTAATTATAAAGATAAGGCACCACACGGTTTCCTTAAAGCTACTGACATCATAAAAATCTGTTTCTACATAAAAAAAAATTAAGTCAAGAGATGATTGTTTACTTAGATATTTGTTGACAATATCAAATTTGGGGTTTTACCCACCAAGCAACTCTAGTTCACATTTAAATTTTGTAACAATAAGGTCAGTATTAAGTTTCAGGAATGTCTAGTACCATCTGCCGGAGGAAACAGCTCGGATAATGATTATGCACACTAAATCTTGAAGACACTGGTCAGTAGCAGCAGTTCTTAATAGTGCAGTGCTAGTGCAGAAGTCATTTCTCTGCAACCCCTTCATAAAAAAGAAGAAATGTTAAGTAGGTAAAAAGAAGAGCCTTAGGTATACTGCAAGCAGCAGAGCGGTTAGGGGATTGGAATCTGCAGCTAGATTGCTTGGTTTAAACAGCAGTAACCTTGGGCAAGCTATTTAATCTCTCTAAGCCTCATTTTCTCATCTTAAAAATGAGGATAATAATTTCTATTTCATAGGGCTGCTGTGAGGATGAGATGAGATAATGTATATGAAGCACTTAGCACAGTGCTTCCATATAGTAGGTTTTTAACAAATATTACTATTATCATTACCACATTAGTTATGTAGAAAACACTGTAATACATATATAACACACAATAGGCTAGAGAAATTTCCAAAGTGCTATATGAATGTGAAGTGCCAATGTTGATCTCACTTTTATTCTCTTTTTCTCTCTCTCTCAAAAAGAAATAAAATAAGAAGTTTGCTGTGGTACAAAGAATAACTTGAACTGGTTTTGCACTCAACCTCTCAGAAACTCAGTTTTCCCATTTATAGAATGGCATGGGCTTCTCAGGTGTCACGGTGGTAAAGAATCTTCCCGCCAGTGCAGGAGATGCAAGAGACATGGGTTCAATCCTTGAGCTGAAAAGATCCCCTGGAGTAGAAAATGGCAACCCACTCCAGTATTTCTTGCCAGAAAAATTTCAAAGACAAAGGAACCTGGCAGGCTACAGTCCATGGGGTCACGAAGAGTCAGACACAACTGAGCACAACAAGAACAATGACAACCATATTGCAATGCTTAGGTCTCAGGGATATTGTAACATTAGAGGAGACAGCATGTTGTGATGAGCCCAGCAGTGAGCACAGACATAATCACGGATATCAAGGGAAAATGGCTTTGAAGCATCTTCCCTATTCTAAGAAGCGCTCTTGCATTGCAACAGATAGACTGCAGGATCTTCACATTTGGGCTTCAACAAAAGTAGGAGAAATGCTCTTTCTTTGGAAAAGTGACTTCTTAGGACACAAGATATAAGAACACTGCAATCAAAAATCCTGCCTACCACTAGCTTTAGGCAGATAGTTAAGAATATTTTTAAAGATCAACATAAAGAGATCAAAAGAAATAAATGTAATTATTTACAATGTACTACATTATGAAATTCAAATTTTGAGAAAAGTTGTTCCTGGCATTATTACCCAGTTTACATTCGTGAATTTTTATTATACATATATCAATGTTCATCAAAAACAATGATTGCAAGGCAATAAATGAAATAAAAAGCCATCTGTTAAAAAAATACCACATATTCTGAAACCTGTAAATATCAAGATAATATATGTAATTGGTATCTAATATTATTTATGAGATATAGACTGCAAATGATAAGTTTACTGAATTCCTTAGGAAAAAACTGTATTCAGCACTTCCAAATCTTACACTATTTTGCAATGAACAAGGTACATTGTAACTTTTTTAATCTACCCTCAGATTAATAAGGTTTGATTTAGTCACCTTATAGTCACCAGAGAATTAACGATGAAAAAAAGTATTGTGCAAGGCTATATTCCAGCATCACAAGTGGAGGAAAAAGGACTAGTATCCACTGCCTCTGTGTCTGGCCCAATTTAATCAGTCTCTCCTCTTCTTTAAGAGTAATAATTGAATGAGCTGCCAGGGTAAACTGAATGTAAAGGAGCTGGGAGAACTGCTAAGTGCAATATATGAATAGATAAGCCATTCAACCTCAACGTAACTGTTTCCTCATCTGTAGAAATGAGGCAGAAGAGTTATCACTAAAGACTTTTGAAGCATGTAAATTCTGTGATTCTAGGCTTAAACGTAAGGTACCAAAAGTTGAGAAAGTCCTTCTCCCACTGTATCCCATTCCTAGACATAGATCTCAACCCCCAAATCACACACCATTTTTATGGACTTCTTTCTTCATAGACTGCCTGCCAGACACAGCAGAAATTGTTTGGGTGGCAACACTACCTAAGGCAACACACATCTTAAGTACAGATAGACCCTTCTTCCAAAAGCACTTTGAAAACTGTGAGCTTAATTGCAATTAAGACCTCCCTTGAAATTCAGTGCAACTAGCAGACTCTGAGTTTATTCCAGCATTAAACAAGTTTGTAATAAAATATACCATTATGAATTTTATGTTTTAAAAAAAATGGATCCTCAATGGATATGACTATATGTAACAGTTAAATATTTATGCATAAATTTGTACTTTACTGCCAATCATAGAAGATTATTGGTTTATCTAATAAGTAATCAGTATATTAAGGGGATTTTAAATTGAAAAAAGTAATTTAAAATGGCCAAGCATGCTTAATGGAAATTATGCCTTCTAATACATCCTTTCTAATTAATAGTGTTTTTCTAAAAGTTAAAAGAAGCCAGGTGTTCAATAAATAAACTGTGAAGTCTAGACATTTTACATTATCCTGAATTAGATAGGATTTGAGGATTAGAAGGGACTTTAAAATGTCACCTGTTTAATGCTTTAACATAACATCAGCCAAGTGGTCATCTAATGAATGTTTTAATTCCTCAAGTTTCAGGGAACTTACTCCCTCTCATTTTAACTTCAGAGAGCATAGATTACTAGGATTTCACCTGTTCAACCAAAACTTAATCAAAATTTTTAACTTAGAAAATTAGCAAAATGACCAAATAATTTAATGACCAGAGTCCAGATTTGGAATAACCCTATAGTCAAAGCAAACAACTTGTTTAACTCAACTTTGCCTGAAGTCATCTGGCATTAGACAAACTCCACAACACAGGTGGAACAAATATCCATGGAAGTTTTTCACAGAACCATCTGTGCACATCCAATCCCCCACAGTCTGACAATCGGGCCTGAATGCCGATGGCCAGGTGCAGGCCACGAAGAACAAAAATCAGTGAGCCCTGCTCTGCGTGAACCAAAGAGAATGAGACCTGGCTGGACAGTCATGGTCCCCAAAGTCTGGAATTTGTCTGTCAGCAGAAGCTCATGTCTTCCCTGATCACAGTGACTGCAAGTTCCATGCTGGAACCTTTGTCCCACCATTCATACCAAGTCTAGCTTTCGCTTCAGTTATGCCTTCCACTTTATATTCAAGCTCCCTATCCTGAATTCTGGCCCATTTGCCTGGGATCCAAATATTTGCCTACCTCTTGTCTCTTTAATGGGCCTGGACTCTAGATTTCTGTATCCTCAGTAACAACCCGAGGTTCAGGTTCTATCTGGATCTATTTTCCCAGATACAAGCTACCTCTACCTGACTATAACCTTCTACTCTCTCCAGATAATTCTATGGCTTGATCACTACTTATCATTTTAAGAGCTTCTGTGATATTAATGGTAGTTTGTCTCAGACCTGAACTACTTCCCCTTGAACAATGGAATATGGACTTCTGGCCACACTCCATGGAAGTCAACCCTGCTGCCATGGTAATCACCCTTAGGGATATCATGAGAGAATAACAGGAGTCCTGGCTCCGTTTTCCAAGCCTTGTCCCACATGGTCCTGATTTACTCCATGTATGTGCTACTGAAGTACCAAAATGCCTGGTGCTAAAAAACTTCTCAGATACTAGGACAACAAATTTAAAGGTCTGTAGAAGTTGCTTCAGACTAAAGTACAAGGATGGATAAGCAGTATTCAATTAAGAACAATTAAGACTACATATATATGTGTATACACACACATCACACACACACATATGTATATATATCCTGAGTAGGAGTTCTACAGGATGGCTTGGTAAAAGGGATTGATTTTAATGCTAAATGTATATAACAGTGACAAAATGAAGCAAACATTTCAAGCTATATAGGGAGGTATCTTGAAACAGAAAATACTGACCATTGTTCCTGAAATCACATCATCTAAGTGATTTAGCCAGGCAAAATCACAACTTTGTTTCCTAATCCCACCAATGCATACTAACCTCCTTCTAGCACCTTTGTCTGTCATCCACTCATGGTGATTATATTCTCTCTTGTGTTTTTCTCTATCTCAGATGAATACATCTGATTTCTAAAACAGATTTCAAACTCCATATCTTACCTTATCATACTAGAAATGTTTTCAGTAGACAATAAATTCTTATTGAATTGAATTGAATCTAACTGAATTGAAACAAATTGGGAGAAAAATGACTACAATACAGAAGAGCAAAATTGACAAAATATTTGAATCAAATGCCTAATAAAGTTCTGAGACGACATAACTGAGACTTAGAAAGAGACTAAAACTAATATTGCACAAATTAGAAAACAAAATGCAGAACAACTATAATACAAAAGCTGTCAGGTATGGACTGTGGTAGGCAGAATAATGGGTGCCTAAAGACATTTACCTCTTAATCTCTGGAATCTGTGAATATATTATCTTAAAAGCAAATGAAACTTTTCAGTTGTGATTAAGTTATGGCTTTTTAGATGCAGAGATTATCCTGGACTATCCAGGTGGGCACACCATAGTAACATGAGTCCTTGAAACTGGAAGAGACAGGGAGAAGAGTGGGTCAGAGAGATGATATGAAAAATAAAGAGAGATCTGAAGCATGAGAAGGATTCAACTTGCCATTGAAAGCTTTGAAGACTGGGAAGGGGACCAAAGCCAAGGAATGCAAGTGGTCTCTAGAGGATGAAGATGGCCTTCAGCTGACAGCCAACAGTAATGCCCTCAGGGCCATTATGCTAAATGAAATAAGTCAGCCAGAGAAAGACAAATACCATATAATCTCTATTATATGTAGAATGTTAAAAAAAAAAAAATGTTCACAGGTACAGAGACCAGATTGGTGATTATCAGAAGTTAGAGGCAGGGGGATGAGAAAATGGGTGAAGGGAGTCTAAAGGTTAAAAAAAAAAACATGCCATTCACTTTGACGCAATATTTGGGACACACACCAGACACTGGGGGATGCAAAGTTATAATATACATCTTTTCCCCAGTAGCTCAAAACCTTGTCAGTACAACAGATGTACCAACAATTTGTATTGTATTCCTAAAGATTCAGCCATTTACTTTCACCTGCATTCTCATTTAACCCTCATAGCATCTTTATACATAGGACATCAGGTGTACTACAGATTTTAAGTAGACACTGTGTGTGTGTGTGTGTGTGTGTGTGTGTAGAAAAACACTTAAAATGGGGCAGGAGGGGGAATATTCTGAAAAAAAAAAAAAAAAGAATACCCTGCTAAGCTTTAGCTAGTTTACTTTGCACAATGTAGAAATGGCCATGAATAATATTTTACCCTGAAAAATTTAAAAATCAAAATATCTTTTAAATTAAATTCAAAATGGATCAAAAATAATTTTTATTAGTACTAAGCATCAACTAATCTAAATCCTACATAAACCTGTGAGCCATTAATATGTGAAATAGCTACTGAATTTCCCTCAAAGTATAAGAAAAAACCTAATGATTAGTTTACCAGAATCCCATGAAGAGATAGGAACTGCATTCATTTTGTACCTATCCTATGTCAAACACTGTAAAAGCATTTTAGTGACTTTATCTCATTTACCTCAATACAACCCCACCAGTCACAATCTCCTAGGCAATTCCTTTGTCACTGAGGAATTTGAAGCTCAGAAGAAATATGTGGGCTGGCCTACTAACAATGAAGTATTCAAGAAAAAAATAAGAACAAAACAATAAAATCGCTATCCGTGGGACAAACTGGGCAGCAAAGCAAATGTCAGATAAAGGTATGTAATAAACTAGTAGTTTCCTATTGCTGCTATAACGAATTACCAGAAACTTAGTGGCTTAAAGCAATACAAATGTATCATCATATAGTTCTAGAGGTAAAGAGTCCAAAATCTGTCTCACTGGGCTAAAGTCAAAGAGTTGGCAGGGCTGATTCCCTCTGGAGTCTCTAAGGGAAATTTTGTTTCCCTACCTCTTCTAGACTCTTGAGAATGTCTGAATTCCTTGGCTCATGGTCCCTGCTTCCATCTTCAAGGCCAGCAGGATAGCCTCTCCCAATCTCTTTCTCTGATTTCCTACATCTCTCTGAAAAGGATTACACTGGCCCACTGTGACTGGCTCTCTGTGATTACATTGGCCCACTCAGATAATCCAAGATGATCTTCCCATCTCAAAGTTCTTAGTCACATCTGCTTAGTCCCTTTGGCCACGTATGGTAACATATTCACAGGTTCTGGTAATTATGGAGGGGAGCCATTATGCAGCCTACCACATAAGCATATATCAGTTGAAGTCAAGGAAGAGAATTTAGCTATGAACAAGGAAGTACTGAAGTGGGTCAAAAACTGGGTGAAATAACTTAGCATATCTGAGATTCACTCCAAGAAGGACAAATTCAGATGCAGGACATAAAAAAATTAAGCTGGGTCAAGGCTAATGGACTATGCAAATCTCTCTGCAGAGCTTGGGCAATAGCAGTACATTCAAGAGACCAAGACATAATTCTCCCAACCATTGGGATTCTTACTGCTATTCATTAACTGGTTTCAAGTTTCTCTTAGACCAATGTAGAAGATTTTGCTAACAATTATCTGAAATTTCTAAGCAGCTCCTGAGGGGAAAACCCTAGAGCTAGATGTTCTGGTAAAATAATCAAGGGAAGAAGAACCAGTGATGGCTCATAAAAGCAATGAGTTTCCTGAATTTTCAAGGCCATGCCATTTGAAGGTCTAACATGTAGGTTATTACTATAAAATATAAGTATGGTAAAGAAACATCATCAGTATCTGAGACAGAGGAGGTTCAGTTCAGGGCTCAAGCTTGCGGCCTGAGAGAAACATCTCTCCCCATCACTTACACTCTATTACCACAAGTACTTAACCTGTCTCTTTGCCTTCAGTTTTGCCCCATTAAATTCATATGCCTTGGGACTTCCCTGGAGGCACAGTGGTTAAGACTCTGCACTTTCACTACAGGGGGCATGGATTTGATCCCCAGTATGGGAAATAAGATCCCACATGCCCTGCAGCCAAAAAAATTCATATGCCTCAATGCCAAGATTATCTTTACAAAACACACATTTGATCACCTCGCTGTCGATCTTAACCTCTGGTAATTGTGTCTGTAGAATTAAGTGTAAACTCTTGGATATAACACATAAAGTCCTAAAACTGAGACTACCACATTTATAATTTTATCTCCTACTCCTCCTTTGTGTATGTTGAGCAAGCACTTTTGTCAAAAAGTATCAGTATTGAAACCACCTTTCTCATTTTTATGTCTTTGTGTAAGCTATTATTCCTTTGACTTGAAAAAAAGACACATTTATTCGTTGACTTGCCAATTCAAAGGTCAATCATTCAGCAAAGCCTCCGTGAAACTAGTTCTGCAAAGTTTTAAATACTTTCTATGTTGTGCTCCCATTGCTAACATAGAGGCATAGAGAAAATGTTCCTGCTGCTACTGCTGCTGCTAAGTCGCTTCAGTCGTGTTTGACTCTGTGTGATCCCGTAGACGGCAATGCACCAGGCTCCCCCGTCCCTGGGATTCTCCAGGCAAGAACACTGGAGTGGGTTGCCATTTCCTTCTCCATTGCATGAAAGTGAAAAGTGAAAGTGAAGTCGCTCAGTCGTGTCCAACTTTTCATGACCCCATGGACTGCGGCCTACCAGGCTCCTCCGTCCATGGGATTTTCCAGGCAAGAGCACTGGAGTGGGGTGCCATCGCCTTCTCCAGAAAATGTTCCTAGTACATGGCAAACTTGAACCCAAGCTATGCCAATATGACTTTCCAAATAATTCCCATCTGGTCATGGCACAGCAAGGGAACCCAAGGATAATGTTTTCAGCATTTGCTGCCCATCAGATTAACTATGAAGCTTTGTAAAAGATCTTTTTAAAAAGGATCCTTAAGACACACTCCAGGTATATTGAGTCAGAATCTATGCCAGAGGTGATGAAGGGCTTGGAGGTATTTAATAAGCTTCACAGGTGATTCTGCTGCAAAAAAGAGAATAAATGTCCTCAACTAGGCCAAGGCCATGAGAGATAGAGACCAATCGATGAAAGTATCTGGGAGTGTGAGATCAGACCCACAAGAGACAGTCTAAGCATAAGCTAAGCAGGTGGCCAGGGCCATGGGTATTTGACTGAGACTCAGGGCAGCAGAAGGCTGAAGTCAGGAAACCAAGATGGAAGCTCTTCTATGTTGGCCAAAGAAACATCAGAACTGGAGGAAGAGCCGGACTCAGTAAGTAATCCAGGACACCTAACCTGCCTTGGACACACCAGGTACCAAACTTTGGGAAATGAAAGGAATTCTAGAAGTCACAATATGGAGGATGCAACACTGCATCGTCTGGAAACATTAAAAAATATTTGGGGCCCAATCCCAGACCTACTGAATGAGAATATGCATTTTCACCAGATCCCCACGTGATTTAAAAGCCACATCAAAATCTGCAAAGCATCCAAACCTGGTTCCAGATGATGCTAATGCTGCTAGTCTGTAGACCACACTATGAGAAGCAAGTCTTAACCTAAAATTGAGCATACAGAAGAAATTCAAGTGTTACCACTGTGAGCAGTTTGAGAGCAGGAATTGTGATTACCGTATCTCAGAAATGAGCACAGGGTCTTAGTAATTGATAACAGTCTATTGGTTGACACCTCAGGACTTAGAGTTGGTTCACTTCCAACTCTACCACTCACATGCCATGTGATATTACGCTTCAGTCTCTCACCTGGAATACAGACGTAACTACCTCATAAGAAATAGGAAGAGATAGAAGGTTATTTTTGATAACACTAGAAGTGCTCAATAGACAATGAAAGGAAAAATAAGATAATCAGTTACTGATTGATTGGTTGATATATTAATTTTTGGTGTAAAATAGTTCCAAAATTCTGGTGGTGTAAATGATTTCAGTCTGATTCATAGAATCTAATGAGAAGACTGAAATCTTAGTGACTGGCAGGAAGGCATTCCAGGTATAAGATTTCTAAGAGTATTAATATGCAAGTTCTCTTAAAGTGATGGGTGAAAGAACCTGCTAAAGCAAGAGAATTGTTAACCTTTTTGGAGAAGTGACATCAAAATGATGTTTATGAGATCTCAAAGTTCTCTTAACTCTACCCCAAACATTATACCTAAGATGACAAATTTTTCATGGCTTATTTTCATTAAATTAAAATTAAATGTATTTACTTGACAACATTTAGACTTTTTGGCATTATAGAGTACGGAAAATCTGGATGAGAATCTCTGCCATAATAAACAATACACATTCAAAAAAGCACATTTAGTTTTAGGCAAGTTCTTAAAATAACTTTCTTATTTTTGTCTACTGCTTTTAAATTTTCACAAAATGCTCACTCCTTCTACCTCATTTATCCCCATAACAACTCTATAGTTGTTGTTTTTCCTAAAGCCTAGAAAACTTTGTTATTCCTATCTGATGTCTGAGGAAATGGAAAGTGATTTTAAGTGCTCAAAGTCACATAGCTGGTTTGTGGCAGAAAGACAGCTAGAGTCAACTTTTCTAATTTCCAGCCATTTCTTTGAACTACCATAGGTACCACTACCACCATCTGGTTGCCACATATTACTCTGTAACCAAACCCAAGTCAAAGCCAGGTCACCTACTCAACTGCCCAATATCCTAATTCTTCCCCCAACCAAGTGTCCTTTCCCAAAAAGTATCAGAAAAGCAACAGCTTCATAAACATAGAGGAAAACCTTATTTATTTTGTTAAAGTAACTTTGTGATACAAGGTTCTAAGTATCAGAAAGCAATAGTTTCCTAAACACAGAGGAAAACCTTTTGTTAAAGTAACTTTTCAGTTCTAGCAGACAGAAGTCAAGTTTGGAGGTATGGCTTTATTTAATTTAAAAATTTTCAAATTATGGTGGAATGTAATTTTTAAAAAGTTGACTAGTTCATCCATTCACTAAATGCTACATTTGCCTACAGATTTCTCAACTTTCTTTAAAAAATATTCTAAGTGATTAAGTGAAGTTTTTTTAAGTATTATTATGCATTCCCATTTTAGATATCAATATTTATTAAGGATCCTAATACTTGGGTTTTGGAAATGAGCACAAATCTTAAACTGACAAATAATAAAGCAATAAGATCTTATTAATAAAGATTAATATTAGTCTTCAAACATATCCCAAGCAGCATCAGCATGTTTAAAAAAAAAAAATCGCTATAAAAATCTCAACTTAGTCATTAAACTTTAGAACTAATACTGCAAAATTATTTCCCAAAGTTAGTATACATTTTCAAAGTATTGTTAAGAGTTCTGGATAGTCTATTATATGATTTTATCATTTATGACAGAACACTTATGATAGGATCACTAAAGAAAACCTGACAACTCTAAACTGACAAGTGTAAGAAATTCCAAAGTTGCACCGACAATTCAGACCTACTTCCTTTCATGCCCAGATTCACTTAATATCTCATTTGGTTTTCAAACCTCCCCTCAGAAGCAATTGGAACAAAACCATGAGCAAGCTCAATCTCCATTTGGGCATGTAACCCTTTTACAAACACAATTACAGCCAAACACTATTGTAACCTGATTTGCATTTGCACTAAGTTACAAAGCACATTGAAAATGCCTGCTATGCATACTACAGACTTATTAGGAGGATATATTGCAGGGCTTCTGTGAACACTAATTAAAAAGGTTTTATCTTTCCCCTCTGGTCCACTGAAATTGTTCAAATGCCTTGTCTGCTACAACTTTGTTCAAAAACAGTTTTCAAACATGTGATCAGAGCTAGGCAACTATTTCAGGTGGCTTGATTCTGTTTCCAGGGTGTACAAGGCCGGAGAGACAAAGTTTCAGTCTAAACTTTGAGCTTCCTTTCCTTTGTTATTTTGTATTGCAACCTTAGCATTATCCAACTGTGGACTTTTATCTGTGAATATCTAAATCCTGTCTTGTGGAAAACTAATTACTGAACCACTGAGAGCTTCATAATGTCCTGCATTTAAGTCCTGAGCATCATACATAATGCATAGGCAGCAGTCTCTGCACTCTGATTACAGAACACTGTCATTAAGTGAGCAAATTAAAGATGTGAATAATTCACTGGCTGAGCTTATTGTCAGTGCTGCATTGTGAAATTAGAATTTCTAATAAGTACTGCAATTTTTTTAACCCAATTAACACAGAGAACATCTTGAGACTGATTAGTACAATAAAAATTATTACCTTATTCTTTTGCTTCACAACAGCCAAATTAAATACTGTACTTAATTATGCAGCATTCATTCCTTCTCTGCTAAAAAAAAGCCTATCATTTTAATAAGAGTTCTAATATTTGTATGTGAGCTAAAAATACAGCACATACATCTGTAGCTCACTGTCTTTGCAAAGTTTTTTTTAAGAGTCTGAACATCAGTATTATCACCAGTGGCAGATTATGATGACACTAAGTCTATTCTTAAAGCAAGTATATTTTCTAAAAAAACAACAAAAAACGAGCACACACAAAATTGACAAAGTAACTAACCTCCCCAAATTGAGTTGAATATATTATACCTCTGCTTTTTCCTGGATCTTTAGATGCAGATTAACACAGATTTGCCCCCACTATACTGTTTATGATTGAGGCTGAAACATATAGTAAACAAAATTAATTGATTAGGAAAAAAATCAAGTATCTGTAAGAGTGGGTCTTACCTCAGATGCTCATTTAGCACACAGTGATCTGTCTCACTCCTGCCAGGCAAGTGGGAAAGTCCAGTTTATGCTCGGCATGATGATCCTACGCAGAGAGTGTCTGCTGCCATGTTAAATAAAGAAAATGATCATTTAAACCAGGGCTTTTGTCTCCCAATATTTCCTCCTGCTGCCCCTTTCGCATCAAAGCCCAAAGAGGCAGGCACATCTGGCGGCAGTCCCTGCCCCTGACCGCAGCTGCCTCTGGAGAGCTCCCTCCTTCCTTTCAGCTCCTTTGCATCCCCTTCCTGAGCAACTTCAGCCCCCTAAAATGGGGGAAAGAAACGATGACATTGCAGGCAGAATATCAGATTGTTTGTTCAGCTTCTGCAGCCACCTCCTTCCTGTCTACATATTTTACAGAAAGGGAATGAGAAGAGGGAAACAGCGAAGGTGCTCTGAAAATCAGTCAGACACAATGCAATAGGGAGATGGAGAGCAGGGAAAGGAGAATGAGAGCGAGAGTGTGTGTGTAAGGGGGGGTGGTGGCTGTCAGTGCAGATAAATCTGCATATGGAAATTAGGGTTATCCTGGGTACAGTTTTATTTAACTATGATCTACTGTTTTTTTAATTAGACCAGAATTTTAGCAAAGGAAAGGAAGAAGGAAAGTGAGTCTTGAAACCAGAGACAGAAACTTCTAATTCAACAGACTTAAAATTTCATAGCAACTGCAAACAGCAGATCTAGAAGTTGTAGGAAAAAGAAAAGGAACAATAACAACAACCACAAAAAAGGACATTTTTTTCCTATTTTGTTTAATAAACAAGAAAACCTCCCCAGCTCCAAAAATAAATAAATCAACAAGGAAATTGGGATAAGACTGTAAAGCATTCAAAAAGAAGGGGCGAAAAAAAAAAAAAACCACCTCTCATGGTCTGTGTAAAATTTTTCCTTAAATGATAGAAGAATCATATGGGACAAAGGCATTGTCAAAAGTAGATAATTGGCATTACATGCGAAAACCACAAGTGACATATTCTGCATTTTAATATCAGAAGTATAGTATTGTGGCTTAGATGATAAAGAGTCCATCTGCAATGCAGGGTTCAATCCCTGGGTCAGAAAGATACCCTGAAGGAGGGCATAGTAATCCACTCCAGTATTCTTGCCTGGAGAATCCCATGGACAGAGAAGCCTGGTGGACTATAGTCCATGGGGTCACATAGAGTCAGACACGACTGAGTGATTAACACCTATAGTATGGTTTTTACCTTCTGGAGAGACACCTTTGTAGCTTTAACCTATGGCAAAGTGCTACTGGCTATAATCAGTTTAAAGTTGTCATTCACATAGCCAACTACTCCTTTTAAGTTCTGGGAGTAAAACAATGAGGAGGCAGAGTGACCAAGACTACAGGAAGTTGGCTGGTATTCTGGGCAACGAGCCTTCCACCAGAGGTGCTGGCTGCATAGCAGTTTGACCAGAAGGAAGCAAAAGTTAATTCTATAATCTGTGAATGGGGAATTTCAAGGAATGGACTAATGCCTATGGTCCCCCTACAACACAGCAAGCATTGTAGATGAACACTGCATGGTCTCTGCCCTCAAGAAGCCAGAATTCAGTGGGAAAAATAAACTAAAACTGAGGTGAAATTGTACTTTTATAAACAAAAGAGCCGTTCAGATAGTCTAGATTTGAGCACTGAGGAGATGTCAGTGACCTCAGACCTCTCCATCCTCAAGGCTGATGGGATCCTTCAAGATCAGCTTAAAGTTACTTTGTCTCTTTGAACTTTAGTTTCTTCACCTCTAAAATACCTGCTTTTGAAGTTTTGGATATGAAATAACAAAAATAAAATATCACCTTTTGTCTGGCTCATGATAACAGTTCAAAAAATATCATATCAATTATCATTTCAGATGGCACCTCCTCTGTGAATCCTTCCCCAATATCTACAAATAGGCTCAGAGGCTTCTTCTGCAATTTTCCCACTGTTCTCCATTATATTATGTCTTTGTCATTTTCAGCATGTCTGTCTCTTTACCAGTGGTTCTCAATCAGGAGCCATTTTGTGCCCTTAGGGGATATTTGACAGTATCTGGAGATGTTATTGATCTTCATAACTGGAGAAGGAGGATTGCTGTTGGCATCTAATAGGCACAGGGAAGGGATGGTGTTAAACAACTATGATACAAAGAACAGATCCCAAAAGGCCCAAAATGTTAACAGTGTAACAATGAGTCCAACTATCACCCAGATATTGGTTTCTAATAAAAGGAACCAAGGGTCCTTGGAAAAAAGGATGATTTTAGATCTTGGGCAAGAAATATAATTTTAACAAACATGCCATCTTAATGTAAAGTGTTAATAGGGGAAACTGGGTACAAGTGTACAGGAACTCTCTACTATCTTTGCAATGTTTCTGTAAATCTGAAACTGTCCTTAAAAAATGTATTCAATTTTTAAAAAGTCAATAGTTCCAAAGCGAAAATACTCTGCCCTGTACTATACTATAAGCTTCTGAAAGAAAAGGATAATGTGGTTTTATTAAGTATGTTTATAGGCTCGGGGTGATAGCTCATCCTCAAAGATGAACCCCATAAACCATGGTTCTCAGAATTCTTATTCTTGTGTGCTCCCCTCCACCTGAATCAGGGCTGGTCCTATGCCAGAGTGCAGCAGAAGTGTCACTGTGTAACCTCTGAAGCAAGATTCTCAGAAGCCTTGTGGTTTCCACCTGAGTCTCTTGCAATGCTTGTTTTGGGAAAGGCATCCACTGGGTAAAAAGTCTGAATACACTGAGATCTCCATGCTATTAAAAAGTCTAAGCTACCAAATGGGGAAGCCTAAGGAGAGAGACAGAAAGAATAAATACTTATACGTGTGACAGACAGAAACAGAGAGAAATGGAGATGTACACTAATCCAAGGCTGTCCTATCCACTCTAGTAGAGACAACAACACATGTGAGTGAAGAAATCACATCTGACCACCTCTGCATTCAAGCCTACAGATTCAAGACCAGCCTCTATTTGTCCGAAATAGTATGAGATAATGGAGGAGGACATAGCAACCCACTCCAGTATTCTTGCCTGGAGAATCCCCATGGACGGAGGAGCCTGGCGGGCTATCGTCCATGGGGTTGAGTGATTAAGCACAGCACAGTATGAGATTGAAAAAAAAAAAAACTGTTAAGATAGCTCAGTTTATCCACAGAGCTACAGTAAATCATAATAAATCATTGGTTTAAGACACTAGATTTAGGGGTAGTTTGTTGTGGAGCAGCAGATGCGTGACTGACTTTTACTTAGTAGGTATTCCAGGAAAATGAGAAAGAAGCTTCAATATTGTGGAAAGAAAACGATGGTGGGATTTCTTTTAACATTTTAAACCATTACTGTTAAAAAAAAAAAAAAAACTACCAGCTGGAAAATTCAATAAGATAATGGGTTTGGCAATCAGGTATAAAAGGGTTTTTAAAAAATGTGGCTAATATATAACACATCCAGGCAAAACTGGAATAGAGAGAGAGATGAGTAAATGGAGAACAACAGAGATTCATTATGGGGGGTGGCGTGGATATATTTTAACACATGTATTTTCTACTTTAATATGTTAACAATGATTTTTAAATTCATTGAGTGCCAGGTATCTTTACATATAGTATTAGCTTCACAAAATTGTATGAGATGAATGCTGCTGCTAAGTCGCTTCAGTCGTGTCCGACTCTGTGCGACCCCGTAGATGGCAGCCCACCAGGTTCCCCAGTCCCTGGGATTCTCCAGGCAAGAACACTGGAGTAGGTTGCCATTTCCTTCTCCAATGCATGAAAGTGAAAAGTGAAAGTGAATTCGCTCAGTCGTGTCCGACTCTCAGTGACCCCATGGACTGCAGCCCACCAGGCTCCTCCATCCATGAGATTTTTCAGGCAAGAGTACTGGAGTGAATGCTACTTTAACCTTAATTTTACAGATGAGGAAATAGTGTCTCAGAGTAGCTAAGTTACTAATCTAAGGTCTCCCAGCTAGCATATATGACCAGGATTTTTACCTCGCAAGTCTGACTCCAGAGTTCATTCTCTTAGCACAGTCTAAGAGAGAAAGAAGACAAACATAAATGAAATAATTATATAAACAAATATGTGCAAATACAAACTGTTGTAAGTTTTAGAAAGCTGAGTGCAAGATACTATGATCATAGAACAGATACCCAACCCAGTCTGGGAGTTTGGGCACACTCTAAAGGACTGATGTTGAAGTTGAGGGTGTCATCTGGGTTAGTAACATCAGGTGCTGGAGAGATAACCAGCCCATGAACCAAAAAAAGGCAGAGATGAAAATAGTTGTATGATTGGCTGTTGGTGAACTGTCTTTCTGAGAACCCTGATTTGTAAGGCACCCAGAGATGATTTCTCTGGCAGTTATCATTTTGGTAATGATAGACAGTCACAGTATGGAGAAATGAGTGTGAAGACATTGGAAGAGAAGAAAAAGAGGACAAAATTAGTTTTGCTTTCCTTTATTATAACAACAACAAAATCCCTACAAGTTGTCCAGGCCATTTCCCCTCCTTTTACCCTCTCTTAACCAATTCCCTAGATCAGTATTTGACAGAGCTGATTATCCTCCTTAAATGTTTTCTACATTTGGTTTTCAAAATATCACACTTTCTTGGTTCTTCTCCTGGATATTCTAATCCTCTATGGTCTTTTATGGAGCCTCCTCTCACCCTGAGCTCTAACTAAGGAAATGCCCAAGGGCTTAGCCCTTGAACTTATTCTCTTCTCTATCTATACTCTTTCTCTAAATTATTTCAACTAAGATCATGGCTCCAAATACCATCACTATGCCAGCTCTTAAAATGTTACCTAAAATTCTGCCTAAACCTTACACATCCTGAATTGAAGACCTTGTATACAACTGCCTGCCAAAGCATCCAGTTAGATAGATACTTGGGCAGATTCTGGAGCAAGGCTCTCTAGATTCAAACACCAACTTGGCTTTGTCCTAGTTAGCCAAGGGATAAAAATGTCCTTGTGCCTCAGTTTCTTCAATTGTAAAATGGGTAAATATTATTAATCTATTTCCCAGAGTTTCTAGAGCAAATGCTCTAGCTCTTTAATGTCTAGAGTTAGACATTTAAAGCATGTCTTATAAAGTGTCAAGTGTCTTCCAAGTGGTGTATTGCTACAGATAGGCACCTTCTTCTTTGGGACTCCTTATATCAGTTAAGGATGTCTCCAGTCATCCAGTTGTTTAAGTCAAAAATTTAATCAAGCAAAAGTGAAACTCTTCTCTCATAAAATTCACAACTGTTACAACAGTCCATCCTGTCAGCACCACCTTCAAATGTATCTCAACTATATCTGACCACTTTAACAATGAAGTTATTAAATTCCCTCATCTGGAGTATTCCAAGAGCCTTCTATTGGTCTCCCCACTGATCAACTTGCTCCCTATAGTTTATTCTCCCCATTGTAGTTGGAGTGATTTGGTAGGACTTGAGTTGTGTTACTCCTCTGCTCAAAACACTCCAATGGTTTCCCACACTCCTCAAAGTAAAAGTAGAGTCTTGCGGTCAACAGAATCTGATCCTCCCCATTACACACACACTCCAAAACTCAGGCATTTACTACTTTCTCTCTTTCTTACTTGTCATAAGAAACTTGCTCTTGCTCAAATATGTGGACACAACTCCCCAGAAATCAACTTGGCTTGTTCATCACTTCAGTCAAGATCTTGGTTTATATGCCACTTTAAAAAGTGAGTCTTCTCTGGGTTTCCCTATATAAAATACCATACTTGCCCAGGCATTTTCTAACCCCTGCCCCTGCTTTATTTTTTTTTAATAGCGCTCACCCATATTTTTGTTATTGCTGGTCCTGTACCCACTACAACTTGAGCTCAATGTGAGTAGGCCTCATGCTTTTTTCTTTTTTTTAGCACTTACAACAATACATGGTTTTTAATAGATTCTCAGAAAAAAAAATTTGTTGAAAAAATGAATGTATGTAATTTTTTTCTGGATAGATTGTCAATTAAAGAATTCTTCGAAAGTTGTTTTTTCTTAATCAGTTCACATGTCCCCACCCCTTCCTAGTCTTACTATAGTATATATTCGTTCCATTCTACCCATTAAAGATAAGATCTGGCCATGGTGTTAGCATCCTGGATTATACCTTCATACCTTCTTAGAGCTGTTGCATATATGTATAGTCTCAACAAACTCTTTATTTTTAAAATTAAAAGCAAATCTCTTCAAAATGACTAAGTCACGGTTTCCTGGGATGCTGCCTTTCTATTCAGGGAGAGAAATCTAATGTCTTATAAGACAGTTTAGGGAAAATGGGATAATTATTATGATACATAATTGGATCCTTGAAGAAAGGGTAAAGTGTTGACAGATCACAAAAGGTATCAGAACTAGGAAATTTAAAAGCCTTTAAGAACAACTCAGCTTTTATTTTTTGCTTATTCTCAGTCTCATTCTTATGTTTAATTCTCTCCCCTTTCTTTGGACACATAGACTATTATTTGTACTTTTTTATGCTTTTTTCTCTTCTCTCAGGTATCTGGCTTTCTCTGTTTCTATATGTGGTAAAAGGTGATTTTGCCACAGTTTCTGATTCAGAATCACCTCAGATCAAGTGCACAGGTTAGAATAAGCTAGACCTTTTCAGTTCTCATTACAAATCCTCCAGATGGTTAGGGAGGCAGTGCCTTTTACCCTACATATAGCTTCCAAATGGTGTCTAGAAGGTATAGGGGGAGGGACATGGGGCACAAAGATTCTTAAAAAAAAGAAGGTTGTGGTGATCTGAGCAGATAACCACTATAGGTATCTACTGCAGCTAGAAATCAGATGTAAATAATCATGAGGATTCTTCTTTTCCTCTTAAGTTGGTTTGGTCATTTCTAATATTCAACAATATAAACTTGTTACTTGTGCCTTCATTTTCATTTTCCAAACTTTAGTAATTTTGGGGGGTATAATCTCTGTGTAACCACACAGATGTAACATTCATGTGATATATAAATGAGTTCATACTACACATGTAAAGCTGCAACGTAAAAAACATCTTAAACAAAAAGTAACAGCAAAGAGGCATATTCTCTATTTAATAAATGAGGAGACTGAAGTTAATAATAGTTTTTTCCCCTATGACAACCTATTTGATTGGTCTCTGCATCCTCTAACTCAATATGAAAATTATATTTAATAAGTTCACCTATGATCATGCTGACTAAAATAGAATAAGTATAACTAGAGCCCATATTTCCCTCCAAATGCAACTAAAAACTCTGGGCAAATACAAAAATCAAATACCTAAGGCTTCTGAAACTCAAACAATACCAGGCAGATTGGAGATGAAAGTCAAAATTGAAAGATGGATATGGTGATAACTTCCAGATGTTCAAGCTGGTTTTAGAAAAGGCAGAGGAACCAGATATCAAATTGCTAACATCCACTGGATCATCAGAAAAGCAAGAGACTTCCGGAAAAACATCTATTTCTGCTTTATTGACTATGCCAAAGACTTTGGTTGTGTGGATCACAATAAACTGTGGAAAATTCTGAAAGAGATGGGAATACCAGACCACCTGACCTGCCTCTTGAGAAACCTATATGTAGGTCAGGAAGCAACAGTTAGAACTGGACATGGAACAACAGACTGGTTCCAAATAGGAAAAGGAGTAGGTCAAGGCTGTATATTGTCACCCTGCTTATTTAACTTCTATGCAGAGTACATCATGAGAAACGCTGGGCTGGAAGAAGCACAGCTAGAGGAAGCACAGCTGGAGGAAGCTGGTATCAGGATTGCCGGGAGAAATATCAATAACCTCAGATATGCAGATGACACCACCCTTATGGCAGAAAGTGAAGAAGAACTAACAAGCCTCTTGATGAAAGTGAAAGGGCAGAATGAAAAAGTTGGCTTAAAGCTTAGCATTCAGAAAATGAAGATTGTGGCATCTGGTCCCATCACTTCATGGGAAATAGATGGGGAAACAGTGGAAACAGTGGCTGACTTTATTTTTCTGGGCTCCAAAATCACTGCGGATGGTGATTGCAGCCATGAAATTAAAAGACACTTACTCCTTGGAAGGAAAGTTATGACCAACCTAGACAGCATATTAAAAAGCAGAGAAACTACTTTGTCAACAAAGGTCCATTTAGTCAAGGCTATGATTTTTCCAGTGGTCATATATGGATGTGAGAGTTGGACTATAAAGAAAGCTGAGCACTGAAGAATTGATGCTTTTGAACTGTGGTGTTGGAGAAGACTCTTGAGAGTCCCTTGGACTGCAAGGAGATCCAGCCAGTCCATCCTAAAGGAGACCAGTCCTGGGTGTTCATTGGAAGGACTGATGTTGACACTGAAACTCCAATACTTTGGCTACCTGATGTGAAGAGTTGATTCATTTGAAAAGACCCTGAGGCTGGGAAAGATTGTGGCAGGAGAAGCGGAAGACAGAGGATGAGATGGTTGGATGGCATCACTGACTCAATGGATACATGTTTGGGTTGACTCTGGGAGTTGGTGAAGGACAGGGAGGCCTGAATACTGCAGTTCATTGGGTCACAAAGAGTCGGACACGGCTGAGCAACTGAACTGAACGGTGATAATGAGAGATTCCTAGTGTCTTTCCTGTATCTCAAGCTTTGATCCAAGGCTGGATTGAATTGGGAAACTCCACTGAGAGCAGCTACAGTGAAAGTCCAGGAGAAGCCCATCTTTGTCACTAGAAGATCAGGAAAAGGGACCCCTTCTCAGCCCTTCCCCAATCAGCTGTATTGTCATAGTTGAGGCAGGGTGGGCACCCATAATTTGGAGCTAAAACCCAAATCTTGTAATGAAAGAAAAAGGAAAAGTTGCCTCTGTTGTGCAAAGAGTGTGTGGAGGAGTGTTGAACTTCTGGTTAATTATTGTTTCCCTTTCCTTCCATCGCCTTTTCTGGAAAGGGGCCTTAGCACATGGAACTATGTGACAGTTCAAGAAGTCCCCTCCTGAGAGGACTCCATATTTTTAGCATAAATAACCAGGAGAAAGCGTCCCTAGAAGCCAGACAATGTGGTGAAGTAGCGTTAAAGAGAGAGCTGGAAGAGACCGTCTACTTCTGTGTGTGAATCAACAGGAGTCTTAGGCTCACCCCTAAGTTATGCGTGTATGGAGCATAACCAGAGGAGCACAGCGAAGGTTCTGAGAACCGAACATATGTATAAACTACTGCCCAAGCATCAAACCAGTCCCCAAGGGGCATAAGAAAAGGGCAGATCCAGCAGCATCAGTTCAGTTCAGTCGCTCAGTCGTGTCCGACTCTTTGCGACCCCATGAATTGCAGCACGCCAGGCCTCCCTGTCCATCACCAACTCCCGGAGTTCACTCAGGTTCACGTCCATCGAGTCCGTGATGCCATCCAGCCATCTCATCCTCTGTCGTCCCCTTCTCCTCCTGCCCCCAATCCCTCCCAGCATCAGAGTCTTTTCCAATGAGTCAACTCTTCGCATGAGGTGGCCAAAGTACTGGAGCTTCAGCTTTAGCATCAGTCCTTCCAAAGAAATTCCAGGGCTGATCTCCTTCAGAATGGACTGGTTGGATCTTCTTGCAGTCCAAGGGACTCTCAAGAGTCTTCTCCAACACCACAGTTCAAAAGCATCAATTCTTCGGTGCTCAGCTTTCTTCACAGTCCAACTCTCACATCCATACATGACCACAGGAAAAACCATAGCCTGGAATAGACGAACTTTAGTCGGCAAAGTAATGTCTCTGCTTTTGAATATGCTATCTAGGTTGGTCATAACTTTTCTTTCAAGGAGTAAGTGGCTTTTAATTTCATGGCTGCAATCACCATCTACAGTGATTTTGGAGCCCCAAAAAACAAAGTCTGACACTGTTTCCACTGTTTCCCCATCTATTTCCCATGAAGTGATGGGACCGGATGCCATGATCTTCGTTTTCTGAATGTTGAGCTTTAAGCCAACTTTTTCACTCTCCTCTTTCACTTTCATCAAGAGGCTCTTTAGTTCTTCTTCACTTTCTGCCACAAGGGTGGTGTCATCTGCATATCTGAGGTTATTGATATTTCTCCCGGCAATCTTGATTCCAGCTTGTGTTTCTTCCAGTCCAGCATTTCTTATGATGTACTCTGCATAGAAGTTAAATAAGCAGGGTGACAATATACAGCCTTGATGTACTCTTTTCCTTACTTGGAACCAGTCTGTTGTTCCATGTCCAGTTCTAACTGTTGCTTCCTGACCTGCCTACAGATTTCTCAAGAGGCAGGTCAGGTGGTCTGGTATTCCCATCTCTTTCAGAATTTCCCACAGTTTATTGTGTAAATCCTTTAAAAACTGAAAACACATTCATCCACAGAAAGTGAAAAAAAGCTGACAGCTTGAACCTATTTGGACTATTGCTTGGGAAACAAACAAATTGAAAAAAACCTCAAAAAAATAGGCAAATTATTTGGAGAATTTTAATAGGTTCCCAAAGTCTCATAAAGACAAAACTTTAGGAGATATAATTCAAAATTATTGGACGTGTAAAGAACTTGGCAAAAATCTGCTCAAATTTCAGGAAATACACAGTTAAGAGATGCTAATCCTGGAATGACAGATATTTAAATTATCAGACAAGACATTAAAGCAGCTATTATAATCATCCTATAAGAAGTAAAATTGAACACTCTTGTAATGAATAGAAAGATAGTTTTCTACAGAAAAGTAGAAAATGAAAAAGCCCATAAGCAGTTTGAAATTAAAAATTATAAATTGTACATAAGTTCATAAGATGAGTGAAATAGCAGAATGGAGATGATAGAGGGGAAAAAATCTGTAAACCTGATTCTTAATCAGTAGAAACTGTACATTATGAAGAACAGAAAAAAAGGATTGAGAAAATGAGAAAAATATTGAAAGACCTAATATTCATGTAATTTAGCTCTTGAAGGAGAAGGGAAAGAGATTAATGCAGAAAAAAAATATATATATATATATTTAAAGAAATAATGGCTGAAATTCTCCCAAGTTTTATGAAAGACATAAATTTACAAACTTCATAAAGTCATTGGACTTCAAATAGGATGCATTCAAAGGAAACTATGTTGGGGCATCCCTGGTGGTCTAGTGGTTAAGAATTCACCTGCCAATGCAGAAGACACAGCTCTGTGGTCTGGGAAGATCCCAGATGCTGCAGAGCAAATAAGCCAGAGAGCCACAACTACTGTGCCCATGCAGCCACAACTGTTGAAGCCTGCACACCCTGGGGCCTGTGCTCTGCAGCAAGAGAAGCTGCCACAACGAGAAGCCCATGCACCATAATGAAGAGTAGCCCCTCTCACTGCAACTAGAGAAAGCCTGCACGCAGCAAGGGAGACCCAGTGTAGCCAAAAGTAAATAAATAAATCTTAAAAACAAAACAAAGGAAACTATGTCACATATGACATGATAAAACTGGGGGAAGCGGAAGTTGGGGGGAAACCTAAAAGTCACTGGAGAAAACTGACATCATATATATAAGGAAACGGGGCTTCCCAGGTGGTATTAGTGGTAAAGAACCCACCTACCAATGCAGGAGACATAAGAGATGCAGGTTCCATCCCTGGGTTGGGAAGATCCCCTGGAGGAGGGCATGGCAACCCACTTCAGTATTCTTGCCTGAAGAATCCCCATGGACAGAGCAGCCTGGTGGGCTACAGTCCATAGAGTTGCACAGCGTCGGACACGACTGAAGCGACTTAGCATGCACACACACATGCATATGAGAAAAAAATTATTCAAACAACTGTAGATTTCTTATCAGAAAACACTAGGGCCAAAAGGCAGTAGAATACCACCCTCAAAATGCTGAAAGAAAGAACTGTCAAATCAGGACAATATATCTTCTGAAAATATCCTTCAGGACTGAAAATAAATAAAGACATATAAGATGAAGGTAAACTAAGTATTTATCACCAGCAGACTTACTCTAAAAGAAATGCTAAAGAAAGTTAATTCTTCAGGCTGTAAGTAAATGATACCAGGGGGAAATCTGGAACTTTAGAAATGAAGGAAGAACAACATAAATGACAAATGTCTGGGTAAGAATAATTAACCATTTATTATATCTTAAGTTCAGAAAAGTACTTATGACTCTTGAAATAAAAAATCATAATGCTGGGTAATTTTTCAATATATGTATGAAAACTACAACATAAAAGGTAGAGGGTAAAGGAATCTGTATGGTGGTAATTAACACCTACCAGGTGGGTGACCCACAAACTGGAGAATAATAAACTAAGGAAGTTCTCACACTGTTGTGAGGATTCTTGGGCCCCCATCAGACTTCCCGACCTGAGGATCTCACAGAGGGACTGAGAATCCCCAGGGAATCTGACTTTGAGAGACAGGGGGATCTGATTACAGAACTTCCAAAGGACTGGGGGAAACAGAGACTCTTGAAGGGCACAAACAAAACCTTGTGCCCACCAGACCCAGGGGAAAGGAACAGGGGTCCCAGAAGAGACTGAGTCAGACCAGTCTGTGAGTGTTTGAGGGCCTTCTGCGGAGGTGTGTGTTGGCAGTGGACTGCCGCAGGGACAGGGGCACTGGCAGCAGCAGTACTGGGAGGCATGTGTTGGCATAAGTCCTTTTGAAGTTCTCTTTTAGCCCTACCAGAGAGCCTGTAGACTCCAGCACTGGGTCGCCTCAGGCCAAACAACTAACAGGGAGGGAGTACAGGCCCCCCTATCAGCAGAAAATTGCATTAAAGATTTATTGAGCATGGCCCTGCCCACCAGAGCAAGACCCAGTTTTCCCCATAACCAGTCCCTCACATCAAGAAACTTGCAGAAACCTCTTATTCTCACCCATCAGATGACAGACAAAAGAAGCAAGAACTACAATCCCACAGCCTCCAGAACAAAAACATAATCACAGAAAGCTAACCAAAAATGATCACATGCATCATAGACTTGTGTAAGGCAAAACATGGTCCACTGGAGAAGGGAATGGCAAACCACTTCAGTATTTTTGCCTCGAGAACCCCACGAACAGCATGAAAAGGAGAAAAGATATCACACCAGAAGATAAGCCTCCAGGTCAGTAGGTGTCCAATATGCTACTGGGGAATATAAGATAACTCCATAAAGAATAATGAGGCTGGGCCAAAGCAGAAACAATGCTAAGTTGTGGATGTGTCTGATGGTGAAAGTAAAGTCTGATGTTGTAAAGAACAAAACTGCATAGTAACCTGGAATGTTAGGTCCATGAATCAAGGTAAATTGGACGTAGTCAAACAGGAGATGGCAAGTATGAACATCGACATTTTAGGTATCAGTGAACTAAAATGGACAAGAATGGGCAAATTTAATTCAGATGACCATTATAGCTATGCACATGGCCCAGAATCCCTTACAAGAAATGGAGTAGCCATCAGAGTCAACAAAAGAGTCCAAAATGCAGTACTTGGGTGCAATCTCAAAAATGACAGAATGATCTCAGTTCATTTCCAAGGCAAACCACTCAACATCTTAGTAAGCCAAGTCTATGCCCCAAACACAAGAGCCAGAGAAGTTATGTTGAACAGTTCTGTGAAGACCTCCAAGACCATCTAGAACTAACACCACACCAAAAAAAGATGCCCTATTCATCACAGTGGATTGGAAGGCAAAAGTAGAAAGTCAAGAGATACCTGGAGTAACAGGCAAATTTGGCCTTGGAGTACAAAATGAAGCAGGGGAAAGGCAAACAGTTTTTTCAAGAGAACACACCGGTCACAGCACACACTCTTTTCAAACACCCCAAGAGACAACTCTACACATGGACATGACCAGATGGTCAATGCCAAAATCAGACTGATTAATTCTTTGCAGCTGAAGATGGAGAAGCTCCACATAGTTAGCAAAAATAAGACCGGGAGCTGACTGTGGCTCAAATCATGAGCTCATTATTGCAAAATTCAGGCTTAAATCGGGGCATTCAGGTATGACCTAAATCAAATCCATTAATGCTTATACAGTGGAGGTAACAAATAGATTCAGGGGATTAAGATCTGGTAGACAGAGTCCCTGAAGAACTATGGATGGAGATTTGTAATACTGTACAGGAGGTGGTGATCCAAACTATCCCAAATAAAAAGAGATGCAAGAAGGAAAAACAGCTGTCTGAGGAGACCTTACAAATAGCTGAGAAGAGAAGAGAAGTGAAAGGCAAAGGAGAAAAGGAAAGATCACTTCAGTTCAGTTCAGTAGCTCAGTCGTGTCCAACTCTTTGCGACCCCATGAATCGCAGCACGCCAGGCCTCCCTGTCCATCACCAACTCCCAGAGTTCACTCAGACTCATGTCCATCGAGTCAGTTATGCCATCCAGCCATCTTATCCTCTGTCGCCCCCTTCTCCTCCTGCCCCCAATCCTTCCCAGCATCAGAGTCTTTTCCAATGAGTCAACTCTTCACATGAGGCGGCCAAAGTATTGGAGTTTCAGCTTTGGCATCATTCGTTCCAAATAAATCCCAGGGCTGATCTCCTTCAGAATGGACTGGTTGGATCTCCTTGTAGTCCAAAGGACAACAGTCTTCTCCAACACCACAGTTCAAAAGCATCAATTCTTTGGCACTCAGCTTTCTTCACAGTCCAACTCTCACATCCATATATGACCACTGGAAAAACCATAGCCTTGACTAGACAGACCTTTGTTGACAAAGTAATGTCTCTGCTTTTGAATATGCTATCTAGGTTGGTCATAACTTTTCTTCCAAGGAGTAAGCGTCTTTTAATTTCATGGCTGCAATCACCATCTGCAGTGATTTTGGAGCCCAAATAAATGAAGTCTGACACTATTTCCACTGTTTCCCCATCTATTTCCCATGAAGTGATGGGACCAGATGCCATGATCTTGGTTTTCTCAACATTTTGAGCTTTAAGCCAACTTTTTCACTCTCCACTTTCACTTTCATCAAGAGGCTCTTTAGTTCCTCTTCACTTTCTGCCATAAGGGTGGTGTCATCTGCATATCTGAGGTTATTGATATTTCTCCTGGCAATCTTGAGTTCAGCTTGTGCTTCTTCCAGCCCAGTGTTTCTCATGATGTACTCTGCATAGAAGTTAAATAAGCAGGGTGACAATATACAGTTTTGACATACTCGTTTTCCTATTTGGAACCAGTCTGTTGTTCCATGTCCAGTTCTAACTGTTGCTTCCTGACCTGCATATAGGTTTCTCAAGAGGATAGATATATCCAGCTAAATGCAGAGTTTAAGAGAATAGCAAGGAAAGATAAGAAAGCCTTAAGTGAACAGTGCAAAGAAATAGAGGAAAACAATAGAATGGAAATGACTGGACATCTCTTCAAGAAAATTGGAGATACCAAGGGAATACTTCATGCAAAGATTGGGACAATAAAGAACAGAAATAGCAAGGACCTAACAGATGCAGAAGAGATTAAGAAGAGGTGCAAGAATATAAAGAAGAACTATACAAAAAAAGAACTTAATGACCCAGATAACCACAATGATGTAGTCACTTACCTAGAGCAAAACATCCTGGAGTGTGAAGTCAAGTGGGCCTTAAGAAGCATTACTTTGGGGAGCAAAGTTAGTGGAACTGATGGAATTCTAGCTGGAGCTATTTAAAATCCTAAAAGATAATACTGTGAAAGTGCTGCACTCAATATGCCAGCAAATTTGGAACACTCAGCAGTGGTCACAGGACTGGAAATGGTCAGTTTCCATTTAAATCCCAAAGAAAAGTAATGCCAAAGAATGTTAAAACTACTGTATAATTGTGCTTATTTCACATGCTAGTAAGATAATGCTCAAAATCCTTCAATCTAAGCTTCAACAGTACGTGAAGCAAGAACTTCCAAAAGTATAAGCTAGATTTAGCAAAGGCAGAGAAACCAGATATCAAATTACCAACATTAGCTGGATCATAGACAAAGCAAGGGAATTCCATAAAAAGATCTACTTTTGCTTCATTGACTACACTAAAGCCTTTGACTGTGTGGATCACAACAAACTATGGAAAATTCTTAAAGAGATGGGAATACCAGCCCACCTTACCTGCCTCCTGAGAAACATGTATGCAGGTCAAAAAGCAGCTGTAAGAACTGGACATGGAAGAATGGACTGGTTCACAACTGGGAAAAGAGTATGCCAAGGCTGTATATTGTCACCCTGTTTATTTAATATCTATCCAGAGTACATCATGGGAAACAATGGGCAGGATGACTCACAAGCTGGAGACAAGATGGCTGGGAGAAATATCAACAATCTCAGATATGCAGATGATACCATTCCAGTGGTAGAAAGTGAAGTGGAACTAAAGAATCTCTTGATGGTGATGAAAGAGGAGATTGAAAAAGCTGGCTTAAAACTCAACATTCAAAAACTAACATCATGGCATCTGGTCCCATCACTTCATGGCAAATAGATGAGGAAAAAGTGGGAACAATGGCAGATTTTATTTCCTTGGGTTCCAAAATCACTGTGGACCATCACTGCAGCCACAAAATTAAAAGATGTTTGTGTTTTGGAAAATGCTATGACAAACATAGACAGCATTAAAAAGCAGAGACATCACTTTGCCAACAATGATCCATGTAGTCAAAGCTATTGCTTTTCCAGTAGTCATGTAGAGATGTGGGAGCTGGACCATAAAGAAGGCTGAGTGCCAAAGAATTGATGCTTTCAAACTTTGGTGCTGGAGAAGACTCTTGAGAGTCCCTTGGACAGCAAGGAGATCAAACTAGACAATACTAAACGAAATTAACCCCGAATATTTATTGGAAGCACTGCTGCTGAAGCTAAAGCTCCAATACTTTGGCCACCTGAAAAAGACCCTGGAAAGACCCGACTCACTGGAAAAGACCCTGATACTGGGAAAAACTGAGAGCAGGAGGAGAAGGGGGCAACAGAGGATGAGATGTTTGGATAGCACCACCGATTCAATGGACATGACTTTGAGCAAACTCCAGGAGATAGTGAAGGACATGGAATCTTGGTGTGCTGCAGTCCATGGGGTTGCAAAGAGTCAGACATGACTTAGCCACTGAGCAACAACACAGGTAAGACACATCAGTGGAGGATATTTAGTGTGGCAATCAGTAGACATAAACAAATTAATTTTATATTATTTTAGGTTCACATCTTTTTATCTTAGTACTCACTGTTGCTAATTGGAAAACTGAAACCTGGGTAACCAGTAATGATGTTTAGTAATGGATTGTTGTTGTTCAGTCGCCCAGTCATGTCCAACTCTGATACTGAAGGACAGGGAAGATATTGAAGGATAGGGAAGCCTGGCATGCTGCAGTCATGGGCTCTCAAAGAGTCGGACACAACTTAGTGACTGAACAGCAATGACATGGTGTTAAGATTTTTACATTTTATGTAAAGTGATAAATATTAACTCTAATGAATAGCAAGGAGAGATAAGAAAGCCTTCCTCAGTGATCCATGCAAAGGAATAGAGGAAAACAACAGAATGGGAAAGACTAGAGATCTCTTCAAGAAAATTAGAGATACCAAGGGAACATTTCATGCAAAGATGGGCTCGATAAAGGACAGAAATGGTATGGACCTAACAGAAGCAGAAGAAATTAAGAAGAGGTGGCAAGAATACACAGAAGAACTGTACAAAAAAGATCTTCATGACCCAGATAATCACAATGGTGTGATCACTCACCTAGAGCCAGACATTCTGGAATGTAAAGTCAAGTGGGCCTTAGAAAGCATCACTACAAACAAAGCTAGTGGAAGTGATGGAATTCCAGTTGAGCTATTTCAAATCCTGAAAGACGACACTGTGAAAGTGTTGCACTCAATATGCCAGCAAATTTGGAAAACTCAGCAGTGGCCACAGGACTGGAAAAGGTCAGTTTTCATTCCAATCCGAAAAAAAGGCAATGTCAAAAATGCTCAAACTAGCGTACAATTGCACTCCTCTCACATGCCAGTAAAGTAAATCTCAAAATTCTCCAAGCCAGGCTTCAACAGTACATGAAGCGTGAACTTCCAGATGTTCAAGCTGGATTTAGAAAAGGCAGAGGAACCAGATATCAAATTGCCAACATCCTCTGATCATCAAAAATCAAGAGAGTTCCAGAAAAACGTCTATTTCTGCTTTATTGACTATGCCAAAGCCTTTGACTGTGTGGATCACAATAAACTGTGCAAAATTCTGAAAGAGATGGGAATACCAGACCACCTGACCTGCCTCTTGAGAAACCTATATGCAGGTCAAGAAGCAACAGTTATAACTGGACGTGGAGCAACAGACTGGTTCCAAAGAGGAAAAGAAGTACATCAAGGCTGTATATTGTCACCTTGCTTATTTAACTTCTATGCAGAGTACATCGTGAGAAACACTGGGCTGGAAGAAGCACAAGCTGAACTCAAGATTGCCAGGAGAAATATCAATAACCTCAGATATGCAGATGACACCACCCTTATGGTAGAAAGTGAAGAGGAACTAAAAAGCCTCTTGATGAAAGTGAAAGTGGAGAGTGAAAAAGTTGGCTTAAAGCTCAAAATGTTGAGAAAACCAAGATCATGGCATCTGGTCCCATCACTTCGTGGGAAATAGATGGGGAAACAGTGGAAACAGTGGCTGACTTTATTTTTGGGCAGCTCCAAAATCACTGTAGATGGTGACTGCAGCCATGAAATTAAAAGCCACTTACTCCTTGGAAGAAAAGTTATGACCAACCTAGATAGCATATTAAAAAGCAGAGACATTACTTTGTCAACAAAGGTCCGTCTAGTCAAGGCTATGGTTTTTCCAGTAGTCATGTATGGATGTGAGAGTTGGACTATGAAGAAAGCTGAGCGCCGAAGAATTGATGTTTTGAAGTGCGTTGTTGGAGAAGACTGCTGAGAGTCCTTTGGACTGCAAGGAGATCCAACCAGTCCATTCTAGTTGTTTGTCAGTTGCTTCATTTGCTATTATTTTCTCCCATTCATAAGGCTGTCTTTTCACCTTGCTGATATTTTCCTTTGTTGTGCAGAAGCTTTTAATTTTAATTAGATCCCATTTGTTTATTTTTGCTTTTATTTCCAGAATTCTGGGGGGTGGATCATAGAGGATCCTGCTGTGATTTATGTCTGAGAGTGTTTTGCCTATGTTCTCCTCTAGGAGTTTTATAGTTTCTGGTCTTACATTTAGATCTTTAATCCATTTTGAGTTTATTTTTGTGTGTGGTGTTAGAAAGTGATCTAGTTTCATTCTTTTACAAGTGGTTGACCAGTTTTCCCAGCACCAATAGATGCAGAGAAGGCCTTTGACAAAATTCAACATCCATTTATGATTAAAACTCTCCAGAAAGCAGGAATAGAAGGAACATACCTCAACATAATAAAAGCTATATATGACAAACCCACAGCAAACATTATCCTCAATGGTGAAAAATTGAAAACATTTCCCCTAAAGTCAGGAACAAGACAAGGGTGTCCACTTTCACCGCTACTATTCAACATAGTTCTGGAAGTTTTGGCCACAGCAATCAGAGCAGAAAAAGAAATAAAAGGAATCCAAATTGGAAAAGAAGAAGTAAAACTCTCACTGTTTGCAGATGACATGATCCTCTACATAGAAAACCCTAAAGACTCCACCAGAAAATTACTAGAGCTCATCAATGAATATAGTAAAGTTGCAGGATATAAAATCAACACACAGAAATCCCTTGCATTCCTATACACCAATAATGAGAAAGTAGAAAAAGCAATTAAGGAAACAATTCCATTCACCATTGCAACGAAAAGAATAAAATACTTAGGAATATATCTACCCAAAGAAACTAAAGACCTATATACAACCAGTCCATTCTAAAGGAGATCAGCCCCAGGATTTCTTTGGAAGGAACGATGCTAAAACTGAAACTCCAAAACTCCGCATGGCCACCTCATGCGAAGAGTTGACTTACTGGAAAAGACTCTGATGCTGGGGGGGATTGGGGGCAGAGAAGAAGGGGATGACAGAGGATGAGATGGCTGGATGGCCTCACCGACTCAGTGGTCATGAGTTTGAGTGAACTCCGGGAGTTGGTGATGGACAGGGAGGCCTGGCGTGCTGTGATTCATGAGGTCACAAAGAGTCAGACACGACTAAGCAACTGAACTGAACTGAATATTTTTCCTGGAAAAGGCAATGGCAACCCACCCCAGTATCCTTGCCTGGAAAATCTCATGCACAGAAGAACCTGGTGGGCTGCAATACATGGGGTAGCAAAGAGTCGGGCGTGACTGGGTGACTAGCACTTACTTACTTATTAATGATATTCTTAAAGATTAAGTATGTACAGTGTGATCCCTAGTGAAATTACTATAAGTATGCCACAAAGAGATATAGTAAAAAAGCTAATAGATAAATTGTAAATTTAAGATATAGCCAAATATACTTAAAATAATATTCAAAATATAATCCAAAAGACCATAAGAAAGGGTAAACAGGGGAACAATAACAACAAAACCCAGAAGGGAACAATAACGACAAAACCCAGAAGGGACAAACAGAAAAGTAACTAAATAATATGACTGTATCACATTAAATGAAAATTATCTAAACACACAAAGTAAGACATAGACTGTCAGGCTGAATGGAAAACAAAATCCAGGTATATGCTCTTTGTAAACTAACCCACTTTTTGTAAGAGATCCACTAATATGACACATATTAAAAGAAAAATCATTGTATTTGTGACAGGAAAGCTGGAGTGGCCATATTAATATCAGAAAAAATAGACTTTGCTGCATGTGCTGTGCTGTGCCAAGTCCAGCCCTTTGCAACCCTCATGGACTATAGCCCACAAGGCTCCTCTGTCCATGGGGATTTTCCAGGCAAGAATACTGGAATGGGTTGCCATGTCCGTCTCTAGGAAATCTTCCCAACCCAGGGATGGAACCCAGGTCTCCTGCATTGCAGGTGCATACCACCTGAACCACCAAGGAAGCCCAAGAATACTGCAATGGGTAGCCTATCACTTCTTCAGGGGATCTTCCTGATCCAGGAATGAAACTGGGGTCTCCTGCATTGCATGTGGATTTTTTTTACCAGCTAAGCTACCAGGGAAGCCCTTTGCATGTGTGTGCTAAGTCACTTCAGTCGTGTCCAACTCTTTGTGATCCCATTAGCTGCAGCCCACCAGGCTTCTCTGTCCATGGGATTCTCCAGGCAAGAATACTGGAATGGCTTGCCATTTCCTACCCCAGGGTATCTTCCCAACCCAAGGACTGAACCCACATTTCTTAAGTCTCCTGCATTGGCAGACGGGTTCTTTACCACTAGCAGCACCTGTAGTGTTTCAAAATTATTCAACACAGTATTAAAGAATCAATAGGTCAGAAAGAAAGTCTCAAGAGAAACTGGAAAACATTTTTAACTAAGAGAAAATGAAAATACCACATATCTTGGAGGGAAATTAATGGCACTAAGTGCTTTTATTAGAAAAGAAGCAAGTCTGAAATCAATAATTAAGCTTCCATTTTGAAAAACTAGAAGT
Organism: Budorcas taxicolor; assembly: GCF_023091745.1. Classification (NCBI taxonomy): domain Eukaryota; kingdom Metazoa; phylum Chordata; class Mammalia; order Artiodactyla; family Bovidae; genus Budorcas; species Budorcas taxicolor. The sequence goes on from NC_068918.1 coordinate 44,023,925, forward strand.
AAACAGTAAATCACAACCAGAACAAAGAGAAATAAATAAACACTCAAGGTAAAAGCAGAAAGTAATAAAATTTAAAAAAGAAAAACAATAGAGTTAAGCCACACATTGGGAAAACAGAATTACAAATTATGTACATGATAAAACATTTCACCAAAGAACATATATGAATGGACAATAGTGTCATGAAAAATTACCCCAAGTCATACAGATGACAGTAACAAGTATTGACAAGGATACTGAGAAAAAGGAACCTTTATATATTGATGATGAAAATATAAAACACTGCAGCCATTTTGGAAAACTGTTTTTCAATTTCTTGAAATATACATAAATTTACCTTAAGACCCGAAATTCTATTCTTACTCCATATTTACTCAGGAGAAATTAAAGCATACATCTACATTAAAAACTTGTACACAAATGTTCATAGCAGCTATATTGATAATATTCAGAAAGTGGCATGCATGCCAAGTCTCTTATGTCTGGTTCTTTGTGACCCTATGCTGCAGTCTGCCAGGCTCCACTGTCCAAGGGATTCTCCAGGCAAGAATGTTGGAACGGGTTGCCAAGAAACAAAATATTGATACATACAACATGGATGATCCCAAAATACATTTGCCAAGTAAAAGAAGCCATATTAAAGTGCCGGATACCAAAAAACATAATTTATATAATATTCTGGATCAGTAAAAACACAGGGACAGAGAATTGATTAGTGATTGTCAGGAGTTGAGGAAGGAGGAGAGCAGGTCTGACTCCCGTATTTGCATGAGAAATTGCAGGAGGAGTAATATAGTTTTGATGGTGAGTACACAACAGTATGAATTTTCCAAAACTCATAGAATTTGACAACAAAGAGTTAATTTTACTATGTGAAAGTTTAAGTTAAAATTTTTTACTGTTTCAGTTATGACTTTTCTTACATTAATACTTTCAACTGGAGAGAATGGAAAGGAAAAGTTCCTTCCATTCTTTCAATTTGAAAAACGATGAGTCAGCTTTCTTTAACCATTCTTTGGAGAACAATTATAAGCCGATATCATGAAAGTTTTGGATATGTTAAATCTATCTTTAACTATCTATCAAGGTTTCCCTGAGAGCTCAGTTGGTGAGGAATCTGTCTGCAATGCAGGAGACCCCGGTTTGATTCCTGGGTTGGGAAGATCCACTGGAGAAGGAATAGGCTACCCACTCCACTGTTCTTAGGCTTCTCTTGTGGCTCAGCTGGTCAAGAAGCCACCTGCAATATGGAAGACCTGGGTTCAATCCCTGGGTTGGGAAGATCCCCTGGAGAAGTGAAAGGCTACCCATTCCAGTATTCTGGCCTGGAGCATTCCATGGACTGTATAGTCCATGGGGTCGCAAAGAGTCAGACCCAACTAAGTGACTTTCACTAAATCTATCTTGGCCTTCATTTTCCTAACATATTGCCCATTCTATGCCATTTGAACATGGTTTCTAACTTATATATTTCTCTAATCATTTTATATTTTAAATTTTGTCTGTGTAAAGAATTAGAGGTTTCTTGAGGACAGGAATCATGACTTCTCATGATTTTTTAACCACCATAGTAATAGAAATGTCTTAGAATGTTTGTAATTCCTTTTGAAAAAGAATGAAATGAAACAGGGTGGGTGTTACATGTTGGATAAACTAAAGTAACGGAATAGAAGAGGGTACCCCATATCTCTAATAAGTATTATCCTCCAATTCTTAGGTAATAAACCTGACACTCAGAGCTTAAGAAATTTGTCCAAGATCATACAACTAGAAAATACAGACTGTGGGATTTAAACTTAGGGATGCTGATCTATGAAGTGTCCTTCAAACAACGATCTCCACTTTAGCTTATCCTATAACATGGTGAACAAATTCCAGTGGAGGTGAACTGACAAAGACTGTTGATATTAGAATTTCAAAATTTCAAGAGGGGGCTACAGTACTTCAGTCTTTGCTTCTTACAGAAGCCCAAGATATTAGATTGCAATGAGAGCTCCCTTAAAATTAACTCATCATATTGCTGTAGAAAGGGAACTGACCTTTGGAGCCCAAAAGTTCCGGTTCTTCCCCTTCCCAAACCTATGCCTTGTGAAATCTATAAAATTTGGCTTCCTAGAAACAGGAAATTAGATTAGGTGCTTTTTGTTGGTGGGAAGACTCTGAGGCAGAGCTTAAGAGGAAAGAAGTTTATTAAGGAATACTCTTGGAAACAACCATCTGTACAAGAAAAGGGAAGGAAAGTAGGAATAGACAGAGGGAGATAATGACTGCAAAGTAATCTCAGTGAGGCCTCAGCTAACTGATGGGAGCTCTGAAGTTGAGATCACCCTTCAGAGTTATCCCAACTTAGGGTAGGGAGAAGGGCCAAGCACTTATACCTTCATGCCATTGTTATCGGATTCCAGATGCCGCAATTTGGGCAAGCAAGCTCTCCTTACTGAAGGCAATTCTGAAAATGGCTGACAAGCAAGGGCTGACAAGAGCATTTCAGCAGCTGGAAGGGGAATCTTGGTGGTACACCAAGTCCCATAAAGTGACTTCTAAGATTGTTCCAACTCTGGTGGCATCACAAGGATTAACCAGAAAATAATTCCAAGTGAAAAATTAAAAAGGTCTTCAACTAACACACCTCCCATAGAAAACTGAAAATTAAAGATGATACTAAGCAGGGGGAAAGTGAGTTGTAGGAACACAATTACTTATAACTGCTGGTTTCAGAGGGATAATCTTAAAGCCCCAAGGAAATTTATGACTCTTCAGTCCAGTTCAGTTCAGTCACTCAGTCGGGTCTCTTTGCGACCCCATGAACTGCAGCACGCCAGTCCTCCCTGTCCGTCACCAACTCCCAGAGTCCACTCAAACCCATGTCCAGTGAGTCGGTGATGCCATCCAACCATCTCATCCTCTGTCGTCCCCTTCTTCTCCTGCCCTCAATCTTCCCCAGCATCAGGGTCTTTTCAAATGAGTCAGTTCTTCCCATGAGGTAGCCAAAGTATTGGAGTTTCAGCTTCAACATCAGTCCTTCCAATGAACACCCAGGACTGGTCTCCTTTAGGATGGACTGGTTTGATATCTTTGCAGTCCAAGGGACTCTCAAGAGTCTTCTCCAACACCACAGTTCAAAAGCATCAATTCTTCGGCACTCAGCTTTCTTCACAGTCCAACTCTCACATCCATACATGACCACAGGAAAAACCATAGCGTTGACTAGAGGCACCTTTGTTGACAAAGTAATGTCTCTGCTTTTCAATATGCTATCTAGCTTGGTCATAACTTTTCTTCCAAGGAATAAGCGGCTTTTAATTTCATGGCTGCAATCACCATCTGCAGTGATTTTGGAGACGCCCAAAAATAAAGTCAGCCACTGTTTCCACTGTTTCCCCATCTATTTCCCACGAAGTGATGGGACCAGATGCCATGATCTTGGTTTTCTCAACATTTTGAGCTTTAAGCCAACTTTTTCACTCTCCACTTTCACTTTCATCAAGAGGCTTTTTAGCTACTCTTCACTTTCTGCCATAGGGTGGTATCATCTGCATACCTGAGGTTATTGATATTTCTCCTGGCAATCTTGAGTTCAGCTTGTTTCTTCCAGTCCAGCGTTTCTCATGATGTACTCTGCATGGAAGTTAAATAAGCAGGGTGACAATATACAGCCTTGACGTACTCCTTTTCCTATTTGGAACCAGTCTGTTGCTCCATGTCCAATTCTAACTGTTGCTTCCTGACCTGCACACAGGTTTCTCAAGAGGCAGATCAGGTGGTCTGGTAGTCCCGTCTCTTTCAGAATTTTCCACAGTTTATTGTGATCCACACAGTGGATGGAAAAGGCTTTGGCATAGTCAATAAAGCAGAAATAGACATTTTTCTGGAACTCTCTTGCTTTTTCAATGAGCCAGAGGATGTTGGCAATTTGATATCTGGTTCCTCTGCCTTTTCTAAATCCGGCTTGAATATCTGGAAGTTCACTGTTCACATACTGCTGAAGCCTGGCTTGGAGAATTTTAAGCTTCACTTTACTAGCGTGTGAGATAAGTGCGATTGTGCAGTAGTTTGAGAATTCTTTGGCATTGCCTTTTTTTCAGATTGGAATGAAAACTGACCTTTTCCAGTCCTGTGGCTACTGCCACTCTACATAGATGTTATTCAACAAATTTATTAATGTAATTCAGGTGGTGGCAATTCTGTTATATAAAAAGCCAGACAATAAATAGTTTAGCCTTTGTGGACTGTATACTCTTAGTTGCAACCCTTAACTTAACAGCTGTAGTGAGAAAGTAATCACAAACAATATATCAACTAATGTGTGAATCTGAGTTCCAACAACACTTTTCTTCTAAGAACAGGTGGCAAGCGAAACTTGACCCATGGATTATAGTTTGCTGACTAATATAATTGAATTACATGAATTTTAACTCATTCCCTTTCTGAACACCACAGAGCACCATGCAAACCCTAGAACGACTGTATGACTTTAATGTGAAAGATAATAAAACCTTTTTCCTGGGAGATCATTTTCAAGATGAATTTTCTGTTACCCAAAATATAAAAATTTACTTTAGATTGAGTGATCAAAAAAAGTTTCTATGAAGGAGAATAGTTTTAGCCTCTGTAACTTAGTGTTGTAAGATAATAAAACTGATGGGTGTTTGTGAGGGCAACTTCTAGTTGTCCATCATATTTAGTTCAGTTCAGTTCAGTTGCTCAGTCATGTCCGACTCTTTGCAACCCCATGAATCGCAGCACACCAGCCCTCCCTGTCCATCACCAACTCCTGGAGTTCGCTCAGATTCATGTCCATCGAGTCAGTGATGCCATCCAGCCATCTCATCGTCCGTCGTCCCCTTCTCCTCCTGCCCCCAATCCTTCCCAGCATCAGAGTATTTTCCAATGAGTCAACCCTTCGCATGAGGTGGCCAAAGTACTGTAGTTTCAGCTTTATCATCATTCGTTCCAAAGAAATCCCAGGGGTGATCTCCTTCGGAATGGACTGGTTGGATCTCATCTGTTCCCTAATTTTAGTTTGACAGGATAAAGATTGTTATTTCCCAGCTTGTTTAACTTTCAGCTTGACCTGATAGAGCTAAATGAAGAATAAGGAAGTACTGAACTGGGTCAGAAACTGGATGAAATGCCTAGGTACATCTAGGGGTGAGTATTATTGTTTCCAAAATAAGCTCAATGATGTAGTATGTGTAAGTGAATTTAGTATGAGCAACTTTTAGAACTGAGCTTAAAAGGATACATGCCCTTTCCCCTTTTTCTCCTTTTTGCCAGATGGAAAGTACATGTGCTGGCTACAACAGGAGCAGCCCTTATGGACCATGAGATGAACTTAAAATTGAAGCCCACACATTGTGTAGACACAAGATATAAGAATCCTGGAATCCTAAAACCATACAAAAGCAGCAGGTCTAGACTGATTTCATGACATTCATGGGCAAAGAAGATGCTTTTGTTTATTGTGCCGTGCTTGGATGCTCAGTTGTGTCCGACTCTTTGTGACCCCGTAGACTGTAGCCTGCCAGGCTCCTCTGTCCATGGGGATTCTCCAGGTAAGAATATTGGAGTGCATTGCCATGCCCTCCTCCAGGGGATCTTCCCAACCCGGCGACTGAACCTAGATCTCCCACATACCAGGTAGATTCTTTACTGTCTGAGCCACTAGGGAAGCCCATGGTTACTGAAGTGGGTAGCCTATCCCTTTTCCAGGGGATCTTCCTGATCCAGGAATCAACCTGGGGTCTCCTGCATTACAGGTACATTCTTTACCAGCTGGGCTACTAGGAAGATACAGTTAATTTGAGTTTTATGCCATTTGCAGCTTTGCCCAACTCAAAGTATTACAGAATTTTATGTTAAATTGAGACTTCAACAGAAACCTCTATAAGGGAGAGAGATTTTAGCTAAGATCTCAAGGACAAACAGGAACCAAGCCTAGAAAAAGCAAGAGGAAAAAAAAATCAATTCTGGCATAAGGCACAACATTTTGACACAGGAAAGAATATAGTGTATAAGAGGAACTGGTAGAAGGCCAGCATGGCTGATGATTTGTTAAAGAGGTGGAGGGTAGACATAGGAAGGGGTCAGATCACAAATGTTAGGAGTTAGGTTTCACTCTAAGAACAACAGGAGGCCACTGACAGATTTTAAATAACCAAGAGATTTGTACCTCCCCTTGACAAGTGTGAATGACTGCCCCCCAAAGCCTGACTGCCCATGCCCCTCCAGCCTCTTTTTAATTTTTTTTAAATTTTATATTGGAGTATAGAAGATTTATAGTGTTGTGTTCATTTCAGGTGTATAGCAAAGTGATTCAATTATACATATACATTATATCCATATGTACACTGCTATATGTAACACAGATAATCAACAAAGACCTACTGTATAGCACAGGGAACTCTATTCAATATTCTGTAATAACCTATATGCGTAAAGAATCTAGCCTCTTTCTGTTGGTGTCACCCGAGCCCTTCAGGCAGTCTTCTTCACAAACTTCCTCCCGAGATACCTCAGGTCTTGCTCCCTCCTTCAGGAGCCACATACTATGCATTTACCCCAGAGGCATTACAGCTCATTCCCTCCACAGCACTGTCTCCTGACTCTGCCACCATGAGTCACACCAGCCAATCTTCTGCTCTGTCAGCACAGAGACAGGGACCTGTGTGCCCCCCAAAAATACACTTCAGCCCATTTAAGCGGTTCCTGAAGTTCTCCTCCCTTGATCTGAAGAAAGAGAAGGGAAACACTTCTATGCTCAGTCTTTAAAGAAATCCTCTCTCTTCAAAGTCTAGCCCCTAGTGAATTCCTTTATATATATATATATACAGGTAGATGATCAGTTAATGATGATAAAACCAAATTTTGGCTACCTACTTTGCAATAATGATCTATTACCTCAGATAGAATATTGGGTTATAGTTAATTTTCTCAGGGTGATATCTCAGCTGAAACTGCAAAACTAAGAAAATATAATTATAACAACTTTCAAAAAGACCCCCTGCCAAATACAAATATTGATAGTTAAAGACAAAAGGCAACATTTCATTCATTTATTCGAAAGTCTTTCAAAGGGCCTACTAAGGTACTATCCCAAATGCTGAGGACATAATAATGGACAAATCTCAAGATTATTGCCTAGTGAGGAGACAGATATGGCACAATTACTCTGTATATATGAAGTTTATTATCCTGCATATATATGCTATGTATAAAAGTTATGTATTCTACTTGTACGACCTGAAAATCTAACTCAGGGATGTTTAGGAATGAATAGAACCTTTGATGTAGTCTTTGAACAGAGAAGCAGAGTACCAGAAGGCCAGAGTTGAGGACTTTGTAAGGCAGACCATAAGACGATATCCTAGGCCAGGCAAAAAAATTACCAAAGTCTTAGCTAGAAACAGGACTAAGGATATGTACCTTGGGTAGGCATCAGGAAAAGAGTAACTGGGTAACTGAAGAAAAGAGGCAGAGCAGGAAGCAGTACACTGTGGGGTGGAAATTTTTCTCTGGAGGAAGCTGTCTCTGAGACAGGCAGATACATCATGGCTCTTTTAGTGTAGCACAGTAAAGGTAATAATATAGTACATAGTACTTACACAAATGTAAAAAGAATAATTTATTTTTCCTGGACAGGGAGATGTTATGGTAAGATGTGACAGCACAGAAGTGATATACAAGAAGTGTCATATAAGAAGATAATCCCACCAGGTAAGAGAAGAGGAAAGGAGTGTTGGGCGTATGTTGCTTTGCCTGTACAGTATTTCACCTTCCTTCTTTGGTAACAATATTCTGCTTTTGCTTTGGAGAATCACTCCTCTTTCATTTCCTGTTCTCTTAGAGTGATTATAAATTAAGGTGTCCTATCCACTTTCTAACTCTAAATAGAACAATATGTTAATACATATGTTAAGAAGCAGGAAGTAAAGGGCATGCATGCGTGCATGCACAGTCGTGTCCAACTGTTTGTGACCCCATGGACTGTAGCCTGCCAGGTTTCTCTCTCCATGGGGTTATCCTAGCAAGAATACCAGAGTGGGTTGCCTTTTCCACCTCCAGGGGATTTTCCTGACCTAGGGATTGAACCCGCATCTCCTGTGGTTCCTGTATTAGCAGGTAGATTACCACTGAGCCACCTGAGAAGTCCCAAGTAAAGGGCACAGAACAGTGTAAAATAAGTGTTTTCCAATCCATCTTCATTCTCACAATGATACTCTGATATAGACTAGAATTCAGGGATTGCAAACTGGCATCCAGGCCAACTTGGCCTAGAAATGTGTTTTTCTTGACTCGTGTAATGTTTTTCTAGTGTGTCTGTATGTCTTTACACAGGGTTTACAATCTTCTGATTACCACATACTTCAATACTATTAGTATAGTGTTAGTCGCTCAGTCATGTCTGACTTTTTAAAACCCCATGGACCTCAAGTCCATGGAATTCTCCAGGCAAGAATACTAGAGTGGGAAGCCATTCCCTTCTCCAGGGGATCTTCCCAACCCCAGTCTCCTGCGTTGCAGGCAGATTCTTAATCTTCTGAGCCACCAGGGACCTTCTGACTTATACCAGCCCTAAGGTGGCAGGTGGACATGAAAGGAGGCCAGACTGCTCATATTGTACTATGTCGGAAGCTTTACCTACATTTTTAATGTAATTGCCACAACAAGCTTATGAGGTACAAATGGAAAATGAGACAGGCTTTGAAATCAGACCTACCTATAGAATCATCTTGAGTCTTTCTACCATACCTAAAACCCAATTCAACAATATCGTCACTCACTTAATATCCATTCAGTCTTTTAATATCCATTCACTCTTTAATATTGACTTATTGAACATCCTCAAGAAGCATTTTTGAAGGTATAAGTAAGTAAGTAAAGTAGCTCAGTCATGTCCGACTCTTTGTGACCCCATGGACTGTAGCCTACCAGGCTCTTTTGCCCATGGGATTTTCCAGGCAAGAGTACTGGAGTGGGTTGCCATTTCCTTCTCCAGGGGATCTTCCCAACCCAGGGATCGAACCCAGGTCTCCCGCATTCCAGGCAGACACTTTAACCTCTGAGCCGTAAAAGCAGACATGGTTCCACTTCTCTTGAAGCTTACATTGTAGTATGTGTTTTAGTCACTTGGTTGTGTCCAAGTCTTTGTGACCCCATGGTCTGTAGCCTACCAGGCTCCTCTGTCCACGGGATTTCCCAGGCAAGAATACTGGAGTGGGCTGCCATTTTCTTCTACACGGGATCTTCCTGACCCAGGGATCGAATCTGGGTCTCCCACAATGCAGGCAGATTCTTTATCACCTGAGCCACCAGGTAAGTAGTGTAGGATATAAATATTACCAATTACATATTTTACTATAAAGTTGCACCTGTGGTGAGTCCTTCCAAAGTGAGCTCCATGGATACCTATAATAGAGGGAGTTGGTATAATTTAGAGAGATCATGGAAGACTTCTCTGAGGGTTAGATATATGAGAAGAGATCTGAAGGATGTGCAGTAGTACTATGAAGGGGAAGGAAGCACACTGGAGGCTGAGAGAACATGTACACAGACCTTGCAGAAAAGTGCGTGCATGCCACAGTGCTTCAATCATGTCCAACTTTTTGGGACCCTGTGGACCATAGCCTGCCAGGCGCCTCTGTTCACGGGATTCTCCAGCCATGAATACTGGAGTGGGTTGCCATGCCCTCCTCCATATTTTCCCGACCCAGAGATCGAACCTGTGTTGCCTGCATTAGCAGTAGGATTCTTTACCCAGTGAGCCACCAGGGAAGCCTTCAGTGTCTTATGTTGTTGGTCCGCCCAGTCACGTCCAACTCTTTACAACTTCATGGACTGTAGCTCACCAGACTCCTTTGTCTATGCAATTCTCCAGGCAAGAATACTGGAGTGGGTTGCCATTCCCTTCTCCAGGGGATCTTCCCGACCCAGGGATTGAAGTTAGGTCTCCTGTATAGCACACAGATTCTTTACAGGTTGAGCCACCAGGGAATCCTAATTCTTCTATAAATGATAGTATTTTTCTCTTTATATATATTGAAGCTCTGTTATTTGATATACACTGAATATTTTATCATCTTGATGAAATTAACTCCATTTCTGTCAGATTCACTCTATTTTTCTTCAGCCTGGACTCTACTCCATGAGCCTGAACTTTATAAGTTACATCCTTGTCCTCTGTTTTTAGGTTGGGTCTGGCCACCAATGATGAGGGATGCTGCTTGGCTGTTACATTGGGGAGGGAAAGAGATTTCAGTATAGGTGTACCTTGGCAATATTGTGGGTTTTGGTTCTAGACCACCACAATAAAGTGAGTCACACAAATTGGTTTCCCAGTGCATATAAAAGTTGTGTTTACACTATACTGTAGTCTATCAAATGTGCAATAGCATAATGTCTTTAAACAATAAGGTCTATAACTTATTTAAAAGATACTTTATTACTAAAAAAGTGCTAACCATCATTTGGGCCTTCAGCAAGTGATAATCTTTTTGTTGATGGAGAGTCTCCCTTCAGTGTTGATGGGTGCTGACTGATCAGGGTAGTGGTTTCTGAAAGTTGGGGTAGCTGTGGCAATTTCTTAAAATAAGACAAAAATGAAGTTTGGCATGTTGATGACTCATGAATGATTTCTCTGTAGCACAGAATGATGTTTGATAGCATTTTACCCACAGTAGAATGCCTTTCAAAACGGAAGTCAATCTTCTCAACCCTGTTGATGGTTTTTCAGCTAAGTTTATGTACTAGTCTAAATCTTATGTTGTCACTGCAACAATTGATTAAGTTTGCTGTCTTACATGGGCCTGGTTTGGGGCATGCCAAAGGAATTATAATAGTATCATCAACCCTCACAGATCACCATAATAAATCTACTAATTAAAAAGTTTGAAATATTGTGACAGTCACCAAAATGTGACACAAGACATGAAGTGAGCAAATGCTATTGGTAAAATGGTACTACTAATAGACTTGTTAAATGCAGGGTTGCCACAAACCTTCACTTTGTAAAAACAGTTATCTGGGAGGCACAAGAAAACAAACCACAACAAAAATGAGGTCTGCCTGTACCTAATCCTTTAGCTCCTTTCTGTTGGGTTCAGGTTGACACTGGCTATACTCCTTCATTAACGTAGCAAAGGTGCCTATGAGGTGGGTGGCATCTCCAAAAGCAGTTAAGTCTCCTTGGATCTGGCACTCTCTTTTCCCTTACCTCTTAAGTCTAAAAGTAATCATGTCTCTGATCAGTTCTGGGAGCTTCGCCATCACTTTTTGTTTCCTGGTAATATCACCCACCTCTTTGTAAAGTGCTCTTTCATTAAGCACCTTACAACTAGGTCTCTTGAGCATGCCATCTGTTACCTGCTGCGGGTTCATACTGATACACCACCTATGAAAGTAGTAGCTTAAATTATTTCAGAGAATTTATTAATTCTTTACACTCCACTCACTTGTTTAAGCAAATTGACTACTCAACAACAGACACTTGAAAAAGGAAAAAGGGGTCTATTTCGCTATTACACCCAGGACAAACTATATTTGGACGAAAGGGCAATGGAGAATACAAAAATTACAGCAAGATATTTAAATGAGAAATTCCCATGTTTTCTTGAAACTGAAGACGGCTGAACGGTGTTATCTCTGATTTAGACTGAAAAGTCTTTACAAAAGTGTTCAAGGTTAAGTGTCTTAATAAACCTGTCCAGATAATGTTGTTAAAGGTGGGGGTGGGGGTGGGGGAGGCGCGCAACAGCTTTTATACCGAAATCAAGTTCCATGTGACCTCAGTATTTCCACCCACTGGTGTAACCTCATTTTTGCACTTGCCTTGTCCATAATCCATGAACAAAAGGCATCTACGACCTCGACAAAGCAGCTGCTGGGACTAGCTCAGGAACTAGAGGCTCAGGAGCGGCCCTCAGACACCCGCTTGCGATTGGCTCCAGTGGAGCTCTTTCCTTAAGTTCGGCCAGACTACAAACCCCGCGGTCCCTAAACCTCGTTCACCTCAGCCCGTTTCCTTCTTAAGTGAGGTTCCGCCTTCCGGCCCAAAGTACCAATTAAAACTACCAAATGGAGGGAAAAAAAACAAGAAGGTAAAAACGCAAATAGCCTTACGGAGTCCTGGACTGGAAAATTCTCGCGAGAACTTGAGGAGTGCCGATGGGTCCCTCAGAGATCTCGCGAGCGCACCTCCGAGGGCGGGTTTCTCCGTAGCCCCGCCCTCCTTGAACGCGGACGTCTTGGCGGGAATTTCGTCTGTTTGTGATCTAGACCCCCAAGGACTCGCTGGCTCTGCCCGGGACCGTCGGGGCGGATCTCGGGGACTCAGAGTGAGTAGGTACGACTTGCACCAAACCAAGGGCGCCGGGGTGTGCAGGACACCGGATCCCCTCGCCCTGTGGTCGGCCCGCGCTGATCGCTGCCTTGTGCGGACCTGGCGGGACTTGCCCAGGCGGGGAGAGCGGGGATTTGCTCTGGGTCCTCTGGATCCACGCCTGGAGTCCGGCCGGGGAGCTTGCAGTTCCAACACTGCGGGGAAACTGGCCAGGTGCGGTGTAGTAACTTAGCGGAGGGCGCAGGTCTAGTCGAGCTCTGGGCTTGAGGCTGAATCTGTCCTGCCAACTTTTTTTCTCTCCCACTTCATCCTGTACTGGGCTGCAGGGTCTGACGTAGAGGGGATTTTTAAGTTTCTGCCACAGCCAGTCCGGGGCGCAGTCTAAATTCTTACAGCCTTGATCTAGGGGCGTCGGTGGGCAGGGGCGGGTTGGGGGCGGTATATATTTATTGAGGATTTATTTCGCTTCTCGTTTTTTTCCTGTGTGCTAGGATGGGAGGCGTTTGGGGAACTTTCTGAGGTCACCCCAAATCTCTTGGCCCTCCCCACCTCCAGGAATCACATCACAACTTCTTTGGAGCCCTTACTGATAGTCATTAATGAACTCCAAAAATTTCAGGAAATGGTAGACAATGGATAACTGTCCCCCTGCGTCCACGTTTCTGACCGACAGCTTGGAACTGGAACTGAAGACAGAATGGTGCAACCCCCCTTGCTTTTCTTGTGATTTTGACAACAGAGGAGGAGGAAGACATTTTTCTGGAGAGTCCTACCTTTCCAGCGGAGCTCTTAAGCGGTAGGTTAAAAAAAATCGGAAACAGTTTTTCCCTATTCAGAGTTTAGGAGTCTGTTTAGGTATGTTATTTAATTAAGACTTAAGTCAATTAAACTTTAATGTTCATCAGGCACTGTTTTTGCAAATCGGCTCGAATTACCATACACGTTAATGCACGTTAATAGTTCTGTTGGTTTCTTGTTAGAGCATACACATACCTGAAAGATTTTGGAAGGATAATTTCCTCGCTACCTGCTGTTCCCTTTACCTCACCGCTGCCTCAGCTTTGGAGTAGGGAGCTGGACACTAGATTTACCTTTTACTTAAAGTGAATTATAAACTATCTGGGCTTTTTGAAGTGGCACATTTTTTTTGTTGCCCCTGAGTCTTCTAATTCTGTATATTTATACGTACAGAAATCTTATAGGTCTTTTTTTTTAAGCTTTCTTTTTTTTAACTTTCGAGTAAATGCTCCAGATTGTGTAAATTCACAGAAATATCCTTCCAATCTCTTGTTTGAACAGTTGGATATTCATATTTCAGTAAAACTGCTGTTATTGAAATATTTTGGAAATACCTGCTGAGGCAGTTTTATTCAGAACAGAAAACATTTTTGTTGATTTTTACAATTGTACCTTCTTTCAGACCTTAAAAGATGTTATTCAACTTGATTATGCCCTTCTTTAGACATGGCTCAGAATAACTTCAACTGTTTTAAAAATTAAATGTCCCTTCAAAGGGTGAAATTCTACAACTGAAGACCACTGTTGAACGCAGGTGAAAGTATGTTCCCTATGGAAAGTATGTTCCACCTTTTTCCCTCAAGTTATAGTGCTGTTTAGTTAACCTTTTGTTTTTAAAAAATCATAATACAGGGTTGAATTCTTAATATAGTTCATTTGTAGTATTAGTGAGATACAAGGTACCAAGGCGTTACCTGACTTTTAACATTATTGCTGACATGTCTTTGTTAATATGGGTTCATATAATGCCAGAAACTCCTGCTATAGTATGAGATATAGCATACATTTTATGCAATTGAATCAGAATTTTTATTTCAGAGTAATTTTGAATCTTGATCCTTTACCAACTAATTTTGAAGAGGATACAGTGGAACTATTTGGCATTGAGTGGGTTACTGAAACAGCATTAGTGAATTCATCTAGAGTTCTCTTTCATCTATTCAGGTATGTTTTGTCTTTTTTTAAAAACTGCCATTGAGTGAATATGCTGTTCAATTTGTTTTGTTTTGTTTTGTTTTGCTATTCAGTTTTAAGTTGCATTTCTGGGTGGTTTCTAATACTAACATTACAAAAACACCTGTAGGAGTTTGATTGCTGCTTACCTGGTTATCTTATCAGCAACAACACTTAAGCAGTAATGCTTAATGGAGTAATGGTTTTAATGGGTTTATTCTTTTAGTGGTTTTGCAGAATTTTTATTCTGTTGTATTTGACATTGGGCTTCTACAGTGGCTCAGTAGTAAAGAATCTGCCTGTAGTGTAGGAAACGCAGGAGACATGGGTTCAATCCTTGGGTCTGGAAGAACCCCTGGAGGAGGACATGGCAACCCACTCCAGTATCCTTGGCTGGGAAATCCCATGGACAGAGGAGCCTGGTGGGCCACAGTACATAGGGTCACAAAGAGTTGGACATGACTGAACACCCCCACATATTTGACATCATTTATTGAAAACTAATATTTAAGGCTTTGAAGTATACCATAACTTTGGAAGAAAAATAAAATACTTTTGTTGCTTTTTGTTGTTCAGTCGCTCAGTCCTGTCTGACTGTTTGTGACCCTGTGGATTGCAGCACACCAGGCCTCCCTGTCCTTCTCTATGTCCTGTACTTTGCTCAGACTCATGTCCATTGAGTCAATGATCCTATTCAACCACTTCATCCTTTGTCACCCCCCTTCTCCTGTCCTCGGTCTTTCCTAGCATTAGGGCTGCTTAATAGACATAATTTTTCAGTAATCTTTAGAGAATGAACTCACACTTTCCAGACTGTGTGATAGAAATATGATTAATGAATCTGGACAGCATTAAAAAATGTTAATGAAAATTTTAAACATACTCAAATAGAGAGAGAATAGCATAGTGAACCCTCACATACCTTCCCTCAGTTATGATAAACAGCATGGTTTTATCACATTTTCTTCTATCCCTTTCCGTCTACCTTTGGCTTAAATATTTTAAAAGTAGATTCCAGGTGTCATACCATCTCACCCTTAAATACTTCAATATTTATCTCTTAAAAATATGAACTTAAAAAAAAAATTAAACATTACTCATTATCACAATTAATTAAATTGAAATGATTCATTATTACTTAAAACCCAGTCCATAATTCATATTTGAGATTTGAAGTTACTTATCAAAGGCAAATAGTCTCAAAATACATTAAGAATGTATATTATGAATGGTAATTCTAAAGTTTACCTGAAAGCACAAACGATCCCAAATAGCCAAAACAATCCTGAGAAAGAAGAACAAAGCTGGAGTCATCACACTTTCTGATTTCAAACTATATTACCAAGGTATAGTAAACAAACATCATGTTATTGGCATAAAAACAGACATATAGATGAATGGAACAGAAGTGAGATAACAGAAATAAATCAACACCTAAATAGAGACAGTTAATTTATGGCAAAGAAGCAAAGAACATACAATAAAGAAAGGGCAGTCTCTTCAATAAATGGTGTTGGGAAAATTAGACAATCACAGATAAAAGACTGAAACCAGGCCACCATCTTATACACAAAAATTAACTCCAACTGGATTAAAAGCTTGAATATAAGACCTGAAACAATAAAATATCTAGAAGAAAATAAAGGCAGTGATCTCATTGACATTAGTCTTAGCAATGTTTTTCTGGCTCTGACTCCAAAGGCAAGGGAAACAAGCAAAAAATAAATAAATGTGACTACATCAAGCTAAAAAACTACGCACAGCAAACAATCATCAAAGTGAAAAGGCAACCTACTGGAGGGGAGAAGGTATTTGCAAGTCATCAATCAGTTCAGTCGCTCAGTTGTGTCCGACTCTTTGCGAGTCATATATTTGGTTTATATAAGGGGTTAATATTCATTTAGCTCAACAACAAAAAAAAATCTGAAAAAATGAGCAGAGAATCTGAATAGATATTTTTCTAAAGAATAATTGGAGACAGCCAACAGGCACATGAAAGGATGTTCAGCATGACTTAAGGAAATGATGTCACCTCACATCTGACTGTTATCAAAAAGAAAAGAAATAACAAAATGAAGAAGATACGGAGAAAAGGGAACGCTTGTGCCCTGTTGGTGAGAATGTAAATCACTGCAGCCACTATGGAAAACAGTATGGAGGTTTTAAAAAATTAAGATAGAGCTACCCTATGACCTGGCTATTCCACTTCTGGGTATTTATCCAAAGGACATAGAAACACTAATTTGAAACGATATATTCATCTCCTGTATTCATTGTAGCATTATTTTTAGTAGTCAGGATATGAAGATATAGAAACAACCTATGCATCTTTCAATGGATAAATGGATGAAGAAATTTTAAATGTATGTGTATATACATTTATATATATACATTTTTAAAATTATATATGCATACATATATATACACAATGGAATATCATTCAGATTTAATAACGAATGGAATCCTGCCATTTGCAGCAACATGGATGGACCTCGAGGGTATTATACATAGTGAAATAAGCCAGAGAGTGATAAATACTGTGACTTCACATGGAATCTAAATAAAGCAAATGAACAAACAATAAAACAAACTCAGATGCAGAAAACCAGTTAGTGGTTACTAGAGGGGAAGGAGTTGAGGATGTGGGTGAAAAAGGTGAATTGAGTGAACTGTATGGTGATGGAGAGTAATTAGACTTGTGATGGTGCTCATGTGGTAGTATTCATAGATGTGGAATTACAGTGCTATATACTTGAAACTTACATAATTAAAAAAATGTATACATGATACATTTAAATGAAAATAGAAAGGCTGAGTGATTTCTCCTCTTACCCTGATCCCATGGGACCTGTGCCATGTTACATGTTTTGTTGGGAAAACAGTCTGAGTGATTGTGTATAATCTTAAACATTAAAGAATGAGTTTAGTCTTATCCAGGACATAGGTTATAAATATGGCTCCGTCTTTAGGGAGTTAAAAAAGGCAACTAGGAAGAGAATTGCAAGAGAAGATTATTGTGAGAAATTCAGGTGGAACATCATAAATTAAAATTTTCCCTGATTAGTCTACATTACATATTCTATTCCTTTTAAGAACTCCTATTGTGTAATTATATGACACAGTTTAACATTTCCTATGTAACTGTTAACCTAGGATGTTTAATGTAACTATGTTAAACTTCTTAGAGATATAAACAGTATCTTCTTGATGTTGAAATCTATGATATTTAATTTTTGAGATAAGTGTATCTCTTAGATGTT
Organism: Budorcas taxicolor; assembly: GCF_023091745.1. NCBI lineage: Eukaryota > Metazoa > Chordata > Mammalia > Artiodactyla > Bovidae > Budorcas > Budorcas taxicolor. The sequence goes on from NC_068918.1 coordinate 44,041,493, forward strand.
TTTGGGAGGACAGACATAGATAGGCATGTTTTATCTTCTCTCAAAGTGTTTACTACCTGAAGGTGATGCTAGTAAACATTCATGAAGCATCAAACATTATTCAGGGATGAGAGGCATTGAAGCTGTGTAAAAGATTTGGAAACACTATCTGTAACTAATTGTTACATACTTTAAACTACTCAAAAACTAATTCTTACCCCTACATTTTTTAAATTAGGCAACAGCTATACAACTTGGAAACCTTATTACAGGCCAGCTGTGATTTTGGTAAGTTTTAAGTGTGTTTAAAGACAAAAAGAAATGGCTCTCTCTATGATGTGTCACTGGATATCATCATAAGGTGAAGGAAGTGTTAGTTTAGAAATTCAGGAGACAGTTATATTTAGTGTTCAGAAAAAGTATGACACCTAAATTTTGCTCCTATATGAAATTTATGGTATTTTTCCAAATCTGCAAGTAAGATTGTTTTAAGGCCAAACATCTCTGAAGTGAGATAGTAACTTGCTTTGGGGGTGGGGAGTGTGATGGAAATGTAAAGTGCCAGACCTCATGCCTACGTTCTTGTTTTCCTTTCCTGCTTTCCGTTTTTGTTTTTATTGTGGGGTAATTGGTGTAATTTTAAGGTAGTGAAGGGAATTGAAGGGCAGTGTGTTTCAGTACAGGCTAGCTGCCTCTCCTTTGAATAGTTTCAGTTCAGTATAGACTTCAGAATCATGACTGTGTGGTCAGCCTGGATTCCAGCCCTGGCTAATTTCAGGCCTCACACCAGGTAATAGTTCCCACCTCACAGAGTTCTCATGAGGACTAAATGGCATAATGCATGTTAGGTGGTTAGCCTAGGATCTGTTGTTATGCCCAGCAACCACAGATCATGCGAAACACACCTTTGGTCAAAAAAGTGGTTTTATTAGCTTAGGAGGCAAGGGAGAGAAACGCATCATGAGGAACAGTTGGGGCCTCTCAGCAAGCGGAATTAGGGGGGGGCTTGTGTAGGGTATGTGCTTGCGCAGACTAATTTTGGGTCGAGTTTCAGGCTTTATTCTGGATTTGATGCTGTTAAGAAGCTGGAGCAACTTGGTAATTTTAAATTTTTCTTTAGAAGGTGGAACAAAAGGAGGCAGTGGTAGGTTCTAGTTAGTGATGAAGCAATAGTCATCTTAGCTGGAAGAAGGGGATATTCTGTTCTTGGACTTTGTTTTCGCGTGGTTGTGTACTGCCCTGTTTCTGTGTGTGTCAAACATGATTACTGAGGCGGTTTGTTTTTTCTTGTTTCACCAAAATCATGGAGTGACTTTGTGTGGTTATTTTTGATAATGTATGGCTGTTTAATTTCATTAGGAAACTCCATGGCCTTAATTGTTGTCTGCTGCCAGGGCTGTTCTGCTTTCTCAGTTGGTCCTCAGTAAATATTGAATATTCCTGTTCTGTTGTCACCCAAGTCCCTCCTTCATGTGCAAGGAGCTGATGCATCAGAGAGGAAAATTATGCTACTGAAGTTTGCAGTTGAGTAAAACAGATCAACAAGCAGAATTGGCACAGTACATGGAAAAGTGTAATAATAAAGACACGTGCAAGTTGCTACAGGAACCGAGGGGTTTATCTGTTTATGTGCACATCACTGAATGATACCAGGTCTGGGGCTTCAAGGATGAGGAGGACTTGGCCAGGCAAAAGCTTGTGGAGAAGTGTTGGGGATAGGCTGAGTTCAGGTATGAAACAACTTTGTGACAAAGACATTTGACATGTGTAAAAACATAAAAGCTGGGAGAACAGGGAGTTAAGTGGTGATTATGTAGGTTGGACTATGTTAGGAATTAATTTTTGGAAGGGAGGCAATTATAGGTGTCTTTGTAAGCAGTGCCAAAAAGGCACAATTTTACTTTTAAACCCCTGGGGAGCCTCTACAAGATTGTAGTGGAAACAGCGAAAATACTTTACTATATAGAATGACAATTAAATTGGGTTTGTGGAAGGCATTTATTATGCAGGATTATTCCTTGAAAAGCAGTTATGGACCTAAAATCACTACTGGGTCATTTGTTGAAATGGTTACTTGTTACACTGGCATTTTGGCCCCTTTAGTTGCTTAAAAAAAACACAATGACAGATTTATTGGGCAGGTTAGCAATATTGAAAACTAACCAATGTCAGCTTGGGCTTCCCAGGTGGTGCAGTGGTAAGGAATCTGCCCATACAAGAGACCCAGGTTCCATCCTTGGCTTGGGAAGATCCTTTAAAGTAGGGAATGGCAACCCGCTCCACTGTTCTTGTCTGGAAAATTCGATGGACAGATGAACCTGGTGGGCTACAGTCCATGAGATTGCAAAGAGTTGGACACGACTGAGCACATAGCACACACACATCAGCTTACTCCTCCCATGCAAGCTGTACCAGGGGTTTGTTGGTAAACTCCTGTAAACCCTTGGCCCTCAGCCCTCTCCAGAAAGCCCTTAGGGTCAGTTACTGATGTACACATGGTTCTTGTTCTCCTGTTGATTATACTCCAAGGATTGCTTTCCTGTTGAGGCAAAATAGTATACATAATATAATGTTATCATTATTATTTTTACTGCTGCCTGGTATTAAATATAGCTGTTAATGTTATTCCTTTTTTAGCATTGTATTTTTTTGTCTCTAGACATTTCATCTGGATTTTTTTTATGTTTTCCATTTCTGTTCGTGTATTTTTTTAATCTGTCTTTAACATATGGAGTATATCTACAGCTGCTGTTTTTAACTTTAACTACAGATTCTTTCATCATTGTCATTTCCGGGTTTGTTTTTATTGACTTTTTCCTCATAGTTTTAGGATATATTCTGGTTTTTTGAACATTTAGTAATTTTTTCTTGTATGATGGACTTTGTAGCTTTTCATGGCTGCTTTCTGAATTTTCTTGTATTCCTAAAACTAGTGTTGAATTTTGTCCTGGGTCATTGTTGAGTACTTGTAATCCATTGGATTTTTGAAGCTTGTAAATTTTGTTAGGACTTTTAAAAAGTAGCCTTTAGTCTAATGTTAATTCAGCTCTAGTAAGGCTTCTGAGGATTTTTTCTGGTTTATTACTTTTTTAAAATTCTTGGTGAGAACTTAAGCTGTTCCTTGATCTTCATAAGCTTTGTAGGGAATTGTTTTCTGGTATTTTTCTCTGGCCTGCAGATCAGTACTTAGTCAAAGACTCAAAAGGGACCCTCTACACATCTCCAGGTTCTTTTTTGTGTAGCCATTTTTTTTCTTCTTTGGTACTTTTGCCCTGCACTCAGATCTCATGTTTTCTAAAATCAGTGATCTGGGCTCTGAATTCTCTGCCCCTGTGCTGCAGCCTGGAAACTGTCTCTAGTGGGAAGCTGGTATAGTCTTGGAACTCATCTCCTCTCTGGATTAGCAGTCTTGTGTTGCCTTTGTCCAATGCCTGAAAACTCTTGTTTTATGGATTTTTTTTTTTTTTTAAGAATACTTAATACTTAAGTTTAAGATGAGAGATGAGTAAGTGTGATTTCCTTTACCCCATTTTGGCTAGATGCAGCAGTTCATAGCAGTTCTTTTTTTAAGAGTACTGCCTTTTTGGGCTGAGAATTATGACACTGGGGGATTATTATGACTTTTGTAAGCAAAGTAGAGTTAAGCTGTGGAAGTGCATTGCACTTGCTGATACGTAGATACATGCACTGGAGAAGGCAATGGCACCCCACTCCAGTACTCTTGCCTGGAAAATCCCGTGGATGGAGGAGCCTCGTGGGCTGCAATCCATGGGGTCGCTAAGAGCTGGACACGACTGAGCGACTTCACTTTGACTTTTCACTTTCATGCGTTGGAGAAGGAAGTGGCAACCCACTCCAGTGTTCTTGCCTGGAGAATCTCAGGGACGGGGAACCTGGTGGGCTGCCATCTATGGGGTCGCACAAAGTCAGACATGACTGAAGTGACTTAGCAGATACATGCACAGTATGTTTACACTTACATTCGTGTTGGTTTTGCCAAAATGGTATCCATGTTTGCTCATTTGAATACAAATTTTAAACTAGGTTTTTCTTTATGTTTAGTATGAATAATAATTTGTTGCCTATAGTAAGGGGTTTTGTTTGCTTTTCCTCCTTTTCCTGCCTCTTTTATTTCGGCTCCTCCTCAAAAGCGAAACTGAAAGTCACTTAGTTGTGTCCTTTGCGACCCCATGGACTATAGAGTCAGAGAAGGCAATGGCAACCCACTCTGTTACTCCTGCCTGGAAAATCCCATAGACGGAGGAGCCTGGTGGGCTGCCGTCCATGGGGTCACTAAGAGTCAGACACGACTGAGTGACTTCACTTTGACTTTTTACTGTCATGCATTGGAGAAGGAAATGGCAATCCACTCCAGTATTCTTGCCTGGAGAATCCCAGGGATGGGGGATCTCACAGAGATCACACAGATTCGGACATGACAGAAGCAACTTAGCAGCAGTAGCAGCAGCAGGACTATAGAGTCCATGGAATTCTCCAGACCAAAATACTGGAGTGAGTAGCCTTTCCATTCTCCAGGGGATCTTCCCAATCCAGGGGTCAACCTAGGTCCTCCCGCATTGCAGGAGGATTCTTTACCAGACGAGCAACAAGGGAAGCCCAGGAATACTGGAGTTGGTAGCCTATCCTTTCTTCAGTGGGTCTTCCCAACCCAGGAATTGAACCATAGTCTCCTGCATTGCAGGCGGGTTTTTTTAGCAACTGAACTATCAGGGAAGCCCCTTCCTCCTCAGATCTATTGCTAGTAATCAGGCTCCTCGAGTCTCCTCTCTGTACATCTTTTCCTACATGTACCATCTCATCAGTTCCTTTATTTCTAAATGGTAACAACACCAGAAGCTGAAACATTCCAGTCTCCTTTGCATTCCAGGCTTTGCATGTCAAACTGCCTAACGTCTGTCCTTGGATTGCTCAATCCGAGTACGTCCATGATGTCCTCCAAAACCAGCTCATGCTGCCCATGTTTTCTCCACTTATTACCTGATTCTAACAGTTGCCTATAAGTCATTCTTGATTCTTTCATTTCCTTTAAACTCATCTAATCCATCAGATTCCCAGTAGGTTTATGATCAAAATATACTTTTAGCCTATCCATTTTCCTGTGATCTCTTGAATTACTGCTACAGGTCTCTTAACACATCCTCCTTAGCCCTTCTATAATCTTGAGTACAAAACCTGCTTTAAATATATATCAATTCCTCTTCCTCCTAAATCAGAACCCAGTGAAAGGTCATCTACTGTATTAGCATGAAATCAAAACTCATAATGACTTGTAAGGCTGCCTATCACTTATTCCTGTTTTTCATCCAGCCTGAACCCATGCCATCTTTCCCTTACTTCATTATTTACATCAGCAAAAATTATCTGAGTGGTTACTATGTGTAAAACACTCATAACCACTCTAGGGAAAATGAGTCAGCCAGAAAACAAAAGCAGAGAAAACATGAGAATTATAGGAAAGTGAGGAGGAAGGAAGACTGGCAGCATATGGTATCGATGAGCCAGGTGTAGGGAATACTTCTGTAAGGGCAAGTTAATTGAAGACAGGTGGTGTCATTGAATTGGACAACATTGGTTTCATTGGTGACCTTAATAAGAGCAGTTTTTTGGGGGGAGGAGGGCGGGAGGATAGTGAGAATCAGTTAAAACAAATGAAAAGATAGAGAATTTTGGCTTATACAGCTTACAGAATTTTTTGTCACTGATCACTGATTCTTTAAACCATGATTAACATTACCTATTTTGGTTTTAGGGAAGATATCAACGCTGCATTGCAAAGCACACAATATTAGGCAGCTCTGCGTAACATTTCTTCATTATGTTAAAGTTTTCATCTTCAGGTAGGCTGTCAGATGAGTAATACGAATAATACATGAATTTCTGAATGCACATTTATCCAGACTCTAATTGCCTTTTGGATCTCATCATGTTTTAGGTCCCTGCGAGTACACAATGCTGAAAGTCATGTTCCTGTCCATCCCTACGAGACTTTGGAGGCACAACTTCCCTCAGTGTTGGTTGATGAGCTTCATGGGTTACTGTTGTATATAGGACACCTATCAGAACTTCCCACTACGAATACAGGAGCATTTGTAAATCAAAACCACACTAAGGTTTGATTTGTTACATTTAATTTTTGAAGTATCAGTTTTTGTTTTCTTCTCACACATAATATTCATTCAAGAACGAGGGAAATTAGTCAAGGGTGTAGTTCTTGGACCAGACTGCATGAGTTGAAATACTGGCTCCTCCTCCTATTAATTATGTGCCATTGGGCAAATAGCACCTCTTGCTTCAGTTGGTTTAGCTTCCTGGAGTTATTGGGAGAATTGAATAAAGTAAACTGCATTAAGGGCTTAGAAATCATTTATGTTGAATCACTGATAGCTATTCTAATTTGTAACAGTGCAAATGCTTAAAAGTTTCAAAGCAAATAAAATAACCTTTATGTTCTGAAATTCGTATCCTCTCTCCCATTGATCAAGGTATGGGCAAACCCTATTTTATTTTATCGGAAGATTTAAGATCATCACCTTTAAAAAGTTAGGCTTTCAAAACCACATTGTTATGTTTTCTGGGTTTTGAGATATTTTCAGAATATGAATGTTTTGACCATGCCTGCCATTTTTTTTCTGTCTGTGATAATTATTCTCTCTGAATTTTGGCTTTTTAAAAAATTGTATTGTTAGCATGACCCAGCCTGTAGATGTATTGAACAAATTCTCCATAGGAAAATGTGAGCTTCTGTGAGTAACAGATTATAATTCCCCATGGGATTTCCTGAGTTCTGTCTATTCTCTTTGACTTCACCAATTCCTTCAGCTTTTAGGAATGAGTCTTTGCCAAAATACATAACGTATAGTAAGGTGTTTATATTTCTGTGAAATTTAACAACTAAAAACCCAGCTTTTCAGGGATCAATATATGTGATAATAAAAGTAAATAGAATTCCAGCTGTTTTCACAGGTGAATATATCTAATCCATAGAAACCAATTAGGTAATTGTTTTTAATCATGTCGATTAATAAAGATTCATGGGTGGATTGTGAGGAGGAGGGTAATTTTCCTTTTTAGTCTCTGTAAATTGGACTGGCTTTTATTTTCTGAATATCCATTGAATGCTTAAGAAAAATAAAAATAATTTATCTAGAAGCAGAAATTAAAAGATGCATGCAAGGGTCCTCAAACTAAGTTTTACCTTTCATAGGCTTTTAATTAGACAGACTTGTTGAAAATATAGGTTACTTGAATGGAATCACCAGCACATAAACAAAAAAGTCATATACTGAAATACTGTTCTGAAACATCAGCAAAACCAAAAAATCATGAAATAGCATCTTTCAAGACTTTACGTATTTCTTACGTTTTGCCCTTTCTCATACGCAAGAAAATGCTTTAATTGGTATTCCTAGTTGAACATCTGTCTTTTATTCTTTTTAAGGGACTTTTAAAAATTAGTAATATTATCTCTTGGTATTATGTATTACAAATATTTTCATTTATCTTTTTCAACAATTAAGCTGACTTGCTAGGTACATCATTTTTTTCTGTAAAATTATATTTATCAATTTTTTTCTTTACTATAATTCCTATGCTCTTGTAAAATACATACTTTTTTTTTAACATTTATCTCTAATTCATCTTTTAAAAAATATACCTTGAAGTAGGAAATCTAGTATCTTGCAAATGAATAAGTTAATCATCCTGACTCCTACTGAATGACCCACGTTTTCCCCACTGATTTGAATGTGTGTCCACTTCTCTCTTCCTATGTTTGCAGTTTATTATCTATTCCTGAGCCAGTGTTGTTTTACTAGTGTTTTGTTTTGTTTGTGTGTTTGATAAGGCAAGATCCCTCTCCATCATTCTTAGATGTCTTAATAAAAAAGTACGAATCATTGTATTTTAGTGAATCAAAATGTTGATTGGAGAAAATTTATTGATAACCTGCACAGCACAGTAAAGAGCACTGGCTTTTGAATCGAATAGAATTAGGTTTGAATCCTAAGGAATGAATTGAGGGGTAAATTTCTTCACCACTTTTAACTTTAGTTTCTTTATGGACGTGACAGTAGTGTCTTAAATGATTTAAGATTTCTTCTTAAAATATTTTATGGACGTTCCTAGGTACTCATTACATTTCAAACCATATTTCCTGGCTAAAGTCTAAAATAAAATCATGAAAATGGTGTTTAAAAAAAATTCATTTACTGGTTTGCAGCTGTAGTAGAATATCTCTTAGTTGGTAGCTACCTTTACTATGAAAATCTGTTCCTATCCAGCCCCGAGGTGGGTCGGTCTTCAACATCAGTTAAGAGTATATCCTATATCCTGCTTTTAAATAATCTCTAGTGAAAAAAATCCTCTTAACAAATAAGACAGAGGTTTCCCTTGCACTTTTGAATAGTGGTAGGTTAACTTGTGCTTAGGGCAGATTATTGTGACATGCTATAAAATACCTAATGAAGCATTATGAGTTTTCAGTCTCAGCTGATAATATCATTCACAGCTTTACCCACCATCATGGCATTTACTGCATCTCCACCTAGATATCCATTGGCTGGTGCTGGAAATTCTTCACATGCTTGGTGAAAAATTGAGTAAGTTTATAGATTTCTGATTTATGTCCTTTTTTGAATCTAAACATGTTTAAATTGTTTAAGATTATACAAGTAAGTGCTTTCTAGTTATTATTATTTTCAATCAAACAGTAACAAAACTAGAAAGTGAAGGTCTTACCTTCTCTTTTCTAGAGATAACTACTGGAAAGAATGGTCCACTTATCCGTCCATCCATACTTACTGTTAGTATACATAGACAGAAACATATATAGGTAGGGTTTTTGTTCTTGTTTCTAGCCACAAGTGGTGTCATATTGTTCTGTGGAGGGTTTGATTTAATAGTGCTTTTAGAGATCTGTTCACGTTAGTACATACAGTTTTACTTGATTCATTTGTTATAGATCTTATGGACCTATCATAATTTTAGCCAACTCTTTTTTAATATTCCTGTTATTTCTGTTGATTTTAATATTACAAATTAGATTTCACTGAGCATCCTTGTGTGTATATACATCGGTGCAAGCCATTTTGTACAATAGGTTTTTTGAACTGAAGTAGCATATGGCACTTCTAATGTTGTGTATGCTGCTCTGGTGTTGTAGACTAAGTTTCCCCAATTTTATACACTTAACCATGAGCATATCTTTGCCTCATACTCTTGCCAGTAGTAGCTATTATTATTTCTATTTTTTGCCAACTTATATGTGAAAAATGATATTGAATCTGTTTTGCAATTTTCTGATTATCAGTGAAGTTGATCATCTTTAATTTTATTGTCTTTATATTTGCTTTATTAATTTGTTCATTATATTTTGCAAAACATATGTTGCATTATTTTTTGTTTCACTCTTTCCTGTTTTTCTTTAATTTGAAGTAGTTTGTATATATTATGGATGGTAAAGTTTTATTTCACATGTTGCCTATTTATTCTTGGTCTTTATAAATATTATCTAGTTGTAAATTATTAATTATTTGGGTTATAAAGACATGCTATACCTCAGTACCCATTTTTCAAATGAATTAATGCAAAAATACATATATGTATACGTGTGTATGCATGAGCACTTACATGGATACATATGAACATAGAATCGTATACACAAATGTCATTTCCTCTCTCATGTTGACTCTACTTCAAATAATATTTTTTAAAGCAATAGTTAGGTGAACTTATTCTGACACAGGTACAAATTTTGTTATCTGTTACCTTGGTTTGCTCTCTTTCGAGCCAAAAAACAATTACACATGGTTAGTTTATCAGTATTAAAAGAAGAATGTTTTAAAGGCATTATTGGTTAGAAATATAGGTAAAATTTTCTAGTATTTACCTTCTTGTATTTTTTTTCTTTTGTTGCATTGTTGCTCTTTAGATGGCCATATTAAGGAAAGAAAATCTATTAAATGGTACTTGGGAGGATTGAAACATCACTGCTCATATAAGAAAGGAATTGTTTTCACATTTAAATTTTATTTGCAGAAAAAAATTTCTTTTAACTGTTTCTGTTGCAGTTTTGTTATGTTAATTTAAAGGTGTACAGTCACTTTCTTCCTTCTGAATTAGTAAAATCTGCTGTAGTTTTAAACATAATTTATTTCATTTTTAGAACAAGTTGTATATAGTCATCAGTTTATGAATCTGGCAGGTGACAATTTAACCAATGTCAGCTTATTTGAAGAACATTGTGAAAATCTTCTTCGTGATTTAATAAACCTGTCCCTCAACAGGTATGACAAGGTAATGCCTTAAGAGTTTATTTGCATTTTTGGTATTTAATGACAGTAGTCAGTACTTAATGAGTGTGGTTTGTTCTATAAGAATTTAACCTAAAATGATTGACTTGTTAATTCTAATTTTATATTACTTTTATTTGGGAGTTGGTTGGGGAAGGAATTTGAGGTAAACATTTAAAAGAGGCTAGAATTAGTGTTTTAGAGCTTTTTTTTTTAAAAAAAAAAACACTTTTCTATTGGTCAAATAAATAAGACAGTGTTTATGATGATTGGAAATTTCCCTTCAAATAGAGACCAGTCCTTTAATAATCTGTTGTTATATATAACAAAATAAATGAGTACTTAGCTAAAGTTAGTTGACACATTTAAAGAGTGGTTTTGTTTGCTTGTTTTCATGAAAGGTCTAGAATTGGGGGACATTATATGTTTTTACTAAATTACTTATTGTAGTGCTTAAAGCAGTGATTTAATAGTGCTATGGTATACATTTATTTTTAGTCAGTGGAAATCTGTTGACTGTCTAAACTTCAGGTTACAAGCATAACTGTTACCTATGGGAAACTGGGATTTTTAATTTTTTAAAATTTAGATCATGTTTTATGTATTGTCTAAATCTAGTCTGTATTTATAATGTAATTAGTAGGTTAACTAGATATAAAGTAATATCTTGATGATTATTTTACTATGTTATGTTAGAAAATTGTATAATATGTGAAATAATTAACACATTATGAATTTCAGAAGTCTGGCTGTCCTTAAAAATATAGTGCATATTCTTTGTATGCCACTTGAGGGTATATTTAGGAGCATTGAGAGTATGTTTGTTACAAAAGTGGTAAAATTGTCTGGTCTTTATGAATTCCTAATTTTGCTTAATTATAAAAAATTTTAGTCTCAATTACAGTGAATTTAAACTAATCATTTTTTTAGAAATCTTTTTATTTGGTTGTTGGATTAGATCAAGGTTTGGAAACCATGGCCCTGTAGCCAAATCTGGCACATCAACTTTTTGTAAATAAAGTTTTACTGGAACACATTCCCATCCTTTTCATCCATTGTCTATGACTAAAGTTGCAGAACAATGGCAGAATTGAATAGTTGTAACAAAGGCTATTTCACTTTTAAAGACTCAAATATTTACTGTCTAGCCCTTTACAGAACAACTTTGCTCTCCGTTGGACTAGATGGTTAAAGCAGGTTTTTATTAAGTTGGGAATAAATTCATTGTGTACTTTTGTTTTTACATGGAAATTTATTTTAAAAGTTAATGAAATTGTATGTTTTTTATAAGCAATTTTATGTAATTGAGCATAAATTTTAAGTCATCAAAATCAATCTTTTAAAACATTTGAGGGGAGATATGTGGCATGTAAAATTCTGCTATCTTGTAATTTACTCTTTTTGGTTCTTTTCTGAAGGTTAGGCCTTCTGAGGCATTAATGAGTCACCATTGCCCATGTCCATGCATTAAAGAATTATGGGTTCTACTCATTCACCTCCTTAATCACAGAAGTAAATGGTCTCTCTCGGAAGTAAGTTATAAAACTGTTAGTTATTGTTACTAACCCTTATATTGAATTTATGCAATTGGTTTGGCAAAGAAAAATCTTACAAAGTTGTTTTCTTTATAAACAGCACTGAATACTAAATACTTACTGTATTTTTAACCCTAAATTGGCAATATGAAAATTATAGGACAGTTATGAGATTTGACTCATAATTTTATCTTCTCAAGTTCTTTTTTTCTTCTATCACGAATCCGTTAGGCTAAAATACTTTTAAAATGCTCTTGTAATTCAGGAAACATTTAGTCAAGAAATGAGGCAGATTTAGATTTATTAATCAATTTTACAGTATCTTATTTCAAGGAGGGAGCAAGAAAAACACAAAGGGGAAGGTGGCAAATTTTATTTTACCTCACTTTGAATCAGGTCTTCAGAATGGGACTTTATTTTATTTCAAGCGTTCTGAATTAGGGGAAAAAGAGAAATAGCCATATGCAGAAGTAAACAAATAATTAATTGTGAAATGATACTTAAAGAAAGTGGTTTCTATATTCTTATTCAGTTAGGAGTTCAGAATGATTTCTTCCTATATACATTTTCAAGACTTTATCCATAAATTTAAATTTAAAAAACTCTGTCGCTCTCTGAGTCAGAAGCTCAACTGAGCTTTGAATTTCTTTAAAGACACTACAAATTCAGGGAAAAGTAAACTGAAAGAACAGAGATACCATTCCTATTAGAACGACCAAAATTGGGAACACTGACAACTCTAAATGCTGTTGAGAATGTGAAACAATAGAAACTCATTCATTGTGGTAGAGATATAGAATGGTACAGCCCCTTTGGGAGACATTTTGCCCTTTCCTTGCAAACCTTAGCATGGTCTTAACATATTGATCCAACCGTTGTGCTCCTTAGTATTTACCCAGGGAAAACTCTTGTCAGCACAGAAACCTGCACATAAATGTTTATAGCAGCTTCATTTATCAATTATTTTATAATTGCCAAAACTTGGAAGCATCCAAGATATCCTTCAGTAGGTAAATGGATGATGAACTGTGGTATATTCAGACAATGGAATATTATTTAGCACTAAAAAGAAATGAGCTATCAAGCCATGAAAAGACATGATAGTGGAGATGGTATTGGTTTAGTCACTCAGTGGTGTCTGACTCTTGTAATCCCATGGACTGTAGCCCACCAGGTTCCTCTGTCCATGGGATTTCCCAGGCACGAATATTGGAGTGGGTTGCCATAGGAACCTTAAATGCATATTACTAAGTGAAAGAAGCTAGTCTGAAAGGTTATACAATGTATGATTCCAACTACATGACATTCTTTAAAAGCTAAAACTGAAAAGAGTAAAAAGATCATTGGCTTCTAGGGGTGGGCAGAACATAGGGGACTTTTAGAACAGTGAAAATATTCTATATAATTTTAATAATAACTTAAATTTTAATAACATTGGAGACGGAAGAGATTAAAAGCATTCTGACAGAAAAATGCTGCTTTGAAAAGAATGGCAATCAGATTGGCAGCTGATTTCTCAACAGCCATAGTGGCCAGTGGGAATGGTATCATCATTTTACTAAAACAAACTAATTTTCAACACAAAATTCTTCATCCAGCACAATCTTTCAAGACTTGGATGAAACAGTTTTCAATGAAGCAAAATTAAAGGGAATCCTGAAAGATAAATTTAGTAGAATAATAATAATGCCAAAGTGAAAAGGAAGGGTATTTGAGCTATAGGAAGGAAGAGAGTAATGAAAGTGGTAAATGTTCTGTATAAATTATAATTGAGTGGGGTTAAGAAATAAAGTACACAGTAATACTAGCTTATAAATTGGGTGGGGCATAAATGAGAGTATTTTAAAGTCTTTGTTTAGTCCAAGAGAAAAGCAAGATATATGTGAACTTACCGAGATATTTGAATGTATGCTGTTGTTTTTAGGGTATCACTAAAAGACAAAGTAGATTATTTAACTTAAACAGCGTGATAAAGGGGAAAATAGTGAAATTGTCAGCCCAAAAGAAGGCAGGAAGAAGGTGTAGATGGAAGAAGTAGGTGTATAAATAGAAATACGGAATAAGGTGGTAGATTTAAAACTAAATTTGAGTCATTACAGTAACTGCAAATGGACTACTGATTGCTCATTTAAAACATATACTGTCAAAGACTGTAGGCTGTTTATAAGAGAATCTAAAACAAAGTTAAGAAGAATTTGGAACTGATAGTAAAAGATATGAAAAGATATATATCAGGTTACCAAAGAATGGAAACAAAGCTACTTAAGAATACAAACACATAAAAAAAGATGAAGCCAAACAATGTCTAATTAAGGCTTGTATATTTAAGTGGCAAAACTTACAAAACTAGGGAATGATATAGTAGTCAGAATAATGGTTATCCCTGGATGGGAGAAGAAGATGTGATTGTGGGAGTTGCAAGAGCTAGTCATTTTCTAATTTTTAACCTGGGTATTTTTATTATTCTCTAAGTTTTACATATGTATTTTGTATTCTTTTGTATTTCCTTATAAATATGAAGGAAACAACCCAAATCAAGGTTTCTGGATCAGTGTCTGAATTTAACTGAATCATAATACCTCTGTTTCCATAGTCATTTTGGAACTGGTTGAATAAACTACTCAGAACACTTTTTGAAAAATCAAATGACCAAAGAAGATCTGTGCTTACAGTCCAGCCCAGGGACCCATTGGGTTTTAGTTGGTGGATTATTACTCACGTAGCATCATTTTATCAGTTCGATCGCCATGGAACACCAGATGAAATGGTAAGGTTTTATTTTTTTAAACTTTCTTAAATTATTGTTAATATATCTTTTTGGTAAACAAATTAGAAAGTGAGCAGAAACAATGAAAATCAGATTATAATCCTACAGAAATAAATTTAGCTTTTGAAACGAGACATGCTGGATCTTTCTAAATCTTTAAAAAGTGATAACTAAAATCTCTTAAGATTGCCAGAGGGAAAGCCTCCATCTCCAGAAATGAGTTAGAGAAGTTTTGGGGGAAGATACTTTAATCTGTTAAACAATCATGAAGTTTACTTCAAATGAAAAGACAGATTTTAACTAGTATGTTAATTTCTAGTTAGAAACTTTTTTTTTCTTTTCATTTAAAAAGCACTATGAAATAAAACCAGCTGGTTGATGTATTCATTTGAAATCTTATTTGTATATAACTTATTCCATCTTCAAAAGTAGTATAGTATTGTATAAACCCATTAGTTCCATAAAGTAAGCATCTAGAATCTTGAAACCAATGTGTCTATATTTTCAAAATTGATCTTTTTTTCTGGGGATGATTACAAAGCTGTCTGATCAACAGGCCGACTCTGTGAGCTTGTAAAAATTCAGATTTTTTAAAATCTGGAGATTGTGTTTTAGTACTATAATCTGGTCTGGAGTTTGGGAATTCTTATTTTTGAAAAGCTCTGTGAATCTCCATCAGGTATGGAAACCACTGCTTTATGACACATGTTCCTTGATGGACTTCACTTATTTTTCTCTTTTTGGAATACTGGACAGAGCCCAGAAATCATCCATGGAATTTGAGGGTCAGTTAGTATTGACATAGTGTTGTACAAATGGAAAGGGCCTTAAGAGGGCCTGTAAGTATCCCTTAGTAATAAAAGATCCTTTAGGAGAGCCCAAGATAAAGTATGTTAAGTCAGAAAGTGCTCTGACAAGTCCATATACTGCTCAGTTTCAGTGTATTTAAGCATTTTACTAACTCTTTGAGAGAGAATAATAGAATGAGCTTCTCAGAGAAAGATCATATGTCCTTTGTTTATGCTTGTGAGTCCTTCCCATACTGGTGTATGGAAAATGATAAATGCTATTATTACTGTAGAAGTGCTCTTATTGAGTATCTTAATGGAGTTAATATGGTTATGTTTCACTTCTTTTAGTTATTAAAATACTAGAACAACAAAGAACTCAAAAAAATTACCTACAATTCAAAGGTCTTTGCATAAGCATTTTTCTTTCTCTTACCATAATTCTTCCAAATACATATTTCTGATTTTAAATCACTGTAAATGAATATGGCAATTAGTTAAGCACTTCATGAGTTCCTGTTGAGTGGCTATCATAATAATAGGTGCCCATGATAGGATACTCATGAAATAAATTGTGCTGCCTCTTCAAGTAATATGCTTTCAAGTTATTAATGCTTGCTGGAACTGCCACTAACACTTACTTCAATAAGCAGTGCATTGCAGTAGTGGTTGATGTTGACCCCCACATACTCCCAGTATGGTAGGTAATCTAGCCACATTAATATATATCATTACTATTACTATTGTAGTGTTGAATTGTACTGGTGCAACCCTCAGTTGCCATTGCTGAAATCACTCTTCTGTTTCATACAGAGAACTCCATAGGACATTATTTCTTTTATTAGTTCTGGGTCAAGATAGTGAAAGAATTGTCTGTATTTAGAATTGTCTGTCTTTTAATATTGCCAGTAGTTCTTTTATGATTTGCTTTTGTCAAGATACATATTTTTTAAATCTTAATCTTTAAAATTATGTAGAAGTTGTAGAGAGATTTAGAGGAAAGAGAACCATGTGTTAGTTGCTCAGCCATGTCCGGCTCTTTGCACCTCCAGGGACTGTAGCCCGCCAGGCTCCTCTGTCCATGGAATTCTCTAGGCAAGAATACTGGAATGGGTTGCCATTTCCTGCTCCAAAAGAGAGCCAGAGTATTTGGGGAAAGAACTTCTTTTATGTAATAAAAATAATAAAGATGTGTCATACATGTGTATATATGTCAAATAGATTCTGCCTTTATTCATGAGTCCTCAAAAAGTTTCAAACATTTCTTGATTTCTTAATGGCTTTAAAAGAAAAACTCAAACTCTCCAATTAATGATAGTTTTCATTAGGGTTGATACCTTCAGCATTTTGCGTTTGCAAAGTATTTAATATCTCAGAGTGACTGTTTGGTTTTTATCTCAATGAAGTGTTATGAAGTAGGCGAGAGATTAGTATTATATCCATTTTACAGGTAAAGAGACTGAGGTACATCCTGGTTGTACTGTGTACAACTAAACAGTAGCTACTAAAATAGTTGCTACTAAGAAAAAATAGCAACCTATTTTTTATTACTTAGATAAACTCAATATTAGGGACTTTCTGAGGACTTCATCTTATGAATAGGTCTCTGGGAAGGTAACCATGTGTATCAATTTGCCAGGGACAATCCCAGTTTGTGTCCATTTCCCCCTCATTCCACATCTGGTTAGTTTTTCCCCTTTTCTCAAAAGTTTCTCAATTTGGTTTGTAAATCATATAATTACTTTAATCTTTGATCATAAGGGTATATTAACTCATTCTTTCAGAGATTATATAGGATGTTAATTTGTGTCCGAGATCTACTTAAAGAGTTTTGAAAATTATCTGAATTTCTTTTCTCCTTATGGTGTATTAGCATAGCCAGCTACCGTATAGAAAATGGTTATGCATTGATCATGCTTTATTTCACTAAAGAATTACCTGATGTGAGAGGATGATAGAAAGCTACAGTGATTAGCCATATGTTCTGCAGCAGAGAACTACCTCCAGTCTTGTGATAATCATAAAGATGTTTCAGTTTTTAAATGTAAACTGCTTTGCCCTGAAGGTTAATGTGAAATCTTCCTTTTTTTAGGTTGATTTCAGATATGGTTAAATTTTTTTGTAAAGTTTTTGTAAACTAGACATTAGCTGTATGTGTATTTAAATAAAAACTTGCCAATTGCTTAGTACTGGCTTATAAGAAAAATTTGGTATCTCACTTTTCGTTCTAGAGGCTTTATATATTCATATATTTTTGTTTAATGCTTGTCTCTCAACTTAGATGTGCTATCATCTTACAACCCCAGGCATCTGTTTTGCTTTTATTCTTTAGAAATATAGTTGATTTCTAGTGTTGAGGTGTGCAGAAAAGTGATTCAGTTACATATATTCTTTTTCATATTCCATTCCATTATGGGTTATTACAAGATACTGAATATAGAGTTCCCTGTGGTATATAGTAGATACTTGTTATCTATTTTATATGTAGTAGTGTGTATCTGTTAATCCTGTATTCCTAATTTATATCTTCCCCCTTTCTCCTTTGGTAACCATAAGCTTGTATTCTATGTCTGTGAGTCTATTTCTGTTTTGTCATAAGTTCACTTGTATCATTTTTTTAAGATTCCACATGTAAGTGATATATAATATTTGTCTTTCTCTGACTTATTTCACTTAGTATGATCTCTAGGTTCATCTGTGTTGCTGGAAATGGCATTATTTCATTCTTTTTTATGGCTGAGTAATATTCCTCTGTGTGTATGTGTACACACACAACATCATCTTTATTCATCCATCTCTAGATGGACGTTTGGGTTGCTTCCATGTCTTGGCTATTGTAAATAGTGCTACTATGAACATTGAGGTACATGTATTTTTTTGAATTAGTTTTTGTCTTTTCTGGTATATGCCCAGGAGTGGGATTGCTGGATCATATGGTAACTCTTATTTTTAGTTTTTTAAAGACTAAAGACTCCTTACTGTTCTCCATAGCGACCATACCAATTTACATTCCCACCAACAGTATGGGAGGATTCCCTCTTCTCGACAACCTCTCCACTATTTATTATTTGTAGACTTTTTGATAATGGCTGTTCTGACTCGTGTGAGGTGATACCTGATTATAGTTTTGATTTGTATTTCTCTAATAATTCATAATATTGAGCATCTTTTCGTGTGACTGTTGGCCATGTGTTTGTCTTCTCTAGAGAAATGTCTGTATAGATCATCTGCCCAGTTTTTGATTGAGTGTTTGGGTTTTTGATATTGAGCTTTGTGAGTTGTTTGTATATTTTGGAAATGAATCTCTTGTTAGTCACATCGTTTGCAAATATTTTCTCCCATTCTATAAGTTGTCATTTCATTGTGTTTATGGCTTGCTTTGCTTTACAATAGCTTTTAAGTTTAACTAGCTCTCATTTGTGTATTTTTGTTTTTGTTTCCATTACTATAGGAGATGGATCCAAAAAAAACATTGCTGTGATTTATATCAGAGTGTTCCTATGTTTTATGGTATCTGGTCTTCCATGTAGGTCTTTATTCCATTTTGAATTTATGTTAGTATATGGTGTTAAGAGAATGTTCTAAGTTCATTCTTTTACATGCAGCTGCCCAGTTTTCCCAGCACTGATTGTTGAACAGGCTGTTTTCTCCATTATATATTCTTTTGTCATAGATCAGGTGACCAGAAGTGTGGGGGTTTATTTCTGGACTTTATCCTAGTCCATTGATCTATATTTCTGTTTTTGTGCCAGTACCACATTAAAAAAAAATTATTAGTATAGGTCTCTAAGATAATCTGAAGTCAGGGCACATGATTTCTCTAGTTCCATTCTTTTTTCTCAAGATTGTTTTGGCTGTTCGGGTTCTTTTGTGTTTCCATACAAATACAATTTTTTTTTTTTGTTCTTGTTCTGTAAACAGTGACATGACTAATTTGATAGGGATTGCATGAGTAATTTGATAGGTAATCTGTAGATTGCCTTGGGTAGTACAGTCGTTTTAACAATGTTGATTTCTTCCAGTTAAAAGTGATGAGAGTAGGTATCCTTGCCTTGCTCCTAATGAGTGTTACCTCTTACAATTTTAATTACCTATTTAAAAAGCAAATATAGTTTAAAGAGAATAATTACTTTGGGACATTGCAGGGATCATCAGTACAATCAGTCTCGCCAGCTGGTTCTTGTCTTTGAAACTTTTGAAATAGTGATAAAGGTGTGAAACACATCCTTAAACTGAGCATTGCTTCAGGTTACCTAGTTGGCTGGACGTGGAGACTCAGCTCAGTTCAGTTGCTCTTGTGTCCGACTCTTTGTGACCCCATGGACTGCAGCAGACCAGGCTTCCCTGTCCATTACCAACTCCCAGAACTTGCTCATACTCATGTCCATTGAGTCATTTATGCCATCAAGCCATCTCATCTTCTGTTGCCCCCTTTTTCTCCTGTCCTCAATCTTTCCTAGCATCCTGGGTCTTTTCCAGTGAGTCAGCTCTTTGCGTCAGGTGGCCAAAGTACTGGAGCTTCAACTCCAGCATCAGTCCTTCCAATGAGTATTCAGGGTTGATTTCCTTTAGGATTCACTGGTTTGATCTCCTTGTTGTCCAAGGGACTCCCTATTATTCTTCTCCAGCACCACAATTTGAAAGCATCAATTCTTGGGCGCTCAGCCTTCTTTATGATCCAGCTCTCACATCCGTATATGGCTACTGGAAAAAACTTAGCATTGGCTGTACAGACCTTTGTTTGCAAAGTGATGTCTCTGCTTTTTAATATACTGGCTAGGTTTGTCATAGCTTTTCTTTCAAGGAGCAAACGTCTTTTAATTTTGTGACTGCAGTTACCATCCACAGTGATTTTGGAGCCTAAGAAAATCAAGTCTGTCACTGTTCCCATTGTTTCTCCATCTGTTTGCCATGAAGTGATGGGACTGGGTGCCATGATTTTAGTTTTTTGAAACTAAACTGTTAGCATCAATGTGTGCCGGTATGCAGGGGAATTTTGAGCATTAACTTGCTAGTATGTGAAATGAGTACAATTGTACAGTAGTTTGAATATTTGGCACTGCTTTCTTTGGGTTTGGAATGAAAACTGACCTTTTCCAGTCCTGTGGCCATTGCTGAGTTTTCCAAATTTGCTGGCGCATTGCTTGTAGTACTTTAACAGCATCATCTTTTAGGATTTGAAATAGCTCAGCTTGAATTCAGTCACCCTCACTAGCTTTGTTTGTAGTAATGTTTCCTAAGGCACACTTGACTTCATACTCCAGGATGTCTGGCTCTAGGTGAGTGACTACATCATCGTGGTTATCTGGGTCATTAATACCTTTTTTGTACAGTTCTTTTATGTATTCTTGCCACCTCTTCTTAATTTCTTCTGTTAGGTCCTCGCTGTTTCTGTCCTTTGTTGTACCCATCTTTGCATGAAATGTTCTTTTGGTATCCAATTTTCTTGACGAGATCTCCTGTCTTTGCCATTCTGTTTTCCTCTATTTCTTTGCATTGTTCACTTAGAGCTCTTATCTTTTCTTGCTATTCTTTGGAACTCTATCTTTCCTTTTCTCCTTTGCCTTTCGCTTCTCTTCTCTTCTCACCTATTTGTGAAACGTCTTCCAAAAACCAGTTTGCCTCTTTGCATTTCTTTTTGTTTGGGATAGTTTTGATCACCCCCTCTGGTAGAGTGTTACAAACCTCCATCCATAGTTATTGAGGCACTCTATCAGTGCTAATCCCTTGAATCTATTTGTCACTTCCACTGTATAATCGTAAGGGATTTGATTTAGGTCATACCTCAATGGTCTGGTGGTTTTCCCTACTTTCTTCAATTTAAGTCTTGATTTTGCAATAAGGAGCTCATGATCTAAACCACAGTTAGCTCTAGGTCTTGTTTTTGCTGACTGTATAGAGCTTCTCTGTTTTCACCTGCAAAGAATATATAATCAATCTGATTTCAATATTGACCATCTGAGGATGTCCATGTAGTTCTGTTTGGTCCAGGGCAAATTCTGTACTAGATGTTTTTTCCTGATAAATATTTTGCATGTACTTTATTTACATAAATATATTTGAGAAAACCAATAATTCCTTTCTAAAAACTAGATCATTGTACAATACTAGTTATCTACTGATGTGTAACAAAATTTTGCCCCTTAAAAGAATGAACATCTCACACAGTTCTTGAGGGTGTGACATCCAGTAGAAGCCTAGGTGGGTTGTTGTGGCTCAGAATCTCATGAGTTTGGAATCAAGCTGTCCCCTGGGACCTCAATCTCTGGGGCTGGAGGGTTTACTTCTCTTCTTGCTAACCTTGACAGAAGGCCTTAATTACCCATCATGTGAGCCTCTTTGGTACTGTTCTTAGCACAACTTTTCCCAGGAGTCAATGAGAGAGATTGTCATTAAGACAGAATCTTGGGACTGACATTCTTTCAGTACTATTAGTGCTGGTATTCTTCTATTAACATACCAACTCTGGTACAGTGTGGGAGGGGATTGAATAAGGGCATGAATTCCAAGAAGCAGAGATCACTAGGGGCTGTCTTAGAGCTGGCTACCACAGTCACTAAGCACCTTTATTAAGGAAATACTTGTTCAGTGATTTCTTATAGTTAGCATCCATCTTATATGAGCATTATCCAGCCACTTAAAATCTGAATGTGCTTTAACTTTTTATTGGTCACTGGAATTCATCCTTATGAACAGCATGGGTGCTATAAAAGGGATAGGAGGGTATGAGGAAACTCTTTGCCTTTATTCTTTAAGGCCTCTGGCTTAGCTTTCTAAGGTCTCAGGCTTACTTTTGCACCTTTTGTTCTTCCCTTGTTTGAAACTAGCTGTGATTTGCATCTTTGTGAATGTACTTTCTTTGCTTCTGGTTTTGACCGGTATCCACATATCCAGATCTTCAGGAACTGAATATCAAGTGAAGTAGCATGCATGCTCAGTTGTGTCCAGCTCTTTGTGACCCCGTGGGCTATAGCCTACTGGGCTCCTCTGTCCATGAGATTCTCCAGGCAAGAATACTGGAGTGGGTTGCCGTTTTATCCTTCAGGGGATCTTCCTGACCCGGAGATCAAATCTGGTTTTTCTGCACTGCAGGCAGATTCTTTACCACTGATCTACCTGGGAATCAAGTGAACCAGGTATCCTGTGAAAAGTTCCTCTAGGTTTTCCCTTGGGAAAAGTAGAGTTGTTCTCATTGCTTAGCCTTTGTGAAATATGTTGGCTTTTCGCGTCGTTTTTATCTTTCTTCTTTATTGTAGAGGCTTCTGGATAGTTGAGATTACCTGGTAAGTGACCACTGGCTAAATGAGGTATCAAATGTGTAAAAGTTGTTTTACAATAATTTTTTTAGTTACTTGTTTACTAGAGTAGACCATTTTGAGGCCGTTAGCATAGGGGGAGCCTGGTGGCCTACCGTCTTTGGGGTCGCACAGAGTCAGACACAACTGAAGCGACTTAGCAGCAGCAGCAGCAGCATAAAACAAAGGTAAAAATCTCTACTGAGTAAAGTACAGAATAAGGAAGATACTCGGTGTTGTAAAAGACTTTAAAATATACTTAAATTTTTTTTTCTATTAGATGATAATTGAGAGCAATAGTTTACTATTTGTTAAAACGTTTATAGTTTTATAGAAGCACCACTGTAATAAAACAACTCCTGATAATTGGAGTATTTAAGGGCAATAATTTTAATGCAATATTTTCTCCCTTTCTAGAGACAGATGGAATCAAATTGGAATTTTGTAGAAGAACTGCTGAAAAAGTCCATCAGTGTTCAGGTACACATTTAAAGTGAGATGGTTTGTGGGCTTTGCTAAATTTTTATGTTACAGATTTTAAGAACCAATCAAACCGTTAAAATGATTTAAATAACAAACTTGGTTTACTTATTAGAAACTCGAGCTAAGAATCATCATTCTTTGTTAATGCAGAGTCTTTGTACAGTAGTTTTTATTTTGAAGATTTTTATTTTAACACTGAGTTGCCAGTTAAAGGGCAAAGATAATTATCGTAGTTGGTGACTTTGACAAAATGTATTCAAAATAAGGAGCAGAAGCTTCAGAATCAGCCATTCCTTGACTGTATGATATCAAGTCTAGGAGACACGATGAGGGAGATAGTCAGTGGCATTGGAAATTCAGCTGTATCCTCGTCACAGCAGGAAGGTGACTTGCCTTGCTGAGCAATTTGTCTTACAGGCTTGAATCATACTCTGACTGATAAGGTCCTAGTTTCTGAGCCCTCATTTCATAGCTTATCATTTTTCTTTCTGCAGAACTGTTAATGCAGTGCTTCATGGCCCAGAGGTCAGATTTGACCTTCTTTTAAAATAGTTTTAAGTGTGCTCTTCATCACATCTTTAAACTTATTGTATTATAGTTCTGTAAAGTTTTGTGGCATAAGTTGTTTATGTAAGATTTTAAAGGGAAATTTTAGTATTTTTTTAAGTTTGGGTAATAGACTCATTTTCTCTTAAGAAATGAGGATTGTTAAAAACCTGAAGAGGAATAAAAAATATAGTAGTACAAGACTGCTACACATATACATATACATTTATTTTTTACCCATATCTTTGAAAATCGTTTTAATGGCTTAAAATTTTTTTTCCCTATTATCATAAATCTTATTTTTTTTAGGTAAAAACATAAGTATACTTAGTTATTATAAAATTTCTAGTTATGAACTAAGAATTCTAGATTAGAATGCCAAAGAACTCTGAATATATCAGTTGCATCAGAAGCAGAAGAGCTGTTATCTTAACCATTGTAAAAATTGTTGTTTCTTTTTTTGTATCATTTTAATTGGCTTTCTCTGTTCTTTTTGAGAACATACTGATTTTAGTAGCTCAAAGTTTCAGACATGTGTTTTTTTTTACTTCAAGAATGTGTGGAATCCCTAAAAAGTGGCCATTATTTACATCATCAGTCTTTTAATGGTATCTGCTAACGCTGTTGTGAGGCTACATCCCTAATTCTTGTAAGTAGGTAGACTGACCATGTGGATTTACCTGGCTGGGGATATCCCAAGATGTGGGACTTTTCGGTGATAAAACCAGGGAAGACCTTAGAGAACTGGGCCAAGCCAATCACCCGAGAAGCAAGGATAGTACAGCTCATCTAAGAAACTTTCTCTGTGAATTTAGGTCTAGCATAAAGTCAAAGAAATATCTGTCTTGTGAGAGAGGAGGTCATTGTAATATTTAGAAAAAAGCGGTCCATTCTCTGGAGTAATCTCAATTTTGTCTTGCCTTGATTGTATCAAATTAGATTTTATAAGTAGTATAGGACAACTTGCTGGAGTTCTTGAAACCAATTTTGTGGGTTCAGTAGGTGGTCATAAAGAATAAATAATGTGTTTGGATAGAGCTATCAGTTTGATTATCTGTTTTTCCCCATTGAGGTAAATTAAAATCTGACCATGCTCGTGTGCTTTGACTTCACCTCCAACTGTGAAAGAAAGAGTCTGTTTGCAATGTTAAAAAAAAAAATGTTTTACATATACAGCAGTCTTCAAATAAAATTGGTGGGCATTCCGCTATAGTTTTGATTAAGCAAATAATGTTCCAAATCTTTTTGTAGCCATAGAGAATCTTCCAGAAACAGACACTGAGCTTTGTTAGTAAAGAGGACATATATTGTTCAATTTTGCTTAAACTGAACAGTGAAGTATTTGCTCTAGAAACGTTCTTATGAGGTAATCCTGTGTAACATTTGTGAATGCTAACAGTAAGCATTTGTTCTACCTTTGCAGCATCATTATTTTCATATGAAAAGGGACGTTTTTAGTTTTATGCCACTTTTTAAATAAAGCCTCATTATTTTCTGAGTTCACAACAGTTTTCTTTCAAAGGTCATGAAGGGGTGCAAGGAGAAATCCTAAGCAAGCCTAATATTTTAAAAAATATTTTTATTTGTCAAATAATAATGAGAGTCTTAAGGCTAAAAAAACTCAGAATATGATTAGTTCTGAATAATGTGGGTCAGTCTTTTAATTACTAATCCAGAATTACTGTGTTTCTTGGACAGAAGGATTTTGACTGGGATTTGAAGTCTTAACTCTTTGTTTAGTCACTGAGTCATGTCGGTCTCTCTCTGACCCCATGGACTGTAGCCCGTCAGGCATCTCTGTCCATGGGATTTCCAGGCAAGAATACTGGAGTGGGTTGCCTCTTCCTCTTCCTCTTCCAGGGGATCTTCCTGACCCAGGGATCGAACCCATGTCTCCTGCATTGGCAGGCAGATTCTTTACCACTGAGTCATCAGGGAAGCCGCTCTCTTTATCTAATCCTGATAAAATCCCATCAGACTGACAGTTACTATTTACCTTGAACATAAGTTTTATTCTCCAGGTGGTTTCTGATAGGCAAGTTAGTTATGCATAAAAAACAAACCCCCAGTTGTTATATTGCCATTTCTATAAAATAAGCTAAAAATTGTTTTTATTTTTAGTTCAGTAAAACAATTTGGTGCATGGAATATACCCAAATTTAATATGCCTGCATTTGATCTTTCAAAATAAAAGTTCTAGGAAGATACCCTTTTTGAAAGGACTGAGAGATCAGCAGCAGACACTGGAGTATTCTAGGATTGCTTTTTATATGAATAGTTTATATGTACTCATTCAGCTGAGATGAGACACCCAGAGAGCCCACAGGTTCTTGTGATAAATGTAGAAATTGAGTAGTGTGGGCTCTGGATTTGAGATAGGTAGGTTTGAATCTACATGGAAAAGAGCCCCACGGGCCTTCTGGTTTATTAAAAATTAGAGAGCGTGGATTTAGATAATGTTAATCAAAATTCTTGGTTTAGGTAGAGTTTGGCTTCAACACTCACAAAATTAAAATATGTCCATTTAAGGTACAATAGTGTGAATGTGTTGCCTTTATTATATGATTGTCAAGACTAAATGTTTCAGCTAAAAAAATTCATTCAAAGCGACAGCTGTCGCTGTGCAAGCACTATCCATGGCACTAAATGT
This sequence comes from Budorcas taxicolor, assembly GCF_023091745.1. Lineage (NCBI taxonomy): Eukaryota > Metazoa > Chordata > Mammalia > Artiodactyla > Bovidae > Budorcas > Budorcas taxicolor. The sequence goes on from NC_068918.1 coordinate 44,067,846, forward strand.
ACATTTTCCACTTATGACAGTCTTGTGAAGTCCCATTTTAGGCATTAGGAAAACTGGGACACAGAGTAAGCCTTGTCCAGGTTCACTCAGCTAGCTAGGAAGTGGCGAAGCTTGAATTTGAATCTTCATATGTGTTTTTTAGTCATTCCAAAGTGAAGTCTGTCAGTCATATCCGACTCTTTGTGACCCTATGGACTGTAGCCTACCAGGCTCCTTTGCCCATGGGATTTTCCAGGCAAGAGTACTGGAGTGGGTTGCCATTTCCTTCTCCAGGGGATCTTCGCAACCCAGGGATCGAACCCGGGCCTCCCACATTGTAGGCAGATGCTTTACCATCTGAGCCACGAGGGAAGTCCATCATTCCAAACTCCCTCAAAACACTTGACCTTGTAAGATTCTTAATAAAGCTCTGCTTTTTGTTGTTGTTGTTATTTTAAAACTTTCTTTTTTGAAACTTCTTTGCTCTTATGTCTTTGATTAGTAATGTACTTTGATTTGTAAGATCTGTTTTGGTAATACTTGTGGAAAGCAACTCTCTCAATTTTCCACTTTTTAAAATTTGTTTTTGTGATCTTCTCTCCCTCCAGTAAGTCTTATGATCGGAAAAATGTAAGGTAGGAAGAAATTAATATACTCAGATGTTCTCAAACATTCTTCCTCACCATATTTCAGCTGTTTTTCCATTATGAATTTGAACTAAGATGTCTGTTGGCTCCTCTGCTTCTATTGTAAATTCTTATCTCTTTGGCTTTCTGAACTTGAAGATGGGCAGATCATTTAATTCAGCCGATGTGCACCCACCTACACAGTTTTTAATGGAAATTTTTAAGACGCACTAAGGGAACATGGTTCAAAACAAAATAATGGATGAATATACAAAACATGAGAATGTGCTTTACAACAAATACAGTGATTAATTAAAAAAAGAAACTTACTTTTCAAGTCACACGCAACTGACTTACCCTGCCAGAACTGTGGAGAACATGGTATTTTATAAGACAGTTCTTTTCATTTTAATCTGTAGTCAGTAGCAAGAAAAGGATGGGAAATTTATCTCCTTTCCTTAACAACAAAAAAAAGGAAAAATCCCCCAGGATACTGTATTTAATTTCTTCTTGATTGGTTGCAATGGAAAGAGCATGGGCTTTGGTCTCACAAACTTTGATTCAAATCTTGCTCTGGTCACTAAGAGCAATCTTGATCAAATCTGGTGTCGATTAGATGTTCATTTTTTTTCCCTCATGTTTTTGGAAGGTGGTGTATTAGAGTATGTCTAACAAGCTTTGGAGTCATGAGTCCTAACTCCTTCCCATATGCACTTGGGTAAGCCATTTATAATTTCTGAACCTCAACCTGTTTTTGTTTTTTGGTTTTTTTTTGGGAAATGAATGTAGTAAAACTGAGATGATATGAGACATACATGAATAACATGTAAAACATCATATAATATCAGACACATACTTGGTATTTAACCTTTTTTTTCCCCCAAACTTTGTATATTTTTATGGTTTAAAATAAAATAAATTTTTATAATAAAATAAATTTTTGTGAATTTTACATGTAAAATGATTTTCAGATACCAAACAAAGCAATACAAAACTCTTCAAAACGAACCCACTTTTTTCATGTAATTCACTTTTTAATCTTGCAACATAATTAAATTAGTATGTTTTAATTCACATCAGTAGTGTGTCATGTGAATAAACCTACATCTAGTTTAATAGTTTCACGATAAAATCAAAGAACGTTAGTGACCAGTGAGGGTTAAATGAGTTTAATTATCAGAGGAACTAAATATCTTTCCTGAAACCATAGAGCTACTTGATGAAAAGCAACACTAGAACTCAGATCTGTTTTGTTGATAAAACATTTACGGAGTCTCTTTGGTGAAGCAGGCACTGTGCTAGGCCTAGGGAACATTATTGCAGCCCTTAGGGAACTCATAGACTTGAAGGCAAATAGGAAGGTAAGAACTGTGTGTGAAGTGTCCATGAAAGTATGTAACTTTGTACAGGAAGTGGTGATCCCCTTCCCTTTCTGAAATACTTCTCTCAGAGTCCATGATGCCTGGTTTCCTACCTACTTCATTGGATTTTGCTTATAGGCCTCCTTTTTCTTGATACTTAAATTTTGGAAAAGCAATAGGCTCTCAGTTCTGGGTTCTTTTCTGTTTTCTGTCCACAGTCTTTCCTAGATTGATCTTATCTAGGCTTTTAGCTCTAAAACCCGTCAGTGTGAAGGTAATATCCAAATTTGTATCAGTAGCTCTGACTTTTTCCTTGAGCTGTAGACCCATAAATTGTCTGTGTAATATTTCTACTTGGTTGCCCTGTGCACTCTCTCATCTGTTCCCTCCCTGTTCTTTGCCACCTTAAGAAGTGGTTCCATCAATCCATTTTCTTAAGCCAAAACTTAAGAATTCCCCTTAATTGCTATCTTTCTTTCATACCTTAATATAAGTCATCCACAAATTCCATCATAACTCTAAAATTGTCTGCCTGTCTTAATCTTACAGTTTCACAATTATCTCCTAGAATTTTTAGTTGGTGGGAGGAGAAGGAAGTAGAAAAAAGGAGACATTTTAATCTTCTGTAATGAAATAACCACGTACCTTTGTTGAAAAGAGACAATACTGAATCCACTCAACAATTCTTTGCTTAAAGCATACTGTTTCCCAGGCGCCTTCACATTTCCAGCATGTCTGCTTTGTACTTAACCTTTGTCTGCTTTTCTGTTACGCTGGAAGTTCTCTTTCAGCTCTTCTAACTGATCTTATACCTCTGTTCTTATCTGCTATTGTCATCTTGCTTGATCCAGTGTAGCACTTTTGAAACATTCATTTCATGTCACCCCTGTGTTTACAGTCCTGTAAAGGTTTACCAACATAATTAAAATACAGTCCATACTTCTGATTGTGACCTGAAAAGCCTTAAATGAGATATGGTTCCTGACTATCTCTGACTTAATCCTATAATACCAATGCTAAGTCACTTCAGTCGTGTCCGACTCTGTGCAACCCCATAGATGGCAGCCCACCAGGCTCCCCCGTCCCTGGGATTCTCCAGGCAAGAACACTGGAGTGGGTTGCCATTTCCTTCTCCAATGCAGGAAAGTGAAAAGTGAAAGTGAAGTCGCTCAGTCGTGTCCGACCCTCAGCGACCCCATGGACTGCAGCTTACCAGGCTCCTCCATTCATGGGATTTTCCAGGCAAGAGTGCTCGAGTGGGTTGCCATTGCCTTTTCCGATAATACCAAGCTTACTGCTAATTCAGGAAGTTTCCATGTATTTTCTCTGCCATTAGTGCTTTACTTTTCATTTCTGTATGTGGTTGACTCTTTTCCATCCAATCATTTAACCCAAATTCCAGCCCTCAAAAGCTCAGATGTTAAAGAGTCTGCCTGCAGTGCAAGAGACCAGAGTTCGATCCCTGGGTGGGGAGGATCCCCTGGAAGAGTAAGATGGCAACCCACTTCAGTATTCTTGTCTGGAGAATCCCATGGACAGAGGAGCCTGGCAGACTACAAGCCATGTGGTTGCAGAGAATCAGACAGGACTGAGCAACTAACCCTCAAAAAGGCCTTTCAGTTCATAGTTCCTGATAAAAAAAAAATGACCCACATCCTCTGTCCGTTACTCTACCACATTACTCTGCTTTTGTTTTGCTTTTTGCAGTGGTTGTAACTGTTTACATTTATCAGTGTAAACAGTTTGTATCCTTGTTTTGTATCCTCTTTTTCCTTTCTCCCCAAAGTGTAACTTCATTATGCCTAGTACCTTAGACTAGTGCCTGATAGACAGTAAGCTTTGAATAACTGACTGGAATTCAGTGTTATGTCAGCTTTTAACAAACATGTATGTTATTTGATATATAAGTTTAAAGTGTCACTTTTTTACTCTTACTATTGCCACATTCTAAAAGGTTAAAACATATGTACTCTGGCAACGCTCTGAGTTTTAGAAGAATAACTCCTATATTTCTATAAAGAATTACTTAAGTATGATTGAGTCTTCTGTATTTTTAGATAACTTATGCTGCTTTCTGGTTAGGGTTTCTTGTCAGTCTCTGGGTTCAACACTATTCAGTTATTAAATACCTATTGCAGTTATTAAATAATTGAGTTAAAAGTCAAACTGAGTTATGTAATTTCAATTATCATATTAACCTTCTCTAAAGCAGACTTATATACCTTGTGCTGATTCAGACCTTCTGGTCTGAAGATGAGAATGGGTATGACTTGGTGATATATATTTATATTCTTTTCAGGAGCAGGTTATTTGCAGCAGTGTCAAGTTATAATAATGTGTGTTGGTCATTATTTAGTTCCTCACAATTTCAGTTTATTTTTTAGGATGGTATACTAGAAGAGCAGTTACGAATGTATCTTCACTGTTGTTTGACCCTTTGTGATTTCTGGGAGCCAAACATTGCAGTTGTCACCATTCTGTGGGAATATTACAGTAAGAACCTGGTGAGTAAATAGAGTATGAATTTGTTCCTGGAATTTGAACATGATATTTGGGGAATGTTTTTATGGTTTAATTATATATAATTACAGAGATTTCTTAAAGTTAATTTTTCAAAGTAGATTAGAGTAGCTAAAAAATATATGTTTCACATTGTCTAAAGAGCATTGACATAGGGGAATGGAGCATCTGACATCCCTTTTCTCTTAAGGGTGAGTTTAATAAGCCAAGAAATCAGAATTGTGCCAGAAAGATGTTTTTTAAAATCCTCATGTATAAATGTTTTCTAACAACTACTGATTGCTTGCAACACATCGAACAGTTAATGATATCTTGAATAAGAACTAGGCTTGGCATTTGAGTAGCTTCTAGGCTACTAGGCAGAAGCACACACACTGTAGAAAAAAAGAAAAGAGTTACAATACTCTGGAATGCTAGAGGAAGGAGTATCTGGACTTGTAGAAGTATATGGACTTCTAGAAGACTTGATGAAAACTCATAGTTTTTTAAATTGGCCTGGGGAATAAGTAGAATTTTCCAAGTACAGAAGAAAATGAAAATCCAAGCAAAAGGAATAGTGTTTTGAACAAGTGTATAGAGACATGACGGAGAAGGCAATGGCACCCCACTCCAGTACTCTTGCCTGGAAAATCCCGTGGATGGAGGAGCCTGGTAGGCTGCAGTCCATGGGGTCGCTGAGGGTCGGACACGACTAAGCGACTTCACTTTCACTTTTCACTTTCCTGCATTGGAGAAGGAAATGGCAACCCACTCCAGTGTTCTTGCCTGGAGAATCCCAGGGACGGGGGAGCCTGGTGGGCTGCCGTCTGTGGGGTCGCACAGAGTCGGACATGACTGATGTGACTTAGCAGTAGCAGTATAGAGACATGAAAAAACATGATTTATGCCTACTGTGTTAAATAGTTCTAAATGATGAGTCTGAGGTGACTGTGGAGAAATACGGGAGATGAAGAAAGTAGAAAAGTTAGTCCAGGGCTGGATTTTGAAGGGTTAAAGATAACATGCAGTTGAGTTATAATTTATCCAGGAGACATTGGAAAGCAAATATGTGACACATTATGTATGTGTTTGAGAAGGTTTTTTTCTGAAAGTAATATAAAGAAAGTGGGTACAGATGAGATAGTAGTCCACTGTGGTAGTATAAGTAAATAATGCAGCAAATGAGAATTAAAATAGGGACAGTGAATTTAAAAAGAGAGAGTAAATTTGGAAGAGAAAATTTTAAAAGTACATTTAAAGGATTGTTACTTGTATATGGAGAGAAGAGAAGATTTGGGATGTTTGGTTTTCTGAGTAAGTATATAGTGAAATGTTCAATCAAGACAGAAAAAGATATGGAGGAGTTACAAGTAAATTACAAGTTTGGGTCTATACAGAATTGAACTTATTAAAAATGAGAACAAGACCTTTCTCTGAAATGTATGGTCAGTCTGGCTGGAGAAATGACCAATTCTAATTTTCAGGCAGAAGGTATACAAGATGGGTCTGTAATGTCTTGTTATACCTGAAAACAGAAGGTATCCAAGTAAGCTGGAGTTGTGTCAGAAGAACATAGGAGCCTGCTTTAAGGAGCTCCCATTCCCCAGTGCTGGGTAAATTTGGGCATGATAAAGAATAAAGACAGCTGTGGATTATGTGTTTAAATCCTCGAGTTTGTGGTATTTTTAGAAAAGTTGTTATTCTAGAAACTATAAATAAAGGAAAATATAAACTGAATATTCTGAAATTTGAATATTCCGAATATTCTGAAATATTCTGAAATTTACCAAATTTCAAACTAGTATAGAAGGAACGAGAGAATTAGAAAATCACTATCTTGCACATCTGTTGAAATAAGCCATCTGGATGATGAGCATCCCTGGCTGTTCAAATGGTGGGGATCACTCAAATGGATCGATCAGCGTGATCAGTCTTAACATCACAAAAAGAGTGAAAGTCAGAAGTTACGTGCCTCTTTGCTAACTGAAATGGAAAGTACTCAAGACTGCCATTGGAAGATTCTCACCAAAAAACTTGACCTGAATCTGAATAGTCCACTAGATAGAGCTACTAATTTACAGAAAAGATAGCAGATATCTTGTATTAAGATATACATTAAGTGACTCCAGGAAGATGTAAGGAAGATCTTGAAATGTAGCAAGATAGAAGCCCCTAAAGTTAGAATTTAGGAAATGCTGCACAATAAATTACCTGTTAAATGGTATGATGAATCCATTGGAAATTTTTATAGGATAAAAGATTTAAGAAGCGTGTCAACCAAATGCAGTGTGTGAATCTTGACAGTATCCTAATTTGAACAGACAAACTGTTAAAAAGACATTTTGGGGATAATCCAGGAATTTAAAACACTCCTTTGTATTCTGTGCTTGAATGGAATTTTTATTTTAGGGGGAATATGTGGTAATGGCTGTGTACTTTTTATGATTAAGAAGAGTCTGAATTTTAATGAGCTAGTTGGGATTTACAGCTTTCTGTTGTTATTTATTCAGAGATTTAATACTTGTTTTCTGTTTTTTTCCTTTTAGAATAGTTCTTTCAGTATTTCTTGGCTTCCTTTAAAAGGCCTTACATATATCATTAAGTCACCCTTGGCTATGCTAGAAATGGTGAAGACCTGCTGCTGTGATAAACAAGGTCTTGACCTGTATAAATCCAGCAGTAGTTACACTGTTTTCCTTTGCATTTTGGCAAAAGTTGTCAAGAAAGCAATGAAGAACAATGGTCCTCATCCTTGGAAACAAGTCAAGGGAAGGTGTGTGCTATATCTTTCTTTGTCATGAATGTTCACTTACATCTTTGGAGAAGTGTTTTTATGTGTTTTTTAAGGTAATTTGTGCTTGGATGTCTTTATGGTTTATATCTTAAATGTATTTGTTCAAGGACAGCAAAATATGGAGCATTTTGATCTTGCCAATTTGTTACAGTATGAAACCAACCTAATATCCCTAACTTAGGGAAGATTTTAGTCTCTTATTTATCTCATCGGTCCTGAAGAATGAAACCCCATGTATTAAGTGCAGGTATAAAAGACAACTGTTGTTTTTCTTGCCAAAGTTAATTGTAATGTTTCATGTAATTCCTTGCATATATTTTATTAAAACTTACAGAAATAAAAATCATGTCCAGATTATGAATTGGCAGATGATAGATTCAGTCTATAAAATTTTGTGTTCTTTGAGTCCACCAGTCTCACAAGCCTAGCTTTCTTGAATGAAAACTAGCCAGAATATAATAGGAGCAAAACCTCTGATGTCCTCATTTGAGGAGTATGCCATTTTCGTTCCCGGTGTGGTAAAATAAACGTTTGGTCACATTTGCCTAGTGTTGTCCTTTTTTGAGAGTTTTGCTTGTTAAATGGGTGTGACTCTTACTGTCTTCCCTTATTCTACTTTTGCCAATGAGCCCCTTTCCTAGCCCTCTGCAGTTGACTGTTCTCCACCGCTTGCTTAGCTTAAGCAATGGAAGCTTTTGCAGCAGAATACTTACTATTTCTGGTAGATGCTTCTCAGTAATCTCTAAATGAAATTCCTGTTTGATTCACACAAGGAATAATTCTTGGTGATACAGTTTGGATTTTTATCTAGAATATATTTTTTGATGGTATCTTTGTTAAACCTTCAGTAATTAGGTAGCTCAAACAGTAGTTACTTTTCTTTTGTTCTGTTTGCCAGTTTGGTTTGGAATCTTAAATGTTTTTATGGAAAGCATAATACTCTGAACTTTATTGCTTAAAGAAATTGGATTTGTAGTACTGTATACCAAGCCTATCATGGATATGATGGGGAGGATGTGAAGATAATTAGATCTTTATCTTCAGGAGCTTATCAGCTTCATTATTTATAAATAAACATTTAACCTCTCATAAGCATTAGTCATTTCTGTTTTGAATAAACCAATTATAAAAATTGCAGAGAAACAACAATCCCTAAGTAAGATTAAAAATGAATGGTGTTCACTTCTGATCCCTTAATTAATTAAAATATATCAGCTCTTAATTATATTAAGTAGTATTGACAACAGATTTTTAAATGGCTAGTCTTGGATATTTGAGCACTAATAATTTTTCTTTGTGAGTGGGTAAAAATTAATTTTTCCAGTACTTTGCATTGTCTTAACATATAAGTATAGTAAGAGCCAGGTCTTTGTGAAGGGTAGAGGGAGAAAGACTTTAAGGAACATTGTTACATAAAATTGCCCTGTTAAGAGTTCTATAAAGTACATCAAGTTGTACTTAAAAGAATTACGTATTCTTTCTTATTTGTCAATAAACATTGAAAAAGAAAGGTAATGGGGGGATTAAAATAAAAGGAAAAGCCAAGTACTATGTAGAAAATAGTATTTCTACTGTCCTTTGGGGAAAGCCACTGAATCCTTTGATTCACTTATTCACTTGCTGCATCTTTGAGAAATTTGAAGGTTGAGAGGGGAGGCATATTCTATGAGTTTTGTTTTCTAAGCAACAAAAGTGATATAATAGCCCCATTATGTAGAAATAGCTAAAAATTTAGTGATGAGACTGTCATGAGTATTGAGTTAAATGTTATTTTAAAAGATGGATTTTTGTGAATGAAACTGTTAATAATTCATTTGTTTTAATTTTACAGGATATATTCTAAATTCCATCAAAAAAGAATGGAAGAACTAACTGAAGTTGGTCTGCAGAACTTTTTCAGCCTTTTTCTACTGTTAGCAGCTGTGGCAGAGGTGGAAGATGTAGCAAGTCATGTTTTAGGCCTCCTGGATTTCCTCAAGCCTACTTTTAAAACATCTCCTCTCATTTGGAAGGGTCAGATGGCCTTCCTCTTAATGTATACCCAGAAAAATCTGGACATTGGTGTTTTGGCTGAGAAATTTTCAAATGCTTTCCGGGAGAAAGCAAAGGAGTTCTTGGTATCTAAGAACGATGAAATGGGACAAAGACAGACTCTTTGGACCCTTCTTTCTATATATATGGACAGTGTTCAGGAGGTGTTTGAGACAAGCCATTGCCTGCATCCTTCTCATGAAAAACTGCTTAATGATGGCTTTAGTATGCTTCTACGAGCTTGTCAAGAATCTGAACTTAGGACAGTATTGAACTTTCTACAAGCTGTTCTGGCCAGAATCAGGTATGTTTTCCAGTAATGTGCTAATGTATTAATTTGTTTCATATTATTACCTGTGTTGATTCTGTGTTAAAGTTTTCCTTTCGACACACTCATGAAATTCAATTGTAAAGAGAGCAGTTAAAGAAAGTTTTACTGCATTGTAGTGTAAATCAGTAGTTTTCAAACTGTCCTTTCAAACAGCTCTTCTTTGAAAGAAAGCTTACATGCAGGCTTCTAAAATTCAACTCTGGTGCAATCCAGGAGCCATGCCTCTTGGCCCCGTCTTGCCTGTCTGCTGCTGCTGCTGCTAAGTCGCTTCAGTCGTGTCCGACTCTGTGTGACCCCATAGACAGCAGCCCACCAGGCTTCCCCGTCCCTGGGATTTTCCAGGCAAGAACACTGGAGTGGGTTGCCATTTCCTTCTCCGATGCATGAAGGTGAAAAGTCAAAGTGAAGTCGCTCAGTCGTGTCTGACTCCTAGCGACCCCATGGACTGCAGCCCACCAGGCCCCTCCGTCCATGCCTCTCCTAAAAACATTATTATCCAGAGGGATATTTCAGACATTCTAAGCAAGACCATGAACTCAAATCTGAGGTGACTTTCATTGAAACATATGCAGTTTTGTGTACTTAAGGAGATTTTGGCCACATTGTACCATTAAAAAAAAAAAGTTATTTTCTTTAAGTAGTTTGCTGCAGAATTGTAGCCTCAAACACATGAAGTGAGCTGTGCTTAACAGCCCAGTCATGTCCTACTGTTTGTGACCCTGTGGACTATATAGCCCACCAGGCTCCTCTGTCCATGGGGATTGTCCAGGCAAGAATGCAGGAGTGGGTTGCCATGCCCTCCTTTGAGGGATTCCCTACCCAGGGATCGAACCAAGGTCTCTTGCATTGCAGGTGGATTCTTTACCAACTGAGCCACCAAGGAATCCCCAAACACATGAAATACTCCCAGCTAAAGCAGTGTATTCTAAGAGTGAGATAGGATTGTTCTATAGCAAGTTTTGTGTAGATGATATTCACCAGTCAGATCTATTCTCAGATCTACGTGAATTACACAAATATGCAGATGCACTCAGACCCAAACAGTAATGGATGAGAACAGTGGTCATGCTGTTTATTGCCTTTAAGGCTCTTTTCACATAGCAGTTTGACCTTTGAAGTTCATGTTCTTAAGAAGTTAGATACTACATTCAGTGCAGTTAGGTATAGAAATACAATTTTATTTAAAATCATGTCTGAAGTTGATGAAGAGACTGCTTCCCTTTTCTTAGTTGCACATTACAAAAGTAGCATCTTTTTCAAAGATAATAAACTTAATGAAATTTCTGGATTTTGGATATTTCATTACCAATTTCATTTATTAATGATCTTAATTTATATTGGGCTGTGTGTTCATAGAGATCAGTCCATGGGTTTTCACTCATTAGGTTTTATATAGTTTTTATGTTCATGTACTCTAGTTCTTAAGCAGATAATCATCCCTGTATCCCTAAATGTAAGCGGAAGCAAATATTTAGATGGACGGATAGATAAATAGATAAGTAAATGAAGAGCCAACTTCATTAGAGGAAGCTTTTACTGATTCTGGATCTTCTCCATGAAATAATTTGTTTGTTCTCAGTCTAGTAGAGTTTATTAGCAGATGCTATACTTTTCCAAGTGCCAAATTCATTTTGTTCAGTTTTTAAATAAGTAGTAAGCAGTATTTTCCTGTGCTTTTTGGGCACAGTTAGAGATTTCCACATTTCTGGTACCATTTTTGGTTTGTTTATTTATATTCATCTGAATATACAAAGCAAGAAGGAAAAAGAGGGTCTAAAAACTGGTCTAAACCAGCCTGGCGATGTTGCTGCAGCCTGGGCAAAGGAATAGGAGTTTTTAGCTTTAAAACCAAAGCAGTTTCAGGAGTGTTGGGAAAATATTGCTTGCAAGTCCTTGTAAGCTGTTCGCTATAATGCGTTTTTGTTGAATCCATGAGGGTCACTATTCAGAAGCACAGAGGATAGGAATCAAGAGGGCATAATGAAGACTGTCAATTATATAAAATGAGAGTAACTTTACATTTATATTAGGAATTTCTTTAAAATTGGATCTGGTTTGAGTGTGTTAATTTGGTGTCATCTTGAACAGGGGGCAAGGAGTGTGTGGTCTACAGGACTAACCAATAAAAGAGACAAATGTTTATGCTGATAATATTTAATTCTTTGTAGAAATGTTTATTTTTGGTTTTGCTTTATACTATTCAACTATGATCAGAAGCAGTTGCTATAAGGGAATGTGAAATCATGCATAACTTTCTGTCACCAAAATTATCAAGCAGTTTTAACAGAAGTATGAGGTCAGTGTGTGAATGAGAATGGTGTAGTAATGTGCAGGTCATTATTAATGCTGTCATGGCACAGGCACTGCCATCTTTTAAGTTTCTGAAGCTTGCATAGTAATTTGCAACAGTCCTTCAATGAGACTGATTGCAGTACATAAGAGGGACTGTGACTTGCATGGTTTCATTTTATTCCATCAATCTTCAATACTTCCAAGCAAATATTGTCAAGACAGACTTGCTTTAGTTTGGGATATTTGCAGGGTAAGGGCCCCAGAGATCATTCAGGATTGTTTACCTTAAAAAGGAAAAAAGAAGGGAGGGAGGGGAAACACAAGAAAAGTCCTCTAGGTATTTGATCGTAAGGAGATGTGTTCCTGATCTCTTAACTCCAAATTTGGATTCATTGAGGTTCTTTCCAGAGGACTCTTTTGGGTATGCTACAATATTTCTACTGTTAATATTATTAGGAAGTTCAAAAATAATTTGAATCATTGTTAAAAATTAAAGCATAAGCATTTCGTTTTCTTTTAAGTTAAGAACAAAGCTAAATTCTTGAATTTTGATTTAGATGGAAAAGGTCGGTTACATAGATTGATGATATTTATTCCTGACTGCATCCCTGACAAAGGAAAGAATGAAATACTTTACCTTAGCAATCTCTTCTGTTTTGTAATTCAGGTGGGAGTAAGGTACCAGTCCTTGCATAAATGTGTGTGCAGGATATGTGCCTGTGTGTGTGTGTTGTGTGTATGTGTGTGTGTGTGTTGAACTGGGTAATAGTTTTATAACTGTATGACAGTGAAATTATAGGTAGGAAGGAACTAAGATCACTGATTATAGAGAGAAGCGGCTCCCTCTAGGCTGTTAAGAAATAATAACTTCATATGCCACTTTCAGCTAACTGGAGCTGATGGCTCACCAGAGCATTCTTTATTGCTGATTAAGTAGCATTATGAAAATACTGACTTGGTTATGTTAACTAAATGCCTCCATGTTTAAAACTCCGAATGTCAAATAGTTTTAGCAGTCATCTTTAACATTTCACATTACCTTTCTGGAATCATATTTCTAGTTCTCACTTGGCTGTTATTTGAGGTTAATATAAAAATGGCAGTCTTTCATTTGTGGAGTTAGGTGTAGCCAAAAGCTTTTCTTTAATTATATCCATTCATGCTGCTATAGTTAAGGGTCTGTCAGCATTTCCATTATAAACCTCCATTTTCAGAGTTTTATAACACAGCTCTGAAAATTAGCTCTGGGCAAAAACTTGACATGCAAGGCCTCATGAGATTCTCCCTCCTCCCCATCCCCCTGTTTCATTTTTACTGAAGTAGAGGTGAGTGATTTCAAAATGCCTTTTGGCATCTGCAAATATCATTCGGAGTTTAAAAAGAAACAATAAATTTTCAGGCTTTGTACCTGTTTGTTCTACCACTTAAGGGAGGTTGTGGACTTATGAATTTAAGTCAAATGGATATTGATCAACTGACATCCTATCTTGTATTAAACAAGAGCCTGGTTTCAAAGAAGTCTAAAGGCAGCTGAAAACTTGTCTAAGATGTCAAATGTGCAGACTAAGAAATAGTTCAAAAGGGAAGATGACCTGTTTTTGATATTCCATGTGCTCAAGTGCGACTCCTTAAAACGTTTAAGATTCTTTTTTCTGGCTTCAAAATACATTTGAAAATACATACATTTTTTCATTCTTTTTTTTCCATGAACTTGCAAGTTCATCTGTTAATATATCTTTTTTGACATTTGGGATGGGTGTGTGTGTGTGTGTGTGTGTTTGTACACATTATACAAGAACTATGTAGCATTCTCAAATATTTTCCATGCTCAATAGTTCTAGTTATTTTAAGATTTATTGGTATGACAACATTTATTCTAAAAACAAATTTTATTTTAATCTTTCCTTTGGGAGAGAACTGGAGATTTTCTAGGCAGGGAAGGAGATAGTTCAAAAGGAAATATTCTTGTGAGGCTGTGCTGATCGCCAAATAATTTACATGATTTTTCAGAAAAAAATAGAGAACTCTTGACAGTATGCAAGCCTTTTCTTCCTTTTTTTATTGAGTGTTCTATTAGTATAATGGGTTACGGCTTTTAATTACTGAAGAATTGTTTACTACAAAACAAATTAAAACCAATATGATTTTTTTTAATCATCAAACTATTTTGACTTATTTACCTGCAGAGTTTCATTAGTATACCCCAGATTGCCCAAAACATCTGGGGTTCTGCTGTTTCATCATGTGTATATACGAACATCTGTCTATATGTACATATATGTGTGTGTGTGTCATATATACACATAGGTACATCATTTATACTATGTATATGAAATGTATACTCTATGCAGATTTTGATTTGATACAGATTTTTAGGACAGTGTTCTAATAATTTGAGAGAGGGAGCACATGAGTATGCCCCATGGAAAAATACATTTACAGTTTTTATTTGAAAAATCAGACAGTTGTGTTGCTCACTAAGAGTGATCCATCTACCAGTTTTGGTTGCTTCAGAGAAAGCGTAAGCATCTCTAAGGGAATATAGTAGTATTGATATTGTGGAAATATATAAAATGTATAGATTTCTTTTCATTAAATAGTTCATAATGAGATTTTTACATGTATACTGTGAATTAACTTTTTTATTTGCTTATGTACTCTTTGCCAAGCTTGAATTGTGCAAAGCATAGCCCTTTTATGTTACATATTTTATAAATTCATGCAGTAATATAAACCTCTTACCCTAATAACTTGGAAATTATTATTTTGCTGAAACATATGCTATTTACTTAATTTTTCATGTATAAGAGTTAATATTTGGGTCATTTATTTAGTCTCCAACTAGATCTATTAATAGATACGCATTCTCCTTGTATAAGTACAAAGTGATTCTTTTAAAGTACTATAAGGGAAAAGTTATGTGTCCAAATTTTAGCCTTATTGGTAAAATGGGGATAATAGCACCTCACCAGATTATTTTAAGGGTTAATTATAACAGTAATAATGTGAAGTACTGACACAGTGCCTGGTATGTTAGTAATTGTTCAACAAATGGATGTTCCTTTTATTATCATTATTACTGTTTTCAAAAGAGGCCATAATGTATTCATTTCTTTGTACTACACTTTATGCCTGGCAACCTCAGTGTGCTCACGTGTGTGTGTGTGTGTGTGTGTGTGTGTGTGTGTGTTTGGGCTTAGATGGTTCTTAACCCCTTCCTAATATAACACCTTTTACGAAGTGGACAGCTCAGTTGGTAAAGAATCTACCTGCAATGCAGGAGACCCCGGTTCAATTCCTGGGTCGGGAAGATCCGCTGGAGAAGGGATAGGCTACCCGCTCCAGTATTCTTGGGCTTCCCTTGTGGCTCAGCTGGTAAAGAATCCACCTGCAATGCAGGAGACTTGGGTTCTATCCCTGGGCTGGGAAGATCCCCTGGAGAAGGGAAAAGCTACCCACTCCAGTATTCTGGCCTGGAGAATTCCATGGACTGTATAGTCCATGGGGTCACAAAGAGAGTCGGACACAACTGAGCAACTTTCACTTTCATTTTTGATGTATAAATGAGTTAGTGGCTTCCCTGGTGGTGCAGAGGTTAAAGCGTCTGCCTGCAATGTGGGAGACCTGGCTTCGATCCCTGGGTCGGGAAGATCCCCTGGAGAAGGAAATGGCAACCCACTCCAGTATTCTTGCCTGGAGAATCCCATGGACGGAGGAGCTTGGTGGGCTACAGTCTACGGGTTGCAAAGAGTTGGACACGACTGAGCGACTTCACTTTCACTTTGATGTATAAATGAGTTAGTGTCTATGGTGTAAAAACATGGATTGCAGAGAACATGAACATTGCCTCACAATTATAGAACTGTTGGAAATTGTGATTCTGTGTTACTAAGATGATAAGGAGCTGCTGTAGAGAAAGAAGAGTAACTTTTTAAGGTAGAAATGTGATATGTATTAATATTCTTCCTTTATATCTAGTTAAATGAGAGAATTTAAGTCTTCTTTGGAGGAGCTTGTTTATGATCCCAACTTTATTCTCACTGCCATTTCCTCCGTGTTAGACCATTATTAATGTTTGCCTGATCTTCTGGCCTTCTGTGCCTTGCCTCCTCAGACTACCTACCTCTGTTTTTTTAATTGGCTTTTCTGAGATATGTCACTTTTCACAATTCACTTATTGACCAGCTTTGTTAAGATAAAATTCATATACCATATGATTAATGGTCTTAGTATATTCACAGAGTTGTGTAACCCCTACCACAATTTTAGAACAGTTTATCACCCCAAAAAGAAACCCCGTTAAACCATTAGCAGTCACTCCCCATTTCCCCAACCCCCTTTCCCTCGCAATCACTAATCTACGTCTACCTCTATAGATTTACCTGATTTGGACCTTTCATACAAATGGACTCATACAACACATTATCTTTTGTGACTCATTTCTTTCATTTAGAATAATGATTTGAAGGTTTATCCACATTAAAGCATGTACAGTACTTCATTTCTTTTTATTACCAAATAATCCACTATATAAATTGTGTGTTAGTCGCTCAGTTGTGTCTGACTCTTCGCAACCCCACAAATTGTAGCCCACCAGGCCGCTCTGTCTTTGGAATTCTCTAGGCAAGAGTACCAGAGTGGGTTGCCATTCCCTTCTCCAGGGGATCTTCCCGACCCAGGAATTGAACCCGGGTCTCCCGCGTTGCAGGCAGATTCTTTACTGTCTGAGCCAACAGGGAAGCCCCCTCTATGAATATGCCAGATTTTATTTATCCATGTAGCAGTTGATGAACACTGAGTTGTTAGCAAAAAAGTGCAATTATGAATATAACATTGCTGTGGACCTTCATGTGCAAGTTTTTGTGTGGACGTGTTTTTATTTCTCTTGGGTATATACTTAGGGGTAGAATTGCTGGGTCATGTGATAACTCTGACCTTTTAAGGAAATGCCAAACTGTTTCCATTGCACCATTTTACAGTCCAATCTATACAACCCAACCTTATCCGACCTGCAGTAAGAATTGCAGTTTCTCCACATCCTCACCAATGTTTGTTGCTACATGTGTTTCTGAATGCAGTGATTTTAGTGGATGTGAGGTGATAGATTAGTATCTCATTATGGTTTTGATTTGCATTTCCTTGGTGGCTAGTGGTGTTGATCACATGCTTTTCATGTGCTTGTTGATCATTATGTCTTACTTGGAGAAATATCTATTTGGACCCTGTGTCCATTTTTAAATTATTTGTCTTTTTGTTACTGAATTATAAGAATTCTTAATAAATTTAGATACAAATCCCTCATCAGATATGATACACAAATATTTTCTCCCACTTTATGAGTTATCTTCTCATTTTCTCTCTTTCTTTCTTTTTTTCTTTTTTTCTACTTTTTGGCCACACCGTGTGGCGTGTGGAATCTTAGTTCCCCAATGCAGATTCAAACCTGAGCCTCCTGCATTGAAAGGTGGAGTTTTAACCACTGAACTGCTGGGGAAGTCCCTTTTCACTTTAACATCTTTTGTAGCATAAATTTTAAAAATTTTAATGAAGTCCTATATATCTATTTTTTCATTTGTTGCTTCTGCTCATCTGATATTCTCTTGCCATATTTATCTTGTTGGAGAGCAATTCTGCTTATGTCATTCTGTACTTTAACACCTTTAATGACATCCTGATAAGACACGAGAAAGTGTAATGTCTAATTCCTTATCACAGTTTTTGAAGTTATCCACAGTCTGGCTTTACTTTATTTCTGTACCTTTTTCCTGTGGTTCTCATTTAATCAAATGAAACTATTAATTACCAAGATATCTCCTAAATCTTTTTTACTGTTACATTTTCCTGTCAAAACCAGTTGAGGGTTCAGATCAGAGAATGGCCAGGACAGTAGAGCTAGATCTGAGGACTGAATAAGCTGCAGATATGTGATAACCAATAATTAGAAAAGGGTTAAATTCAAGGAGTGAAAGCAGTTGTTAAGATCACCAGTCAGAAATGGTCAGTGTTGGTGACAGCAGGCAAAGAGATGGGGTGGCAGAATTCAGGAAAATAAAGGGGAAAACCCTCAAAAGACTTATTTAGAGGGATTTGGGAAAAGGAAAAGGTGATTTGAGAAGTTAGTAGTACCTAGATCAGGGCTAGAGATGCAATCAGTGAGCTTCAGATAGGAGCATTGTACATGGGAGAAGTCAGGATTTCACGCTGTAGTGGACAAATCCCCACCAGTGAGTTGTGCTTTTTTTCTTCTATGTATTAAGGAAGTGTTTGTGTGTTCTTCGTATTGCTATGTCGCATCAGTCATGTGCGACTCTGTGCAACCCCATAGACGACAGCCCACCAGGCTCCCCCGTCCCTGGGATTCTCCAGGCAAGGACACTGGAGTGGGTTGCCATTTCCTTCTCCAATACATGAAAGTGAAAAGTGAAGTCGCTCAGTCATGTCCGACTCTTAGCGACCCCATGGACTGCAGCCTTCCAGGCTCCTCCGTCCATGGGATTTTCCAGGCAAGAGCACTGGAGCATAGTATAAAAAGCAGGAGTTTTAGGGTCAGTAAACCCGAGATCAGATTGTCCCTCCTTTGCTTACCAACAGTGCCATCTTGAGAAGTTAATTAACCTTTTCTAAGCTTCAATTGCAAATTTGTAAAATAGTCCTTACTTTATAGGATCTGTATGAATATCTGTTTAGGTCTCTGCTGTCCATACACACTACCTGTGTGTGACAATTTAATGAATATAATGTGACATACAATGCCTCCGTTGTACTAGTTCCATACCAGATGCCCAGTGGCTATTCGTAGTTAGTGGCTGTGTAGTGGGCAGCAGCAGAGCTCTCGGGCAGCACTGACTTAGATGCCGTGCCTCCCCAGACCACTGATCAAAATAATCTCTCAATATGTTTATTGTATTCATTTACGTTTTCTTCATTTTTATGTGAACAGTGTTATCCTTTATTCCAAGCTTCTCTTGAAATGTATGCGTGTCCATATGTCCACAGTCTTAAATAATCTCACTTTCCTTCGGATTTCTTTAACACTTTCTCTCAAATGCTCTTTATTGCTTTCTACTTTGTATTTTTTTTTCCCCCTACAGAGGATACATCAAACAAATTATTCAGCAAATCCAGCTAATATTTATGAGTGCCTGTAGTGATAACAGGCATTATTGTAGGCAGGCACTTGGCATACATCTGTAAACCAGTTAAGTGCAGTGTATATGATATGCACTCATGTATTTCTTACATGAAAGACAGACTGAGAAAATATAAGGGTACTTTAAGTGTTTATTGAAGCTATCACCTTTTCGTCATTTTATATTACATTATTTCAACCACTCAGTATTATTTGGTAATGATTTATACTTGTCCCCAGATTTTACCTACTTATCCAACAATTGTTGCCAGTATCCACATGAAAGTAGAGAACAGTATCTGTGCAGCCAGGCTGTGGTTTAATGGATTTAATACATAATCTGAATTTCAACTCTGTGCTTTTTGTCTTCTGAGCACCATTGGGCAGGAGGGACTTCCAGAAAAATGACAGGAGTCCATTCTTCTCAATTAATTGGACGGTTTTTGATGTTATAGAAAAATGAAACTCATGTCTACTCTAGCTGAAAATTTGGGACCATTTTTTAATAACCAAAACTATTCTCCCACTAAAATATGGAAACAGGTGGAGTAAGTGGGCCTTTGAGCTTTTCCCTTGCTTTTGAGAGTCTCCAAAACCTCTCCATCTAGGCTGGGTCCACAGGAACACTTTGAATGTAAAAGTAGAGATCACCTGTATTTGGGTTGGATTGGAAGCAAGGTATTAAATATTTGGAAGAGGGAACTGAAATAATGGAATGGAGGAAATACTTGATAAAATAATTTAAAGCAGTTCCCTGGAGTGGAAGCTTCCTTATTGAAAGGGCCTTTTGAATGACTGTAGCACAATGTAAGAAAATAAGACTAACAGCAAAGCACAGCTGTATGAATTTCAGAAGGCTTGGTACAAGAAAAAGGTATCAAAGTGTCCATGGATGTCTCAGTCTTAGCCACTTTTCTTAATCTTCTATTTTTTTTCTGTTTGCTGTGCCCCTGATGTAATCTCCAGTTATAACCTAGGTCAGATCTAATACTTAGCCTCATCTCCAAAATTATAAAAGTAGAGAGGTGAATAGAACTTTATAGATTTTTTTCAAGATTACTTTCAAGAAGTAGGTGACATAGTTGTTTGCAAAGTTTGAATGAAACAGTAAATTCCACCTCTCATAATTAGGAAAAGGAAGGTAAGAGTGGCATAAGAACACTGAAAAAAACTGTGATAAACATTAGGATAAAAAAGGACAAGGGCAAAAGAAATATACTCTGGAAAGAAAACATTTCATTCTTTTGAAAGTGGATGAGCTCAGGGAATAGAAGTGCCGTGATTATTTTCTGTACCAAGCAGTGGAATATTTCTCTTTAGCAAAATGGAAATAAATCAAAAGATGCTGGGATGACGTGAAAGTTACTTTCCCCAGTCTTACTTACATGCCTGTGATTCCTTTTCTGAACTCCATGGTTCATTACAGGTATTTGGACCACCCAGATCTTTGAAGCTTTGGATGAAATTCAGTAGGCTTATAGGAAGGCATTGGCTACTGTGCTGTTTCATGGCACCACACAGGTCTATGTTTCTTAAACCAAAGATAAGTTGTTATAATAAATATATTAAAGACAGGTAAATCCCATTTGTGTTGGGTTTGCTGAAGTTAACTTGTTTCCAACTGTGGAATGGATAAAAAGACCTGAAATTATGATTTCAGTAGGGAGACCCAGTCTTAAGAAACTCAGGAGATAAACTACTGTTGTGGCTTTTGGCTTTAAAAGGGAAGTGCTCAGAGGAAACAAGTGAGGAAGCAAGTAATAATTTAAGCATTTACATTCAGTAAGTGTAGTACAATAAACCACTCACTGTTTTTTTAATGATGTGACGTGTCAGAGAAGGAAACTCATTTCTTAATTATCCCATTCTTTTTAGATTAATAAGACCTCAGAAGGCACTATAAATTGTGGAAAAGTAGATTTATTATAGTTTAAAAATGTTCCTAGATATCCTCACCATCTTCTGATAATTCCCCTAAAGTTATTTTAAGATGTGTTTCTTAGAAAACATCAGAATACATTTTTGTTTTATGATATGGATTTACTTTTGCCATCATATGGCCTGTAAGGAACAGTTCCTTACCTTTCACCATCTACCTTGTGGAGAAGGGTAAGTAATCGCTCTGTTTCAAATTTTATTTATATTTTAACAAAATTGAGAACAACTATAAGGAGTGAAACTAGCCTTTGGAACTCTTTTAATTTCAATTGTTTCTTCTTTACCTTACAAGATATATATTTTTCTCTCTTTAGGATATCTCTTGTCAGATTTAAGGCTTATTTAAAATGAAAAGAAAGCTAGAGCAATTTTCTTTATTCCATTTCAGTCTCCTAAGGCCTATTTCCCCCTGGTGAGCTCATAGCAACAGGGGGGTTTAAGGGAATTCAGCTTTCTGCAAATTAATGTCTCACATCATGAAAATTCAGGACTTTTTTTTTTTTTATCTTGAAAAGTAATACAGTGAGTGCGAGTATTATTTCTTGCCAGCGGGTGGAAGATGAATGATTTTGTCACAGTTTTACTGCTTGATGAGCAGTATCCTGAGGGTCAGGCTTAAGTCTGTGTCACTATGCTGCTCATTACTCTTGAGCTAAATAAGGGCTGATTGGATCTAAATTGCCTAGCACATGGGCCACAGATGAGCTCAGTGAGCAGGGGATGACCTGCTATTCAGTCTGGGAGTAACCCCGGTGTGCAAATGCAGCATTAGAACACCGTGGGAGAATGAGAGGCTACCGGCTGCTGCCAGCAAAAGAAATCGAAATGTAAAAACTCTTTGATGCTGTGATGTTAGAATTTGAAATGTAGGAAGTGACAGGTTGATGGTACTTATCAGCTTTGGCTGGATTAGAGAACAGTGTCATCTTGCTTCTATAATGACAGAAGAATGAAGCCAGCAGCTAACTACTGTGCAGAGTGAAGCCGCTGCCGTTGCCACCAGTCGTTGCTGCCTCCTACCGGCAGTTTTCCTGGAAACCAGTAAAAGATAACGAAGAAAAGAGCATCCTCTATAGATTTCCAGGAATTTGGAACTCTTTGGTGATGAAAAGCTGCCCATGATAGGAGGCAAGGGAAAACGGTATTTTAGAGCATACTTAATAGTAAATTGCATTATTACTGAGAAATCAGTTTTTCAAAAATTTTCTAGTTAACCAAGAGTTAAGGCATTTATGAAATGAATCTACCCAGAGCAAAAAAGCCCTGTATACTCTTCCTGTAGTAGTTTTCATTCAGGGGCCTCGTTAGGGTTTGTTTCTGTCTCAATTATGTATTTTTATAAATAACAACACTTTACTAACAATCTTCAAAATCTAATTCAGACTACCAACCAGTGTTAGCACAGTTTCCAAGGTACCTGATAAAAATATCAATACGAAGTGAAAAATGCTCTTGATTATGTAGCTTATGTTGCATAAATCTCCTTCCTAAGGAGGGGATGGGAAGGAAGGAAAAGTTTTTTCCTGTAAGTCAAATGATTTAAAAAAAAAAAAAAAAAAGCAAAGCCAGCATAACCCTATGATGTAGGAATACTTTTGTTTCACTTTATTCCTGCAGTTGTGATTTAATAAAAAAAGAATCAGTGTTAGGCTATTATGTTTATGATATACAATTAGAATGAAAAAAATGGGGTTACGTACTATTTAGTGGTCTGCTTTTTTTCACTTAATGTATCATCAATCACTTTCCATATCAGTGACATCTACATTATTTTTAGTGATTTCACAATATTCTCATAGTTTACTTGACCAGTTCTTACTGGTAAAAATTTACACTGTTTTGAAATTTTCTCCAGTAGATACAAAGTTGTGATGAATGCCTCTTTGAGTTTCTTGGTAGGGTTCTTGAGAACTGTTGTGCAAATTGTGCACTGCACAACTCTAAAGGTACCATTCCCAACATTGTAAATGAGACTTTGACCTTCGTGGATTTGTTTGATTATACGTGGAAGATACTTTTTAAATGATTAGGTTTAAAATATAGAGCCTTAGACATAGTTTTGTTTTGTTTTTTAATTGGGAGATGGGAAAAGGGGACAACTGAGGATGAGATGGTTGGATGGTGTCACTGACTCGATGGACATGAGTTTGCGCAACTCCAGGAGTTGGCAGTGGACAGGGAAGCCTGGCATGCTGCAGTTGGGGTCACAAAGAGTCAGGCATGACTGAGTGACTGAACTGGGAGCCATGATTTAATCATTTTCAAGGTTTATATTTACACAGATTGAAGGCAAAAGGAAAAGAGGATGGCAGAGGACGAGATGGTTAGGTAGCACCACCAACCAAACAACAAAAAATACATAATTCGATACCTTCTACAGAAGCAAATTTTCAATTAGTAGTAGAAAATCTTAGACTAGAAAAATAAAGATTTTTGCCCTCTTTGGAACCAGACTATAGTTCTATAGAAAACTACAGAGATAGAAAACTTGTAGAGTTTGTAAAGTTTTCAGTATAAGTTAAGTACTCAAAGTCTCTAGGGAGGGTTTTTAGTGCTTCTCCGTGTTATTTTTATATTATCAAAATTCACCTATCCTTTAAAGAATATAAATAATGTACAATTGTATGCTGTAGAAAGTAAAAGTCATTCCCTTCCTACAACTACCTCCCATAAAGGGAAGTACTGTTAACACTTTGTGGAATGTTCTTCTAAACTGCTGTTGCTTCTCCTTTTATCCATACTGCTGCTTTTACCACCTATTATTTTAAGTGGGATTAGATTATACCTTGGAAATTTCTACAACTTGAGTTTTTTTTTTTTTTAATGAAAGGGATATCAAAGGCATCCTCTAGATACACATATTATATAAGACGGCATAGTTTCTTTTTGTATAATAAACTTTATTTAACCCCTGTGAAAATTTAGCAGTTATAGGTGGTTTTAAGTTGGCTTGGCTCTTGATTTTTCAAGATCCTGGTTGAAAATTTAGGTTGCTCAGTTTATTCAGGATATTAGTTGTAGTTCTGTGAGTTAATATATCAAGCATCAAAACCAGCAGAGCACATTACCACTTCACTCATTTTAATTTCTATCAATCACACGTGGAATTACCATTACATCCTTTGCTTATAGTAAAAAATATTGCTGTATTTTTTTCAAAAGGTTGCAGATGTGAATTTTAATTCTGACTCTGCCACTTTTCTTTCACTTGAATCTTCAGCAAGTTGTGTAATCTCTTTGAACCTCAATTTTTCAAATCTGTAAAATGTGTGCGATAATATATTAAAGAACTGGTTTGAAGCCCCAAAGAGATAACATAAGTCAAATGTATAACAGAGTACCTAAGCGATGATTGCTTTTATTACCATTGCTGCTTATCCACTGGTTTCAGAGAACTGAGGTGAAAGAATATATTACACTACAAGTAAATTTAAGGCAGAGTTTCCCACTCCAAGATTTTCACAATCAGTTCAGTTTTATTCCCTGAAAAAAATTCTATTTATGTTTAAAGTGAAAGCAGGAATTATTCTTTCTTTGTAGTGTCTCCCTTCCCCTCTTTTTTTCTTACAACTTAGAGAATTTTGACTGTATTAGTTTTGCGCCTTTGCATGAAACAGAAATAACTATATTTTTCAGTCAATCCTCCTTTCCTGAGTGCCCAGAAGGTACTTGCTGTGGCAGACTTTGTGCTGGTGTTGGAGGAAACAGAGATGCTGAAAACAGAGCGCTGCTCTCAAGTGCCCCACAGTGAAGCCGACATACAGACAAAGAAATAACACAGTGATCGATACACAAGTGTTGAAGAGACTCTTCTTAAAACTCTTCTACATCACTTAACAGAATTTTCTCTGATATTGCCCTGTACGAAATTCTGTATGTGATTATTTGGCAGTAAGTCATTCACACTGTGTCTCATAGCTGATTGGCGGCAGAAAAATTAGAGGAGAGACATTATAAGTGTTTAGCAGCTTGTGCTTAGGGGGATATTCGTTCGAAAGTTTTTCATATGGTTTTTGACATCTTTAACATAGTTTCTCTATTAATAAAAATAACTTAGCCACTTATAAGCATATGGAATGGTCGGTCTTTGGTGAATTTTTAATAACAGTAGTATGTCATTGATACATTTTTCTTCATTTCTTTTTGTCTGACATCTATTTTTTTCCTATTCCCATTCTCTGAAACCTTAATGTATCTTTTCTTCCCACCTCTTTAAATGTTCTATAAACTTTGATCTTTTCAGTACAGCACACTTTAATGTAACGTGACAAAATAGAATCCAAAACCAATATGTAGTATTGGCATTGTGCATTTTCAAAAGTTTACATAAATGCTGTCATACCAGGCATGCTGTGTACAGCTGTGCCACTATCTATTTTCTTTTGGTTTTATTCTTTTGAGATATACTGCCAAAGAAAACGTCCTACAGGAAAACAAAGGATTTAGCAAAGAACAAGGAACATCTTGGGTTCAAGAAATGAGAATCCAGGATGGAATAGTGAAGGGATGGAGAACAGTTTTATGTCTGGCCCAGGCAACCACCACTCCAGGTTTAAATAAAATGATGGCAAGCTTTGAGAGGAAGGCCCTCAGGAAAAAGTGGGGAAAGAAAAAATTATTTTTCTTATTCTGGGGGAGAGTAAAACTATTTTATTATAAAATGAACTTTTCTTTTTGTCTGTAACACTGAATGAGAAATTGTTCTAATGACCTCTCAATAAGGAACCTTGTTTGATTTTTAATATTAATTTACCATAGCAGATGACATATAATGGCTTAAATACATCAACTTTAGGAACATCCTATATGTTTCAAATGCATTGAAATGTGCATTTTACATTTCCTTTTGGATATATAGAAGTTTCAAGGCTTTTATGTACATAAGTGTCATAATCTTTAAAAAATATTTATGTATATATACATACACATATTTAACAGTTGACAGTTTTTTTCTATTGGTTTTCTGGGAGGAATTCCAGTGCAATTCAGCATACATTTCTTGGATACTTTCTGTGTCAGGACTGAACTAACAAGTGTTCTGTGTACATGAAGCTGTATCCTATACTTGTAGAGCTGTAGTGTAGTGGAAACAGCTCTTTAATGGTTCCACATTTTTTCATCTCCACAGTTGCTCTTTTCCAAATTCTAAAATATCTGAACCATTAGTTTGATCCAATATATGAATGGTGTTTTCTTATATTTTGAAGATTACACATGTAAAATAGTAGGTTTGGTAGTTTGGTAGGGCCAAACTAATGGTCCAGGCTTTTCAGGATTAGCATTACAGTGTGAGTTTTGTGACGAGATGTAATTCTATATCCTGGTTTCCCAGAAGACAAGTCCATCTTGCCTACTTTAGAGATTGTAAACATGGTTCTGTTTTCCCATTTTCATATGGACTGATAACAGTCATATGTCATATCATGATAGAGTCATAGTCATGTGTCTTATCTTTTTGGATGCTCTTCCACATTTTTCATTTAGGTTACGACTAGTAGGCACTGGAAACTTTTATCATTTAAATATATAACCTTTTAAAAACTTTGGGCAGATGATGTCTTAGTCTGTTCAAGTTGCCATAACAAAATACTACAGACTAGCTCACTTAAATAAGAGAAATTTATTTGCTGTCAGTTCTGAGGGTTGAAAGTCTGAGATCAAAGTACTAGCGTTACTCATTTCTAGTGAGAGTTCTTTTTACTAGTGAGAAGGCCTTCTCCCTGTGTGCTCGCATGACCTTTAACTGTGGGTACATTATTGGAGGGTAGGGGAGAGACTCTGGTGGTCTCTTCCCACAAGGATGCTAATCCTATTGGGTCAGGGCCCCAACCTTATAACTGCATTTAAATTTAACTGCTTCCTAATATATGAATCTGGGAAGATACAGTTCAGTCCAGAGCAGATGGATATATTTATTCCCATTGGAATAATGATACTAACAGCAGAGAGTGCAGAAGGTTAAATTTTCATATACGTTACTTCTCTTGTTTTGCACCTTTTATTCTGGAATCAGGGAAGTTAGAGAATCCTCAGTCCATTCTGAAGGAGATCAGCCCTGCAATTTCTTTGGAAGGAATGATGCTAAAGCTGAAACTCCAGTACTTCGGCCACCTCATGCGAAGAGTTGACTTCATTGGAAAAGACTCTGATGCTGGGAGGGATTGGGGGCAGGAGGAGAAGGGGACGACCGAGGATGAGATGGCTGGGTGGCATCACCGACTCAATGGATGTGAATTTGAGTGAACTCCTGGAGTTGGTGATGGACAGGGAGGCCTGGCGTGCTGCGATTCATGGGGTCGCAAAGAGTCGGACACGACTGAGCGACTGAACTGAACTGAACTTACATACTCTTGTTTCAGTTCATGTTTAATACAAAGTTTCAAAGTCAGTGAAAAAAGTTAAAATTGCTCCCTGTTCATGTTCACCTGTAGTCTTGCATGTTAAATACATTATGTCCTCAAATATTCATCGATACAATATTTACATTTTAGGAGAGACTGCTGGTCTCAGTATACATTAAATTTCTGTGGAGAAGCAAATTGAGATGGGATGTGAAATGATACTAAGATCTTTTAGTACTCTAACTTCAGTGGGACCTCAGGCCGACACCCACATTTCAGTTCTTTCACCTGAAGGGTAAAGGCTTGGATTAGCTTACTTCAGTGTTTCAGATTCTATCAATTATATGTTGAATGCTTTAATATTTTGGGGTAAATTTGCTTTTCTTTTTAAACTTGATAAATGGAAATATGATTTAACAGTGGAAACAGTGACAGACTTTATTTTGGGGGCTCCAAAATCACTGCAGATGGTGACTGCAGCCATGAAGTTAAAAGATGCTTACTCCTTGGAAGAAAAGTTATGACCAACCTAGACAGCATATTAAAAAGCAGAGACATTACTTTGCCAACAAAGGTCCATCTAGTCAAGGCTATGGTTTTTCCAGTAATCCTGTATGGATGTGAGAGTTGGACTATAAAGAAAGCTAAGCACGGAAAATTGATGCTTTTGAACTGTGGTGTGGGAGAAGACTCTTGAGAGTCCCTTGGACTGCAAGGATCCAACCAGTCCATCCTGAAGGAAATCAGTCCTTGAATATTCATTGGAAGGACTGATGTTGAAGCTTAAACTCCAATACTTTGGCCACCTGATGCTGGGAAAGATTGAAGGCAGGAGGAGAAGGGAATGACAGAGGATGAAATGGTTGGATGGCATCGCTGCCTCAATGGACATGAGTTTGAGGTAACTCCGGGAGTTGGTGATGGACAGGGAGGCCTGGTGTTGGCAAGAGTTGGACACGACTGAGCGACTAAACTGAACTGAATCAACATGATTAAACTAGAACTTACTTAATTGGCTTTATTTTTTTATTTTACTTATGTAGAACTGTTTTTATCCCCCTGTTTCATGTAGCATGCACAAAATAAAAATACAAAAAAGAATGACATAAGGAAACACTTGTCTTTAGCACCAACTTATAGCACTACAAATATTATCGAATATTTTTACTTTGGCTGGTAGTTGGTGGGTTTTAGTTAACTTACAAATAAGTTACTAAATACTTAGATTGGTACTTTGCGTAGGTTTTTTTTTTTTTTTTTTTTAAGGTAGAGGCATAATAACCCAGCCAGAGTTCATTACTAAACAGCATATATGATGAAAGCTTCTAGTATATAAGGAGCTTTAGTCAGTTTGAGTTCTCATTTTTCTATACAGGGAAGAAAACTTTGAAGAACTAACAAATTTTAACTAAGTAGGCTGAGTGGGTGAAAGGTAGGTGGATAGCCAGCCAGCAAGTGGCTTCCTTCCTTCTTATTACATATTTGTATCACCCAGAGTGGTTATCACTTGAAACACCATCATCTGTCTTTGTCCATCCTCTTCACTGGAGGGATACTTTTTGAGGGTGGGGGATTTGTCTTATTTGTATTTTAATTTTCAGCACTAGATATCCAGTTAAAGTGCGTAATATACGATGTTGCTCAGTAAGTCTTTAATGATTCTGTCATGATGGATTAAAAAGTTAAGGAAACTAAGTAGAAAGCTATTGTGGGTGTTTTTTGTTTTTATTTTTTAAACTGGTAATATAAAATATATATTAAAAAGTGATTTAAAAATGCAGTATGGTAGCAAAGAGCATTAGTTTTGAAGTCAGGACTAAATGATAGAGGGAATAATGGAAAGGAATGATCTGATGACCCAGGCTGGGGCTGTGTAATCAGGCAATAATATAAAAGCCACGTTTTGAGCTATTATGGACATTTTAGGTTTAGCGACTTCTTCCAGACTGCTGAAATTTTTCATTTGTTCTGTGGTCTGTGATTTCCTTCATTGGTAGTATTGATCTCATTACCCTAAGGATGTAAAAAAACCTTTAATATGATGCTATTTCATCTGGTATTTCAGCCATGTAAATGCAGAGGTTGTAATTTTCAGTGACTTCAGTACCTGCACAGTTTTCTTCCTTGTGTGATGTTCTTACGCAGTTTTGAAGGGGATTGTCCAAATACGAGACCTGCCTCTTAATTTTGATACTTTTTCAGCAGACTGGCTATGTATCTGTTGTCTCTGCAATCAGAAAAGGTCCTGTTTATCTCTGGGCGGGGTTAATTAAGCCTTAGGGCAGTGCTGGGTACACAGAGATCTGACAGAAAATCTGCCTGTGACTAGAAGATTGGCATGAACACTGTATTATCCCAACCCAAAAAGGATAGAAATAGTAGGGGCCAGGGGGGTATCCAAGAGAGTCCTTATGGTACAGCTTCTGAGAGTTCCCTTTTGAAGTAGGGTGATGACTTTTAACAGATAGTCACATTTGTGTTAGAATTTTATCTTTTGTAGTTAATATTTTTCTTCCTAAAAGCAGACAGTTGTAATGAAATTATGTTTTCAGGCTATAAATGCATCTTAATTTCTATGACTCATGCATATTATGCATTTAAGTGTAACACATAGCATTAGGCTGGAGACTTCTGTTCTTTGTTTCATATGCAAACATAATTGTCCAGTGGAGCCCTTGATACCTTTCATGATCGCTCTCCGAATCCAGTTGTCAAAGCAGACTCATCAGAAGCAAACTTGATATAATCATCTGCTCTGCTATAATTTACTTACAACCCTGGAAAATTCAATTATGGAAAGATGAGTGGAACCTTTTTTCTTATCTCTTGGAAGAAGTTTACCACAAACTTTTACTAGTTGTATGTTTAAAATAGAGAGTTCCCACAAGTATTATATTTTTTTGCCTCTAGCTTGAATTGCTGAAGTTTTACCTCCGCTATAAAATACTGTAATTGTAAAGATACTATGTCTTACCCTGGTCTCTCCGTCTTTTAGTTAGCATTAGGTTGTATTTTATTTGTCAGTTAATGACGGAAGGGAGTGCTAGCACAAAATGAAATTTTAAAATTTCCGCTATATTAATAAACTAATTTACAGAACAGTTATTCCACACAAAATATAGAAGTTAGTCGCTAACGTATGCTCCCTCTGTATTTGAGTAAGTTTGGCACGGTCCTGGTAATGGATATTCAGTGGTTTCTTTTAACTGCATTAATGTCACATTGAGAAATTTTATTCTGCCTTTCCCCCACCCAAAATGCTTCACTTTCTTTTGAGGCAGTAAAGGGTTGTTTTAAAGAAACAGGAATAAGCTAATGTCCCACCCCTTAGAGTCTACTTTGAAGGTATATCATTTGACTGTTGTGAAAAAAATTATGGTATATGCAAACTGTATTGAATTTCTTTGTCCTCTGTAAGATAAAAATATAAGGATATAGAACAGGATTTATTTTAAATCATTGTAAGATGTGTTAGTCTAGTGTTGTATTGAAACTTGTAGTGTTTTGAGAGTGTAAATTTCTTTTGGAAGGTGTGTCTGAAATGTTTTAATTTTACCGAAGGCACAGTGTACATGCGCATGTAGATGACAGGAGAGACCAGTTTTGAAAACTGTCTGGCCACCTCCTTTTTTCTTCTTACTTTAGATATGTTTTGTGAATTGTGCTTCGAGAAAGGTAGGGGGGAACATGGTAAGAGGAAAGTCGAGGAATTAAAAATCATTCCAATAAAATGGTTTAATTTATGCCTCGGCAGTTAAGCAGTGCTCCTGGTTAACAGAAATACCCTTCAGCTACACAGGATTTTGGAGGGTTGGAGGGCACTCATTTGCACATAAATAGCCATTAACTGATAAATTCCCAGAGGTCTCCTGTTGCATGTTAGTGGTTCTGACCTACTTAGCTAGCTTAAATTTGTTTTACAGAATTATTATAATTCTATCCTTGGTACTTAAACTTTGTGATTAATGCATGCCTCACAATACAATTAAAATATAATTATACAGTTTTGTGGTTTCCTATCGTGGTGTTATTATTACCAAGATCTGGATTTTGCAAATACTAGAAGAGTTAAGGTTTTGATATTTATTACTTTTGCTGTTATTATGTGATTATGTTAAATGAGACCTTTTTATGTCTGAAGAATGGATTTGAGAGAGGCAGACCATTCGATGCAGAATTTGTTAGCTTGGAAGTGATTGAATCAGTCTCTATGTGATCACTGGGTGCACTGTGTGGATTGACAAGTCCCGGTTTTTTCTTGCTTAACCTTTTTCAAATGTTTCTGAAGTATAGTAGATTCTTCACACCATTTTTTTTCTCCCCCTGGAAGCAATATTGGAAAAATGTCAGGGAGCAATAGAAACCCCCTAGAGTGGGGTGCAGTAGATCTGAACTGCGATGCTGACACTTAACAAAAAGAACTCACGTTCTGGAGGCCCTGTGTTCTCACCTGTAAAGTGAGTAATTTGGACTAGAAGGGGTTGGTGAACCAAGGTGTTGCCGACCAAGTCTGGCCCACGGACTGTTTTTGTACAGCCAAATTGAGCTAATAATGGTTTTTACATTGCTTACAGGTGACTGTGTATGTGGTATGCAAGGCAGAAATAGTTATCCAAAAAAATTGTGCCAACTCTCTGACTAGATGTTTCATAGGGTTTCCCTCAACTCTTGGCTTTCAGCATTAAATTACTGATTTTTCTTTTTTAATGCTGATGTTTTTTATATAGCCATGCCTATCTGTTTGGGGTTTCACTTCTTTCATGTTTACTATTTGGCCGAACCCATAATGAATCCAGTTAGTATCCTTTTAAATTTGGGGATGATGACTACTTTTTAAAGAACTGTTACATGAAATTTAAATTTCTCTTAAAGGAAATTTCCAGTAAAATGAGATAGTATGGTGTCCTTCTGTCAAAAGGGAAGAAGAAACACTTATTTGAAATACTTCGCACTTTGGAATGCTTTAAAAGTTGTGTTGCTTTATAGAAAAGTTACATAAGTGTTAAGTAATATTTTCTAACAAACTTCAGAAACCTTTTCTATAAATTCTTTCTGAACATTGCTTTTGGCTGACATATGGTATTGTATGACAGTAAGGGTTGGCATTCCCTGCCCCCATGTCACTGAACGTGGAATTATGGACCACTCTTAAAGCTTGGATGCATTTGAATGATGGTCAGCTATGACAGCTGGAGGAATTTGGCATCATCTATTGTTTGCTTGTTAATATGCATTAAAGATAATGAGCTAAGTAAATTTTAAACCATTTTTATTTACTGCTGTGGGAGGCATTTTGGGCCCCTCAAGAAAAAAGCAAGGTCAGAAACAGGAGCCGCTTTATAAAGTTGGCAGGCAGTCATCACATTTCTCCAAAGAGAAACTGGTTTACCCTGTAATAATCAGTCTAATGAATTCAGAAATTCATTGATTGTCCTAGCTCTGGGTAGATTAGGTAGAGACTTGCTTCAAGGAGTGGAATTTATGAAATGTTTGCTGCATCCAGCGAGCAGAGCCGCTATAATACAGCTGCCTCCTCAGTGCTTTGCTTTGATCCTGTGGAATGAAAGGACAGGAGGATCAGCTCAGGTCTAAATGAGATTACAGCTGGTTCTGCAGCTTATCTGGTCTATTGCCAACTAGTGTGGCTTTGCACGTCCTAAGGGGTTTACAACAGAAACTGTTTATTGAGTATTATCAGTTTACTCAACACAAGCA
Organism: Budorcas taxicolor; assembly: GCF_023091745.1. NCBI lineage: Eukaryota > Metazoa > Chordata > Mammalia > Artiodactyla > Bovidae > Budorcas > Budorcas taxicolor. The sequence continues at coordinate 44,100,882 of NC_068918.1, forward strand.
GGCTAATCCTTCCCAGCTTCAGCATGTTGTAGAATTGTGCAAGAGCCAAACCCAAAGCTGGTGTAGCCAGACCCTCTAGAGCTCTTTGTCTCACTCTATATTGATTTTTACCTGAGTTAAAGACACTAAAAAAAAAATAAAACCAATAACCAGTCCTATTGTGAGCAAAAGGTTAATCTTACCTAAAATCTTACAAAAAGCATCTGTTAACCCTAGAAGAGACAACCTTTTTTTTTTCTCTTTCTAGATAGGTGGGATTTTCTAGTTTCTAATTGTGAAGAACAAGATAAGAAAAACAGTTTAAAAGATCTTGCTAGACAGTCCAAGTTAAATGCTTAAGTCTCTAGTTGTACCGTAACAAATGGCTTTGTGTATGGAATATAGGATGATCTGTTCTAAGTTTTTGTTTTAAATCCATTTTGCACACTGCAATTATTATTAGTATTATTATTAGCATGGCAAACAAAATGCATGAAAGCAAGGCTGGAAACCTTAATTAAAGAGTTCAACTACCAGAGTTAATAACCAGTAGTCATTTTGCCTGGTGATCCCTTGATTAGTAGTATATTTCTTCAGTGAATGAAGACTGGTGATTAGGAGTATAATAAAGATAGACCAATTATAAATAGTCTTGTGTGTGTTCAAGTTTTGTTTTACTATTTTATTAGGCACTTATTGAAAACTTCAGGTGTAAGATTTTAATTACTGCAGTCTCATCTTGACTCGGGATCTTCAGTATGGCTTATAGAGGAAAATGATTTGGAATCAGACACACCTGGATTACAATTCCACTTCTGTTATTTATTGATCAAGTCATTTAAACTAAGTCCATTTTTTTCGCCACCAAATGGAGATACTATTTACCGTGCAGTATCTAAGCAAACCAAATTAGAACAGAATAGCAAGTAACACTGAGTTAATCAGACTAGTCAAGGCTACTATAGTTGCTCAAGAACCCAGAGACATTGAAGATTTTGTGTGTGGGATCCCTCCCATGCTGCTAGAAAGGATATTTAAAAGCTGTGGTGCAGTAATCATGACAGCTGTGCACTGCACCTATAGATCAGAAACACCCTTGCCATTTTTAAAGGTGTCTAAATCTTGGGCAGGTGGATAGAGATTGCCAGGTAAATACCTTTCCCTTCATGCACAGAAGTAGCTACTGGAAAAGCCTTGCGGAGTATGAAATCTAGGCTAGTTTAAAATTTCTAAGAAGGCCTGAACCGTAAACTTGTATTTAGGATAGGTAAGTAAGCCATGTATTTATGTTCATTCCTACTCAGGTGATTATTTGGTTGATACATGCACAGCAATAGATGTGTAAATACTGTCAGCTGTATTAAGTGCTAAGTAAAAGACAAAGAGTTCAGTGGTCTCTCCATTTACTTTCTCCTAATTGGCAGTGAACATGTATCCTCAGCTATGTGTAAGCACAAAAATGTTACTATGGAAACATTTGGAGGCTTTCTAAATGTACTGTGTGATGGAATCAGCTAAGACTGATGTTTATCTTAAACACATAGCTTGTCCAGTATTTAAACCTAATGGACAAGATGTGTACCAGTTGAAAATGTAATATTTATCCAATCATTTCTATTCCATCAAGCCTAGCTCTAAAGCAATAGGTTGTACTCATAGAGTAATAAATTTTTAGTGCATTTGGAAATAAAGGCTATTGGTGGTGATTGCTTAAACTCTTTTTGCTCAATCATCTGAATGGTGCAAATCAAAGCATTTTGTCAGACTGTGAGAAGTTTCACCTAGATATTGCTTCCCACACACGCGGGTCACCATATAAATTACGTTCACGGTTTTACAGCGTAGCTGGTGCTAGAAGTTAAATTGATGCCCAGTGGTGGAACTCGTAAAACATTTTCCTGTTAACACGACCAGGCAGAGCTGACATTGTTGATGGTGGGTTCGACCTAATAAACCATTGGTTCTAACAGTGATTTTTACTGTGTTTCAGAGGTGATGATGATACAAGTTTAGTGATCCAACAGTTCTTCCTGAATGACAGAAAATTAGCTCTACTATCTATATTACCAAATGCTGAGAACAGTAGGATAGGGGGTGATTGAAGCCTAATGTAACCTCACGTTCTGAAAGATGATGAATTACAGGAGCAAACTCAACTCAATGTGTACCTTCTTCACAAAGAAAAATACTGATTTTTCTCAAAAGAATTGTGTTATATATCATCTGTTGGAAATTTGGAAATGACCTTGTTATTACCTTGTTATTAGAATATGTAGGATGTGCTTTCCTTTCAGAATCTTTTACTCAGATGCTTTTAGGCTGATTATCATTTCTGAAAGGAAAGCGGTTTTACGTTTGGTTACCTTTTCGTTTCTATGTTCTCTAAAGTTACTTTTCTTTAAAGACATTAAGCTTTATCAAAGGCTTTTCAATTAAGAACCACAGCAACAAAAATCTAAACATTTTTTCCCCTGTGAAAGTAAATTTCAGGGGTTAATTTTCTTCTGCTGGTTATAAACAATGGAAACTATGTTAAAGTTTATTTTGAAATATTTCTTTGGTGATAAAGCTTCATCTTTTCTTGTTTAAAGTAAGTTAGTTTTTTTCTCATTTCTGGTTAAAATTCACAGAATGGTAACAAAGCCCTTCTGTTTTATCACTGGGTCTTTCCAATCCTTTTTCGGTGCTGTATTTGCTCTTTTCACCCTGTTGCACATTCATACACAATTGGTGATTTTCCTGTAGTTTAGTTCAATTTTATGAGAGATCAATAAGTCTTTATTCACCTCTTTACCATTGCTTACCACAGTTTATGGACAATTTTTTTTTTTTTTTGCATCAGGAGATGAGCTTTTTTGTTGTGAAGGTAAATATTATCAATTGTACTACACAGATGAAACCTGCCATGTACAAATAGCATGTATCAGGCCTCAAGCATGCAGAACCAGATAAATCAGCTCATATGCTGAAGCCTTGCAAAAAAAAATTAGTGATGTAACAAAAGCCTTTGAGGCTCTCAACCCTGGTAATGGAGCTTCCTAGTAACTCTCACAGATTTCACAGATTGTTGACAAAAGGAGTAATCTTTTAGCAAAACTTTTTCCCCTTCTGTCTTTTTCTCCCTTTTAAATAACTGTCCTAAAGGTAGCAAATGGCCTCTCCAGAAAGAAATGCATGTGTAACTAAGTATCTGAAACAGCTACAAAATTAAAACTAAGAAATGAATGGGCTGTTAACATGCAGGTTTGTTCCAAATAAGCTTACACATTTATTTATTTTGATAATTGATCTTACTCATTGACTAGTAACTGCTTTTTCTGTATAGAATTCAGATGAAACTTTCAAAGTTAGAGATTTGATACACAGGTTACAGCTGGGTTGTTGAGGACAGGAGAGGCACAGAGGGTAGAAATGAAAAGGAGGGCGAAGAGGAGTCATGGTTGGAAATCTATAGGAAACATTTAGTGGGAAACAGGATCTAATTAGTGGGTTTCATTCATTTGAAGCAAACCCTTTTTAAAAGTCTCATGAAACCTATAGTCTTTCTCATCACAAAAATATATCTACACAAAACTTTACACATAATTTCAAGGGGTTTATAGACGAATTCTAATGCATATCTACCCCAGGTTTTGCATTTTATTAGTGATTAAGCTGTTATTCCTGTTAGACTTTGGTTATATTTTTGGTAAAGAATATTTTTTCTTATTGGCTCCCCAAGTGGCTCAGTGGTAAAGAATCTGCCTGCAAATGCAGGAGACCCGGGAGACACTGGGTCAGGAAAATCCCCTGGAGAAGAGAATGGCAACCCCCTCCAGTATTCTTGCCTGGAAAATCCCATGGACAAGGAGCCTGGTGGACTACAGTCCATGGGGGTCACAAAGAGTTGGACATGACTGAGCGTCTGAGCACACATTCTTTCTTCTACATCCCTAGGTATTTTTTAACTCTTTTGCTTGACTGAGTTTTGAAACCTGAAAACTTGGTCAGTAAGTAGGGCTGATGATGAGGTTTATTAGATCCATTATCACAATTGGCAATGGTCAGTGGTGTCTTGTTTTGTAATTTACTACATTTCTTGAATGTAAGAGAAATATTGAAGATGTAGAATGCCTAAGAGGTTTTAGAAAAAATGTTTATCAAGGAACACTACTTTTCCCATTGCATTAGCTATTGTAATTATACATTGGTACAATCTGTTGACATAGAATTGAATTTGATTTAAATGGAAAGAAAAAAAAAGACTGGATATTTTCAGTATTTATTGATACACCTAGTCCATTAAGGTAAATTATAGAGCAGATTTCACTGTGACAGGAACATTTGGGTTAATGTAGTTAAGAATCAGTCAACATTGCCATTAGACCCTTTCTTTTTAGGAATTTATTACCACCAATTAGGAAAAAGTGCTCGCAAATGATATTTAGCCCTAGCTTACTTGTTGTGGAATATTTGATCTCCCAAATGTTTGAATCTTTAATAAAATGATCCTGAATTCTTTCGAATCAAGCTACTTTGTCCAACATTGCAACTAAACACATCTAATAAGATGTGTAATCCTTGCAGCTGTAAGTAGAGGGTTCAGTTCAGTTCAGTTCAGTCGCTCAGTCATGTCGGACTCTTTGCGACCCCATGAATCGCACGCCAGGCCTCCCTGTCCATCACCAACTCCCGGAGTTCACTCAGATTCACATCCATCGAGTCAGTGATGCCGTCCAGCCATCTCATCCTGGATCGTCCCCTTCTCCTCTTGCCTCCAATCCCTCCCACCATCAGAATCTTTTCCAATGAGTCAACTCTTCGCATGAGGTGGCCAAAGTACTGGAGTTTCAGCTTTAGCATCATTCCTTCCCAAGAAATCCCAGGGCTGATCTCCTTCAGAATGGACTGGTTGAATCTCCTTGCAGTCCAAGGGACTCTCAAGAGTCTTCTCCAACACCACAGTTCAAAAGCATCAATTCTTCGGCGCTCAGCCTTCTTCACAGTCCAACTCTCACATCCATACATGACCACTGGAAAAATCATAGCCTTGACTAGACGGACCTTAGTTGGCAAAGTAATGTCTCTGCTTTTGAATATGGTATCTAGGTTGGTCATAACTTTCCTTCCAAGGAGTAAGCGTCTTTTAATTTCATGGCTGCAGTCACTATCTGCAGTAATGTTGGAGCCCCCAAAAATAAAGTCTAACACTGTTTCCCCATCTATTTCCCATGAAGTGATGGGACCGGATGCCATGATCTTCGTTTTCTGAATGTTGAGCTTTAAGCCAACTTTTTCACTCTCCTCTTTCACTTTCATCAAGAGGCTTTTTAGTTCTTCTTCACTTTCTGCCATAAGGGTGGTGTCATCTGCATATCTGAGGTTATTGATATTTCTCCCGGCAGTCTTGATTCCAGCTTGTGTTTCTTCCAGCCCAGCGTTTCTCATGATGTACTCTGCATATAAGTTAAATATAAGCAGGGTGACAATATACAGTCTTGATGTATTCCTTTTCCTGTTTGGAACCAGTCTGTTGTTCCATGTCCAGTACAGCTGACTATATACTGTTGTTTTCAGAAGCAGCTACAGGGATGGTGAAAATTAAGCTAGCTTTTGAAGGATGGTTTTATTAATTAGCTTTAAAAGATGAACTTCATAAGTTTGCAAACATGCTACTCTCTATCTAGGGATTATTAAAATGAAACTCGCTTTTAAAAGCTCAATTATTAATGAAATGGTAAAGCAACAGAACTGAGTAAAATTTATTGAGCATAAATGTGATATTATCTCTAGAATGTCTTAGTAGTTGCTTGTTAATAGGTATTCTGTGCTGGATAGTTAGGAAACTAAAGTTGTCTTTCTTCAAATAATCTTGTCTTTGCAATTCATTTGTCCTGAAACAAGTCTGGAATTTCTGAGACTGTTGTAGATGGTCCCTCAGAGTCTTGAAACATAGCTGTTTCATCTTAAATTTTCCTTTGCACCGTTGCAGATACCACCTCTTATTTGTACTTTTATTGAAGAAAAGTCTTTGTTCTTCCTCATGTATGAAATCCTTGAATCAGGTCTGTATCTTTCTCATCTTTAAATTCCTAATTTCTACCATAGTACTTAGTATATAGTGGGAGCCTATTGTTTAAAGCATAATAAACTATGCCAAAATTTAGTGGCATAAAACACACCCAGAACAATTTTTTCATAATACAATGCTTACAGATCATGTAGGTCAAGGATATGGAAAGCCAAGGACAGCTCTTCACTGCTGTCCTGTGTCTAGGGCCTCAGCTAAAATGTTTCAATTTGGGATAACTAAAAATGCTGGAGACTTTTTGGTCTCAGTGCAAACAAAAGTCAGTTTATACTATACTGTAATCTGTAAAGTGTACAATAGATTATGTCTTAGAAAACAACATATATGCCTCTATTAAAAAATACTTTATTGCTCAAAAATGCTAAACATCATCTGACAACACAGTTGCCACTAACTTTAAATTTGGAAAAAAAGCAGTATCTGAGAAGTGCAATAAATGAGGTATACCATTATTGCAAAAAAAAAAGAAAAACAACATTCTGATTTCCTCTTTTAACCAATTCATAAGGTCCCCGTCCTTTTTGCTTGTATGAAAATTCTATAGATAACTATTTTGGTAAGATCTAATGCATGTAAGGTTTCTCAATTATACATATCCACTTACAGTTAAAGAGGAAGAGAACCATGTTTGAAATCCCAAAAGACTGGTATGACAACTATAGATATTTTATCAAAGATGTGTACATAATAAGTACATAGACTTATTACAGGGAGGGTCTTCACTCTGAGTGCTTCTGACATCAAGGACAAAGATGCTGGATCATTCATGTTCTTCCCAAACAGCATTCTGGTAGCAGGCAAACTTGGAAACTAAATAGTTTTATATTGAGCCCAAATCCCTCCCCTCTTACTTTCTTCATTATCTTGTACCCATATACTTGCTCTGAAATTTGGAGGGTAAACTCCTGGGAAAAAGGGGTCTAACTGAACATCAGCAGTACAGTGTTACTGTAGCATTACTCCTTTGAAAATGAGTTGTCACAGGCAGGTGATGATTACTTTTGTACTTTTAGAAATCCCTTAAAGTCATGACATCAGTCTGCCTATGGTTTCTTTCAGTTTTAATGTCAAAGAACTTTAGCCAAGCCTTAATGTGGTCTTTACCCTCAGCCATTTACTTCCTTGAAGGCATCTTAAGGTGCTGTAAAAACTTCAGTCTTAATATCCAGCATGACACTGTTTCTTTGAGTCATTGTGTTGAGTTCAGGACTCTTACTTGTTGATCACAGGCCAAGCTGTTCCTCCAAACAGAATAAATGGCAGGAACAGACCACAAAAAGATAAGCATTCAACTTAAGATAGTGCAGTAGAGACCCCATTTACTAAGAGCATTTGCACTACATTGTGCTAATAATATGAATGGCTATAGATTAGGCTCCGTTTTATTAAATTAGCACATAAGATAGCATTCAAGCATTGGCAAAAAATATAAAAAGGGTATTGTGATGAGTGGTTATTTGTACAGTTGATCCTTGAACAACTTGGGTTTGAACTGCCCAGGTCCACTTTTGTGAAGATATTTTTTAGTAATAAATACTATAGTACTATACAGTTCATGATTAGTTGAACCTGTGGATGCAGAGGAACTGCAGATTTGGAGGACATATATGCAGATAAACCTCTCCGTTGTTCAAGGGTTAGCTGTGTGCATGTGTACTCCGTCGGGTGAGCACCAGGCTCCTCTCTCCATGAGAGTTCCCAGGCAAGAATACTGGAGAGGGTTGTCATTTCCTTCTCCAGGGGATCTTCCCGACCCAGGGATCAAACTTATGTCTCCTGCAGCTCCTGCATTTGCAGACAGATTCTTTACTATTGAGCCATGTGAGAAGCCCCTAAGTCATAAATACACATACTTAAGAGGTTGAATTTTTTAATGAAGATATTTCAGAGACAAATAGCATTGTAACATTGCTCTGTGCAGTTACACGGGGTGTTTAAATGTGTATTTGTCTAAGATAGGGCTTATAAGTGCTAGGTTATATTGAGAACATATGTGGGTGTTGGGTGTATAAGTTGGTTTTGTTTCTGTTAATTCTCCCCACCTTAAAGAATTGTTTACTTGTAGCTAACATTTTAGATGGCATGGCCCTCTGTGACCTGGTCTCCATCAATAATATAGTTTCATTTTCCATCATTCTGCCCCTTGACTTTTCATCTTCTGAAAATACTAGCCTGTTCATGAGCTTCCGCATATACCATGCAGTGTCATGTCACTTTCCTTTACTTATGTTATTGCAACTTCCTGAAGCTTTTTGTGTTTGTTTGGTTTTGTTTTGTTTTTTTCAGTTAACAGCTTCCTTAATCTGATAATGGTGTATTTACCCCTTGAGGCCTTCATCAAACCCCCAGGGGTCCTAAATGTTTCCTTTGTGTGTATCGTAATATTCTGTAGATACCTCTGCCTCCTCACTTAATTGTAAGTTCTTTGAGAGTACTGGCCATATTTGATTGCATCTAGTATACTACCTCAAGTAACTAATAGACATTAAAATGTTCATTAAAATCAGCTGAACTACTGGGCACAAGTGACTTCTGAATCTGAATATACTTTTGGATTCTAGGTCTAGATTTCCCAAAAACTTTGGGGATTTTGTTACTTAAATTTTCTGTTTGCAAATCAAATTATACTCTTCTTATGTAGTAATTAACTGTCCCTCCTACCTTTGTTTCCCTCTCCTAAAAGTTAGCAATAACATAGATTGCTCCTTTCTCTCCTTCACAAAATGCCAAATAATTACTGTTAGCTTTCTAGTTTCTTCATAAAGTAGTTTAAATTGCACATTAACTCATACCTGCATGTTTATAGACGCCTCATAATTGGTCTCTCCTGTCTCTCGTCAGTTTTTATTCTAATCCATTCTGTTTGCCATTACCAGATTAATCTTTCCCAAAGCACAAAATCACTCCTCAGTTCAAAATCTTAGTGGTTCCTATTAGGTTGGTGCAAACATAATTGCGGTTTTGGACCATGAATTTTAAATCATTATAACTAGGCTCAAACACATCTTTATTAATCAAAATAGGAACCATTACAATCAACATGTTTTTGCCAATGAGAAATAGGTTTGTTTATTACTGTAGTGTAAAAATCCTTGTTGCAGGATTCAGTGAACTCTTAGAAAGCATTTCCTGCTTTGTGCTGGTTGTGGAAGCATTTTACCTGCAAGAAGTTGTTGAGATGCTTAAAGAAGTAGTAGTTGGTTGGCAAGAGGTCAAGTGAACATGAGGATGAGGCAGAGCTTCATAGCCCAATTCATTATTCAACTTTAGAAGTGGGCTACTTGCTGTCAGGTGCAGTCATGCAGAAGAATTGGGCCCTTTCTGTTGACCGGTGCTGGCTGAAGGTGTTGCAGTTTTCAGTGTATCTCATTGCTTTGGCGAGCAAACTTCTCAAATGGAATGGTTTCACCGGGATTCAGAAAGCTGTAGTGGATCAGACAGGCAGAAGATCACCAAACAGTGACCATGACCTTTTTTTTTTTTGGCACAAGTTTGGCTTTGGAAAGTGCTTTGGAGCGTCTCGGTCTGACCACTGAGCTGATCTTCGCCAATTGTATAAAATCCACTGTATCGCATGTCACAAACCAGTCAAGATACGATTCATTGTTGTTGCATAAAATAAGAAAAGACGACACTTCAAAACGACAGTTTTTTTGATTTGTGGTCCACTGATGAGGCATTCACTAATCAAGCTTTTTCACCTTTCCAGTTTGCTTCAAATGCTGAATGACAATAGAATGGTCGATGTTGATTTCTTCAATAGCTTCTCGCGTAGTTGTGAGAGGATCAGCTTCGATGACTGCTCTCAGTTGGTTGTTGTCAACTTCTGATGTCAGTCTCACTATCAGCTCCTCATCCTCAAGGCTCTTGTCTCCTCTGCAAAACTTTTTGAATGACCACTGCACTGTACATTTTTTAGCAGTTCCTAGGCCAAATGTGTTGTTGATGTTACAAGTTGTCTCTGCTGCTTTACGACCCATTTTGAACTTGAATGAGAAAACCACTCAAATTTCCTTTTTGTCTAGCATTTTCATAGTCTAAAATAAATATAAAATAAGCTGCAAGTAATAAGTCATTAGCAAAAAACTATAAAATGAGAAATGCCCATTAAAATGATTTATAACATAACTACATTTATTTAAGAATGTATTCCAGTATCAAAGGCAAGTTTCCGCAATGCAAAAACCACGATTTTGCACCAATCTAATACCTACAGAATGAAGTCTAGATTTTCTTTTTTTAAGAGCAGGATGTGCCTTAATTGTTTCTATACCTCTGGCTTTGCGTACAATGACTGACATTATAATTTCTTGTGAAGTGAATGGGGAGAACATGTGACTGAACCAGTATTCAATATTGTCTTTATTTTCTACTCTTAAGTTTATTGCCTTCTAATTCTGCTATAAAAATTTTCCATTATACTCAGAGTAGTTACTAGTTTTTTCCCATTCCCCAAATACCTTTCTTTTTCATATGTTCCTTTTAAAAGAAATTACATAACACTTCTGCTTTGTGGCTTGTTATCCAGTTTGATTTTATCTAAAGTTCTTTGAAGAATCTACTTGATCTGGAACTCAGTTTCATCTTTGATTCGTCTGCTTTTCCTTCTATCATCTTTTGTGCTTCAGCCAATTGGCCTCCTAATTGTTGTTCTTGAGCCCATAAAACCACTAGCCTAGGCACCTATGTGGAGAAGGCAATGGCACCCCACTCCAGTACTCTTGCCTGGAAAATCCCATGGATGGAAGAGCCTAGTAGGCTGCAGTCCCTGGGGTTGCAGAGTCAGAAAGGACTGAGCGACTTCACTTTCACTTTTCACTTTCCTGCATTGGAGAAGGAAATGGCAACCCACTCCAGTGTTCTTGCCTGGAGAATCCCAGGGACGGGGGAGCCTGGTGGGCTGCCGTCTATGGGGTCACAGAGTTGGACACGACTGAAGCGACTTAGCAGCAGCAGGTACCTATGTACTTTTGTTTCTTGTGCCTGAAATTCTCTCTCCACGTGTACCCATGTGCTTCTCCTCCTTGCTCATTTAAGTCTTTGTTCATGTGTCACCTCTTCAGAAGGTATTTCCTGATATTCCTAGTTGAAATATCATCATCACTCATCATCCCTGTACCTTGATTTCTATTTATCCATAAAGCTCACCACCACCTGAGGTGATCCACATTGTGTTTAATTATCTGTCTCTCTTTAAACAAGGTCCAGGGCAGAGACTTTGTTGTGATGACTTTGTATCCCTACTGCCTAGAACTCGTGTAATATGCATTGAATTACAGAGCGTAAATGTGTGGAATTTATATGCCTTTGTGTTTTTAGTTCCCTCATTTTCACTTTTTTCTTCCTTAACCTGTCCTCTGAGAATCATTTCCATGCCCATTTTATTCTGCTGCTGTCAATGATCTTTAGTTTCTGAATTACTGTAAAACCTATATATTTTTTTAAATTAATGTGTTTAATTTGAGACTAATTACTTTACAGTACTGTAGTGTTTTTTGCTATACATTGACATGAATCAGCCATGGGTATACATGTGTTCCCCATCCTGAACCCACTTCCCTCCCCATCCCATCCCTCAGGGTCATCCTAGTGCTCCGGCCCTGAGCACCCTGTCTCAGGCATCGACCCTGGACTGGCGATCTATTTCACATATGATAATATACATGTTTCAATGCTATTCTCTCAAATCATCCCACCATCGTCTTCTCCCACAGAGTCCAAAAGTCGGTTCTTTACATTTGTGTCTTTTTTGCTGTCTTGCGTATAGGGTCATCATTACCATCTTTCTAAATTCCATACACCTGTGGTGGATTCATGTCAATGTATGGCAAAACCAATATAGTATTGTAAAGTAAAATATATTTAAAAAATAAAAAATAAATAAATTTAAAAAAATAAATTCCATATATATGTGTCAATATATTGTACTGGTGTTTTTCTTTCTGACTTGCTTCATTCTGTATAATAGGCTCCAGTTTCATCCACCTCATTAGAACTGATTCAAATGCATTCTTTTTAATAGCTGAGTGATATTCCATTGTGGATCTATACCACAGCTTTCTATTCCATTCATCTGCCAGTGGAGATCTAGGTTGCTTCCATGTCCTGGCTGTTATAAACACTGCTGTGATGAGCATTGGGGTACACGTGTCTCTTTCAATTCTGGTTTCCTTGCTGTGTATGCCCAGCAGTGGGATTGCTGGGTCGTATGGCAGTTCTATTTCCACTTTTTTAAGGAATCTCCACACTGTTCTCCATAGTGGCTATACTAGTTTGCATTCCCACCAACAGTGTAAGAGGGTTCCCTTTTCTCCACACCCTCTCCAGCATTTATTGCTTGTAGACTTTTGGATAGCAGCCATTCTGACCGGCATAAGATGGTACCTCATTGTGTAAAACCTAAATTTTGTTTTACCCTTATGCCTGTAGAGTACAGGAATGATTATCAACCTTCTCTCGTACAGAATTACAGTTGAATACTCACTGTGATTCATGGACTACTTGTTGTGTGATCATTTCTTCATCTCTTGCAAGAATCAAGTAAGACATTTTCAATAAATGGAATATCTGTTACTGTTAGCCAGAAAATCAGAATGTTAAATGAGAATGTGTGTGGCAACCCTATTCTAAGTGTTTGACTTTAATGAACTAATTTAATCCTATAGATACCAACTATTATTGTCACCATTTTATAGTCAAGAAGAGCCAGGAAGGTAACTGCTTAAAGTGTGGCCATGGGCATGCAAAATCTGCCTGCTAGACAGGTAGACGCTCGCGCCCCTCCCCAGACCCACTGAGTGAGAACTGTTTTTAAAATAATAAGCTTTGACCCTAGACTTGTAGGTGCAGTAGGATCTTCAGTGAAGTCAGAACTTCCATATTTCTAGAAAGCTCAACAGATGGTTTTAATTGTAGTCAAGATTGAGAACTACCAAAGTAGATCCCTGTTTTAGTGAACCATAAAATGCAGTGAAATATCATCAAAACTTTTAAATCACTTGAGACCCATAGTCATCTACATATATAAGACTAATAAAATTATAAGGATAACATAAAAATAATCACTTTATTGATGTATTTTCATGCTATACCCTATTTTGGGGATAGGGACAAAGAAATTTTTTCCACAGGAAAATTTTAAATAGTCACACGACATTGAAATTTGGAATCCCTATAGCATTCTCTACTTCCCAGAACTGTTAAACTTTGAAAATGTGTGCGTCTTTTGTGCCATCAGGATTGGATGTTATACTGCTTTGTAACTACCCGTTTTAGGAACTTAGCATATGAATGAATGAATACAGAAATAATGGCATTTAAGACATATATTACTTATTTGGGTAGTAAAATGGTATTTGGGGTAGCTGTAGCATAGTTGCATGATAGCTTGACTGCCTGGATTCAAATTCTGTCTCTGCTGCTTACCAACAGTGTAACCCAATCAAATTATTTATTCTTTCTGTTCTTAGGTTCCTTGTCTACAAAATGGGAAAAATAATGCCTACAGAATTAAACTAGTTAATAAAGGTCAAAAGCAGAATAGGGTAGCACATATATTCTCACTAAACAGTCTTTGATTCTCTGGCCAATAATATTCCATTATTTCATTTGTGGAATATGTTTTGTTGGGAGTTCTTGTAACAGTTGAGGAAATGGCCATGCCACTAGTAATTGAGAGAGTAGACTTTGTTCTCTGGTGTGCCTGTCTCTAAAGCCCATGTCTTTCTAGATAATGCTCTACTGAATGTGTGCACATGATTGTTAGAAATTGGAGTGGATAACAATAAAACTAAAGTAAATATTACCTTGCCTTATAGCCTATAAATTGTTTTTACCTAAGTTGTGTAATTTGACACTTTAGCAGCTCTGTAAGGGACAGTATGGCAGTATTCCCGTTTAACAGATGAAAAACTAAGTCTTAGTTTTCTGGGGTCACAGACTGGTCTTCTGTCTCCTACACAAGTGTTCATTTGGATAATTTTTCCTTACACCTCGAGGAGGCTTTTTATCCCGTTGTTGTTGTTGTTTAGTCTCTTACTCGTGTCCAGCTCTCTGCAGCCATATGACCCACCGTACGCCAGGCTCCCTGTCCTTCACTATTTCCTGGTATTCGCTCAGACTCACATCCATTGAGTCAGTGATGCATCCAGCCACCTCATTCTCAGTCACCTCCTTCTCCTGCCCTCAATCTTTCCCAGCATCAGGGTCTTTTCCAATGAGTCAGCTATTTGCATCAGGTGGCGGAAGTACTGGAGTTTCAGCATCGGTCCTTCCAGTGAATATTCAGGGTTGATTTCCTTTAGGATTGACTGGTTTGATCTCCTTGCAGTCCAAGGCACTCTCAAGAGTCTTCATCACGTCAGTTCAAAAGCATCAATTCTTTAAGCCGTCAGCCTTGTTTATGGTCCAACTCTCCCATCTGTACGTGGCATTGGAAAAACCACAGCCTTGACTCTCCAGACCTTTGTCAGCCAAGTGATTATCTCTGCTTTTTAATACATGGTCTAGATTTGTCATAGCTTTCTTCCAAGTCACAAGTGTCTTTTAATCTCATGGATGCAGTCACCATCCACAGTGATTTTGGAGCCCAAGGAAAGAAAATCTGTAATTGTTTCCACTTTTTCCCCATCTATTTGCCAAAAAGTGATGGGACTGGTTGCCATGGTCCTCGTTTTTCCAGTGTTTAATTTTAAGCCAGCTTTTCACTCTCCTTTTTCACTTTCATCTAGAGGCTGTTTAGTTCCTCTTTGCTTTCTGCTTTTACAGTGGTATCATTTACATATCTGAGGTTGTTGGTATTTCTCCCAGCAATCTTGATTCCGGCTTGTGAGTTATCTAGCCTGGCATTTCTCATGATGTAGTCTGCATAAAAGTTAAATAAGCAAGGTGACAATATACAGCCTTAATGTACTCCTTTCCCAATTTGGAACCAGTCCTTTGTTCCATGTCCGGTTCTTACCGTTGCTTCTTGTCCTGCATACAGTGGTGCATTATATATGACCAGAAGTATGATTGCCAGTACTGGGCTTTTTTTTTTTTTTTTTAAATCATTGCTTAATAGTCAAAACAGCCAGTAAACTCCTTGCCTTGACCTCACATATTCACTCAGTCATTACCACCCACTCACCTCCTTGTCCATGTACACACAAATACATAGAGGCCCCATTCCAGGGAGTCCCTATAGGATATTCCTGGGCTACTACTCACCAGCCTGGTTTCTGACCTGTTGCATCTCCCTGCCTGGAGAATCCCAGGGACGGGGGTGCCTGGTGGGCTGTGGTCTGTGGGATCGCAGAGAGTCAGACACAACTGAAGCGACTTAGCAGCAGCAGCAGCAAGTTCTCATTATCTTCTAGTGAGACTTTGCAGTATTGTCTTTATACCTAGAATCTGTGTTTGTTTTATTTTTGTTTTTATTTTTTGAAGACAGGATTGGATTAAATGATTTTTAAGATACCTTCCAGCTTTAAAACCTTGTTTTTGGGGGATTGTTTGCTTTCTGGTAATTTCACTAGTTTGGTTATCTTATATTCTTTCTGGGTGGTAAAGCAGATTATAGCCCTATTTTATAGATGTGAATAAGAATAACAAGAAGATCCAAAGTACCTAAGGTGTTTTTTTGTTTGTTTGTTTGTTTGTTTTTAGTAAATTTAATTGAAACTAAAAATGGTAGACTATCCTGATTCCCATCCAGTTTATTTAGTTACATTCATCAGACCCTTGAAATCATCACTCATAGTGGTTTAGAACAACCTTTTTTTAACTTATAGCTTCCCATTATATTTTTCACTGATGTAGATTGAAGTTGGCAGGCTTTGAAGTAGAACTTAAAAAAAGGAATTCAGTTATTAATTTTTGTTAACCCCCTTGCTTTCTGTTAGCTCTTACCAGTCATATTAATAGATGCCTCAGTATATTTGTATGTCTTTGTGAGGATGGGGAGGTGGGAGGGTGAGATATATAAAATCACTACAAAAAGTAACATGGAAATAAAAATAGGAAAACAAATCTTGGAAAGTGGAGAACAAGAACAGTTATGTACAGGATCAGGAAAGTGCTTGAACTTAAGAAGGTAAGCCCAAAGAAGCAGGATACAAGAGCTATTAATAAAACAGAAGCATACGAAAACCTGGATAACTAGGTATGTACAAGTTTGGGCATTTCCATAGTGTAGCAATGGGCTTTTCAGGTGGATCCATGGTAAAGAATCTACCTGTCAACCCTGGAGATGAACGTTCCATCGCTAGGTCAGGAAGATACCCCAGAGAAAGGAATAGCAGTCCACTCCAGTGTTCTTGCCTTCGAGATCCCATAGACAGAGGGGCCTGGTGGGCTGTAGCCCATGGAGTCTCAAGGAGTCTGGCACAACTTAGTGACTAAACAACTACAGTGTACTGACAGGTTCCTGAACACTTTTGAGGATGTTATTCTTCACATGTAATTTTCACAGTAACCTTGGTAGGTGGATGATAAATGATTTTTCCTAATTTTAACTCTTTAGAAAATGAAATTTGGATGGTTACTCATTTTTTTTAAGGTCACACAGCTCTGAGTGGCTTTGCTAATAACCAGCAGTTTTACCCAACACAAGCTACTTCTGTTGCCTCAATTTCCTTGTTTATAAGATTTGAATCATAATTATACCTACCTCATAGGGTAAGAAACAGTGCTTACAAACTTCTAGTGTGGTTCTTGGCACATGGTAAGTACTAGTAAATGCTAGATGTTGCTATTGTTTCTGTGAAAGCTGCAATTTAAATAGATGCAATTTAAATGCTTGACATTCAGCAGATTTTTTTTTTCTGCTATATTGGATCTTTTAGAACATAAGTGGGCTGGTTATGCATGTATATTTCCAAAATGATTTTAAAGTCAGTCTTCTACTTAAAACCTACATCCCTACCACTTTACAAAGCAAAGCTACACGTGGCTTGTCCAGCTTCTTTTCTTAGACTTAGTAAAATTTCTTCAATCCAAGTAGGGAGAGAAGAAAATTGATCAATGTTTTAATTGTGTGTGTGTGTGAGTGCACACACGTGCATGTCTTAGTGTTAAAGGGTGTGTGTCTTAGTGTATAAGGTAAAGTATGGGCTTCAGAGTCAGATTTTGATTCAGATTATGGGGCCAGCTCTTCTTAGCCATGTGACCTTTGGGGATATCATTATCATCTTTATCCTCTATAAAGAGGATTAGTGACACCCATCTCATAGAATTGTTGTGATTTTTAGTTAAAGAATTTCCAGCTTCGTAAAGGATGATCAGAAGTGATACCGCTTCCTGGAGAATCGATTTTAAAGAGTGAATAAAATGGCTTATTTTATTTAGAAATAGTAAAATCCGTCCTACCCAAGTATAGTAAATTATTTATTATCCTTTGAGACCAATATACTTGAAAAAGCTTTAGATGGGTTTTGCAAATGGTGGTATTATTTCACTTGGACTCCAGTGTCTTGAAATGTACCCATGAATTTTGCTTTGTTGATACAGGCAATTGAGTTAGTTGCCAAATGGATTTTAGTGGTTTGATATTCGTCTTACTCAAAGCTAAAGGGCCTGAAATAATCTTTAGCCACTAGTTCACGTTGAAAGCATCTCAGGCAAGTTTTACAGGAAGAGGACATAGCAGATATTTGGTTAGTTTTTATGAAACTTGCTTACTACGATGTTCTTTCTCCAGGTATTTTGAACTGCCCCCTGTACTGCAAGTAGCATTAAGTTGTGTCTCATAGTTATCCAAGAATTCCAGTGTAGAGAGACATAGAGTCCTAATGTTACATAACTTATACTTAAAATCTTTACTTTTGTGTAGTTATGTGAAAAATACGATGATGTGGTCTTGCCACCAGTTTTGATCTTTCTGTGGAATTGCTTTAGATCTGTGCATTAGTTAGTTCCATATTTTATACAGTTATATTGAGTGTCCACTTCGTCTTGATGAAGCATTTCATTTAAAGCATCAGGAATGTTTTTCTTCTTTTTTTTAAAGTAGTAGTCATTTTTCTTAATGGAATACTGCTACTGTCAAAGGAAGTATTCTGGCTTAGCTCCAGTGGTTAATTTTCACTGTTTGCTCTTTAATTGAAAACAAATCTAAGGATGCTGTTTGTGCATTTGTGTCTACTCAATTGAGATGCCAGTTATATATACAGAAATAGAAATAAGATTACAGTTATATATACAGAAACAGGAATAACATCACAGTTGCACATTTAGTTTTAAATAATATTATTAATTGTTGGGCATATTGCATTAATGTCTTCTGTTCCAGATCACTAGAAAAATCTTTCGGTATTCACCTCTGTTATGTTTCTGTTAAGGTCTTAGAGATGTCTCAATTTTCCATAGGAAAAGTGAGTAAATGACAAATCAAAACTTGAGGCAGCATTGAATTCATGTTTTACTGATTTATGGAGAAGAATGATTTTATTATTTTCTACCATGTGAAAATGATTATGGGTCTTTTTGGACCAAATGACTAATAATGTATCTAGCAGTTTTATATTCTAGCTTAATGTCTATGTCTGCTCTAAACAAGGAAAGTATTTTAATTTAAAATATCATATATAAGCCATAAATACTTTCCTCTTGGTACATCATAACCTAAAGCTCACAGAAGAAGTGGCTTAAAATTTTGTTTTTATGTCTAGATTGTAAGTAAAATCACTTGTCATAGCGAGTTGCAAAATGCAAACCTTCATTTTGAAGCTGCCTGTTTCTCATTTGGATCTGACATATTAAAAAGCATATAATTAATGCTTGACATTAGTAATTAACATTAACATTAAGGTACTTAATATGCCATCGTTCATCCATCAAATAACCAGAAATGCATAATGTCTTGGCATAAAGGTTTTAATTAGATAGACCTGTCCTTCAGTTTTCACATGGTGTAAATGTTAAAACCCCAAAATGTATTTAAAGAAAAATTTTGTATTTGTTTGTTGGGTGTTAGCTGTATTTTTATTTATTGTTTTTAGGAGTATGCATCAACAATTGTGTCAGGAACTTCAAAGGGAGAATGGGGACCTCATTGTGCAGTCTTCATTATCGACTAAAGAGCGCCACCTTGCTGCAGTTGCCAGTGCACTATGGAGGCATTTCTTTTCATTTTTGAAGAGTCAGAGGATGTCGCAGATAGTGCCTCTCTCACAACTCGCGGATGCAGCCGCAGGTCAGCGTTCTTAATTTGCCAATTAGTTTCTCATTTTGCAGACTCTGTCAGTTTTTCTTCTGTTTGCTTAGTAGCAAACTCTTACTTTATTACAGTGCAATAAATATTTTGACAACCAGGAAGAAAAGAATTATGTATTTTAAAATTCGGATTCTTTGGCTTATTATTTTCCTGTTAGTAAAAGTAAAAATTAAGTGATGATTTGCAAAACAGATCATTTTTAACCTTAAAAATACTGTATATACATGAGCTTTTCTTATTCATGCATTATTTGGAAAGTAAAGCAGCATTTGACTTCTAGTTCCGGTCGTTTATTTTCAGATTGTATGTGCAGATACCTAGTAAAATATGAAGTTGAATAAACAGCAAAAAGAGATGGAATGAATTACCCTGCAACATAAAGCTGATGAGATCAGAATGACATGGAGTACATAGAATGTTACTGTTCAGACTTCTGTTAGATTCTATTTTAGGTTGTAATTTTTACTTAATTTGATTATTAGCCTATAGACATGTCCTTAGACTTTAATGGGCTCTGAATCAGATGAAATTATAGGCAAGAATTTAAATATATATATTCACATATGCACTTTCCTAACAAGAAGTCTTTATCTTTTTCAAAGGGATATCTTATATCCAGCGTATGTTAAGAAGTACTGGAATAGAGATCAATATGGTGACTACATGTATTTAAATGCGGTTTTTAAGAAGATGTTTAATGTATTTAAATGTAAATGCTTTTAAAAACCTAAGCTCTAAACCAAGGTTTATTTTACCCTAGTGTGAATAAGGAAAACTGAGCTAAAAGCATTACATAAAAGACTTCATAATATACATTTGAAAAGATTTTGAATTTTGGTAGTGCTTCCATAATTAAGACTTTACAGCAATATATAGATTGGAGAACTAAGCCGGGCAGTGCTTTTGCAACCACTGGAATGTCTGTGAAAATACTGACTTTCAGTTTAACCAAACCAGTCATTACTAGTCAATATGACTTATCTTTCTACCATTCATCGTCCCAACTCTCACTTAATGACCAAAATGATAAACTTTAGTCAGTACTGTCTTAGGTCCTGAAAATAAATAGTAATATAGATATAAAGCAAATATATGTGGGTTTGCGGTTTGTTTTGAAGTAAAGAGAGAAGGCAAAATTTCCTGCGTTAAAAAATAGTTTATGAATACTTTGCCATTGGGGATTTATCAATGGGAAAAAAAGAACTACAATTCCTTTTTTCATGCATAAGCTCCACGTTCTTATGGAAGGAAGAGAACATAGGTAAGTAAAATGTGTAATATGTCAGATGATGATAAATGGAGAAAAAGATAAGTATAGAAAAGGATAGAGATAGGGAACCTGGGTTTGATCCCTGGGTTGAGAAGATCTCCTGGAGGAGGGCATGGCAACCCACTCCAGTATTCTTCCCTGGAGAATCCTCATGAACAGAGGAGCCTGGTGGGCTACAGTCCATGGGGTCACAAAGAGTAGGACACAACTGAACTATTAAGCACAAGGAAAGATCACAGGCAAGTTATAATTTTAAATAAGAGTTGCCCGGAAAACTTGTATAGGGATCATTTGAGCAAAGACCCGAAGAAGGTGAGATATGCGGCTATGCAGATATGAGCTATGCAAAAATCCAGAGGCAAGAGCATGTCTGGTGTGTTCGAGAAACTACACGGAAGCCATCAAAGCTCTTGTTGCATAAGAAAGGGAGAAAGAGTAGTCAGAGACGCAATCCACAGGGTATGTAGAACTGCTTTCTCTTCTGCCTTATACATAGTTGTAAAAATGTTCACTTTTACCCTGAGACTAGAAAGTCTTGAGCAGAGAGGTGATATGATTGCTCTGGCTGCTGGACAGAGATTAGACTATCGAGAGGTGGGGAGGTCACATAGAGAACTCTTGTAACAGCTTAGAGATGGACAGCTGGGGCCGCAGTGGGAGCAGTGGAAGTGGTGAGAAGCGGTCAGATTTCCAGTTTGAAAGTAGAGTTGACAGAATTTTCTAAGTGGGGTTGACATGGTAAGCAAAATAGACGAAAGGAGAAACCCTCATTTGAGATGA
This sequence comes from Budorcas taxicolor, assembly GCF_023091745.1. NCBI lineage: Eukaryota > Metazoa > Chordata > Mammalia > Artiodactyla > Bovidae > Budorcas > Budorcas taxicolor. The sequence goes on from NC_068918.1 coordinate 44,122,173, forward strand.
GAAAGATTGTGGCAGGAAGAAATTTATATGAGCGAAGACTGGGATTTTGACTTGGGAGATACATATATATTTATATCTATCCCTTAAAATCTGAGTAGGGATGTTGAGTAGACCCCTGGATAATAAACCCGAGTTTCAGGGAAGAGGTCCAAGCTGGAGATTTAAATTTGGAAGCTATTTACGTACAAATTGTCTTATAAAGCTGTGACCTGGATCAGACTACTAACAGAGTAAGTAGTAAAAAGAGAAGTTTGAAGACAGGGCCCAGGATGTTCCCATGTTCAGATTTATAGGATTAGAAGGAACCAAGAAAGGAGACTGCAAAGGATTATCAGTGAGGTGATGTGAAAACCTATTAAGTGTAGTGCCATGGAAACCAAATTACAGAGCATTCTAAGGAAGGAATAGTGATGAACATTTTGAATGTGTTTAATGGGTCAGTTAGGATGGGGCCTGAGAATTGGTCATTGGATGTAGTAGGACAAAGGTCACTAGTTTTTTGCTGTAGTGGGTAGAGGCAAAGGCCCATTAAAGATATCCAAGAGAAAATGCAAGAACTTCTTCTCGCTGCAAACTTAAGTATATCTTTTTGAGTATCACCACTAAAAGAGGCTTCCCTGGTGGCTCAGATGGTAAAGAATCTGCCTGCAATGCAGGAGACCCAGGTTTGATCTCTGGGTCAGAAGATGCCCTGGAGGAGGAAATGGCAACCCTCTCCAGTATTGTTGCCTGGAGAATTCCATGGACAGGCTACAGTCCATGGGGTCGCAAGGAGTCAGACTCGACTGAGTGACTAAAACACACACACACTGTAAGAAGTAGAAAAAACTGGGATGTTAGCTGGAGAGGGAGGTGGGGTCCAGGAGGGTTTATTTTTGTTTTTTGTTTTTTTTTTTTAATAACATGGGAGAAACTCCAGCATATTTATAATGCTGACAGGAATGTATAGGAGTGAGAGAAAACTTGATGCTGCAAGAGAGTCATTTGTGTTTTAATGCCCAGGAGAAGTAGGATCTCATTGAGGACTTGGCCTCAGATCCTCTGTGGTAGCAGAAGAGAAGGCAGAGTAAATGGGTCCACTTGGAGGCGGCAGGGTAGATGTGGTGGTTCTCTTCTGATGCTTCTCATTTCTCCATAAAGTAGTAAAAATCATTAACTGAAAATGAAGATGGGGAGATGCTGACTGATGGTGGAGAGAGGAGAGAAGGTATGCAGTAATCCTCTAAGAGAATGAAAGACCAAATGGACTAGGGAAATATGGTAGGAATGGTGGCCAGCTCTAAGGACCCGCTTACCACCTGTAGTCATAAATTTAAAGTGCGATCAGGCCACATGGTTGTTCACCGGCCACTTAATACTGGTCATAGGTGCCTGTAGGGAGAAGAAGAAGAACTGTAATTAAACAGATGGTGTTTTTTTCCAGGGAAGTTCAGTGAATCAAGTAAGAGGCAAGGGAATTGATGGTATATGAAAATGAGTATAATGATGGAGCGATCAGTCAAGTTGCCTGAAAGGGGAAAGGAAGGAACAGTCAGTGAGGAACCTAGGGAATGTTGTAGGACCAATGAATCGTAGGTCCTGATGGAATCAAAGGATTGCTGGAGGGGTTGGGAACCTCGGAGGAGAGTTGGAAAGCTGATTTGGTGCCAGAAGGAGGGGTCTTCAAAGTAGGGATTTCAGTGGTATTGTACTTATGGGCGGTGTCAGGTTCTCTGTTATCACCATGGGAGTGAGTGGCTAAAGTAGTGGAAGATAGTCTCACTGAAGGTGAGAAGTTCAAGGCCAAGAGACTGGGAGGAAAAAAAATCATCAACAACTATGATAGGACTGCAGTTAGAAAGGAGGATCATAAGCTACAGTCTTGAAGGAATGAGAGGTGGCAAAGGAGGGAACAGTAGACAGGTGTAATGAAGAGAGCGTTGGTGTAATTTCATGACCTGAGACTCAGAGCCAGAGGTTTTCAAGAAGAGGAAGGGAGAATGGTCTAGAAGCAGCAGTGTGGACCAGAAGTTGCTCACCCTCTGTGGGTCCAGTGTATGAGAGTGTGGGAAGATACAAACAGCCACCATTTGAGGGAGCATTACAGGAGGCAGTGCTTAATAAATAATTTATTGATCAACATAAATTAATGTTGGACAAGGAAATGGCAACCCACTCCGGTACTCTTGCCTGGAGAATCCCACGGACAGAGGAGCCTGGTGGGCTACAGTCCATGGGGTTGCAAAGAGTCGGACACGACTGAGTCCACACGCACAGAAATTGAAGTACTGCAAGTTAGGTTGGGGAATCCCAGGAAATCACAAAATAAAGTCTATTTGTTTACCACAGCGATCTAAGAAATTCTGGTTCCTAGGCTTTTTGAGTTCTTAGGGAAGTGGAGAATCATTGATTGTAGGAAATCACTGTTTACTAGAAGAAAATGTCCAGTGTTCTTGGTGAGTGAGAGCTCTTCATCTGTGGTCAGTGAAAGTAGAAATCACTCAGTTGTGTCTGTGGTAGGATGAGTAAATTAACTTGATTGGAAAAGAGTGGATGCTAGAACTATTTTTGGTAATGGATTATTTGAGTGAGCAGAGCCATCACGTTTAGAATTTGCCATTTGAGGGCTTTCCTGGTGGTTCAGTGATAAAGAATCCTTTGCCAAGGCACGTAACATGGGTTTGGTCCCTGATCTGTAAAGATCCTACATGCCTTGAAGCAACTAAGCCCGTGCATTACCACTATTGAGCGTGCACTCCAGAGCCAGGGAGCTGCAACTACTGAAGCTCCTGCTCCCTAAAGCCTGTGCTCCACAACAAGAGAAGTGACTGCAGTGAATCAATAAACACATGTTGTTTTTTTTTTTCCTAATTTACCATTTGAAGGGCCTTTCTATAATGGATGCATTGTGATGATGCTGAGACAGATTTATCCAGACCCTTTCTTGGAGATCCAGATAATCAGCACAGAAATTTCTTTGACAATATGAATTTAGTTCAGTTTTAGCTTTCTGTTCTACATTTCTAAAATGTGACATTTACTGTTTAGTGCTGATTTTTTTAAAAAAATCACTATTAACATAATTTAAGGGAGATAGTGGGTTTTTTTTTTACATTTTCACTGTAAGTTTCTCTCATTCTAAATCTAGATTTTACTTTGCTGGCGATGGACTTGCCCAGCACAGCCCCATCAGATCTTCAGCCTCAGCCAGTTACATCAATGATACAACTCTTTGGTTGGGATGATATCATCTGGCCCCAAGTTGTAGCCAGATATTTAAGTCATTTCCTACAAAATAGGTAAGTGTTTTTATTTCAGGTGTACACATTAAAATAAACTCACAGTAGATAGTTCACAAGGAAGGTGAGCATTTCCAAAATAAAAACTGATCTTTGCTATATATGCTTTCACTTGGACAGTTTGTTGCTTTTCTGTGTATCCACATTTTGACTGTATTAATAGTAGGAAACTTCTTAAAACAATGTTGCTGCTGCGTTGTCAAAATGGTTTTTGTAGGACTGCCTTAACCTCCTCCTGAAATGATCTTTTACACTCACCATTGTGAAAGAAATTATACAGTTAATATTGCTAAATCTGTAAGACACTGTTTTATTATCACAGTTGTAGTTTAATGGTAGCTTTTCTCGGCTTCCCTGGTGGCTCAGAGGTTAAAGCGTCTGCCTACAATGCGGGAGACCCAGGTTCGATCCCTGGGTCGGGAAGATCCCCTGGAGAAGGAAATGGCAACCCACTCCAGTACTCTTGCCTGGAGAATCCCATGGAGGGAGGAGCATGGTAGGCTACAGTCCATGGGGTCACAAAGAGTCGGACACAACTGAGTGACTTCACTTTCACTCTTCACTTTTCCTCGTCACACTAGGTTTTTAAAGATCTGACTTTTGTGCAGCGATGAACAAAAGACGTCATCACCTTGAACTTTGATTTCCATGACTTTTAAGTGTCTGCATTACGTAAGAGATCTGAGGAACCCCAGCAGAAAAAAATATACAGTCGGTAATAGAAGTGGTATAGAACAATCAGGGTGATTCAAATAAGAATATCAAGATAAGGGAAGATGAATACACAAACCTAAGAGACCAGTGTTGATCTGGTCGCAGCTGCCAGTCAGTGAAAATGAAGAGAGGTATTCTTCTTAAAAAGAAGTTCATTAAGCATAGTCATTAATCATTTTCTCACTAGCTTTCAGTTACACAGTAAGGGAGTTCAACTTCAATTGGATTACTTTTAGGATCCTTTCCAGCTTAAGAATTCTTTGATGACAACAAACATTTGTTTATATTATTTGTTAAATACTTGTGCTGAAATTATCTTGAAGGATTTGTTTTTAAAATAATATTGGTATGTTAGCAGCAAGGAAGGACTAACTGAAATGAAGCAACTGAAGTGAAATGCAAAGATGTTAAGTAGTGTTGGGAGGATGTATAGGTAATAAACAACCCATCTGAGTTCTGTTTTGTGTTCTCTTTTTTTATGAAAATGTGTATTCAGAGTATTTGAAAACAGTACTTTTAGAGTTATGATTTATGTATTTTTTAAGTGTCTTAACTTTACATAACATTTATAATTAGGTTAAGACTATCCCCATCCTCTCTTATAAAATGATTAGAAATCAGATTAAGCCAGACCTTTGACTTTGTAAAATAATTTAAAAAACCCTTGTTCAGATATTATTTTGGAGTTCCTGTGGGCGGGGCGGGGGGGGGGAGGGGAAAGGAAGGGATGGGGATTGGATTGGTTGGGAGACCCTCGTAGAAATGTCTTTTATCTTTTTTCTTCTGTATATGGTCATGACCACTTCTCTGTTTTACTCTTAAGGGCCACTGTTTTTTATTGTGCTTGCCACTTCGTTCAGTATCATCACACAAAGCTACTTAAACCCCTTCCTTGTTTTTCTAATTTTAACCATGTCTCTCCCTTGGCATAAGTCATATGTATGCCACCAGTGGAAAAAGGAAAATTTTAAAATTAGGGCATTATAAGTGAAAACAAGAATGTTTGTCTAAAATATTTTGTGGTATCTGTAGTGTTTATTTTCAGCAGAGCATGTCTGCATTCGTGTTTGTAAGATACGTGAGACCAAAAACTGGGGAGTATTAGAAAGTTTTATTTCAGAGTCTCTGTACTCAGGGAACACATTGTCAGGGTTTTGTTTTGGTTTCTGTTTTTAATATTCATCAACTTATTTTTACAGCATGTTATGTGAAGTACTCTCTTGTTCAGGCTGCGTATCTTTTCAAGCCCTAACTGTAAGATCATGGATCCGTTGCATTTTGCAAATGTATGTAAAAAACCTTCATGTGCCAGATGACTCATTCATTGATATAAATCCTGAACAGGCAGTTGGTAAGTACTGCAAGTGTTTTGCTTTCTGGATTGCTAAGTATGTTTAGAATTTCCTGTTTTGTTACATAAATTAATAGAAAAGATTTAAAAATATATTTGTTTGTAGGTATTAATATGAACAGAAGTTTATTTCCATTTGCAGTCTGTTTCTTTTTTCTTGATATTTTCCCATTACTGTATATGATGAATTTCTCTCCTGTAAAGATAAAAGAACTTATTTCCTTGGAAGCTTGGAACAAAAATTTGCTCTTAAGTGACAAGCTATTTTTTTTACCTTGAAGAAACTGATCAGAAAAAAAAAAGTGGAGATAGGAAGTAAATAACCAGATATCATACTGTGAACACCCTATAAAGAAAAATATCCAATTATGAATAATTTCCTCCTTTTCCTTGTAACTCTTTTTTTTTTTTTAATATTCCATACTGTTCTGGTTGTCTGGAGCGTATGCATTTTCCTTTTCCTAAAGCTATGGTTTACGGCCAGTTGTAAATCTTGGAAAGGCTGGACTGAAAACATGCTCCACATTTACTTTTATATTTTATTATATCACTTGGCTTTACATTAATAACTTTTCGGACTAGGATGTTCACAAGTAAATGTTTGTTTGTTTTTAAATAAAGCCTTCCTGTAGTGAGAGAAACCTAGCTTTTAATAATGTAGAAATTTTAATTTTAAAACAAATCATTCAAATTTTAAATCATTTAAAACAAACGAAGAATGCTCCATTCTCTGCTCTCCCCTGTGTGCATGCATGTGCTCAGTTGTGTCTGGCGCTTTGTGACCCAATGGACTAGACAGCCCACCTGGCGGCTCTGTCCATGGAGTTCCCCAGGCAAGGGTACTGGAGTGGGTTGCTGTTTCCTACTCCAGTTGTGTGTGTGTGTGTGTGTGTGTGTGTGTGTGTGTGTACACACATATATATAAATAACAAATTTATGTCATAAACATATAAATATAATTTATTTTGACAGAAAAGGACTACATGGAACAATTGACTGAACTGACAAGGTTGCTATTTAACCTATCAGAAGTAAAGAATATTTTCTCAAAGTCTCAAGTTGAATATTTACCCATCCCAGAAGATCCTAAAAAAGCACTTGTTCGGTTCTTTGAGGTACTGTTTTATTCATTAATACAGTTGTCCAAATCAGTTACAATTATTTTTCCAAAAATCCTGAAGTGTTCATTCTGTATTATGTTTTTCTATAAAATGAGTTATTTTAAACTGAATCATATTATTGGTTGCTGCTATTATAAAATTCTGGAGGAATAGAATTGTGAATCTAAGATAGAGCATATAATTCATTCTTGAGGACAGCAGAGGAATTACATTTAATGAAAAATAATAAGAGTAAAGAATGCCATATAAAAACCTTACTCCAAATCTGATCGGAATCGTAGGACTATCTTATTGCTAAAATTGCTGGATAACCATATTCTTCAGGTACTTAAATCTCCTTATATATGGTTCATAATAGTTCCAACTTAATGTTTACCGCCCTGTAACAAACTGTAAATTTTACAGTAAAATTTTAGTGTGTATTCAGCATAAGCACCAACTACTTCATATCCATAACATGGTTGGGGCTTTAAAATCTAATCCATTTGTTTTGTCTCTGTAATAAATAGTCCCATTCAACATTTTACTTTTAATTATTAATTTTGTAGGGATCTATCTTACATGATAGTCTTTGTTTTATAGCCTAATTGAGGTTGTTAATGTGCTTGGATTAGTGTTTTTGTAAGCTATTCACAGTAAAACTTGGTTTATTTTCCCACAGTGGTTGATATTAACTGCAATGAAAATCATTACAACCCATAAGCTCTTTACATAAATGTGAATTCTCCCATTGGTTTTCATTAAGTTAAAATACAATTGTAAAACAGTTAGAGATGTCGTATTAATCTTAAAAATATTTCATAATGGTATAGTGAAAGTGAATATGAAAGTCCCTCAGTTGTGTCTGACTCTTTGCAACCCCAGGGACTATACAGTCCATGGAATTCTCCAGGCCAGAATGCTGGAGTGGGTAGGCTTTGCCTTCTCCAGGGAATCATCCCAACCCAGGGATTGAATCCAGGTCTCCCACACTGCAGGCATATTCTTTACAGGGAAGCCCAGGAATAATGGAGTAGGTAGCCTATCCCTTCTCCAGGGAATCTTCATTATATGCAAATGTAAGATACACATGTCTCTGGAGCCTTTTCTTTCGTTGTTGATTGAATCTCCATCTGTAATTAAACATCTTTACCAGGGACCATCCTGGACCAGAAAAGAATGTAGAAGTCAAGCACCCCACCGATCATACTCAAAGGCTCTCCTAATTTAATCCTATCCAACTTAATTGCTCTTTCACCACTCACTAAATTATAGTTATTCGCTAAATGCTAGATAGTATTAAGCAAAGATTTCTTAGGGACTTGAAGAACCAAAAGAACTAGTCCTTGATCTTAGTGAACTTTTACTTGTCTGAGAATACAAGACATGCCCAGAGATTAAAATAATAATATAAGATAGTATATGATAAGTGCCAATTAGTTGATAGGTGAATCAGCAGGTTAAGAATTCAGAGCATCTTGATATAAGAAGTTTAGATTTTATTATGAACAGGTTTATAAATTTTTAAGTAGGTCTGATTTGATCAAATGACTTAAAGACAATTGGTAACAACAGAGTACGGAGTACATTAAAGGCTCAGGAGCACTAATGGCCAGAAACTAGTGGGATTTAGGAGGAATTGAAGATTGAACTAGGGTATCTTTGAATGATTAGGAAATACTGTGTTTAACTAGAAGAATGATGACCTTAAGCAGAGATCATGATTTAGGATGGGGCCATAGTAGGTGAGAAGCCCAATTTTAAACCTGTTTAGTTTGAAATTGTGTCAGGGGGTGCTCAGGAACCTCTCTCCCCCACCACATGCTATGACTCACAGAACTCAGCATATAGTTGTACTTTGGTCTATGACTTATCACAGTGAAAGTTTTCGAAGTACAGTCAGTAAAGAGAAAAGGTACATGGGTGACATCTGGAGTAACCAAGCACAGCTTCCAAGATTCCTCTTCTAGTGATGTTACCCTGGACATCCTTAATTCTTTCAGCAAGGAACTGTGAGAGTGCCTGGGAAATTCTTTACTGGGGTAACTCTTAAATGACTTGAGTGCCCAGGGTTTTTGGGGGTTTTTTTAATGGGGGCTGGCCACCTAGGCCCTGTTTGTTCAGCACTTTTAAAAATCCAGATTCTTAGAAGGAAAGCAGATACCCAGCATAACTGTATTGGTTGCACAAACTGTTGAAGCACAGTGAGCCATTCTTATCAGAAAATGATGGGGAAAAAATATCTTAAGGTTCCAAAAACCAACCAAGGGCCAACCTTGCATATAAGCCTTTTAAAGATAGTGATATTGGGACCTGCTATGTTAATTCTTCTTAGCAGAGAAACGATAGCATGGCATGAAAGTAGGGATAGTCAAGGCACTGAAAAATACACATCTCATAATTTGGAGAGGTTAAGGCTAAACTTAGAGAAATACTGAAATCTAGGGCACTGGTTTTCTCAGAAGTCTTTTCAGAGACTTTTAGGAGTCAGTAATTTTCAGGGGTTCTGTGAGCTCAAAAGTATATAGCTTACCCTCTGCCTGCCGTGTAGAAGATACTCAATGGAAGTAATCTCTCTTTCTGGCCAGTAAAAGGATTCCATTTCCCACCCCTCGGGATAGAAATTCTTAAGCCATCAAGGCAGCACTTCAGCTGTTCCCAGGTTATCTCATCTGTTTTGTTCATGTGGCCCTGAGAAGTTCAGGGAAACGGACAAAATGAGAATGCCTAAACATAATACCGTGGTCTGGATTGCCCAAGATTATACTAGTAATCATTATAATTTTCAAGGCCATGCAATCACACGGGGGGAGAAAAGCCAGTTCACTTAAGAATATCACTAATGAAGCCATAAAGTTATTGATTTTAATAAATTTTGACACTTGAGTACATACCCTTTTTGTATTCTGCGAATGATGATAGGAAGTGTATTTAAAGTACATTTGCTGTACACCGAAGAAAGACTTTAAATAAGAAACACTTATGTAATTGAGTTGCATGCTGAACGGACACCTTTATCATGAAAGAACAACTGACAAAATACGGTTATTCAGACCTGAGTATTTGGCAAATATTTTCTTAAAAATGAGCCTATCCCTTCAAAGAAAGCAACTTTGAAATCACTTCAAAGACACCATTTTTGCTGCTGCTGCTAAGTTGCTTCAGTCATGTCTGACTCCGTGCAATGCCATAGACGGCAGCCCACCAGGCTCCGTTGTCCCTGGGATTCTTCAGGCAAGAACACTGGAGTAGGTTGCCATTTCCTTCTCCAATGCATGAAAGTGAAAAGTGAAAGTGAAGTTGCTCAGTCGTGTCCAACTCCTAGCGACCCCATGGACTGCAGCCTACCAGGCTCCTCCGTCCTTGAGATTTTCTAGGCAAGAGTACTGGAGTGGCTTGCTGTTGCTTTCTCCGAAGCTTTCAAGAAAATTAGAATTTTGGAACACTTACATTTGCCACCAGGAGCTTGAAAACTTCTTGATAGTTTAAGACTTTTGAATAGCATTGGTGTTAACAAATGACGATTATTTGTCATATTAACAAATATGATTTTTAAAAAAGACAGTGAAATGGGTTGTCCAAATTGGGAACCAAAATTTTTCAGATAACAAGTACAGACTTTTTAGAAAGCATGCATGGGTGGAAAACATGCATTCAAAGCACTGGATAGACCAATGGCTTTTAATGTAGCAGAGTAAAGAATATGCATTAAAGTGACTTTGGATGCCATATTACAACTGATGTTTAAGAAATACCACCTGTCAAGTTTCAGTATCAAAAAGGAATCCCACAATTATCTGAAAAATTTATTAAAATATTTTTCTTCTTCCAGCTACATGTATTTATGAGACTTAATTTGTTTTTATCTACAACATATTGCAACAGATTGTATGCAGAAGCAGATATGAGAATAACTATCTTTTATTAGAACAGACGTTAAAGAGATATGCAAAAATATAAAAAAAATCCACTTTTCAGTATGTTTTTTTGTTTGTTTTGGAAAAGGAAGTTATTTTCACTAAAAATATATTACTTATAGTAAAATGTTTATAATTAAAAATATAATTTGAAATTTTCTGTTGTAATTCCTAATATCATAAATTTCAATGGATATAGTTCAAATAATATAATAATAAGCCCTTTAAGATCCTCAATTTTAAAGTGTATAACAGGAAGCTGAGACAAAAAGTTTGAGAATTTCTGGTCCAGGAAAAGAAGTATAGAAAACTATATAGAGGGCAGAGACCTAAATGGAAAAGGGGATTCGTTGAGTATATATCTTTTGTTCTCATCTGTTCACTTCCTGATCACTCAAGTTCACTAGGTTTCTTATCTTTTCCTTTATTCTACGTTTCATCATCAACATGGCTAACTTTAATATCACCTTGCATAACTTATCTTGAGTCCCCATTTCAAATCTTCTCCAATAGTCTCAGTAATCTTCACTTCTGCTGTCATCCATCCACTCCCATGACTAATCACTGAACCATGGCGTCACTTGGTGCATCTGAAAGTTCACTGACTGTCATCACTTTGCTTCCAACTCTTTGAGTGACTTCATCAGGACCTTCCTTTCCCTTTTTCCCAAGTGCAGCGTCCGCTGATGGTCTCACTTTCTTCTCTATCTACCTTAACTAAACCTCTTGGAGGCCTCATTTCAACTACTCTTAACCGACATACTCAAAGTCTCCCATCCCTGTCTTTTGGTTACAGCTCTAAACCTTCAACTTTGGATCAGTATAACCACCTGGTTTCTTTCCTTTGTCTTATCTTCTGAGAGCTTCAGGAGAAAAACCGCATAACCATGTATACTGGTGCCATTCATGGTCCAATTTGGGTGATTGAAATTCATTGCAAGTTGTCAGTAGTGGCTTAGAAACATTACTACTGTCCTTAAACCTCACCCATCCCTAGCCAGTTTTCTCTTGATTCTTTTTGTGACTTCTCAGCTCTTGCTTATTCTCACCTTGTCACAACTCGCCTCTCACGTATTTACCTTCTTCTTCTGACTTCATTATTATTCTTTTACTACCTCATCTCACACTTCTCTGCCTCCCCGTTTTGCCATTTCTACCCTTTGTACCTTTTTTTTCCTCTGAGAAAGTTAAGCTGGCAACTGTTGGCTTATAAACAAAATTCTGAGGGAAAAATCAACTCCTATCACAAAGCTGAACTTTATTTATGGAGGTCTGACTTGTAAGAGTTGATTAACCTCACCAGTAGGTCTGTTTTGTCAAAATTTGTGGATTTAGAATTCCCAGTTATGTGGTAGAAATATGGTGAGCCATCTGTTTGGCTCACCTAATGCCTAATAGGAAATTTGTTTATAAGCTTCTTGTATATTAGTTCCATGTGTCTTTAACAAATACTCTGCTGATTCATAATTATTGGTGAACTGATTTTTTTTATTCTTCCTTTAGCCTTTATTTTAATCATAAAAGGCAAGATAATTCTTTTTTCTGGATTTTAATTGCTGTGAACATTTATTGGAAAGTTAAGGATGAAGGCTTAAATGTAAGGAATATGTATGTATGTGTGTGTGTAGAAAGAGAAATTATCTGTATTTTTCAAAATCTGTATTGTAGAAAACTTGGAATGCTAAATCATGTTTTTTCTTATTTATAGGCTGTTGGTATAACTTACGGGAATCTGCAGACATTTTCTGATAAATCTGCCATGGTTACAAAGTCCTTAGAATACCTTGGTGAAATATTAAAATATATAAAACCTTATTTGGGGAAAAAAGTTTCCAGTGCAGGGCTGCAGCTGACTTATACGATGATGGGTATGTATTCCTGACTTTATTAAAACTTCCCTAGACTGAACCTATGGTATCATGATGGATAGGAATATACTGATACACTGGCTAAGTCACTACTCTCCACACAATCTTAAGAATAATCTGAAAGACTGTGATTTAGTTTAAAGTAATTCATGTTGACTTTCAAGTGTATCTATGTCTTGCCCTACCTCCTTTCAGAATTTTTCTTATGTTTGGTTAATACTAAAATTAATTATGATCAATACAAAAAACACACCAACTCCAGCTTGCTACAGATATAGTCTGTTGTAAATCACTCACATTGTGAATGCCTGCATAATTAAAATGAACCTTTTCCCAACACTTACCTATGCTTTGTTAGAATTTAAAACTTCAGAAAACCATCACTTCTTTCTATTTTTTATGGTCTGCTCTGTATGAAGGAGGTCAGGAAAGGATTTATTATAGTGCTAAAAAATATTTATGCTTCAAATCTTGTTTCTCACAATGTTTTCTCCTTTCAAAAAGAAAAGAAATCTTCTGTGTCTGCGCTATAACAACAGAGGTCATCCTTCTTTAGGAAGTCAGTAATTTGAATATCTTTGTTCACTAAAACCTTGTTGCTAACCAAGAATAGGAACTGGATAAAGAGAAATGAGAAGGATTTCCTTAGAAGTTTTTATACAGAATTTAAGTTTATTTTTTTTCTCTGTGGCCAAAACCTTATATCTCTTCCCTTTGATCTTGTGAACATATGAATAAACCTGATTTGGGCTGTCTGAAACCTTTTATCTTTGTTGTGAAAGATAAAGGAGAGTGTGAAAATGTGTAAATATTGATGATGTAGGATGCAGTGAAAGCAGTAGTAGCAATTTGGTCGTTTTAATTTTAGAGCAAAATATAAGTGAGAATTTATTATAAATTTAACTTAGTAAAATTTAGATTAACATGTATTTCAGCGTTTAGGCTTATAATTTATTAGTTGCTGTTGGATTTTTGCCAAGCTAAATGTATGATTTTAGAAGGATGTCTTTATTTTACAAAATACATGATTGTCTTATCAAGAACTGCAAAATCATTTGGATGGGTGATATGTAGGCCTGGGACATTCTCCTTATGAAGAACTGGGTGGGGGGGGCTCTGTTTTGTTACATGCTTGATTTTTTATTTAATGGCCAGTGTATATGGTATTCTTTCCCTTTGTCTAGCCCTCAGAGTCTGGGAATAGAGTACACTGCTATAGTGTTGCCCATTTAGTCAGCAGAAATTAGGAACAGATGTCTTTTACAGGGACACAGGTTTAGAAGAAAACAGAGAAAGAGCAAATACAAATTGTTGGAACCTGTTTCGGGTGTGTTGGGATGTCACATCATCTAGAGTGAAAGAAAATTAACCACCTAAACCTCGGTAGTTGGTTTACCTGGCTGGCTCCTCCCTGGGGATAAATGCCTCTGCAATTCAGTTGCACTGCTGCTAGTGGAGGCACTAACTCGTTACAGCATCACTCCAGACTAAGGCATCTGGGGTCTTAATTGTCTCCAGGTAATTTCTGAGAAGGCAGGATTGATCTCTCAGTAGTGTCTTCAACTTTCCTTCCCTTTATATCCTTTTTTTCCCCCCATTCTTTATATCTCTGGCTTTTCTGTTTCCATGACTTTCCTTTTGATCATGTTTCTCTCTTGGGATCCTTCTTCCCCTTTGATCTTTCAAATTGAAATTCTACACATGACCCTTTACTATCCAGCCCAGGAAGACCTGCTCTCCCTGACTCTGCTTCACCTGTCCTTCTCTTCTGACTTTTTTTTTTTGGTAGCTTTCCATTTATTAGGATTATTTGTGTACCTGATATGCCTCCAGTAAAATTTAAACTTGCTTATGGTTAGTGGCCATATCTTATTATTCCCATCATCTTCTTGTATTCTCAACAAATAAAAACATTTACTGAGTGTATATCAGGCACTGATTTGGGAACTGATGATATAGTGGTTAAAGAGATCCTCCAGTGTAGAGGATGACATATATTAACTAAATATTTCTAAAACTTAATAACCTTAAATATAAATCTGTCTATTTATTTATACACTATGTAGTGTATTTTGTAGTGTTACTAAATGAGCAAAGTTGCTTTCTGTTAACTACATCTAAAAATATATAATGATCTCAATTGTCTTTTTTTTTTAAGGCTTAATATATACATAGAATAGAAAATAAGTAAATACATAAGAACTCTTATATACATAGAGTAGAAAATAAGTCAGAAAAGGCAGTGGCACCCCACTCCAGTGCTCTTGCCTGGAAAATCCCATGGACGGAGAAGCCTAGTAGGCTGCAGTCCATGGGGTCGCAAAGAGTCGGACACGAATGGGCTTCGCTTTCACTTTTCACTTTCATGCATGGGAGAAGGAAATGGCAACCCACTCCAGTGTTCTTGCCTGGAGAATCCCAGGGACGGGGGAGCCTGGTGGGCTGCTGTCTATGGGGTCGCACAGAGTCGGACACGACTGAAGTGACTTAGCAGCAGCAGCAGAAAATAAGTAAATACATAAGAATTCTTGTGTTGTGGCTTTCAATTGTGGAAATATATTCCCCACAGTTTTCCTATATTTTCAGCTTTATCAGTAAGTAAGTAATAGTTCTTGGTGGTGGTTTAGTCACTACGTCGTGTCTGACTGTTGTGACACCGTGGACTGTAGCCTGCCAGACTCCTCTGTCCATGGGATTCTTTAAGCAAGAGTACTGGAGTGGGTTGCCATTTCCTTCTCCAGGAGGTCTTCCAGATCCAGGAATCGAATTCAGGTCTCCTGCATTGAAGGCAGATTCTTCA
Organism: Budorcas taxicolor; assembly: GCF_023091745.1. NCBI lineage: Eukaryota > Metazoa > Chordata > Mammalia > Artiodactyla > Bovidae > Budorcas > Budorcas taxicolor. The sequence goes on from NC_068918.1 coordinate 44,137,201, forward strand.
TTGACTGAGCTACAAAGGAAACCAAAGTGAAAGTGAAAGCCGCTCAGTCCTCTCCGACTCTTTGCAACCCCCTTGCAGTTCTCCAGACCAGAATACTGGAGTGGGAATAGTTCTTAGCCAGGAAAAATACTTGGTTTCTTACAAAGCTACTCTGTGTATTGAAACCTTTTCCAGTTTTTTACTTAAAAATTTTTTCCTTTGCATTTTTAGTTCCACACGCCCTTGAATGTTCTTTCCTGAAACTTTCAATTAGGGGCTTGATAGCAGTAAAACAAATGTATCATCTCTACGTTCTATGAACTCATGAAATTTCAAGTCTTCGTCAGTGTTATAACCATTGCAGAAGATAAAATACGAGGGTAGATGAGGCGTTTTCAGTTGGAAGGTCCTTGCTCTTTATAAGTTAATACCTGTGTGACACTTAAGAGTGATATGAATCATTTCAAATGTTGGTGGTGATGACAGTTCCTCTTACCAGTGTATTAATGTGTTTAGAATGTGAGCTCTTCTTACACTGCTGTCATCCTCAAGATTTTCACCTACTGCAAAAATGAGCAGCAGGCCAGCGTTATTTAAAATATTGCTAAGTGAGCATTGTGTTTCTTATGATTGATTATTGTATTTCCTTTTACAAAAGAAGATTAATGTTGCTGTTTGTTCTTAGAAGTGATTATTGGTTGTTGTTTTTTTAAAAAACTATATTCATCTCTAAGCATATTTTTGTTTTCCTTCAGAGCTTGAATTTTAAACTTTCTGTTTTATGGAAATGACTTTGAATTTTATCTTTTTTGCTTTTCTAAGATGAAATAAAATATAAAAGTTTATGCAGCAACTGCTGTTTGGACAAGTGCTTAATGATCTCCTTTTAAACTAATATTTTTCAGTAAAAGAGGCCTCAGTAGCAGTCATATACTCTAAAGGGAAGTATATATCTGCCCTTAATTACTTGATTAAGCAAAAAGTGCTCATTTGTTGTTTTACCATCATTTAATATAGCAGTTTTTTGACAGACTCCTACCATTAGGAAACCATAATATAGTTCATGTAGTAAAGAAGTCCATGTCTCTTCTTATAGAATCAAAATTTAAATTCAGTGTTTGTGTTAAATAGCTAGAAGTTATAAAAGCTGAAGTTCCAAGAGGTTAAGTGATTGCTTCAAGATGTTACAGCTAATCTTTTTTTCCACTTCAACAATTAAATTTAGTGATCCTTCTTGTGGCAAACTGGGTTCAGACAGCCTGTAAATGTAATTTAAAATATAAAGAAATAAGACTATCAGTAAAATTTATAGTAGCATGAAGAAGCCCAGGGAAAAGTGAATATATACATAAAAGCATAATATATGGTGTTACAGTGTTCTTAAAGTTGGACTGCAGATTGGCCTCTGAGTTTCCTAGCAGCCTGAGCGAAGAGAGAAAGAGAGAGAGATCTGGCTAATTGGAAGATTCAGTCTATAACTTCGCATAATGTATAACCACACGTTGTGTGTATGTATTAAATGCCAGTTAGTTGCTCAGGAAATGTATGTTTTTCTTGGCCCAGAATTCTGAGACAGTTGCCTCTTTAGTGAAATACTTGGCATATGTCTTTTGACTGTTAATACATGTTTCTTCCTATTGCCAACTTTAACTTGGTCCTCTGTGTTTTAAATATACTTTTTTTTTTTTTTAACTAGAATGACAAAATTTTCTGGTTGGAAGATAACCATAATTTCTCTTACCACTCCTCTTTGTTAGGAATTCTAGTTAAATCATGGGCACTGATCTTTGCCACCTCTAAAGCCCAAAAGTTACTATTCCGGATTATAGACTGTTTACTGCTGCCACATACAGTATTACAGCAAGAGAAGGAGCTGCCTGCACCTATGTTGACTGCAATTCAGAAGAGTCTTCCTTTGTATCTCCAGGTATAGTAAGTGTGACTGCTTAAAAGGAAAAGGAAAAAAAAATTGACACTTGCCTTAAAGCAGTTTACTAATTGCAGATTTCAAAACCATACGTTATATTCCTAATGTACATTTGTGATGATGTATTTCCACTGAACAGGTTTAAAATTCTTTTGTGTTGAGCTCTGAAAACAAAGATGAAAGAGGCAAAACCTCCACTCTCAAGAAGCTTAAAGTTGAGCGAAGAGACTGACTAGCGTAGACAATCCAGCGTTTGCTCAGTATTTTCCTCAGAGGCCTCCGCTCTCTGTCAGCCAGACTGGCCTGAAGAGATGCAAGAGAAGATAACTGCAGTGAAGAATATTAGGTGTTAAACAGCAAAGTGGGTAGGACCTGAAGGACTGTTCCTGTAAGAGGGAACAGCATGTGGAGAGCATAAGCTATAAGAAAACATGACTCATGGGGAAAGGCAAAGAATTCTTTTGTGGCTGGAGGCTCATACAGGAGGAGCCACATAGTGAAGAGTTTTGTGTACTTAAGAAGTTTGGACTTGCTCTTGTACAGGGGGAATGTTGTTGGATTGTGAGCAGAGAAGCGGGAGAGACATACCATATTTACGTTTTAGAAAGGGGATTCTGGTGGCCACATTTAAGCTTGTGAGGAGGTTAGACTGGAGATTTGGAAGGCAGGGGGTAGTTCATTATCTGAAAGTATGGAACTAAGGCAGTGGGTACAGAACACACAGCAGATTTTAGAAACGTTTAGTAGCACTGGTCACAGCGTTGCTGAGTATGAGTGTTGTAGAGCAGCAGAAAAAAATAGAATACTTCTTAGATTCCATGGTGGCTGCTTATGTCAATAGTTGTGTGGAGTGCTTGCCCCAGCGTGGCCCTCTGATACCAAAACAGTTCACATAATAAGAATTCTTACAAACTTCCTAAGTTAAATTTGTTGAATTATCCATTTGGCAGAACTCACTTGGAGCTATATCTTTAACTTCTTAAAGGTATAAGCTCTTCTCATCAGAATTTTTTAAGAAGTATTCATTTATTTTTTAATCTTCTGATATAATATGCTTTTCCTCAAACAGAGCATGAAAGAAATGGGTGGGGGAGTCCACTGTTTTGTTTTTTTCAATTGTTGTTTAAGCGCTTATGTTTTAACAGGTTTGTACTCTTTTTCATTAGAAATAAACTTCCAAAATTTCTTACTGGACAAATACCATATATAGTTAAAATAGAGACATGACAGTCATTTCTGATTATTTCTCTGGAAAAACCACATTGTGAAATCACCAAGGTACCAAATTGTAAGTGAACTTTTAGAGCATAATTTGTTGCTCTGTTGGTGATTAGTAAAATGCAATATTTAGTAATATTAGCAGAAAAAATTTTTTTCTTAGGGTATTGATTTGTTTGTATCAAACACTGCAATCCATGTGAAAGTATCTCATTAACTCTATACAAATACAATGATTTAAATCAACAGACATAAGACATTGTGAGTTCTGTTTGACCATGAATTTATCAAACTATTCTCTAAACCTCAGTTTCTCCAGCTGTAAAATCAGAAATATAGCACTAAGTCAGTGAGGATGTTTTTTGAAAAATTTAAGTGAAATAATGAATACAAAACATGTTGCACAGTGCTGACGTAAAAAAACCTCAGAATCAATTGTCATTATTCCGAGTCTTAATCTTCTGCATTTCTCTCCTTTTGTTATTTTTATTTAAAAAATGTATTATGTTTCTTAACATTGAAAATTTTTTAGCATAAGTTTTATAGTCTTATTCAGATAAAATGACCAATACCATAAGTTTTAAAGTAGACCTAACGAGGATGGGATGATTTGGGAGAATATCATATGTGAAACAGATTGCCAGTCCAGGTTCGATGCATGAGACAGGGTGCTCGGGGCTGGTGCACTGGGATGACCCAGAGGGATGGGATGGGGAAGGAGGTAAAAGGGGAGTTCAAGATGGGGAACACATGTACACCCATGGCGGATTCATGTCAGTGTATGGCAGAACCACTACAATATTGTAATTAGCCTCCAATTGAAATAAATGAATTTATATTTAAAATATAAAACAGACCTAATGTGCACAGAGTCGGACACAACTGAAGCGACTTAGCAGCAGCAGCAATGTGTATTTTATAACATTGTAATTACATATATATTTCATTGATGAGTGTGGTGGTGAAGTTTTCTGAAGATGAGACCCAGAAGAGAGCTTCATCTGTCTTCTTACTTTTCTCCCCTGCTTCCTCTGGTGTGCCCCAAATACATGTGTTCCGTTAGGTACCATTACATAAGTTAACCAAACTCAGCTGTTCCCTGAGCTTCATACAAACATTACCTGTTGATTATGGAAGGTGTTCTTGTTGACTGTGTTAAGTTACACATTCTGATATATAAATATCAATGCTGGGGGCAAAATTAGTAACTTCCTAATTTATTCTTTAAACTTTATCTTTTAGTATTTCTTTTTTTTTTTTTCTCCTGTAGGGCATGTGTATTGTGTGTTGTCAGTCTCAAAATCCGAATGCCTATCTGAACCAGTTGCTGGGGAATGTCATTGAGCAGTACATCGGGCGATTTCTTCCAGCCTCAGCTCCTGTCTTAGGTCTTGGACAGCATCCTGTTTTGTTGGCATTGAAAAACTCAGCCAGTCTTCCACCGATGTCATTGCTAAAGAAATGCATTGCCCATGTCATAAGGTACATCTAAATACTAAGAATAAGTGGTATTTACAATGTATTATTCTCTATTAAAAACAGAATAGTTTTTTATTTTCTCTATTAAATGATAAATTTCTCTAATAATTTTCTGTATTAAAAAATAACAAAAGTGTTGGCAACCTGTAGGATTCTGAGTGTAGAAACTTTTTTCCTGAGAAGTATTTCAGAATTTATCAGAATGACTTGGCAGCCTAAGACAGCTCTTTAAATTGTTTTCTCTGAATTGCTTGTTTTCTCTGTATTGCTATTATTTCTCTTATATATGTCTTGCTGCTGCTGTTTAGTCACTAAGTTGTGTCCATATCTTTTGTGACCCTGTGGACTGTAGCCCACCAGGCTCTTCTGTCCATCTGGGAAGCCCATATATGTCACATATATATATATATGTGTGTGTGTATGTATATATGTATGTATGTATGGGAGAAGGAAATGGCAACCCATTCCAGTATTCTTGTCTGGGAAGTCCCATGGACAGAAGTGCCTGGTGGGCTACAATCCATGGGGTTGCAAAGGAGTCAGACATGACTTAGCAACTAAATAACAACATGTGTATGTATTATTTTTTATCAGTTAAATACTGATTGAATTTTGTACTATACAAAATGAAGTAATTATAAGAGATAATTCAGTGAAAAGAAGAATGCTAATATGAAAAAGGAAGCAATATGAAGTCCTTTTTCTTTTAGTCTTCTCTGTCTTAACTTTTATTGTTAGGCAAATGAATCAATGAAACTTAGGTTTTCTACTCAACTCCATATCTTCTAACTGCAACATTAGAAACCACCTTTTTTTTTTTTTTTTTTTTTTTGGTCTTCATGAAGTATTTAGCTTCATATGAAATTAGTTTTTAAACTTTTAAGATGCTATGGTGATATATATTATTCTTAGTGAGTTTTTTTTCTGTGTTTTTAATGATCTGATATCTTTAATATCCTAATATTATCTGTCACCTCACATTACAGAATTCCATGTCTGAGATCTGTTCTCCCTCTGACTTTCTCTGTGTGTTCCTAGTGTTCTGTTACTCAGGTTTGAAAGCTTCATATTCTTTGTTTCCCCTCCCTTTTCAACCTTTGGCAAATGATTGTCTCCTTCCCTTTTCACATCCCTTTTTTTATTATATTATACCTACACTATAGCCAGAGTCTCATAACTAATTTCACTATCTCTAGTCTTAATGGCACCCCACTCCAGTACTCTTGCCTGGAAAATCCCATGGACGGAGGAGCCTGGTAGGCTGCAGCCCATGGGGTCGCTAAGAGTCGGACACGACTGAGCGACTTCACTTTCACTTTTCACTTTCATGCATTGGAGAAGGAAATGGCAACCCACTCCAGTGTTCTTGCCTGGAGAATCCCAGGGACGGGGGAGCCTGGTGGGCTGACGTCTCTGGGGTCGCAGAGTCGGACACAACTAAAGCGACTTAGCAGCAGCAGTCTTTTCTTCCAGTCTCACCTAAACAATTCCTCCAGATTACTTTTCCTAAAATGTTTTTCCAGTATGACACTTCCTTGCCTTCAAACTTTCTTTGTTTGCTGTCCATGATCTGTCACTTAACTTTCCCATATGTATGTCATCATATACAAACCCTAATGATATTGGTTTAATTATCACCCTTCCAAAATACTTCACATTTCCCTATATCACAGCTTTGTTCAGACCATTTTCTCCATTAAAATGCTATCTACTGGGCTAAATACTCCTAGGCTTTATGAGACCTACACCTAATATCTCAGTGTACCATGACTCTTCTTTCCTTCTTCTGGAGCTGTGTGCTCTGTATAATTCAGTTCTCAGAATCATGATAGTTTTGCCTAACTTGTATATGAATTTTGCAGCAAGATTATAGTACTCTACCACTGTGTTTGAGACATTGCATAGGTAATTTTAGTAAACCAAATGACAAGTGTTGAAATGAAATAAAATCCTGAAGACCTTAAAGCTGTTAAAGTCCAGTGTTTAGGACCCTGGCTACTTTCCTTGACTTTCCTCTTTACTTTGTATATAGTGAAAATGTTTTTCTTCCTGTTTCTAGTTGAAGACCTAAACAAGTAGCAATTCCTTTTTCTTTTTTTCTTTTGACACTCAGGAAAGACATAGAGATTGTCTCCTAAGACTTCCTCTATTCCAAGCTTCTCTACTCCTATAATTCCTTAGCTTAGGACTCTCTCTACTGCATTCCCAAGAATTCTGGGGTTATCTTCCAAAGCATCTATCACACTATAATTGTTCTTTTCTTCCTTATCTAACTTTTCCACTGGACAGTGAGCCATTGCTTTCAGAGACCATATTTTACTTTCTTGTTCTTAGATTTATACCAAGCACACCATATACTCAATGAATGTTTGTTCTAAGCATTAGAAATTCAGCATTAAACAAAACACATGAAACAATTGACCTCAAAGAATGAATGAATTTTCTAATATGTAATATTTGTTGGAAGTCATTGTATGGAGTAGAAATGATGCAGGCATAGTTCTGCCCTTAAGGAATTTACAATATTTAGTGATTTCTATGCCTCATTTTGGCAAATTATATCTCTTTGCAAAGAATATGTAGATGTCTGGTTTAGATTTAGCTATATTTGACACTCTTTCATATTGTCTAGACTCTTTAGAAACTGTGCAATTTCCACTTTGCATTTATTCATGTAAAAAAGTACACTGAACACCTGCTGTGAGTTGAGACCTGTTCTAAGAGGTAGAGACACAAAGATGAGGCAGGTGAGTTATCTTTATGACCTCTGAGTTCAAATGATAAAAGTTGTCCTGCTTTAAAAGAAGATATTAAACCCTCAATTACTTCTCTAATTCTTTTATTTCATAAGGGAAGGACGGATACAGGTTGGACTGGAAAGACGATTTCTAGTATGGTTTAGTTGGAAAAATAAGACTCCCTTTCAAATCCATAGATAAATGGAGAGAATCTTTATGCAAAGTCAAATTAAAATGTGTCATTGAGGAGCTCATAGGGGAGATCAAGCTTACATTAGAAAGGAAAAAAATTTAACAGATTTTTATTAGATTTTGATCGTTTAAGACCAGTTTCCTTCATATTTAGTTTGTATCTGTATTCTGCTTTAGCCTTTATATCATGCCAGTAGGATGTACAGTCATTGCTTCAAAAATCTTAGGTTGGAAGAAAATATGGTAAAATATACATAGTTTTAAAAAATTGTGCTTTATGGATTTCACAGATAAAATAGGCCATCATCTTTCAAGTGTATGATATTGATTCTGCTCTATTGAAACTTTAAAGAGAAGGAAGAACAAAATTTTGCTTCTTTTCAGGAAGTCCTACTTTGAGTTTAAAGGATCCTTGCTCCCTCCTCGCTTGGCATCCATTCTGGCCTTCATCCTCCAACTTGTTAAGGAAACTAACACTGATGTTACTGAGATTGAACTCCTCCTCCCTGGAGTATTAAAATGCTTGGTGCTGTTCAGTGAACCTCAAGGTTAGTTCATTTAAGAGTTTGTATTTGTTATTTTATGTTCACAAATTAAGAAAGTATTCAATTCTATCAGTTAAATTGACAGTTATGAAAATATATGGTTATTTCATATCAACTTAATTTTTATCATGGCTAAAGAATGAACACCAGCCAGTAGCTGAGGTTGGGTATGATAAAATGCTTAAAAACTGACATGATTCAGTCTAGTTTTTTTTTTTCCCCTCCCAAATGGTTGATTTATGTTTATTTAATTTTGTTCAATTTGTCTCTGATACTGAATGCAACTTGCTAAATATCAAGTGGTGAGGGGGCAGCCTACTTTCTCCTATTCTGGATTCTGCTATAATATGTAAGCTGATCTGTGGGCAGGCCTGTAAGTACATGTTGATCCTTTTGTTTTCAGTCTCATCAGCTTACTGCCTGTGATCACTTAAAAATACTATTTATTTAGTCCCTGCTGTGAGTAGCAGGCCTTAACAAGCTTATTGGGAATATGCAGAATAGTGGCTGTAGTTCTATCCTGAAGGGATTTTTAGTGTAAATAGATGTGTTGTGTGTGTATTTATCATTGTAATGTGATCGTTTGGGGCAGGCTTCTCAAATGCTTCTACTTAAGTACTTCCAACTACTGTGATAAGTGAGTACAGTATATATCCTAAAGAATACGAGGGCAGCGTGCAGAGTGGCAGCTAAAAGCTCAGACAGCTCTTTGAAATGTTCTGTTTTATCTCAAAAATTTATGCATGTTTTGTTTTAATCCATGTTATTTTGATATTTAAAAGCGGTCCTCTCTGCTTCCACGCTTGGTTTTGTGAAAAATGTTGTATTATGTTAATGTAAAATACCCTTACTTGATAGTAACACCTCTTCAGTAAAGAATATCCAGAGATAGATCCCAGACTGTGCTTCAGAAATTTTACCTTCTTTAAAAACATTTGCATGCTTTAATTTCAGTGAAAGTCTGTTGTACTATACAGTACAAAATTTGAGACAGAGCAGATAGTATGGCATTTTAGCTAGCCTGTTGTTAGTGAGTGTAATATTTATCATGAAGGAGGTCAGGTTTGTGGAGGAACACAGATGTGTGTGATTGGCTCAGAGAAGATTCCCTGACTCTCCTTGTAGTCTCCGTGTTTTTGAAGGACAGTTTGTAAAATTGTAGAAAGTTAGTGTTATGCCCAAGAATATTTCAGTGTTTACCCAAAATACCTGTACACAAGAGCTTGAGTTCACTTTCAGCGTGGTGACATGAGAATCTCTGCAGCCTTGGTCCCCAGAAAACTGGTGAAAATTATTTAAAAGAAAGCATTTAAATTCTCTGGAAATGGTCCAAAAAGGGTACATGACAAATGGAGAAACTGTCTACTGAAGCTTGGTAGGAACAGCAAGTCTTTGATATTTGAACCAAGACTACTGCCTTCTCTCTTCCTGTCTCAGAGGCATGGCAACTCTGGCAAATTAAAGAACGAGGGTTCCCTCTGCCTGCAGCTTCCAGGGGGAGGGCTGTCTTCCTGAGAGAGGCAGAGTATCCGTGTTTCTCATCCTGCCTCTTAGCCACCTGATGGTAAGGTTATATTCCAGGGGAGTGTGGGTGAGAAGTGAGGCCTTCATTCTTCCACTCAGCTCCCACTTGTGAGATGGGAGCACTGTACTGAGTATGGTATCAATGAGAATACTGGAGTGTTGATTGTCCTTGCTGCAGCTTAAGGTAAAGTTCCTCAGTCGTGTCCAACTGTTTGCAACCCCATGGGCTGTAGCCTACCAGGCTCCTCTGTCCATGGGATTTTCCAGGCAATAGTACTGGAGTGGATTGCCATTTCCTTCTCCAGCTTAGAAGTAGAGAATTTATACCAAGAGGATCTGTAGCTAATACCCCTCCTTCCACAAGCATGCAGCACCTATCGTGGGTATGTTGGTCAGAAAATATTGGGCACCATGATCTCTGTCTCCAGCAACAGAACTTCACTTCTGAATTTTGCCTGAGAGTGGGAAGGGGTAGGAGAAAGCCATAGGACAGATAACTCTGAATTTCTCCCAAAGGAACAGATTTCATTTACAACGAAATGTGAAAAAGTTCAAGCCTGAGGGTGCTGTCAAAAGCAGTGGAGTTTGTGGTTAAAAGGCAATAGGTAGGAGAATGATAGATTTATTAGAAGTGTAAGCTAATCTGTAGGTCAACTAGTTTAGTGAGAGAATTGACTGCAAAAAGCCCTGGGGTGAGAACAAATATCACTAATCTCAGAAATCCTCCCTTTAAAAAAGCCTGGATTTGATAAGATCATACACTTACATTTACTGAGAGAAAATCAGTCAACAGATCCTGCCAGTGTGAGCAATCAGATATAAGATTTAATAAACAAAGACTTCAAAGTAGCCATTATAAAAAGGTTCAGAAAGCTCAAGGAAATCATGGTTAATAAGGTAGAGGAAGATGTGATAACAGTGTCACATCAGAGACTATCAGTAGAGAAATAGAAATTATTAAAACAGAAGATAACCAAATGGGAATTCTGAAGTTTAAAAGCTAAACTGAAAATCTTAAGTTTAATTTGAATTGATAGACGAAAGAATTAGCAAACTTGAAGATAGATTGTTAGGTGTTATGCATTCGAAAAAACAAAAAAACAAGAAAGAAATGAATAGAGCTTTAGAGAACTGTAGGACATCATTAAGCATACCATGCTACATAGAATATCAGGAGAGGACAGAAAGGAGCAGAAAAGATATTGAAGAAGTAATGGCTGAAAATTTACAAAATTTGTTGACTAATACCAATCTATACATTCAGGAAGCCCACCTAATTCCAAATGGAATAAACTTAGATCCACAGACATGCAACTTAGTGGGGGAAAAAAAAGGTTGGAAGTCAAAGGCAAGGAGAAGATTTTCAAAGCAGCAAGAGGAGAAACAACTCCACTTTCAAAGGAACCCTGGGAAGATTAACAGCTGACTTCTCAGCAAAATCAATGGAAACTAGAAGGCAGTGGGATAACACTGAGTGATCAAAGAAAGCACTGTCAACCAAGAATTCTATAGTGAGCAAAGCTGCCCTTTCAAAAATGAAAATAAACTCAAGATATTTGCAGATAAAAAATGAGAGAATTTGTTGTTAGCAGACCTGCCTTATAAAAATTACTAAAGGAAGTTCTTTAGAATGAAAGTTAAAGTGAGCTCAGATAGTAACTTGAATACTTATGAGTAAACAAAGAACAGCAAAGGTAATTATGTACAGTTGACCCTTGAACAGCATGGGTTTCAACTGCACAGGTCCACTTATTTGCAGTGTTTCTTTTCAATAAATCCATACTATATTACTACACAAACCATGGTTAGTTGAATTTGTAGATGTGGAACCCTGACTGAACCCTTTCTGACTTTACATTCAGAAAGCTGACTGTAAAGTTAAACATGGATTTTCAACTGTATGGGGGATCAGCACTCTAAACCTTCATGTTGTTCAAGTGTTAGTTGCTCAATCGTGTCCAACTCTTGCAACCCCATGGACTGTAGCCCACCAGGCTCCTCTGTCCATGGAATTCTCCAAACAAGAATACTGGAATGGGTTGTCATTTCCTTTTCCAGGGGATCTTCCTGACCCAGGGATCGAATACAGGTCTCCTACATTGCAGGCAGATTCTTTACCATCTGAGCTACCAAGGAAGCCCCATGTTGTTCAAGGGTCAGTTGTAGTTGAAAGGCAGGATAAATGCATATTTTTACCTTTTTTCTTTCAACTGCTTTTAAAAGTAAATGTATGAAATAATATGTATATAATTGTCCTATAATGTATAGAAATTTAATATATTTACCAATAACAGTATAAAGGAGATGGTGGGAACAAAGTAGTATTAGACTAAGGAAGTGACTTCAGATGATAACTTAAACAGGGACAAATGATGAGACCAATAAATGATAGGTAAATTTAACAAAACCCAAAATATATATGTGTTCTCCTTTCTTAGCTTCTTTGAAAACAGGAATTTTATAAGGTAGAAATTATAATAATGTATCACTGAGTTTTAAAATTTGTAGGTGTAACATGTATAACAGTAATTCCACAAAAGAGGGGAAAGTGACGAGCTATATAGGAACAATGTTTCTATATTTTGCTGGAATTAAGTTCATGTAAATCTGAAGCTCTGAAGAGTTAAGATGTACATGATAAACCCAGAGCAACCACTAAGGAAATAATTCAAAACTTATGGACAATCATTAAAGTAACTAATATGCTACATTTGAAAATAATTCACTTAATGCAAAAGAGAGATTCAGTTCAGTTCAGTCGCTCAGTCGTGTCCGACTCTTTGCGACCCCATGAATCACAGCACGCCAGGCCTCCCTGTCCATCACCAACTCCCGGAGTTCACTCAGACTCGTGTTCATCGAGTCAGTGATGCCATCCAGCCATCTCATCCTCAGTCGTCCCCTTCTTCTCCTGCCCCCAATCCCTCCCAGCATCAAAGTCTTTTCCAATGACTCAACTCTTCGCATGAGGTGGTCAGAGTGATGGACAAAAACATAAGACATTTAGAAAGCAAAAGGTAAAATGGCTGATGTAAATCCAGCTGTATCTACAGTAATGTTAATTGTGAAACAGTTGAACAATCCAATCAAAAGACAGAGATTATCAGAATTTTTTTTAAAGCTCTATCTTTATCTGCAGGAAACACTTCTGATTCAAAGATCGGAAGTTAAAGGATGGAAAAGGATGCATCATGCAAATTGTAACCGCAGAAAGCTGGAGTAGCTAGACTAACATCAGACAGAAAAGACATTAGGCAAAAAAAAATATTACTAGAAATAAAGAGGGAACATTTTATAATGATAAAAGAGTGAATCTGGAAGATTGAACCATTATAAATACATGTGTACCTAATAATAGCAAAATACAAGAAAAAACTAAAATGAAGGGGAAAATAATTCACAGTAATAATTGGAGGAACTTTGGTTTCTGCTATAGTAATAAAGCGCTTGGAAGTCATCACTCACCCTCACAACAAGAAAAACTCTGGACAGCCTGAAAAACAATTCTTCTTAGGTTCATCAGAGAATTGAGGTCATAGGGCAAATCACTGCCCTCAAAACTGAGCATACAACAGTTTGTCAAATTCAGCTTAAATATTGCTACCAATACCAGCTACATCAGAAGGCTTCCGCTCCTGGCTAGCTGTGATTCTCTGTATCCACCTTTCTGTTTAGTTTTAACTTATCTAATAGGTAATTTTTTAAAGAGGTAAAGGATGTACTAAGAGAGGAGAGAAAATGTAATCATACAAAGTGCTCAATTAAAACCTTCAGAGAAAGCAGGAAAAGAGGGAAAGATTTTTTTTAAAAAAAAAAAAAGGTCCAGAGCAAAGACTAGAAAAACTATCTATAAAGTAGATATTTAATTCAACCATTTCAATAATCATTGATGGCAGTAGTCTAAATAAACCAATTAAGAGACTGACTGGATAAAAAACAAGGCTTAACTCTATGTCAGCTACAAGAAATCCACTTTAAACATAAGGACACAATTAGATTAAAAGTAAAGGGATGCAGAAATATATACAGTGCCAACAATTCAAAACACAGGTGTAGCTATATTTCACACAAAGCAGACTTCAGGACAAGAAGAACCATCAGTCATAAAGATGGGCATTATATAAAGATGAACTGGGAATAGAGGAGAGAACTTCTTCAATCAGATAAAGGATAATTTTGAAAATCCTACAGCTGATATCACACTTAAGATGCTTTCTCCCTAAGATTAGGAACAAAACCAAAGTGTCCACTCTTGCCACTTCCTTTCAGCATTGTACTAGAAGTTCTAGTCAGTGGAAGAAATGGAAATAAAAGGCATCTAGGTTGAAAAGGAAGAAGTAAAATTATCTGTGTCTGCACATGATATCATTTTGTTGTTGTTCAGTCGCTCAGTAGTGTTTGACTCTTCGTGACTCCATGCACTGCAGCGTGCCAGGCTTCTCTGTCCTTCACCGTCTCCCGGAGCTGGCTCAAACTCATATCTGTTGAGTCAGTGATGCCATCCAGTCATCTTATCCTCTGTCATCCCCTTCTTCTCCTGACTTCAATCTTTTCCAGCATCAGGATATTTTCCAGTGAGTCGGCTCTTCTCATCAGGTGGCCAAAGTATTGGAGCTTCAGCATCAGTCCTTCCAATGAAAATTCAGGACTGATTTCCTTTAGGATTGACTGTCTGGACTGACTGTTGGATTGACTGTTGCTTGCTGTCCAAGGGACTCTCAGGAGTCTTCTCCAGCAGCACAGTTTGAAAACATCAATTCTTTGGCTCTTAGCCTTCTTTATGGTCCAACTTTGACATCCATACATGACCACTGGAAAAACTATAGCTTTGACTATACTATATGGAAATATATGATATCATATATATATATATATATAATCCTAAGGACCCATTGAAAACTATTTGAATTAATAAATAAGTTCAGCAAGGTTCCCTACCAGAATTCAGCAAGCTTCTTTGTAGCAAAATTGACAGACTGATTCTACAGTTCGTGTAATCCTACAAGGGACCTAGAATAGCCAAAAAAAAATCTTAAAGAAGAACAAAGTTGGAAGATAGTACTTTTCAATTTGAAAACTTAGTACAAAGCAACAGTAATCAAAACAGGGTGGTGCTAGCATGAAGGTAGATGTATAGATCAGTGAGATAGAATTGAAAGTCCAGAAAATCTATGTATCTATGGTCAACGGACTTTTTCTTTTCTTTAAGCAGGGGTGCCAGGATGATTCAATAGAGGGGAAATAGTCTTTTCAACAAATTGCGCTAGATCAAATGGATAGCCAAATTCAAAAGATTGAACTTGCACCTTTACTTCACACTATATGCAAAAATTAATTCAAACAGGATTATAGACCTAAATGTCAGAGTTAAAACTATAAAACTCTTAAAGCAAGAGTAAATCTGCATGATCTTGGATTTGGCAATGAATTCTTAAACAGGACATCAAAAGCCCAAGCCACAGAACAAGACACATAAATTGGACTTAATCAAAATAAAGAACTTTTGTGTTTCAAAGAGCACTGTCAGAAAAGTATTAATAAAAAGACACCTCAGAGAATGGGAGAAAGCATTTGCATATTACTGATGTGATAAAGAAGTTGTATCAAGAGTATATGAAGAATAAAACTCAGTAGTTTAAAAAAAATAAAACAGGCAAAGGATTTGAATACAATTTCCTCCAAAGAATATAAACAAGTGGCTAAAAAGCACCTGAAAAAGTGCTGACCGTCATTAGTCATGCTGCTGTTGCTGCTGCTGCTAAGTCGCTTCAGTCGTGTCCGACTCTGTGCGACCCCATAGATGGCAGCCCACCAGGCTCCACCATCCCTGGGATTCTCCAGGCAGGAGTACTGGAGTGGGTTGCCATTTTCTTCTCCAGTGCATGAGAGTGAAAAGAGAAAGGGAAGTCGCTCAGTTGTGTCCTACTCTTCGTGACCCCATCGACTGCAGCCCACCAGGCTCTTCTGTCCATGGGACTTTCCAGGCAAGAGTACTGGAGTGGGTTGCCATTGCCTTCTCCGCATTAGTCATGAGGGGAATGTAAATCAAAACTACAGTGAGATACCACTTCACGCTCACTAGGTTGGCTGTAATGAATAAGATAATAACAAGAATTGGCAAGAACATGGAGAAATCTGCATCCTCGTTTACTGCTTTTGGGTTTGGGAATGTAAAATGGTGTTGCCACTTGGGAAAGAGTCTAGTAATTCCTCAATAGTTGAACATAGAGTTACCTTGTGACCTAGCAATGCACTCCTGAGTTCTAATATATACTCAAGATTAATGAAAACATGTCCACACAGAAACTTGTACTTTAATATTTGTAGCTCCAGAACTCTTGCCTGGAAAATCCCATGGACGGAGGAGCCTGGTAGGCTGCAGTCCATAGGGTTACTAGGAGTCAGACATGACTGAGCGACTTCACTTTCACTTTTCACTTTCATGCATTGGAGAAGGAAATGGCAACCCACTCCAGTGTTTTTGCCTGGAGAATCCCAGGCACGGGGGAGCCTAATGGGCTGCCATCTATGGGGTCGCACAGAGTCGGACACGACTGAAGTGACTTAGCAGCAGCAGCAGCAGCAATATAATAGCCAAAGGTGGACTACCATCAGCTGATGGATGGATTTTTTTAATGTGATCTATCCATACAAGAGAATATTATTTGGATATAATATTAAATATATATTCAACATAAGGAGTGAAGTACTAATTCATGCTGCAGAAAGTATTGCTACGGCGTGTATTGCTATAGAATGTATTGTAAACATTATTACAAGTGAAAGATGCCAGTTAACACAAGACCACATATTACATGGTTCTATTTATATGAAATATTTATCTCTGTAGTTAAATCTACAGAGATGGAAAGTAGATTAGCAGTTGCTTAGAGGGGGTATGACGGAGAAGGCAATGGCACCCCACTCCAGTACTCTTGCCTGGAAAATCCCATGGATGGAGGAGCCTGAATCGACTTAGCAGCAGCAGCTGCAGGGGGTATGAAAGTAGATTAGTGGTTGCTGAGAGAGTATCGGAGGATAGGAGGTAATAGCTTTAAAGGGCACAGTGTTTCTTTTCAGGATAAAGAAAATGTTCTAAAATTGCAGTGACAGTTGCACAGTTCTGTAGTTATACTAAAAACCATTGAATTGTATGTGTTAATAAATTATATGATAATAAAGGTGTTATTTTAAAAAAACTGAAAGATAGCCCAGTGTTTAAAAACAATGCCCAGTTCAGTTAAAGAAATAAAGGAGGATAGATTTTTTTTAGAAACCGTGTACACTAATGCTCACTACAGTGTTATCCGTAATAGCCAAAATGGAGGCAACCCAGATATCCATCAACTAATCATCTAATGAACTGATTGATAAACAAGATGAAGTAAATCCATACAATGGAATGGTATTTGACCATGCGAAGGAATGAAGTACTAACATGTTCCATAACATGAGTGAACCTTAAAACATTTTGCTAAGGAAAGGAAGGCAGTTACATAAAACCAAATCTGTATGATTCCATCTATATGAAATTCCTAGAATAGACAATCCATAGAGACAAAAAGTGTTCCAGGGACTGAGGGAGGAAGAACTTGGGGAATGACTACTAATAGGTATAAGGTTTTGGAGGGAGGTGATGAAAATGTTCTGAAATTAGATAGTGGTGATAGCGTCACAATTCTCATGAATATACTAAAAGCCAATGAACTGTACACTTTAAAACATTAGTTTTTATATTTGAATTATACCTAAATCTGTTATTTTTAAGAAACAGTGCTTACTTTTAATACTTTATGAGGGGTATTTCTTCATGTTCTGGTACTTTTTCCACAAAAGAACTTGTGGATTTTGGGGTTTTTTCCAAGGAAGCATCTTTAAGAAGAATCGTTTATAATGGCTCTAGAATTGCGTGTAATATGAGAACTTCCTTGTTCAGTAAGGTCGAGTATGCTGTATCTTCCTTATCCACTATCCTCATGCTATGGAAAACATTATCTGGTACTTAATTAATTTAGGTTCATGTGCATTACAGACGTTGTACTCTTGCCATAGTGGATTACAGTTTCTGAAAATTTTCTTGTTCTTTAGAGAAAGTAATTTTTCTCCCCAGCTACTTATATTTAATATGCCAAAAACAGCTTTAAAAAAATGTATTAACACTTGGAACATTGGTGAATTTTCGGTTCTTTTTTTTTTTTAACCATTTTTATGTACAAATGCACAGCTGTGAAGGAGTTGGTTAAATACTAAAAGAATGTAAATGATCTCTTTGTAACTTTGCTGTCTTTAAAAAGGAAATTAGCATCAATAATAGTTGATTTTATATATATAAATATACACACACACACACACACACACCATCAAGTGATGGGTTTATGTATATATGCAATCCATGGTGTTGCAGTCAGACACAATTTAGCGACTGAACAACAAATATATAAATCTAATTTTAAGAAAAGATGAACTATTGGTAGTTTCTAATTTACTACATATGATTTGTGAATGGAAGGAATATGAATTTAAAAAATTAATCTGTAAGCTGAATTATTATTAAAGGTTATCTGTTGTCAGTGTGTAACAGTGTTTGCAGTGTTAGGATGGTAGAATGTTTTTGAATACGGACTCTTTTCTGATAGAAGGGCATATCTTCACATGTATTTTTTCAGTTACAGTATTTTTTCAGTCACATGTGAAAAATAGACTCAAGTGTTTTATATTTTCTTAAAATGGAAGATAGGGAGACTTTAGAACAAAAGCTCATAACTATTTCACTTTGAAAAATAAAAAAGCGTGTACATACTTTAAGAAAACAACATGTTTTTCTAAATCTAGAGTGCTCATGAAAATGAGGATCCAGATGGTGAATTCAGGCACAATGTGTAATGCTATGATTTTCCCTCCTAGTTAAAAGGCTGGCCACCGAGAACCTGCAATGCATGGTCAAAGCCTGCCAAGTGGGGTCAGGAGGAGAACCTGCTGCCCAGCTGACTTCTGTGTTTAGGTAAATGGAAAATATGCCAACTGGCAAGGGGACTATTGCCAGCCATTTGACAGTCAACATGTTTTTTAAATAACTAATTATCCAAAACATAATGTGTTGCTACTTGTTTGTAGTTTCAACTATTATATTTTTGGCAGTAGTTTTGCTATGTTGTTGTTTTATTAAAAAATAAAATTACTAGGGAGAAAGATGACTTTAAATTACCTGAGAATTTAGTAAGGAAGATGCTTGCATGTGTTTCGGAGGAAAAAGTGGAAAACGTGAGTCCTAGTGACAGGTATACAGGCTTTGGAGCTGGTAAACGTGCTACTCAGCAGCCAGTGTGGACGTGCCTGTCACTGGTCTTCCTGTTCACTTTAGATGCCGTGAACCCACAAAGCTCCATTCAATGTAATTTGTGAAGCATAAGACTTTATATGCAGATCTGTTGTTCCTTCATAAGAATAACTGCAACTTGTAGAACGTTTTCTGTTTTGTTTCTCTTTGCCTGCCTTGCACCCTGTAGAATCTTAGGCTTTCTGTTAAAGCAGTACTTTTAAAATGTATCTTTCTCATAGTTTCTACCCGTTGACCTTCATTTCATGTATCTCTACCATAGCTCCACTGTGTTAGTTTGGGTCCATTTCCTTCATTCTGTGTGGGATTTTTGATTCCTCAGCTTGCTTTCTTATCATGTAGTTGGGACTTGTCAATTGTTTACAGTTTATTTACAGAATATAAAAATTGTGATCTTTTGAAATAAATACTGGGTTATTCTTTATATATAATGTATAATTATATAAATATAATTCTTTATAAATTATATATTCTTCATATTTTATTCTTCTGTGGGTCTAAAGTCTCTTTTTCAGTTAAGGAATATAAAAATTATTTAGAAGTAACTTGCTTTCCTCATAGAAGTACTGTTTGATTTAACTGGAGATAGGAATAATTAACTAACAGATACACAGAATAACCAGGAAGCTGGACTCGTTTTCTGTTTGAGTCTCTTCTACACTCTTACCACCCAGATTGACCACATGCAAAGTGTGGCAGGAAGGTCCCTGGCGTTAGGTTTGTCCCTCTTAATTCTTCCTCTTGGGATTCCAACTCTTCCCTCTCCCTCTGAATGCCCTCACTCTGGTCATGGCTCACGCTGAAGCCATTTCTTTTCTTTATTTTCAAGTTTCAGTCTTTGTATGGCATCTTTCATAGATCCTTATGATAATCTTACATTAAGTGATTTTTCTTGCATTCAGTTTACAGCTTGTTGCTATATTTGGGCTAGATAGATACCAGCCCAAGTAATTGCCCCAAGAGTAGTTCTAAGTAACCTGTTTTATTTTCAGGCAGTTTATTGAAGATTATGGTATGAGATATGACTATCAGCTTTACAGCATTTTAGAAGCAGTAGCAGCACTGGACCAGCAGGTTGTCATCCACTTGGTTCCTGCCCTTACTCAGTCTCTGAAGGATTCAGAGCGGAAGTGGGGCCTTGGCAGAAATAGTGCACAGAGGTATGTTTGATTATTTGATTATATCCTTCTGGACAATGATTATGAAATCTAGATACATTTTCCTAGTAATGGCCTATTTTCCCATTTATAAAGATTTGGAGTCTGTTCCAGTGAATAGGGTTAGTGACTCTACTAGATAATATGCTTTTGGTCAAAAATAGATAGAAGCTCTTTTTTTTTTTTCCCCTTATAGGCTTATGACTGAATATAGTGCTGGACTATTTAGAGTAATGAAACATGGTGGGATAAGTCTGTATATCCCAGAGAGATTGTTTTAAAAGAGAAAAGACCCTGATGCTGGGAAGACTGAGGGCAGGAGAAGGGGGCGACAGAGGATGAGATGGTTGGATGGCATCACCGACTTTAATAGACATGAGTTTGAGCTAACTCTGGGAGACAGTGAAGGACAGGGAAGCCTGGAGTGCACAGTCCATGAGTTCGCAGAGTCTGACACGATTCAGCGACTGAACAGCAGCAATAAACGTCTCTCTCTCTCTCCTTTTCTTTTGTGTTTACAGGGAAGCCTATAGCAAACTTTTATCTCAGCTAGGACAAGTGGGACAAGATGAGATACAGAGACTGGAAAATGATCATGTTGAATCTATTTTGTGATTTCATCCTCAACATTAATTATAACTACCTAAAGCCACTTTGTACCATTTGACTCCTACTTTCATTAATTGTATAATGTTCTGTTAAAAATACTTTATAGGATCTTTTCCATACATACCTGTAAGTATAAAGTATATAAATAAGAAAATAAAAGTTAATTAAATATGTTATAGAATCTTTGGAACTTGGTAAAACTGCATTCTGTTTTGAACTAAAGAAACTTAAAGTTTTCCTATCTGGGAGTGTTGTCTACGTCTATGCAGGTTAGCACTGATTGATCCATGGGCGTGTTATTGTAGTGTGACTTTCTGCCTTGCAAGTAATTTATTTCTGTTTTTTGTTTCTTTACAAATTATGTTTAATCATGACACTATTTCACATTACCTGGCTGCCCTATGCTGGTTTTGTTATTTGGTTGCTTTCTTGTTTGCATGTTTTTATTGTTTTGTTTCTCTTGAGGAATGGTCAGGAGATAGGGCTGTGACTTTGTTATCCTTTTTTATACTATGTTTGAGGCAAGTTAATAAAATTCTTTCAGAGCACACTTAACTCTGAGCAGTGAAACTGAATCTGGCTAAGGGACTATACAGATGTATATATAAATTTTTTTTGACTTGGGCTAAGGCAATGGCAACCCACTCCAGTACTCTTGCCTGGAAAATCTCATGGATGGAGGAGCCTGGTAGGCTGCGGTCCATGGTGTCGCTAAGAGTCAGGCATGACTGAGCGACTTCACTTTCACTTTTCACTTTCATGCATTGGAGAAGGAAATGGCAACCCACTCCAGTGTTCTTGCCTGGAGAATCCCAGGGATGGGGGAGCCTGGTGGGCTGCCGTCTATGGGGTCGCACAGAGTTGGACACAACTGAAGCGACTTAGCAGCAGCAGCAGCGGCAGCAACAGTGTTTATACTTGGGGTCCAACAGTTGCCAGATGTTTTTCTATTCATCCTTTCTTTTGGAGTTGTCATATCAAGAGGAGGATAAATAAGAGCCTTTAAAAAGAGAATAAATAATATTCTGGAAATTTTTTAAGGTTACAAATTAACAGTTCTGAAAAGTCAGCCAAATTATCTACTTGCTCTTCAACTACAGCCTCTTATAAACTAGCATCTTACATATTTGCAGGGAACCAGCTTAGTTTCCTGTAGCAGTTCATTTCTCAACCCATTAACTATCTGAAATTTCAGATTTATTTTATTGGGTTGGGCATTGTCCTTGACTCCTTTTTCTAGTGAGCATTATTTGGTAAAAATAGTTTCAATCTTAGTGCTCAGAACCCACGTGGGTCTTAAAAACACAGCTCTACTTTGTGACCGTGAGCAGATTCTTAATCTTGTCTGAGCCTTAGTTTCTTCATGGAGAAAAATGAGTAATAATGCTTCTTGAAATTTCACAATGTTCTGGTAAGAATCAGTGGGATAACTGATTTATAATCATGTAATTAACATGTATGTGAAAGTATTTGGTGACCTACATTCTGTTAGGCATACAGACATGATTACTGTATCTCATGCACAAAAGTAACTTCTCAATTTTGTTCTTCTCTAATGGTATGTCCTAGATGAATGATTCTAAGTGTTTTCTTAATATCATGTTTGCTAACTGAAATAATTTGTTTTATTCTGGGGCCTCTAGTGTTTATCATGGTTTTACTATTCCTTCAGGAAAACATTTTCAGCCCTTTTCTGGCTCAAGTATCTTTTAAATGCACTGCAGTCAGGAAACTATAGTTAGTTAATAGACCTTTCCTTATTGGAATTTGTGAAGTCTAAAGGACTTCATGACTTATAAATGGTCTGTTTTACCCCTGAATAAACTGATTCAATAAATGGGATGAATAAAAGCCTCTTTAAGGTTACTTAAGACTTAATAGCCAGAGAAGGCAATGGCACCCCACTCCAGTACTCT
This sequence comes from Budorcas taxicolor, assembly GCF_023091745.1. Classification (NCBI taxonomy): domain Eukaryota; kingdom Metazoa; phylum Chordata; class Mammalia; order Artiodactyla; family Bovidae; genus Budorcas; species Budorcas taxicolor. Next base: position 44,159,822 of record NC_068918.1, read on the forward strand.
TGCGTGGAAGATCCCATGGATGGAGGAGCCTGGTAGGCTGCAGTCCATGGGGTCGCTAAGAGTTGGACACGACTAAGCAACTTCACTTTCATTTTTCACTTTTATGCATTGGAGAAGGAAATGGCAACCCACTCCAGTGTTCTTGCCTGGAGAATCCCAGGGATGGGGGAGCCTGGTGGGCTGCTGTCTATGGGGTTGCACAGAGTCAGACACAACTGAAGTGACTTAAAAGCAGCAGCAGCAGCAAGACTTCATAGCAATGAATTTCTTTTCATTGTAATAGTGACTTACTAATGATGTATTATTTTGCAAGTTTTAGCAGTTGAAATTTAAAATAATGGAGTGCCTTTAAAGGGTTATTTATGTGTGTGTGTTTGTGTGTGTGTGTATTCTTCCCCAAGGGAAATTGATAAAGATGTCTTAGATAATCTTGCTCTTAGCTTATGAAATTTTTTAAGGGTAAGAAAATCTGTTACTGAATTGTTACTGAATACTGCATTAGGTATATGTACTTGTGTATATTAAGAATAAATTTATACATAAAACTCAGTAACAAGAAGTCTGTAACATGTATATGTAGATATTTTTTTTTAATTTGTGTATCGGTAAAATTTTAAAGAAACTGTTATATTCATTGAAGAAAAAAGAAAATTTATGATTCAGTTCCATTTCTTAAAAATCTTCACTGACCCTTATTTCTATATTATCTCTTTCCATTCCCAGACTTAGAATGACCTTATAGTTGCTTCCTTAATGTTCTTTTCCCCCTAAAATCCCTGCAGTATCTGATGTGACTGCTTCTACCATTGTTAAGGTAAGCCAGTCTCTTGTGGTCGAATCTGGAATGTGTTCTCATTTCCCTTGCGCTTTGGCACCTCTGTGACGTTGCATTCTCTTTTTTCTTCTCCCTTCCTCCACATTACTGCTTCTTCCTACATACACATTTTCCCTTCTTGTCCCTACTGGTGAGATCTGGCCCTTCACCCGCTCTGTCTCAACATTCTTCTGGTAGTGAACTGCGAAGACTAGCTAATAACTGTATCTTTCACATCTGTATCTAGTACTGCTTTTTCTCTAAACCTGTCTAGTTGGAGTCTCCTGGAATCTCAGGGCAACATGTCAAGCTGCCTTTGTCGCCTTCTTTTCCAGAGAAGGTGACACTGTCTTTGCCTTCATTTTCTACCCAGAGCATACACCACTTTCCCAGTTCACCTAACCTTGATGTTTTTTGGATTCTTGTTTCCCACTTTTCATCTGATCAGCTGTACAAGCTCTTGCTATTTTTTTCTTTTTGCCATCACGTGCATCCAAATTTATTAGGCACTGTAATCGGCTCCTTGGCTCCGGACTATTGAAATTTATTCTTCACGTAGTTCTGACATTAATGTTCCTAGAAGACTACTTTCATCTTGTTACTTTTCTGCTCAAGCACCTCTGTTTACTTCCCATTGTTAGTAAGCCGACATTGAAGCCCTTCTGTCAGAATGCCTGCCACCTGACACTACTTTCTCTTTCCAAACTCAGCTGAAGCAGGAGAGTAGGCTGTCTTGGCTGCTTTCGCTGAATGACATGTTCATTCTACACTGTGGACCTCATTCAGTTTGCCAGCTTAACACCATTTCTACAGAAACCCAACTTTAAGATCCTCAAATAGGAAAATTAAAATATACATGTTAGGCTTCCTTGGTGGTTCAGATGTTAAAGAATCTGCCTGCAATGCAAGAGACCTGGATTCCATCTGTGAGTTAGGAAGAAGAAGAAGGGAGAAGGGAATGGCTACCCACCCAGTATCCTTACCTGGAGAATTCCATGGACAAATGAGCCTGGCAGGCTACAGTCCATGGGGTTGCAAAGAGTCAGACACTTGTTGTTCAGTTGCTCAGTGATGTCCGATTCTTTGCGACCCCATGGACTGCAGCAGGCCAGGCTTCCCTGTCCTTCACCATCTCCCAGAATGGGCTCAAACTCACGTCCATTGAGTCGGTGATGCCATCCAGCCATCTCGTCCTCTGTCATCCCCTTCTCCTCCTGTCCTCAGTCTTTCCCAGCATCAGGGTCTTTTCCAGCGAGTCAGCTCTTCACACTGAGTAGAGTAGCGTAGCACTGCACTGAGCAGCAAGGAGTAGAGGCGGACGCTACTCAGTGACTAGCACTTTCACTTTCTATACGTAAGTATTCCAGTCAGTTTCTTTAAAACATCAGGTGGAGTGTAAAAGATGATTGAAGGACAACACGGTGATGAAAAGGACTTTTATTAGACACTCAGATTTGGTTTGATTTAAATTTCAATTGAACATTTAATTAGGTTTTCATAGGGGAGAAGATGACATGGGTGTATTGTCTCTATACAAAATCATTCAGTATTCAGTGCATTTGTACTGGAAGAGTTTCACAGTATAAACTGTTACATTTTTCCTTATCTGTAGCAAATTTTATTTTCTTACTAAGCATACTTGATTTTTTTGTTTTTTGTGGTAAGTAAAAAAAAATTATTTGTGGTTTGTTAGGTGTGTGTTTTCACTACACATTGTTAGTTTTATCTTCTTCCGTGCTTTTTCACAAATCTTTAAAACTACTGTTTATAACTAATTACATGGACTCCTTTGCATGTACATTCATAGAATCTTGGCAGTTTTTATTTTTAGGATTATATAATCATATACGAATTTGACAAGCTGTTACATATGGGAAAAACCTTTAAGAAAACTACTTTCTCTAAGTTCTACGCATCAACTTAACACTTTGTTTCAGAGATAAAAGGCAGATAGCATAGAAACTTCACCAAAAACCGTGTTATCTGTTCTAAACCACTGGTTTTTGATTCATACTCTTTTTTTACATAAACCTTATATCTCCCAAAGACTGATCTCCTGCTGCCTCCTCCTAGGGTTAAAAATACTGCATTGTCAGTCAAGTGGAGAGTATGTTAGTATAAATAACAGGCTCTGTTTGTGTAAAACGGTTGGGGAACTAGCAAAATAGTATATTGTATATTCTCTCACATATTTGATGTAAGATATGAGATTTATATTTTGATTCTGTGATAAACTATATTGGTAAGTTTACCAAAACCAGTATCAAATGATTAGAACTGACCAACTTCTGCTTATTGAAGTTTTTGATGTGAAGATAGTTACCCAGCTCATTGCACTTGTAAATTATGCTTTTAGAAAAATTCCGGGCATTTTTATTTTATACACACGTTTTAAGTTATTTGTGTACAAAGTAATGAGCTATAATAAAAATGTATGTATTCAACTTACACTGCACTTGTGATTATTCAACTTCCTCTTTATGACAGATTGACTCTTTGAAAACCAAAATAAAAACGAACCATGTTACCTAGAGGAATATTTTTAATCTTACTTAGAGATTCATATCTTTTCTGGCTTTTCCTCCTAGAGTAAGAACACTGCTAATATCTGTGTTACTGCTTTTTCTTTTTTAAAGTACAATCTTGAAATGTTATTTAAATTAAGTTTCATGGTTCTGTGGAAATTGAAATTAATAAAAACAAATACAATATGGTCTTTGAAGAGTAAAAATGGAAGATGTATTACTGTAGAGTAGTTCACTATAATAGAAAACATGTATTTGAATAGTTTCAATGGACTTTGGTTTTTATGACCAACCATTGTTCCCTAGAATTTTTCTTATTAGCTCTTATGATTGGTAATTTGAGGGACAGGATCGAATTATAAGTGATCTGGATTTTTTCTATGTGGGGAAGGGTTGCTGTACTTTGGATGCTATTCTTTGTTTATAATTATGTTTCTGAAAATTATGTAAAAATTTATATAAAAATTCTGACTTCAATTGTATAGTATTATTACTATTATTCAGTTATTACTGAGTAATACTATACAAGGAAAGGTTTGATAATATATACTGATTTGTTTTAAATGGTTAGAAGTTTTCACAGAAATTAGAAGAATCTCAGGCTGCCTTTCCATTTCAGTCAAGTTCACTTTTAGACCATTTCCCTTTTAATAATTGGGTAGAGAATCTGGGATTAAAAATAGATTGTTTTATAACGTAAAATTCCTGGAGGGAAGAAATCTGTGTGTCAAGTAGATGTTTGAGTAAATCTGAAATAACTGTTTAGGTCCTTGTTGAAAAGATTTCCGAAATGTTGGCAGTCCACTTTCCTGACACTGTAAGTAAGGCATTTTTTAAAATTTAGATGGTTTATACTTTATAAAGAGACTCCGTTTTCCTTGTAAATATCAATTATCAATTTTTAGAACTGTACAACTACTCCTCTAAGGTTTTTTGTCTAAACTTAAAATCTCTTCTTTTAAAATTGTACCACTCTTTTTCTTACCCTAGTCTTCCCTCCCCCCTTAATCTGAACAGCCAAAAATTATGTTTATTTTTAATATATTGATATTTAATAACATTTAAAATAACTATTTTAGGTATTATATAATATATAAAGTTAGTGATTTCTCTGTTTAGGATAAAAAATATTTTTATTCACTTCTGCTTACTAAAAGTGGCTACATGAACAAAATGACAGTTTCCTATAAGCCAAGGATTGCTGAATGCTTAAACTATACCAAGGAATAAAAGTGACATCTTCCTTTTAAGAAAGGTGACTTATTGTAACAAGATTAGAGAAAGGGGAAAAACTCACATTATAGTTGTGGAATTTATGTTCAAATACAATTATTGAGTTAATTTTTAAACTTTTTATAGACAAAGCAAATCCAAAAACTTAGCCTAAAAAAATTCTTATGCATTATTAAAAATGGTAGTAATATGTATTGGTGGTGGAGAAGAATCCCACAAGTGCTCAAGATTGACATAACCTTTAACAAAGTGGAAAAACTTATATTAGAACTACTGATTCTAGGTTCAAATTTATGTCAAAGCACTTTATGATACCAAAATTAGTCCAACTAATTTTTTTTCGAGCTTTAAAATGTCACTTTTCACTAAATAGTCTTAATTTGAGGCAAGGGTTTGTACAAGTTTAGGAATCTTTGGCTTTGGTAAACTCCCTGTTTTCTAATTAGTATGTCTCTTTCACATGCTTTTCAGAATCATCTCATAGTATGTCTTCCAAGTTCTATCCAGTAATTTTTGAACTTCAAAAATAATCTCCTGGTTCAATTACAAAGTTCTAAAGACAGTAAAATACCTTGTAATTTGAGTGATATTTTCGTTAGGCAAAGTACTTCAGAGTATTTGCCTAATCCTCACAACGTTCTTCTGAATTAATATGTAAATCAATAATTGCCCTCCTTAAAAAGTGAGAAAACTGAAGCACTGTAAAGTTAAGCCAAGGTCACAGAGCAACCAAGGTGAAAAATCTGGGTACTCCATCTGCTGTTCCAGTGTACTTCTGTTATTCATGTTACCTTGAATAAAATATGGCATTTAAAAATTTATGATGCCATAATGGTGAGTACTCTGCTTATACAGCAGTGTTGTATAATGTTGGATTTTTAACAGAAAAATTACAAACCCAGGGTTTAGTAAAGAGATTAAGTACTGATAATTTTTTGAAGATCACTGATGGCAGTACTTGTGAAATAAACTGCCTCACTAAGAGTGTAGTGTCCCGGACAGCACTGATTAGACAAGGTGTATAAAGAATGCGTTAAAGACCCATAGACCAGTCAGTCTGCCCTAAGCAAACACCACAGTAAAAGTGATACATACTATATATTGACACACACGGAGAAGAGTGACAGGCGTTTTCAATAATGTGTATTTTAGAAAACTTCATTTTTTGCTTATGTTTATCTGAATATAATAAGATCTAGAAAACAGAACAAGGAAGCATTGAGCACTGAGTATTTTCATGCCCAGTAGCCAAAAGTCAGGCTTTTTTTCCTCCTGTTCATGACGGTTATTAAGAAAGCACTGGCTTTTCAGACAGTGCCAATCCTGTGATGAGGCACTTGAAGAGTCTGAAGGTTAGGGCATGTGAAATACGGAGCGGGGAGGAAGCATGCTGCTATTCCATTGGAAGCAAAAGGGAGTCTAGGCCCATAGAATACTTCTTCTTTGCCTTCTCTACTTACATCCAGTACCTACAAAGGAAGGGAGAAATCTGTATGTTAAAGGTGGTGGTTCAAAATAAAGCTGTATACACATGAAAGAAAACTTGCAGTTAATTTCAATTATGCTGACATGACTATATCTTATATATTGCTATTTTTCTCACAGTGTTGCACCAGAAATATATATTTAATTCCTGTTAAATACTATTCTACATATTTATGTGTATGTACATAGATGTTTGTTTATAATAATTTAGCCTTCAGAACAAGTGTTGAGATGTAGGCAGCTTTATCATCCTTTAATAAAACTGCCTGAGACTGGTTAAGTAACTTGCCCAAACTAGTAAGTGTTGTTTGTATGCTGGCTTACAAATCCTCATCTGCAATGTGAAAACAACATTGACTTTGCAGCTTTGCTCTGAAAACTGGTGAGATCATCTCGCTCAGGGTCTGGCACAGAGAATATTATAGCTTCGTAGCAGGTTCAAGAAAATCAGTTGCTTCTGGAGACTTTTCCCCAGTTATTTCCTTGTTAAGCTGGAGTTTCATCTCTTTCCTTATATGGAAAAGAATCTTTGTTAGTCAGTGCCTGCTGTCACCTCACTGATTTCTGGTTTAATCTTAGTACTAGGAAGATTCTTTTATAAGACAAGCTGGCCATGTCATACTTGTCGAACCCATAAAACTAGCCCTCAATCATCTTATCCTCTCTTCATACGACCTTCCTCTAACTTCATTTAAAACTTTTCCTCCCTTGGGTTCTATGACCTTAAAAAAAAAAAAAAGTTTGTCATTCATATTGTCCTGGTGTCAGCCACTTTGGTCCACTTCTTCCAGCCACAGACCCTGTGGCGCTCTTCAGTGGTCTCGTCCACTCTTACACCCACATCTGTCACCTAAGTGGATAATTCTTAAGCTTTTAATGCAGTAATGCATTATTTTAGATGAAAGGGGAAAGGGGCCCTTGAGATTTGGGGATCCAAGCCCATAAAGACGGACATCAGTAAGGCCTAGAATAAAAGATCAAACTTACAGCTTTTTTTCCCCAAATGGACATTTAGCTGTCGATCCCATTTACTGAACAATATGCCCTGTCACTACTAATTTTAGATGGCTCCAATACATGCTACATACAGATATTTGTTTTCTTTTGTTAATTTATGTATCTTCCTACTAGTAGCACATTTACAGTTACTTTGGGTAAGGGCATGTCTCTCTCATTCATTTTCAAGCATTTCTTGGTTATTCTTATATTCTTTCCTGGAGAAACTTCAAGATCAATTTGACAAGTAGTATTCCCCCACCTTGTGAATTTGACTAGCTGTGTGACTTACTCAAGGTCACATAGCTAGTAAGTGGTAGAGCCAGTTTTTTGGCTCAGAGTTGTAACCCAAGAGAGAATAAGGATTTCATGCTATTTTGTGACATCCCCACCCCGACTGAATACATTTTTAGGACACAAAAGCTGAAGTCACCATCCAGAGAACTTTCGCCTGATTTCCTGGACCAAGAGAGACTGCGTATGGTAAGTGTATGTGTGCTTGCTCAGGCAGGTCCAACTCTGCAACCCCATGGACTGTAACCCCACCAGGCTCCTCTGTCCATGGGATTCACCAGGCAAGAATACTGGAGCGGGTTGCCATTTCCTACTCCAGGGGATCTTCCCAACCCAAGAACTGAATGCATATCTTGCGTCCCTGGTATTGGCAGGCAGATTCTTCATCACTACGCCACCTGGGAAGCCACTAAGCAGATGTAATTTATTTAATCTGTAAGACAGGGAAAACGAAGGGTTGGTGGTTTTTCTCCAAAACACTCCCTTGAAAGCTGGCAGAGAGAAGGCATTGGGGAGAAGGAGGTGCCAACTTGGCAGCATATCCTCCAGCCAAAAAGTAGTAATCATAAGTGAAAAGCAGTGGAGGTGATCTGACAGCACAGATCATCACTTAGGCAGCTGCTCCTTTATGCTTGTCATCCACAGGATACCAGACTAGAGTCAAGCTCTGTGCCAGCTGCTTGCTTACACACCCACTGAATAAACAAGAGCACCTGACTCCTCAGGACTTAACATTTTCCATGAGTAAGTATTACTAACAAGTCCAAAGCTCAGTCTTTATTAATTAAGAGCATCTCAGCTTTACTTTTGTTTCAGTTGTCCTCATAATGGGTTAAACACTTTGTGGTAAGTCACATAGCAGGAAAGAAGATAAAAAAGTATGGTTTCTCAACATTTGACATGCTTCATCCCTGTGTGGCTGAATCCTACAAATGATAGTTAAATAAACATTAATGAGAGTCCAGAAGGGTCAGTCTAATAGACAGGTTATTGGCTGGTATTTTCAAGATGGGAAAAAAAAAGACGAGTCCTTCTGGATGTTAACAGACCAGTCTGTGAACTATTTAAGTGTGAATTTCACTAATCTTAGCCAGCCATGCCTTCAGAATCCAAGAATTCTACATATTTGTGACATAAAAAACTTAAACTTCTGATATTTTTAACATCTAAACTATTTTCTCCACTCTTTCCTATACTTTTTTCCTTCACAGATCATATCTCAATTTATTCAACATTTTGGAGCTTAAAATTTTCTTTGTTTTTTTTTGTTTTTAATTTTTATTTCACATTGGAATATAGTTGGTTAACAATGTTGATAGTTTTAGGTATATGACAAAGTGATTCAGTTACACATATATCTATCCTTTTTGAAGTTCTTTTCCCATTTAGGTTGTTACAGAGTATTGAGCCATGTACCCTGTGATTTACAGTAGCTCCATGCTGGTTATCGGTTTTAAACATAGTAGTATGTACATGTCAATCTCAAACTCCCAGTCTATCCCTCCCCCTTGATTCTCCCCCCATAGTTATCATAAATGTGTTCTCTAAATCTGTGAGTCTGTTTCTGTTTTGTAAATAAGTTCATTGTATCATTTTATTTAGATTTTGCGTATGAATGGTATCATGATAATTTGACTTTCTCTAACTTCACTTATGATAATCTCCAGGTCCATCCATGTTGTTACAAATGGCATTATTTCATTCTTTTTAATGGCTGGGTAATATTCCATTGTATGTATGTACCACACCTTCTTTATCCATTCCTCTGTTGATAGACATTTTAGGTTAATTTCATGTCTTGGCTATTGCAACAGTTTTGCAATGAAAATTAAGGTGCACATATCCTTTGAAACATGGTTTTCTCCAGATACATGCCCAGGAGTTGGATTGCTGAATCATGTGGTAGCTCTATTTTTAGCGTTTTAAGGAACCTCCATACTGTTCTCCATCGTGGTTGTACCAATTTACATTCCCAACAGTGTACGAGGGTTTCTGTTCCTCCACACTCTCCAACATTTACTTTTTGTAGACTTTTTGATGATGGCCATTCTGACTGGTGTGAGGTGAAACTGTAGTTTTGATTTGCATTTCTCTAATTTTTAACGATGTTGAGTGTCTTCTCATGTGTCTCGTGGTCATCTGTGACCATCTGTGACAGATGACACAGATTTAGGTCTTCTCATTTTTTGTTTGGATTTTTCTGATATTTTTCTGACACATGAGATGTCTATAAATTTTGGAAATCCCTTGTCAGATGCACCATTTGCAAATATTTTTTCCCATTCTGTGGGTTGTCTTTTGCTGATTTTCTTTATAGTTATTTTCTTTATATTTTCTTTGCTGTCTAAAAGCTTTTGAGTTTAAGTCCCATCTGTTTATTTTTGTTTTTATTTCCATTATTCTAGGAGACAGATCAAAAAAGATATTGCTGCAATTTATATCAAAGAGTGTTCTGCCTATGTTTTCCTGTAGGAGTTGTACAGTATTGGGTCTTGTATTTACGTCTTTAATCCATTTTATTTTTGTGTATTGTGTTAAAAACTGTAATTTAATTTTTCCCATCACTTTTTATTGAAGAAACTGTGTTTTCTCCATTGTATATATAGTCTTGCTTCCTTTCTTGTAGATTAATTGGTGTGTAATTGACCATGGGGCTTTCTGTCCTGTTCTTTTGACTTAAATTTCTGTTTTCCTGCCAGTACCATACTGTTTGATGACTGTAGCTTTGTAGTACTGTCCGAAGGTCAGGGAACCTCTTTCCTCCAACTCTGCATTTCTTTCTCAAGATTGATTTGGCTATTTGGGGTCTTTCGTGCTTCCATATAAATTTAAAAAAAAATTTTGTTCCAGTTCTGTGAAAAATACTGTTGGTAATTTGATAGGGAAGGCATTCAATCTGTAGATTGTCTTGGGTATTATTGGTCATTTTATTAATAACTATATTGATTTCTTCCAATTCAAAGATACTGTATATCTTCTGTTTGTATCGTCTTTAATTTATCAGCATGTAACAGTTTTCAGAGTCCTGGTCTTTTGCTTCCTTAGATTTATTCCTAAGTATCTTATTCTTTTTGATGCAATGGGATTATTTTAATTTTTCTTTCTGATCTTTCATTGTTAGTGTATAGAAATACAACAGATTTCCTTGCATTTATTTTGTATCTTGCAATTTTACCAAATTCATTAGCAAGCTTTAGTAGTTTTCTGGTAGCATCTTTAGGATTTTCTATATACAGTATCATGTCATCTGCAAACAGTGACAGTTTCACTCCCCCTTTGCCAATTTGGATTCCCTTTACTTCTCTTTGGATTGCCATGGCTGTAACTTCTACAGCTACGTTTAATAAAGTGGTATGAGTAGACCTCCTTGTCTTTTTCCTGATCTTAGAGGAAATGCTTTCAGCTTTTCACTGTTGATTATGATGTTAGCTGTAGGTCTGTCACATATGGCCTTTAATTATTTTAGGTTGACTCCCTCTGTGCCTACTTTCTGGAGTTTTTTAATTGTAAATGGGTGTTGAATTTTATCAGAAGCTTTCCCTGCATCTATTGAGATGATCATATGGGTTTTATTCTTCAGTTTGTAGGTGTGGTATATCACAGACTGATCTGCAGATATCAAAAAATCTTTGCATCCCTGAAATAAACCCCATTTAATCTTGGTGTATGAGCCCTTTAATGTATTGTTGCTAATATTTTGTTGAGGGTTTTTCCATCTATGTTCACATCAGTGATATTGGCCTGTAATTGTTTGGTTTTTTTGGTGCATTTCCAGTATCTCGCATTTGTGCTCTGCTCACACTTGCTGATTTTGATACCACATTTGTGTGCAGATGATTTCCTACCTTCACTGTATGTTTGTCTTTACCAGTGAGCTTTCCCATTCGTAATTTTGTTTCTAGTTATGGCCTTTTTTTTCCACCTGGAGAAGTTCCTTTAGTATTTGTTGCAAAGCCAGTCTGGTGGTGCTGAATTCTCTTAGCTTCTGCTTGTCTGTAAAGCTTTTGGTTTCTTGTCAAATCTCCAAGAGAGCCTTGCTGAGTAGGTTGTAGGTTCTTCCCTTTCATCAGTTTAAATGTACTGTGCCACACTCCCTTCTTACCTACAGAGAAATCCGTTGATAACCTTATGGGAGTTTCCTTGTACATTATTTTTTCCCTTATTGCTTTTAGCATTTTTTCTTTGCCTTTAATTTCTGTCAGTTTATTACTGTCTCAGCATGTTCCTCCTCGAATTTAACCTTCCTGGGACTCTGTGCTTCCCGGACTTGAGTAACTGTTTCCTTCCTCATGTTAGGGAAGTTTTTAGCTATTTTCTCTTCAAAGATTTCCTCAGGTCCTTTCTCTCTCTCTCTTCTTCTGGGACCCCTATAATGCAAATGTTAGTGCATTTACTATTGTTCAGAGGCCTCTTAGACCATCCTTATTTCTTTTCATTCTTTATTCTGTTCCGCAGCAGTGATTTACACCATTCTGACTTCACAGCCACACATCCCCAACTCCCATGCAGGAGAGCCACCAATATTAGCAGGTAAGTCTGGCCTAGTCTCATACAAGGACAATGACTCTCTTTCCTGAGTTCTGGTAAACACAAGACTCTGTGAGTGCCCTCCATGAAGGGAATTTGTTTCCCCCAGTCCTGTGAAATTCCTGTAACTAAACTACACTGGCCTTCAAAGCCAGATTCTCTGGGGGCTCGCCCTGTTGCCAGACCCCCGGGCTGGCAGCCTGATGTGGGGCTCAGAACTTTTACTCCTGTGGGAGAACTTCTGTGATATAATTAGTTTTTGGTTTGTGGGTTGCCCACCCAGCATGTATGGGATTGAACTTTATCACAATTGACCCCTCCCACCGTCTTGTGGATGTAGGGTATCTTTTTGGTAGCTTCCAGCGTTTGCCAGTGGTTGTTCAGCAGTTAGTTGTGATTTTGGTATTTCCATAGAAGAGGTCAGCTTTTGTCCTCTACTCCACCGTCTTGTCTTGTCTCCTGTGATTTTCAACCTGATGGTATGTACTCAGGAATTTCTACTCTCTAGTCAATATCTTCCCATAAATACTATTTCAGTCTCTCATTATCTTACTTCTCTGCTGGATATTCTTCCAGAAAGTAGTAAGGAAATGGCTTGAACATGTAGGTAGTCTCTTCAACCATCAACATATTTACTGTCAATGAACCAGAGTAAATAGTTCTGTAGTTGAACAGCCTAAGCTACTCCATCTTATAAAAGAGCTCCATTTTGCAAAGGTACCGGGCAAACAGACTTAGACTTTGGATAGTGCCTAAACTTGCTCCACTGTGCACGAGCCAATCAGCCCTTAGGTTAAACCTCCTAACTTTAAGTTCAAGAATTTGTGATTTACCTTGGAAGTAATGATTTACCTTTGTGATTTACCTTGGAAGTAATGAGTTACATTTGTGATTTACCTTGGAAGTAATGATTTACCGTGGAAGTAAAAAAAAACAATCAGAAATCCACACACAACCCTATAGAAGAGGGTAACCAATCAGTAGTCCTTCAGCCTGAACACCCCCTTTGTTACCCTTTCACCTGAATATTCCCTATATAAGCAGTGTAACCCAAAACTCGGGGCTCCTCTCCTTAGCCCCTGCGTCGGTAACGGTGGGAGCCCCAGCTCGAACTTCGTAATAAAAACGCTCTTGCTTTTGCATTGGATACCGGCTCCCTGGTGGTCATTGGGAGATTTCGCGACTTGGGCGTAACATAGTCACCCCCAAAAATAAATACTTGAGACTGTACAGCCATGGTTAAGAATGAATGATAATGTAACCCATAATCAGCTGTCAGTAGCTAAAATCGAAGATATGTGATGAGTCTGTTATCCATGAAGACTTAACATTCCAAGCCTCTCTTTAAATGACAATTCATATGCTTATATGAACTTATTATCTACAAACAATAAAGGCTCTTAAAAGCCTTTAAGTTTATCTGTGCTTTGTGGGACTAACATGCTAGCCAAGGAAATAAACACAGCTTTTGCAAATGATTGATTGATGTGGTACTTCAAAGTGACTGGGAATACAGAACTACCCATATGCTTATTTTTTTAAAAAAACAGATACATTAGGATCTTTTATTGTCCAGTCTCAGAGATGAAATTTATTCCATTAACACAAGCTTTAATTAAAACTTATTTGATTAAAATGTATGAATTGCCTCTTTCAGAATCGTCTTAATCCTGAGGCTACTCTAGAATATCCTCAGTGGCTTATGATATACACATGTACTCCTTCATCTTTTTGAAAACAGATTTGTTTGGGAACAGTCAGATGTAATGAGTTAATTAGTGTACATGATTAGTATGTACTGTACTTTGTCCCTTGTGCACTGTAGGTGGGGAAGGCATGTAAATTGGTGTAGCTTTGTTCTTGTTCAGTTGCTAAGTGGTATCTGACTCTTTGCAACCCCATGGACTTTAGCACACAAGGCTTCCCAGTCGTTCACTATCTCCCGGAGTTTGTTCAAACTCATGTCCATTTAGTTGGTGATTCTATCTAACCATCTCCTACCACCTCCTCCTCCTTTTGCTTTCAATCTTTCCCAGCATCAGGGTCTTTTCCAATGAGTTGGTTCTTCATATCAGGTGGCCAAAGTATTGGATCTTCAGCATCAGTCTTTTCAATGAATATTCAGGGTTGATTTCCTTTAGGATTGAGTGCTTTGATCTCCTTGCTGTCCAAGAGACTCTCAAGAGTCTTCTCTGGCACCACAGTTTGAAAGCATCAATTCTCTGGCACTCCGCCTTCTTTATGGCACAACTCTCAAATCTATACATGACTACTAGAAAAACCATACCTTTGACTAGGGGGGTCACTATTGGCAAAGTGATGTCTCTGCTTTTTGATATGCTGTCTAGGTTGGTCATAGTTTTTCTTCCAAGGAGCAAACGTCTTTTAATTTCATGGCTGCAGTTTCCGTCAGCAGTGGTTTCAGAGCCCAAGAAAATAAAGTCTGTCACTGTTTCCATTATTTCCCCATCTATTCCCCATGAAGTGATGGGACCGGATGCCATGATTTTTGTTTTTTGAATGTTGAGTTTCAAGCCAGCTTTTTCACTCTCCTCTTTCACCCTCATCAAGAGGCTCTTCAGTTCCTCTTCACTTTCTGCCATTAGAGTGGTATCATATGCATATCTGAGGTTGTTGATACTTCTCCCAACAATCTTGATTCCAGCTTGTGATTCATCCAGCCTGGCATTTCTCATGATATACTCTGCGTATAAGCTAAATAAGCAGGGTGACAATATATAGCCCTGATATACTCCTTTGCCACTTTGGAACCAGTCCTTTGTTGCATGTCCGGTTCTAACTGTTGCTTCTTGGCCTGCACACAGGTTTCTCAGAAGACAGGGAAGGTGGTCTGGTAGGTATTCCCATTCTTGAAGAATTTTCCAGTTTGTTGTGATCCACACATTCTAAGGCTTTAGCATATTCAGTGAAACAGATGTCTTTCTGGAATTCCCTTGCTTTCTCTATGATCCAGCGAATGTTGGCAATTTGATTTCTGGTTCCTCTGCCTTTTCTAAACCCAGCTTGTACATCTGGAAATTCTCAGTTCACATACTGCTGAAGCCTAGCTTGAAGGATTTTGAACATAACCATACTAGCTAGCATATGAAATGAGCACAACTGTCTGGTAGTTTAAACATTTTAGGGACTGCCCTTCTTTGGAATTGGAATGAAAACTGACAGATTTGCTGACATTAAGTGTAGCACTTTACCAGCATCATCTTCTAGGATTTAAATAGCTTGGCTGGAATTCCATCACCTTCATCCACTAGCTTTGTAATGCTTTCCAGTAATCATGCAGCTACTATTGGAAAAAAGTATGACGTTTCCACAAAAAGTTAAAAATACCTTATGATATAGTAACTCCACTTCTGGGTATTTATGCAAAGAAAACAAAATCAGTAGCATGAAGAGACATCTGTACCATGTTCACTACAGCATTATATATAATAGCCAGGACATGGAAATAATCTAAGTGTCCACTTATGGATGAATGGATAAAGAAGATGTGAGACAGATATCTATCTATCTATCTACACACACACACAAACATATATATATATATATATATATATATATAGAAGGAGACATTAAAATAGGAAGTCGTTCTTTTGCAACAACATATATGCACCTTGAGGGCATCATTAGTCTAGGTAATGGGTTGGCCAAAAAGGTTGTTCAGGTTTTTCTGTACCGTCTTATGGAAAAACCCAAGCGAGCTTTCTGCTCACTCCAAAAAGAAAAATATGTCAGAAAGAGACAAAACTCTATGATCTCACTTACATGTGGAATAAAAAAAAAATTGAACTCACGGAAAGCAAAGACAGATTGGTGGTTGCAAGAGGCAAGCAGTGGGGAGTGACAGAAATGGGTGAGGCAGCCAAAAGATACCTCAAAAAAGTGATAAGAATAAGTTCAGGAATACAATGTCCTGAATGTTGACTATACTATATTGCATATTTGAAGCTTGCTAAGGAAGTAAATCTTAAAAGTTCTCGTAAGAAAAAAGTACAAATGTGCAACTATGTGAGGTAATGGATGTTCAATTTACTGTGGTGATTACTTAGCAATGTATAGGTATATAAAATTATGTCATATACCTTAAACTAACACACTACATTCCCTCTGTTAGATCAGAAACTACATCCATCAGGACAAGCCTGTTAAATATTCATTTCTATGCTACCTTTGCTGACTTAAAACTACTTATCTATATCAACAGTAGAAATAAGTTAAAATCCCCAGACAAATCTTGGGCAAGACAGATCAAGAATGGAAGGAAAGGAAAAAAAAAAGCAATATTATGAATGTAACGTAGAATATAACCAACTCAATATCTATATACTAACATTTTTGAAAACTCAGAAAACATGGGAAAGTTTCTTGAAAAAAAGATACATACCTTATGAGATGTGAAGAAGAAATTAAAAGCTCAAATAGTCCTGCAACTATTAAAGACATTGAAGCATCTGTTTAAAATCTTCCCACAAAGATGAGGTTAGATATTATGAATAGTTATAATGATATATTTTTCTGGAGATCAGGGAAAGGTCAGGGCTAATACATGTCAATATGTTATCAGAGAACTCAAAGTAGAAAAACAGCTCTGGTAAGAATTGTAAAAAAAAAAAACATAAATAACACCATCTTGACTATATATATCAACAGCCATTGCTGTTCTGAACACCCCAGCTAGCAGCTTGCCCAGTCTGGGCTGCTCACATGTTCATGTGCCAAGGATACTCTGGGAGCAGAGGTTCCCCGTTCAGACCAATCACAAAACACTACTACTCACTTCTGCTAGGAAAGAACACCATTATAGGGGGCATTTGTTAAATGAACGAATTGGAATATACACAAAATAAGTTTTGCTGATGTGAAAGTACTGTTACCAAGATTTCAACAGGTTTTGGTTTATAAAAAAGGGAAAGGCATTCCACTTCCCCCACTTCCTGTATATATTATATATACTGTTAAAGCTCATTCCCATCTTTATTTTCAACAGGACTCAATCATTAGATATCATTTTTAGGATGCAGAATGAAGTTTAGTGATTGAACTAGCTGCACAGAGGAGCTCAATCTTCTTTCTACGTGTAAATATTCTCTTTCTTCAATTCAGTACTGCAAAAAAATAACCTCATTGAACCACTTGAATGAACTTCAAAAGCGGACTTCAACCACTCACCTGGATACAAGCCAGAGGCTCATTTGTCCAAATCGAATATCCACCAACTAAGTATATTCTCTCATTATGGACAGCAACTCCAGATTCATTTTGGCCTAAAGTAAAGAGAATTGAATAAAAGAGGAAAAATAAATCTATTTCCTTGCATGTCTTAATTAACCCTTTTGCCACTGAGGGCTAGTTTTCCCCTGTGGCACAGGTGTATACTCCACGGGATTTTTGCCTCAACTAATCCCTGCCTCCCAGGTCTCAGAGGGAAGAATTAACCACTCTCAGAGAATGAATCTGTGTTGGGTCAGAACCGAGTTATAACACTTAATAGCCAGTCAAATTAGTAAAGACAGCATTAAAGACAGCAATAATAAGCCGTATAGAAGAGTTTCATACCATGTTGTATGCCATTAATTAATACTAATGGAAATAAAGTATATTTTAGGAATGCAAAACACCTCTTGTTCTACTGAATACAAATACTTTTAAGGCAAGTGCTTACATCTGTAACAGCTGCAACCCCAAGAAGCAAATAAAACAGAGCCATGCCCCTAGCGTGCCCCAAATGAAGACAAATGACAGAAAAAGACTGATAGTTACTACCTTCCTTTTCCTTTACATACTCAACAGTTTTAAGACTATATTAAAGTTCCTGAGCTGAGACCAGCCTGGGTAGTCCCTAGATATAGACACGCCAAAATGATGAAAGGTTCCTCTTCCATTAAAAAAAAAAAAAGAATAACTCACTACTATATATTCTTCCCTGGAGGCCATCAGAGAGTGAGACAGTCTCTTCTTATTGATGGGCTAACACAGAATTGACTCTGGTAATAAATAAGCTGGATCCTACAGCAGACAGAATCACAGATCAAGGGACCAAGGGGCTAAGGTACCACTACAGGAACTTAGAGTTAAGTGCTTGTAGGTGGGCTTCAGATCATTTTTCAGAAAAACAGGAGCTCAGTATAAAGCATCTAAACTTCTCCCAACAGTTATGTCCCCAAGGTGGCCTCCTTAGCAGTGGCTGTGAGTTACTGAGCGCCCACTCAGCATACTAAAATGCCTTCAGGCCATAGTCCTGCCCACCATTTGAGTCTGTGATCGTAATAATGGAAGGGAAGGGATCTTAATAATGCAAGCCAAGAAGGGAGGAAGTTTTCAACTTCATAAAGAAACGTCAGGGCTAGGCTGTTTGCTGCTTTCTTTTCATTTGCTTTGGGATGAGGATGGTCCCTACCTAGTGCTGCTCATGGTGATGGCTGGATAGGTCTGTGTGGTCAGAAGTGCTGCTAAACCTCTACGCATAGAACATCTCCAGCATTTTCTCTTTAGGAAAATACAGGCAAAAAACAATATCTGACAGTGATAAACAGTGAAGACCATTCTCCTGAACTCATAAGAAATAAGACTAAAAATGAGAAGAGAAAAATTAATTGCTCCTATAGAGTCATTAACTCTTTCAGCACCTGATCCCTCCTACTTCTACCAGTGTTTCTACATGAATATTGATTGACAATATGGACTTGACATGCCTCTCTCGACAATGTGAGAACACACACAAAGGTAAACACAGGCCCTGAGAAACTGGATGCTCAGCCAATGGACTGAGTCAGAGATAAACAATGTTCACCTTTTGTAATAAAACCAAGTTGTTCTACTATCATGCATTTAATATTCACAGCTGCCCTCAAGATGTCTAAGAAAAAAAGTTTGTCAACTTCCTGAATCTCTTCTTTCTCTTGATTTACTTAATCAAAGGTACTTGCCAGTCAACAGGTTAAAACTGCAGCGCGTCCACTGGTCAGTGTCTATGTTGTAGGAATCTATATGCCGCACAAGGATCCGGTCATTATTGTAATCCAGGTCATTGCCTCCAAGAACATAAAGCTTCCTTTGAACAGCAGCCATGGAATGGTAGACCCGCCTCTGCAGCATAGGGCTACGGCTTATCCACTTATTCTGAAAAAAAAAAAAATAAAGAAATGCAGGTGAACTGTTAACTGGAGATGTCCATGGCAGAAAAAGCAGTGCCTCATTAGTAGTTGTTGGTGGACCACATTCTATTTAAATATTGTTTACTTAGTTTGAAAGGAATGGGTGTCTTACCTGAGAACAAGTGCAGAAGATCCCACATGTTCTAACTCTGTTTTGCAACTTACATAATGCATTTCCTCTTGTTTGGGTTGCATTTTATAGGGCATTTTGCATTTGTAAGAGGAGCATATGAGAATTTAGAAGTTTTCATGATAGTTATCTCCCAGTTGAGAGAACATTCTCCTACAAATGACTTAGGAGTGCACATGTATAGGTATTTGTGTACAGTAGTATAATGATAACAGGCTCTGGATCCAGGATACTGAGTTTATCATTTCTGTGTGAGCTTGGCAATTTACTTAACCTGTCTGTGCCTGTTTCCTCCTCTGTAAAACGGAGATAACAGTACCCAACTGACAAGCCTGTTGTGAAGATTGCCAGTTGCAAGCCAGTTGCGCTATTTCATATCCTAAAAGATGATGCTGTGAAAGTGCTGCACTCAATATGCCAGCAAATTTGGAAAACTCAGCAGTGGCCACAGGACTGGAAAAGATCAGTTTTCATTCCAATCCCAAAGAAAGGCAATGCCAAAGAATGCTCAAACTACCACACAATTGCACTCATTTCACACGCTAGTAAAGTAATGCTCAAAATTCTCCAAGCCAGGCTTCAACAGTATGTGAACCGTGAACTTCCAGATGTTCAAGCTGGGTTTAGAAAGGGCAGAGGAACCAGAGATCAAATTGCCAACATCTGTTGGATTATCAAAAAAGCAAGAGAGTTTCAGAAAAACATCTATTTCTGCTTTATTCATTACACCAAAGCCTTTGACTGTGCGGATCACCACAAACTGTGGAAAATTCTTAAAGAGATGGGAATACCAGACCACCTGTCCTGCCTCTTGAGAAATTTGTATGCAGGTCAGGAAGCAACAGTTAGAACTGGACATGGAACAACAGACTGGTTCCAAATAGGAAAAGGAGTATGTCAAGGCTGTATGTTGTCACCTTGCTTATTTAACTTCTATGCAGAGTACATCATGAGAAACATGGCTGGATGAAGCACAAGCTGGAATCAAGATTGCTGGGAGAAATATCAATAACTTCAGATATGCAGATGACACCACCCTTAGGGCAGAAGGTGAAGAGGAACTAAAATGCCTCTTGATAAAAGTGAAAGAAGAAAATGAAAAAGTTGGCTTAAAACTCAACATTCAGAAAACGAAGATCATGGCATCTGGCCCCGTCACTTCATGGCAAATAGATGGGGAAACAGTGGAAACAGTGTCAGACTTTATCTTTTTGGGCTCCAAAATCACTGCAGATGGTGACTGCAGCCATGAAAATAAAAGATGCTTGCTCCTTGGAAGAAAAGTTATGATCAACCTAAACAGCATATTAAAAAGCAGAGACATCACTTTGTCAACAAAGGTCCATCTAGTCAAGGTTATGGTCTTTCCAGTGGTCATGTATGGAGGTGAGAGTTGGACTATAAAGAAAGCTGAGCACCGAAGAATTGATGCTTTTGAACTGTGGTGTTGGAGAAGACTCTTGAGAGTCCCTTGGACTGCAAGGAGATCCAACTGTCCATCCTAAAGGAAATCAGTTCTGAATACTCATTGGAATGACTGATGTTGAAGCTCAAATGCTAATACTTTGGCTACCTGATGCGAAGAACTGACTCTTGAAAAGACCCTGATGCTGGGAAAGATTGAAGGCGGAAGGAAAGGGGATGACAGAGGATGAGATGGTTGGATGGCATCACTGACTCAATGGACATGAGTTTGAGTAAACTCCGGGAGTTGGTGATGGACAGGGAGGCCTGGCATGCTGCAGTCCATGGGGTCGCAAAGAGTCATACACGACTGAGTGACTGAACTGATCTGAACTAGGAAACTTACTGTGAGGAAATCACTGACTCACAGGGGACCCTACATAAGCTAATGTGAGGGCAGCATTGCTGTTCTTTCCAGGATGAACCTCCTGAGGTCAATGGAAGAGCAAAGTTTTGATTCAGCAACAAACCCCTCACAGCCTTTAATATATTTACACTCACATCTTCACCAAATTGGGAAAAGTTATTTCCAGGCATATTGTTATTTGTTCTTCTGTTACAGAAGACCAAATTTTCTGTGATAACTTTAGGAAATGGTGAAACCTCTAATGTTTGGTTCTAGATCACTCTCAGGATTAAGAAAGGTATTCTCAACTCCTCTCAAATAAGGTTATTTAAAATTATAAAATAGATGAAAATCAAATATGACATTAATTTAAATCTCAAGTAATGGACAGGTAAATAAGCCTAACCATTTTCTTTTTATATAAACACTAAACATACAGGAAGAACACAGATAATTTATTTCTGCCAAGAAAAATTTGGGTTTCAACCAGAAAAATCGTGATGTTTTGAATACATACAATTTCACCAGTTCACAGAGGTGTAAAGGAAGAATTAAAAAAAGAGTTTTGTATAAATATTGGTCCATTCACTAATGGCATACTGACTGGCTCATTTCTAATTTCTAATACACTCATAAGAAAAAAGAAAGTGGTTTGTCCAAGTGTTTAAGGCTTGCATTCATCTGGTCCCCCAGTTTTAAACATGTCATAATAAGAATCTCCTTCCAATGAATTGTATCTTTAATAAAACAGTTAAACCTTTCTTTTAGATATTCTAAGAAATACGTTTAATACATTACACAAGAGTAGATTTAACTCAAGACACTGATGGTGCTTTCTGTAGGTGCTTTCTATGAGGCAACGCATCACAGTATGAGGGCTCAGTGTTTGCACTCACAGTCCAGTCCCCTGCCACAGGACTATGGATGCCATCTGGTTTGCAAAGCCTGCCTGCATCCCCTGATTATATCTTTAGCTTCCTTCACTGCCGTGCCTGCCAGGTGAGCCGCCAACCGCTGCAAAGGCAAAGAAACAGAGAGGCCTGGTGGGGTCATTCCTAATAAGCTAGTGTGTGAATACTAATCAGTGCTGAGGAAGCAGAGGTCACCCTGGCCTGCCTATTGGCAGGTAGCAATGTGCTCTGTGGCAGATGGCAGGCATTACTGACTCTCCACAAAGGCCTAGAAGAGAAATAAGCACCAGGGCTGAATGATAGAGTTATTGAGATTCTGAGCAAGATGCAAGCAGATGTGATGTTTGCCAGTACCCACTGTAAACAATATGCCAGCAGAATTTTTAAAAAGAGCATGTGTGTACAAACATGAAACAGAATTCATTTGAGAAATGTTAACACCTTCTTCCTCTTTAACCACATGTGCACCAAACTCAAGCAACTGTAATTAATGATCCCTCTTGAGACACTCAGCCCAGGAACACATGGTCTCCAAAATCAACAGCTTATAATGACATCAGGAAACACACTTGCAAAGATAGAAATACTTTTGTTACACTCAGAATCAAGGAATTGTAAAAATTAAAAGATACAAAATAGACTGAGGTCACTCTGAACTTATATTTGATGGCTAGTCCTGACCCAGGCTGTCAAAGCTAACCTGTTTCCATGTTCCATTACCTTCAGCTGATGAAGATTTGACTTCCATATCATTTTGGAATATTGTCATAACCAGGAAAAATACTTATATTACCAAAATCACAGAAACGGCAAAATTCAGCAAACGTGCCACAGTTACAGATACTTTGGTAGAAGGAAAAGAAAATAAAAATAGTTCTTTTGTGGGGAAAGAAAAGTCATGAAATGTGCATGAGAAGTGGGCAGAAGAGACAGGCACCATCCCAATGTGCCCAGTCCAGGCCCAGCTCTTAGATGAAAAACACTCCACCTCTTCAGATACTTCTCCGTCACACTTATCCTTCACAATGCCCTGGGATATGCTGGCTACACGGGGTTAAACAAAAGTTACTCTTTATTTGGGAATAACAAAACCATAAGCATGCTCCCCTCCTAGAATGACAAGCCTTCTCAAAGGCTGCAGCAACAGGACAATGCAAATCCTTTCTTAGGATATCTCAAAGACGAACAGCCACTTGAGATAAATGGAAATAAGGGCATTTAACTCATCAACATATTTTCCCTTTTTCCTACATTATGCAAAACTCTGAAAGAGTTAAGCCGTGAGTAGAACATAAAACAAAAAGAGCTGAAGTTTCATGTTTTGTAAGGGAAAAAAAAAGGCAACCCAAAAGCAGTTTATCCAGATGCTTCCTTTTCTCTATGTAAGTTTAAGATGCATGTGTGTGTATAGACTTGGCATTCCAACTCCTAATTACTGGAGGAATCTTTAAAAATTCATTTTAATTAAGGTAATGAGCTTTTCTTAGATGAGTCTTACCTGGTTAGGTTCATATACCATTAGTCTGTTCTGATATTGTGCCGTGTTAGTTACTCCACCTGTAATAGATTAGCACATGTTAGCACTTTCATGAATAAGAAATGGGATAGTCCAACATAAGAATGAGATACAATTAAAGGAAAATTAGCTACTGCTGAGGATCTGTTTGTACACCCTCATGGTGAACCCATGACATAGTTAAGAAGCTTATTGTTGAAGCAGTTTCATTTTCAAGAAACATTTCAGAAGCAATCCAGTTTAGAGCAAGCAACAGGTACGCTGAGATTACCACAAGGCCCCCAATTCTGGCAAGGTGCTCTGCATGGCCAGAATGAGGCGCAAAATATGGTGAGGGAGTGGGAGCAAGCATAGCACACTTAACACAAATCTCTACAATATATATGCCAGGGACATAGTTATATAGAAAACTCTTGTCCTTGGGTAACTTGGTCATTTTATAGCTGTAGTCTTAGGTGTGCTAACACAGTGAACAGCCTTCTTTTTTTAAGGCTTTTTGATGTGGATCATTTTTAAAGTCTTTATTGAATCTGTTACAATACCGCTTCTGTTTTACATTTTTTGGCTTTCTGGCCCAGAGGCCTGGAGGATCTTAGCTCCCCAACCAGGGATCGAACCCATACCCCCTGCACTGGAAGACAAAGTCTTAACCTTCGGACTGCCAGGGAAGTCCCGACACAGTGATATCCTGATGTCTCTTCGGAAGAACTGTGTCTAGAAACGCACACACTACTCATCAAAAGAGATCTCGAGCCAGTGCTGTCCAACAGGATAAGCGCCACAAGCAGGAGTCACATATGCGATTTCACTTTTTCCAGTAGTCGCATTAAGCAGAAAAGAGAAACCCTTTACGTTAAACTTAATATGCGTTTAGTTCAACTCAATAATAATCCCCTCCCTATCTCTGAGGGATGCATTCCAAGACCTGCAGGGGATGCCTGAAAGTGTAGGATGGTACCAAATGCTGTATATACTTTGTTTTTCCTATATACATATACCTATGATAAAGTTTAATTTACAAATTAGGCACAGTAAGAGATTAACAACAATAACTAATAATGACTTTGAATAATTATAAAAATATATTCTAGTAAAAGTTATGTAAATGTGGACTCTCTCAAAATACCTTATTGTACTGTACTTATGATGATGATGATGTGGATGATATAACTGATGGGATGAAGTAAGAGGAATGACATAAATCATTTATGAAGCTTCCTGCAAGTTTTACAACCCAGGAGTATCTTCCTTGAAGACCTGGGAGCCATCCCATTGAGATGTTATCATCAAGGAAGATGATGTTCCCATCTCTCAGTTTCTATGGAGGCTAGGAGCCTAATTCTGATGGATGCAAATCAGGAAACACAAATGACCAAGCCACAGAGAAAAACATGTACAGATTCAGGGTAACTGAATGTGCTCAACACATCACATGGATCAACCTTCTTCCAAAAGTACTTTGGTATATTTCTTCTAGTTCACTCCAATGCTTAAAAACCCTATTGTTTTTCAGAGGAGTTGACTTCAGACTGCATTCTAATCTCTCTCCCCTAGTGCAATAGTCTTGAATCAAGTCTTCCTTGTCTGTTTAGCTTTGTCCAGTAAAAATTTTGCTTTGGTCGTTCAAATATTTTGGATAGGTCACAACTATCAACTCCATGGCCAGAAGTCAAATTAACCAAACACCACAGAATTAGTGCATCAGCTTAACGAAAGTGGAATAATCAGTCAATACTAATGGGTATATAAAGGAGAGGAAACCAGTCCAGGCCAACCATTACTGTCTCAATCCTGTAAGGAGAGTGTATCTTTCATGTAACTGACCATAGCTACTATCAACTGGAAGGCTTTTTTTATAAGTTCTCTCCGAAGCTTGCAACCACTTTCAAGATCACGGAAAGTGGTCTGTCTGCAGAAGAAATCCACAAAGAACAGAGAGAAATGAGCTTCCTGCCCTCAAATAGTCTTCTCTGGATTTCTCATTGAGTGTCTCATTTTTTTAAAGATGAAATCAAAGAAAAAGATAATACACTTAGGAAAGCTGAGGCTGAAATACCTACGTAGAGTCAAAATGTATGTCAAATACAGAGGGATGTTTGCTTTCCCCTCAACCTTCCTTTATTTTATCTGATTAAAACTTGAATGTCCAATAATTCTTTCTCAGCATAACTACAGAAAAGTAATCAAATCTATTGAGACTTCACAAGTCTTCAGGGTTAAAATGATTGCCAAGTGCTTTTGATCTGGCCCATAACCTCCAGATTAATGTCCAGCTTGCCTATAATCACTTCTCCAAATGAGAGGGAACAGAAGGTGAACTCCCCCCACATTATTTCAAAACTCTGACCGTCTCTCTACTTGTTTTAGAAATATGAGACAGAATTAATATCTACTGCAGTAAACTATCTGCTTATGACACCATTTGAAGATATTTACACTACAATATGTATGCGACTCCGCCCACTATAGATGAAATGTGCAGCCAGTGGATTCGAATGCAGCTGCTGCACCCTCACTCCCAACCAGGGCGTACCACTTACCTTCCTGCTTTTCAGAATTACTATTTACTGTCTTCCTCAGATGCATTTATAACACAGTTTTCCCCCCTTAATCTGCGCCCAGTAATTAGATTTTTTACCCTTACATACAAATTTTCATTCTTATGACAATGTTCAGAAATGAGATATTGGGTTACTAGTTGGGGGTGAGAATAAAAGTCCTAGTTAGTTATTTGGTTGATTACTTCTAGAATGTTAAACCACAGGAGGTGCCTAAAAAGCTCAGTGCTGTAACTTTTGCCAAGTCAGGATGGCAAGGGAAAAACCTTAAGAATTGGTTCTATTGCTTTCCCCCTTTGAAACAACTTACAAATGAGCATATAAATAAAAAGCATTTCTTCTCAGTACAAAAAATAAATTTTAAAAAAGCATCCAAGTTTGCAGCCCACATTTCTCTAGCAGTATTACTCATTTTCAGAGCTTTATCATTACATTCCCTTCACATAACACTCTTCACTTTTAGATTAATCTTCTGAAATGAGATGCTAAGGATTTGCATACAGATTTGACTATACAAAAATAGATATGGAATTAATAACAGTCTCTATATGTTTTAATTTCTCCTAGACTGGAGTACCCTTGCCTGCAGCAGTATTCCTGGCTTTGAAAGTCATCAAGCTGATTTGTCTGCTCTGGGTTATGATGCCACATGCTGCTATACTGTCCCCTGCAATCAAAGCACTTGCAAAGATAGATTCCATGCCTTCCTCTATCGAGTATATTTTATAGATTGGCAGTTTTGATCTCCCTCCCCCACCCCAGGGGGGATAATCTGCATCTTAACAGCTTTCTATAGATACATCTGTCATTAAATATGCCATCTCGTATCAGCAACCATTTTTAAAGCCAAGTTTTCCCTAACTTTGAAGTGCCAGAGTCAAAGTTAAGACTTTTCAGCCAAAATTGAAAATGAACAACCCTGTCTTATACTTTTGAACTGTGACTTAAAGATATACGGCAGGTTCCCTCAAAGTCAAATAAGTCTTTAAAAACTGCCAGAAGGAATGAAAAGTTACCACCATGCTACCAGCAGTGAGAAATGCTTTCTATCATCAAGACAAGAGTAACACATTTTTCTTAAGCTTCCCTGTTCAACTTCCCACAAAACGTTGTGACAAATGGATGCGTGAATGCCAGGGAGAAGATGACAGGTGACTGCCAAACAAACAACCTTTGTCTCCACTACTGCGAGCTCACTACTCCTAAATTCGTTGTGCTCAAAAGCAACAACTCACCAGTGCTGACAATGTCCATAAAATAGTGTTGGTCAATATATGTTAGTCAAGTTAGGTCAAGTGTGTTGGCCCTGCTCTTTCTTTTTTTTCAGGGATCTCTGTTAAGCAGAGAGTATGAAAGTCTTTAATAGGAATCTGTGGTACCTAATGTAGCGGTAGTACCCCTACTGGAACAGAGCAGGATGCAAAGAACTGAATGTGTCCGTGCTCTTAGCTGAAATCAAGATTGCCAGGAGAAGCATCAGCAATCTTAGATATGCAGATGATACTACCCTAATAGCAGAAAGTGAAGAGAAACTAAAGAGCCTTTTGATGAAGGTGAAAGAGGAGAGTGGAAAAGTTGGCTTAAAACGTAATGTTTAGAAAAAGAAGATCATGGCATCCGTTCCCATCACTTCATGGCAAACAGATGAAGGAAAAGTAGAAACAGTGACATTTTCTTTTCTTGGGCTCCAAAATCACTGCAGATGTTGACTGCAGCCATGAAATTAAAAGATGCTTGCTCCTTGGAATTTGAAAAGCTATGACAAACCTAGACAATATATTAAAAAGCAGAGACATTACTTTGCCAACAAAGGTCAATCTAGTCAAAGCTATGGTTTTTCCAGTAGTCTTATATGGTTATGAGAGGTGTACCATAAAGAAGGCTGAGTGCCAAAGACTTGATGCTTTAGAATTCTGGTGTTGGAGAAGACTCTCAAGAGTCCCTTGGGGAGCAAGGAGGATCAACGCAGTCGATCCTAAAGGAAATCAACCTGAATATTCATTGGAAGGACTGATGCTGAAGCTCCAATACTTTGGCCACCTGATGCAAAGAGCCGACTCACTGGAAAAGACTGATGCTGAGAAAGATTGAGGGCAGGAAGAGAAGGGGGCAACAAAGGATGAGATGGTTGGATGGCATCACTGGCTCAGTGGACATGAATTTGAGCAAACTCCAGAAGATAGTGAAGGACAGGGAAGCCTGGCGTGCTGCAGTCCATGGGGTCTCAAAGAGTTGGAACTACTTAGCAACTGAACAACAACAATGGTCTTAGGGAAGATGCTCCAGGCTGGAATCCCGTCAGCCAGTTCAAGATTGTGGAAAACCATGTAGAGTTCTTTGCAGCTTTCTTGAAGGCCTGCAGTGCCAGCCTCACAGTAATCTGGGGGTAGGGGAGGGAGAATTTCAGCACAAGCTGTGTTATGTGTCCCCCCTTACAGCTCCTTTATGACTCTATTCTGGGGTAAGCCATTTAGCAGCCAAGCTCAGGTTCCTCATATGCAAAACGGAGACTGGAACCTCTCTCTCGGGCTTCAAGTGAATGTCAGTACTTGGAATAGCAGCCATCCATAAAGGGAAGTTTACCACGATAGTGTAGTAGTTTGTTCATAAAGGTTTCTTACCATTTTCATAAAAGGTACAAATGAGCATACATGGAATACTGGAAAAGTAACTAAGTATGGAATTCTGAACTAATGAGTGAATTTTGTAGTCTGAAATAGATTCCTTATAGTTCTTTTTTCTAATAACGAGAATTACTGACTGGTTTATAAGGGTACCGAAGACTTTTTCCTTTTTAACAGTTTTAGCTTCTGCTCTATATGCAAACTTGCTCCAATTTGCAAAAGATTTTTTAAAACTTCACACTCATAGTCTAATTATCAAAAGAATAAACTGGCATTATTTAAGTTCATATAAGTCATTTTTTAAAAGAGGCAAACTCATTAATATTCCTTGATAAAAGGGATACCATGAGAATATTTATAATGAATGCAAACATAAACATTTTATTATCTTATTTTTACATGAGATTATACTGCCCATATTTTGGGAGTGTTAATACTGCCACATAAACAATGAAACCCAAGAATCTTTCTACTAAATTAGCATCTTGAATAGAAGCATCCTTAATCCATGCATTAAATTAAAACTAGAATCCATATTATTTCTGTCACACTTGAGGAAACCACACAAATGGATAGGTAATTAATACATTCAAAACCCTGCATAGAAAGTCTCAAATTTATAAAAACCTATAACAAAAAGATTGATGCACTTGAAAATATAAATTATATATATATATATGTGTCACCTAGAGTGTGCAGATATAACTTCGTAACCCAAAATATGTCAAGTATGCACCATGTGTTATTGTAACTAAGTGAAATAATAAGTGATGGTAACATCCACTACAATGCAGATGTCAGCTGACCTTTAAAATCTCAATAAAATCCACTCTAACTCCAATTCCTCATTCTGCGGAAAGCTGGAATCCTGCCTCCAAAGATTCTACAGGTTCCTAGCAGGATTAAACTCTAAAGGTCACTACTGCCTATCTCTAGTGTGCTGGCTTTGCTGTGTTCTTGTTGAATCTTTTACCTTTTTCCTGTAATTACACAAACTCTTCAACCAGTTCCCTATTTCTATGATGTATTGGGTTGGCCAAAACATTTGTTTGGTTAGTGAATAGGTTTTTCAATCAGGTTCCTAGTGAAAATGAAAAATATGTATTTTCACTTAAAATTGAACAAATTTTTTGGCCCACCCAATAGCTTTACTCTTCTTCTCTCCTCTTGGGAATAAAGAAAAATGACATATTTCTCATATTCTTAGGTAGAACAATTAGGCTCACTCTTTTTTTCTACTTTCTTTTCCTAAATTCATCTAGACAGACACAAATCGATCATCTCAACAAAGACTGTTCTCACCATGAAAGAAATGGAGCCAATTGCTGTTTTGTTGTTTTGTTTTTTACCCACTTAAGCTACCAACTTGAAAGGCCATTAGGCTATTATAATATGTAATCCTTTCAGAAAACAATGTTCTAATCTAAGCCAATATATTGATACTTTAGAGTAGTCCATATTATCACAGTTCCTTTATACATTTTAACTTTATATCATTTCTGTTTCAGAATCTAAACTATAGAAACACAAATAGAAAGACGTTATCTGGGTCAACTCTGTGCCCTAAGATGGTCAGTTAAGTAGACAATCAAATGATCATTGATCCTACACAAATGTCCAGGTATGAACTATTCTGTGTATCATTAACTCTCAGTCATGCCATTTGGAAGTTCTTTTTACAATGTAAGCATCTGTTTTTGAGATCTTTCTTTTTTGTAACTGATTTGTGTGGTTTCGCGGGGGAAAGTATGGTTTTCAAAAACCAGAGACACAGAAATAAAGTTCCTTCTTCACCAAATAATCACTGTGTTATCCCAACCACTTAACCTCTTTAAGTCTCATTTCTTTAGGAGCAATGTAAGGGGAAACTAAATGCTGCTTCAAAATAAAAGGAAGTCAGTTTAGGATGAAAGCTTTGGTGATTATTTTGGAGAATGTGTAGGTGATCTGATTGCTTTCTTTGAACCATTTAGGTCTTTTAAAAGCACTGTAGAATGGTTCATTTCTGTTTGGCTTCCATCTCAGTATAATACTGTAATGGTTTTGTTTTAATCTCTCTCAGATGGGGAGTAGTAAAGGCTGGATCATAACTGGTGGAGCGGGGCATGGAA
Organism: Budorcas taxicolor; assembly: GCF_023091745.1. Taxonomy (NCBI): domain Eukaryota; kingdom Metazoa; phylum Chordata; class Mammalia; order Artiodactyla; family Bovidae; genus Budorcas; species Budorcas taxicolor. The sequence goes on from NC_068918.1 coordinate 44,190,528, forward strand.
ACAGAAGAAAAAGTAACTGCTGGGACCAGCTAGCTGCTGGGACCTAAAACAAAAAGATTATTTCATTCTTAGTGGAATTCCAGCTTACTAGAAACTGAGGGTAAAGAATCCGCCAGGCAGGAGATTCAGTTCGATCCCTGGGTTGGGAAGATTTCCTGGAGAAGGAAATAACCCATTCCAGTATTCTTGCCTGGGAAATCCCATGGACAGAGAAGTCTGGCGGGTTATAGTCCATGGGGTTGCAAAGAGTTAGATACAACTACTGAGCGACTAACACTTTCCAGAACTTTTTAGTGGACTGTCAAGCTATCAAGCCCCAAACTCCTCAGGAGCAAGAAACAGAGCCTCTTAGGCAGTTATTCCACATCACAACAAACTTATTTCTCCCTCAAGCAAACCTGAGGCCCTGGACCCCACCTAACTGGGATCCCAGCATGTGAACTCTTTCAGTAGATCCTCTGGGGCATTCCCAGTCTAAAAAACTTTCCATCATGAGTAAATTCAAGGATTTGCCCTCATCAACTCTGCTGCTAAGTTGCTTCAGTCGTGTCTGACTCTGTGCGACCCCATAGACGGCAGCCCACCAGGCTTCTCCGTCCCTGGGATTCTCCAAGCAAGAACACTGGAGTGGGTTGCCATTTCCTTCTCCAATGCATGAAGTGAAAAGTGAAAGTGAAGTCACTGAGTCGTGTCCAACTCTCAGCAAGCCCATGGACTGCAGCCTACCAGGCTCCTCCGTCCATGGGATTTTCCAGGCAAGAGTACTGGAGTGGGGTGCCATTGCTGTACCACCAAAAAACAGAACAGAAATTTGCATACTGGGATACCATAGTTCTGTGGTTTCTAATGTAGCATGGGTTCTGACACAATTTGTATAAATATGTTAGCTCCTTCTGTTTTCTCTCAGAAACTTTTCCCAAGTCCACTGCCCTCAGGCCCTCCTCCTGATCCTGAAATGGCACGACCTCCACCGACGACTCTGCCTCTTGCTTGACCCTCATCAGGTCCCTGCCCCTCCTCTCTCAGCTCATCTAGGTCCACACCCAGCTTGTATCCTGCCCTGGAGCTGGGGGGTGCTCTCTCCTCCTGTCCAAGCCTGAGCCCCTGCCTAACTCCCACTGTCCTGTCTGGGACCCTGTGTCTGCAGTCAATACTGTATCCCCCACACTTATTCCCATTCCTGGTACCTATGAGCTGCTCTCAGCACTTGAAACCAGAAGATGCCCCGAGTCCTTCATTTCAAATCCACTCTGTCCTTCCCCTTAGCTATAAATTTGCTTAATGCACTCATTCCTCCAAAAAAAGTTCCCTCCTTTGACCTAGATTTTTTTTCCTCTAGCTAATCTCCATTCTCTCCACCAAACTTTTTTGTCTTTCCTTCCGTCTTTCCTCGTTTATTCTTCCTAAAGCCAAAATGCTATTAATTTATAATGAAAAGTACAGCTGTCACCCAGACTGAAGTACGTGTGTACCTAGCACAGTACCATCTCTCCCTGCAGGATGGAGCATGTTAATAGGCAAGTTGAGGGGAAGGCTCAAGTTCAGGGAGTCAAGTTTTGATGAAATCCCAGCATTGTGCAATGGTGGCCTATACTTGCAGCTTTCACTTCTTCATTTTCCATCTACACCTTTGACCACTGCATTCTAGCTTCTACCTTCTCTCATTCTCTTGAAACTGCTTCCAATATAACTACCAAGTAGTTCCTGGCTGAAAAATGCAGAGAAAATATTCTGGACTTGGACATCCCCACAGTCTTGGACACCTCTCACCCACCCTTCTGCTCTGGCTTCAGTTTCTATGATGCACCTCCTGCTCTGGCCTTGCCATCGCACATTCTCAGGCTCCTTCCTTCGTACCCCTTCCTCTGCATGCTTCTCACTAGTGTTTCCCAACCTTCTGCCCCTTTCCAGACCATCTCCAGCTCCTCTGGCTCCTCGCACTCTTCACCACCTTCTCATACTTAATTTGCTCTGAGAACCTCCTCACTTCCTTTTGCTCTGAGAAACAGCAGGCAGGAAGCTAGTGAAGGAGGGTAGATGAGATGCTAGCGGTGGGGTATAGAGAGGACTTGGGGGCTGAGCAGATATAAATACCAGGCCCCCCTTAGTTGGCCTCCTCCCACCGAGCTCAGCTGCCCAGGTACACGTACAAAGTGGACCACAGGGTTTTTCCAACACTGGATGCTTGCCAGAGGCTAAGAGAGTTATGGAAATGGTTGGACCATGAAGCCCAAGCCTGAGCACAGGGAGGGGTTAATGGGCAAATAGGAAGCAGCCAAAGGACCTGGGGCTAGGTGAGGCTGAAGATGCCACCAACTTCCAGGAAGCCTCTGGCTCCCCTACACTGATTACTCCCTGCTTCACACTAATTCTGTATCTCGGGAAGACATCTCTCATCACACACATCACGCGACACTGTAATCATCCATTTAAAAACTGTGAGCCCCAGCATGGGACCTGCCTTTGTGTCTTTGTGGCTGCAGCACTAGCCCAGAACCAGACTCAGGGAGGTGAGGAAACTTGCTCAGTTTGCTGGCTGGCAGAGTGGAGTAAAGTTTCACACGTGCGTGAGCCCTCAGTCTGTGACCTCAGTTCACACAACCAGCCTCAGTCATGCCCCCTGCTTGTCCCTAGTATTTTGTACACGGTTTCTTTAGATGCAATATTTGCACATTAAAGCTATAGCTGTGGCATTTTCAAAATGCTGACTATATTTTATATTGTTCTAATTATAATGAATACCAGAAAAATTAAAGTCCCTTTAATGGGTTTGAATAAATAAAAGTTATTTTAAATGGGGCAAATGCAAACTTCATCTAAATTTAATCAAGATGAAAATAAACATATATTCTAGGGAGTTAAAGAAGCCCTAGCAAATGTTCTTTCACGAATGAAATAGCTGAAAAAAACCTCTTTGATTGTCCACTCCTAGAGGGCAGGAAGTGTGTTTGCTGATTTAATCTTATGTATCCATGATCCAGTACTGACTTAATAAGGATAGACCATTTCCTGAGAGAATGAAGACAGCACTAAGTGCCACTCTTGAGGAAATGCAATGCCAACTGTCTTATCTCTGTAGTTTTAAGCCACTAATTTTGTGGTTAGCCTCCCATAATCCTGCTGCCAATTGGCAAAAATGAAAAGTAAGTTATTTTGCAAGATGAGTTCGGGATTCACTTTCACTCACATGAAAAAGGATCTTTTCAGTAGTTCACAAACAATCTCTTACAATGGAGAGCATGCCTTTTAAAAGTACAACAGTGGGATACTTAATGATTACTTTACTTCAGGATTGTGAATTTCAAGTAGAAATGAGGTGCGCTGGGTCACGATGTCAGATGCTAGAGGAGCCTGTAAAATCTGACTGTCTCTAACATCTTAAATCACATGCTAATGGGCATATCTACACAGCCCGATTTTCTGAATTCATCTCTGCGTGTCTCATTTTAAAAACAAGGGGCAGGTTTCCAGGTGTCCTGACCCTAAAACGGACAGCGAAGGGGAGAGTGAGCACACTGGAAATACTGAGTCTCTAAAGAAACATTCGTTTGTGTTCAATGGAACAAAAATAAGCCCCTAAAATCCACATCACCTCAGGCAAAGTTTACAAAATACCAGGAGGATGCCAATGACCAGATCCACCATCAATTAAACTGGAAAAAATTAATTATTTGGTAAAGGATAAGGAATAGCCCGAAATATTTTTATCTACTCCAAAAAGAAATCAGGGTAACACTTCTAAATCAGAGACAGTCAGGGTGAACTATATACCTTTTTTTTTTTTAAGGGCCCCTAGCAACCCTTTCCTATCCATGGTTAGATTCACAACTGATTTTATTATAAGCTGGGCCTGAGGAAATAGGCAGACGACTGAAGGTATTAGAAATGTCCCTGGTGATTGCCTCTTCTTTCCAATTAAAGGTATTGTACTGTACACAGAGAAGTAAGCTTTTCATCTCAAGTACACAGTAGGGAGAAATAAACCTGAGAAAACTGTGATTGTTTTCATTAAGTATGGTTAACACAGGCAGAATGTATTAGTGCAAAAAGAGAACAAAGGAAATTATTTCCTTTCATAGTAGGGAAAAAAACAGATACAGCAGCAGAAACTGAAATAAATGGATACATTTAATAAAACCAAAAAGGAAACATACAGACCCACATGGAGAGAGAAGTCAGCTAGAAGGAAAGTTATGACCAACCTAGACAGCACATTCAAAAGTAGAGACATTGCTTTGCCAACAAGGTCCATCTAGTCAAGGCTATGGTTTTCCCAGTGGTCATGTATGGATGTGAGAGTTGGACTATAAAGAAGGCTGAGTGCTGAAGAATTGACGCTTTTGAACTGTGGTGTTGAAGAAGACTCTTGAGAGCCCCTTGGACGGCAAGGAGATCCAACCAGTCCATTCTAAAGGAGATTAGTCCTGGGTGTTCATTGGAAGGACTGATGCTAAAGCTGAAACTCCAATATTTTGGCCACCTCATGCAAAGAGTTGACTCATTGGAAAAGACTCTGATGCTGGGAGGGATTGGGGGCAGGAGGAGAAGGGGACGACCGAGGATGAGATGGCTGGATGGCATCACGGACTCGATGGACATGGGTTTGGGTGGACTCCGGGAGCTGGTGATGGACAGGGAGGCCTGGCGTGCTGCAGTTCATGGGGTCGCAAAGAGGCGGACACGACTGAGCGACTGAACTGAACTGAACCTGGTTGAGAGATCTAGATCTAGGCTAAGATGAGCTGCTCTGCTTTCTTAAGGCCTCACTCAAGAAAGTGTTACGTAGTCACACCTCTAAGACTATGTAAGGGAATCTCCAGCATTTTAGAAAAAGTTTTATAGCCAAAATTAAAAATAAGGAATAATCATTAAATTATGAGTTTATACGAAATTTAGAAAATGCAATGCAAAATTTAGGAATGCAAGACCTTAGACATGTGTGAAAACCGAATGAGTCAATGGAAGGAATGTTAAGCTGGAAGACAATATAAAGTACACTGATTTTATAAATCCACCATTGTTTTGTTATCTAAGTATAGATCCGTTCTTCCTAATAGTGATGACTCTCTTGTAGCCAAGTGTAAGTTTCTTCAACAAATCTAACAGGATATAGTCCTAGCAGCTTTTTTCTTAACTGCTGAAACATATACTTAAAGAAAAAGGAATAAGTCACCAGATAAATGAGGTCTTATCTATATCAATATATAATAGCATACACACTCATATCTAATGTTGATTTGGTATACAGGACCACTAATTTAGCCTCATTTACCCTCTTCCTTGGTCTCAATCTTCATTCATTAATTATTGAGCAGTTAAATCCAGACATGAGCCAGGTTTATTCAATAAAAATCAGTGAATTGCCAATAATTGAGGCACTACCCAGAGACGCCAAGACTACAGTTGTCTCCCTAGTTACTGAAGATAGCAGAAGAAAAAGTGGGCAGAGTCCAGTGAATTTACTTTAAATGCAAGGGAGAATTTTGTTCGAGCAGATTTTAAACTAGAGAAGGTTACTGAAGGAAACTGAGTAGTTTTCACTAGTGTACTTAAAAGTGATTATTTCTTCCAAGTACAAATATCTCTAAGTTACTCTTAGTATTTATTTGATTTGACTATTCTTCTTTGTCCTTGACACAGAAACCTAAGTTCCATTTGGGTCATAAAATGAGTATCCTCCAACTGAGAGGAGATGCAACTTTCTTCCCTAATATGCAAACCTTTCAAAGGAGTACATATGAGGTTATTTTCAACAACAGGATTGGAAACACAAGTTGATAATGTGATGTTAATAATACATGCCTCACAGGTTCCTTCTGTAGCAATGCAAAGGCAGACATGAGAAGCTAGAAGTGGCATGTGGGTATGAATGAGCCAAGACTGGCCCCGAGCAGGTACCTGCTGAAGCTGGGTTACAGGAGCATGGGATTCATTATATTAGTATCTCTCCTTCTTTAATAATCAAAAGCCTCCCCCCCCCAAAAAAAAAATACAAAAAAAAGTAAAATAATCAAAACCCCCAAATAATTAGGAAGAATGGGAAAGTAAACAGGAATAAAGGACTGGGATGGCATGAAAAACTATAATTCACAAATAAAAGGAAAATGTTATTTTAGCCAATAATTTAAACCTCTTCCCTCAATGCAAGCAATGGTTCTGACCTGGATTTATTCCCACTGTTATACCCATCCATATGGATTAACTGGGCTTGTCTTCACCTGCCCTGTCTTTGATAGAATGGCTCCTACTCAGCCCAAGGTGAAAGGAAAAGCAAAGGACCACAAGGAGTGCGATACAATCCATGAAGATGAAAAGCTGACAATCTAAACAATATAAGGTGTGGTAGAAAAAGAGCGGTAATGGGCCATTAATTTCCATTTTTGAAATTTTACCCCACTAATCACTGAGAAAGTCACAGAAATGTCCATTACTTCCCCTTACACTGCTCTCTATAGAAACAGGTGCCCAGTAAATGAATGTAAATTAGCTAAACTGGCATCCTTGGCTGAATTGTTCACAGACCCAAGTGGCCACAACTACCAAAGCCTGACTTTTCAATTTATGAATGAAAGTGTTTTGTAATAAATCCAATCCATGAAGCTTGTTCTACCTGATATCCACAGAAGACCATCAGCCACATATCCAGCGTGACAGGACAGGGACCGGTCGAAGGACTGGACAAAAGTCCACTTGTTCTTCTTGGGGCAGTATCGCTCCACGGTAGGCAGGACCTGACGCAGTTCATTTCTGCCCCCGACAGCATAGAGGTATTCATCCATGGCCCCCAGCACAAAATGCTCCCGGCAGTTTTTCATGGGTGCTATCTCTGCCCAGGAGTTACTGCGGGGGTCGTAGCGACAGGCAGTCCTCACAGCACACGTCCGACCACTGGCATGCTCAACTTCCCCTCCTGCTACAAACAGGAAGTCCCCCATGACTGCCACACAGTGGTGGCTCCTGCCCACGGGCATGGGAGCCAGCTCACTCCAGTTGGCCACGGCAGCGATGAGCGCATTCTCCTGATCCACGGGGTTGAAGTACCGGAGTTCCTTGACTTTACAGACCTCACGCTTCTTCCCACCAATGATGTACAGGGTATCCGACTGGAACCGCGGTTTGGTCCTGCGAGTCTGCCACACGGGCTGTGCGTAGATGCTCTGGTGGTATTCCAGGGCCTCGTTGACCAGAGCTGTTGCCGTCTCGCTTGCCTGGACCAGGGGGTGGGACAGGGCAACGGTGTGGAGCGTATCCACGTCCATGAGGCCAAAGCGGATATACTGCAGGAGCTCATCCAAGTACTGGTAATGGCAGCTGTGTTCCAACCACCTCACGGCTAGCTGAAACAGAGGCAGGGAGGCGGAGAGAGCACAGAGGTTAAGAGCGAGCCAAAGCAAGGGGGCGCACAGGCCTTGCCATGTATTCTTTCAGACACTTCATAATTTACTAGTTTTCCTTACAAACCATGTACCACTCAAATATTGCGATACCCAGTTGAGGGATATTTTTTTTCCCTTTCTGCATCAGCAGAGACACAAAAGAACTCAAAACACTGTTGGCGAGATTAGGAACAATGCCAAGTAAAATTGACAAGACTTAAAGTACCACTTGGGGTGAACCATAATTACTTTTCAAAAAATGAGAATATGGTGGTTCAACAGGCTGTTCTCTTGGGTTTTAGGCATAAGAGGCTTGGTGCCCCCACCTCCACCAGGAAGTGTCAACAGTGAACTGTGTCATCAGTATAAGCAACATATGTCAACCAGTCAAGGTGCTGTATCAATACGAGAAACGTGAGAAAATATGTGAGCATCTGAGCCCAGAGGGTGTACTTGAGAGAAAATCAATATGACACTAGTAGCATGATTTTAAAAGAAAAAGGACTTTCCCCCTGCTCCTTTGGTAGGGTATCAGTCAGGAAACAAGAGAAGAAAAAGAAAGATTGCAATCTACCCATTTTATTTTTTCTCAATTAGTTTTCATTTTGAAGACAGTTGTTGTTTGCACTGTGAGATACAGCAATTTGATAGAGCTATTTTCATAAAAACAGGATATAGAGGAAATTATCTGTGTATTATGGACACAAGAGCAGAATTTAATCCTAGCCTTTTTGTTTAGGTCTAGAAATCTTTCAAGAAGGAAAAGGTAAAAACTTTTGGCTACAGAAAAATAGAATTTCTTTAAAGCAGGTGCATTAAGTCATAAATAACAAAATTGAAGAATAGTTTAGAAAACAATAGCAATAAAAAGTCAATTCATGATATGGAGCACTTTAAGTTAATCAATGTGACTTAATATTTAAGTTTGGCAAAGCTTTCCAAACACCAGCATAAAGAAGTATATCTAATAATTTCAGTCAACATATTTGATAGAAACCCAAGTCTCCCGCATTGCAGGCGGATCCTTTACCAGCTGAGGCACAGGGAAGCCCTTTATTCTTAATAGTACCTATGTCAAACTAGATCGCCTAAGCAATATAAATGTGGACCTGAAAGAATTAGCATAAAAAAATAAATAGAATACTGAATAATTTTGCTGTGTTTTACTTGCTTTCTGACCAATGGAACCGGGGTTCTGGGCTTCCTTTTTCTGCTGATTCACTGCACTAGAGGAAAAAATGCCTGCAGAGACAGAAGGAAATGTCGTGGCCTCAGACCATACTCCCTGACAAACATGAGCTGGGTTTTCATCCTGGTGAAAAGGATTGCTAAACTCTCTGAAGCATTAGATAATTTCTGACTTGTATCCATTTGACAAACCGCTCCAAGAGGGAAGGCATATTGTGGGCATGTCTTTTTAGTTTCCAGATGAAGGGAATGTAGCCAGTGAATCCAATATATGCTAAATTGCATCTCTTAATGAATGAGTGAAGAGAAATGGAAAAAGAATGTCATTGGGTACCAGGCAGCCTACAGATGCCACACAGGCAGACACCATGGAGGGCAGATGAGTGACACTCTTTAGCTGTTTTTCCAGAAACTAGTTTTTTTTTTTTTAATTTAAATAAGATACTAGCCTGATGAAAAAAATTACCTGTATACAGTAAGACAGTAATAATCAAAGACAGTGCAGAAGAAACAGGTTACTCATCAATCACCAGGTCTCTGCCAGAAGTGGAGAGTTTTCCCATAAGCAACATCCTGGTTTTCCTCCACCCCAATTTTAGAAATTTCAAGAAATGGGTTCCAATTATTTCCCTGGGGAGATAATTCTACAACTTAATAAATGATTCTCCATTCTTTGTTCCACAGAGCTTTCAAAAGTTTTCAGAGAGAAAGTCATCCCACTGAAGGTCACTCCTGTACCAGGTAAAATTTTCTGAAACTTGATCCTTCATATTGCTCCTAATTTGAGTCATTCCAGCTGGTATTGCTTTGTTTTGTCACAAACTTCTCAGAATCCTTAGAGCCTAATGTTTTTGCATCTTGCACATGGATACTACAGGAAAACAGCTCTGGAGAATTACCAAAGAAATGCTCATGTCTCTATTGCCTCTTTTTATAAGCACAGTGCTGCCCATTTAATTACTTTCCTCCTTCCTCATAAATCAGTTCTTCCCATGCCCTAATCAATCTTCCAGCCCATCTCTTAACACTGTCCAATCTACCTTTTCTTTCTAGTGAACACTGTCACTTACTGTGTGAAAGGAACATAAGCCACAGCCAGGCTCTGCTTTTAAGAAAATTTCTAAGGAAACAAGCGGGCAGCGGAACAGTGACCACTGTGATCTATCACTGATTCATTTCTGGCTTTCTGTCTACTTATCACCCCTTAGGTCACAAATATCATGAGGGTCCACTCTCAACTTCCCCAAATATTACGTATTACAGGAAACTTTATGCACATACATTTATGCACATGCATTTTCTGGGCTCTTTTTCTTACTGCCAATATGTCTAACTTCTCACATTTTTCATATAATTTTCACACATTTATTATTTATAAATATTTTCAGACTACACAGTCATTCATATCTGTTGAGTTTATCTTTTCTCGAGATCAAAGGTAAATATAACTTACAGTTCTGCCAAATTCAAACCAATCTCACCTAGATAGAGTATTACTGACAGATTTAAATCCAGTGCTTCTCAAACCTAACATGTGGCTGAATTACCTGAGGTTTCTGGTCAAAATACAATTTCCGATTCAGTAGGAGGAAGACAAAGACTGCAAGTCCACATTTCTAACCATCTCCCAGGTGATGTGTATGCTGCTAGTCCATGAGCCACATTTTGAGCAGTAAGGTTTTAGACAGAGTCCATCCAGGAGACTGTAAACTGCTGCTGTATTACAGTAAACTAAGTCTGCTGTTTCAAATTTTAAAAGGCTTAAAATCAACTAAAACTTAAGTAGGATGCTCTAATAAAGATACAGGGCATATGTAGCTAATACTATGGGTAAGACAATGTGTTTCCTTTATGGTAAGATATGGGTAAGATCTTACTATGGGCAAGACAGCATACTTTCAGACCCTGGCTCTGTAACTCAGCACCTGATTCTGATGGCATAAAGGAAGCCATACAAACACTCTGCAGTTTGGCTTTTGCAATAATACATAAACAAAAGTAAAAGTGTCGTCGTACTCAGTTTTTACTTTGGTGACAATATAAAAGAGAAAAATCATTGAAACCATGGATAACTCTTACTTATCCAGATAACGGAAGAAATGGCAAAGAAAATCCAGAACAATGGGCTACCTTAAATCACTTCTATACCGTGAACCTCACTGGAGCACTGTTCATTGCCATGCTGAATTGAGGGCAAGGTGGTACACGCAATCCTGGAGCCCATCTGAGAGGTTTAGAATAGAAACTACACTAGCGCTTCCCTGGTGGCTCAGTCAGTAAAAAGTCAGCCTGCAACACAGGAGACCTAGGTTTGATCCGTGGAGAAGGAAATGCAACCCACTCCAGTGTTCTTGCCTGGAGAATCCCAGGGATGGGGAACATCGTGGGCTGCCGTCTGTGAGGTTGCACAGAGTCGGACACGACTGAAGCGACTTAGCAGCAGCAGTATTCTCGCTTGGGAAATCCCATGGACAGATGATCTTGGCAGGCTACAGTCCACGGGCTTGCAGCATCGACATAACTTAGGACTAAGCCACCACCACTAAAAACTATAGTATTCACAGAAGGCTGATTCATCATTGGGCATCATGAAACACAGAGACCACAGGTAGCTCTGTAGTGCATTTTGGGGCTTATATTTGCAAATGTTTATTTAAGGAACTTTTGGCTTTTGGTGATACTACACCTAGAAAGCATAACTCAGGGAAGGTGAAAATCCTATTCTATCTTAGTACTCTGACACACTGACATTCCCATCACCCTAATTTCTAGAACACTTTAATTGGTGGGGGGTGGAGCATATAGTGACAGTTTTCTCTCTCACTTGCTTAGGCAACAAAGACAGCAACAGTGGAAAAGAACACAAGGATTCAGGTTGGGAGGACAGATCAAAGGGTACTTAGGAAATAGGGCATTAGGCAAGGTGTTTCCTAAACCATCTGAAACACAGGGACTACCACCTCCAAAGACCACAGGAGATCTCCCAAGCACCTTGCCTAACCCAATCCATTTCATCTTTCCCTGATGGACAATTGTTTCTTCCTCAAAGGAACATTTGCTACTGCTTATTCCAGTGTCAACATATCTCTCAGTTTCTTGATAAAAACAATGTCTAGCACATAGTAGGCTACACATATTTGGTGCATAATGGAAAATTCTTTATAACTATTCCTAGGCTAATTCTCACATTTCTTTTGAACCAATGACATCAGATTCTGTATATATTCACATCTGTCTAGCTACAGGCTTTCCCAGTGGCTCAGATGGTAAAGAATCCTCCTGCAATGTGGGAGACCTGGGTTTGATCCCTGGGTTGGGAAGATGCCCTGGAGGAGGGCATGGCAACCCACCCCAGTATTCTTGCCTGGAGAATCCCCATGGACAGAGGAGCCTGGAGGGCTACAGTCTATGGGGTTGCAAAGAGTCAGACATGACTGATCTATCTATCACAGGCTTCAATTTCCTATTTCATTTATCTTAACTTTGTGGTTTTCCTATAAAGCCCTTATAAGCTCTCAAACAAGGCAGCATACACTGCACTGGACTTATTTATATATGGTCCTCGTTTTACTCCCTCCACGATGGGTGCTGGCCACCTCTATTTGAAATTATTAGCAATGCAATGCACATTATAGTAAGCTAATCCCTCAAATAAATTGTAAAATATCAGGGCAAGAAGAAACTTTTGAGTACGTTTGGTTCAAACTTCTAAATCTTATAAAGAGAAATCAAATCCGGACAAGTTATTATGACATACTCTAAGTCATGCAGCTGATTAATGGAAAAGCTGGAATCAGAAATGCCATTTTCAAATTATAAATATGTTCTTATATCATATAATCATTATTTGTCCATCAAAAATTATTTTAAGATAGAATCCAGGCACTCAAACCAAACCCAACTTCCATATTGTCTAAATTATAAAAAAAAAATCTGTTTTTTAAAAAATGCATGCTTTGCTTTAGATAAGTGAAAATGTTTTTCAATGACTCTTATTTATGGATTATTTCTGCATAAAAACCATGATTTAATGGTGCCAATTATAGAGTTTGTAAGTAAAGAACAAGTCTTTAGAGGAATAGGCTCCTCTGAGTATTGAACTTCTGTCTCACTTTTTAATGGGAATATATATTTAAATTCTAGGCTATCCCCTGTTAACTAAACCTGGCTCAAAAATATATGGAAAATAGTCCCCTCCTTTTAGTTTTCTCAATGTATCCCCACTGATTGCTATTCTATGAATAGAATATATAATACTAAATATAAAAGTATATAATTTAAATTATGCAAAATTTTCTGATTCAATTAAAGTATGCAACCTATTTAGATGTATTTCACAAATATGTGAAATATATGAACGAAGGTCACATTCCTAACATGATAAGCCCTCAAGATGTGATCCAAATTCCTTTACTGTTTCTCCAACACTCTGAGATAGAAGCTGCTGTTTTAAAATATAAAATTCCTGATCCTTTGAAAGAAGTTGCTGTTTTGAAATCTATCTCTGCTTATATATGTCCACAAGTATGTGTACTGCCCAACATGACCCCCAAAGCAATAAGAAATTTTATATTCACAGATTCTCTGGAAAATATATGAATTAGGAAGTTATCCCAAATCCAAGAATACACATCAATGCGCTCTTCCATAAAATCGCCTTTATATCTTGCAAATATATATATTAAAATGACCTTTACAAAGCAGTTCTCATCAGATGAGTGATAGAGTATTTTTCACCAACACTAACAAAAGATAAAGCCCTGTTGAAAGCAGTAACTCTTTCTTTCTCTTGGTTCACAAGTATTCTTTTTCACTGAGGAGGATGTTCTCATCACAGAATTCATCAGCTAAAGCTGAGTAAGCAAGAAGCGGCGTTTTTGCCCACAGCCTGGCTCAACCCCCTTGGCCTGGGGCAGCTATAATTACTCTCATATTCTAAAACTTGGTTGCAAACTGAGACCTGCCTTTTGCAGGCGCCCTGCTGTGAAGGCACAAGAGTCTATATCCTTGCCAGTCCTGTCATCTTACTGACACAAGCCAGGGCACCCATCTCCCCTCCGTGACCGACAGGCAGCACAAATTCCACATGCCTGCAAATTCAGAAGGGAACAAAGGAAAGGCATAAGAGCAAGTCAGCAACCTCCTGGCATTCCTGAAGCTCCACCAACAAACCTGGCATGTTAAAAGAGTGCTTGGGACACAAGGAGTGGGGGGGCGGAGCATGTGTTAATGGAATGAGTGACAATGCACAAAGAGAAGTGTCCCCTTCTAAGCAGAGGCTCAAGGATGCTCACCATCTTCTAATACATGGCCTCAAAGGGAGGCTGCACTGAGTATTATATATGTTGTGTTCAGGTACACTAACTCATATGTTATTTTATAATGCCTTAAATTTCAATAAACTTTAAACACTTTAGCAAGATACCCTTTAAATACTATACACAGATTCTTCAGATGAAAAATGTGGAAAGTTTCCCATGTGCAAGTGAACAGGTGATGAGATTTGCCATGTTTGACTACACAGAAGCTCATTTATTTAATATGAGTCATGTTAAAGCTCTACATGGTGACATACTGCATCAGAATAATGACTGACATAGAGCAAAGTTCATATTAATAAGTAAACGCACACAATTTTACAGCTTTATTCTCCCCTTTGAGATGAAATGAAAGATTTCTGTTCAAAATGGCAACAATCTTATCCAAAAGCAGCAGAAACTAGGGACATAAGATCACAGTGCATTGCTCCACCAGAACAATGAAAATGTTACGATGGAGGAATATTAAAAATTACAACAGTGCTCACTCGAGTGCTATAATTAAAACTGTGTCAACATTTTGCTTGTAAAACGGTTTTCAAGGGAGGTTGTACATTAACCATTACAGCTGACTACAGACTTATATATGACACATAGGCTATTTTTTCCTCTGAGAAATATATTTCAGTTGAATCAAAACTGATGAGGTCCCAGGTTCATATACTGTCAGAAAGAAAAAAAAAAGACCTGACAGATTTTAAATAGAATATTCAGCTTAGCAGGTATGGTAATAACACATATTCTTTCATTGTTCATTTAAAACTTTATGAAGTTGAAAGATTGACAAATGCTCTTATGTTCACCTTTAGCAAAAATTTTGTGCTTGATAATACTTTAGCTTCTCTTCAGATCATATATGTCTTTTGCCTTTTACTAAAGATATCCGTGGAAAAGAACAGTTATAAGGAGTTTTTTTAGGGACTTAAAAAAGTCATGATGTATACAACTTACCCTCAAATGGCTCAGAAGAAAAGCACCCATGTGTGTTCTCTCCCTCTCTGCCTAAATAGCTATTCTCCTACTAGATATTTATAGAGAGATAGATATCTAGAGATGGAGGCAGGGAACATATGATAAAGCAAATGAAGTAATTCGCTCAGAAATGAGCAAATCATATGGGTGCTCTTTACTATTCTTATTCTTGCAACTTTTCTGTAAGTTAGAAATTATTTTGAAACAGAAAATTGAAAGAACAAAAAAAGTGCCTGTTAACCATCTTTAATACACATTTTGCTCAAAAAATACATACTGCCAAGCATCAAAAGCAAGAGCCCTTGCAACCAAGGATGTCTCCCATAGACTGATAAACACACAGGACTGGAGGAACCACAGGAAAAGTGCCCTGAGGCCTGCCCCATTTAAGTTCCAGGAATTTGTGAGGGCAAACACAAGGACTTGAGTTGTCCTTTGGTTCAGTCTTCCAACACAAGGCAGTTTTTAAAAAGGTAAATTATATATCAAGAAAAAACAGAAGTAGGAAAAAGAGATGACATTAGTATACCATGATATCTTTTACGTCTATAAGAACTGGCCACCAATTTGAGCTGATCTTTGAAAAGTCAATATAAAGAACAGCAAGAGTCCATGACCAACTGGAGCAGTCATTTGGCATCTCATCTGTAGAATGAGTGAGTTGATGCAAGAGTCTCTTTATCTCTGGGATATATGTCACTTACAGATCCACCAAAAAGTAATATTTTAAAGTAGAATCCTCAAATACACACTAATATATGTAAAACAACTAACAAGGACCTACACTATAGGATAGAGAACTATATTCAATTAAAAAAAAAAACCTAAAAGGGAAAAGAATCTGGAAAAAGAATGTGGTTTTTTACAGTCACTAGGTCATGCCTGACTCTTAGATCCTGTGAACTACAGCACACCAGGCTTCCCTGTTCTTCATTATCTCCCTGAGTTTGCTCAAACTCATTTCCCTTGAGTCGGTGATGCCATCCAACCATCTCATCCTCTGTCACCCCCTTCTCCTCTTGCCCTCAATCTTTCCCCACATCAAGGTCTTTTCCAATGAGTTGGCTCTTCACATCAGGTGGCCAAAGTATTGGAACCTCAGCTTCAGCATCAGTGCTTCCAATGAATATTCAGGATTGATTTCCTTTAGGACTGACTAGTTTGATCTCCTTGCTGTCTAAGGGACTCTCAAGAGTCTTCTCCAGCACCACAGTTTGAACCCATCAATTCTTCAGTGCTCAGCTTTCTTTATAGTCCAACTCTCACATGCATACATGACGACTGGAAAAACCACAGCTTAGACTACATGGACCTCGGTTGGCAAAGTGATGTCTCTGCTTTTAATACACTGTCTAGGTTTATCATAGCTCTTCTTTCAAGGAGCAAGCAGCTTTCAATTTCATGGCTATAGTCACAGTGACTTTGGAGCCCAAGAAAAAAATCTGTCACTGTTTCCACTTTTTCCCCATCTATTTGCCATGAAGTGATGGGACTGGATGCCATGATCTTCATTTTTTGAATGATGAATTTTAAGCCAGATTTTCATCCTCATCAAGAGGCTCTTTAGTTCCCCTTCACTTTCTGCCATTAGAGTGGTATCATCTGCACCTGAGGTTGTTATTTTTCCCAGCAATCTTGATTTCAGCTTGTGGGTATATATATGTGTGTGTCTGTGTCTGTGTGTGTATATATATATATCTGAATGACTTTGCTGTACAAGTGGAAGTAACACAGCACTGTAAATCAACTGTACTTAAAAAATAATAATGAATTGTTTTTATTTCCCAAACAAGGGAAAGGAACTAGTTAACCAAATCCAGCACAAAGAGTCCCAGGCAGGATAAACCCAAGGAGGAGCACCCCAAGGCACACAGTAATCAAAGTGACAAAAATTAGAGACAAAGATAAAATATTAAAAGCAACAAGGGAAACAAAGACAAATAACATACAAGGGAAATCCCACAAGGTTATCAGCCAATTTCTCAACAGAAACTCTACAAGCCAGAAGGTAATGGCACAATATATTCCAAGTGATGAAAGGGAAGAACCTACAACCAAGAATTCTCTGTCCAGCAAGACCTTCAATCAGATTTGATAGGGAAATCAAAAGCTTTCCAAACAAGCAAAAGCTAAGAGAATGCAGCACCGCTAAATCAGTTTTACAACAAACACTAAAGGAACTTCTCTATAGTCAGTAAACTTGCCAAGAGAAGGAAAAGATCTACAAAAATAAACCAAAAACAATAAACAAAATGATAATAGGATCATACATACCGATAATTACCTTAACTGTAAATGGATTAAATACACCAACCAAAAGACATAGACTGGATGGGTGATAAGAAAGCTGGAGTAGCAATACTCATATCAGCCAAAATAGACTTTAAAACAAAGACTGTTATGAGACAAAGAAGGACACTACATAATAATCAAGGGTTCAATCCAAGAAGAAGATATAACAATTATAAATCTATATGCAACCAACAATAGGAGCACCTCAATATGTAAGGCAAATACCAACAAAATAATAACATTTTTAATTAAAATTTTGAAAACTTAAAAACATAAAGTAGAACCCTCCAAAATTTCTACAGGTAGGAAAGACAATCAAAGCTAATCACTGTGTCTAGTATCCAAGCCACAGATTTCCATAGCACAAATAGTTTTTATAAATATCTTCTCGGAACAACAAAGCGATGGCTTTTGTCTATAATTCTGAACTCACCAGAAACATACACCTGTGTACGGCAGGTGAAAGTGCATGTGTACACAGGCCCACACAGAAAGAAAATGATCTCAGCCAAAGAACACACATTTCAAACTTGTAAGGCGACTGTTTCAAGGTGTTATTTATTTAAAATCCCAGAATGAGATTTTATTTAGAAATGAAAATATTTAAGAAACTAGTCATGTAAAGTTTTACTCCAGGAGAGGCTTTAAATACACCATCCCCATATCTAGAATATACAAAGCTTTTTAGGTGGGAAGAATGTCCCTCAGGACTATAAAGACGATCAACATCACTGATGTAGGAAAAATGAAACCCACTCCTGGTCTATTCACACTTAGCAGAATATAAGTACATTCAGAAATAACATCTTTTACTTGACTTAAATAGTCTAATAATGGTCTGAGCCAAAAGGTAATACTCATCCATTAACTGCTGATGGCATCAGAGTATCACCTGATGCTAAATTGATGGGTGAGACTTCTAAGTAAGATATTAGTGATGCACATTTATATATAAGTAAGATACAATGTCCTTCTGGAAATAAAAGGGATACTGCATGTGGTGGTGAGATATTAAGCTTATATTGTCAGAACAACACGGGATAATCAGAGAAAACCAACTTGGTCAAAGAAGAAAATCCTACGGTATCCCACTGGCAACAGGGAGCAGAAGTGACCCTCCCTGGGTCACACCATTTCACATTATCCCCCAGGTATTGCAGGCAATGAGGGTGCATTATCAGGGTGAAGTCAACTGAAAGGACAGGGAAACTTTGATGCTTTTTTTCTGCCGCTAACTGGTACATGCCCATGGAGGTGAATGTGACACAATGAAAAGGATAAAAGGCTTCTTAACATATCTGAGTGTTTATGAAAAACATAAATATACTGAGCCTAGGTTTCATCATCTGTAAAACAAAGATGATGTTATTACGTCACAGTGTCTGCATAGGACTGAATGGGATGACATGTGAAAATGCTTGGAAAACTATGACATTTAGACAATAAACAGAATTATTATGATGGCAATGAGCCACCAAGAGATGGAGCTAATTCTCAATTCAATTATCCTTCTGAATTCATGTTAAAGCCAGCATATTCAGACAATTTTTACATAAAACAATGTCGTGCAATATTGACATAAATTTTGAGAGATCCCTAGAGATGATAAGGAATTTGCTACACTATTAAAATACTTCATGTTATAAAATGATAGTAAAATCACAGCAGAGAATCTGTTGCAGATTAAAATCTAAAGCCCTTAAGATGAGCCTATTTCTACACCAATGAATTCAGTAATTGTAACCCAGTAATTAAAGATACAGGATTTTTGTTAAATTTCAAGTAAGAGAAAAACGAATGAGGGGTGAACAAATGAATGAAAAGAGAGACACAGACATAAACTTGGTTGTCTCTGCATAACAGTCAGGATATATTCACTTTCTTTACTTGGTTTAAATGTCCCATTAAAAATATTTGAATTCAAGTCCATCAGTTCCCTTAAATCTCAACTCAGTTAACTTAGTGCAAGGAAATTATATGCATACACTAAGCTATCTGACTTGAGAAAACTAATAATGATTGATTAAGTTGATTACTTTCTTCTTCTTTTGGCTCTGGGGTAAATGATATAATCACGAATCTTTTAGTATTTTTATTCATCCATTCCTCAATTTATTTTTTTTTAATTTGTATTTCTTTTACGATAAACCAAGAATGGTTTTTCCAGTAGTCATGTATGGATGTGAGAGTTGGACTGTGAAGAAGGCTAAGTGCCGAAGAATTGATGCTTTTGAACTGTGGTGTTGGAGAAGACTCTTGAGGGTCCCTTGGACTGCAAGGAGATCCAACCAGTCCATTCTGAAGATCAACCCTGGGATTTCTTTGGAAGGAATGATGCTAAAGCTGAAACTCCAGTTTGGCCACCTCATGAGAAGAGTTGACTCATTGGAAAAGACTCTGATGCTGGGAGGGATTGGGGGCAGGAGGAGAAGGGGACGACAGAGGATGAGATGGCTGGATGGCATCACTGACTCGATGGATGCGAGTCTGAGTGAACTCCGGGAGTTGGTGATGGACAGGGAGGCCTGGCGTACTGCGATTCATGGGGTTGCAAAGAGTCAGACACGACTGAGCGACTGAACTGAACTGAAACCAAGAATTCTCTTACTTTATTTTCTTTTGACTACACTGTGAAGTCTGTGGGATATTAGTTCTCCAACTAGGAATTATACCTGCACCCTGTGCACTGGTTTAACCACTGGACCACCAGGGAAGTCCCTTCAATTTCTTATTGAGTGTCCATTATGTGCCAGGAACTTAGCCAGTGAGAAAGAAATTCTCACTCTCTCTCTCTACATATATATATATACACACACAGTCTTATTTGCCATTCAGTTCCAAGTTCTGTTAGTACCATATAACTCAAGCCTTGCTCTTGACCTCAAGTGTCTTAACGTACCTGTAAAATATACTCAGGGAGTATGGAATCAGGGGAAGAAAAATCCTACAGTTTTAGAAGCTTCAGTCTATTGTAGGCAGATTTGCAGACACAAGCAAAACCCATATTTTAATGTTGCCATGTCCCTTATGGGTGTTGTAAATATTGCTGGTACATTTATACATTTTAAAGTTTGTTTTATTTTGTTTTAAAGCTGTTTAATTTGTAAACATGCCCTGGAGCATCCTGAGAGCATCAAGCCTTTGAATATTTCTTTATGAACTGATTCAATAATAATGAATCAATTACAGGTTCACTGGCACATACACTCTCCACCTGAAATGAAAACTTGAATGACCAAAAGGAGCTCACAGGCTTAAGCAGCTGCCCCAGGTCACAGACACAGAGACAGTCAAATCCCTCAAATAAGGGTACCGTGATGAATTAGATGTTCAGGAAGTACCTAAGCTGCAGGTAAGGGTTAATGTTGGCAGCCTCCAAAGAAAAAGAAAAGAATCCTCAAAGGTTACTTTAAACATTAATTTGGAGCTAAGAGTACAGTGATTGGAGTCAGGAACTCACTATCTGGAGCACATGACTAAACATAGTCAGGGGCCAGCCTCTATTATCAGGGGATGGAGCTGGTGGGCTGGGGTACTAGGGCCTACACTCAGTAAGTTGCAAAGAACACACATAGATGCCATGCTGACCACTAAACCACCTTCACCATGGGAATTCCAGCCTGGCTACTAATGTGTGAAAAAGATACTTCACACTGCATTTTTCACCTTCATTTCATCACAGTATAAATAATGAGGAACATAGAATCCTCTATTCATACCCTGAAGCACCTTTGAATATAATATAAAAGTGATATTTTTGTCAAAAAAGATACACTCTTTTCAGCACAATTATGATTTTTTTTTGAGTGGGGGAGGTGACTTAGAAAGCCAATATATAATAGCCATGTATGGAAAATGGATAGTTATGTATAGGCGCAACTACGTATAGACGTAGTTACGTAAAGAAGACTGAACGCTGAAGAATTAATGTTTTTGAATTGTGGTGCTGGAGAAGACTCTTGAGAGTCCCTTGGACTGCAAGGAGATCCAACCAGTCAATCCTAAAGGAAATGAATCTTGGATATTTATTGGAAGAACTGATACTGAAGCTGAAGCTCCAATATTTTGGCCACCTAATGCAAAGGCCGATTCATTGGAAAAGACCCAGATGCTGGGAAAGATTGAAGGCAGGAGGAGAGGGTGGCGGAGAATGATACAATTGGATATCATCACCAACTTAATGGACATGAATTTGAGTAAACTCTGGGAGATAGTGAAGGACAGGGAAGCCTGCATGCTGCAGTCCATGGGGTTGCAAAGAGTGGGACATGACTTAGTGACTGAACAGTAACAATGGAAAATGGGTGTGTGGGAAGACAGGCCCAGTGCAGGAGAGCCAGTGGCTTGACAATCTCAGAAAACCTGTGAGGGGGGAGGGGCTGCAGTGGGTGAAGGAAAGAGCACTAGGAGGAATGAACAGTAACTGTTCTCCTGAGAGAAGGAGCAAGTTCCACGCTATCCTGAGAGAAGAAGCATGGCCAGGCGTCCAGAAGGAAATCTGTAAGTTATTTTCTGAAGGAGAAAAAAATCTTTTTTGGTCAGCAAAAAAAAATTTGCTGAAGGAATTACGAGACTGCAATATGAAGAAGTCACAGACCCAAGACATCTTTACCGCATTCAGAGGAGCAACGTATTGAAACAACAAGGGGAACCTCGAAGGTGGAGACGGAAGAGTTGAAGAGGAAACAGAAAGTGGTGCCAGTAACGGAGCCCAGCCCTAGGAGCAGAGGCCAGGAGACAGCAGAGAGAGACACTCTGGGGACCCCGTAATGGGGGACATCACTGCTGAGGGCATGCAGGCTCAAGTGAACAGAGGCACCGTGAGAGCACGGCTCTGGGAATGTGGTGGGGAGCTTATAAGGACACAGAGAAAGTTCTTTATCTTTAGATATTAGTTTCCCACAACAGGTAAAGGGTTCAGCAGGCTGGGGGAAGGTAGAAACACAGGCTTAGACCAAAAATGATTTGAAATAATGTTATACTTCAAAAAAAATTTTTTTTTGCTTAAGTCTCATTAATTTGCAAACAGAATGAATCTAAAAATAAAACATAGATACCACTGTAGCAAGTCATCTTATTTTTTAAATACTAAAAAAGAAAAAACCTCTCTTGATTGACTGAGACTTTTCTCCCCTAATTACCTTTTTATTCTCTGCTGCTGAAATAAAAACAAGACATAACTAATCAGTAATTTTACTAAGCATCCCTGAGGGTGATTTTATCCATGCTATCCAGAGAGCTAAACAAAAGTAATTATTCGTGGTCTAGTGCAATGAAGAATCTAGTTAGACTATATATACATACACGCACGACCCTATTCTCATATATTTTCAAATATTTTAAACAGCACTGTTACTTAAATAAGGGCTGCCTTAAAACAGTAACTGAATTCAGTGACTTAATTCATTTTTTTGAGCCTCTTCACGTGAGACTGAATTATCGCTTAATGATTCCCTTTACCATTCAAAAACGAATAGCTTTTTTTCAAGCAAGAAATAATGTGAAAATAGAACACTTGAAGTAAAATTATAATCATTATGACTCTGTCACTTTAACATCTATACACTTAATTGTTTTACAACTGACATGTAAGAAAAAATGTCCCACAGCTAAGTAGAAACATGCTGCTGAATGTTCACAGTGTGGAAGGGAGGACCCGAAGACAACATAAATGAAAACGCAGAACAGTGATTCTGGCTCTCAGGTCCCTAATCTATGAGACCACTATGCAGAGCCTGGAGACAGAAATGAAGGCCTTCCTTTATTTTTTCTTTTCCTTCATTTTTTGTTTTAAAAGGTGTGCATAAACGAGGACTAAAATGAGCTATGCATTGTAAACACCAGCACTATTAGACGCCTGCATCTTTTTTACCTTATGCTTCAAAAAGCAACAAGATTAGGTGCTCGGATGATACAAATTGAAATTTCGTTGTTCTGTCGACAAATATCTGTCTCCCCAGCTCAACCGTGTCTCCCCAGCTCAACCCCTCCCCTCGTGCTTCTCAAGGAGGCAAAAGGAGTCAGAGGCTGCCCTTGGAAACAAGAATTCATCAGACTGCTGTGAGACATGCTGGTGAGAGAAACATAAGGCGAATGGAGCCTTCAGTTCATATATGCGCCCATTTTGAATTTCCCAGCTTTGCTGGTTGGTGTAACAAGCAGTGCACAACAACTGTGGGAGCTACTGCATTAGCAAGCTGGCCAGAGTACCCCTGTCATTTACACTCCCCCACTGCACAACCAGGATGGGAACATTTGCTCTATTGGAAGGCCGCGATAAGGATGGATTTTTTAAAGTTTCCATTTTTAAGTGAAAATGAAAGAAAAATGCTCTTCTAGATGTGTTGTGCCTTTGAGCTCCATTTGAAAAAAGAAAAAAAAAAAGGCAGAGAAAGCTGCTGTGAAGGTCACTGAGTGAAAGAACTTCCTCGGGGCACAGAATAAATTAAATCCCAAGGAAAAAATAAAATGTGATTTCCAGAGTGTGAGGCACAAACTCCAAATGACAATGATTGACAGCCAAACTATATCCGTGCAATATCCAAGACTGCACGTTCTCATTTACCTCAGTGTAGCCAGCAAGCGCCCATTAAACATCCGTCTGATGCCCAAATTAACCTTCTTGGCAAACTGAAAGAGGCACAAACTATCATAATCAACCTTTCATTATCACAGCAGCCTCTAGTTAAAGGGTCAGAATAATTGTGCCATCAGAGCCTTGATTGTTTTCAATCAACAGACGGCTGGAGTGACAGCTCGGTGATGGAGGGGTCTGATGAAACCGCACCAGGCCTAATCAGAGCAGATGAAAGGAAGGCATGATTGGTGCAAATGAACAGTCGTGCCTCTCCTTTTCATTTACAATCTGAAATTACTCTTAAATTTGTGGGCTTTTTTTTTTCTTCCCTCCCTTATGAGCACCACTGAAAGAATGTTTGACTTATTATGAGTTCTGACAGTGCAGAGTTATAAAACACAGGTAGGGTTATCAGCTGAGGCTTTAAGTGGGTATTCAGCATAATTCTAACAAATTCACTCTTGAAAAGCACAAAATGACTAAAAAGCCTTCCAATGACCTAACCTCTCAGTGCTGTTTGATTAACAGACCCATTTATTCCACTGGCATTCTAAATGATGAGATGATAAAACTGAGGCCAGAAATATCTTGTAAATGTTTTCTCTCAACCCCTCTGCTCTGCTTACTTCAGTACCAGTTTCTCTGCCCCAAATCCTTTACTGAAGATCACCACATTAGGAGCTCAAAGGAGCTCGTCCATCAGAGTGTACAGATCAAATAATGGTGATTTTGAGTTAGGAACACGTAGCTGTACTGGGAGCCACAGGGGTAGGTGGAACCCACCAAACCTATGCTGACATTAAAAAGAATATTTGAGGAAAAGGAATACAAATTTCTGCGACAGGCCAGGTGAAATTCGGCACAAAGAAATTTGAAAAAAAAAATTTGAGGTGATTTTTGCTGCATTCATGTGGCAACTACACAGACTATAGTCATTAATATTCTTAAATAATTTATGATAATAGAATATACACCTGGAGTAGCAAAAGTTAAGTTTTTAACTTCTATCTTCTTCTTTAATCTTGGGATCAACCAGCCAATCATGAGAGTATTATGATTCAGGTCAATAGTGCAGAACAAAGGAAAGCTTTTTAGCTATAAAAATTAATATGTGTGCAATCTGTGATGTGCATATGTGTCTGTCTACCTGCAAGTGTGTTTGTGTGTGTGGTGTGAACCTGACCCCTGTGTGTGTAAAGAGACAAGGGACAGGATAGCTTTTAACCTCTCCACTCAAAACTTTTACATAAAACTTAGGCCATTTTATTTGCTAGACTGTGAGTTGGAATGATAGAATAAGGGTATGTAATAGACAAAGTAAAAAGAATTATTTAAAACAGCCTGGAATTTTCCATGCAATATTTAATCTGCTCATAGTTAGATCTCATTTTATGGGTCAAGTGCTCACCCCAAAAGTATCAAAAATGTACAAAATTTCCATAGTTCTACTTCAGTTCAGCTCAGTTCAGTCGCTCAGTCATGTCTGACTCTTTGCGACCCCATGAATCGCAGCACGCCAGGCCTCCCTGTCCATCACCAACTCCCGGAGTTCACTCAGACTCACGTTCTACTTACATGTATACCTCGAGCAGGATATTGCTAAATTTGCCATCTCAAAGTTTTCTTAGCATCTCAAAGTTTTCATTCTGACTGTTTTTAGGAGACAATTCTTCTAGAAAGATATCTGGCAAATGGTTCAGACACAATTATTTTACAAAACCATCTTCGCTCTCCCACCACTTTCTCAGGCGTCTTACTTGTGGTGTGTGCACAGGGGCCTCCAACAAGCTTTATTAATGACCAGGCTCTGCATCTCCTGAGTGTTCCCTTCTTCTCCCTGAGTAGCATTGGTTTTTAAGGCACAGACTTCCTTCTGCCCAGAAGGTAGTTTGTATATTGGTCAATTAAGAGTGGCTTTGGGGATCTTCCCTAGTGGTCTAGGGGCTAAGACGCCGAGCTCTCAATGGAGGGGACCCGGGTTTGATCCCTGGTTGGGGAACTAGATCCCACAAGCCGTAACCAAGACCCAGAGCAGCCAAACAAACAGATAAATAAAAATATTTTTTAAAAAGAGTGGCTTTGGGACACTGACAGCATGTGGGGTTTAAGAGAGAATTTCCTTAGCTGGTTCACAGACCAGGAGGATGAAAAGCAGGCAGACCTGTGTCAGTGTCTGTTCTAGCCTCTTGAATCCAAGAGGTGTGGAATTCATCGTTTGAAAGCACTACACAGCCCCTCTACGTGGCTTAAATCGTACACGAGATGAGAAGAACAGAAAGATTCTTCAGGAGACCTGGCAACCTGACAAATCAATCCCTTTGTTTACTTTATTATTTACTCTCTGTGTTGGGCTTCACTCCAGAGTATACAGTCCCAGCAGTGAGCAGAATAAGAAATTGCTTACAGCCCTCGGCAGGTTCAATGTCATTCTCACAGCCAAAGAGAGGGATGTCTAAAGTCTATTTGCCTCTTAACTAAGCATTGTCCTTTCTGGATGGAGAATTCTAGTTTTACTTTCAGCTGTGAGTAATTTCCCATTGTGATTGGCTGACTTATAGTCAATTTAGTATAATTAATGCCAAATTACATTGTAATTCACATAGAATTACAAATTAAAAGCTATATTAAGAGCAAATGAATTAATCAAAATTAATGATATTATGCTCACTTGTTTTAAAGTGTTAATAAGATAGGTCCCCCTAAAACGTTTAAACTTTAGTGCACCATCCATCACTACTTCAATTACCTGACTTCCTTGTGTGGCCAGAGGAGCTAGTGTGTGGGCATTTCTCATCAACAAGAACACACACAAAGAAAAGTGCATTCAGCCTCCAGCTGGGCCGGCTCTTTTTAGCTTCTGTTCTTGAAACGTAAGTAGTATCTGTACCACTTACTGAAACTGACTTCCTATAGACAAAGAGGAACAATGCAAAAGCCTGTGCTGTTTATCTTTAGAACTCACCAAAGGTTTTTTACCTAAGAGAATTTTTCTTTCTGGTTATGTTTTTTCTACTGGAATACTGAAATCTGTTTTCATTCCTCCAATGTGGCACCCCAAGCAACAAAGAGGTGGTCCTATTAAAAAGGAGAACCTCAACTATTTATATTTCTGAATACTGCCCATGATTACTATCTTAGAATGGCCACCTTTTCCCTCCAGGTAAGTTGAGATGTTCTTCTTTAGTTTTACTTGTAGCCAGTCCTGGAGGCAGGGGTGAGTGAAGCAGAGTGAAAGGATGTTAGCATTTAAAAATAAATGCCAAAGGTTCCCCAGACATCTCTGGAATATAAACAAACCTAGAGCCTCTGGCTCACTCCATGGCTAAGTTGAGAGCCTCTCCTCTAGAATACCCAGAACAGGCAATCTCTATGATCTGATACGGCCAACTGGCACGAATACCACAGCTAACAGGCACCCAACTGGCCTGGTAAGGATTCCTATAGAAATAGTCTGGCAATGCAGGACACGGGGTACAGGCTCATTTCTACCAGAAAGACATTTAACATTTATCAGTGTTAATAAATTAATATTTTTCTCCCTTTCTCTTAAATCCCATATCTAGGCCATTACCCAGATGTCATTTTCTACTACATAAATTTCTCAATTTTAATATTCAGGTATAAAATGAAGATATCAGGATTAATAATCTCCATCTGATTCATCCTCACTCTCACAACAGTCTGAAGACTTTCCATCACTCAGTCTGCAGGCTGCAACAGAAATAACCATGTTCTGAGTTCTTTTTCACACTGATCGAAATCTCTTGATCAGATTTTAAGTGATCCTCCATTATGGGCTGTCTCTTCCTGCTTTGCACTTTATCACTCTGTACCTCCAAGGAAGGGAAGGTGGTTCCCTACCTCTGCCAGAGTCCTCCATTCACTCCTTCTCATCAAACCATCTACAGCCTCAATTTTCCAGGCTCTGATAAAAGAAAGACCTTCAGTGACATTTTTTTGTATGACTTTTATTAAGAGTCGTTTTTGCAACTCCCCACAAAGCAGCACAACAGGTGAAAGTGAAAACTGGTAATTTATTAGGAAATGTAGACTGCTGGCTCACACATTATAGAGCAATATAGTCGGTTTGACTTTTGAGAAGCTGTATCAGGTACGCTGAGTTTCTGTTTTCATGGTGATTTGGAGTATTTGAAGAGAACACAGTGAGATCTACATTGAAACCATACTGTGAAGGGAGTCAACCACTTGTCCTCTGTGAGTTTTCATTTCCTCACCTGTTAAAATTTGGGTGATAGTTGCCTTATCAACCTTAACAAGGCTGATGGGAGACTTGAATGAAATGATGTGTGTAGAAGTGCTTAAAAAGTAGAAAGCTCTCTAAGGATTGTTAAAATTATTATTGGTGTTATTATTATTGATGAACTTCTGTGCCTGGCCTCGAGGTTTCTACCTCATGTTTAGCATACAGTTTGGGTTTTATTTTTAAATCCCTGATAACCCAGGTAGCAGCAATATGACTGCAGGCTACCAATGCATAAGTAATGTTCTCCAGTCATCTTTTTCCTTCTCACAGCAGCAACAACAAAAATATCAGTCTGGAAACAACATGAATCACAATGAAAATTAGAAGCAGAGAACATAAATATGTCATATCTCATAAATCACCTTGTTGTTCTGTTGTGCTCATTTAAAACAAAATAAAAGGAAGGAAAAAGAAACTATTAACTCATGGGAACAGCAGCACATGAATACAAGTTAGGTCTCCTGTAATTTCTGATAATCACTGCCCTGCACAGCCTCTTGACAATGCACGGCTCTAGCACGGAGGATTAGCTGGAGCAAAAGTCCCTCTGAAATGAATGTGTCGTGCATCTCTCAAAGGCACACAGTCCAGACGAACAACATCAGGACCACTAGTCAAGCTCCTCGGGGGTGAGTCCTCACAGGGAATCAGCCGCATGCAGATCAAGACAAGTGACTGAATACACACTCTGGCCCCTCTGAGCAACAAGACCTGAAATAGCAGAAGCGTTCAGTGTCCAGCTGGGGGCACTCCCAGGATCAAACATCGTCCGGGCACAGCACTATTTGGAATGTCAGTGAACCACTATTTATTCTCAGTGTGCTGCTGCTGCTGCTGCTAAGTCGCTTCAGTTGTGTCCGACTCTGTGCGACCCCGTAGACGGCAGCCCACCAGGCTCCTCCGTCCCTGGGATCCTCCAGGCAAGAACACTGGAGTGGGTCGCCATTTCCTTCTCCAATGCAGGAAAGTGAAAAGTGAAAGGGAAGTCGCTCAGTCGTGTCCGACTCTTTGTGACACCATGGACTGCAGCCTACCAGGCTCTTCCGTCCATGGGATTTTCCAGGCAAGAGTACTGGAGTGGGGTGCCATTGCCTTCTCCGATTCTCAGTGTAACATCTAGTAAAAAGGAAGTGAAGATGCCTGCATCACATTTGTAGGAAAGACTGCAGGTATTTGGGAGGGACTGCCAGAAGCTTCAGGAAGCAAACTGAAAAATGGTGCACATTTAGTTAAGATGCCCAGAAAGGGCCTCTCTGAAAAAATAGAAATGATACATGAATATATGAAATTAAACTGAGGAAAGGTAGCGATATAATGAAAGACTGTAATTAGGGGGTGGGGATAAGAGTTCTCAGGCTACAATATTTTATTTCATTTCCAACTACCAAGTCTAAGAATGAGGACACTACTTATGGAGCTTTTTGATTAAATGGTCACCCATAGTCTAATTTCTTTGAGGCTTGGACTCTACTGCAGTGATTGACTAAGGTTTGCAAACCTGCTTAAGAGAGTACGTACAATGAACAAAAACGAACAATAAGGGACTTCCCTGGTGGCCCAATGGCTGGAATCCACTGCATTCCCAATGCAGGGGGCCTGTGTTCGATTCCCAGGCAGGGAACTAGATCCCACACACCACAACTAAAAAAGATCCCACATGCTGCAACCAAAACCCAGTGCAGCCAAATAAATAAATATTTTTTAAAAAAGAATTAACAACGAATAAAGCACTGAAGAAAAGGCAATGGGATACTGGGTGATGTTGAAATGTCCAAGCAAAAGAATTTCGTTTTCCAGTCCACCCATATCATTTCAATACACCCAACATTAGCAAAGAAATCACCACTTTATTTGCAGAGGTCAGTCCCCACTGGGAAGCAATCAGGCACGGGGTGGGGGTGTATAATTAAGCACAGGGAGCAGAGTCAGAGGTAGCCACATGGCACAGGCATGAAGACGCAGAGCTGTCCTTTACCCCTTCAACCTGCTGGCACCACACCAGCGAACAGGAACAGCCAGGCCCTTCCTAATTTCAAGTCACAGGATTAACTTGATGCACCTCTGTGTCCACCACACCCCAAGTATTTTTGTGCTTCTATTATGAACTTGGCAGCTATGGGCCAAAGTGGGAAAAACCCAAGAATTAGAAGACATGAGTTTGATTTCTAGCTCTGTTTGTTACTTCAGTTTCCCCATTTGTACCACAGGAGCACAAAGCAATGCAAAATGCAGACACATTCTGGAAACCGGGATGTGATATTCAAACGTGAAGTGTTACAATGGTATTGCTGGACACATAGTACTGTTTGAAGTCCTTCCTTCTCCCTGGCCAGAGGTGCATCTGGGACAGTTTATCATCTTAGAGATAAAAGTCGGATGCTGAGCACATCGCTAGTGTCCTCTATTTTCCAACTATAAAGGGATAGTAGCTTTTTGTTTGGGCTCACTTTCTGGGACTCCTTTTGAGGGGAACGATTAAATCAAACCTAAGGTGGGTAGTTTGTGGAGTAGATAAAAGCCCAGGAGGGGCCTGTCAAAAAAATCACTGCATCACAGGTTGTTGACTACTCTAAACACTATGTGACTTATATCTCTAGAGATATAAAGTGAATGTGTTACTAACAGTATGACTTACAGAGGCAAATTTCCAACTAAAACACAAGAAAAAAATGCTGTTTTAAAAGGTGAAACTCATTTAGTATACCAATTTTCTTAGAATAAATCCAGCCTTTTATAGGAATAGTAAGATGCCTTATTATCCATTCAATACATTTTAATATGAAAACTATACATAATTGTTTTTAATTCATTATTTATAGAGTGTAAGAGAACAAGAAGGTAGCATTCAAAACACAAACGCTACAGGTACAACCTCTGGCTCTGGGGACAACGAATCAAAGACAAATGTAAACGTGATTACCCACTCCAATTCCCCCAGCCCCAAACCACATGACATGGTTCCTCTTTGCCAAACTAAAACAGGACATGACTGGGATAAAAAAGACTTTCCCTGCCAAGGTCTGGTCTTGTCTGACATCAGTGATGTGACCACTGAATCATCTGCTCTTATTATTTACTGAAGTCCAGGCAAAGTTAGGCTCAAAATAAGAGGAGGCACTCTCAAGCCAAGGTTAGTAAAGGATGAAAACCACTGATGTATAATTAACATTTATTAAATAATAAGTGCTTTTCACTGAAAGTAGGAAATAGTTAATAAAATAAGAATTAAAGGTAAATAAAACCTTTCCATGTTCAGAAATAAAGCTAAGCTAAATCTCTCTAACCTGACAACTGAACACTTTTAAAGAGCTTTTTACCCCAGGGTCTAACTTCTAAAACTGTGCCAAGCACATAACAGGTATACAATAAATACTCGTTTGTAATTCAACAATCTACTGTACCTATTTTTAAATATCCTTGTTTCTGCTACTTCAGAGATGAAATAATAATCCAGAGAGCTGGGTAATGGTTTAAAACCAGAAGGATCCCTCCCAATTGGCATGAGGATTAGGAGAGGGAAATGCCTTACCTTCCATGGTTTGGTCATTTAGTAGGTGCTCAGTTTATATTGATGGATAGGGACTTCCCTGGCAGTCCAGTGGTTAAGACTCAACACTTCAAGTACAGGGGTTCTGGGTTTGACACCTGGTCAGGGAACTAGGATCCCACCTGCCATGTGGCGCAACAACAACAAAAAATATTGATAGGTGGACAGCCACACTTTCTCTCTACGCTAGCAAATACAAGAATTTACATAATATATAGGCTTTTCTACAAACTACACTGTCATAGGAGGTAACTTCCCCTTTATTCTCAGAAAAGAGACTATGGTTAAAAAAAAAAAAAAAAAAACGGCAGAGAATATACCATCCTGAAGAAAAAAACAGATTATCCAGTACCTCCTATGAAATGAGAACAGACCCAATATGTGGGAGTGGAATGGAACTGTTTCATGGTTTCACTCTAAGTTTTAGAGCAGGACCTCTGGCTCAGTAGTCTGAAACTATATGTTGAATCTAACGAGAGAAATTTAACAGGCCCCTGCTGAAACAAAGTCCTAAGTCAAAGCTAAAACCTGAAAGCAAAATAAAACTGGTGGAGATTTGCCAGGTCATGGATGCCAGTGACTGCACGCCCCATGTTTCTTCCTCCGCTGATTTGCTCCCTTTTAGTCTCCTCTTTCTTTGAACCCAATAACCAATCTGGAATCTGAGAAATTGCTGGCCTTGAACTCTAAGACCAAATTGTTGAGCTGAATTGAACTGAATTTTTTTAAAAAAAGATTTTTTTGAGGGGACTTCTCTGTCTTTATATATCCGAAGTATATCCGTGGTAAAGTCTCAACAGTACCTGTGAATATAAAGTGAAGTTAATGAACAGACCCAGTAGTTTCAGGCTATGGAAGGGAGAAAATAACTGTTTAGGGGGGATGAAGAAGGCTCTGTGAGAGAGAAGACTTAAGATAAAGTTTTAAAAGGTCAGGTGGAAGAAAAGAGAGCAGACAAAAAGCATAATCTCAGGGGATTTCATAGGTTTTCAGATGCACAGAATGGTTATCACGGGCTTTAGCACATTTTAGCAGGAAAGGGACTGGATAAGGGATAGCAGGGAAAAGAAAAAAAAAGTCTGTTCAGTTAGGATAAAGTGACAGTTCTTATGACATGTCTTTAGAGACAAACTGTGTGAAGTATGGTGAATAATAAAAATTGGGCCTTTTGCCAAATAAAGTGGATATCCCGGATTACATTACCAGTAGATCAGAGAGTGGAAGAGCCACGTGTGTAAGGGGGTATGTGTGTGTTTACTGAGCTCTCACCTAAGTTACCAGTTGCACATAATCAAACAGCACATCCCTCCGTCCGCTTTTCTATTACTTGTCCTACTTTGTGCCAATTTTCCACTTTCTCCCCAACACCCCTAGATTCACTGCTCTTCTTTAAGACATGGGATAAGGATTTGTCAAAGTCAATGAGCACTTTATTACAGTGAGAACGTTCCGTAATGAACAATTCAGCAATTTAATGAGATTCTGTAGATCTGTCTCCAACCTGTCCATCAAGTTTCGCTTCTATAAAGCCACCCGGACACTAATCCTCTGGCATACCCAGTCTTCACCCTGGGCTGAATATTAGGTTCTTCCCTGGCATACTGCATTACCAGTACAACCTCAGCAAAAGTGATGAACTTAACTATACTTGAGGTGGTATAACTGGACTGATCTGATCTTTCTCTATTGGGCTGAGTACGAGGGAATTACTTATTTACTAAGATAATGCAAAAATAGTTTCTTATTGCCCGTTGAATGCCTAAATTGATAATATTTCTGTGAGTCTTTTAATTCTTTCTTTAGGACCAAGTCTAAGAAAATATTGCCTGCAGCAGAAAGCAGCTTTTGAGGTTCTACATTATAATATTAGTAACCTTTAGAGAGGCAATTATAGTAACTCCTATGTGAATAGCGTGAAATTTTTGGACACTCACACATCTGTACATTACCATGTTGATATCTGGCAGTGCTTTCAACCGTGCCACAAAAAGAGACAGAAGCCACAGGGATGGTTGGCTCACATCTCAATTTGGTTAGAAATAATCAAATGCAGAATCCATTCTAAGTCTTTTTCCCTTTGGGAAGTCAAGAAAAATATGACAAATTCTCACTTTGAATTAACCAGAGTAATTCTGATGATTTGTGCTTTCCACAGATAATTAAAATTCATACCCCAAACTCATCCTCACCAACATTTCTGACCTCTGCCTGAACAAACATTATAAGATATACCTAAGAAGCAGAAAATAATTTGTGGCTTGTTTTTTTCACTTATATTTTCTTGTCAAGACAGCATGGAATACTTGAAAGATGAGGGCAGGTGTCAGCAAACATGGATTTGAAGCCTGGCTCTGCTCTATAACCCTGAGGCAAGACACTGAAGCCTCATCTTGTTTGTCCGGAGGATGGAATGATAACAGCCATCCTTCGGGCCTGTTGTGATGATAAGTTAGTAAGTTTGCAAACACCCTGGGTCCTGGAAGGCCCTCAGTACACTGCAGCTCTTATCCTCACTGGTGGAAGCAATGGTGAAGAGGAAAGTTGCTGATTAAAGTAAGATAAACAAAGAAATTAGGGAGAAAGGCATCAGGAAAATTAGCCATCAGTAGAATCAGATGTGGGCTTCCCAGGTGGCTCAGTGGTAAAGAATCTGCCTGCCAATGCAGGAGACGTGGGTTTGATCCCTGGGTCGGGAAGATCCCCTGGAGAAGGAAATGGCAATTCACCCCAAGTATTCTTGCCTGGAGAATTCCCAAGGACAGAGGAGCCTGGCAGGCTATGGTCCATGGAGTCACAAAGAGTTGGACACGACTTAGCAATTCAGTCACCACCACCAGAGAATCAGACATTGGATAATTCACAACTACCTATGACTCCATTTCAGCCAGAATTAAAGTATTCTCTGAATGTCTTTTGATAAGATACAAGGTGCCTCATCTGCTAACAGAAGACTTCATATTTTTACTTGTATTCTGTATATAAATATTTTTCAAATGACCACGAAATCTTGAAGGTACGGAATCCAAGAAGTAACAAGATGGCTAGCCACTGCTTCAGAGAGAAAGACAGACAGTATAAGGAAGTGGAAGTGTGCTCAATCGGGTCCGACTCTTTGTGACCCCATGGACTGCAGCCTACCAGGCTCCTCTGTCCATGGGATTTTCAAGGCAACAGTACTGGAGCGGTTTGCCATTTCCTTCTCCAGGGAATCTTCCCGACCCAGGGATCAAACCCAGGTCTTCTGCATTGTAGACAGACGCTTTACCGCCTGAGCCACCAGGGAAGCACACGACAGTATAAGGAGAAGCGGGGAAAGACGGACTCTGACTGTCTTTGGAAAACAGTCAGGCTGTGGGGACTGTGTGTTGACAGCTTTCCAAAGACACTGTGTGGATTGTTCAAGTGTAGTCACTGGGGACGAGCACAATGGATTTCAATTGAATAATCGACTTGAAAACACAAAACATCCTCTGTCCCCTAAACAAAGGGGATCTGAAAGGAATGCCATGTCAGGTAGAACGGCAGGGCATAGGAAAACAGCAATGAGCACAGAATGAAGGAAGGAAAGAGATTTTCCCAATGCGAAGCAGCAAGAGCTTCATCTCATTCAAGGTCCCAGCTGCTCTCTACTGTAACAAAGGCCTGTTTCTGAACTGTTTACCAGAAAGCCCAGAATTTATTCTGATTCCATTGGTCTTAAATAGGCATAAATACCACTTTACAATCTGTCCTTCTCATATTCAGCTTCAGTAACTATGTTTGGCAAGAGAATAGAAACCCTTGACTCTTTCTGATGTAACCCCGTTAGGTTCTGGAAAGCCACGGTGAGGGTCTGAGGAATCTTACCCGTGATTCCCTCAGTTAAGCTGAGCGGGATGAAGCCTCAAGGGCTGGTGTTCTCCAATTACTTGCCCATCAAGGACATGACTTCTAAGACTTCAACTCCAATGTGGAGCAAACCAGACAAAATAGTTGTCATTGTTCCTCCATCCTTTAACTTTTAATCATTTCATGACTTCGCGCCAAAGGAGGACCCATGAGTGCCCTTACCTGCCAGATCTGCTCTTCGCTCAAGGAGGTCAGGCGGTCGCTCTTCAGTACCTCCTGAAGCAGACAATAAGGCAGCGTTAGAATGTCCTCCGGCCGACTCTTCAGGAGCTCAGAGAGGTGTTTCACTAAGAAATCGATCAC
This sequence comes from Budorcas taxicolor, assembly GCF_023091745.1. NCBI lineage: Eukaryota > Metazoa > Chordata > Mammalia > Artiodactyla > Bovidae > Budorcas > Budorcas taxicolor. The sequence goes on from NC_068918.1 coordinate 44,226,253, forward strand.
TGCCTTCTCCAACAAAGTGAGGTTAAAGAGGTCAGCAAGTCTGTACAGATCCAAGTAATTAAAGCTATTTAATTCCTGGGTGTCAAAAAAATAAAAATAAAAATGGAAAAAGATCTCTTAGAAATCAATCCAAGAAAGAATAAGCAAGAAATTCAGACTCCCTGAAGTTTGCATGACAGGAGTGGGAGAAAGGGAACTATACAAGACAACAAAATCCTCATTACAAGGCTCTGGACAGAGAACTAGTATTCTAGAATTTACCATTCCCCCCCCGCCCCCCGCCTTATTTTGCCCCTCTTAAAACCCATGTACTTAAGGACCTCTTAATAAAGGGGTTTCTGGTTTCACTGGCAAAAATGTTACTTTGCAACCTTTTAGGAACATTTTCCCAATGAAAACAATATTTTTCATTTTATAGCTCTCAGGTGATACATTTTTTCCACTAAAGATAAAATGAGAGCAGGTAGAGTGGGAGCCCTACCTTTTTTCCAAAACCTCAAATTAAACACAGAGTTAAAAACAACTGACAATGAATTAAAACAAAGATTTTTACATGTAAAGTCTCAGGGAATGAGGAAATCTCACAGAAAAGATTCCTGTCCTGAGTAATTCTATATTGAACGCACCTGAGATGAACGATTTATAATTGTTCTTTGCTTTTATAAACTTCAGACAGTCAATGGCAATCTTTTCAAAGAGTTTCTGTTGCAATACTTTATTGTGAGGGGTTGGGGTGGGATTTTACCTGTCTCTACAAGTTCTCAAACTCACAGCCAAGCTAAAAAATAATGCCCCCAGAAGTCAGGACATCTATGAAATCTCTGCCTTGTAACTCTGCAAGAACCATAGTTGGCATGCAGGTTTGTTGATAGAAAACTTACCTATTTCTAATAGACTGAGAGTAGGCTCTGTCTTAGTTCTCCTCAGTTTCAACTTGCAATTATTATTACAATATTTCCCAGTAACTTAAGGAATGCAGAACACCATCAGATGGCTATTTTAGTCCATTGACTGATTTATTTTCAACATACTTAGCCCTGTTTTCAGTAATCTAAAAAGTATTAAGAACTCTAAGACCTATATATTCTAATATATCTGTTTCCATAATAGTTTAAGGTGTAAAGGAATATGTGCTAAACGGGCACTGTCCCACATGGTAGAGCCTACTAGCCAGCCACACGTACCTATTCAGCATCTGAAATATAGCCAGTGTGATTTGAGATGTGCTGTAAATGTTAAATATGGGCTTCCCAGGTGGTGCAGTGGTAAAGAATTCACCTGCCAATGCACGACACGTGGGTTTGAGCCCTGGGTTGGGGAGATCCCCTGGAGGAGGACATGGCAACCCACTCCAGTATTACTTGCTTGAGAATCCCATGGACAGAGGAGCCTGGCGGGTTACACTCCATGGGGTCACAAAGAGCCTGACATGACTGAGTGACTGAGCATGCATGCATGCATAATGTTAAATATATATGAAAGCAAAGAGTAAGAAAAATAGAATGTAAAATGTCTCATTAATAATTTTTATATTGATTATATGTTGAAATGGTATTACTCTGGATATAGTAGATTAAATATATTATCATTAATTTCACCTGTTTTTTTACTTTTAATGCAGCTACTAGAAAATTTAAAATTAATATATATGACTTCCATTATGTTTCTACTGTACAATGTTTTTCTAAATAATGAAAAGTATAGTGAAGATGTAAAAACAGGTCTCAGAGTAACAATTGCATCATCATCACAGCCACCTGATTCTTTTTCTTTAGATTCTACTTCTTTTGGTGGGAGATGACACTTTAATTACATTTCTAACAGGAGTCAAGCTATGACTTCAGTAATCAGACATAAGATTCTGGCTCTTAATAGCTCTATTTGCCAACACAATTAAAAAAGAATAAATAACTTGTCTTTGAAATGAGGTTTACCACAGTTAACCACTAAAATTCATTATAACTCAAAATATCTAAGGGTCCACTCACAGCCACCCAATTAAAATATGTTGGCTTTCCATTCAGCAGACGTTATCAAAGGAATACTGCAGAGTCTGCCTCCAGCACCAATTTTTTAAAGTACTGTTTAAACTCATTCTCCAAATCTTACCTTTTCAGATTGGTAAATTCTACTATGGAAGGAAAGAATATGTAACCCTTGCAAGAGGAGTTCCTACAGCCAACTTTAGGACCGTCTTCTTGGAATAAGTAAGTTATTTCTAGTCAGTACATCTAGGAAGCAAGTTTAACTGCTTCTGGGCCCTGGACACGATTTTAGCTTCCAGGTAAGTCACTGCAGCCTTCCCTGGCAGCTCAGCTGCTAAAGAATCTGCCTGCAATGCAGGTGGCCTGGGTTGGATCCCTGAGTTGGGAAGATCCCAAGGAGAAGGGAGAGGCTACCCACTCCAGTATTCTGCCCTGGAGAATTCCATGCAGTGTAGAGCCCATGGGGTCGCAAAGAGTCGGACACAACTGAGCGACTTGGCTACAACTACTAAGTCACTCTGCAGTCGCTCAGAAGCGTGGGGTGTCAGCGCCTTCCAGGCACCCGAAGCGCATGCCTAAACCTTGCCTCAATTCAGTGGGGCAGCGGCCAGCAGCACCACGCAGAAAGACAAGCATGCACAGAGGCAGAAACAACCAAGCTCAGCAAGGTAAAAGATGAACACGCACAGCACAGGGGCGGTGTGTTTTTTTCCCACTCATTCTGCCAAAAAGGTGTACATGACCATGAGTTTGGGGCTGGATTATTCAGTAGCAATCAAATATTCTTTTTAAAGTATCTTTGTATAGAGATACTGGGTTTCTTCTGATTAGAAGTCAGTCCAGTTCAAAATTGCAGCGGACCAGAGAATTAACTTAATACCGGATTTTAAAAAGTGTGTTTCTCTTCTGCTGTGTTCCTCTTGAATGTAATCATTTAATTCCTACTTCCACAGTCCAGAAATATTTTTGTTTCCTAAGGGTATAATTTTATATCACTCCCAAATCCAATCTAACAAAGCATTTGATATTAACAGGGAACAAAGGCTAAACGGACAAGTGTCAATGCTTGAGTGAAGAGCAAAGGCAAACTCAACTGACATATACTGGTGTACGAGAGAAACAACAGTTAAAGTCTGCTCCCTGCCTTTACTTTTTCATTTCTCCTCTCTGCTGCTTAAAAGCATAATTTCCCCAAATCGCCAGAGCTCTCTCTGCCAAAGCTTCTGGTTCCCCTTGCTATGCATACCTAGCACCTCAGTAGTCACACTGTGTAAAGTGGGGGAACTAAGAGGAAAAAAGAAAACCTTCACTGAGGTTTTGATACCACAGTATACATCCCTCCTACTGGGGCCATGTGCTCATGTGAGTCTTGAGCAAAATCATCGCTTCTTATTCTATTGGCTAAGACCATGTGCAAGCAAAAAATAATGCTGCTTTTAAGGATTCCCATTAATGTGATGGGGGAGGTGGGAAGCAATGGTTAAACTGCATTGAATGTTCATCTATAATTCTCTGCATGGAAAAAAAAATCATCACTGTTATGAAAGTAGTGCCATTATGTGTCTGGTTATAAACAGTAATATATTTGTTCATTGCATAAAACTCAGGAAGTACAAAGTATGGAAAAGAAAACAAAAACCATTCCTATTTCACCATGCAGAGATAATCACTATTAATGTTTCTGTACATATTTCTAGACTTTTTTTGAAAGAACTCTTTTATATATATAAAAAAGAAAAAGAACAATTGTATTCAGGAGCAGAACAAACCATCAACAGCCACAGGCACTTAGAGGCAATCCAGGCTGGTGGAGAAGAGCAAAGCCCACAGAATCAGGTAGACCTGGTTCAAATCCAGCGTGTTAATTATTATTGTTGGCTATGACCTTGGATCAGTCACTGGACCTCTGTTATTCCTCATTTACAAAATGGAGAGTCCACCCAGTTCATGTTGTTATAGAGATGACAGAAAAGCACTTACCACACAGCTTGGTCCATAGAAAGCAGACAGTAGATTTGGCAGGCAAGGAACCATTAAAGTACATTTGAGCACTGCTATTTGGCATCCATAAACCCTGACTCATCACTGATGCAAGGAGGGCAAAGTGAAGAATGTGGTTCCTTCATGTATCAAAGTTTTAAATAAGCTGCACCAGTAAGTCAGGGAAAAGGAGGCAAGCCAAGTAAAAACCATACAATTGAGTCATAAATTGATTACATGTTAAGGCCTCCCACTTCTATATTATTAGCCCAAACCTCTCTCCTAAGCTCTGAATTCATTTTCCCAGCTGCAGATAAGAGGACATCTTCTCTTGGATATTTCACAGCCATACTGAACTCAACATACCAATGCTGAACTTACATTTTACAAACTTGCATCTTCTCCTATATCCCCCTTCTAGGAGAATGACCACATTCTTTCCCCACAGCAGGGTCTCCAAAGGTAGGCCATATTCCTCCCTCATAGCCAGTTGGTCACCAAGTTCTGTTTGCTCTTCCTCCTTAACATTTCTTGTTTTGTTCACCATCTCCTATCCAGACTTCCTACAATAGGGTCCTGAATTGCAATTTCCTGCTCCCAGTATCAGACTCTCAACCCTCTCTTTTTACAAGAATCTAACCATACTGATCATGTTTAAAACCCATCAATAGGTATCCATTTGCTTAATGGAGAAAAGTCCAAACTCAGTTACAGTGTATAGCCTGCCATAACCTGCTGACCTGCTTACCCTGTAGTATAACAGTCCTACACACCTTCGCTAGAATGCCAACATTTCAATGACCTATACATTCATCCATGTGCCAGAACCACACCAGGCATAAATAAAACAGAGATGAAGAAAAATAGGCAGGTCCTAGGCTTCATAAGATGTATAGTCTACTGGAAGAGTAAGCCATTAATAAAAAGTGCTGAAAATGAATGGAAAAGTATCACTGAGGTAAAGGTTACAAAGTAGAACAGAGAGCTATAAATGCCCAGTGGATAGATTTGACCTGGAGTGGAAAGATATGCATGGTGTCCCAGAGAAGGCAACATGCAGCTGATAACCGAAGAAGGGCAGATTAACTTGGCAAAGGGTGGGGTGGGCTGCATATTAACTATAACTTCTTGTTTGCTGTATCTTGATGCTCTGGCATCAGGGGCCTCACTGACTGGGGAGAGACCACCTCTCCCTTAGGATAGCCAATTTTTAGAAGGATGCACCTTTCATATGCAGAGTAACCAGTCAAGAGCCCAAACTGCCACCACCTCCTCTAGCTGGCTCCTACACTTCAGGCGTCAATATTCCACTGCATTCCCAGGTGACTCAAGTGATAAAGGACCCACCTGCCAATGCAGGATCCACAGGACATGCAGCGTTGATCCCTGGGTTGGGAAGATCCCCTGGAGGAGGGATCGGCACCCCACTACAGTATTCTTGCCTGGGAAATCCTATGGACAGAGGAGCCTGATGAGCTGAAGCCCATGAGGTCCAAAGAGCTGGACACTACTGAAGTGACTGAGCACGCACGCACTCAGTGAACCTAGGGCTAAGTAGCAGACACCTAGAGACGGCCTATATACCTCAGACTGGATAAGCCTGCTTATCGGCCTTGTCTTTCCTGAGGAAGCCACAACAAATGCTCTTGCCCACTCCTTCCCTTCACTCCTTCCACCTCCTGTTCAACCCTGGCACTTCCCCGCTGTGGCCCTATGGGCTTTGCCATGCTGCTGTCTTGGGAACTGTAAGTAACAAAGTATCGTTTCAATGGCAGTGGTCTCCTGATTGGTTGGTTATACCATCAGTTCAGTTCAATTCCTCAGTCCAGTCCGACTCTTCGCGAACCCATGGACTGCAGCAAGCCAGGCCTCCCTGTCCATCACCAACCCCCGGAGCTTGCTCAAACTCGTGTCCATTGAGTCAGTGATGCCATCCAACCATCTCATCTTCTGTCATCCCCTTCTCCTCCTGCCTTCAATCTTTCCCAGCATCAGGGTCTTTTCAAATGAGTCAGTTCTTCACATCAGGTTGCCAAAGTATTGGAGCTTCAGCTGCAGCATCAGTCCTTCCAATGAATATTCAGGACTGATTTCCTTTAGGACAGACTGGTTGGAAGTCCTTGAAGACCAAGGGACTCTGAGGAGTCTTCTCCAACACCACAGTTCAAAAGTATCAATTCTTTGGTGCTCACCTTTCTTTATAGTCCAACTCTTACATCCATACATGACTACTTGAAAAACCATAGCTTTGACTAGATGGACCTTTGTTGGCAAAGTAATGTCTCTACTTTTTAATATGCTGTCTAGGTTAGTCATAACTTTTCTTCCAAGGAGCAAGTGTCTTAATTTCATGGCTGCAGTCACCATCTGCAGTGATTTTGAAGCCCCCCAAAATGAAGTCTCTAACTGTTTCAATAGTTTCCCGATTTGCCGTGAAGTGATAAGACCGGATGCCATGATCTTAGTTTTCTGAATGTTGAGCTTTAAGCCAACTTTTTCACTCTCCACTTTCACTTTCATCAAGAGACTCTTTAGTTCTTCTTCACTTTCTGCCATAAGGGTGGTGTCATCTGCATATCTGAGGTTACTGATATTTCTCCCAGTGATCTTGATTCCAGCTTGTGCTTCTTCCAGTCCAGCCTTTCTCATGATGTACTCTGCATATAAGTTAAATAAGCAGGGTGACATTATGCAGCCTTGACATACTCCTTTCCCTATTTGGAACCAGTCTGTTATCCCATGTCCAGTTCTAACTGTTGCTTCTTGACCTGCATACAGATTTCTCAGGAGGCAGGTCAGGTGGTCTGGTATTCCCATCTCTTTCAGAATTTTCTCAGTTTGTGGTGATCCACACAAAGGCTTTGGCATAGTCAATAAAGCAGAAGTAGATTTTTTTCTGGAACTCTCTTGCTTTTCCGATGATCCAACAGATGTTGGCAATATGATCTCTGGTTCCTCTGCCTTTTCTAAATCCAGCATGAACATCAGAAAGTTCACAGTTCATGTACTGTTGAAGCCTGGCTTAGAGAATTTTGCTAGCATATGAGATGAGTGCAATTGTGTTGTAGTTTGAACATTCTTTGGAATTGCCTTTCTTTGGGATTGGAATGAAAACTGACCTTTTCCAGGCCCGTGGCTACTGCTGAGTTTCCCAAATTTGCTGGCATACTGAGTGCAGCACTTTCATAGCATCATCTTTTAGCATTTGAAATAGCTCAACTGGAATTCCATCACTTCCACTAGCTTTGTTCGTAGGGATGTTTCCTAAGGCCCACTTGACTATGCATTCCAGGATGTCTGGCTCTAGGTGAGAGATCACACCATCATGATTATCTGGTTCATGAAGATCTTTTTTGTATAGTTCTTCTGTATTCTTGCCACCTCTTCCTAATATCTTCTGCTTCTGTTAGGTCAGTACCATTTCTGTCCTTTATTGTGCCCATCTTTGCATGAAAAGTTCCCTTGGTTATCTCTAATTTTCTTGAAGAGATCTCTAGTCTTTCCCATTCTATTGTTTTCCTCTATTTCTTTGCACTGATCACTGAGCAAGGCTTTCTTATTTCTCCTTGCTATTCTTTGGAACTCTGCATTCAGCTGGGTATATCTTTCCTTTCCTCCTTGCTCTTCATTTCTCTTCTTTTCATAGCTATTTGTAAGGCCTCCTCAGACAACCATTTTGCCTTTTTGCATTTCTTTTTCTTGGGGATGGTCTTGATTACCGCCTCCTGTACAATGTCAGGAACCTCTGTCCATAGTTCTTCAAGCACACTATCAGATCTAATCCCTTGAATCTACTCATCACTTCCACTGCATAATCATAAGGGATTTGACTTAGGTCATACCTGAATGATCTAGTGGTTTTCCCTACTTCCTTCAATTGAAGTCTGAATTTTGCAATAAGGAGTTCATGATCTGAGCCACAGTCAGCTCCTAGTCTTGTTTTTGTTGACTGTATAGAGCTTCTCCATCTTTGGCTGCAAAGAATATAATCAGTCTGACTTCGCTGTTGGCCATCTGGTGATGTCTATGTGTAGAGTCTTCTCTTGTGTTGTTGGAAGAGGGTGCTTGCTGTGACCCGTGTGTTCTCTCGGCAAAACTCTGTTAGCCTTGCCCTGCTTCGTTTTGTACTTCAAGGCCAAATTTGCCTGTTACTCCAGGTACCTCTTGACTTCCTATTTTTGCTTTCCAGTCCCCTATAATGAAAAGGGCATCTTTTGGGGGTGTTAGTTCTAGAAGGTCTTGTAGGTCTTCATAGAACCATTCCACTTCAGCTTCTTCAGCAAGAAGAAGTCTATGCCCCATTACTGGTCAGGGCATAGACTTGGATTACTGTGATATTGAATGGTTTGCCTTGGAAACAAAGAGATCATTCTGTTGTTCTTGAGACTGCATTCAAGTACTGTATTCCACACTCCTCTGTTGACTATGATGGCTACTCCATTTCTTCTAAGGGATTCTTGCCCACAGTAGTAGATATAATGGTCATCTGAGTTAAATTCACCCATTCCAGTCCATTTTAGTTCACTGATTCCTAAAATTTTGATGGTCACTCTTGCCATCTCCTGTTTGACCACTTCTAATTTGCCTTGATTCATGGACCTAACATTCCTAACATATGCAATACTGCTCTTTACAGCATCGGACTTTAATTCCATCACCAGTCACATCCACAACTTGGTGGAGTTTTTGCTTTGGCTCTGTCTCTGCATTCTTTCTGGAGTTATTTCTCTGTTGATCTCCAGTAGCATATTGGGCACCTACCGACCTTGGGAGTTCATCTTTCAGTGTCCTATCTTTTCACCTTTTCATACTGTTTATGTGGTTCTTAAGGCAAGAATTCTGAAGTGGTTTGCCATTCCCTTCTCCAGTGGACCATGTTTTGTCAGAACTCTCCACCATGACCCATCTTTTTGGTTGGCCCTACACAGCATGGCTCATAATTTCATTGAGTTATACAAGGCTGTGGTCCATGTGATCAGTTTGGTTAGTTTTCTGTGATTGTGGTTTCATTATGTCTGCCCGCTGATGGATAAGGATAAGAGGCTTATAGAAGCTTCCTGATGGGAGAGGCTTACTGAGGGGGAACCTGGGACTTGTTCTGATGGGCGTGGCCATGCTCAGTAAATCTTTAATCCAATTTTCTGTTGATGGGGAGGGCTCCCTGTTGTTTGACTTGAGGCCAAACTATGATAGAGGTAATGAAGATAATGGTGACCTCCTTCAAAAGGTCCCATGCACTCACTGCTACACTCAGTGGCCCAGACTCTGCAGCAGGCCACCGCTGACCCACACCTCTGTCAGAGACTCTTAGACACTCACAGGCAAGTCTGGGTCAAGTCTGTTGTCTACAAGATGGTGGAGCAGAAGGACGTGCACTCATCTTCTCCTGCGAGAACTCCAAAACTACAATTTGCTGCTGAACAACCGTCGACAGAAGAATGTTGGAGCCTACCAAAAAAAGATACCCCATGTCCAAGGGCAAAGGAGAAGCCCCAGCAAGACAGTAGGAGGGGCAAAATCACCTTTAGAATCAAACCGCATACATGCCAGAGACGCTTGGAGGGCTCTGAAAAACCTTGTGTGCACCAGGACCCAGAGACCCCACAGAGACTGAACCAGAACTGTGTTTGAGTGTCTCCTGCGGGGGTATGGATTAGCAGTGGCCTGTTGCAGGGGCAGAGAGCCACCAGAACTTACACAGGACTGGGGAAACAGACTCTTGGAGGGCACAATCAAAACCCTGTGAGCACCAGGACCCAGAAGAAAGGAGCAGACGCCACAAGAGGCTGGTTTCACCATACCTGAATAATAATAAAACCTACATTTTAAAACAGGATGGTGATAGGATTGAGGGAGAATACTCTAGAAGAAGCCACACTTGCAAAATTCCTATGGATGAGGAATCATGTCTCCATCTTTCTATCTGACCTTACTTGAAGTAGTATGTCCCCCTCTTCCTCTCCATGCCTCCCTCTATCACATTACTGAAATTTCTTTGCCTTGAGCACACGTCACTATCTGAAATTATCTTCTTCACTTATTTGCCTACTTACTGATGATGTGTGTATCCCCTTTCCCAAGTCCCAAGTTCTATAGGAAAAGGGACTTATCTGTTTTATTCACTGCTATACCCCTAATGCCCCAAACATTGCCAGGCACATAGGGGCTCAAGCCACACTTACTGAATGAATGAATCCATTTTACTTTTTAGCTTCCCTTGCTCAGGTCGAACTGACCACTTCCTTCTTTGTGCCTCCACCCTGTCCTCTGTAGATTTCTAGCAGTCCACTTGTCACTGTAAGCAAAGGCTCTTTGATTACAGATCTGTCTACTAAATCTAAAGTGCTTAGTGCCAGAGACTGTATTGTGCCCCTGGTGTTTATCAGGGAACAAGATGCTCAATACATAGGAGTATAATGAAAGAATAGCCATGAGACTTTTCCATGTATTTATAACCAAGCAAAACCAGAATGGGCCATGCCTCTCCAACATGTCTACCCAATTTTGAATATCATCCAAATTGGGCCATTTTCATACCTCACTGGCCTCCCTCATCTTCCCTGTCTCTTTCTGATCTTCCTTCCTACACATACACAAGGCAAAGCCAGTGGCCAGTTTTCCAAATGGGAAAATTGTTACTAGTATCTAGAGTTGAAAGTGTTTAAAGACAAGCACAATATAATAGCTCTGGTGTGAAAAAAATTCAAATATTTCAATCCACCCAAAATTTCCTTTTTAGCCCAAGAAAACTACTTTCTCTATCAACTGGCTATTCAGATCAAAGTAGCTTTTCAAATGATACTTTCTTCTAGTTATGAGATTATCTCCCTTTTCTTATATACTGTGACTTAGAAATCCAAGTAACCAAGTAGAGGCAGTGGTTTTGAATTGAAGTTATAGCTCAGCAACAAGAAACTCTCTTGAGTAAAAGGAAAATCTTTTATTTTTCTAAAAAGGTTTCATTTCTGTCACACTGCTTCTCACTTGAAATTTACTTTCTATTCAGAATTATGGTGTATACATTGTTGTTCTTTGGGGAATCTTTTTAAATAGTATTTATTTTCCTCTGGTTTAGGGCTATTTGGCTTCTCTCTTCCCTTCTATTTGTTTCTTATAGTGTGAATGACAAGTTAAATAACAGAAGAAGAGCCGTAAAATGTGTCCCCAGTACTATACTAGCTATGGGAGAAATACCAGTTTTGAAAGTACAATAGTTCTTAAACCTTATATATTCCCCAAATTCAGTCTTTTGGTGTGGCCTATTTCCTTAATTAAAAATGGTTACTCCCCAGATTAACTATTGAATATACAGTAGGGGGAAAAAAGCACAGGAAAGGAAAATGCTATCTTAGTTTGGCTTATATTCAAAGGTAATTACTTTTGTGAGGCAAATTATCAGGTGGTAAGGATGTGAGTGAAAGTAGGGGCAGTTTAGGGGCTGTGGGTGAACTCTGTGGCCCTTTTACCAAACCAAGGGAGACAGAATAAGTTTTTTTTGTGACGGATGGCAGGGTTCTCATCTAGAACTGAGCAACTGGTCTTTATGTACTAGCAAGTGTCTTTCAATATCCTAATTAAGCAAGTATTAATAATTAGTGATGAGAGTTCATACAAGACAAAAGAAAGATCAGAAAAGATTTAAGCCTATCCCTGAACCAGTGTCACCCAGACAGTACAGTCACATTCTTGAATAGGAGAAAATGGTGCAGCCTTATAGCTGAGATCTGTGGGTTCACTGTATATAACCCACAGCCTAGCTTATGTATGCCACAGCCTAGAGACACGTGTTGATGCGAGACAACACTGATACAAGCTGGAAACCAACAATGAGTATTTCTAATACGTAGTGTCTCTTTGTTTCAGACACACTCACATGTATCCTGGCCTAACTGTCAGTATCCCCTGGCCCATCCAACACTGCAGTTTAATCACAGCCCTGGCACGGGAATTATGCAGAGCACAGAAAATACTTGTCGTCTTGTGACTGCATCTACTGTAGAGTATCCCCAGTGTCAGCCCCACAAATACTCTTCCTCAAATCTAGGAGTCCACATTAAAACGACAACATTAGGAAATCTAATGAAGATGCTTTAATACCATGGATACCTACGCAAAACATAGCCTTAATAACACCTATTTCTCTTGTCACCTCATGTAATTCTGAAACCATTATTGACTTGCAAAACAAACGTGAGCATCAACAACCTGTACATAGGAATGGAAAACTATGAATTATGCTCAAGATAAACAACCTCTCTCAAGGTCAAATTAAAAGTTATGCTCTTTTGATTTCCTGAATTCCCCACCCCTCCCTCACAAGAAGACCAAACTGACCAAGTTTTTCTAGGTAATAATACTTAAAAGATGTGACTATTTTGACAATGCTGTGTTTCATCGTTATAATTATAACCTTTCTTTCCTAACTATTGATCCCCTTCATTTATACCCCCCTTCAAAATGTCACCTCAATTACCACATGTCAATACTTTACTAAGATAAAGATGGTCAGGAGAGAGAGTGGTTTCTATGCCTCTCATCTAATAGCATGCATGAAACTTGAAGTTCTATTATAAAATGTTGATAATGTCTGAGGATGTCTCTAAATGAAAAGTCACTCTTGCTACGGAAGTCAAGAAATCTTAAAAAAAAAACAAACCTATTTGCAAATAGATTCAAAATAGCCTGGTACAGTTATTCTACATGTAAAACAAGTATGATTTGATTTTTAGCAAGTTAACTAGAAGTTAAGTAAAAACACTATATTGGCAGCTTATAGAGAAGTCAGACATAGTAAATATGAAGCTTTTGGTGACTAATCTCATGTCACTTCAAGTCTACTGTCACATCCCAGTGAACTTGTCACTAAGCTGTTCATGCAGATATCTTCCAGTAAGTAAAAGCTTCCAGTAAGGTAGTGGAAACAGTGTCAGACTTTATTTTCTTTGGGCTCCAAAATCACTGCAGATGGTGACTGCAGCCATGAAATTAAAAGACGCTTACTCCTTGGAAGGAAAGTTATGACCAACCTAGATAGCATGTTGAAAATCAGAGACATTACTTTGCCAACAAAGGTCCGCCTAGTCAAGGCTATGGTTTTTCCAGTGGTCACGTATGGATGTGAGAGTTGGACTGTGAAGAAAGCTGAACGCCGAAGAATTGATGCTTTTGAACTGTGGTGTTGGAGAAGACTCTTGAGAGTCCCTTGGACTGCAAGGAGATCCAACCAATCCATTCTGAAGCAGATCAGTCCTGGGATTTCTTTGGAAGGAATGATGCTAAAGCTGAAACTCCAGTACTTTGGTCACCTCATGTGAAGAGTTGACTCATTGGAAAAGACTCTGATGCTGGGAGGGATTGGGGGCAGGAGGTGAAGCTGACGACGTAGACGATGAGATGGCTGGATGGCATCACCGAGTTGAGGGATGTGATTTTGAGTGAACTCTGGGAGTTGGTGATGGACAGGGAGGCCTGGCGTGCTGTGATTCATGGGGTCGCAAAGAGTCGGACACGACTAAGCGACTGAACTGGACTGAACTAAACTGAAGGAAGTAAAAGGTAGGTTTTATATCTTATGCTTTTTGTATCCTGTATCCAATGACAATGCTTTATCACAGATTGTAATTTTAAAATATTTGTTGGATTATGAATTTTAAAAACGAACACGTTTGTTTTTTGTATTTTGAGAGTTATGTTTCATTTGGTGGGAATTTTTAGCACTTCAAGCCCAGGAGACAGCATCTCAAGTAACCCTGAGAGAACTGCTCTGAGGAGGCAAGGTTCTCTGAGGGGGTGAGGAGGGAGGAGTCAGGCTATATAGAAGTATTACAACAAAGGGAAGGTTTTCTGAACATCAGAAGATAACTGTTAATTAAAGAAAACCAGAGATCTCAAATTAAGGAATTTAGTGCTTTTCTACATATGGGAAGATGCAAGAGTCTGGGCTTACCAAACCAAACCAAAGTCTGGTTTTTCACATCCTGAGCTCCCTTGGGGCTCACCGTAGGGAGTGTCTGCAGTCCTGGTGGCTGCTGGATCACAGGTATTTGTCCCCTTCCTCAGTGCCCTTAGGCTCAGGAACTCACACGGGAGGGCTGCAATCACTGATGAGTGTGACATCCTTGTTTACTGATATGGCAGGAAATATTCCAATTCCCGGTCTCTCCTCTAGGTCAGGAATTCGACCAACATGTGGGAGACATTTCATGACAATTTTTGTCCCACAGTGCTGGGAGACTCCTCCCAGATTAGGCTAAGTTCTCATTGATATGCCACTCCAGGTGTTATTTTCCAGAGTAGGCGCATTGACAGATTATAAAAGGTTCTCTGGATCTACTATCTTCTAACCTAGTATAATCCAGGAGATACTTCCCTTGTAATTAAAAAAAAATTTTTTTTAAAGCATATCCATGACTTCAAGTGGAAAGAGGAAAAGACAATTTGGTTATAGGTCTGATTTTACAACAGAGAAACATTAACTGATTGCTCTCAATTTACTGAGAAAGGCGCTCTCAAATATTAAATCTGAACTTCAATATTAGATCTCTCTTGATGCAAGGAGGTCCAACCAGTCCATTCTAAAGATCAGCCCTGGGTGTTCTTTGGAAGGAATGATGCTGAAGCTGAAACTCCAGTACTTTGGCCACCTCATGCGAAGAGCTGACTCATTGGAAAAGACTCTGATGCTGGGAGGGATTGTGGGCAGGAGGAGAAGGGGACGACAGAGGATAAGATGGCTGGATGGCATCACTGACTTGATGGGTATGAGTTTGAGTGAACTCCGGGAGATGGTGATGGACAGGGAGGCCTGGCGTGCTGCGATTCATGGGATCGCAAAGAGTCGGACATGACTGGGTGACTGAACTGAACTAAACTGATGCTAACTACCCATCGTGGCTTTTATATGACTGATAAACATGGGGGAATACCCACTTGTGCCAGATGAATCAGGCCTGGCTTCCACAGTGAATCTTGCATCTTCTGTCTTTTCACAGGCTTCTTAGAATGCTGAAAGGAACCTTACTTCTCTCTGTACTGAGTGATAACCAGCACATATAAATGTCTATGCTGTATACCAAAAGTATAACAAACACCCTCGGAGTTGGGAAAGAGGATGACAACCAGGATCAGATTCCTCTTCCTAAGAAAGCCAAACCACTCCAGCTGGAAAGCCTGTTCCCTCTGCTGACTTCTAATTTCAGGAACTATTTGCATACTTGAACCATTTACTCAGCCCTTGTGCATAAAGGTGCAGACTGAATCTGTACTTCTTTAGATCTTCCTCTCCATCTTCATCAAGTGGCTACTTTATAAATTTTGATTGGTGGATAGTGAATAAATCATAAAGATGATCAGACCTTCCTTTAAAAATTCAACTTTTATTGCCTTTACTTCTTAGTCTACAGGGAAAACACTGATTATCCTACCTCTCTAAAAGTATTCTAAAATTTAAAAATATTTGAATAATTTATTATATATTAAATAAACTGATTAAATACATTTAATATATGAATATTTAAAATGCCTAGAATGTTAGCTACACTGGAAATAAATATGGTAGCCCAGGTGGCTTCTCTGGTGGTCTGGTGGTTAAGAATCCACCTGCCAATGCAGGGGACATGGGTTTGATCCTGTTGGGGAAAACCCACATGTTGCAGAGCAAGTAAGCCTGTGCACCACCATCACTGAGCCTGTGCTCTAGAGCCTGGGAGCCACAACTACTGAGCCCATGCACCACAACTACTAAAGCCTGTATGCCGAGAGCCCACGCTCTACAAGAGAAGCCACCACAATGAGAAGCCCATGCACTGCAAGGAAGAGCAGCCTCCACTCTACGCAACTAGAGAAAGCCCACACACAGCAACGAAGACCCAACACAACTGGAAATAAAATAAATATACAAATATGGCAGCCCAGAAAGAGAGAGAGAAAAAAAATAGTTATTGCCTAAACTTCTCACACGCAATGGCACCCCACTCCAGTACTCTTGCTTGAAAAATCCCACAGACGGAGGAGCCTGGTGAGCTGCAGTCCATGGGGTTACTAAGAGTCGGACACGACTGAGCAACTTCACTTTAACTTTTCACTTTCACGCATTGGAGAAGGAAATGGCAACCCACTCCAGTGTTCTTGCCTGGAGAATCCCAGGGATGGGGGAGCCTGGTGGGCTGCCGTCTATGAGGTCGCACAGAGTTGGACACGGTTGAAGTGACTTAGCAGCAGCAAACTTTTCACAACTGTATGTTGTTTGGGGGCTACAATTCAATAGTAGGTATATTGTTCTTCTTTATAACTGAGAAAAATTGTTAAGTTCAACTTCTGAATGTTTATTTGCGTTTATAATTTTATATTTTCCCTGTCTCCTTCTCTAGGTTGTAAGTTGTGTGGACAAGGAACTGGCTGCATCTTCAGTCTGGTGTGGCAGGGAAAGCATGTGCGTTGAAGCTGATACACATGGCTGGCTTTAGCAAGTGATGAACCTCTCAGTAGGAAAATGGAAAAAGGAAGTCCAATTCTTTGAATGGAAAAGGTGAGTCTAATTTTTTTATTAGAAAAATGGGAAAGGTGATCTGCAGTAAGGATTGCCAAAACCATATGTAAAGGACCTTCTACATAGTAGATGCTCAACATAGTAGCTACCTCACTATTGTTATTTTGGGCTTTCATTGTAGCTCAGTCGGTAAAGAATCTGCCTGCAACGCAGGAGACCTGGGTTTGATTACTGGGTCAGGAAGATCCCCTGGAGGAGGAAATGACAACACGCTCCAGTATTCTTGCCTGGAGAATCCCACGAAGAGAGGAGCCTGACAGGCTCCAGTCCATGGGGTTGCAAGAGTCGGACACAACTTAGTGACTAAGCCACCATTATTGTTATTCCTTTTTAAAATACTATTAATCTTCTTAAGCTATAGCTTTGCATATTCCACAAATTTTACTCACAGGGTAAAGAGAGGAAAATGCTGAATGTCTAATATAGACTTTATGTTTCTATAAATGACAGCAAAAATCATAGTTGTTGTAAACCATCGTTACTTTTGTACTTACAAAACACTTTATCAGAGATAAAAAGGGAGAATAGATTGAGACATTATACCAGACCATCACCAGCTAGGTATTACTAGAATGTACTCTGGTTCCCATGCTCTGTATTATATACAGCCAAAAAGGCACACAGAGAAATCTAAGGATGGAGGAGCTGCATTTCTTTATGACCTTATTTGAAAGATAAACTCCTTGGGGAAATACAATTTATTCAGATTATCAAGACCCTGCTGTGCAAATCTACAGTCTGGGAGCACACTATGGAGATCAAAAAATATTTACTTTATTCTGTTGGGTATAAAAGCTTTTAATGAATGCATAATTAAGGCAAAAAAGAGTGTATACAGCTTTAGAAATTCCACTGCTGAGCCAAGCCATTAATATCCAAGGCACCATACCCAGTTGTGATTCCACCTGTTTCCTATTTGGATTACAACCGAGTTATAAATCAAGGTATTATGTGACTACATGACCTGGTGCTGCAGAAAAGGATTGCACTCCAGGATTAGAGAAAGCAACATAAAGGGCTTTGTCGTGGATGTGTGGTGAAGGGTTGGACCTTCGGAACATGCTGAAACAAATAAAATCCAATGCCTGGAGATGAATCATGTAGAAAAAAAGTCATCAGACATATCAAGCATGTAAAGGAACCTGTGAGCTTTCTTTATAATATATTAGAGCTGATGGGATAAAATCTAATAGCTATGGAAAAAAAGATGAGTAAATCATTGACAATGAAGGCCAGTTTATTTGTGATATGATAAAATAATGTAAAACCAGATATTTTTATTTGTATAAATATACAGAGATAGATATATTTGTATACAAACATAAAAATATATGGACAACTGAATACAACCATATATTTGTGTATTGATATAAATATGCATAAATGCAATGTGCTTAGACTAAAACAAGATATTAGCAGCGATTCAAAAATATAAGAAAAAACCCCAGCATGCTCTAATTCTTGAAGTCTTTGAAGGCCTGTATAAATATATTTGTGCTGTATAACAGAGGAACTCTACAATTAGGTTACTAGTACATTTTCATAATCAATTGTATGCATAAATATCCAAGGCTCATGAATAATTTTATATTGTTCCTTGGAAAAGTCTGTAGTAAGCTGGAAATCCAGTATGAAAGACATACAGAAACACAGCTATCATCAACAACTAATAATTCTGGCCCTGGCCACCATGTGCTGCAAAATGCTATCAAAAAGTTTACTCGAGCTGCCTCAGCACTTCAGGCGATTACCACTAAATTATGGACTCTATAGAGGAAACTAATGTATACTTTTCTTTTTTTAGTTGCAAAACAGTCTATCTGAGCAACTGGGGCTTTAAAATGAAAATTTCAAGAATCACAAAGCTTTTTTGAATGATGAGAGGCCAAATCAGTTTAAAATATTTTTAAAGAATAGTAGAGCCTGGAAGTAATTATGATGCATTTCCATACATCATAAGCTGTGCTACTCAAAGTCAGTTGCTGAAAATTAGCTCAATGCTGCAGAATTTCAACAATCTCTTAGTTTATTCACATGGACTTTGTCAACCATTATTATACGTAACAATGAAGACTGGTAAGGTTTTTTTTGTTTTGTTTTAACTCTGCAGTGTTTTGGTTTTTTATATTTTGGATGCTATGTAGGATATATAATATCAATATTTTATATCACATTTACAAATTTTATTATATAATGTAAAAAATTTTTATATATTTATAACTGGGACCAGTTCAAATTTATCTAGATGTTATGAACTTTCAAAATCTGAAGTCAGTTACTTAACAGGCTGGGAACTGATGTGTAGTGAGGTGGCAAGAGTATCTGGAACAGTGATTTTCTGTGGTCCCCAGAGCAGTAACATTAGCATCACCTGGGAACTCGTTAGGATGCAGATATCCAGGCTCCTTAGATCTCTTGAATCAAACTGTATGGGCAGGCCCAGCAGTCTGTTTTAACCAGCTATTCAGGTGATTCCATACATGGTCAAGTTTAAGAACCACTGATACAAAGTACACATTTGAGTGAAGAAAGGAATAGCTCTAATCTGCAAAAACATATTCAAGCAGCAGAACAAGCTGCAAGACCCCAGTCCCTCATCCCAGATCTGAAGTGGGCAAGCAATATACTGAATGTATGGGACTGAGGCCATGGAACGTGCATGTGTGTGTGAGCTCAGTTGCTCAGTCATGTCCAACTCTTTGCGACCCCATGGACTGTAGCCCACCAGGCTCCTCTGTCCATGGCAGAGAATACTGGAGCAGGTTGTCATTTCCTCCTCCAAGGGATCCTCCCAACCGAGGGATCGAACCTGTGCCTCTGTGTCTCTTGCACTGGCAAGCAGATTCTTTACCACTGAACTTACCTGTACCTGGAGCTAAATTAATGACACAGATAAGCAGTCATTTCATAGGGCCCGAGCACATGTCCCCTGAACTGCAGCAAGAAAAGGTTGGCAGCCTGCTCTAAAGGATATCTGTGGAGGGACAGTGGGAAGTGGAGGTGGGAGAGACATCAGGGAAGGAAAGACACCGGGAGGGAGGCAGACATATGGACAGCAGTCTTCCGGTAAGGAATAACTTACACTTCTCTCCTGTTCAACAAATGCACTGCTTACATATCCCCTAATCAGGGAACTCAGGACACCATGTGGCTTTTACAACAAATCCCTCTCACAGGGAACTCACTTGGCACATGGAGAAGGAACTCAAACAAACATGTTTCTAAGCAACTACAATGCACTAGAGCTAGAAATAAAGAGTTTTCTAATTTCTCCCTGAATCCTGTAAATGAGGAAGGAGCAAGATGTTCTATTTACAGGAAGGGCAGGGGAAAAACAATAAAACAAAAACTTCCTATTTACAAAGCAGCAACATCAATTATTATGTTGCTTTTAAAAGCATCAATTTTTACTATTTATTAAAGTATCAGTTCAGTGTTATGTTTTCACTTATCAGAGGAAGGGAGAAAGAAATGGTTCGTATAATTATTTGTGACTCTTTTTCTAAAATAATACATGCACATCTACAAAGCCAAGAGAAGTGGCCCATAGGAAAAATACATTTTCCAGAATGGTTATTATTTCCAAAATTTCCAGGAACAGGCCTGTCCAATATGCTGTTGATTGGAAGTAGGTAGTAGAGTTTGCGACATTTCCAGGAATGAAGGAAGACAGGAGTGATGGAAGTGGGTAGCCAGGTAACTGTGGAATTAATAGAGAAATTCACAAGCGAAGCATGCCACTGTACGGGCTCTGGTTTTCAGGATACCTACTGTGTGTAGGGTACTATGCTATAATATACTTTGCATGCACCATATCATGAACACTCCAACACCCCTAAGATGTACATTGTATATACGATATCATATCTGAGTTTTATGGATGAGGTATGTGGGCAAAGAGCTTGTGTAACCTCTTTTTATGTGATCTTTGCCCAAGGTCACATAACTCTGAGACATGAATTTATATCACCGGGAGATGGAAAAGTAAATCAACACAGGTAATATGGTGTGATCAGCACCGCAGAAGAGTGCCCCATAATTAATGAAAAGGAGAGAAATCGAACTCCGAGATCGACTGATCAGAAGAGGAGATAACGTGAGCAAAGTCCTTGCAGGTTAAAGAGGAACTCACAGGGTGACACTGTGAGAGAAGAATAATCCATGGAGAAGGAGGCGTCATGTAAAGAGGTTTGAGTATGGGGATATGCATGAAGTTTGCAATGACTGTGTTATAGCATGTGGGTAATAAACTGTTTTTTTAAAGGCTAAAGAGATAGGATGTTTCATAGTAAAAACAGAACCTGTGTTGGGACTTCCCTGGTAGTCCGGTGGTTGAGACACCACACTCCCAATCAATACAGGGGGCATGGGTTTCATCCCTGGCTGGGGAACTAAGATCTCACATGCTGTACACAATGAATTTTTTTTTTAATGGAACATCTGAACCACTTTAAGATGAATAAACCTTGTTTTGGAGTGAGGCAAGAGTGAAGAGAGGTAGGTTCATTGGTTATCAGGAAGTTCCTCTAGCCCAGGAAATAAGTATTGAGGATTTGAACTAAGACAGTGGTAGTAGAAATAGAATGATAGAGATTTTTAAAAATTAAGGGAGCTTATGCAAAGTCCTGCACACAGATGTTTATAACAGCTCATCATAATTGCCTAAACTTGAAGTGTCCAACATGTCCTCTAGTAGACGAATGGATAATTAAACTGTGGTATCCAGACAATGGAATACTATGTAGAGCTAAAAAGAAATGAGCTATCAAGCTATGAAGAGACAGAGGGGAAATTTAAATGTGTATTACTAAGCAAAAGAAGCCAATCTGAAAAGGTTATATACTGTATGAATCTAACTATACAACCTTCTGGGAAAAAAAATGAAACTATGGAGACAATAAAAACATCAGTGATTCCAGGGGTTAAGATAGGGAAGGAGGGATGAACAGGCAGAGCCCAGAGGATTTTTAGCGTAGTGAGACTACTCTTGGATTTCCCTGGTGGCTCAGACGGTAAAGCGTCTGTCTACAATGCGGGAGACCCGGGTTCGATCCCTGGGTTGGGAAGATCCCCTGCAGAAGGAAATGGCAATCCACTCCAGGACTAGATATGACATTATAATGGTAGACACACATTTTGGCCAAACCTACAGGATGTAAAATACCAAGAGTGACCCCTAATATAAACTGCAGACTCTGGGTAATGGTGACGTGATAGTGACGGTAAGTCCATCGATTGTAACACGTGTCTACTCTGGCAGAGGATGTTGATAATGAAGACGGCTTTTCATATGTTGGGGTACAGGGGAAATCTCTCTATCTTCCTCTTAATTTTGTCATGAACCTACAACTCCTCTTCAAAAATGGAGTATAAGGAAAAGTTAAGGAGGTAAGATTGAAAGGTTCTGGTGACAGCCTATGTGTAGCACAAAGATGGAGTATTTTAGGATGACTCTTGAATTTCTGGCTTGGGTTAACTCTCAGAAAGGTCACATGTCTGTGGAATATCCAAGAGGAAACGCTGACTAAGCAGTTGGCTTAGAGATGACAAAACACGCTATTCAGTACAGTAAGAATAGAGCACATTAAGGAGATGAGAAAGAAAAAGGACAGGGTTAGAAACATAGTCTGTAACCGGGAGACAGGGATGAACACTGAAGCTGGAGTGCAGGAGAGGGGACAGAGGCCCTCCACATGTGGACGAAAGAAAGCGAAGGTGAGCAGAAGAGATGAGCACCCATGTGGCACCACAGTACCCAGGGGGATATTCATGGGGCTGATGGAAGAAGAGTCTGTAAAAGAATTGAAAAGAAGGAGGAGGAGAACTAGGAGAGAGTCTTGAGAAAAGAGAGGTGCAGGAAAGAAAGGAGCTGCCAGTACTGAAAGGCTATAGTGTGGTCACATTAAAGACCACTGCCTTTGACAATTTGGAGGCTTTGGTGACCTTTGTTGAAACAGCCTTTGAGCAGTAATGAAGGCCGAGGACTGAGTTCAACAGAACTGAAGAATGAACAAGTGGTAAGGACACACAGACACTGTTCCCAGTTTGGTAGTTAATAGGAGAGGGCTGCGGTGATGAAAGAAGAAGAAAAGTTTCTCCTATCTTATTGATCCTATTTTAAAAACGAAAAAAGGTACCAGCGGAGAAGACACTAAAACTATGGGAAACACAGGAGGTTCCTGACAGATCAAGCTGCTGAAAGGCAGTTTTTAGCCTCAGAGAACAGGGCAGACATTTAACTATGGGCAGAAATATTTGCAGGTGAAGGGTGGGCAGGAGGATGAATATCTTAAATGAAACATAGATTTTCTTTTGACGCCTCTAATTTTGAGTATTGATAATGGAATTAAGTGTGATTGATTTTGTTTGCTTTATTGATTCTGAACTCTGGCATCAGTAAAACATTGGAAACATTTTATTTTTGAGAAAAATATGTTGAAAGTGATTTTAAAATTGCCCACTGGACAACAAATAGCTGAAAATAGAAATTACTAATATTAGAAAAATCCTTCAAGACATTCTTCTCCTTAAAAACTCACAAAGAAGACACAGTGAACTCTAGATTATCCATATAACAAATTAAAATGACAAAATGACTTCCTTGGCCAGCCGGCATGTCTTTGGACTGTCACTGACATCCGCTGGAGTGGGCTTAGGGAAAAAGAGCCAACAAATAGCATGTGAAAAAAATTGACTGGGATCCTTAAATGGCTACTAAAAAACTTATGATATATTTTAGAGCCAAATATTAATGACATTTGGCAAATATGACAGTCTAGATTACCCATGCCAGACAGCAAATAGTCATGATTAGAACAAATAATTAGTAGTTGGCAATGATTAAGTAAGGCTGATACATTCCTACCCTTTCTGATCGTGTGCACTGACTTAAAAAAAAAATCTGAAAGATTAAACTGTCTGTAATGTATTTTCCAAAATTTGTACTTTAACTTTCTCCAAATACAAAAGCATCAGCTCTAGTGAACTATGAAATAGCACACAGTATATTTGATTAGGGGCATATTAAATATATATGTTGGTACAATCATCTGTCTTATCTAATGTGGGAAAAAATAGCTCAGTGGTGGAGAAAAATGAATGTAAGTTATAACTTCTCAACCTTGAGGATAAATTATTCCATTTAGAACACCGACTATATATTATGTATCTAGGAGACAGTGCTAATTTAATAATTAAAATTATAATAATACATTGTTTGGAAGAGATAACCTCCTATAAGTCATTGCCATATTACTTAGTTAAAAAATCATAATCTATTAAAATACTGTAAAATATGCAAGATCTTTAGTGCTAAACGCAATCCCCATAGAAAGTATTTTCAACTTAAAAAACTGTATTCAATAGGTAACAAAAGACTTATTTATTATTTTTTTCCCATAATACAAAATTTCAATATTTAAGCAGGAGAAGTTTATAGTACACACTGCTATGGATTGAACTGTATCCTTCCAAAATTTGTATGTTTAAGTTCTAAGCCCCAGTGTGATGGTATTTAGAGGTGTGCCTTTGGGAGGCAGCTGGGTTTAGATGAGGTCATGAGGGTGGGGCCCTCATGATGGGATCAGTGTTCTCCTAAGAAGAGATACCAGAGAGCTTGTGGTCTCTCTCTGTCCTGTGAGAACACAGCCAGAAGGTGGCCACGTGCAAGACAGGAAGAGAGCCCTCATCAGAGCCTACCCATGTTAGCACCTGATCTTAGACTTCCTGCCTCCAGAACTGTGAGAAATAAACGTCTGTTTAGGTCACCTGGTCTGCGGTATTTTGTTATGGTAGCCTGAGCTGACCAGTAAACACCCTGAGCCCCTGTGATGTGAAAGGAGGGAGGGGGTAAGAAATAAAGAGGCGTCAGGTATGACTCCTGCTTTCAAGAGCCCCACAGCATAACTGGGGTGGGTAAGACACTTTCAGCCACGTTAGCCCAAGAGGAAAGTGATGCAAAACCAGCACTCAGATACTTTCTGCTTCTGTGAAGTTATTTCAAGGATCCAACACTTCTTGAAGTTGAAAGGGAAAAAATAATTTCTAAGTAAAAGAACACTAAAAATCACCATTTATGAAAAAAAAAAAAACCAGAATACCCAGAATTCTTCCTAATACCCTCATGGGAGAATAACATTCTTTAAACCTTTGTACCTTCACTGAAGAGAGAAAATGACTAAATCTCACGGCAGCCCATTTAGTGTAAAACAAAATGAAGACAAGGGATGACTAATAAGCATCAGTCACAGAGGAGGGAGATTCAGGGCAGGAAGTCACTTCCTCCCTCCTGCTCCCTTTACATTCTTGGTTTCTGAATGATTAATAGCAAGAATTTTGGCTTCACTTTACGAGGTGATCCAAAAATGCACATCATAAACAGAACAATCCCTTCAAACTGGGGAAATGCTCTTTTATGCTTGTAAAAACAGAAAACAAAACAAATTTAAAAAAAGGACACCCCCCGCCCAGCCCAGTTTTCCTTGTAGTGATAAAATACTCTACCTAGAGCACTCCTACCCTTTGCCTCTCACATCGCAGCAGCACGTCTCCTCTTTCAGGTCACGTCTTCCCCATAAAAGTGCTAAACTAATGCCGCTTAATGACAAATTAATGTCCATGAATAAAAAATACACCTCTAATAGCATAGAGTAATTTGCCATTACAATATCATCATTGGACATGCCCCTGGTTTAATACGATGTATTTAATTCATAACCTAATGAGTGATATATAAAAAGAGGGAGATGAACCCTGCAATTACATTTATGTGAGTCTGTCACCTTATTTGTAAAACCTTAGAGTCATTTACATTCAAATTAGAACAAATGAGTGATTTCACAAAGTGTGGTGATAAATGACCACAGCAGCCCAAGACAAAACTGTATTTCCTGTGAACACATTAACAGTTTCCTATTATTTGTTAAAAATTACAATGCATATTGCCCAGTGTGGTGTGAATAATGACTTTTTTACTGATTAGGTCAGAAGACTAATATGTAGCAAAATAAATAATTTTTCTTTTCATTTTTTCTGATTTTTGCTTTAAATTAACTACTGAATTCTGGTGGATTCACACTGCCACCTGCTGCCTAGGAGCAGATACTAAAAGCATATTCCTATCAAAAGGAGTTAATTCACCACTTTGGTGGTCTCATTCAGAAAGTCTAGTGAGAGTTCTTTAAATTGCATTTCATAATAAGGGCTGATACTTGGCAAACCAAAAGATCACTTACTAATCAAATAATAGGATATACCATGTGTTATTTAGGGGAGGGAGTACAAAATCTACAAATCTTTTTTGAGTACAAAATCTACAAAGCTAACTACAAAAAAAAAGTCATTTTCAGCAAAGCTAGTGTATCTCCTAATACATCACTTTCAGAGGATATAGCACAAAATCCAGTGGCCAGTACCCCTGATCTTATGCTAGGGGAGTTTTGGGGCGGGTCGTGTGTGTGTTTGTTCCCTACTCTTGACCCTTGGTACAATCTGAAGGTGATGACTGAAGGTGCTCCCTGTCCACTGAGGATCTCCACCACCTAGCCCTTCCTCCCAGTGTCAAGGTCCAACATGAGAGGAAGGCCTTAGTGCCCAGAACAGAGCAGACTAGGAAAGGCGTGAGGACAAGATATGAGGCTCAGGATGATCAGGCCTGGCCTTGGAGACCAGGCTAAGTGTTTCTGTAGGTGAAATGATGCGGCCAAAGGGTCATTAGGGTAGCTAGTAGAGTTTTCCAAACCAGATCAACATCCTAGCTCTGACTTTAAGTTTCTCCATCTGTAAAGAGAAAAGAACACTCACCTGCCTTAAGGGGTTGCTCAGCAGAGGAGAAATGGGAATCTCTGTGCAAAAGACTCAATACAGATAGGCTCTCAATAAATGTTGGTTCTCTTTCCTGTGAAAGATAATGACGGCTCTGGGGACTATGGTTTGGCATAGACAGAGGTGAGAAACAAGCAGACCCCCCTAGGAGGAAATTATGAGTTCATAACATATAGCCAGTGATGGTGAGAGTCTCAAGAAAGGTAAGAAAATTAGCACTGGAGAAAAGGACCTGGTCTGAGAGAAATTGGGAGGTAGAATCAATGCAACTTGATAACTGATTGGATACAGTGATGAGGAAGGGGGTTCTGAGATTCTGTCCAAATGTCTAGACAACTAACAGATCAATGGTACCACCAAGAGAGAAAAGGATAGGTTTTCTCAGGTTGGATCTGAATTGCCTGTGTGATGCTTAGATAGAGATGTTCAGAAGCTAACTTTAAAAAGGCAAGGAAAAGTCAAAGTTTAGGAAAACTGGACTCTAAAAGTTTGTAATGTTTATCTGAAGGACTCAGTAAATCAGCAGCCACATCAGAATCCCTTTATTCACAGTCCATGTCCTGAGGATGGTCTGCAGAGATTCCTTTATAAGATTTAACATAGTGACTGACATGCGTGTACACATGCATACTCTGAAAAATAAGAAAACTTACATGTTTTACTGGGCCTACTCTAAAATAAATATTGCTCTTTAGTGAACTGGTTCACCTTTCTGATGAAATTTTTAAGAAGAGAACAGTGGGTAAGAAAGAGGAGCAGAAGGCGGAACAGGGAAAGCAACATTCACATTTCATTTGAGACTGAACCTCAGATAGCAGGTAAGTCTGACAGGTCATGCTTATTAATAATATATAACACGACAGGCTATACAGGATGGAATCCTACAGAATTTCACTGCAAAGCAGTGAGAAAGGATGTACACTTGAGTTGTTTATAAATCCCTCATCTTGGGAGGATGGGCTATTACAGTAGCCATTCCTCCTTGCAACCACCTCGTCCTCAATGAGTTAGCTGTTTTCATAGCCACGCTACCAGTTAATCCCACCAGCATGCGCTGAGACCATGTGTGTTCTCAATGAGGGGTCCAATGAGCGGGCCTGGGGCCAAAACTGAATACGTGAAGACCTCACAGGATAAGGAAGACCTCACAGCCTGAGAGGCTAATTCGTGGTTATCCTCCCTAATACAGAGGGATACTGCTCTTATGATGTGGGCTCCTGGCCCTCAACAGCCTGCCAGAGAAAAAGCAAGAGAAAAAAGCCCACACAGTGACCTCAAAGTGTCCCTTCCCTTGGCTGGGGGGCAGCAGCAGTATCTAGGCATGTGCCGAAGAAGCTTCAGGTCAATACAACAGCTGATGGCTGGGGAGGCTCAGGGTGGCTTGGGTGGGGCAGTGAGTTTCTGGAAGTGTTCACCTAGCACTTCTCCTAGCATATGCTTTTTAATGAGCCCAAGAGGACAGGAGGAGGCACCAAAGCCAAAGTCTACCCTTCACATCTCTGAAATAATGGTAATCTGAGAACAACAAAATAATACCAGGCATCTTAGGAAAATGGCTTCACAAACTCCTCGTTGTACCGAACAAGGACTACTCCAGTATTCTTGCCTGGAGAATCCCATGGACAGAGGACCCTGGTGGGTTAGTCGTGTGCAAAGAGCTGGACACGACTGAAGCAACTTGGCAAGCACCAAACAAGGATGGAGAATATACTAGCTTTGGTGTTGGGTCTTAATTTCTAACTACAGTTAAAGCACTAAAGATTTCTCATTTTAACAGAAAATGTTTTATATACCCAATAAAATTATTCCATAGGAAATTAAAAACTAGTTAAGCAATAATACCCCCCAAAAATAATAAATAGGTATAGTTATTTGACTCTGTCAAAGCATAAAGGCAGACTGACCCATTCTGGTAATTTGATAATCCTAAAAGAGAGGCAGGGGATATATTTGTAAAAGACTGACATAATGAAGGCTTCTGCACACAAATGGTTTTAATCCACTTATAGTCAAATTTCCTTCTAAAAGTTGAACATCTTGTAACATCAGAGTTAAAAAAGAAAAGGAAAGTCACATAAGAGAATGAAATGAAAACATTGGTGAAAAGAAAGTGAAATTTTTAACCCCTGCTCAAGCAGGCTAATAATAAATGACCTATCCAGAAAACACATCTGTATGCAAGCTACATTTTATTCCAGAGCAATGAACTGCAAGAATTAAAAATTCCAAAGTGACACAAGTTAGCCAATATTTCGACAGGTTCATCTGATGGGTAGAGAAAAATACTCATGAACGTCCCATGTTCATCTGGAATCCTTATTTAGAGAGAATTATAGTTCACACACACACACACACACACACACACCTGTATATACACACTATTTTAATATGCATCATGATAGCTAGCACCATAAGCCAACTTTTGTCAACACACATCATTAATTATTATCTACCAGGGAAAAAGTGGATCAGGTGACGCTGCTGAAAGCACAAGTTGTAATATTTGTTGTAAAAATGTCAAATAAAAGTAATTTCAATTTCACAAATCGAACACACAGATTTGAAGTCTTATGACCAATGTTTTTCTCTTTTGGTACTTGCAGAAAGGGATTAAAATAGCTATCCCATATCACCCAATGATACGGAGGGGAATCGGAAGGAAAAGAAGATAAAACATTTAAACATTAACTATTAGATTAAATATGCTGAGATAATGATAAAACTTTTATCTGCTGTATGGGAATTGCCCCTTAGTTGAACATGGCTGACATTCCTTACACTGTCTCCCTAGGGAGCACTGGTTCCTATTTCCTGAGGTTGCTGGGGGGATGAAATAATATGATATACGAGAAAGGGCTTTGGAAATGTACCTAATGAGTAACAGAATGGCTATATTTAAAATTAGAGAAATTATTAGGAAGGAAATAATTAGGCAGAAAAAATAGGATTTTTCTACTTACTAATAACATGTCATGTGCACAAGGATAGTAGAATTAAATTATGTAGATTTATTATTTTTCAAATTTACTTTCACTGTTGTTATAATCCTGTAACAAATGCAAGTTAACAGTCATACTAGTAGAATAAATTGGAGGATCTCAAGATAGGGGGTTGGTACTTCACTCTCTGCAAAATAAGAGACTCATAGACGTACTACCTGCCTAAGATGTCCCGTGTCTTCCTATTGAAACAAAAGGTTTTCATCCAAGAAGAAAAAAAGGTCTTTGGAATCAGAAAGGCCTATCACTCACCAGCTATGGGAAAACTGGGATTATTTCAAATCTTTGATTGTTTACCTATCAAAATGTGTACCCTGTTGTGAGGGCCAAATGTGACGCATCAGTGAGCAAGTGGCAGGTGCTCAGTGGATGGGCTATTCTCCCCCTCCCCTTCGCAGAGCCTTTCCTGCAACCCTAGCAAATCAGGGCAAAAAATGCACAGATCACTCATCACTTCTCCAGAATTTACTGCCCGAGAAGTTCAGGCAGCAATTAATTACATATGACATCATGATATGTTAGCTACTGTTAACCGAAATCTGAAATGACTATCCAACTTTTCATGCATTTCCACAACCAGACAGCATTGGTTCAAGTCAAGACCCTTCCTGGTGTCATCTCCCAGGGCCCCAGCAGTGAACCTTGTCTGTGGTTGTTGAGTTGCTCTGCTGCCCAAGGGGAGTGGAGGCCTAGGGTGGGCGGGGAGGGCTGGGGACATGAGGTAGGACACTGGGAGCTGCAGCTGCCCTCCTAGAAGCCTCAGCTCGTGTCCTGGAGAAATTCTACCACCACAGGCCACATCTCCCACCCACCCCTCTTGTACTTTATCTGTCACTGGAGTCCAACTGGTGGGTTACTGCAGGGGGAGGAGTGCAGGGCATACTAGCAGGATGCAAGCTTACATACCTGGATGAGATAGTGAGAACATAAATTGAGAAGCTCCAGTAACTGTAGGTGACTGCCAGCTGCTAACACATCCTGGATCACGCCTGGCTCCAACAAAATCTGTTGTTTTTTTTTTAATAAAAGAAAATAATCAGTTACTTAAAACTTGCTTAATATGCAAATATACTGTATTTAAATTGCTCCTTAACATACTATATCTGAATTAATACTGTTTCTTATTATGGAAGTCAGTCCTTTTTTCTGTTCTGATTAATGAGCTGTGGCCCTCATTGTAACAGCTGAGTTCTCATTTCCAATACTCATTTCTTGTGCACAAAGCTCCACACTTAACCACTTATTTTTGCAGGAGGATATGAACATTTGCAAAGACCAATATAATAGTCTTTAAATTCAGTTTGTGATGAATGTCATCTTGTAAATACAAAAGAATTGAATTTTAGTTTTTCAACATATACTTCAGAATGTTTTTCTTCAGTAAATTGCAGAAACAGTACAGTTAACAGGTATTTTAGGGAAAAGGGCTTACATTTCTCCTTGAAATATGAAACCAGAGGTAGATATTACTCCATTTTACTTCTAAATCCTGTAATAACTTCAACCACAAGCTTTCATTTTTTTTCCTTCTCGATCTCTGATTCTCTAATCCTTTCTGTTTCAAATAAAAGATGTAGAAATAGTCTTTTTAGAATAGAAAGGCATCAGAGAGAAAGCAAAATGCCCCAGATATACTGGCAAAGCACTCTTCATTTTTCTCTAATTAGGTCCAACTTTGAGCCTACAGCTGCCAGCGCTTGAGCTGGTAAACAGGACTGGAGAAAAACACACAACTAAGCTGACTAAATTAACTTTACATCCAAGACTGCCAGGCACAGGAAGACTGCAATGCTGCTCCAGTCTTCCTCACCCATTTCCCAAGCCCAGTGGTTCCTTAAGTCTAGTCTCTGAACCAGCTGCATCAGCGTTACCTGGGAAATCCTGAAAACTGCAAATTCTTAGGCACCTCCCCAGATCTAACTGAATCAGAAACTTTCAAGTAAAGCCCAGCAACTGGTGTTTTGACAAATCCCACTGGGGCTTCCAGTGCCCAGTGAAGCCAGGAAAACACTGATGGAGTCAGCTCGCTCGCTCTCTCTATTCCTTCTCGCATGCTCCTCTCTCCTCAAGCCTGGAACTCCTTGTCTCTCTTCTTACACTAACCTCATGATCTTCCAAAGGCTCCCACTAACAAGTCTACCAACCCACCTACTCGTATCTGTTCCAGCACATTTTATTCTCCTCCACACTGCAGTTGGGCACTAGACCCCATCTCTCTCTGCCTGATACTTCCCCTCTCGTTGCTACATCATCAGCTGTTCTCTTCCACTGGACGATAACTCTCATCAGCATACAAATATGCCATTCAAGCTCTTAAGAAATAAAAATCCCATCCCTCGACCCTAAAGACCCTTCATGCTTCCCATCATAACAAAGCTCCTCAGGGGAAGTTATTTATATAAAACCCCATTGCTTGCTTTACTCTTCTCTATTTCAAATCTATACCTGTTGAGTTTTGTTCCCATGGTTCCTCTAAAAATGCTCTCATCAAGGCTATCAGTGACTTCTACATCCAAGAGCCACTTCTCAATATTTAATCTTACTCAAGCCAGCAGCAGTTAGCAAAGCTGATTGCTCTTCTTCTTGGACAATTTCTTCCCTTGCCCCTAGGACAACACTCTCTCTCTCTCTCGGTTTCTTCTACTTCAATAACCAGAGCCTTTCCATCTCCTTCCCAAACTGTAAGCATTGGAGATGCTCAGAGCTCAGTCTCCCTATCTCTTCTTTCCTCTCTCTACTAACTCTGTGGATGACCTCACATAATCCCATGGCTTTAAAACTACCTACACACTGATTACATTCAAATTTGTTTCTCCAGCCCCAACCTTACCCTTAAACTTCAGACTGATATTCAACCACCTATTCTGTGTCACCACTTGGGTATCTATTGGGCAGCTCAACCTGAATGTGCCCCACACTGAATTCTTCATCCTCTCCACCAACCACCAAACCTGCTCCTATCCCAATCCAGCCATTTCAGCAAAAAGCAACTCAGTTATTTACACTAAAACCCCAGAGTCATTCCTTACTCCTCTTATTTTTCTCATACCTCACAACTGATCCATCAGCCACTCCTGTTAGCTCTACTTCAAAATAGTTCCAGAATCAAACATACTCAGTACCTCTTTCATCATTATCACTCTAGTCCAACCTACTGTCTCCTATATAACAGCCTCCTAACTAGTTAAACTGCTTTCTCCTTTGCCTCCTCGAACTGCTTTTAATATCAATCAAATGGTTCTTTAAAAACAGAAATGAAATCATGTCACTCTTTCATTCAAAATGTCCAACAACTTTTTATCTCATTGGAAAAAGACCAAAGTGTTCACTATACCATGTAAGTTCTTTTCGAATACACAGAGCACCTTAGCGTTTACATCTAGCTGCTTTCTTTGCCTGGATTGCTCTTCCTCAAGATATCAGAGAGGCTCACTCCTCATGCTCTTCAAACCTCTGCCCAGAAAGCATCTTACCTAAGAGGCCTTCTCTGACCATCCTATGTAAAACAGTACCCCACTCTCCATTACCCCTATCCCCAATCTCTTTGCTTTATTCTTCTTCACAGCACTTAACATCTCTCAACATACTATATATTTGTCTCCTTGATGATTTTCTGTTCCTCCACTCAATAGGATACATGATCCAGGAGAGTAACAACTTGAGCCATTTTGTATCCCTAGCACTTAGAACAATAACAAACAAAAAGCTTTCACTTAACATTGATGAATTTACCTTATAGTAATTTATTGAATTAATTTATCTCTGAAAGTGAAAAGTGAAAGTTGCTCAATTGTGTCCAACTCTTTGTGACCCCATGGACTATAAATACACTCTATGGAATTCTCCAGGCCAGAATATTGGAGTTGGTAGACTGTCCCTTCTCCAGGGGAATCTTCCCAACCCAGGAATTAAATCAGGGTCTCCTGCATTGCAGGCAGATTCTTTACTAACTGAGCTATCAGAGAAGAATTTATCTTTAGACACGCTTTTTTTAATTTTTAAAAACTATTTATTTATTATTTACTATCGGCCACACCAGGCGGCATGCAAGATCTTAGTTCTCCAACCAGTTATAAAACCTGCACAGCCCCCTGCAGTGGAAGAATGGAGTCCCAACCACTGGACTGTCAGGGAAGTCCTCTAGATATGTTTTTAAATTAAAAATTAACTTTGTTAATAAGCCTAACATGAGAGGAAAGAGGGAAAAGGACTATACATTTTATTTCTCAATGATCAAAGAAGTGAAAAAGTTAAGCATGTGTGGCAAAAATACCAACACTCATCTTATTCTGAAAATTCTTTACAGCTCCTTTCCTGTCTAGTCAGAGGGAAAAGCCTGAATTTTTCTAACTCCTCAAGGAGAAGGCTTTGACTGACATTCAGGAAATTATTGCAGCTCTCTTCACAGGAGCAAGGATGTAGTGTATTCTTGCAGAAGAGGCATGGCCTAAGGCGCAGAATGGGGAATAGATGGATTAGAAAGGTTAGTCTTAGCCTTTAAATCCTGTCAGTTGCGCTTATTTCACACAACTGGCATTCATGATAACCTCTAAGGCTCCGTAATGCCAAGCACAAAGACAGATATCACAGAGAGACAAGATGAACATTCCATAGCAGGTGTAACACGTCCAGCGGGCCACCTGGAGAAACCTCAGAAGAGAAACCCATACTGGGACTGTTTTTTTGTCTTTGTTTCTTGATTTCTGTTCTGTAGTTTTTTTCTTCTCTCATTATAACCTAAGTTTCTCTAAAAAAAAATTATTTAGCACAGAAAATCCCTAAGTGATTTTAAAGGGAGTGGTTTGGAAAACAAACAAACAAACCTATCAGAAAAGCTGGGTCTCACTTATAGGAACAGAACCAGCATTTCCAAGCTCCACTTAAATTTAGTTACGTTAGTCACTCAGTTGTGTCCAACTCTTTGCAACCCCATGGACTGTAGCCTGCCAGGCTTCTCTGTCCGTGGGATATCCCAGGCAAGAATACTGGAGTGGGTTGCTATTTCCTTCTCTAGGGTATCTTCCCCACCCAGGGATCAAACCCGGGTCTCCCGCATTGCAGGCAAATTCTTTACCATCTGAGTCACCAGGGAAGCCCTTAAAGTCTTTTTAAGTCAGTTCTGTAGCTTATTGGTGACTGGTTGTCCGCATATATTTTTCCAGAGAATTTGTGTTTGGGCAGAAAAACAAAGGTTGGATCTCATCACGGTGTACAGTATGGCCAATCTATCAGTTGTCTAGAAGAACTGGGTGAAAAAGGCCTTCTGTAGAAGGGAGGGCTCTCCCACACGTCAGCTGATAGATGACAATGGAGACCTAGCTAAGTTAAGTGTTGCAGAGCACATGCTGGTTACACTTAGGCCTTTCAGGAATGCATACCCACCCACATCTAGTCTGGCACTCAAAGCGGGTCAGATGGGAAGAAGGATCACCCCAGGACCACCCACAGGAGGGAAGGGTGTTCCCTGACAGTTCAGAACACAGAGTAGTAGAGTGGGAGCTTGACACATCTAGTCAGTCATCAAACTGGAGGAGCTTAGCCCAGATGAGATAGAGGACAAGACCAGTGTCTGAATAACAAAAAAGATGAAGAAACGCAGGATGCATAAAGCCAAGCAGTCCAGAAAAACACTAATGCCACCCAACTGGGCTGGCACTGCCTCTTTCCTCAGTGATGCTCCCCTGCCTGGGTGGAGGCAGAAGTGGGGTGTCTTCAGACTGTTCAAAGAGGTTCTGATGCAATCTCAGGTGGGCACGAGCTGCCTGTTCACAGGTCATCATGCGGAACATGGTTTCCCTGCCACCCACTCACACTTGACCTCCAGGTAACAGAATACAGATGGCTGAACTTGAAAGAGGGGAGCTGGACAGTCCTAGCTGGGGAGGTGACAATCTCATTTCAAAAGCTTTCCTGCAGCTGGTGGCAAGCTAGTCTGTGTCAGCTGAGGAAAGATCCACTGCTGACCCCTGCCCCAAATGCTGAGACTCTGCCTTCACTGTGATCAGCTGAGGATAAGAAGCAGCCAGTGGCTGTAGTCAAGATGACACTGGGCAGAGTGAAAAAGCAACAGAGGTAAAAGCCACAACTACAGTTGCAGACAGTGGTCTCTAAAGATACCAATGAAAAAATAAATAAATAAATAAGTAAAGATACCAGTGAGAGTTACCACATCAGAATTCAGGCGTGAAGGGACCAACTGCCCTGCCAGAAGGAGGCGCTCCTGAGTACTCAGACCAAGGCGTCGTCTGGCCACTGATCTAAGCAAGGGTGGATCTACACAATCTTTGTGTGTGCTAAGTCCCTCAGTTGTGTCTGACTCTTCGTGACCC
The DNA here is from genome assembly GCF_023091745.1 of Budorcas taxicolor. Classification (NCBI taxonomy): domain Eukaryota; kingdom Metazoa; phylum Chordata; class Mammalia; order Artiodactyla; family Bovidae; genus Budorcas; species Budorcas taxicolor. The sequence goes on from NC_068918.1 coordinate 44,261,915, forward strand.
CACGGACTGCAGTCGGTTGGCCTCCTCTGTCTATGGGATTCTCCAGGCAAGAATACTGGAGTGGGCTGCCATGCCCTCCTCCAGAGGATATTCACAACCCAGGGATCGAACCCCCGTCTCTTAGTCTCTTGCAGTGGCAGGTGGGTTCTTAGCTACTAGCGCCACCTGGGAAGCTGCACAATCTCCAACAAGGGGCTTCCACATTGGAATGAGACTGGGGCTCCGGCTCCCAGCAATATCCTCAGGCAGGACACAAGGCCAGAAACTTAAGGAAGAAGAGTACTGGGGAGAGGTGAGAGGCTGCAGAGGCTACAAGATGAGCCTTGTCCTCACTTGGCAGGGCTCTGGGAGGACAGGGCTCGGACTAATGGAGCAAACAGACCCCGAGGCATTCCTGCCTTTCCTTCTGCAGCTCCTTCTCCCAAATCACCAAGTGTCTCTTCATCCTTTTAATTTTGCCTTCTTATTGTTTTTCTTCTCTTTATTTTTTTCTCTCACTTTACCTTGCTTCTTGGAGGTGCTACTGGTAGGGACTGCCTTTAATAGCCATGGCAAGTCTTCAAAAAAATGTTGTATCTCAGTTCTTCAAAGCTATCTTCCTCATTTTTTGCTTCAGGAGATGTTTAAATTACTCACTTCTGGGTTTGTGGATAGAGTAGTCTGAAAGAACTGAACATGTTGAAGTCAAATAATGAAGGTCTTTACCAAACAAACAGCTGTGCACACAGGAACACAAGCACTTTTGAAAGCTCTCATGTAAGTGAGAATCAGATGCGGCTTAAGACCATTTATAAGAATAAATGAGCACATTTATTCTTATTTATACTTGTTTCTTTGGGACTTTTTTCTGTATAATATAGCAAAAATGGCAAATTATCACAATTTGAATTTATAAATAAAAACAAGTAAATTGAATAAATCAGTGTAAATAACTTTTAAATTATCAGATATTAAAGATACATAAAATGCTTTGTGTAAAGTTCTTCAACAGACTTCCTATAGACAGAATTTGAACCATAAGATCTAGCTGTGGGAAACTGCCATCTATTTAGTTCTTTCAAAACCATTACACTAAGGATTTTTTAAACCACAAGGTGGCGCCTAAGATTAAAGTAAAAGGATTTTCCAAATTAGGAAGAGTATCTTTATGACAGCCACTTTATTTCTAAGAAAGAAAAATAACAACTAAGGATAATAAAGTATGAATTCTACTTTCTAGATGTATCTATAATTTGGGAAAATATTCACAAACATTTCTGTTGAAACACTTAATATGAATGACACCAATCAAAATTCAGTAGTTCTCCATAAATTAGGCCCCAGTTTATGGATATAAGAAGTTCAAACTTTTTGTCTTTGTATTCAGAAATTCTTATGATGTGGCCCCAACCTAATTTATCAAACTTCCAACTCTGCAACCCTATGGTTACTTTGCTAAAGCCAATAGCCCATTGTCTTCCACATACAGGCAGTACCTTTTTCCCCACCTTGACTGCCCTCCTAACTTCTTTAATCGCTGTATCAAAATCCTACCCATTTGTCAAGATTCAGTGACGTCCACTTCCTAGACAAAGCTTTGCAAGATTTCCCTTCACCCTAATCTGAAACTGGGATTAATCTCCTGGGACTCCAAATTGCCACAGATGTCTAATGAACTAAAACTATGAGCTCCAGGTCACACCACCTGACTTCAAATCCCAGCTGGCAGAATGAGATTGAGGTAACTATTCAATTCTGCCTCTGTTTCCTCATTTATACAATGAAATTATAATACCTATCTCAAAAAATTGTTTGAAACACGGAGAAAATGCATATACATCATTACAACTGTATATGGCTGTGCTAGCTAAATGGCTTAAACAATTTGGGACTTATCTTTCTCATGAAACATAAATTAGGCAGCTTGGAGTGTCAACAAACCAGGTTCCTTGCAATTTCTTCCTTCTCCAATTTTAGCCTGTGGTTTCATAGTCACAAAAAGGCTGCCACACCTCTAGGCACTGCATTTGCACTCAAAGCAGAAAGAAGCGAGAGGAAAAGGAATAGAAGTAGTATGCCAGCTGATACTATTTACTACGAAATAACAGATTTCCTAAAAATACTACCACACAGACTTCCATTTACATTTCATCTGCCAAGTCTAGTTCATGTGGCTACTCAAAACTGTCAAAAAACCAGGGAAAGGGAGTTTTTATAGCTAGATGCACTATTGTCCCATATTAAATTGGAATTTTATATAAAAAAGAAAGAGGGAATGGATGTTGTGCAGACAATCAAGTATAGGCCATGACTCTTAGAGTATCTGCTTACATAAATCTGCAATAAATGTCAACCATTATCTGCTTCTTTTTCAAGTGACTGCTTTTGCCCTGAGTGAATTAGCTGTGTATGCGTGTCTTATTTTATGTCTTACCTATGAGACTATGATGATACGGTCCATCCTTTTTCATGTTCATTGCTGTTGAACACCTTAGAAGAATACCTCAGGAATCATTTAGTAAAGAAATTTACAGGAATAAAAAATATAGGTCCTGATGTTAGAAGATGTCAAAAGCCTCCATGAGAAAGCCTGGTTACATGCTAATCCGAATCAAGGATTATCTGGTTGAAAGAGCTAAACAAAAGGACACAACAGACATTTCAACTAACAGTCGTAGTAATATGTACAAATAAAGGTCACCTTTGGGCTGGATGTTCCGTATGATGAATTTGTGATTTGATTATTGATTCCTTAAGTTTCAAATTTTGTCATGTAGGTTTCTTCCAAACAGTACACTTGTACAAATTCCCACAAGATCTTAATATCAAACTTAAATATACTAATTGATTTTCAATTTATGAAAAAGAAATTAACTTTTCCATCTATTAGAATACAAACAAAAGAGAAAATGAGACTTGATTTTCAGAATATCTTGAAAAAAATGCTGAAAACCACAAAGGTAAAACCACAATAAAAACACACTAGTAAAAAAACAAAGTATGGTGATAATCACTTGGAGATTCTATTATTTTCCTTCACAAGTTTACACAGTCTCATTTGCTTCATTCGAAGTTTCTAAGGTTATAGGCAGAAAGTAGAAGCATAGTCCCTAAGATGCTAAGAAGAAATCTTGGAATAGATAAGGCCAACGGTACTACATTACTGGGACTTCCCTAGTGGCTCAGTGCTAAAGAATCCACCTGCCAAGGAAGGAGACACAGGTTCAATCCCTGGTCCAGGAAGATCCCCTGGAGAAGGGAAAGGCTACCCACTCCAGTATTCTTGCCTGGGGAATCCCATGGACAGAGCCTGACGGACTATAGTCCATGGGGTCACGAAGAGTTGAACACGACTTAGTGACCGAACCACCACCACCACCACTGTATTACTAGGAAGCTCTGTGCTGCCCTACAAAAATTTTATTACCATTAATGGAACTTTAAAAGTCTACATTTGTTGCTCCTTATTTTTCCTTTCCTATTTTAGGACACGTGAAAGGGTGACGGATTAAATACTCAGGCTAGGTGCTCAAGGAGAGAGAGAAGAAGGAATCCGATGGAATTACTAAGCTGCTAAGATAGTCGTGGGCACAGGGTGCTATAGGAGCACTTGCCTGGAGGTGCTTCATTTCAATGAAGCTGTGAAGTAACTCTTTACACAAAATACTTGGTCCCCTGAGATTGCACAAGCAAGCCTCATTTTCTTTTGACCCCTTTTCCATTTTCACGGTTCTGGTATTTCAAAGCTCTAAGATCAATAATTCTGTCAGATAGCCACTTCCAGCAGTTTTCTTTATTGTGTTTAAATTAACAAAATATATTATTTAACAAGATGTAAAGATGAATTATATATACTTACATTACTTTAAAAATATGGCCTAATTATTTGAAAAGGCAGAACAAATTTTTAAGAGTTTCTAACTCCAAGAGAAAGAAGCAGTCCCGGCAATTAAATATAATGAAACATGAAGGTCATTACAGGTTATAAGAAACGCCAAATTAATTATTAAGATTCACTTTTATAACCAGTGCTCTTTCAAGTGTGATGAACTTGGGAGGTTTCATTCCATTAAGCTTTATGAATGAATCTGAGCTTTTCTATACAGAGCTAGTTTCTTATAACGCTAGTATAGCCAAAGGAAAAAGAAACATTACTTTAAAATACTGACGTCCAAAGATGGAAGGTCTCTGGGAGAAAGAATAGGGCTGATGCCCATGTTCATTTATAGTTGGCTACTATGATGTCACTGCTGGGTGCCTGAGCGCAGACAGAAGCAAAGAGCCAAAAGGAACCATTATGTTGTAGGCTATGACAGCGTGGGCACAGGATGCTGCAGGAGCACTTGCTGGGAATGCTTCATGTCACTGAAGGAAGCTGTAGAATAATTTTTCACATGAAGAAATACCTCATTAATCTTCAATTCCCTGTTCATCTGGGGAAGTCATTGTATTTGCTTTATAAGAAATGCAAGGAAAAGTACGGCTTCAGGAGCCACTGTAGCAACATAGGCAAGTTGTTGACATGTTTGTTTTTAGCATCATTATGTTTTTAAAAAGGGGGATGGCTACTACCTACTTTTGTAAAGTCTACATATAAGGATAAAATGGAATAATCCTGGTAAAAATTTTAGAATAATCCCTGGCATCTTTCACAGGGTAAAAAAATATAGGTGCTATTATTATTGTTGTTAATTCCATGAACCGAAAATAATTATTCACAAATAATGACTTCTATTTCTAATGTTTACATTGCCTACCATGGACCAGGTGCCATGTGAGGTAATTTCATACATGTTATCTCTCTTTCTTATACTGTTCCCCACTCCTCACTCCTGCAAGGTAAATATTAACCCCATAAGGCAAATGAAGAAACTGAAGGTGGAGAAATTGACCCATTCAAACAGAAAAATCTTTCCTGAGTGCTGCACTGTCGAGGCACCTTTCCGGGCACTTTGGGTATGAACATGAACAAGACAAACAAGCTTCCTCACTGTACAGTACTCACAATCTAGGCTTTGGCCTCTAGGATAGACTGAGGCACCATCAACTGGCAAGAGTAAAAACAAAGGAAGAAAGAGATTTGAAGGAAATATCAAAAGTCCCATTTTGGAGATATGTTCAATGTGTGGCTTACTGGATGGCTAATGGTGATCCAAACAGAGATAGCAAGTAGTCAGAAATATATGAGTCTAGTTAGCAAACTGTAAGTCCCAGACCCAATTTTTCTTTCACATACTTTTTGTATGGCCTGTGAGCTAGGAAAAAAAATGGTTTAAGACAAAAATTTTACTTGCATTTTAAAAATTTTATTCATTAATAAACTTCATCTTTTAGAGCACTCTTAGGTCCACAACAAATTGAGCAGAAAGCAGAGTCCCATATACTTCCTAATCCTGCATATGCATAAGCTCCCCCATTATAAACAGTTCCCACCAGGATGGTACATTTGTTATAATCAATGAACCCATACGAACACAGTATTAGCACCCAGACTCCATAGTTCATATTAGGGTTCACTCTTGGTTTGGGGTTTGGATGAACATCTGAAGTGAGAACACAGTATTTTCACCACCCTAAAAATCCTCTGTGCTCTGCCTTCCTCATCCGTACCTCCCCTGAACCCCTGACAACCACTCATCTTTTTATTATCTCCATCAGTTCAGTTCAGTTGGTAAGTTGTGTCCCACTTTTTGCAACCCCATGGACTGCAGCACGCCAGGCTTCCCTGTCCATCACCAACTCCTGGAGCTTGCGCAGACTAATGTCCACTGAGTCGAGATGTCATCCGACCATTTCATCCTCTGTCGTCCCCTTCTCCTCCCCTTCAATCTTTCCCAGCATCAGGGTCTTTTCAAATGAGTCAGTTCTTTACATCAGGTGGCCAAAGTATTGGAGCTGCAGTATCAATCCTTCCAATGAATATTCAGGACTGATTTCCTTTAGGATAGACTGATTGGATCTCCTTGCAGTCAAAGGGACTCTTAAGAGTCTTCTCCAGCACCACAGTTCAAAAACATCAATTCTTCGACACTCAGCCTTCTTCACAGTCCAACTCTCACATCCATACATGACCACTGGAAAAACCATAGCTTTGACTAGATGGACCGTTGTTGGCAAAGTAATGTCTCTGCTTTTTAATATACTGTCTAGGTTGGTCATAACTTTTCTTCCAAAGAGTAAGCGTCTTTTAATTTCATGGCTGCTGTCACCATCTGTGGTGATTTTGAAGCCCCCCCAAAATAAAGCCTGTCACTGTTTCCACTGTTTCCCCATCTATCTGCCATGAAGTGATGGGACCGGATGCCATGATCTTAATTTTCTGAATGCTGAGTTTTAAGCCAACTTTTTCACTCTCCTCTTCACTTTCATCAAGAGGCTTTTTAGTTCCTCTTCGCTTTCTGCCATAAGGGTGGTGTCATCTGCATATCTGAGGTTATTGATATTTCTCCTGGCAATCTTGATTCCAGTTTGTGCCTCATCTAGCCCAGCATTTCTAGTACTCTGCATACAAGTTAAATAAGCAGGGTGACAACATACAGCTTTAATTACTCCATTCCCAATTTGGAACCAGTCTGTTGTTCCATGTCCAGTTCTAACTGTTGCTTCTTCACCTGCAGACAGATTTCTCAGGAGGCAGGTATTATCTTCACAGCTTTGCCTTTTCCAGGAGGCCGTATAGTTGGAAACCCAAAGTATGTAGCCTTTTCATTTTTTTTTTTAAATTTTAAAATCTTTAATTCTTACATGTGTTCCCAAACATGAACCCCCCTCAGATTGGCTTTTTTCACTCAGCAGTGAGCACTTAAGTTTTCTCCAGGTCTTTTCATAGTTTGATAGGCCATTTCTTTTTAGTGCTGAATAATATTCCATTGTCTAGATATACCACAGTTATCCATTTGTCCATTGAAGGATGTCCTGGTTGCTTCCAACTTTTAGAAATTATGAATAAAACTGCTATACACACCTGCATGTGTGTTTCTGTGTGAATGTTAAGTTTTCAATTTCTTTGGGAAATACCAAGCAGTGTGACTGCTGGATTGCATGATTAAGAATACATTTAATTTTGTAAGATGTATCTTCTGTGAACATTGTCCCCCAATCTGTGGCTTGTATGCTCATTCTCTTGATAAAATTTCTGCAGAGCAGGTTGTAATTTGAATGAAATACAGCTTATCAAATTATTTTTTTCATGAGTCATGCCTCTGGCATTGTATCTAAAAAGTCATTGCCATATCCAAAGTCATCTAACTGTTCTCCTGTTACCTTCTAGAAGCTTTAGAGTTTTACATTTTACATTTAGGTCTGTGATCCATTTCAAGTTGATTTTTCTTTGGGCGTAAGGTCTGGCTAGACTCATTTTCTTGAATGTGAATGTCAGCTGTTTCAGCACCATTTGTGAAAAGACTATCTTTGCTCCATTGAATTGTCTTTGCTCCTCTGTCAAAGATCAGTTGTCTGTATCTATCTGGGTCTATTTCTGGTTTCTGTATTCTGTTCCACTATCTATTCATCCATTATCTCCAGCCAATACCACAGTGTCTTGATTACTATTGCTTTATAGTAACTTGAATTCAGATAATGTCAGTCCTCCAATCATTTTTCGGAGAAGGCAATGGCACCCCACTCCAGTACTCTTGCCTGGAAAATCCCATGGATGGAGGAGCTTGGTAGGCTGCAGTCCACAGGGTCGCGAAGAGTCAGACACGACTGAGCGACTTCCCTTTCACTTTTCACTTTCATGCATTGGAGAAGGAAATGGCAACCCACTCCAGTGTTCTTGCCTGGAGAATCCCAGGGACGGGGGAGCCTGGTGGGCTGCCGTCTATGGGGTCGCACAGAGTCAGACACGATTGAAGTGACTTAGCATAGCCAATCGTTTTTCTTCAATGTTCTGTTGGCTCTGGGTTCTTTGTCTCTCTCCATAGAACTTTTGGGAATAGTTTGCCAATATCAACAAAACAACTAACTGGGATTACGATTAGGACTGCAAGGGACAGTGACGTATTAACAGTGTCACATAGTCCTATCCATAATCACGGAAGCTCTTTCCATTTACTTAGTCCCTTGATTCCTTCTATCAGAATTTTGCAATTTTCTCACACAGATCTTGTTCATATTTTGACAGATTTCTTCCTAAGTATTTTATTTTAGGGTGCTAATGCCTAAGAATGCTTTTAATTTTTTAAAATAGGTTGGAAAACTTGAACAGATGAATAATATGCTGATATATAAAAAAATATCCAGCTGAGCTATACGAAATCTTAAAATATGATGCTGTTGAAGTGCTATACTCAATATGCCAGCAAATATGGAAAACTCGGGAGTGGCCATAGGACTAGAAAAGGTCAGTTTTCATTCCAATCCCCAAGAAAGGCAATGCCAAAGAATGTTCAAACTACTGCACAATAGAATTCATTTCACATGCTGGCAAAGGAATGCTCAAAATTCTCCAAGCCAGGCTTCAACAGTACATACACCAAGAACTTCCAAATGTTCAAGTTGGATTTATAAAAGGCAGAGAGAAATCAAATTGCCAACATCCGTTTAACTTTTTTAAGTAGTCACTCAGTCATGTCCAACTCAAGCGACCCCATGGATTGTAGCCTACCAGGCTCCTCCATTCATGGGATTTTCCAGGCAACAGTACTGGAGTGGGCTGCCATTTCCTTCTCCAGGAGATTTTCCTGACCTAGGGATCGAACCTGGGTCTCCTGCATTGCAGGCAGACGCTTTACCATCCGAGCCACCAGGGAAGCCCGTTGGATCACAGAAAAAGCAGGAGAATTCCAGAAAAACATCTACTGCTTTATTGACTATGCAAAAACCTTTGACTGTATGGATCACAACAAACGGTTGAAAATTCTTAGAGATGGGAATACCAGACCACCTTTCCTGCCTCCTGAAAAACCTGTATGCAGGTCAAGAAGCAACAGTTAGAACCGGACATGGAACAACAGACTGGTTCAAAACTGGGAAAGGAATATGTCAAGGCCATATGTTGTCACCCTGCTTATTTAACTTACATGCAGAGTACATCATGCGAAATGCCAGACTGGGTAAAGCACAAGCTGGAATCAAGATTCCCAGGAAAAATATCAATAACCTCAGATATGCAGATGACACCACACTTATGGCAGAAAACAAAGAGGATCTAAAGAGCCTCTTGATGAAAGTGAAAGAGGAGAGTGAAAAAGCTGGCTTAAAACTCAACATTCAAAAAACAACGATCATGGCATCTGGTCCCATCACTTCATGTCAAATAGATGGAGAAACAATGGAAACACGGACAGACTTTATTTTCTTGGGCTCTAAAATCACTGCAGATGTTGACTGCAGCCATGAAATTAAAAGACACTTGCTCCTTGGAAGAAAAGCTATGACAAACATAGACAGCATATTAAAAAGCAGAGACACTGCCGACAAAGGTCCATCTAGTCAAAGCTATGGTCTTTCCAGTAGTAATGCATGGATGTAGAGCTGGACTATAAAGAAGGTTGAGCGCCGAAGAATTGATGCTTTTGACTTGTGATGTTGGAGAAGACTCCTGAGAGCCCCTTGGACTGCAAGATCAAAGCAGTCCATCCTAAAGGAAATTGGACCTGAATACTCATTTTAAGGACTGATGCTGAAGCTCCCATACTTTGACCACCTCATACAAAGGGCTGACTCACTGGAAAAGACCCTGATGCTGGGAAAGACTGAATGCAGAAGGAGAAGGGGATGACAGAGGACAAGATGGTTGGATGGCATCACTGACCCAATGAACATGTGTATAAGCAAGCTCCAGGAGATGATGATGTCCAGGTGATGGACAGGGAAGCCTGGCATGCTGCAGTCCAAGGGGTCACAAAGAGTCACAAAGACACAACTGAGTGACTGAATAACAAATGTAAAAAAATATGAAATTCAAATTTCAGCATCCATAAATAAAGTTTTATTGGAACATAGCCATGCTCATCTATTTACTTATCTGTCTCTGGCTTTTTTCACTCCATAACAGCAGAGTTGAGTAGTTGCAACAGAGCTGGATATGGCCTGCAAAGGCTGAATTATTTATTATTTGAACCCTCACAGAAAAAGCTTGCTGATCTCTAGTCTGGAGTACAAGTGGGGACTAGCAGTCAAGAGCATAACGTTGTACCAAATAACATGGGATGATGGTGTTGAGGAAGCTGTTTAGATATAAACAGGAGGGTTTTGACACATGAGGAACTCGGAGCCTATGGAAGGAGGCGCAAGCAAAGACACTTGAAAAGGAACGATGGGGAGGAGAGCTGGGGGAATAAGAATAAGAACCCACGGAGTGTGGTGTATTCACAAAACGGCTTCAGTGGAGAGGCAGGTTGACTGTGTTGAATGCAGCTGAGAGGACACAAAACAATCAGTCCAGCAATATCTGTGAGTATCAGATCAGTTTCAGCGGGATGCTGAAGATGGAAACTTCCAGACCTGATGAATGGAACAGGCAGTAAAAATGAGGAAGAGTGAGTAAGTTTATGCAACTCTTTTCATAAGTTCTGATGTGAAGGAAAGCAGAGGAATTAATGGTAGTTGAAGGAGAAGAGAAAAACAAGAAAGGGATTTTTGAAAGATGAACAATATAGCATGTTTTTACACTGGTGGGAATACGCCAGAGGAGGAGAAACTGATGACAGAAGAGGCAGTCATGAGGATTCAGGGATGACATCTGAGAGAAGAGGAAGGAGGATCCAGAGCTTACGTGGAGGGAGTAGCCTCTCACAAAGCAAGGATGTCTCTTCCAGCATAAAAGATGGGGATACACAGAATAAGTGCACAGAACCTGGGAAGTTTGGGGATTCGATGGTGAAAAGATGTATTTCCTGTCTGCATGTTTCTCAATGGAAGATGAGTTTCCCTTGTGGTATGTGAGGGCAGGGTTGTGAGAGGGCAACAGGGTTTGAAAAGAGAAGAAAAGAAAAACTTAGCAGGAAGAGAAGGAAAGCAAATGTACCAGGGAAACAAATTAGTGCTGCCTGGCTAGGGTGAGCATCCCGCTGAGATTTGGGAATCTGAACTTGAAGTGAAAATGCTAACTTTTTCCAGCAACACTCAGTGGAGTTGATACTTGTGGTGCAATTCAGTCAACAATTCTCTAAAGCTGCCACAGGCTGGAATCATGCTTGAGTCCCTCTAGGTCAGTGGTTGTATTCTATGGGTTGTGCCAAACTGTTTCTACCCTGATACACATATGATAACATAAGGATACATGGTTATAAGCAATTTTTCAAGAGCTGCATCTATTCAAATACCATATGTCAAATGGCTACCTTTTCTCCCTGCGAAGTAAACTGCAAGTAGTACTCTATAAAGTACTCCAGCTCAATAGTTCATTCTTCTCTCTGAACTAGTGTAACTTTTAGAGCACTGAGCAGTCTCAGATACTTCAACATGCTCCATACACTAACAACTGAGGCCCCATTTCCAATAAATGCAATGGTGTGTTGATCTGTCATTTCACTGTTCAGCCCACTTTGAGAAAGCATTCACGGCATTACTTCCATCAATACAACCCTAACGTCTTGTGAGTCCTGAACACATAGTAGGTGCTCATGAACCATTTGTTGACTTAATGGATCTCAATTTGAGGATAAACTAGAAATGGTTTTTTATAAAGGATACAAAGAAAATATTCACAAATTAACTTAGAACATTCAATACATTTGAATTAACCCTTCATTTGAAATGTCTGCATGATTATTCCACTCAAATGGAATATCAACTTGCAATATAAATTTTCTAAAAAGTTTTGTTTGGCTAGTTAGGTTTTTTATCTTGAAATTAACCACGAAGCCCACATATGTTTGCTATCAGCTTGTTTTCTTTTCAAAAATCTTACATTTAGAATTATAAAACTCCCATCTGTTACTAACTCAATAGAAATACTAAACGCTTCCAGCAGAGGGCTCAAGAATTCTTTTTTAAGACAAGAAGTTAATAAAATTCACTATCCAACAGCAGCTGTTGCAAAACTTCAGAAGGCACTCTCACAAAAAATATGTTCTTCTTGATCAAGTGATTCCAGGTCTACAAATTTATTTTAAATAATCCAAATCTACTTTAAAAACCTGTATTACAATAAAGCAGCATATACTATGAATTTATGGATAAATGTACTTTTATCTAATTCCAGAAAAGGCATTAAATTATAATCACAAAAAATCTATATTAAATTACTCAGGAGATGGGGAAAGGCCAGGGGGAAAGGACAGAAAAATAACATACAGTATGCTAGTGAGAATTTGAGTGAATATGGCTTTTCACTTTCATTCTTTATGTTTGTATAAACATCTGGGTGATCTTTTTCATTTTCAAAAGATGAAAAATAGTAATTTATCTTTACAAAATTAGCACACTTCTTAATTTTAGTTCTGAAAATAGGGGTGGAAAAATTTTAGGAAGCAAGCAGAATGGCTTATTTGTGAAACAACCTGGGAATCTGGAGACACTTCATTTTTGGAGGCAGAACTAACAAGGTGTAGCACCACTTTATTCATGCCTAAATAACATTAAAGTATCCCCTGGGATTCCAGAAATTTTCAGATAGAGCTCCTAAATGTTTTTATTCACTTTTCTTATTTACATATACTCATTTTCAGAAGGATCTGAGGCATCAATACAAGCATTTAAAGATTAGAAATGTAATTCGAGCCAGGAGAAAACAGGAAACAATATGATGTTGAGGGAGATATGTGTGTGTGTATATATGTATAGATGTCTTCATAACTATTAATAATGGCCTGCAAATACGGCTCTAAGCCTCCTAGCATTAAAATCAAAACAGAAAATGTAGCCTAATACAAGATAAAAAGATGAAAATACTGAAATGAACTCTAGATTCTCCAGGCCCTGAGATCTAATGGAAAATTTCCTTCAGACTTTATGACTATCATTGAATGACCTATCTGGTGATACTTTTAATACCAACATAACTGTATTTTGTAAACTTTGCATAAAAAGTAAAAGTTAATAGAGATTCTTCACAATTCAGATGCAGTTTTCTGACTTTTTCCCTTGATATCTTGATCTAGATGTGAGATTTGGAGTAGATGAGCAGTGGTCCTTAAAGCAGGCAGTACACCTTGTAGGTAGCAATTTGGAAATGCATATAGATATTTTTAGTTGTCCCAGGAAGGGGGACACTATTGGCCTTTATTGGACAGCAGCCAGGCAAGGAACAGGACAGCCACCAAATGCAAAGACCTGCCCTCAGTCCTGCACATCTGAGTGCCCCGATGGACATGTGTGTGCGTGCAAGCTCAGTCGTGTCCGACTCTTTGCAACCCTATGGACTGAAGTTCATCGAGGTTCCTCTGTCCATGGGATCCTTCAGGCAGGAACACTGGAGTGGGTTGCCATTTTCTTCTCCAGGGAATCTTCCTAACCCAAGGATTGAACCCGAGTCTCCTGCATTGGCAAGTGGGCAATTTACCACTGAGCCACGTGGGAAGACAGACATATAAATAAGTGAAAAACTTGTTTATAAAACCCTAAGCCCAGAATTGAACTCTATTTTCAGTTCAGTTCAGTTCAGTCGCTCAGTCCTGTCCAACTCTTTGCAACCCCATGAATCGCAGCACACCAGGCCTCCCTGTCCATCACCAACTCCCAGAGTTCACTCAGATTCACGTCCATCGAGTCAGTGATGCCATCCAGCCATCTCATCCTCTGTTGTCCCCTTCTCCTCCTGCCCTCAATCCCTCCCAGCATCAAAGTCTTTTCCAATGAGTCAACTCTTCGCATGAGGTGGCCAAACTACTGGAGTTTCAGCTTTAGCATCAGTCCTTCCAAAGAAATCCCAGGGCTGATCTCCTTCAGAATGGACTGGTTGGATCTCCTTGCAGTCAAAGGGACTCTCAAGAGTCTTCTCCAACACCACAGTTCAAAAGCATCAATTCTTCGGCGCTCAGCCTTCTTCACAGTCCAACTCTCACATCCATACATGACTACTGGAAAAATCATAGCCTTGACTAGACAGACCTTAGTCGGCAAAGTAATGTCTCTGCTTTTGAATATACTATCTAGGTTGATCATAGCTTTCCTACCAAGAAGTAAGCGTCTTTTAATTTCATGGCTGCAGTCACCATCTGCAGTGATTCCGGAGCCCCAAAAATAAAGTCTGACACTGTTTCTACTGTTTCCCCATCTATTTCCCATGAAGTGATGGGACCGGATGCCATGATCTTCGTTTTCTGAATGTTGAGCTTTAAGCCAACTTTTTCACTCTTCTCTTTCACTTTCATCAAGGGGCTTTTTAGTTCCTCTTCACTTTCTGCCATAAGGGTGTGTCATCTGCATATCTGAGGTTATTGATATTTCTCCCGGCAATCTTGATTCCAGCTTGTGCTTCCTCCAACCCAGCATTTCTCATGATGTACTCTGCATATAAGTAAAATAAGCAGGGTGACAATATACAGCCTTGACGTACTCCTTTTCCTATTTGGAACCAGTCTGTTGTTCCATGTCCAGTTCTAACTGATGCTTCCTGACCTGCATATAGGATTCTCAAGAGGCAGGTCAGGTGGTCTGGTATTCCCATCTCTTTCAGAATTTTCCACACTTTATTGTGATCCACACAGTCAAAGGCTTTGGCATAGTCAATAAAGCAGAAATAGATGTTTTTCTGGAACTCTCTTGGTTTTTCCATGATCCAGTGGATGTTGGCAATTTGATCTCTGGTTCCTCTGCCTTTTCTAAAACCAGCTTGAACATCAGGAAGTTCACGGTTCACGTATTGCTGAAGCCTGGCTTGGAGAATTTTGAGCATTACTTTACTAGCATGTGAGATGAGTGTAATTGTGTGGTAGTTTGAGCATTCTTTGGCATTGCCTTTCTTTGGAAATGGAATGAAAACTGACCTTTTCCAGTCCTGTGGCCACTGCTGAGTTTTCCAATTTTGTTGGCATATTGAGTGCAGCACTTTCACAGCATCATCTTTCAGGATTTAAATAGCTCAACTGGAATGCCATCACCTCCACTAGCTTTGTTTGTAGTGATGTTTTCTAAGTCCCACTTGACTTCACATTCCAGGATGTCTGGCTCTAGATGACTGATCACACCATCGTGATTATCCGGGTCATGAAGATATTTTTTGTACAGTTCTTCTGTGTATTCTTGCCACCTCTTCTTAATATCTTCTGCTTCTGTTAGGTCCATGCCATTTCTGTCATTTATGGAGCCCATCTTTGCATGAAATGTTCCCTTGGTATCTCTAATTTTCTTGAAGAGATCTCTAGTTTTTCCCATTCTGTTGTTTTCCTCTATTTCTTTGCACTGATCACTGAAGAAGGCTTTCTTATCTCTTTTTTTTTTAATTTTTATTTTTACTTTATTTTACAATACTGTATTGGTTTTGCCATACATTGACATGAATCCTGCTATTCTTTGGAATTCTGCATTCAGATGCTTATATCTTTCCTTTTCTCCTCTCTTCTTTTCACAGCTATTGGTAAGGCCTCCCCAGACAGCCATTTTGCTTTTTTGCATTTCTTTTCCATGGGGATGGTCTTGATCCCTGTCTCCTGTACAATGTCACGAACCTCTGTCCATAGTTCATCAGGCACTCTATCTACCAGATCTAGGCCCTTAAATCTATTTCTCACTTCCACTGTATAATCATAAGGGATTTGATTGAGGTCATACCTGAATGGTCTAGCGGTTTTCCCTACTTTCTTCAATTTGAGTCTGAATTTGGTAATAAGGAGTTCATGATCTGAGCCACAGTCAGCTCCTGGTCTTGTTTTTGTTGACTGTATAGAGCTTCTCCATCTTTGGCTGCAAAGAATATACTCAATCTGATTTTGGTGTTGACCATCTGGTGATGTCCATATGTAGAGTCTTCTCTTGTGTTGTTGGAAGAGGGTGTTTGCTATGACCAGTGCATTTTCTTGGCAAAACTCTATTAGTCTTTGCCCTGCTTCATTCTGCATTCCGAGGCCACATTTGCCTGTTACTCCAGGTGTTTCTTGACTTCCTACTTTTGCATTCCAGTCCCCTATAATGAAAAGGACATCTTTTTTAGGTGTTAGTTCTAAAAGGTCTTGTAGGTCTTCATAGAACCATTCAGCTTCAGCTTCTTCAGCGTTACTGGTTGGGGCATAGACTTGGATTACCGTGATAATGAATGGTTTGCCTTGGAGACGAACAGAGATCATTCTGTCGTTTTTGAGATTGAATCCAAGTACTGCATTTCAGACTCTTTTGTTGACTATGATGGCTACTCCATTTCTTCTGAGGGATTCCTGCCCGCAGTAGTAGATATTATGGTCATCTGAGTTAAATTCACCCATTCCAGTCCCTTTTAGTTCGCTGATTCCTAGAATGTCGACGTTCACACTTGCCATTTCTTGTTTGACCACTTCCAATTTGCCTTGATTCATGGACCCTATATTCCAGGTTTCTATGCAATATTGCTCTTTACAGCATTGGATCTTGCTTCTATCACTAGTCACATCCACAGCTGGGTACTGTTTTTGCTTTGGCTCCATCCCTTCATTCTTTCTAGAGTTATTTCTCCACTGATCTCCAGTAGCATATTGGGCACCTACTGACCTGGGGAGTTCCTCTTTTGGTATCCTACCATTTTGCCTTTTCATACTGTTCATGGGGTTCTCAAGGGAAGAATACTGAAGTGGCTTGCCATTCCCTTCTCCAGTGGACCACATTCTGTCAGACCTCTCCACCATGACCTGCCCATCTTGGGTTGCCCCGCGGGCATGGCTTAGTTTCATTGAGTTAGACAAGGCTGTGGTCCTAGTGTGATTAGATCGACTAGTTTTGAACTCTATTTTACATATACACAAATTTTTATTTGTTTTGCATCAAGATAATACTGAATTTTCCAGGAATGCTACCACAATAAAAACCGAGAGAAGACTACTGTTTTGTTTGTAAGGAATTTTACTGAAAGTTGTTCAGTATTTCAGAAAATCATGTTGCCTAGGGCATGCCCTTGTGGTACCTCTCCATTACCAGCAAAATATACGTTTGTGTCACTCTGCATCTATATGCAGCATGAGGATTCTACCTGTAGCTACAGACAGGCAACTGTTTCATGATGTCTTGTGAAGAGTTTGCTCCAGCCTCTACATACTGAACTGCACATTATTTTCAGTATACTTTCTTTCCTTCTGTTTGTTATTTATATATGGTTAAGATAGTCTTGGCTTCCCTGGTGGCTCAGATGGTAAAGAATCTCCCTGCAATGCAGAAGACCCAGGTTCAATCCCTGGGACAGGAATATTCCTGGAGAAGAAAATGGCAACCCACTCCAGTATTCTTGCCTAGAGAGTTCCATGGATGGTCCATAGGCTACAGTCCACGGGGTCGCAAAGAATCAGACAAAACTGAGTGCCTGACACACACACAAGATATTCTTACTAGTGTTTAGAGTAATTTGCATGGGTAAGTTATATTATTAGGAATTTCATTTACTACTATTTCTGGATAGAAAAGGTGGCCTTGTATATTAAGGCTTGATAGATGAGGTTGAGAATCACCAAGCCAGACCGGCAGGCTTCATATCTTCTGAGAATTCGTTGTATCTATAATTCCTCCCAGTCAACTTTTAGTGAGAGCTTTCTAGCAAACAGGCTGAGGCTGGAGTGTAATTACTCTCTTCTGCTGAATAAGTGGAAAAGTTCATGTCCTTTAAAAAGCTATCAATAGGCTGACATCATCTTATGATAACTAAAGAGCTAATCAAGAATCTCCACTAAATATACTGGTAAGCTCCCTCCACTCAGAGATGATTTCATGAGACACCTAAAGGAAGGTTCACAATTTCCTTAGGGAATGATTCTGAGTACAGCCAACCTTCAGAAATTCCAACGATCAAGAAAGAACACAACTGTAATGATGTCTGCTTAGAAATACTCTGAACAGGAGTTGCTACGCATCTGCCACAGCAAAGGAAAAACTCAGATGGACACGATGAAATGAAAAATGTCTAGCAATGGGACTTTCTGCCAAAACAGAGAGAAACAAGTGCACAGAAGTGCAAAATCCACCCTGAGTTTGTTTAATGGGGCTGACATACTCTTTTCAGTTACTGAATATTATTTTTTTCTACTTTCAGTTCAGTTCAGTTCAGTTCAGTTCAGTCGCTCAGTCGTGTCCGACTCTTTGCGACCCCATGAATCGCAGCACGCCAGGCCTCCCTGTCCATCACCAACTACCAGAGTTCACTCAGACTCACGTTCATCGAGTCCGTGATGCCATCCAGCCATCTCATCCTCTGTCGTCCCCTTCTCCCCCTGCCCCCAATCCTTCCCAGCATCAGAGTCTTTTCCAATGAGTCAACTCTTCACATGAGGTGGCCAAAGTACTGGAGTTTCAGCTTTAGCATCATTCCTTCCAAAGAAATCCCAGGGCTGATCTCCTTCAGAATGGACTGGTTGGATCTCCTTGCAGTCCAAGGGACTCTCAAGAGTCTTCTCCAACACCACAGTTCAAAAACATCAATTCTTCGGCGCTCAGCCTTCTTCACAGTCCAACTCTCACATCCATACATGAGTACTGGAAAAATCATAGCCTTGACTAGACGGACCTTAGTCGGCAAAGTAATGTCTCTGCTTTTGAATATACTATCTAGGTTGGTCATAACTTTTCTTCCAAGGAGTAAGCTTTGGAGGACGTCAAATAGAAAAGAAAGGATTGTTTATTTTTCCACTTGTGACAATAAAGCCATTATCAAGAGCACACAGGTAACACTTCTCTTTCTATTCACCATCCTGGCAGTAGGGTGGAGATGGGAGGGAGAGTGTGGGAGGGAGAGAGGAGGACCCAAGGAACAAATCCAGCTCATTTAAATAAAGTTTTGTATAATGAAGACAAGGTTAAAACAGAGAGTGGTCACACACATCCTTGTCATCTATTATCTCAGATATCCAGAGACCCTCTGAGTGGCATCAGTGTGCATGTTCTGTACGCGTGAGCGCAAGTACCTTGGTCCGCAATGGGTCCTGCAGCACAGAACTTATGCCAAGAAAGATTATAAATGCTGTGAGCATACTGTTCACACACATTTTGTTTTCAATAAGTGACTGAGTTTCACAGTGTGCCAAAGAAGAATGTCTGTATCTAAAATGTGACTATCACTCAAGCAAAATGCTACACTAATGCACTGGAGTCCATCTCCATTTTTGATGTGTGGTGACAGCTCTCAAGCCCCACCACTCCCTCTTTCCTGCTTGCTCCACACCTGGGGGAAAATACAGGAAAAGTCTGAGGTCTCTCTCCCTTGATGCTGGTGGAAAGTTCAAACCACAAGCCTCTGGCTACATGGAGAATCCTCCAGCCCCACCACCTTACCACCATAAACACCAACGCTGATCAAGCACCCCTCCTTGCCCTCCGAAGACATATTTGGACCTACTGGAACCCCCCCTCCTAGCCCCGAAAGCCTCACCATGTGAGTGACAAACCCTTTCCTATCCTCTTGGTCCACGTGTGCTGTTATCAGTCTCAACACTGCATCAAACGCTGAGTGGGTGAGGGGCCCATTCTGTTTCTGCAGAGTGACTATCAGACAACTAAGAAATCCTAAATTTACAAATTATTAAGAAAAGGCCAGGAAATACTTTTTAAAAAAGTCAAAATAATCAGTTTTATTACCAAATTGGAAAGCTGACCTCAGAAGTGTGGCCACAGTTAGACTTCCTCACTCTGCAACATTTTAGACATAGCTATGCTGAGCAGATGGCTCTGTAATGCCTGCAGTACAAACCACAGCCTGAGTCTTCTCTGAGCAGACACACACAGGGATTTCATGAGGGATAAAGGGATATGAGTCAATACTCAAGTTTGAGTAAACTCTGGGGGTTGGTGATGGATAGGGAGGCCTGGCATGCTGCAGTCCATGGGGTCGCAAAGAGTCAGACACGACTGAGCGACTGTACTGAACTGAAAGGGATAACAGGCTGGCACAGGCAAACTGTCAGTTAAAACTGACCCTGCTCTACACGCAGGAGCTTTCACAGACCTTCACTTTGAATCGCTGTCGACCACGAGGAACAGACAGGCTTTGGGTCCAGTGACACTGTTCTTGGGTCCTCGGCTGAAAAAAGTAAACTTCTGGGGTCAGGCAGGATTGGAACTTTTAAAATCTCACTTCTCAGTTTTTCAAAATAAATGTTTAGGTCCACAACCTGTCCTTATAGTTTTGACTACCCAACCAAATCAAGGATTTATCATTTTACTTGACATCCAGAGAAGCCATAAAAATTTCATCTGGCATATGGTTCCTGTCTGTCAAGTAGGTTGACACTTTCTAGGAAACCACCCATGGTAACATCCTCACCCCAAAACATTAAGCAGACACATCTGCTCGTTTGTTTCAATAATCCACTGATTAAAAAAAGAGAAAATCTCTCTAAAGGCAATAATATAGAATTTCAAAAGATCCAAGAACGTGAAAACTCACTGATGGAATTCAAACTTTTCCCCTTCATGTCACTCTTCTCAAACTTTTCTGTGTCAACAATCCAGTTATGGACTCTGGCACAACTCTGCAAGAATTAAGGTAAGAAGAAAATAATCACTTTCTGCACAATTCAAAATATTCTTCCTTAGACTGTGGATTGTAGACTGTGTGCTCTGGAGCCTAGGGCACAGGGTGCATACCCTGGGGGCCTCTTGCTTGCCAGGCTTCTGGAGGTACTGCCAGGTGAAAAAAGAATTTTGCAGCTAAAATATTTAAACCACTGAGTGGTCCTAATGCTACTCCCAAGAGAAGCATTGAAAAAATATTTCTCCCAGATTTTTTCCATGTGCTAATAACATTTAGTTCCACCAGGTTATGTTTATAATAAGTGAATCTGATGGGGACTTTTTCTCATGTAAAGTGACACATCCTTTCCTGAAGGAATAGTTTATGAGAAGGCAGTTCCAATTAAGATTCCTGTCACTCTGCTACCAGGCCTGACACTCAGGTCTCCAGAGAAAAGTATTCCACTGCAGAGAAAAAATACACTTTCAATGATCATCAAAATAAGGCTACAGTGTCTGCCTTATCAGGGCTATAAAAAAAGTCACGTGAACACATTAAATAAACAAATGAGAATCAGGAAGAAAACCCTGACTACACAAGAGCAAGAAAATTAAGGAGCTATGTCTTCTAGTTTTCAATTCTTGATTACATGAGCACAGTTATAGCTAAAAAAAAAGTCTTTCTCACTTCACAGAGTGTCATATTTTCCTAGATTTCCAAAGCGTTCAAAATATTGATACTAATGGTTATACAAAATGTCCTTGTAAAGATTCTACTAAAGCATTCTCTGCACCAGAACAGTAATCAGGATGTGTGTCCCCATAGAGATAGGTTCTTCCATGATGCTGAGGAACCAGAGGCTGGAGCTGCTGGATATGAAAAGAAAAGCAAGGGAACAACAGATATCAAAGAATCGTTTTCATCTGCCCAGATACGATGTGCCTGGTTCATGGCTGACAAAGTTAGCAGTACCTAGAGGGGTCGGAGAAGGCAATGGCACCCCACTCCAGTACTCTTGCCTGGAAAATCCCATGGGCGGAGGAACCTGGTAGGCTGCAGTCCGTGGGGTCACTAAGAGTTGGACAGGACTGAGCGACTTCACTTTCACTTTTCACTTTCATGCACTGGAGAAGGAAATGGCAACCCACTCCAGTGTTCTTGCCTGGAGAATCCCAGGGACAGGGGAGCCTGGTGGGCTGCCGTCTATGGGGTCGCACAGAGTCGGACACGACTGAAGTGACTTAGCAGAGGGGTACTCTGGGAAATTCAAACGGGATTACAAACCTATCATTGAGTGCACAGTTTCTCTCTTCACTGGGTTTCTGGAAATGCTCCATCGGGCAGCAAGGGACAAAACACATGGAATGGAGAGTTCTCAGGAAAGTTAAGAGGAAGCTAACAAGCTTGAACCCCTTGCTCTACTATATGGAAGGCATTTAGTCCCTGATAGCTCAGCTGGTAAAGAATCTGCCTATAATGCAGGAGACCTGGGTTTGATCCCTGGGTTGGGAAGATGCCCTGGAGAAGGGAATAGCTCCAGTATTCTGGCCTGGAGAATTCCATGGACCGTATAGTCCCTGCGGTCGCAGAGTTGGACACAACTGAGCAACTTTCACTTTATCACAGTATTGGCATATAGTCTTTCATCCTTAACATCATGGCGGCCAGAGTGTTAATACAGCAAACTTTATTGTAGTTCTCAGTCCTATTTGCTTTCATTTTGGGCCCTTACCTACTCAAATTCCAAGAGGTATAATCAAAGACCTTTAGGATTGCATGTTCTTCCACTTGTTGAGCTGGTGGCTCAGACAGCAAAGAATCTGCCTGCAATGCTCAAGACCTGGGTCTGATCCCTGGGTTAGGAAGATCCCCTGGAGAAAGGAATAGCTACCCACTCAAGTATTCTTGCCTGGAAAACTTCATGGACAGAGGAACCTGGTGGGCTATAGTCCATGGGGTCACAAAAAGTAGGACACAACTGAGTTACTAACACTTTCACTTTTTTTTCACTTACACTTGCTGAGCAGTGCTCGTATCTTTAGGAAAGGGTCTTGATGTTAGGTGTTCCTCACTGACTGGCTGGGTTTTCTGAGGCATCATCTGAGGCAAGTAACATCTCCATTAGAATCCTTCTTTTAAAAAAATTTTTTTGAAGTGTAGTTGGTTTAAAATCTTGTGTTAGTTTCTGCTGTATAGCAAAGTGAATTAGTTATACATATAAATATATCCACTCTTTTTTAGATTCTTTTCCCATATATGTCATTACAAAGTACTCAGTAGAGTTCCCTGTGCTATACAGTGGGGACTTGCTGGATATCTATTTTATATATAGTAGTGTGCATATGTCAATACCAACCTCTTTTTGTAAAAAATTTTTATTTTTTTTTAAGTGGTGGAAAGCTGCTTTATAATTTTGTGTTGGTTTCTGTAGTACAATAGTCAGTATTACAGAACAACTGTACTGTGAATCCAGTTATACTTTATATATATATATATATATGTGTATATATATATATATATATATACACATACATATATATCCCATCACTCCTGAGCCTCCTTCCCTCCTCCCATCCCTAGACAGTTTTTTCCCCTCCTTTTTCATGTCTCTTCTATCAGGACTGGGCTGAAATAGGAATGGATTTCTGGCCAGAGTTGGAAAGCAAGGAGATTGAGGGACAGCAGGGGAACAGGATTCCCTTTGCTCACCAGTAAGTAAAAGGTGGCGTTTTCAGGTTCACTTTATCTTTTTCTCCCTACGGCAGATCTGCCCAGTGACAATTTTGCATCATACCCTTTGCTTTTAACCTAGCTCCTGAAGCCAGCCCAGAACAGGACTTGCAGTCTGGCTCCTCTGCTCTCCATGGCCAGTTCCACTGTGTAGAGCTGTGCAGGGTCACCCACGAGCACTGCCATGCATGCGGGGCTCTGCTCAGGCTGTGACCCAAGCAGGGTGTTCCCACAGGAAGGGCACGCCTCTAACTAGCGTGAAGCCAGAGTGTGTGTGTGCCTTGATAAGAAAAGTGCACGAATTTTCAGAGGATGTATTAGCATTATGAGGACAATTTGATTTTTCTTTAAAACTTCCTGGATGATATCTGTGACCAATTTTGAGAAGGCTATGCTTTAGAACAGTGTGTAGGAGGAACACACACACACACACACACACCTTGTTACACAGTGGTACTCATTCATCACACCCACTCTATACTTTCAATTTCCTTCCCAAGGCAGTAACGATTTTCAGGCACTTAAAATACTTAACATTTTATACTATGCTTACTACAACAGACTGAAGGTACAATCAACTATCAGTAGGAATAGCTTAGGTAGATAATTTAAATGTTAACTCAAGATTTTTACAAATCTACATACATATCATGGCTGAAGACCATCTTTCAGTAAATGTTCACAATAGTAAATAACAAGTAAGAAACTGAAGAACCATGCTTTTATTCATGTTTTTATTCTAAACTCTTTGCTTAATGTTCATTTCATTACTAGAGTAAGACAAAGCTTTTTTTGCATTTCCCAAGTATACTACAATTCCATTTTTTGCCATCATCTATGTTCATGTTTCAAAGAGAAAACAGATTTATCATAAGGTCACTTTGGTGTTTAAGAAACCAAACTGCCATGGATGTTGTTCAAGAAAGACTGTACCAACTTCCACTCTGCAGCAAAAAACAATCACATACAAAGTACAAATGCAGCAACTCAGAGCCCTCATGAACTCAGCACTGGAAAAGCACCCAGGTCGGGAGAACCCTCAAAAAGAGTTCGCTTTCTAAAACGTCCAAATACTTCCCCACCTCCTTAATCAAGGTATAACAAATATGACTTAATTTTTTCTTAATGACATAGAGCATTAAGAAAGGGTTAAGAATAAATGAAAAGGATTCAAAATTAAGAGGACTGGGTTTGACTCACTGGGTCAGACCTGGGAGATTGATCTTAGTCATTTACTGCACCTTCCAGGGCTTGTTGTCTTTACAACAGGATCACTAAATTCCTCAGAGCTGTCTAGAGTATTAGGCTACACAGCACACATGAAATGCCCGGGGCAGTGCCCTTGTTCTTGCAGAGGCTGTTCCATGAAGCAAGAGCCAACTTCCTGTCCCTTCAGTGCACAGTCTGAAAAGATGAGTTACTGCTGTATATGCCGCAGGACTGTCACCTCTGTATTGACGCAGCATCAAGAATGGGTCACTGGGCAGAATAAATGCAACTCCAAGTCTCCCCCTAGAACTTTGTTTTTAAGTGCGCACACACACATTTGTTCTTCTGCAAACTTCTTCCCTATTCCCTAGCAGTCTCCTTACCCTTCAAAGGGCTTCCCTTGTAGCTCACCTGGTAAAGAATCTGCCTGCAATGCAGGAGACCTGGGTACGATTGCTGGGTTGGGAAAGTCCCCTGGAAAAGGGAATGGCTACCCACTCCAGTGTTCTGGCCTGGAGAATTCCATAAACTGCATAGTCCATGGGGTCGCAAAGAGTCAGACACGACAGCAACTTTCACTACCCTTCAAAAGTCAGCTCCCCTAATGCCCTAATCTTCAGCTCAAGTTTCATAGGTCCTTTGTGCCACAGGTACACTATACACACAGACACACACTTTGTCTGTGTATTGTTCAGTCGCTAAGTCATGTCCAACTCTTTGTGACCCCATGGACTGTATGTAGCACGCCAGGCTTCCCTGTCCCTTCACCATCTCCCAGAGCTTGCTCAAACTCCTGTCCACTGAGTTGTGATGCCATCCAACCATCTCATCCTGTCTCTCCCTTCTCCTCCTGCCCCCAACCTTTCCCAGCATCAGGGTCTTTTTCCAATGTCTGTATATACATATATGTGTGTATATGTGTGCATGTGTGTGTGTGTGTACGTATATATATATAAAACTTCATCATAATCACCAAAAACTGGAAGCAACCAAGATGCCCTTCATATATCCATGCAATGGAATGGTACTCAGCAATAAAAATGATCTATCAAGTCATAAAAGACACAGAGGAAACTTAAATGCATATTGCTAAGTGAAAGAAGCCAATCTGAAAAGTCTACATACTGTATGATTCCAAAAAGTATATGACATTTTTCAGAAGACAAAGCTACAGAAACAGTAAAAAAAAATCTGCTATTGGTTGTCAAGGGGAGAGGGGGAGAGATGAACAGGTGAAGAAAAGGGGACTTTCAGGGTAAGGAAATACGTAAGTATATAAATGCATATACAAGTTTATATATACAGAAGTTTATACAAATATTTAATACATATAATATGTGAACTTAACCATCGCAAAAGAAACCACAAAACAAGCAAGGCAAACAATAAGGCAGCCTCTTATGTTTGAGTGTTCTACCTCAGCATTCACAGCAGTTTTTAGCTCTGTCATTTACCAGTGATTCAAACACGCTTTGCACTCTTATAGCCTTTAAGCTTAAGGCATTTTGTTGCTAAGGCATCTAAGTATAAGAGTACTTATTTGGGTAGGTTTATAAAAAACAATATTTACTATTGTATCCCCATTGGTCACCAGTGAAGTATGAGCTATGGGTTATCAAACGTACTTTAGACATAGGCAAATGCAGGTGTAGCTGTAATTCAGGTGTGGAGAGAAAAATACACACAAGACACAAACTAGAGCTGGTGTCTTTCTTTACATCTATAAGCTAAACAGCACACAACACATTATTCACTCACCTCACTAGGAATATGTTTTGACAACTCTGTGAACCATCACTATCTGCTTTCTCAAGGCATGAAATTTGGCTGGGCTGATCCTGAATTTGTGATCCATCTCCTTTGTATTCTCCTTTGTACCCACTACTTTATTGCTGATTTTTTTCCTTTCTACCTACTGTTTTCATTCCAGTTGCCAGAGCTGCCCCAGTTATTCTATAAACCTATCTCAAATTCTACCAGTTCTAGAAAAGAGAATGAACAACATCATATACCTTAATATGCCTCTGAAGAAAGAATGCTAGTAAAAAACTGAACTCCCAACCTTTTTCAAGACCCAAATACCACCTTCTGTGTGAAGGTTTGCACTGAGGAACCGAGTTAACCACATCCTCTTCTTTGTCCCCACTGTGTCTCGTATTCTGCTATTATGCCTCCCACCACAGCGAGGACATGGAATTATGTATATGACTCTCCCCCACCAGGATGTGAGCCTGCCAAAAGAAGCAGCCCTTATTTTAGCACAGAAGACACTGAACATAAGTCAGATGAAATGAAATTAAAGAACAAAACTCTATAAAAGAAGATAAATAACTACTCGGTATCTGGTCTGACGTAGTTGAATAGCTCTCAAATGAAAGTAGGGGGTGACGAGGGTGGGCAAAATGGGTGAAGGGGGGGTGTCAAAGGTACAAACTTTTATAAGATATAAAAGTTTTAAGATAAATAAGTCCTGGGTTGTAATGTATAACATGGCAACTATAGTTAACAATACTGTACTGTATATCTAAAACATGCTATGAAAGGAGATTTTAAAAGTCCTCATCACACAAAAAATCTGTCTACTTTGTGTGGTGACAGACATTAATTAAAACTTATTACAGTAATTATTTTGTTGTAAATCATTCTGTTGTACATAATGAAAATCATTCTGTTGTGTACCTACAACTAATACAATGTTATATATCAGTTACATCTCAATTGGGACGTCCCTGGCAGACCAGTGCTTAGAACTTCACTTTCCAATGCAGGGAGTGCAGGTTCGACTCCTGATCTGGAAGCTAAGATCGCACATGCCTCGCAGCCAAAAAACCAGAACATAAATAACAGAAGCAATATTGCAACAGATTCAACAAAGACTTTTAAAAATGCTCCACATCAAAAATAAATCTTAAAAAAATTACCTCTCAATTAAAAAATAATTTTATAAGGATGGGTTTTGTGTGTTCTGATAGTTGTTTCACTAACATGCAACTAGGTAAGAAAGATGAAGCTTCAGATCTCTGTTCATACTGTTCATATGCAGTTTTGTTTTGATTTTCTCTGATAGTCATACACTAACATATGTTAGTTGTCACTATTTTTCTTTCATTTAAAAAGCAAGAAATAAAATGAATGTTCTCTGGAGATTCCTGTAGGTCCTCTAATGATTTTAGTGCTGAACAAACTTTGGATTTTAAACCATCACATTCTAATCTGAGGCCCTGACCCTGAAATAAATGGAGAGGATAGGGTGCCAAGATGTTAGACAAAGCTCTTTAAAGCTTTAATTTGGTCTTTTGGACTTAACTGATGGCTCAGAGGTTAAAGCATCTGCCCGCAATGCGGGAGACCTGGGTTGGATCCCTGGGTCCGGAAGATCCCCTGGAGGAGGAAACGGCAACCCACTCCAGTATTCTTGCCTGGAGAATCCCATGGACAGAGGAGCCTGATAGGCTATAGTCTACCGGGTCGCAAAGAGTCAGACACGACTGAGTCACTTCACTTTCACTTTTGGTCAATAAAGCCATAATTGAGTCACTGAGCTTCAGTGAACTGATAATAACGAAAATTCGAGTTATCTTGCAAACTCTTTCCCATATGATAATCCCTTAGGATATTTAAAAATCGTATCAGCAAGCCACTGAGCTAAGATTAAAATACTACGTTTCCTGGGTCATATTTAAAATCAAAGTGTTCTACTTACCTTTCTATTATTTTAGTTATTAAGTGGAGGCAAAACTTTTTTTAACATTGACATGAATAACAAGAATACCTAGACCTCATTCCTCAAGGATAATCTCCTCTGGCCATGTGAAGTCAAGCCTCTCGAATGACATCTGGTACCATACCTGTCCTGTGTATGCAAACTCCAGAGCCTGCTTTAAGCCAAGACTGGTCACACCGTGTAAATTCACCTCGTCAGCACCACTCTCCACCATACAAAGACTGAACATGGCCTGAGGTAGGAGAGAAAGGAAGACAGTTAGGGGACTTAAAAAGCAAGGGAACACAATGAAGTCCTAGAGAAACTAAGAAAGAAACAAGTTAAAGATTGATTTTGGTTTCTGAAATCCTTCTACAAGGCTTCCTTCACACAAGCCCCTGCAAATCACTCTGGTGTCCGGTTACAGTAACACACAAAGGGCCCTGCGTGCCTCATACACAGAGTAGCAACGAATCCCGCAGCTGTTCTCTGGAGGTGACTTGGGTTCAGGTTCTCTCCCTGAACTCACTGTCTCCATCCTGGGGTCCCAGAGCTAACCTGAAATGGGAAGCATTCCCAAACGTTCTTGCCAACAGGACATGGGAAGCAGTGCCTTGTTCCCTGACTTCTCTGCCTTTTCCCTGCCTCATTTCAGTGACGCATCTCTTTCCTCACACCTGACATACATCACACTCTATTCCAGTGGTTCTCAAAGTGTGGCCCCTGGGTCAGCAACATTAGCATCTGCTGGGAACTCCTTAGAGTGTAAATTTAATGGGGCTCTAACTTAGATCTTGGAGAAGGAAATGGCAACCCACTCCAGTGTTCTTACCTAGAGAATCCTGTGGACAGAGGGGCCTCGTGGGCTGCTGTCCATAGGGTCTCACAGAGTCGGACACGACTGAAGCGACTTAGCATGCATGCATGCATTGGAGAAGGAAATGGCAACCCACTCCAGTGTTCTTGCTTGGAGAATCCCAGGGACAGAGGAGCCTGGTGGGCTGCCATCTACAGGGTCGCACAGAGTCAGGCACGACTGAAGCGACTTAGCAGCAGCAGCAGCAGCAACCTAGACCTGGAGAAGGAAATGGCAACCCACTCCAAGATTTTTGCCTGGGAAATCCCATGGACAGGGGAGCCTAGCGGGCTAACAGTAACCTGGGCTGTAATAGGCCATCCAAGTGACTCTGAAGCTTACCAGAATCTGAGAACCACTGTCTTAAAATACTCAGTGAAAATCAATCTGCCCATGGTGCCCCCAAACCAGCTCTCCAAATGG
Source organism: Budorcas taxicolor (assembly GCF_023091745.1). NCBI lineage: Eukaryota > Metazoa > Chordata > Mammalia > Artiodactyla > Bovidae > Budorcas > Budorcas taxicolor. The sequence goes on from NC_068918.1 coordinate 44,291,321, forward strand.
CCAACTGATTGAAAATCAGTTTGTCAAATGAAAACTTGGAAATTTAAAAAAATGCAGGAATTTCCTGGCAGTCCAGTGGCTAGGATTCCGTACTTTCACTGCCAAGGGCATGCGTTCGATCCCTGGCCAGGGAACTAAGATCCAACAAGCCACGTGGTACAACCAACAATAAATAAATAAAATTTAAAACACTGAAAACCACTAATTTGTACACCTATAACAAGTTCGACTTAACAGATAATAAAGAAAATATTCTATTTTGGACCACTGATGATGAAATACACTATTTAGAAAACTGTACCTTTATGTAGTGAAGAATTAACCTTATCCAAAGGACCTCTCTGGGCCTAAGAATATCCTGACTGAAAGGAGCATCTCTGTTCTCTGGGGCTATGGCCACTGACAGTATAACAACATGATTTGTGACGGGAGCTTTGGTTGATACAGTATCAGTTGAGGGTAAGAGACCAAAGGTAGTAGTCTGACCTCCAGGAGAGGCTAGAGATAAAAGGTCAGCCACATAGGATGACTGTGAGTAAACACCAATAAAAACTCTGGACACCAAAAACTTGAGAGAGCTTCCCTGGTTGGCAGTCCCCTGTGCATAGTGTCACAGAGTCTGGTCAAGAGTGGGTAAGGCTAGGACTCCACAGGCGGAGGAGGGCCAAATGCTCCATGTTGGGTCCCTTTCTGAACTGCCCTTTGTGTCTCTTCCCTTGGCTGGCTCTGATTTGTTCAGTTCAGTCACTCAGTCGTGTCCAACTCTTTGTGACCTCATGAACTGCAGCACGCCAGGCCTACGTGTCCATCACCAACTACTGGAGTTTATTCAAACTCATGTCCATTGAGTCGGTGATGCCATGCAACTGTCTCGTCCTCTGTCATCCCCTTCTCCTCCCGTCCTTTAATCTTTCCCAGCATCAAGGTCTTTTCAAATAGTCCTTCACATCAGGTGGCCAAAGTATTGGAGTTTCAGTTTCAACATCAGTCCTTCCAATAAATATTCAGGACTGATTTCCTTTAGGATGTACTGGTTGGATCTGCTTGCAGTCCAAGGGACTCTCAAAAGTCTTCTCCAACACCACACTTCAAAAGCATCAATTCTTTGGCACTCACCTTTCTTTATGGTCCAACTCTCAAATCCATCCATGACTACTGGAAAAATCATAGCCTTGACTAGATGGACCTCTGTTGGCAAAGTAATGTCTCTGTTTTTTAATATGCTGTCTAGGTTAGTCAAAACTTTTCTTCCAAGGAGCAAGCGTCTTTTAATTTCATGGCTGCAGTCACCATCTGCAGTGATTTTGGAGCTCCCCAAAATAAAGTCTCTCACTGTTTCCCCATCTATTTCCCATGAATTGATGGGACCAGATGCCATGATCTTAGTTTTCTGAATGTTGAGTTTTAGGCCAACTTTTTCACTCTCCTTTTCACTTTCATTAAGAGGCTCTTTAGTTTTTCTTTGCTTTCTACCATAGGGGTGGTTTCATTTGCATATCTGAGGTTATTGAGATTTCTCCCAGCAATCTTGATTCCAGCTATGCTTCATCAAGCCCAGTGTTTCTCATAATGTACTCTGCATATAAGTTAAATAAGCAGGGTGACAATGTACAGCCTTGATGTATTCCTTTCCTGATTTGGAACTAGTCTGTTGTTCCATGTCCAGTTCTAACTATTGCTTCCTGACCTGCATACAGGTTTCTCAGGAGGCAGGTCAGGTGGTCTGCTATTCTCATCTCTTTCAGAATTTTCAACAGTTTGTGGTGATCCACACAGTCAAAGGCTTTGGCATAGTCAATAAAGCAGAAATAGATGTGTTTCTGGAACTCTCTTGCTTTTTCGATAATCCAACGGATGTTGGCAATTTCATCTCTGATTCCTCTGACTTTTCTAAATCCAGCTTGAACATCTGGAAGTTCACAGTTCACATACTATTGAAGCCTGGCTTGGAGAATTTTGAGCATTACTTTACTAGAATGTGAGATGAATTAATTGTGTGGTAGTTTGAGCACTCTTTGGCATTGCCTTTCTTTGGGACTGGAATGAAAACTGACCTTTTTCAGTCCTGTGCCCACTGCTGAGTTTTCCAAATTTGCTGCCATATTGAGTGCAGCATTTTCACAGCATCATCTTTTAGGATATGAAATAGCTCACCTGGAATTCCATCACCTCCACTAGCTTTGTTCATAGTGATGTTTTCTAAGGCCCACTTGACTTCACATTCCAGGATGTCTGGTTCTAGGTGAGTGATCACTTATCTGGGTCATGAAGATCTTTTTTGTATGGTTCTTCTGTGTATTCTTGTTGCCTCTTCTTAATATCTTCTGCTTCTGTTAGGTCCATACCATTTCTGTCCTTTATATTGAGCCCATCTTTGCATGAAATGTTCCCTTGGTATCTCTAATTTTCTTGAAGTGATCTCTAGTCTTTCTCATTCTATTGTTTTCCTCTATTTCTTTGCATTGATCACTGAGGAAGGCTTTCTTATCTCTCCTTACCATTCTTTGGAACTCTGCATTCAAATGGGTATATCTTTCCTTTTCTCCTTTCCTTTTCGCTTCTCTTCTTTTCACAGATATTTGTAAGGCCTCCTCAGACAAAGGTTCTTATTTGTATCCCCTGTAATAAGCCATATCTGTGAGTATACAAGCTTTCAGTGAGTTATATGAGTCCTTCAAGCAAATTACTGAACATGAGAGTACTATTTAAGCTCATACTAAATATTTTCAATTTTAAAAAGTGATTTTTTTGTTTTGCCAATGGATTAATATTCATATTATAGCAATATTTTATTCTGACAAATTCATTTTTGATCTTCCCAATTCTTTATGTTTTAAATTAATATGTATGGGATGACTGGATTTAATTGATGGTCCATTATTCTTTCTAGGGGGTGGTAAAGAATCTGTCTGCCAATGCAGAAGAAGTGGGTTTGATCCCTGGGTTGGGAAGAACCCCTGGAGAAGGAAATGGCAACCCACTCCAGTATTCTTGCTTGGAAATCCCATGGACAGAAGAGCCTGGCAAGCTACAGTCCATAGCATTGCAAAGAGTCAGACACAACTTAGTGACTAAACAACAATATTCTTTCTTGAGGTCCTCATTTCTATTTCATACAGTAGAGTTTTAAGTTTCATAATGAATAAGATTCTCTTTGATAACTTATAGTTAACACTATAACTTGTTAGAAATACAAAATTACTGTTCTCTTACCATTTGAGAAATTTTGTAAAGAATATTTTAAATGCTTACAATTTGAGAAAATAAAAAATAATATTCAAAGTGTCCTAAAGATATTGGGAGTATGTAACATGTAGTATATATGCAAGTGTATTTGTAAGATTAAATAGCAAACATTCAGAATATATTTAACTTTCAAAAATTTACTTTATCATGAATAAATGAAATCTAATATTCATTTAGAAATTGTCAAAGGTGAAAGGTCAATATGGCAAATTTGACAACTTGGTGAGTTAGTGAGTTGATCTGACTTCCCACTGATGCCATTGGCAATAAAGGTACTATGCATAGGTTAAGAACTCTAGAGGCAAAATTACATAATACTTGATAGGTGAAGAACAATGATAAACAGCAAACTTGTCACCAAAAATTAAGAGTTTCAACAATCACAGGTGACTCGGACAAACACATACCCTCTCTGTGATTCAGTTTTCTTATCTGAAAAATGGGGCTAAAAATTGTACCCATTCATGAACTTGAAGATTATATAATAGTACATATAATGTATTCAGTAGAGTACCTGATATATGGCAAGCTCTTAGTGAAATAATTTATACTTTATGATAACAATGAAATAGAACAAAGCTTCTCCTACGTATTCTCTGCTTAAAAGGACTGACATATCAGAAGTATCAGTTCTGAGAATTTTTTATTTTGCTTTATTTTTTAAATCAAATATGGCTATAGATAAAAATGCTCATAGGAAAGACTTATTGTTAAGTGGATTCTGCTTAGGCATTTGTAGATCTGAAATTTAAAAATTAAAACATAGGTTACAGTACAAAACTTTCAATCTGTGTAACCTGTGGTGTTGGAGAAGACTCTTGAGAGTCCCTTGGACTGCAAGGAGATCCAACCAGTCCATTCTGAAGGAGATCAACCCTGGGTGTTCATTGGAAGGAATGATGCTAAAGCTGAAGCTCCAGTACTTTGGCCACCTCATGTGAAGAGCTGACTCATTGGAAAAGACTCCGGTGCTGGGAAGGATTGGGGGCAGGAGGAGAAGGGGATGACCCAGGATGAGATGGCTGGATGGCATCATGGACTCGATGGCCGTGAGTCTGAGTGAACTCCGGGAGTTGGTGATGAACAGGGAGGCCTGGCGTACTGCGATTCATGGGGTTGCAAAGAGTTGGACACGACTGAGCGACTGAACTGAACTGAATTCTAAATTTGTTTCTAGACTTCTTATAGCTTCTTTTAAAAGAAACTGAAAGAAATTTCAGCTGTTTTCAGTGTCCTTTTTTTTACATTAGATGAGTGTTTCAGTTTTTAATATTCCCCACATTAAGTTGATTTTTTTCAGGTTTCCAAGTTGTAATTGCCCCTGATATGGTAACCAGCTGCTCTTCATCAACCCATATACAGAGCAGGACAGAAATGACTCAAAGTGCAAAAAAAGTATCTGGGTTAATGAAATGGTAAATGTTCCTTTTTCGAGTCAGGTTTAAATAACACAACAACCTGCCAAGGGAGTTTTTTGAATCTGTTTTCATAAGGATCATTCAAAAGCAACCAAGACAATATTGCATACAACAGGTTTCCATCCTCAGCCAGAGATGTGTGAGCTATGAACCTGAAACCTGGCTTGGCAGAGTTGGGAAAATAATGTAACCCCTAAAAAATGTTACCTGTTTGTATAAGCAACAAAGCAACACCAAATTGGTCACTGTGGTTAATTATAGAGTATAACTATAGAAGGAAGGAAGGAACTACTATTTTACTCCATTTACATATAACAGTATTTGGATCATCATCATGAACACGTGTTACCTGTGTATTTCTAACTCTCTTTTGAAAACTGTCATATTTTTAAGGTCATAGGTTGTGCAGGAAGATACATCTGATTCATATCCTGGTTCTATAACCTACTTGGTCATGGAGGCTATTTACCTTGAACATATGGCCTTTGGATAATTTGTTAACTTCTCTGAACCTCAGGCTGTTATCTGTAGATGGGGACAATAACAACCTCACAAGGTTGACTTGATGTTTAGATACAATTATGCTTAATGTCAAGCATAAACCCTGGCACAGAGTAGATGCTCAATAAATAGAAACTCATTTCTAATCTAGAGCTAAGAAACAGCCTCCTCCACCCGCCCTCTGCCCAAATCCATTCCTCTCAAGGACTTTCCTAATGACAATTCCATTCAAAATTCCTATGTCTGGCCACAGGACTTCACATTCACCACATACTCCTAAATGCTACTTTAAGGACTGACTCCATCGTACAAACCATCACCTCCATTTCTAAAAACACCGAACTTCCATTCTGATATCATATCATTTGGTCTTAGAAACTTAATGTTACAAACAACACATCATTTTAAAAAATCACCAAAGCTTATTAATTAAGAAGTGAAAAAGGGTCCTTCCCTGGTGGTCCAGTGGCTCACAATTTGCCTGCCAATGCATGGGACATGGGTTTGATCCCTGGTCCAGGAAGACTCCACACTGTGGGGCAGCTAGGCCTGTGTGCCACAACTACAAGCTCACATAGAGCTTGTGCTCAGGAACAAAAGATGCCACCGCAATGAGAAGCCCACATGCCTCAGTGAAGAGTAGCCCCTACTTGGCTCAACTAGAGAAAGCCTGCACATAGCAACAAAGACCCAGTGCAGCCAAAAATAAATAAATAAAATTTTTAAAAAGGGAACTAAGAAATCAAAGTTAATGTCATGAGTTTAATAAATTTACTAGGCACCTCAATTAGGAAGTGCCTCATTGCTGCTGCTGCTGCTAAGTCGCTTCAGTCATGTCTGACTCTGTGCAACCCCATAGACGGCAGCCCACTAGGCTCCTCTGTCCCTGGGATTCTCCAGGCAAGAATACTAGAGTGGGCTGCCACTGCCTTCTCCGAGGAAGTGCCTCATTGGGTAACACCAAATGAGAAAGAACCCAGCCATCTGACACAGTGAAATGCCAGCCGCCTAGGCTACCTAAGCTTGTTAAAGAGTGTCTGGAGACCTGCTAGAGCCCACGGGGAAGAACAGAGTCTCCTTCGGTAGCAGAAGAGGTGATGAGACCAAGGGTGCTATTTTGTAGCATCAAACTTACTGAAAAGTTAAACTGCAATGTGCATAAAAGTAAGCACCATATTTGCCTTCTCCACCATGAAGCCCCTAGACCCGAGCATTACATACATGTAATAAGTACAGGGCAATGAATGAATGAATGAATGGATGCCCTGACAAACTCTTTAAAAATTCAACAGCAGATAATGACCAGCTCTTCTACATCATCATAAACAAAAATAATTCAACATAAGAAAGAATTTCTGGATATAAGGCATTTTAGACCCTGGGATAAAAAAGTACCAAAAGTTAGAGAAAGAGTATCTACCAAATTAGTTCAAAGCTAGACATTTAGAAAAAAAGTAAGAACATATGGCAATGTCCTCTATCAAGCCACAACATTCTGCCAAAGCATGCAAAGCTTCTGCTTAGAAACAAGAAAACACTGCACAGACTCTTTCTTGGTTCACACTGTTTTGTCTTTGGGAGAGCCTTGGCCAGGCTGAGATTTACAGTCATCACAGCTTCCTCTTGGCTGTTAATGCGCTGCAACCACCACAAATCTTTCTAATGGAAAACCCAGGTTGTGAGAATACAATCCACTTGAAGTGCCTACCACAGAGACAGTTGTGGATTTATAGTGTGTCATTCCTTCTGTAATTCACACGGAAATGACATGAATTGAGTCCTAAAATCATAGTACCTGAATTAAGTTTCCTTGGGTCACATTAGTTGTCATGCAGTCACAAGATGAGCTACAACCAATTTTAGGTTGGGACTTGGGACATCATGCCACAAAACTGACCGATGGCAATTCTACTACACCCTCAAAGATAAGTAGAGTGACAGATGACAGGCTTCATTAGGCACTTAGTCGGTAAAATATGCTCTCTACCTGGTAAGCTACATGTAGCTTTGGAGTTGCACTGGAGAGGGGCAAGATGTATCGTGAATTCTCGTTTCATCAGGAACAGAAATGATTTTACAGATGAACTACCCGGATTGTTTGGGGTACATTCAACTCTTATCTTTTGTGAGAGATAAACAAAAGTAAACATGTCTAAGGGAGGTATAGAAAAGAGCAATTCACAAAGACTGGGGCAGACCCAGACTGATCCCCAAAGCCTTTTATATATTCTGTAATTAGTGATGTTTACAATGGCTATGAGGCATTACAGAGATAGGAACTAACCTCTGAATCAACAAAGATTACATTTTGCTCAATTTAGTGTTAATGGTGATTATCCTTTATTGCATTTTGGTTATACCTCACATATAAAACACATAGTAAATCTCAGTTGATGAGACTGTTCAATTAACCACAATAGCCCATTTCCTTGATTTTAAGGATAGAAGGGTCTTGACCACAGTTTCAGACTGGACTATTTACCTTCTTTATCTCACAAATGCAAAAGCAATCCAAGCCATCTGAGGAGCTTAATGGCCTGAAAGAGTGGGGATATTTGGTTGGAGTGTTTTTTCCCTCCCTGTACATTTATGGCTTTTTAAAATTCTCAAACAATACAATAATACTCTCAGAGAATAAAATGTCAGAACAAATGAAAACGGTAAAATAATATTACTATAAACATAATCAGACAGAAAAAAGGTGAATTTCTTTCTGAAATACCAGTTTTCCCTCACCTTAACCATGTAAAGGAAAAATCCACCTTATATGCTAAACATTGTGAAACATATTGATTTTCCCAACATCTTCAAATACGTAGCTTGTTTACTCCAAGAATCTGTGTTTCACATCTTTGCTCTTGGCACGTTACATCTTAAATTAACTACATGGTGATAATGAGCCCTTCAAAACCAGCACGATTGTGGTTTATCCTACTTCTCCTTAGAACTCTCCTCCTCCTAGATGTGGCCATATTTCAACTACTTGGGTCCACTGAGGGAAAATGGAATGGAAAAAGGACACAAATCAAGTTGTTCTTTTCTTAGCTAAAGAGACAGTACACATGAAAATCAGAAACCGTTTGCCCATCATGAAGTCAGGCTATATTCCTCTTTGTCACCAGTTAGACACTCTGGAAAGTGACACCCACACATCTGGTTTTAGCCTTGGGTCACCCTTTCAGATCCCTCATTCCTTTGATGCCTCTGATGTTATCATCTTTGCCGTTGTTTAGTTGCGAAGTCATGTCCAACTCTGGGGACCCCGTGGACTACAGCTCACCAGGCTTCCTCTGTCTGTTGGATTTTCTAGGCAAGGATGCTGGAGTAGGTTGCCATTTCCTTCTCCAGGGGATCTTCCTGACCCAAGGATCGAACGCACGTCTCCTGCATCAGCAGGCAGATTCTTAACCGCTGAGCTACCGGGGAAGCCCTCTGGTACCTTCTAGTGTATGGTTATATCCCATGGGTATGGGATTTCAACACTTCACTATCCACCATATAAAGAAATTCGTTCTTTTTAAATGTCTTTCAGATACTTAAGGGGAGAAGGCAATGGCAACCCACTCCAGTACTCTTGCCTGGAAAATCCCGTGGATGGAGGAGCCTGGTAGGCTGCAGTCCATGGGGTCGCTAAAGAGTTGGACACAACTGAGTGGCTTCATTTTCACTTTTCACTTTCATGCATTGGAGAAGGAAATGGCAACCCACTCCAGTGTTCTTGCCTGGAGAATCCCAGGGATGGGGGAGCCTGGTGGGCTGCCATCTGTGGGGTTGCACAGAGTCAGACACGACTGAAGCGACTTAGCAGCAGCAGCAGATACTTAGGGATAGCACTTTTACTCTTCCTTATTGAATAAACTTGATAAGCTATTATTGTATGAATCGTTCCTACACAGAGACCTTTTTGGTCTGTCTTCATATGGCAGACATTGGCACAATCCTGTCTTTCAAAATTTACTAAGGACACAAGGACTAAGACCAAACCTGGATCACATTTTGACAGCTGTCCTAAAAGGCAGAATTCAGGGTCCACGTGAAAGAGCGACCATGCAGATGTTAAATAGAGTCCGCATGAATCAGGGGAAGGAGCTATGAAGAACGGAGAAGGCAATGGCACCCCGCTCCAGTACTCTTGCCTAGAAAATCCCACGGATGGAGGAGCCTGGTAGGCTGCAGTCCATGGGGTTGCAAAGAGTCGGACACGACTGAGCAACTTCACTTTCACTTTTCACTCTCATGCACTGGAGAAGGAAATGGCAACCCACTCCAGTGTTCTTGCCTGGAAAATCCCAGGGATGGTGGAGCCCGGTGGGCTGCCGTCTATGGGGTCGCACAGAGTTGGACACGACTGAAGCAACTTAGCAGCAGCAGCTATGAAGAAAGGAAATTTTTAGAGGGCTGTAATATCAGACAAGCTTGAAAGCCTTAAGAGAAATGGAAGAGGTGGAGCTACTGAGGAGGCAGACTGATTCTGTGTGGATTAAAATATAATAGGTATTAAGGGAGAATTCTGTAAGACATGTGGACTTCCCTGGTGGCTCAGATGGTAAAGCGTCTGTCTATAATGCGGGAAAACCGGGTTCGATCCCTGGGTCGGGAAGATCCCCTGGAGAAGGAAATGGCAATCCACTCCAGTACTATTGCGTGGAAAATCCCGTAGATAGAGGAGCCTGGTAGGCTACAGTCCATGGGGTCGCAAAGAGTCGGACATGACTGAGCAACTTCACTTTCTGTAAGACACAGAAGGGGCTCTGACGTGGCTTATCAGAGCTGCACAGTATGTGTCTTAGGTATCATAAGTAAAACTCTAGCTTTTTTTTTTTTTCTGTAAATGGAATTTTAAAATTGGAGGGTACTTTAGAGATCACTCACCTCTAGCTGCTCAGCATGTGGTCCCTAGGGCAGCAGTACCGGCATCAAAGAGAACTTAATAGAAATGCACACTCTCAGGTCCACCCACACCTACTGGATGGAAAGCTGCACTTTAACATGAGCCCCTAGTAACCCACACGCACTTCAGAGTCTGAAAGACGTAGCTGTGGTCAGTACTCTACCCTTTCAACCCTCCCTGCCTATCTGAGTATTTGAAGTGATGAGACACCCAATACTTGCCTTCTCCAGGAGATCTTCCCAATCCAGGGATTGAACCCAGGTCTCCTGCACAGCAGACGGATTCTTTACCAGCTGAGCCACAAGGGAAGCCCAAGAATACTGGAGGGGGTAGCCTATCCCTTCTCCAGCAGAGCTTTCCAACCCAGGAATCGAACCAGGGTCTCCTGCATTGCAGGTGGATTCTTTACCAACTGAACTATCAGGGAAGCCCCAATACATCACAGGAGAATGCAAAGCATTAGCAATACTTTCAGAATATTGAATCATAGTCACCCTCCTGACAATTTTCTCCACTTGGTCTTAGTAGGAAGTCAATAAATTCACTCTCATTTCTGCTTAATGCCCTTTCCAATATGTGGTAACAGCTCTTAAGTCTATTGGAAACAGCACCTACTCCATATTATCTGGGTCATAATAGGTTAGCACTCAAGGTCAATGTTAGGAATCCTGCAATCCAGGCAGGAGACTAGAGTTCAAATTCTAGCAAGCAAGAACTGATCTCCAGATTTCAGGTGAAGGGAGGGGAAGTTACTGCTTAGTTAAGGACAGACCCACAGTTCTAAGAACAAGGCCTTTAAAAGAGTAAATCATCTCATGTTCTTAGGTGGCGGCAGTGGTAGGAGCCTTCAGACAAATCCATCACTTTACCTTCCAATTCCTAATTATTTCAGTTGACTTTCTCTGGTCCATCTCTGTCTCATATTTCCTGAGGAGGAAATTTGGGTGGCCACCTCCAAGTTACTATTGACGCAAATCCCTCAGACTCATTTTTACAGAATTCAAAAGTAGAACCTTTTAAGGGTTTTCAATTTGCCATAAAGAATGGCAAGGCAACCCAAGCAAAAAATGGGCAAAAGACATGAACAGACATGTCTCCATAGAAGATATACAGATGATTAATAGGCACATGAAAAGATGTTCAACACTGCTAATTATTAGAGAAATGCAAATCAAAACAACAGTGAGACATCACCTCACACCTATCAGAATGGCTATTATCAACAAGTCTACAAACAACAAATGCTGGCGAGGAGTTAAGAGAAAAGGGAAATCTTGTACACTGTTGATTAGAATTTAAATTGGTGCAAGCACTATGGAAACCAGTATGGAGTTTCCTCAAAAACTGAAAACAGGATGACCGTATGATCCAGGAATTCCACTCCAGAATATATCTATGGAAAAAAAACAAAAACACTAATCCAAAAAGATACATGCACCTCAATGTTTATAGCAGCCCTACGTACAATAGCCAAGACAAGGAAACAACCAAGTGTCCACTAGCAGACAACTGGACTAAGAAGATGTGGCATGTATGTGTGTGGAATGGAATGGAGTACTACTCAGCCATTAAAAAGAATGAAATACTGATATTTACAGCAACATGGATGCACGTAGAGAGTATTATGCTTAGTTAAATAAGTTGAACAGACAAACAAAGACACTGTATGGTGTCACTGATACTTGGAATCTAAAAAATAATGCAAATGACTGTATATGCAAAACAGACTCACAGATATAGAAAACAAACTAGTAGTTACCAAAAGGTAGAGAGAAGGGGAAAGGGACAAACTAGAGGTATGGGATTAACAAACTGCTCTATATAAAAATTAGACAAGCAGTAAGGATATACTGTATAGCACTGGGAATTATAGCTATCATCATATAATAACCTATAATGGAGTATAATCTGCAAAAACACTGAATCACTCTGCTACATACCTGAAACTAACATAACATTGTAAATCAACTATACTTCAACTTAAAAAAAAAAATGCTGAAAGAAAACAAAAGAAGAGTGCCAAGGTAGTTTCTGGCTTGCCCAGACTAATACTGGTAGTGACTGGTGGAGTCCTGTTGAGAGCTGTGAGGCCCCATCAGGCTCAAGTGAGAACAACGTCTGTCATCTGGATAGATAGGGAGCAGGAGCAGATGTACCAGCCCTGTACCTTAGAGTATGCCTATGTACAATCACTAAAACACAGTTTCTGTCCTAAAATTCATGACATCGTCATATAAAATGTTTTACCTCTCTTATATACAGAACATTTTTGAAGAATGTTGAGATAATAGCATGGGAACACCTCAATTATCACTTTTTAGTCTACTCTTTAAAAACTCAATGTAAGTTAATGATTGTTCTTAAAAATTTAACCCCAAATTTCAACAGTTCCTCTTTTATTTTCAAAGTCCTCCCTTAATATCTTTTTCTCCAACATGCTTACATAAGAGACGTGTAAGACTATAAATACAGGGACCCAGTCCAGCTGTGCCATCTCTTTTCAATCTTTCCTTTTATTCACCACTTCGGTTTGACAGCTGTGAATCAGGCAATACACACTGAAGCCACTCTCCCCTTGTTAGGCATTCACACAGAGGAGGGCAAGAGGCCCGGCAGTTAACACACAGTTTTCTCTAACTCCATTAGTTGCCAGGCAACCACTTCACTGGAACCTTCCTGATGCAAGGCAGAACAGGCCAGTTTAATATAAAGTGTTTGGGTCATCCCATATGCTCAAGTGCACTCCTTCTGCAAACACATCTGATGCTTTGTAGATGCGGGCTACATGCAAAGTCTCTACATCTTACAAAACCGGAGGAAAACAGTTTAAGAATAATCCGCAAGAGCTCAAATACTTTCAAAAGTAACTAAATGGAGAACGTCTTTTAATCCATGAAAATATATATGCATAGATATATAATTTTTAAAGTGATGTGAATGCTTTAGCATAGTGATTTGATATGAAAATCTCTCTCATCACTTCAGAGTCACACCTCTCTAAATGAGAAGAAAACTGATAAGTCAATCCTGGATTCCTATCCAGGCATGCAGGTCCAAAATCCAATCAACATCAGATAAGCTAATTAAAAGCAATTGATTCGGCAAGCGGCTGGATCATCCCACAGTGTGGACAATTCATTTTGAACCAGTTTTGTTTTTTTTTCATAAAAATGATAAACAGAATCAGGACTTATCTATAGATTCCAATAATTCTTTCACCAACTCATCAGATTCACATGATGAGCTATCTTTTATACCATGTCCCTCTATTATAAAGCATCTGTCTCTGGTCAATACTCAGTCTCTAAAGGTTTAAAGTCTTCATCAGCTTCATTATACTTCAAACATGTGTTCTTATTCTTTCCGATGAAGCTAAGGTTGACTATTACTGTGATTAAATAAGCATGAGTGAAATTGTGATTTTTAAATAAAGCAGTGTGAAAGTCATAAATTTAAAAGCATAAAAAAGATATGGTGGAAAAAGCAAAAAAAAATAATATTTCAATACAAACCTAAATACATACAAAGAGCCTAGCACAATGACTGCAGTGAATTAAATGAGGAAAAATTAGCTGCTCTTATTACAAGTATTTATCTAGCTTCTTAGTGTTTATATTCCGTAGAAATGAATCAGTCTAAATAAAAGAATAAAATGCAGACCAGAGTTCACCATTCTCCACTCACTATAATGAACCCAGTGCACTAACAGCACAATAATGAAATTAATGGTTATCTGATCCAAAATGCTAATGATTTCTCTGGCACTGACGTACATAATTTTAAAAGGGGATGTGACAATGATTGTTTAGAAGCTCTCGGCTTTCTATTTAAAGAGGAAATAACAGTTGATCACTACCACAATGAACTGGTACTTCACCTTGAATAGACAAAGGGAATATTGTTTATAATGAATGTGTTCAGTTTCAAAAGGAAATTATGAATCCATTTTAATTTAACATACAAAGCAAAACCCTAACCCCATACACACTGTGGTGCTCACAAGATCCTATCTCACAGTATATCTAAAATCAGCCTTCTCCTGGTTACTCAAGCACTGCAGCTTCTATAACAGACAGATGTGTGGCTGTTCATTGTCAGCCAGGCAATTAATGCTTATCGAACATCCAACGGGTGTGAGGCTCCGTAACAGACTGTCTATAAAATGTCAGATTGACTGCTTAATTTGGCTTTGCTGAATGTCAAGGCCATCATTAATGGTGCTATTTTTTCTGGCTAAATTTAAAAGCTAGTTCATGAGGCCTCTTCTTGGTAGATATTAACTAAATGACTAATCAGTGGATAAAAGTTGCAGAACACCAACATCTACTCACAGATAGCACATGTTTATGACTTAGGTGAGAAATTCAACACATTTTCAACTGCGATTATTTCTGTCAATTTCTATGACTCCTGGGAGAGCTATGTTTGTTTGCAGGGTTTGTTGTGGTTTTTTTTTAAAGTCACAATCACCCTAAGAAGTGTACTGCAGCATTTTAAGTACCTCTTCTGGACCAGATTCTAGTATTTTGGGAGTTATAAGCTGAATGGAAGCAACCAAATGCTACTACATTAGGTCTCCAACTAATTAACCAGTGACTCTAAAACTTATGAGTAGCTAGCTTCTAGTTTCCCCAGGGTCTTAATTCCCTATCGGCTTCAGGTGATGCTGCACATGTCCAACTAGGCCAGCTAGATCCGAGAAAACAGCAAGACGTCTGCTGTGTCACAAGTCTTTGGAACTGAGCACTTAAGTTCCCTCTCTAGAAGTACATATCCACTAAGAATCTAAGAAGTTCTATATTGGGGAGCTAGTATAATCATCATTCTCCTAGGTTTTAACTCAATCTCAGTATCAGCAAGGCCGTATTCTCAAGTGTGAGAAGAAAACAAATTCAGTGTCCCAGTGTCCCTGAGCCATCCTTCTGCTCCCCTACCTTCACACCAGTTAGATTACACAGAGATATGGATAAAAACGAAAATATTATTTAATATTAATGAAGATTGCTTTTACTTGTGAAAGGTGAAACAGGTATTACTGCCGCTGCTGCTAAGTTGCTTCAGTCATGTCCAACCCTGTGCAACCCCGTAGACAGCAGCCCACCAGGCTCCTCTGTCCCTGGGATTCTCCAGGCAAGAACACTGGAGTGGGTTGCCATTTCCTTCTCCAATGCATGAGAGTGAAAAGTGAAGTCGCTCAGTAGTGTCCGACTCTTCACGACTCCATGGACTGCAGCCTACCAGGCTCCTCCGTCCATGGGATTTTCCAGGCAAGAGTACTGGAGTGGGGTGCCATTTCCTTATCCAACAGGTATCACTGGTCAGTTTTATATTCACAACTGTATATTTGGACCCAGGCATTCTTGTCACTGGTGAATAAATACAGTCCAAATTCCATAGGAAAAAGATTTAGCTGACTGTACGTATGACTCCAAAAGTTTACAAAAACTAAATGGTGACTTTTGTTTTTACTATTTTCTAGTTATATACTTAATACATAAATATACTCTTCTTTAAAAACAAGGTTACTATAGATAAAATTAAAGTCTTACTTTCTGAGAAAGTAGTATTTGTGCGAAGATCTGAAGGGAACAATGGAGAAAGTCATGCAACTATCAAAGAGAAGAGTAATACATGCAGAGACAACAGCTGTGCAAAGGCCCTGAGGTGAGCATATGCCAGGCATGTCTGAGAAACAACAGAGATCAGTGTGATGAGGATGCAAGGGCAAGAGTCATGGGAAAGAGGCCCAATGATGTAGAATCAGGTAAACTAAAAGACACTGGCTTTTACTCTGAATGAAAGTGGAAATCATCAGAGAATGTTGAGCAGAAGCAATATAATCTGACTTGCTTTAAAAAAGATCACTGCAGCTGAAGTACTGAAATAGACTCCAAGGGCTCAAGGACGAAACCAGAAAGATAAAATAGGAGAACACTGAAAAACTCCAGGAAAAATGATCCCAGCTTGCACCAGGGTGATAGGAGTAGGAATAGCTGGGGTCTCAAAATGTTTTGAAAGTAGAGACATGGAGCTTACTGGTAATCTGGAAGCAAAAGAAAGAATTCCCAAAATACCCAGCAGTTTGGGGCCTGCACCATCCATAGAGTCACCATGAACTGAAATGGAAAATACTATACAATAAGCAGCTAAGTGGGAGGAAACTGGGAGCCTGATTTAGACATATTTGTGATGCCTCTTCAACATCCCAGCAGAGATACTAAGCAAGAAGTTGGATATAGGGAAGGGTCCATTCTGGAGATATAAATTTGGAGTCATCATCTGTGATAATAAAGCTTATTTTCAACTTGATTGGGTCACAGGAAACCCAGATATTTGGTCAAACATTAGTCTGTGTGTTTCTGCGTGAGATTAACATGTGAATTGACAGTCTGAGTAAAGCAGGTGCTGCTGCTGCTGCTAAGTCGCTTCAGTCGTGTCCGACTCCGTGCAACCCCATAGACGGCAGCCCACCAGGCTCCCTCATCCCTGGGATTCTCCAGGCAAGAACACTGGAGTGGGTTGCCATTTCCTTCTCCAATGCAGGAAAGTGAAAAGTGAAAGTGAAGTCGCTCAGTCGTGTCCAACTCCTAGCGACCCCATGGACTGCAGCCTACCAGGCTCCTCCGTCCATGGGATTTTCCAGGCAAGAGTACTGGAGTGGGGTGCCATTGAGTAAAGCAGACACCCTCCCTAATGGAGGTGGGCCTCATATAATCAGGTGAAGGCTTGAATAGAACAAAAGGCAGAATAAAAGAGGATTCTCTTTGCCTGGCTGCTTTTACACTGAGATGTTGGCTTTTCTTTTTTGGGGCCACACCACACAGTTTGTGAGCTCTTAGCTATGACCAGGAATTGAACCCAAACCAATGCCAGTGAAAGCCCTAAGTCTTAACAACTGGACCATCATGGAACTCCCATGGCTTTTTCTTGCTTTTGGACACAAAACTAAAACACTGGCTCTTTCTGGGTCTCAGACTACAGCTTTCACATTGGGACTACATCATTGGCTCACCTGGGTCTCTAGCTTGCTGGCTGGGCAGATCTTGGGACTTGTATTTGTATGAGTCAATCCCTTATTAAAAAAAAAACTCTATGTATAAAATCTTATTGGCTCTATTTCTATAAGGAACCCTGAATAATATATCATTTATATTACATATATATGTATAACGGGGCTTCCTTGGTGGCTCAAACGGTAAACAGTCTCCCTGCAATGCAGGAGACCAGGGATTGATCCCGGGGTTGGGAAGATCCCCTGGAGAAGGGAATGGCAACCCACTCTCGTATTCTTGCCTGGAGAATTTACAAAGACTTGAACACAACTGAGCAACTAACACACACATGTATGTATAATACACACACGCACACACATACACACATAAGACAGTATGAGATTATCATGAAAGCTGCTATAGACAGAGAAAAGTGTAAGGACCGAGTCTGGGTCACTTCATTTTAAGAAGTTGGGGAGAAGAGACAAACCAGCAAAGAATATTGAGAAACATCAGTCAATAAGTGGGTTAAAAAACCAAAACCCAAAAGCCAAGTGAGGACAGTGCTTCAAGGAACAGGAAGTAATTGAAATGAGGATGAGTTAGAAAAAAGCAGACTGGAAACAGGTGTGGGCTTTGGCTTTATTTTATTGACAATTTCTGCTATGCTCTTAAGTGAGATTAGGTTCTCAATTCTTTCGCTGCCCTTTTTTTGTTTTTGGTAACAGAATTACATCAGCCTTATAAAATTAGGTGTGTGGCTTTCCATTTTCTTCTAGACTTCAGAATAGGTTTATGGGAAACAGCTGTTACAGAAAGAGTGGTACTGGTATGTAAAAAATCTGGGCCCACTGCCTTTCTGAGGAGCTATACGGCTACTTTGACTACTCCTCCAATTTCTTATGTCTTCCCTTTTCTTTTGATTCAACTGTGGTAATTTATATTTTCTTAGAAATTTGCTCACTAAGGTTCTGGTGTTTATTGATATAAAGTTTCTATGATAATCATTTTTCCTTTCTTCATCTATAAATGTCACCATTTTCATTTTATATAAATTAAAAAATTTTTTATAATATTAAAATATAGGTTAAGAATATTGGATATAAAAATATACATATATGCTGTTTCAAGAATACTTGCTTTTATCCACATTCTCTCCCAACTATTTCATTAGGGTTTGTTTCATAATTTCAGCTTTTGGATTTGATAGCATAGTTCATCATTCTAGATCTTTCCTATTTTTTTTTAATAAATGCAAATGGCTTGGAAAGGACATTCTGATGTGGCCCCTGGTCACCTTTAATGAAGAATCTGTGGTCGCAGCTGCTGGGAGAACTGTAGGCAGACAAACTTCAGCCCCTAGCCTCTTCAGGGACTGCCCAGCTTCTGACAGTACCTTGTCCAAGGTCCTGCCCCTTCCTGGGTGGCCCAGAGTCAGTGAGTGATCAGTGCAAGAATATAAAGTCCTGGACACCTTGGACCAAAACTAAAGGGCATTTAGCTCCAGAGTTTCCTGTAGAGTCAGCTGAGACTGTTGTTGGACTGGCATCAATGGTCAACTTCTCCTCCTAAACCCTGCTTTCTTCACCTCCCTCTGTGGGTGCTGACTTCAAAGTCTTCTTCTCAGGGAATGCAAACTGCAAAGAAGGCTATAAGTGTCCTTCAAATTCATGTTAAAAACAATGCTTTAATTAATATTCAGTTTTAAATATTTTGTAATTCTGATGTTTTCTTTTTAATTAAGGAAATAACTGAGTGCTTTTTAAGAATAAAAATTGCAAGTATATGGGGTGTGAGACCATTAACTTTTGTTACTGATTTCTGCTTTTAATAAGTTTCTTATGACCTACTTACAATGTGGTTGGAATGACCTAGTTAACTACAATTTTTACAACTACTTTGTATGTGTTGAGAATGTGTGCTATCCCGATCCTCTAGCTACATTTTTATTATTTTGAGTCTATATGATCTGTGAGTTTCAGAGAGAAGAGTGCTAAAAATCTCCCACTATGACTGAGAATCTGTTGATTTATCCTTATGATCCTATTATTTTCCTAATATTCTTTATTAAGTGGATATAGGTTCATTAAAAAATTATAGAAATGATCCCTGAAAGTATGGACCCTGATTCTGGAGAAGTTTGAAGGCATAAGGAGAAGAGGGCAACAGAGGATGAGATGGTTGGATGGCATCACCAATTCAAAGGACATGAACTTGGGCAATCTCCAGGAGATGGTAAGGGACAGGAAGGCCTGGGGTGCTGTAGTTTGTGGGGTTTGCAAAGAGTCAGACATGACTGAGTGACTGAACAACAACAAGGTTCATAACCGTTACCTTTTTGATGGATTGCTACTTTGGTCAGAATGTCACTTTTTGTCCCTTCTAATTGACTATGCCAAAGGCTTTGACTGTGTGGATCACAACAAACTGTGGAAATTCTTAAAAAGATGGGAATACCAGACCATCTGACCTGCCTCCTGAGAAATCTGTATGCAGGTCAGGAAGCAACAGTTAGAACTGGACATGGAACAACAGATTGGTTCCAAATCAGGAAAGGAGTATGTCAAGGCTGTACACTGTCACTTTGCATATTTAACTTCTATGCAGAGTACATCATGAGAAATACTGGACTGGAGGAAGCACAAGCTGGAATCAAGATTCCCGGGAGAAATATCAATAACCCCAGATATGCAGATAACACGACACTTATGGCAGAAAGCGAAGAAGAACTAAAGAGCCTCTCGATGCAAGTGAAAGAGGAGAGTGAAAAAGTTGGCTTAAAGCTCAACATTCAGAAAACTAAGATCATGGCATCTGGTCCCATCACTTCATGGAAAACAGATGGGGAAACAATGGAAACAGTGAGAGACT
Source organism: Budorcas taxicolor (assembly GCF_023091745.1). NCBI lineage: Eukaryota > Metazoa > Chordata > Mammalia > Artiodactyla > Bovidae > Budorcas > Budorcas taxicolor. The sequence continues at coordinate 44,311,240 of NC_068918.1, forward strand.
TTATTTTGGGGGGCTCCAAAATCACTGCAAATGGTGACTGCAGCCATGACATTAAAAGACGCTTACTCCTTGGAAGAAAAGTTATGACCAACCTAGACAGCATGCTAAAAAGCAGAGACATTACTTTGTCAACAAAGGTCCATCTAGTCAAAGCTATAGTCTTTCAAGTAGTCATGTATGGATGTGAGAGTTGAACCATAAAGAAAGCTGAGCGCCAAAGAATTGATGCTTTTGAACTGTGGTGCTGGAGAAGACTCTAGAGAGTCCCCTGGACAGCAAGGAGATCCAACCAGTCTATCCTAAAGGAAATCAGTCCTGAATATTCATTGGAAGGACTGATGCTGAAGCTGAAGCTCCAATACTCTGGCCACCTGATGCAAAGAACTGACTCACTGGAAAAGACCCTGATGCTGGGAAAAACTGAAGGCAGGAGGAGCAGAGGATGACAGAGGATGAGATGGCTGGATGGCATCACTGACTTAATGGACTTTAGTCTGAGTAAGCTCCAGGAGTTGGTGATGGACAGGGAAGCCTGGCGTGCTACAGTCCATGGTGTCTCAAAGAGTCAGACAAAACTGAGCAACTGAACTGAATTCTGTTCTTAAATTCTAGTCTGGGCCATGTTAATATTATCATACATACTTTGTTAGTGTCTAATATATTTTTCTGAGGCATGCTTCTTATAAACAAAATATACTTAGATTTATATTTTTAATCGACCTAAGTTTGTTCCTCTCAGTGAATGACTTTGAACAGTTCACATATATTATTACTACTAAATATTACTACTAAAATGTTTGTTTTGGTCTGACTTCTGCCAGCTTATGTTGTGTTATAATTTTTCACATTTTTGTTTCTTTTTTCCCTTTGTACATATGCAGCATTGAAAACAGTTTTCTTTCAGTATTACTTATACTTAATGTAAAATCTCTTTCTCATTGTATCAATAACCATTTTCCACTTCTGTCATACTTTCAACCATTTGTTGAGTCTGTCGATAATTCTGCATTAAGGCAATGTGACATTAGGTAGTTTTATATTAATAACAGATAAAGCCCAAATGCCCATGGCTTCACTCATGGCACATCCCAGTGTGAGCATTCCTTCATAAGCCACTGTGCACATGGTTTTTTAGGGCCCTTTCGTCTCATGGATCTGCTCCCCTCCGAGTCCTGTCAATCTGGCTTGTGGACAGAGAAGTAGACTGTGGAGCAGGCGTATCTGCTCAAAACCACTTTGTCCCATGAGCAACTTATACCTCTTCCTCATACCCTTTTGGCAAGAACTTGTCCTGTGGCCCCAACTGGATGTAAGGGGTGTTAGAAAATGAAAACCACAACTGAGCAGACACTTAGAAGCAACAACTCCAGCAGGGGACGGGATTAGCTGGCTGTATCTGCCACATTCCGGCTTCTGCGTGTTCCTGAATTATGCGGTTTGTTTATCGCTACCTCAAGCATGGAAAACCCGGGCCCCTTAGCATGCACAATTCATTTCTTTATGCTTCATGCTCTCACCCACTTAATCCTTGCATGAATCCCAGCCTTCTGTTCTGTGTTTGGCATTATCTGTTCCATCAGCCCTTCTCCAGAATGAGATGCTATCAGCCTCCCATTGGGATGCTACAGGTAAGCAGACCAGTTACTCTCCCAATGATGAGGGTATTCCCTCTGTTGGCCTAAACCATGAATAAGAATGCTGGGAATACAGAAATCTCCCACTGGAATTAGCTTTGCCATCTGTCTCTGAGCTCAAGTAAAATCTTTTAGACACAACCAGACTCAGCTTGTTAATCCCCCAAGTTCTAAACACACCTATTTACTTTCTGACAATTATATCCATCAGTCTTTATAGTTAACTTTGCTATATATTCCACTGCCTTTTAATTTTAAATCCTTTTTGATAGATTGCTTTTAGCAACACACATGATTTCACCATAAAGAGTCAATTCCTATTTATCTAGAATCCACAATCTAAGAAGCCTATTTACTTCTTGTTTCCATGGCAACATAAATGAGGACTGAAATTTGTATTAGACACCTTTAAGGCAGGGAAAATGCCAAATGGTTTTTGAATCTCAGAAAGATTAAACATCATCAGAATGGCTTAGCCCTTTATATGATAAATCACATATCTGTGTTTTACTGTATCAATAATTTATACTTAAAGGTAAGCAGACCAGTTTCATATAAGGTTTCACACCTATTGTATCAGATACAATAATCTAAACAATGATCTAAAAAGAAAACATTTTCCCTTAACTAAATATTTAACTAACATATGTTCCATTTGTCCAACTGATAATTATCAACATGTGCTTTAAAGTCTACTCACTATAAAGCCAAAGTGTGCATTTATTGTTTAGGGAGAGATTTTTAAGGGGAAGATCAGTGAAAAAAAATAAAAGAAAAATGAAGAAAAGAGAAAATAGTGATACAAAGTAAAGCAAACAGACACACAGAGAGATTCAGAAACAGCCAGGACAGCAAATTAGGAAAAAAAGTGCAGAATGTCAAAGAGAGTAGCATGAACCAAGAGGTGTACTCATCTTAGTTATTCAAGCAAAGGAGAGAAAAATCAATCAAACTTTCCTGTAACAACAACAATATTCTTTTATGACATGTTACTATGGCTATTCTGCATCTATAAGCAAGATGGCATGTTGCTTCTTGGTCTGTAACACCAACCAAGCAAACTAATATATTCAAATTAATATGTTCATTCAGGCACTTTTAATTGAGTGCTTACTATATGCTCTGCTCTGTTAGAAGTGTTGCAGGTTTGGCAGTGAATAAAAAAGACAAAATCTCTGCCCTGATGATGCTTTCAAGTGGAACTGAGTTATCTGTCTACAGAACGGAGGTTTCTTTCCTCAACTGTGCAGTAACTTTTCTTTTTCTTTTTTTTTACTTTTTTTTTTTAAATTTTTATTTTTACTTTATTTTACTTTACAATACTATATTGGTTTTCAACCTAATTGCCAATTACTTAAATTGCCAACAATTTCCTTTAACCTTGGTTTTTAGTTTCTGACAATGATAGAAAAGCTGTGACCTTGAATACATGCATCACTACAATCCTAGTTCATACACGAAAAGTCTAGAATGTTCAATATTACATTCTGTATTCTGTTTCGCTATTGTAGTACTCTCCAAGTTTTTTGCTTATAAAACATTATTGACATGTTTTGAGCAGGAGCCCTAACATTTATAATTTGTAAATTTTGTAGACATATTATATATCAATCTGCTTATATACATTATAAAATAAATCCCAAAGCAGAAATTAAATTGATATAAAAAGTTACAGTTAGTGAGTTTTCCCCTACATCCCCAGGACTCATCTGCCCCTTGAGGGGTACACAAAGCTCCATGTGAGAAACCATTGCACTTAGGCTAATTTTTCACACTTTTAAACTTTATGACAACAAACTTATAAAATAATCTTTTATCCATTCTGACAAAAATTGTGACAAAAGAAAATAATCTGACTCAGTAAATCACAGCAAGCTGCAAAGTTGGCTTAATTCCCATAGTTTGCTGTTTCCTTCCTTGGCCTCAGTAGGTAATAAACATTTCAGTTCTGGGCTCACTGAAAAATTAATATAAATTCTGATTGAAGATTTTCATGGAGCTTATATCAACACAATGAATAACTTCTTAATAAACACTTTCATCATTTACTAAATGTTATCCTTTCACAGAATCCAAAGGCCTTACTGGATCTTTCACTGCTAGATTTGGTGTGGGGATGCGTGTGTGAATGTACGTGTATGTATGAACCAGGGCCTTTCTTACTAATGACAAAAATACTACCCAGCATTGATGTAGCTATAATTCCTTTCCAATCACTGACATTTACATATCAGCAATTTCTATTATCTCAGCAATTTTTTAACGAGATAATAGAGCAGGTACTATTATCCCAGTTTCACAAACAAAGGAACCAAGGCACAAGAACTGAAGTAACTTTCCTAAGATAATGCGGCAAGTTAACAGCAGAGACAGAAGATTCTAAAACCAAATTCACCTGACACTAGCCCAGAGTGCTGTTCTGATTTCAAACTGCTCTGATATACTAACTACTGAAACTTGCATCTTCTACTACAACACCCAACATCACAAATCTTTTCTTCACAAAGTAACAAGAGTGTTATTCCACACAAGGTTTATTTTAAGAACACCTACTATCTTTCACTTATTTAAAGGACAGAGGATATCCTTTTCTCACAAAACCCCAAGTCACAGGATTTCTTCTATTTAAGGTTAGAAAGTTCACTGGTCACACAGTGATCTCTTGTTATTTACAAGGCGAAGCTGAAACATTAAATAGGGGCTCCTTTTGAATTATGGTACTCAGGAAGGAACAGTAAAAAATAATAATAACCGTAACTATAACAAATTCTGCACCAATACAAGAAACCCATCTGACTCGTGATATTTTGCTTTGAGATACAGGAATCCCATCACTTCTTATACAATGACCCCCATATACAGTTTAATTGTTCTTCAAATCTGAGACCTAAGATTTTGTCATTTCTAAATATTACCAGGCAGCATCCATGACAGCAGGGCTACAGAAATTATAGTAAGCAAAACCATATCTGAAAATTCACAAAAACATCAAGGGAAAATCCACTTCAGCTAGTTATTGTCAAGATGTTTGTATTAGTTTCCTACTGTGCTACGATAAATTACCACAAACTTCAATTCAGTTCAGTTCAGTTGCTCAGTCGTGTCCGACTCTTTGCGACCCCATGAATTGCAGCGCGCCAGGCCTCCCTGTCCATCACCAACTCCCCGAGTTCACTCAGATTCACGTCCCTCGAGTCAGTGATGCCATCCAGCCATCTCATCCTCTGTCGTCGCCTTCTCCTCCTGCCCCCAATCCCTCCCAGCATCAGAGTCTTTTCCAATGAGTCAACTCTTCGCATGAGGTGGCCAAAGTACTAGAGTTTCAGCTTTAGCATCATTCCTTCCAAAGAAATCCCAGGGCTGATCTCCTTCAGAATGGACTGGTTGGATCTCCTTGCAGTCCAAGGGCCTCTCAAGAGTCTTCTCCAACACCATAGATCAAGCATCAAATCTTCGGCGCTCAGCTTTCTTCACAGTCCAACTCTCACATCCATACATGACCACTGGAAAAACCATAGCCTTGACTAGACGGACCTTTGTTGGCAAAGTAATGTCTCTGCTTTTCAATATGCTGTCTAGGTTGGTCATAACTCTTCTTCCAAGGAGTAAGCGTCTTTTAATTTCATGGCTGCAGTCACCATCTGCAGTGATTCCGGAGCCCCAAAAAATAAAGTCTCTCACTGTTTGCACTGTTTCCCCATCTATTTCCCATGAAGTGATGGGACCGGATGCCATGATCTTCGTTTTCTGAATGTTGAGCTTTAAGCCAACTTTTTCACTCTCCTCTTTCACTTTCATCAAGAAGCTCTTTAGTTCCTCTTCACTTTCTGCCATAAGGGTGTGTCATCTGCATATCTGAGGTGATTGATATTTCTCCCGGAAATCCTGATTCCAGCTTGTGCTTCTTCCAGCCCAGTGTTTCTCCCAGCCCAGTGTTTCTCATGATGTACTCTGCAGAGAAGTTAAATAAGCAGGGTGACAATATACAGCCTTGACGTACTCCTTTTCCTATTTGGAACCAGTCTGTTGTTCCATGTCCAGTTCTAACTGTTGCCTCCTGACCTGCATACAGGTTTCTTAAGAGGCCGGTCAGGTGGTCTGGTATTCCCATCTCTTTCAGAATTTTCCACACTTTATTGTGATCCACACAGTCAAAGGCTTTGGCATAGTCAATAAAGCAGAAATAGATGTTTTTCTGGAGCTCTCTTGCTTTTTCCATGATCCAGCGGATGTTGGCAATTTGATCTCTGGTTCCTCTGCCTTTTCTAAAACCAGCTTGAATATCTAGAAGTTCACGGTTCACATATTGCTGAAGCCTGGCTTGGAGAATTTTAAGCATTACTTTACTAGCGTGTGAGATGAGTGCAATTGTGTGGTAGTTTCAGCATTCTTTGGCATTGCCTTTCTTTGGGATTGAAATGAAAACTGACCTTTTCCAGTCCTGTGGCCACTGCTGAGTTTTCCAAATTTGCTGCCATATTGAGTGCAGCATTTTCACAGCATCATCTTTTAGCATTTGAAATAGCTCAACTGGAATGCCATCACCTCCACTAGCTTTGTTCGTAGTGATGCTTTCTAAGGCCCACTTGACTTCATATTCCAGGATGTCTGGCTCTAGATGAGTGATTACTTATCTGGGTCATGAAGATCTTTTTTGTACAGTTCTTCTGTGTATTCTTGCTACCTCTTCTTAATATCTTCTGCTTCTGTTAGGTCCATACCATTTCTGTCCTTTATCGAACCCATCTTTGCATGAAATGTTCCCTTGGTATCTCTGATTTTCTTGAAGAGATCTCTAGTCTTTCCCTTTCTGTTCTTTTCCTCTATTTCTTTGCACTGATCGCTGAGGAAGGCATTCTTATCTCTTCTTGCTGTTCTCTGGAACTCTTCATTCAGATGCTTATATCTTTCCTTCTCTCCTTTGCTTTTCGCCTCTCTTCTTTTCACAGCTATTTGTAAGGCCTCCCCAGACAGCCATTTTGCTTTTTTGCATTTCTTTTTCTCGGGGATGGTCTTGATCCCTGTCTCCTGTACAATGTCACGAACCTCTGTCCATAGTTCATCAGGCACTCTATCTATCAGATCTAGGCCCTTAAATCTATTTCTCACTTCCACTGTATAATCATAAGGGATTTGATTTAGGTCATACCTGAATGGTCTATTGGTTTTCCCTACTTTCTTCAGTTTAAGTCTGAATTTGGTAATAAGGAGTTCATGATCTGAGCCACAGTCAGCTCCTGGTCTTGTTTTTGTTGACTGTATAGAGTTTTTCCATCTTTGGCTGCAAAGAACATAATCAATCTGATTTTGGTGTTGACCATCTGGTGATGTCCATATGTAGAGTCTTCTCTTGTGTTGTTGGAAGAGGGTGGTTGCTATGACCAGTGCATTTTCTTGGCAAAGCTCTATTAGTCTTTGCCCTGCTTCATTCTGTATTCCAAGGCCACATTTGCCTGTTACTCCAGGTGTTTCTTGACTTCCTACTTTTGCATTCCAGTCCCCTATAATGAAAAGGACATCTCTTTTGGGTGTTAGTTCTAAAAGGTCTTGTAGGTCTTCATAGAACTATTACACAAATCTTAACAGTTCTGGAGGTCAGAAGTTCAAAATGGACTCAGTGTGCTAAGATCAAAGTGTCACAGGCTCTAGGAAGAATCTGTTTCCCTGACTTTTCTAGCTTCCAGAGACTGTGACATCCCTTGGCTCAGGGTCCCTTTCATCAAAGCCAGCAATCACATCGCTCCAACCTTTGCTTCTGTTGTCACATCTTCCCTGACTCTTCTGACTCCCTCTTCCATCTTTCAGAGACCCTCATGATTACATTGGGCCAGCTGTATAATCCAGAATTCTCTCTTACCTCAGTGGCCTTCATCACATCTGCAGAGTCCCTTTACCATGTGGGGAAACATTCACAGGGTCCAGGGATTAGGATGTGAACATCTTAGAGGCCATTATTCTGCCTAACAATGCTTGCATCTAGTGGGAACCAGCAGAAAGTTCTCTGAGGTTCACATAGCTTGGTGTCAAGGAAAATTTAGGGAGTTTGGAAACATGTGGCCCTAGACTGGGATTTGACTGTGGCATGGAGAAACTGTTCAGTCTTTAATTATCCAACACTGAGCAAGCTCAATTTCTTTGTATGTAAGGTCGCTGTAGATATCTACATCTGATGGTTACTGGGGGATTAAATGAAGATAAGGAATGTGAACACAGAGTACTGAGGCTAGTAAACAAATACAGATGTTAACTCAATGACATAAATGGACAAATGTTTAGACTTTGCAGTATGAATAACAACTATTACTTCCTTAGTAAGAAATATATTCATTTCCTGGCCAATCTTTATACTATTAATATTCTTTTCCCCTAAGTAGTTTCTAATAAGTTTATTTTAATATTTAAATAACTAGGAGATTCATTTGCAGTGATGCTGATGCCTAATATTAATTCAAGATAAATTACTGGTCTGAAAAAAATACTTCAGTTAGTTGGGGTTTTAGAAGAATTTATAGAGTTTTTAAAGTTTATGGCAAAGGAATTCAACATTTTTATAATTTAAGATTCTTCTTTGCCCTTTTAAACTGACATTTTTCATTCATTATATTAAAAGCACATGCTTCTTTTTATTATAGCTTTGAGATTAGCTCCCATCACACATATACTTTGTGATGAGTAATTAATAATTGTCATCTCTATTAGAAAGCTTGTCTCGTTCCAACCATCAGGACATAATTCATTGTCTTTTCTAGGTGATTTATCACAAACTTCTTGAAACTGACTTTGGCTACAATATGAAGATATGGTTCATATTATTTTCAGCAGCCATCTCTTGCAGCATTCAAAGAAGAATATGTCCATGATTCTAAAAACCAGAAATTTTATTATGACCTCAAATGCTAACCTAATGGAATTTAATGTGTACTTGGCTACACAGGAGATAAACAACCCAGTAACAAACTCATGGCATATATGCTAAACACATCACATTCCAACACTATCCCTCCTCCTATCCTTGCCCCTTGATATAATAACACTCCACGGGGAATATCTGATTTACCAGCTAGAAGTAGAATTTTATAAGCAGACAGCAGCATATGCCAGATGTAAGAGTTAAGGTCCAGAAAATACTTCCACACATTCACAAATATTTTTGCTTTGCCTTGCTGGAAAATCTCCAGTAAAGAACAGTAATCTTGCTACTCCACATTTTTAACTTGCTGCCCAAGACTCAGTGAAACTAGTGACTATTTTGCTGCTTAGAAGAAGAAGAAAAAAAAAAGACGAATAAGAGATTAGAGGAATGTACTTTTTATTCTTCTAGGTTACTTTTCCTTAAAGTATTTATTTACTTGGTTGCACCAGGTCTTAGTTGTGGCAAGTGAGCTCTAGTTCCCTGACCAGGGGTCAAACCTGGGCCCCTGCTTTGGGAGCACAGTCTTAGCCACTGGACCACTAGGAAAGTCCCAGTTAGTTTTCTTAGATCTACAAAAATGGCATTTCCTTTCCTAGGTGGAAAGGTTTAAAGTCCTTAAAATTTTTTTCAGTATTAGAACCAATTATAATATATAGGCTATTAACAGATTTTTCTTTAATAAAACACTTTTTCAGTACTTTCTTCATTTACACACATACAAAACTGAGAAAAGATAAGGAATAAATTCTTCTGTATCTAAGATAACATGATGATGCCGCAACAGAAATAATTTAAGAAAACAAAAGCATTTTATAGGCCTCAATTTATAAAATTTTGTGATGATGTGAATGACGATCATAAATGTTTCAAAAAATATTTGCTGTACTAGTTATGTGCAAAGGCCAGGGCTGAGTATTCAGTGAGGGTCAGGGAGATGAGCAAAGAACAGACACGTGTGTAGGTCTTGACTCTCTTCTACCATCAGCCCTCCACCGCAAGCTGTACCAGAACCTACCAGTTTTTCCCTCAATCACTGTCCTTATATCACTACCTGTTCTGTGGCTTCTACTATTTTTCATTTATTGATAACCTTTAATGAGCCAGGAGCATGACCTAGGGCATTCTATATTTTCCTATGACGTGAAGTAAAAGTCGCCCAATTCTGTGCGACTCTGCTGGCTTAAAAACAAAACAAAACAAAGCAGTCCTCAATCCTTTCTGCTCCAAAGTCAAGGGAAAAAATCCAGTAGCCTGATGGGGCCATCCTAGCTTGTTTATTTTGCCTTTCTCCGTAGAAGGCTGAACGGAAGTCCTCACAGTCTACAGGCTGCTGAGACAGCAGCCTGTGCGTGAAGCTCTCTAACTGACAGCACCCCTCGGTCCCCAGAAATGGTATCAATGCTCTTTCATGAGGAATGTAAATTACCCCCAAAAGCTAATCTCTGTATACAGTTTTAAGACACTAGGACTAAGGTCAAGAAATCCCTGACGTACTTTTAATATGTGAAATCATACGATACTGGGGAGGTGTGAGCATGAAATATAGGCAGCCTTCTTTTCTACCATCCAGCAGTAGCTCATCCCACTTCTATCAAACAAGGAATTCAAAGTGGAAAACAAAGTCTGTTCAAAACAGTAAACATACTCCAACAACAAAACATACACACAAATTCCACTTTCATAAAACATGAAGCAAAGGAACGTTTCACTTGCATTCCCTTTAATCCCATAAAAAACTTTGCAAACATTTAAAATTATGTTTACAAGTATCCTGGATTGTAAATTAAAGCAAAAGCAACCCATGCCTGGCAAATCCTAAGAAAATTAACTGTGAAGAAAATCTGGGGTGCCTTGGAGTATTTGAAAAGACTGAAGAGTTAGAACTCAAGAGTATTGTCTTGGGAAAAATAATTTCTAAATAAAAGAAACATTGAAATCTAAGAAACACACAGTACTGGCAAAAATTATCTTTGCTACACAGTCTTAAAATAAGGCTTCTTCTTAACAGAATTTTCAGTTTAAAAACCAAAACTGCTCTCCTCTGCTTGGAAAATAAAAAATAACATTAATACCAGTAAACCATCAATTTAGCATGCAGGATGTTTCAGGCCCCTGGTCTGCGTGTAACATTTATGATCTCATTTAATTTCTACATCAGACCCATGAAGTCAGTGAAAATTCATACTTTTACAACTGGAGGAGAAAAAATGAGACTTAGACATAAACTTGTTTGCACAAGGACATATACAGTCAGAAAATATTTGAAGAAAGCAGTTATACGGTTTTGTCTAAAACTGTATTGACTCTATAATTCTTATAAAAATGTGAGTTCCTTACTGGAACACAAAAATACATTCTCTTTTGCTGTTAAGCTATATGACATTTTTTTTTTTAAATAAAGTTTTTTATGTGAAACCTTAAAAAGTGAAATCATTAGAGGCAACCAGGAACACCTGAGTCTTGTCAAGGACCTGAGAGCACACCAGCCTCAAGAAGTTCAGACAGCTGCCTGAACAAGTGTGACTAGATCCCTAGCGTGCCTTCCAGGGAACTGAAGGGCACACAGCTTGTGGCAGGCCTCTCCTCTCATTTGCCAGTGGAGGGAAGGGGACAGGGCACCATTTGCCACATGGTGTAAACAACATGATAAAACAAATGCCAGTCTTGGCTCTGCATTGCTGCTCCACAACTTAATAACCACAGGACTTCAGGACACTTCCCCAATGTTTTCAGTCTTAGTTTTCTTTCGGGTAGCTGGGAATAGCTGTCACACCTGGATAATGTCACAGCCAAACAAGATTGAATGAGTAACTCACTGGTACAACAGTCGCCACAAAACAGGAAGCACTACCATGATTTCTTCTGCTTGCCCTCACCTCCAAAATCACCTTAGTGCTACCCAAGACTGGAAAGCACTCCTGGGACTTTACCGTATGGGTAAAAAAGAAAAGTGAAGTCGCTCAATCGTGTCCTGCTCTTTGTGACCCCATGGACTGTAGCCTACCACGCTCCTCCATCCAGGGGATTTTCCAGGCTAGAGTACTAGAGTGGGTTGCCATTTCCTTCTCCAAAGGATAGTCCTGACCCAGGGATCGAACCTGGGTCTCCCACACTATAGGCACAGATGCTTTACCATCTGAGCCACCAGGGAAGTCCTTCCTGTATGGGTAAGAGCCTCCTATTCCAAGAAGTCTCCCAGCTAACTACATACCAACGTTTCTCCATCCTTCAAATTATTCATTTCTTCACCCATTTATTCTGCAAAAACATTCACTGTGTTACTATGCTCAAGATACTTTGCTAGGGAATACAGGAGACCAAAAAAAAATTCAGCTTTTCCCCCAGGTAGTGGACACTCAAAGAGATGAAGCTATGCAGTCATTACTGTAGTGAGCCTGGTGTTTTAACCACGAATAAAAACATCTACCTAAATGGCTGTTTCAAGAATCAAACGAGAGTGCTTTTGGTAAGCGTTCTTACTCTGAGTACTGTCAGCACTGTACCGTTTTGGTAAACTCCTTTTGTTGTGGAAGTACGCATGCTTGGCCCCCATCAGACGAGAGGAGGCTTCCAGTTAGCACTTGCAGCCCAGCTCTTGGCCTGGCACAATGTCGTATACATAAAAATACCATCTGCTCGATGTTTCAGTTCCACAGAGACGCAAGACCTTTGTATGATTTCATTACTAAGATAATAAGCTACTTCTAATGACTGAAGCGACTTAGCAGCAGCAATCTGTACAAAACCCACCACCACTATAGAAAGACAACTCTATATAGCTACTCTGCCTGACTCTAGAAGGCACTTACATTGCAACCTACCTGCAGCAAAGTTCACATATTCATTCCTCAAGTGCTCAGTGAGCACAAGCCATGTGTGAGGTACTGCCTGAAGTTAACAAGATCCTATGATGAGGACCAAAACCTTTCCCCTCGTGAAAGCCTCCACCTGGTGGGTGAGACGGTATGTGCACAACTACTAGATAACATGTGGTAAAGCCTGTATTTTGTCATCACTATAACCAAATGACTGCAAAACTAGTCTTTCCACAACCTTCCTAATCACAGTAAAGACTATTTCAGCCCTCCAATGCCTTACACAAATGCCCTGGAATCAGCCTTACCACTTCTCATTCTCTCAGACTCCAAGACCAGCTCCCCATCAAATTTCCCGGGCTCTTCACCAACTCAGTGGATATGGGTTTGGTTGGACTTCGGGAGTTGGTGATGGACAGGGAGGCCTGGCATGCTACGGTTCATGGGGTCACAAAGAGTCGGACACGACTGAGCGACTGAACTGAACTTCCTTCAAAATGCCTCCAATAGTCCTCACCACCTCCAGCCCCACTATCCCAGGATAAGCCACCACCTTACATCCACTCTCATCTCCTGACAGAAACTGGAGAATCACCTTTTCAAAACAGAGGTCAAGTCATGTTACATCTCTGTCTAAACTGTCCAAGCACTTCCCACCTCACTGAAGTAAAAACCAAACCCTAACAACACCATACAAGGTGGTCACAGTGTTAACCTGACTGGGTCACAGGATTCCCAAGTAAAGAATTATTTATGGGTAGGCAGTGAAGCTGTTTCAGGAGAGATTAATACTTGAATTGGTAGACTGAGTAAAGCAAATGGCCCTCCCCAACGAGGGTGGGCCTAATCTAATCAGTTGAAGGTCTGCATAGAATAAAAAGGTCTGCATTAGAAAGAATTCTTGCTGTCTGTCTTTGAGCTGGGGCATCAGTCTTCCACCTTCTAGCTTGAACTCAGACTGGAACTTGCACCATCCTCTTGCAGCAGTTGGTACAATGTCCTGTGCCTAAAGCTGCTCAGCACACTGTGCAGAGGATGGTGACACTCTTTAATGCAAGAACAAGTCAGATCATCTCCAGAGTGCTGCTCGCCATCTTAACATACCCAATCCTGCTAATCTTAGAATCATGACTTATTGTACGAAAGCTGCCTATTCCCGAAAGGGGTACATTTCATTTTCACAGCCTAATTGTTCACTCAATGCCAAAAAAAAATAGAATTGGAAGGTCATCTTCCCTGAAAACAACAGAACAATTATGAGAAAGCAGTGACGTATCTGTAATATATTTTCTTTCATTAAAAGTTAATAACTAGAAATTAATTAATAGAATTATTTTTAGACCCGTTTTAGCTTTACAGTTAAACTGAACAGAGAGTACAGAGATTCCCACAGAACCCGTTCCCACCAGTATCACCATGCCAGTGTGGCAAAACTGAGGAATGACACTGACACACCATTATCAACCAAAGCCCACAGTCTACACTAGGGGTCATTCTTAGTGCGCACATTCTGCGGATCTGAAAAATGCATAATGACCTATATCCACCATCATCATACCATACTGATAAATTTCACTGCCTCCAAAATCACCTATGCTTCATCTATATAACCCGCCCCCACTCCAGGCCCTGGCACAACTCATCTTTTCATTATTTCCATAGTTTTTCCTTTTCCAAAATGCCACATACTACTACTAAGTTGGAGTCAAATAGTTACGCACCTTTCAGATTGGCTTCTTTTACTTAGTCACACGCATTTGAGGTTCATTCCTGTATTTTCATGGCTTGATAGTTCATTTTTTTTTGTCACTGAATAATATTTCATTGTATGGCGGGACCATACTTTATATAATTAGGAATGAATGAGGAGACATTACAGCTGTACCATGAAATACAAAGGATCATAAGAGACTACTATAAATAATTACAGTAGTTTAATAGTAGCCAACAAATTGCATAAGCTAGAATAAATGGATAAGTTCCTAGAAATACAATTTCCCAAGACTGAGTTACGAAGAAATAGAGTCTGAATCGACCAATTATAAACAAGGAGATTGAATCAGTAATCAAAAACATTTCAACACAGAAAAGTCCAGGACCAGATGGTTTCCACAGTGAATTCTACCAAACATGTAAGGAAGAGTGAATGCTAATCCTTTTCAAACTCTTACAAAACACTGGAGAGGTGACAATACTCCCCAACTTATTTTATAAGGCAAGTGTTACCCTGACATCCAAATAAGGACACTACAAGGAATGAAAAATACAGGCCAACAACCTTAATCAATATCGATGCAAACATTCTCAAGAAAATATCAGCAAATCAAATTCAACTGCATATTAAAATGATCACACACCATGATTAAGTGGGATTTATTCCTAAGATACAAGGATAGTTTGTCATATGCAGATTAAATGTGACACACCACATTAACAGAACTAAAGATAAAAACCATACAATCATCTCAGTGGATGCAGAAAAAGCATCTGACAAACTTCAACATCCTTTCATGGCAAAAACTGTCAATAACCTAGAAGAAAACAGAGGTGGTAAACTCCTGGATGTCAGTCTTGGTGATAACGTGTATGTTGTGAAATGGTTGCCACAATAAGGTTAGTTAACACATTTATTGGGTTTGAGTAGACTCTGGGAGTTGGTGATGGACTGGGAGGCCTGGCATGCTGCAGTTCATGGGGTCGCAAAGAGTCGGACACGACTGAGTGACTGAACACATTTATCACCTCACATCACCACACACCTTTTTGTAGGTGGGTGGTTACTATTAAGATCTACTCTCTTAGCAACTTTTAAGTCTCCAGTACAGTATTGTTAACTGTAGGCACGGTGATGTACATTCACTTTGCATAATACCATCAAAGTTTATCCATGTCACAAATCACAGGACTTCCTTCTTTCCCAAGGGCAAATAATATTCCCTTGTTAAAACAGTATTCATTTGATGAAAAACAATAATCATTTTACCATACAATGCATAAGTCAAATGTACTACTGAAATGATATTCTGGTGCATCTGTGATTGATACACAAAATGCAGATATCAAGGAAAGAACACAGCAATGTGCAAATACGCAAAAATTAGCAAGGCTGCTGTAACCACAGAACTCCATAGTGCTCATTTGGCCTAAAGCAAGGTAATTAATCACAGGCCAGGCCAGTGTAAACTGACTATGGAAAATATTGAACATCATGGGATTTAATTTTAGAGATATTCATGCACCCAGTTAAGAAACTGTACAATAATGCTTTGCTCTTTAGGACAGCAGTAGATATTTACATGCTTATAATAACCGTCAAAAAGATACACTAAAAATAATTACTATACGTACTCAAGGATTTGAGGGTTATTTTACTATTATTTTTATTCTTTTTTTTTTTCTGAAAAGGAGGTTAGTTTTAAATTACTCCTAGCTAACAATTAATTTTTAAGGACTGTACTAATCAAATTGTGACAACACTCCTGTGGATCAAAAGAGTGAATCCTCATTATAGCATGGAGCCCAGAGACTGCTCAGAAGGTTCCCAGAAGATAACCCGCTGTGGCAGGGGTGACTGAACAAAAGACAAAAATGGACTATGCAAAGTCCTTTAATATTTATACAGGTAGCATTGACAGTATTCCATGTACATTTAATTTTATTCTTAATTTTATCTGTTTAAGCAAATAGTTTACTGAAAACACTGGGAGCTCACAGAGTCAGTGAGGAAAGCTCATGACGGGCAAGGAATAAAGGCAAGAGGCTGCAGGCTTGGCAGCCAGAAGCAACATAATTGTCAACAGAATGATCCTGTTTATCCTCAACGTGATAAACATAGCATGTCTCATATAGGATTTCTGAAAATCAGAACTGTTCATGAAGAGTTTCTAAAACAACCAAATAAGAGACAGCATGAACCCAACAATTTTTTTTTGTTTTACCCTGCTTCAAGACTTGCCAGAATCTTAATTCCTGGACCAGGGATCAAACCCATGCAGTGGAGGCATGAAACTAACCACTGGACCATGAGGGAATTCCCTCATTTATATGTTTTAATGTCAGCAGTGCTATTACCTTAAAATCTTTATAGGAAACCTGCTTAAGAAATAACACGAACTAATGTGTTAAACAGTACATATAATGGGTGTGAAGAAGAGGGATTTAAAACAAGGTTCAAGCCCTCCAACACCATGCAAATCACTAATACAATTACATTACACTGTAGTTATTTGATCACCTGTCTGTATCTTTTACCAGACTATTAATTCATTCTGCATCTAGAAAATAGTAGATATGTAAGAAAAGCTCACTGAATTAAAAAAAATTTTTGTAATTATATATCATATACTTATTTAATAGCCTTTAGTGTCATTGTAATCAAATAGTGACTGGAGAGTATGATTATAAAAATATAAGGAACACAGATTTTTTTATTATCATGGGCTTTTCCTCATCTCTCAAAACTAAAAATTATATAGGCAGAGCACACTGAGGCTCTAGTGAAAAATGATGCTCAAATATTTAACTCTCCAAAATGTCATATTTGAATCACTTTGCCATCACATATGCAAAGCTATGTTAGACAGTCAAGACATGTGTTTCCGTGGCCAGAAAGTGTAGGCACTCATAGAGACTGAAGCTGGAGATAGCAAATGTTAAACAACAGCCTTCAGAAGCTGCAGAGTGGCCCATAGCCCAGGACACAGGAGAGAGGGTGAGAGGCTGACTCACCTCCATTTTTCACACACACTCCAGATCATAAGGCCTCCAGTTCCTCTCGCTACCTCTGGTTTAGTACTTCCTCATTCAATTCTGTTCAACAGTACTCTGATGACCTCACTAGTCTTCAGCTAGTCACAGTCACTCTCAGAGATATCACTGGAGCACAGGACACATCAGCTTCAGTTCCTTTAAAAACAAATTTCCAGCTTTACTGAGATATAACTCAGTACATACTCAGTATATAACTCAGCTTTACTGAGATATAACTCAGTACATACTCAGTATATAGCTCAGACACATCACATTGTGTAAGGTTAAGGTATACAATGTGATGATTTGATACACATACATACTCTGAAATGATTGCCACAATAGGGTTAGTTAACACATCCATCACTTTACATAGTTAACTTGTGTGTGTACTAAGCACTTCTAAGAGCTACTCTTTCAGCAACTTTCAAGTCTACAATATAGTATTATTAACTGTAGTCACCCTGCTGCATAGTAGAATCCCCAGAAGTATAACTTGATTATACTCATCGTATAACTGGAAGTCTGTGCCCCATGCCAACATCTCCCCATTTTACCTACTCCACAGCCCCTGAAAACCACCATTCTATTCTGTTTCTATAAGTAAGATCATACAATATTTGTGTTTCTCTGACTTATTTCACTTAATGTTCTCATGAATCATCCATGTTGGTGCAAACAGCAGGATCTCCTTCTTTCTCACGAGTAAATAATGTTCCATCACACACAAAGAGACACACGTACGCCACATATTCTCTATCCATTCATCCGTGGACAAACACTTGGGTTGTTCCCACAGCTCAGCTATTATGAATAAGGCTGCAATGAACTTGGGAATGAAGACGTCTCTTTGAGATCCTCATTTTATCTCCTTTTGGAGATATGGGATCCAGATGTGGGATTGCTGGATCACATGGTAGTTCTATTTTTAATTTTTCTGAGAAACTATGGTTTCTATAGTGGCTGTACCAATTCACAGTCCCACCGACAGTATATAGGGTTTCCTTTTCTCTGCATTTTCACCAACATTTTTTATCTCTTGTTTTGGTAATAGCCATCCTAGCAGGTGTGAGGTGATTTCTCACTGTGGTTTTTCCCTGATTAGTGATGTGAAGCATGTACCTGTTCAGGCTCATATGCCTGTTGGTCAGTTGTGTATCTTCTTTGGGAAATGTCTATTAATATCTCTTGCCTATTTTTCAATCATAGTACTTGGCTTTTTGGTATTAAGTTGTATGAGCTCCTTATATATTTTGGGTACTAACTCATTAGGTTGCCCTTTCATTCTTGTTGACCTTTTTATTCCTTGAGGAAGACAAGCTATAGTTTTAAGCCTTCAGAAAAGAGGACATCCTGTATGAATTGAGTGAAGTGGCAGAGTGCATAGGATAAGGCTCTGTGGAGGACATCACACTTGTTGATTGTGATAAATCTTTGAAGACAGAAGGTAGACTAGAGGTGAGTAGGAAATTAAGGCAGAAGGAATGGTAATCAGCAAGGCTGAGAGGTGGAAAAGCCCTTAGGTGGAATAGAGTGTTTGGAGAACAGTTATGGCCTCAAGATCAAATGAACAGATGAGGATGAATGATAATAACGCAGCACAGAGGCCACTCCTGGGGCCTGGCAGACACGCAGTGAGGATCTCCAGAGGTCCTGAGCAGGGCAGTGAAAGTTCATTACACAGTCATCCGCACAACAGTTTGCCAAGGGACAACCAGAGGGGGAAAAAGTTAAATGGCTAGTAGAATGTTCTAAGTAAGAAGGAAGGTCTCAGATTCAGAAAATGACAAGATGGGAAACACTATGGCCGAGATGCATTACTCAGTTATGTCTGACTCTTTGCAACCCCATGGATGGTAGCCCGGTGGCTCCTCTGTCCATGGAATTCTCCAGGCAAGAAAACTGGAGTGGGTTGCCTTTTCTTTCTCCAGGGGATCTTCCCAATCCAAGGACTGAACCCGAGTCTCCTGCGTTGTAGGCAGACTCTTTACCAACTGAGCCACCGGGGAAGCCCTAAGACAGGAAAGGATGAATCCAAAAGGCTATTCTGACCCATCAAAAGGTGAGGGAGTCTGAAGCCTGGTAAGACTAATGATGAGCAGCCTTCTTTCCCCACAAGTGGCCAGGCAGACTGACCGGGAATTCCAAATTAAACAGAGAATGTTTGTGGAAGGTCTGCTGTGCATCAGATACATCACTAAGTGCATTACAGACCTTATCACTTTTGGATCTCTATATCAATCTATTCTGAGAGTTACACTTTATGACCACCAACTGACATTAAAAAAACCTTAGGTTCACAGAAGTCAGAGGACTTGGCCTATATCAAAGAATAAATAGTGAAAGAAGGTAAATAACAACAATAATAATAACAACAATAATAATTAGAACAGCATCCATTATTTGTCAGGGATTGTGGGAAACAATGGTCAACAGAGAGATACACTCCCTCCTGCTATCTTCAAACTCAGATCTGACTTTTGCATCCTTCCTTTTCTTCCTTCCACTGTTGCTTTCCTCTTATAAATGGTGCCCTTGGTCTGACACACTTATAGCTTTTGATTAATGCCATGCTGTGCTGCTATTAAACCTAACCTTTTTTTTTTTTAAAGAAGACTTTGTTACTTGGCTGAAGAATGTGCTTCCACTCTTTCATTTAAAATGCTAATGACTGCAGAAAACCACAGTACTTTGTGCTCAACTGCTCATGATTCGTATTTAAAGCCAGAAAAGCTGATACCATCTCTCGGATCAATATAAAGAAACCGTTTACATCAAAAGTTGGGTCTTCTCACCCATTTCCTGAATCAGAACAATTTAGCTTCAAAATAATCCACCAGATGTCAGAACATTGTTGTTGTTTAGTCGCTAAATTGTGTCTGACTCTTTGCAACCCTGTGGACTGCAGCATATCAGGCTCCTCTGTCCTCCACTATCTCCCAGAGTTTGCTCAAATTCATGTCCACTGAGTCAGTGATGCTATCTAACCATCTAATCCTCTGCCACCCCCTTCTGCTTTTGCCCTCAATCTTTCCCAGCATCAGGGTCTTTTCCAGTGAGTCAGCTCTTCCCATCAGGTGGCCAAGGTACTGGAGTTTCAACATCAGTCCTTCCAATGAATAGTCAGGATTGATTTCCTTTAGGATTGACTGGTTAGATCTCCAAGCAGTCCAAGGGACTCTCAAGAGTCTTCTCCAGCACTACAATTCAAAAGTATCAATTCTTTGGCGCTCAGCTGTCTTTACGGTCCAACTCTCATATCTGTATACAACTAATGGAAAACCATAGCTTTGACTATACAGACCTTTGTCAGCAAAGTGATGTCTTTACTTTTTAATACACTAGGTTTGTTTGTCTAGGTTTATAACTTTTCTTCCAAGGAGCATCTTTTAATTCCATGGCTGTAGTCACCAGCCACAGTAATTTTGGAGCCCGAGAAAACAAAGGCATGCTTACTGTCCAGTATAGTAATGTTTTCCTCCAGAGCAAAGGACAGTCATGTTTCCTACCCATTGACAAAGGATTCAGGTTCCCCAAGTTCAGTAATCCTCTCCTATAATGTAATCCACTATAAGTTTCATGTCCTTATATTATGATAAGCTTAGGGCTTCCCAGGTGGCTCAGTGGTAAAGAATCTGTCTGCCAATGCAGGACACATGGGTTCGATCCCTGATCCCCCTGATCCAGGAAGATCCCACATGCTGCGGAGCAACTAAGTCTGTGCGCCACAACTATTGAGCCTGTGCTCTAAGCCTGGAGGCCACAACTACTGAGGCCATGTGCCTTACAGCTCAAGCTCTGCAACAAAAGAAGCCACCGTGGTAAGATGTCCTCACACCACAACTAAGAGTAGACCCCGCCTGCCGCAACTAGAGGAAAGTGCGAGCAGCACAAGGACCCAGCATGGCCAAATTAAATAAATTAAAAAAAAAAAAACTTAAAAAAGCATTATAATATACATTAGGTCCAAACAAACACTGTTTGATTCCACCAGTATGAGGTGCCTACCGCAGTCAAATTCATAGATTTAAGGGGTGTACTGGTAGAGGCCAGGGGTGGAGGTGGGGGGAAGGGGAATGGGGAGCTGGTGTTTGGTGGGGATGGAGTTTCAGTTTGGAGGGTGACAGGTTGGGGAGATGTATAATGGTGAGAGTTGCATGGCAATGTGGGTGTGCTGGGTGCCACTGAGCCACACAGCTGAATATGGTTAAAATGGTATGTTTTATGTTATGTGACTTTTACCACAATAAAAAAACATTAAAAAAAAAAAGAGTTTAATTTCTTCTAGCAGCATCCATGAACCTGTGATAGACTAACTTGCTGGCTTCCAACTTAGATAAACCACAGATCCTTGATAGTTCTTGAAAGGGGTAGGTTGCAAAAATGGGAACAAATTCTTCTCCTGCCTGCATCCATGTCCTTTAGTATACGCTCTTACACTGACTCAGCTTGGCCACGTGACTTGCTTGATCAATGAGACATTAGTAACCAGGACACAAACAGGAGCTTGAAAAGCATCTGTGCGTTGAAGCTAGCCTACTTGCTGGTTTTACAATTTAGTTGTCATGTGAAAAATCCCAGGCTAGTTTGTTCATGAGAAATACATGCCTAGTGTCCCCCTGAACCCCAGGTGTGACCCTACCCACCACCAGACATGTAAACAAAGCCAACTGAGATCATCCTACCTCCACTCGACTCTTCAGTTAATTGCTGATGTGAGAATGAATCCAGCAGAGATCCGGGAAGGGGCTGGACCAGAGGAAGGATCCAGTTTCTAAGTTTTGGGGTCTTTTGTTATGCAACACAGGTTAACAAAGATACAGGGTACAAGGAAAAAATGAATTCCAGTGTAATAACTGTATTACAAGTTCTACAGGGTTCAGTCTATGTCTGGTTAAATACTGTATAACTATAGCACTTAGCACAGTGCCTAGGAAAGAGTTAAATACCAGTAGGTCCAAGTTTGTCTTAGTTTTTCCATCTAATAATCAACACACAGGCACTGATATTTCACCTCACAAGCAGGTCTTGAGATTGAAGGAACTGTGTACGAATCCTGCAGGGCACAGGATTAGGTAGAAAAAGTACAACTTGGTACTTAAAGAGACAAACGCTCCGATGGATGAAAATCAGCTTTCCTACTTACTATCTGGCAGTCCTTGGGCAAGTTATTTAAATATATTGCACTTTAGTTTCTGTATCTGCAGGATGGGAATAAAAAAGCTTTCTTCACAGGCTTTATAACATCAGTATTTTAAAGGAGGCACTCTGTGCAAGACCTGTCAGATTTTGAGGGGCAATGTGGCAAAGAGATAAACTTGGAGCAGCAGCAAACATTGTTAAATGCCAACAATAAGCAAAGTGCTCTTTGGGGCTCACATGTATGCACTCACTTGCACATTCTCTTTCTTATATACACACATCCACAAAATCGAACCCCAATTAAATTCAAAACGCAACCCACAGAGATCGAGGAGGAAAAAAGCTAAGCACCAACAGGGCTACATTATGATCTATAAGAAGACAAAACTCATATTATATAATGTACACAAGTTATACGTAACAACCCAAAGTATTTTCTTTTAAAAGCCCTCCAAGTAATATAAGCTTTCTGGGAGAGTAATGCCTGATAATGTAAGTATATAAAATATAAGTTATATTTATGAAACCAAAAGGGTACTTTTCAGAAACTGCTTCATTTCTGCAATTTATAAATTAAATCCCTACTTTTAACTTTAGATAGATATTTTAAGTTTAATTTAAGATAGATATTTATCCTCTACATCACCAGGTTTCACCACATTTAAACACTTTTTAAAAAAATCTTTCTTTTATGATTTGCCATCTTTGAAAATTCTCTTTAAATGCTGATCGGCAATTGTGTACAGTTGATATTGTCTTGTAAACATCAAAAAACAAGATTACTACTGAACATTTCCAAATCAGGGACTTTCCTGGTGGTCCAGTGGTTAAGACTCCATGCTTCCACTTCAAGGGGCATGGGTTTGATTCCTGGTTGGGGAACTAAGATTCCATACACTGTGGCCAAAAAAGAAAAAAAAAATCCAAATCAAACCAACAAATTGGCCCAGGCTGGAGTTGGTTTCTTTATCATTTTGAGATGTTGGAAAAGATTGTATGCTATTATATTTTAAAAATATTACCTACTCACTAGTTAACTGATAAAAGATTGAAAAAAATTAAATAGCAGTTAAATAATGAACATTCATAGTTTAATATTTCAAAAAATCTGGTTAACAATTGTCATGATTTTCTTTCTCCTATCCACATTAGGGGTAGTACAGAATGCTGGTTAAGACTTGGGCATGGATTTCAGCTGTAGATCTGCCACTTCGAACCGTGTGACTTATTACTTAAACTCTGCTGCTGCTGCTGCTGCTGCTAAGTCGCTTCAGTCATGTCTGACTCTGTGCGACCCCACAGATGGCAGCCCACCGGGCTCCCCCGTCCCTGGGATTCTCCAGGCAAGAACAATGGAGTGGGTTGCCATTTCCTTCTCCAATGCATAAAAGTGAAAAGTGAAAGTGAAGTCGCTCAGTCTCAGTCGTGTCCAACTCCTAATGACCCCATGGACTGCAGCCCACCAGGCTCCTCCATCCATGGGATTTTCCAGGCAAGAGTACTGGAGTCGGGTGCCACCGCCTTCTCCGACTTAAACTCTGAGTTACCTCAAATTACTTAACCTCTGAGATTCAGTTTCCTTACATGTAAAATGAGTTTTATAGTATGTGTATATGTTTATAAAATGGATTGTTAAGAAGATTAAATGATATATGCATTTAAAGTCCTTTGTCTATGAACTGAATCATAAGAAATACTAAATAAATAACATTAAATTTATTTTTTTTTCTTTTTATAGTTTTTTATTTTTTTAATTTTAAAATCTTTAATTCTTACATGTGTTCCCAAACATGAACCCCCCTCCCACCTCCCTCCCCATAACATCTCTGTGGGTCATCCCTATGCACCAGCCCCAAGCATGCTGTATCCTGCGTCAGACATAGACTGGCGATTCAATTCTTACATGATAGTATACATGATAGAATGCCATTCTCCCAAATCATCCCACCCTCTCCCTCTCCCTCTGAGTCCAAAAGTCCGTTATACACAGCTGTGTCTTTTTTCCTGTCTTGCATACAGGGTCGTCACTGCCATCATTAAATTTAGCTATAACCATCCCATGTATTCACCTTCCAAAATAACAACAACAAACACATCATCACATATCATTAGCCACTAGAAACAAAAATCTAAAGTTCTACTAAACAAGACAACGTATCCTCAGAGAAGCAGGTACCCACATGTCAACCATAAATACCCCTTATGGGGCTGATTGCATCTCTGTCCCTGTAGCAAAGAGTTGGAAAGCACAAGATGCTTATTCCTTGGAAGGAAAGTTATGACCAACCTAGACAGCATATAAAAGCAAAGACATTACTTTGCCAACAAAGGTCTGTCTAGTCAAGGCTATGGTTTCTCCAGTGGTCATGTATGGATGTGAGAGTTGGACTGTGAAGAAGGCTGAGTGCCAAAGAATTGATGCTTTTGAACTGTGGTGTTGGAGAAGACTCTTGAGAGTCCCTTGGACTGCAAGGAGATCCAACCAGTTCATTCTAAAGGAGATCAGTCCTGGGTGTTCTTTGGAAGGAATGATGCTAAAGATGTAACTCCAATACTCTGGCCACCTCATGCAGAGTTGACTCACTGGAAAAGACTCTGATGGTGGGAGGGAAAGGGGACGACAGAGGATGAGATGGCTGGATGGCATCACCGACTCGATGGACATGAGTTTGGGTGAACTCCAGGAGTTGGTGATGGACAGGGAGGCCTGGCATGCTGCAATTCATGGGGTCGCAAAGAGTCGGACATGACTGAGCAACTGAAGTGAACTGAAAACAAGAACATTCATAGAAAATTAAAAAATCAGACACATGACATATACTTAGGGACTTAAAAAAAATACATTGTTTCACAGATTGTCCTTCTGATCCTCAATGCAGAAATACCCTGCTGCCGGCCTGCAGTCCTGTTACAGCACACTACAATGCCACACTTCCTTATGGTGGTAAACTGTCAAACACCCCTCAGCTCAAGATGCAAAGGAGCGGTCTACTCTCCACTGGAGGGCCACCCAGGTGTCCAGTCCAAGGAGGATCCCAATAGCATCCCAATCTCAGCCTGACCAGGAAAGCACCCCCAACATTCACAACTCTGGAGACTATTACCTAATTGGCTAATGACTATGTGACAGTTCAGGAAAACCATCATCCTCTATTTATTTGCATAATATCCTAAGAGAAACAAATAACAAACTGCCTTGACTTACCCGGAAGTAGTCGCTGCAGGCTGCTAGGACGGCCTTGTGAGCATGGAATTTCTGCTCCTCAGCAATCAGGGTGACATCGCAGAGAATGCCGTCACTTCTCTGCTGATTCAGTGCTGCCAGGACGCTATCATTGTGAGATTCCGAGTGGCAGAGCCTCTGGCCTGTCAACATTTCTTGAATACTGTAGGGAGAGGGAGCAAGTTAATGTTCTTTCTTCCTCTCAGCAGCCCGGCCACCCCACACTCTCTCCCACATAGCAACTCAGGGAATGCGGATTCCAGTGCCTGTGATAGTGTGGCCATCCTAGCCCCGCCATCTCTTGCTCCACCAGCCTCTTGCTTTCTTTGTCTCTAGTTCTCTCTTTTCCTCACCCCCACAGCAATTCTTCCTTTCCTACTATCCCTCTCTTTCAGAATTTGTGGTTGCTGTGTGTCCATCCGTGTCTGTGTATTGGCCCATATCTGCAGGCCTGTAAACCTCTGCTTTTGGGCCTCTGTCTCCTCAGTACATGTACATCTGAGCACACATCTCTGGATGTGTATGTACATATGCATGTGACTCCTTCCACTCTGGGACCCCCTTCTTAGTCTCTGGTTCCTTTTCTAGCTTTGTAACACCTGTGTGAGGTTAGCACAAGCTCACAACCTGATCTCTGGCATGCACTGAGCCAGCACTGAATCCACGGGACCTATATGACTCACCAGAGACACAGAAAGTCACCATGTCTCCTCACAAGACACAACACTCCATTAATAAATAAGACAAAACCGAGCTAATGTTGGATAGGCTAAAAAAGGGGTGCCTGTGACCACTTCATGTAAAAGGCCATTAATTAAGCCGTAGCAGCTTATTATTAAACTTGGGAAATTATGCATCACCAAGAGTACATCAAAAGAAATGCCATTGTAAGGAAAAACTTTAAGGCTGAAAGGAAACTGCATCTGTATTATTAGCCTGTAGCAGCTATGTGTGGTCACTGTGCTAGACTTACTAATGACAATGGCATCTATTTTCTGCTCTATTTTGCGCGACTGCTAAACTTACTCACTGTGAAACTTTCCTCTTCACTGCCAACCCTAAACTAAAATATTCATTGCATGTCCTTTCAAAACTCCTGGGTGAAACCCACATCTTCCTAAAAGAGTGTGGAAGTAATGCTAATAAACACCAAACTGAATTTGTAGATAGTTATAAACAATTCCAGCTTAGATACATGAAAATTTCCATGGCACCCTAGGAATCTCAGAATCAGCATTGGACTAAGAGGAGATGAGAACAGGAACTATTAAGCTCTATTTCTGAGTGGAGTAAAGATGCCATAGGAATGAGTGAGATTGTCTCTCCCAATCTGACAACTCCTGTGTCCAGTTTCTTCCTCTGAATGTGAAAGAGCCGCTCAGGGGAACCAAGGCATCACCACCAGTCTACCCTGCATGGCTGGTTTACCTGACAGGGCTGTGGTGCCAGCTGGCTGATAAATTACAGTTCAGCATAAATCACTATCTTAAAGGAAACCAAATGCTTCCCATAAAATGCCAGAGTGCAGCCAATAAGCTTTATTGGACATTTTTGACTGGGGAGCCTCAGAAATGTCAGAACTACTGAAAGAAAAAAAATTTGACAGGAGGCGATGATATAGTAAGTTCTCGTGGGAAGGTGGGAGGATTATTTTCAGCTGAAATACAGCAGTGAGTTTTGAAATGGTTACTGTCATCAAATATTCATCTAGCATCTCTAGCTATAGGCAGACTTTTAAAGTCAGTAATTGAAAATCATGCTCGGAAGCATAAATAACTCTTTTACATATTGCTATGCAAAGGCTAGAATGGAGTTAATTAGCATGGCTCAAAGAAATGAAGGGGCAGAGTAGTAATAGAAGTATTATATCAGCTAAATAAGCTTTAAGACAGTCTTTGAAAAATCTTTCCTAAAAGGATGACATTTTTATACATTTCACAAGCACAAAGTCCTTACTATGTTCCATGAATTATTCTTAGTGATTTACATTATTAATTCATTTAATCTTCATAACAACACTATGAGGCAGGTAATAACATCTCTTTCACAGATAAGAAACCTGATGGTACAAGAGCAGGCATTTTCAGAATCTATTACCATGAATATAATAATGCCATTTGTCCTCCTGCTTAAAAAATAAAACAAACGAACAAAAAAACCTGAAACAAAGGCAAAAAATGATCATCTAAGATCTCAAAAATCTATGCTAGAGGGGGAAAAAAAATCACAAAGTCCACATTAATTATATATTTAGATTGTGGATAATCTCAAAATCAAAGTATCTTTGAAAAATAATACACATTAGCATAATAACATGAGATAGTGATAAGAAATGCCTGAAATCGTGCTTTAAAAACATTTATCTTTGCAATAATTAAGTTTGGAGAGAGAAAATAGATTTTAATTATGATAATCTTAGAACATTTATGTGAAACTCTCATAACTTTTCTCCCTTTTAATATACCTTAAATGCCAAATAAATGTATTTTGAAATTTCATTTGTAGTGGAACAGGAGAATATATTAAAATAATTGCCTTATAGTGTTTCTTTACTCATTTTCCAAATATAGAGCCACAATTCACATTCTTATGACTGAATCAGTGTTTGCATTTCAGATATCTATTGACAGAGAATAAGTCTTGCCAGGGAAAGAGCAGCTGTAAACTGAAATTTGGCAAAGAATTAAGGGCTCAGCTCTGAAACAATCAGGATGCTGCACAATTTCACAGGATCATTCAGCTGGGCTTGAAACATTCAAGCTTAAAGAAAACAGCATGCTAAATATTTAAGGCAACACTTGGCACAAGATACCAAATGTTTTGGAACCAATATGTTAGGAATCCTTAAAAGCAGAAACAAATACTCCAACATTTGGCAAGAAATAAAGGCCTATTAATCAACAAGTCACTGTATTGTATTCTGAAAGGAACTTCCCACTCAACTCTCAAGATGTAAATCCGCAAAAGACCTCAACTCTTTAAGTGTGAAGGCACAAGCAGCCACGGAACACAGCTGCAAGGCCACAGGGCCATAGGATAAAGCCAGTAATCATAAACCAGGGAGGAGGTGACTCAAAGACTATTACGCACAGTCTCTGAACTAGGGTGGGGAGCAGACATATCCCCGCAAATGGCTTCTTTGGCATCAAACTTCTGCAAATTAGCAAACTACCAACTTAGAGCAGTGTCCTGCCATTCCTTGGCAAACAAGGAAGGAAAAACATATTCCTAAAACTTCCTAAAATACTAAACAAACAAGCAAACAAAACGTAAGACAGGAGCCACATTTTCCATTTGAGGGTATACATGTTTGAAGGTTATCCTAAAATTGGGGAAGGTCTTCCACAGAAGCAATATTGTCACCTTGAAATTCACAAGTGAGTGCAGAGGGTAACTTGTGACCTGGCTTTGGCAAGGCAACCCCAATACCCTTTCCTCTGAGGAACTCCTTAAACCTGCACTGTCCAATATAATAGCCACCAGCTACATGTGGCTACTGAGTAAAACCTGGGCAGTCCAAGTTGAGATGGGCTCTAAATGGAAAATGTACACTGGATGTCAAAGACATAAAATTAAATAAAAGACTGCAAAAATATCTCAACATTTTTATACTGATTACGTGTCAAAATGATAACATCTAGGGTATATTGGGTTAAATATATTGTTAAAAATTTTTTTACTAGTTTCCTTTCACTTTAAAAAAAATGTGTCTGCTTGAAAAGATTAAATGATATATATACTTCATGCTATGGTTTTACAGGACAGTCTACAAGTTCCCTGGGGATATGCTCCTCCTGTCTTTCCACATGAACTATATAAGGGTTTCAGACACCCCATCAGGCTGCTGATGAGTCTGGCTGTTCTTGATTCTCACAGGGCCCAGCCCCTCTCAGGTACAAGACAGGAAGCCCCAGACTCCCTGAGCAAGAAATTGCCTTTTAGTGATGCCAGGGAGCAACCATCTGATTGGTCAAATGTAGCATCCAATACCAGGGAGATAAATAAATGAGATCTCAAGGAACAGAACTATTCATGACTTTAAATCCTTAACTTTCATTCTGAAATTGATGATAAAAATTAAAAAATCAAATGCAGAGCATGAAGTTCATAACATGGCACAGCTCATTCACAGGGAAGCACTGCATTATCACAAACCACTACTTCAAGCTCACAGTGAACATTTTTGATCACAGAAATCTCTGAGTCTCATTTTTATAGCATAAATTTTGACTGAAGTCACTCAGTTTATAATATATAAATTCCAGAATGGTTATCTGGTTTTTAAATACCTGAAATTCAAATTTAAAAATTCTAGTCAGTTTCCATATCAATGTTTACTTAGCATTTAGATACGCAAATATATGCAAGTAGTTTTCAAGTAAGGTGACCAATAAGGTGTCGCATACCTGTATATCAAATACAGTCAAGTACTGTAGAGATCCTCACTTCCTAAATAGATTACACCAAAAAGAAAAGGACTGGACAAAAAAGCCTAACAGAACTAGGATTATGCGTGATTATCTCAGTTCAGTCTATTGATACACTGTGCCCTAATCACTTCCATTCTACAGTCAAACTATTTTAGTACAAATTAAATACATTAATATGAAAAGGACTCTATTTATTTAAGTGGTGCTTAGTTGCTAAGTCATGCCAGACTCTTTGAGACCCCACTGACTATAACCTGCCAGGCTCTTCTGTCCATGGGATTTCCCAGAATCCCATGAATACTGCAGTGGGCTGCTATTCCCTTCTCCAGGGTATCTTCTTGACCCAAGGATAGAACCCACGTCTCTAGGTATCTTGCACTGGCAGGCAGATTCTTTACCACTAGCACCAACTGGGAAGTGGAGAGGCTGTTTTAAAAAAAAAAACCACCAAGGAACTTAAATTTATTTTTAATAGAACACTTTACAATTTGTAAATACTTCTAAATTAATGCTAACAATAGTAAGGGTCAAAATAATACGCAAAGAAGATGCAGTATGCTTAGTAAATGACCAAGAAATAATGAAGACTACGCAGAAAGGAATGTATTTATAAATGGATAATCTTATTTCATTCCTTCCTTCCTTTATTCACTCAAACATTATCTGTGCTATAAAAGATTAAATGATACATATACTATCCTGTGCCAGGTATTATACCAGGTTCTGGAGATAAGATGATGAACACTTTAGCAGCTTTCACAGAACCCTCAGTTTTTTGAGGTAGTTAAACTTTAATCAAATAAGCTAGCCTCTCTGATGAAGTAATGCTGGAGCTGCAGGCTGAAGGATGAGAACAAGTTACCAGGGCAAAAGGGGAGAACAGAGTTTCACAGGCAGAGGAACAGCAAGTGCTCTGATCCTTTGGCAGGAGGGAGCAAGGCCCTGACACCGAGTCTATAGAACACACACGGCTGGAACGCTGAGGACAAGCACAGGCCCAGAGCAGGATCTGAAGCTCAGAAAGAGGTCTTGGCTAGAGGTGCAAAACTCATCTGGAGAGAGAGAGAATGACAGAAGTACAGCTGCGTCTCCAGAACACACTTGAGAGACAACAGTCAGAAGCTGCTGAGAAGGTAAGAAAGACGGGATTCAAAACACAGAAGCAGGGCTGGGCTCAGTTGTGAGAAAGGATTCCTTCTGAGTAGCAGGAGGGAAGGAATAAATGAAGCAGAAACACGCATTAAAACCTAGGGCATTTTATTTTTTTGCTTGCTGAATCTAAACATTCAGTGGAACCAACCTCCACTGGACAATGTAGGCATGAAAACACAGATATTTGGGATCATCTGGGTTGGGGTTTTGTCAGGCAAATGCAGAGAGCAAGAGAAATTAAGGATTTAAAAGAGCGATAGATTATAAACTGGTTAAGAAGGGAAATGAGAGAAGGAAAATATTGATGGATTTGGTGGAGTGGCCCGGCCACTAAATGAGACGCTGCAATGAGGTCAAAGTACCACCATGGTGAGGGTAGGTAAATCAGGAAGCTAGAAGGTCCTGGTAAGAATAAAAAGGCGGATGCAGTGGTTTCAGAAACTGAGTAACTTCTGGGGATGCAAGATCCATAGCGTGACCACACGAGTAGGTGGCTCAATGAGGGAGAAGGCCACACGCAGATAGAAGGTCCAAGGCCATCAAGTCAGGCAGATCCTCCATGTGAATACAGAGGGCACCAGGAAGGAGTAAAGGGTTTGTGGTGAGAAGAGACTGTCAGCCCAACGCCAAGCGCACAGTGAATGAGAGGAAGTCACCCTGCTGGCGTGGGGAGGAGGAGGGGATGCAAGAGTTGAAGAGCACCACCTTCAGAAGAGCCCGTCTTTGTTGTCGTTTTCTCAGACAACCAATATAAGGAGTAAAGACTGAGAAGGAAAACTATGCCCTGGGTTGACAACAAGCTCTTTACCCATTCCTAAAGTACATGAGAACTGAGAAAATAAGGCCACCACTTGAGACAGCTACAAAACAAGTGGTGTCCCAGACAAAGACGGGGCCCAGTGAAGGCAGGAGGTGCTCAAAGCTTCAAAGGGTGAGGGAGATGACACAGCGGAGCACAAAGACGACCCCGGTGCAACAGCTCCACAGGGCACAGGGAAAGTTAGAAAGGGGGAAAGGAAGGTCTGTGTTGCAGCAGAGAAGGAAAGTCCATCGCAGAGATGATGGTGCTATGGAGGACAGATGGCAGAGGGATCAGAGTTTGTCAGAGAAGGCAAATTTAAAGCAAAAAATAATTTGGAGAAGAATCCACATGGATCATGGTAGCCAGAAATAAAGCACTTTGCTTAGTGGTGGCAGACCGATACCATGGTCTCCTTCCATGTGCTATATTGGTTGGATGCCAGATCTAGAGCAGGGTTTCTCAACCCCAGGGAAACAGACATTCTGACATTTTTTGCTATGGGCATTATCGTGCACACTGTAAGATGTTTAGAAGGATCCCTGGCCTCTACTCACTAGATGCCAATATCACCTCCAAGCCTGGTGCCAACCAAAAATGACGTCAGAGAGAAGACCTAAATAGATACTTCTTCAAAGAACACATACAGATGGCCAAGAGGCACATGAAAAGATGTTCACTACTGCTAATTATCAGAGAAATGCAAATCAAAACTACAATGAGATATCACCTTACACTAGCCAGAATGACTATCATAAAAAAAATCCACAAACAAAAAATACTGGAGAGGGTGTGGAGAAAAGGGAACCCTTCTAAAATTGTTGGTGTGAATATAAACTGGTACAGAACACTATAGAGCACAGTATGGAAGGTTCCTCAAAAAACTAAAAACAGAGCTACCATATGCCCCTGCAATCCCACTCCTGGGCATATACCTGGAAAAAAACATGATCAGAAAGGATACATGCACCCCAATGTTCACTGCAGCACAGATTACAACAGCCAAAACATGGAAGCAATCTAAACATCCATCAACAGAGGAATGGATAAAGAAGGAAGGAAAAACATATTCCTAAAGCTTCCTAAAATATTAAACAAACAAGCAAACAAAACATAAGACTGGAGCCACATTTTCCGAGGGTATACAGGTTTGAAGGTCATTCTAAAATTGGGAAAGGTCTTCCATGGAAGCAAAATTGCCACCTTGAAATTTACAAGTGAGAGTAGAGGGTGACCTGGCTTAGGCAAGGCAACCCCAATACCCTTTCCTCTGGGGAACTCCTTAACCTGCACTGTCCAATATAATAGCCACTAGCTACATGTGGCTACTGAGTAAAACATGGGCAGTCCAAATTGAGATGGGCTCTAAGTGGATGTCAAAGACACAGTATGAAATAAAAGAATGCAAAAACATCTCATTAATATTTTTATACTGACTACATGTCAAGTGATATGTGGTTTTCTGATTATTTATTACATCATATATCTTTATGGATGTATACCGTTAGTTTGAGGGAGGTTAGCATCCTAAATAAAGAAAAGATTAAAAGAATAAAAAAGATAAAAAGTATTCTTTGAAATACTTAACCATTAAACATATCTAAGTTTGGGCAGGAACTACATCTTAATGGTTAGCCCTTGTGCTACCAAACTAAATTCACACACACTCACAGACTGGTTTGCTTTAATTCCTTCAATACTTGTTGAGTCCCTCCCCTGTGCTCGGTCCTAGGCACTGCAGTAGGAGGATTTCAAGTCACACAAGGCTCACTACCCCAAGCCAAGATGTATCCTACAGTGCCCACCTGAGGAAGCGTTCAGACGGCATGCTCCAGCTGGGTTCCTCAGGGTCTCAGCCTTACAAGGTCGCAGAGGAGTCGGCAAGCATTCCAGCTAAATGAAAAAACAAGAAAGAAAAGCACAGTGACTTACATGCAAAAAAAAGAAAAAGAAAAAAACAAACATACTCTGGGTCTTCATGATGCTAATACTTTAGAAACTTGAAGAATTTTATAGACAAGATACAACAATCTGACTGAATGCTCTTGTGATAGGCAATGTTTCAGAATGCTTGTAAGTTTTAAAGTTTTTTCACCTTATTAGAATTTCAGGGACTAAAAATTAAAATTTGAGAACCAAAAACAGCTAAAGAGTTACATTAAAAATTAAAACAGATGGCCAGAGGGAAAAATTAAGATTTGAAAAAATAGTTACGATTTATGTCAGAGAACATTTTACCTATGTTCTCTTCTAGGAGCTTTATGGTATCACGTCTTATACTTTGGGGCTTCCCTGGTGGCTCAAATGGTAAATAATCTGCCTGCAATGCAGGAGACCCAGGTTTAATCCCTGGGTTGGGAAGACCCCCTGGAGAAGGAAAAGGCAACCCACTCCAGTAGTCTTGCCTGGAGAATTCCATGGACACAGTCTTTAAACTCATTCTGAGTTTCTTTTTGTTTATGGTGTGAGGGAGTGTTTTAACTTCACTGATATACATGTGGCAGTCCAGCTTTCCAAACAACACCCACTATAGAAATAAAAGCAAAAACAAACATATGAGACCTAATCAAACAATCTTTTGCACAGCAAACGAAACCATAAACAAAATGAAAAGACAACCTTCAGACTAAGAGAAAATATTAATATTTGCAAACAATGTGACAAGGGCTTAATTTCCAAAATACATGAACAGTTCATACAGTTCAATATCAAAAAGACAAACAACCAATCCAAAATGGGCAGAAACTGCCAGTTTTTCAAAGAAGATACACAGATGGCCAACAGAGACATGAGACATGCTCAACAGTGCTAATTATTAGAGTAATGCAAACCAAAACTACAATGAGGCACCTGATACCTCACACCTGTCAGAGGGGACGCCATCAAAAGGTCTACAAATAATATATGCTAGAGAGAGTGTGGAGAAAAGAGAACACTTCTAGACCGTTGGTGGGAATGTAAATTGGTGCAGCCACTATGCAAAACAGTATGGCGATTCCTTAAAATACTAAAACTTTAATTCAAAAAGATACATGTACCCCAATGTTCATAGCAGCACTACTTATAACAGTTAAGACATGAAAGCAACTTGAGGATCCATCAACACATGAATGGATAAATAAGATGTAGTGTGTGTATACATGTGTGTGTGTGTGTGTATGTATATAAAAGAATATTACTCAGCCATAAAAAAGAAAAACATTTTGTCATTTGCAGCATCATGGACGGACTTTGAGATCACCATACTAAGTAAAGTCAGAGAAAGACAAATATTCTATGATATCACTTATAAGTAGAATCTAAAAAAATAATATGCATGAATTTATTTACAAAATAGAAACAGGTTCACACAGACACAGAAAACAAGCTTATGATTACCAAAGTGGAAGTGGGGATAAATTAGGAGCATGGAATTAACAGATATACACAACTATATACAAAATAGATAAACAATGATTTACAATATAGAACAAGGAATTATATTCAATATCTTATAATACTTATAACTCAGAGAAAGAAAATATAAAAAAACAGATTTACATATATAAACACTGAATCCATGACTATGTTTTACAACTCTCATTAGAAGGTCTAGCTGCCATTTTTTAATATACTAAAGTATCAAAATTAATTCCAGTTTGAATCATCTTAAACAGGCTCTCTTCTAAGTTTCATTTTGAAAAGCAAAAACAGTATAAAAACACATGAAAGAAACACGTAAAGCTGTGCCTATTTCTGCTAGTTTTATAAAAGAGAGACCTATGATTTCCAATCTAAAATATAGTATTTGTTACACCATATCCAAACCCTCAAACTATACTAATTCACACAAATATATCAGAATTTGCTGAGGATTCATTTCACTGTTGTTGAACATCAGGTTGTTTTAAACACTTCATACATTCATACTTCTTGCTTTTTCAATTACTGAAAATAGTATACCTGTACTTTTCATTTATTTCTAAGTTTTGACAAATCTAAAAATGAGCATCATTTTCAATTATTTAACTGCAACTGAGCAATAAGGAGGATCAGAATAATTCACGACACGTTGTTTAACTAGCTTAGAGACTTTCCTAGCAACCTATCACTGCTACATATTCCTTTCATAAACTAAGTTATAAACTCCGAGTTCTTATTGCCTAACACAAAAACTACAGAGATGGACACTTTAAGATGGCGTAAAAATATTTATTATTATTAGAGAGACATGAAAAAAACCTATTCTTTCTGAAATTCTAATACTTTAAAAAGCTCCCAATAACAAGGTGAATATAGAACAATAATCCTAAAAATTACAATAATCCAAAATTAAAGGACACACTTTATTGTATTTTTCAGACATTCCAAATACAGCAATTAAAAATCTCAAGATAACTTCCTTTATTGTTTGGAGACCAACTCACTAAATTAGTTCTCTTCAGAAATTATCTAATTACAATCTGTTCCATTCTACAATGTTCAGTGAAATGAACACCACTTTAAAGGCTGGGAGTTAAAATGAGTTAAAGGATGAATCAATCCCTGAAAATTACTGTTATTTACTATTCACTAATATTTCTTATATTTTACTACATATAGTTTATAGTATCATTAGATTGCATATGATAATTTATCTTTAATTCTGATTATTTCATAAATTGGTATATTTTTAACACCAGTAAATTAGTATATTTTAATACCAGTACATCATCACATGGTGTGCAATAAATGATATTAGATATCCCTTTAGTTTCAAAGGTAAACATTCAAGGTACCCCACTGGTATACTTTCCTGCATGGAACATCATTCCTGAAGGTAACAAGGATGCTTGCCCTTTCAGAAGGTGAAAACATCTAAGCTCTCCCTCCAAACAAAAAAGACGTGGAGATGACTTAATTCTAACAGGAAAGGTCCAACATGTGATTAGAGCAGTTTACCAACTGAATAGAAATTTAGGCCAAAGAACACAACTGTCCCGTTCCTACAAAACCCTACCACTCTTTTAATCTATAGAAGAAAATCATTCAGGCTTTATTCCTGAGATCATAATGGTAAAGCCTCTCTATTAAATATCTGCTACTTTGTTTTAATTTAAAATTATAAATAATAATTTATTTATTACCTACTCAGTTCAGTTCAGTTGCTGAGTCGTGTCCAACTCTGCAACCTCATGAATCGCAGCACGCCAGGCTTCCCTGTCCATCACCAATTTCCAGAGCTTACTCAAACTCATATCCATCGAGTCAATGATGCCATCCAACCATCTCATCCTCTGTCATCCCCTTCTCCTCCCACCTTCAATCTTTCCCAGCATCAGGGAAAGTTTGTTGATCAAGATCACCCCCAAGAAAAAGAAATGCAAAAAGGCAAAATGGTTGTATAGCTGAGAAAAGAAGAGAAGCAAAAAGCAAAGGAGAAAAGGAAAGATACACCCATTTGAATGCAGAGTTCCAAAGAATAGCAAGGGGAGATAAAAAAGCCTTCCTCAGTGATCAGTGCAAAGAAATAGAGGAAAACAACAGAATGGGAAAGACTAAAGATCTCTTCAAGAAAATTAGAGATACCAAGGGAACATTTCATGCAAAGATGGGCTCGATAAAGGACAGAAATGAACTGGACCTAACAGAAGCAGAAGATATTAAGAGGTGGCAACAATACACATAACTATACAGAAAAGATCTTCATGACCCAGATAACCACAATGGTGTGATCACTCACCTAGAGCCAGATATCCTGGAATGTGAAGTTAAGTGGGCCTTAGGAAGCATCACTATGAACAAAGCTAGTGGAGGTGATGGAATTCCAGTTGCGCTATTTCAAATCCTACAAGATGATGCTGTGAAAGTGCTGCACACAATATGCCAGCAAATTTGGAAAACTCAGCAGTGGCCACAGGACTGGAAAAGGCCAGTTTTCATTCCAATCCCAAAGAAAGGCAATGCCAAAGAATGTTCAAACTTTACCTACTACCACAGCCAAATGCTTTATTTGATTGCTCTTACAATAAGAGGTACTTCATATGCATGATCTCATTTAATACTCATAATAACCTAATGTGGATGATATCATTTTCATTTTACTGATAAAAGAACCCAGGGATATAAGTAATTCACAAAAGGCACAGGACTAGAAATTGGTAGTCTCAGGGATTAAAACTGTTTGACTCCAAAGTTTGTACTCTTAATTATTCTGCTCTAATTCCAAGTTTTATAATAAACCATAAAACTACAACTTTTGAAGTCACACTAAAATCAAAATATATAGATTATATGAAAATTAAAGAAGAAATAGAGTCAGTAAGATTTCAATACATGAACCGTGAACTTCCTGATGTTCAAGCTGGTTTTAGAAAAGGCAGAGGAACCAGAGATCAAATTGCCAACATCCGCTGGATCATGGAAAAAGCAAGAGAGGTCCAGAAAAACATCTATTTCTGCTTTATTGACTATGCCAAAGCCTTTGACTGTGTGGATCACAATAAACTGTAAAAAATTCTGAAAGAGATGGGAATACCAGACCACCTGACATGCCTCTTGAGAAATCTGTATGCAGGTCAGGAAGCAACAGTTAGAACTGGACATGGAACAACAGACTGGTTCCAAATAGGAAAAGGAGTACGTCAAGGCTGTATATTGTCACCCTGCTTATTTATCTTATATGCAGAGTACATCATGAGAAACACTGGACTGGAAGAAACACAAGCTGGAATCAAGATTGCCGGGAGAAATATCAATAACCTCAGATATGCAGATGACACCACCCTTATGGCAGAAAGTGAAGAGGAACTAAAGAGCTTCTTGATGAAAGTGAAAGAGGAGAGTGAAAAAGTTGGCCTAAAGCTCAACATTCAGAAAATGAAGATCATGGCATCCGGTCCCATCACTTCATGGGAAATAGATGGGGAAACAGCGGAAACAGTGTCAGACTTTATTTTGGGGGGCTCCAAAATCACTGCAGATGGTGACTACAGCCATGAAATTAAAAGATGCTTATTCCTTGGAAGAAGAGTTATGACCAACCTAGATAGTATATTCTAAAGCAGAGACATTACTTTGCCAACAAAGGTCCGTCTAGTCAAGGCTATGGTTTTTCCAGTGGTCATGTATGGGTGTGAGAATTGGACTGTGAAGAAGGCTGAGCACCAAAGAATTGATGCTTTTGAACTGTGGTGTTGGAGAAGACTCTTGAGAGTCCCTTGGACTGCAAGGAGATCCAACCAGTCCATTCTGAAGGAGATCAGCCCTGGGATTTCTTTGGAAGGAATGGTGCTGAAGCTGAAACTCCAGTACTTTGGCCACCTCATGCGAAGAGTTGACTCATTGGAAAAGACTTTGATGCTGGGAGGGAACTGGGGCAGGAGAAGAAGGGGACGACAGAGGATGAGATAGCTGGATGGCATCACAGACTCGATGAACGCGAGTCTGAGTGAACTCTGGGAGTTGGTGATGGACAGGGAGGCCTGGCATGCTGCAATTCATGGGGTCACAAAGAGTCGGACACGACTGAGCGACTTCACTTTCACGCATTGGAGAAGGAAATGGCAACCCACTCCAGTGTTCTTGCCTGGAGAATCCCAGGGATTGGGGAGCCTGGTGGGCTGCCGTCTATGGTGTCACACAGAGTCGGACACGACTGAAGAGGCTAAGCAGCAGCAACAGCAGCAGTATGGTATAACATCTATCATGCAGATCCACTCATCCACACTGAGCTATTCCCTCCCTTCAGGATACTGGTACCAACCATCTTCTCTGCCCAGAACTTCCCATGTCCTTTTTACCTAGTTAGCTCCTATTCATCTTGCAAGTCCCAAGGTCACCTCCTCTGGGAAGCCTTCCTTAAAACTCCCCAAGGTCCCAGTTCCTTACTCTTCTATGAGCTCCAGTAACACCTATACATCCAAACACACAGCATAATTAGCACTCTGTATAATTACTTGTTTGGGGGAGGGGGGTTAGAAGCTATTGGCTTAGCCTCATTTCTACTCACCCCAAGATAGTGAGCTCTTTAAGGAGAATGAGCCATCTTGGAGTAGCCATAGTTTTTTCTATTGTCCCAGTGTAATTACTAATTGTACCCCCATTTATTTTCTGTGGCTTTGCACTTTCAGTCATAAAAATTTGATAATCCTGTCTATACAGGCAGGATCCATATCTATCTTGCTCATTATCTTGAACACCCTGGGCCTACCATTATTCTCACAATATCCCCCAAAGCAGAAAAAGTAAACGTATAATGTATCCCTGTTTTAGAATGAAGAACATGCGATCATAAGGCCAGCTTATTTGCATGTATTAAATCACAATGTTTTAGTGAATATTATCAAAATGTTGTTGTTAAGTTACTCACTTATGTCTGACTCTTCTGCAACCCCATGGACTGTAGCCCTCCAGGCCCCTCATGGTATTTCCCAGGCAAGAATACTGGACTGGGTTGCCACTTCCCTCTCCAGGAGATCTTCCCACATCAGGGTTTGAATCCAGATCTCTGGCACTGGCAGGTGGATTCCTTACCACTGAACCACCTGTGAAGCCCATACTATCAGAATGCATGCCCTAAAAGGAAATGCTGCACTGAATATTAAAAACTCCTCTAATAAGAACAAGGATGAATATGCAGTCACCCTCATGAATACAGCTGGAGACCTCGTGAACCAAAATAAAATATAACGTTTAAGTCAGTTCTTCCAGTCACAGTAACACACCCCTTTCCAGTTCTTTAATTTTTAGCTCCACCACTCCTCTGTGAATAGAAACATAAAATGCTTAGATCAGTTACACAGTCTTGTCAAAATAACCTACCCTGCAATTATAACATCCTAATGTGCTTTTTAAAAATGTTGCCATGAAAATTTTTTCATTAAAGAATTTCTTATAGTTCTCAGACCACTGAAAATTAAACCAAGTATTTGCATGTCTGTAGATGGTAAAATGTAGATCTTGAATATATAAAAATATTTGTATGACAAAAATATTATTGTACGGAAAAAACAATATGCTACATTTATATAATTATTTTATTTCACTAAAAAAATCTGTATGAAAAAGTTATTATTCAGACAATGAATGAACATTCTACTTATTAATGACTGCCTTCTAACAAATATAAAATATCAGTTTACAGTCCTCTAACATACGATCTAGATGTAATCCAAACTCCACTTTCCAACAGAGAAAGTTTTACCATTAAATTTTACAACATGGACGCTTCATTCATTCAAGTATCTACTAAAGGCTTAATATATTTCCAGTAATCACTGAACAAGATGTGATGACAGACACAAAAGAATTAAAAATGGTCTCTGTCCTTCAAATAGTTTATAACCTTCAAGTAAGGGATAACATCCACATAGAATGCGAAGTAGCTTCAGCCATGTCCAACTCTTTGTGACCCCATGGACTGTAGGCCACTAGGCTCCTCTGTTCATGAGAGTCTCCAGACAAGAATATCGGAGTGGGTTGCCAAGTCCTCCTCCAGGGGATCTTCCTGACCCAGGGATCAAATCTGTGTCTCTTATGTCTCCTGCTATCCACATTAACATCACCCTAATAGTACAAGACATTCTGCATTTTCTTCAGCTGGGAGATTCACAATTTCCTCTCATTTTACATTTTCTAAAATTGAAGCTGTACTTTAAATTGATCGCTGAGGTACTGAAAAGCTGATATGTATCTCACATGTGCAAAAAGCATTAAAACTGGTGAAGCATCACAGTTCAAGTACTTAAAGAGGCTAGGCTTACATGCAATATTACATACAGTTCTTACATTGACCTAGCATTGTAAGAATTATGGACCCATTTTTTCCAAAGAAAAAGCAGAGGCCCAGCAGGCTAAAATGCTTGAGGTTTAAAAAGGAAAAAAAAAAAAAAAACCTAGGAACTGGTAAAGCTGAGATTCACATCCATCTGTTACATTCTGCTGCACCATATCGCCCTACCAAAGGCAAGCTGGATGTTGGTTAGAATAGGGGAGGAAGGTAAGTGGAGGAACATTGAAAGATGCAGAGAGAGAAGAGGAGGCTTCCCAGATGAAAAGTACAATGCACTGAAATGTAAGGAGGCTTCTAAGTTATACTCTTGCAAAATAAGAACTCTGTACCTGAAGCTGAAGATGCAATGTAGACGTGTTCAATCTGCCATCTTTAACAGGAAGCCCTTTTGGTAAGCCCTATTTTATGCCCATTTTCCTGATTAGGAAATCAGGGTTTAGAGAAATTAAGTAACTTCAGGAAGGTTACACAACCAGTATGGGAGCTAGGGTGAAAACCTAGGTAGGTAGTCTACATCCTAGTAGTAGCCCTCAGTCACTCAGTCATGTCTGAATCTTTGCGGCCCTGTGGACTGCTGCCCACCAAGCTCCTCTGCCCATGGAATTTTCCAGGCAGGAATACTGGAGTGGGTTGCCATTTCCTATTCTAGGGGCTCTTCCTGACCCAGGGATGGAACCCGCGTCTTTGTACTGGCAGGCAGATTCTTTACCACTAGCACCACCTGGGAAGCAGTCTATATCCAGACCCACTCTTTTTTAATCAGTAAGCTATCCTGCATCTCCAGCTGTATAGGGTTCTTATTTTACAAAAGTATAACAGAAGCCCCCATATCTTGGAGTGTGTTGCACTTCTCATCTCATAATAAACATGCTAATTCTCTCAGACACAATATTTGGTTTTCCATGAAAACAGAGATCTGACCAGGCTTGAATAACAAAGAATTTACTATAACTATTCACTAAGCATCTTTTCTCTCACTCATTCAACATTTAAACTGCTTTTACCATATGCCAGGACGGCATGTAAAAGAGTAAGATTACAATGACTTTGTAAAACGTCTTTTTTTTCCTAACATGACAAGTGATAAAAGCTACTGCTTTTTAAAGCATAATTTTCTTTTACAAAAGAGATGTAAAGTAGAAGAAAGGACGTGGGCATGAGATTAAGTTCCTTCAGCTGAGTTGAGCTGCACCTTAACTGGTATCTTTATGAATTACAGGGGTAGGGACCATGTCCCGCTGATCTCTGTGTAAGAAGGAACTTTGTTCCCAGAAGACTTGGTATAAAATGAATTGTTTACAAAATAGTTATTGTTCCAGAAGTTAACGCAGTTTTATCACAAATGCAGAACTTCTAAACATCTCCAAAAACACTTTTCTCTGTCACTAAAAAGGCACTACAAGTCTTTTACAGAATATGCACATAATCTTAACCAAGATATCAAAACCAAAAAGAAATCCAAATTTAATTTAAAAATTAATGTTACTTTAAAACTTTGGGGCAACACTGAACAAAACGATGTGATGTGACAGTCGATGCATGTCTGCTGAGTGGCCAGGGAGACCTCTGAAGAAATGAAGTTCATCTAAAATGTCATTAATGACAAAAGAATATGAAAGGATATTCCAAAGCCAGACAAGAAAGTTTTCCGCATTCTGTTGTGTGACTTGAGACATGTTTTGAATCGCTCCATGATTTTCTGGCATGAGTCAGAAGAGGAGGAGGAGAGTGGAGTCTGTTTCCTTGGCTCAGTCAATAGGCTTGGGTGGGTTCAACAAGTGGGGGGATAAATCTCAGAGAGAAGAGTGTGGGGGAGGTCAGGGAAGGGGGGAAAGGCTGTCAAATCCATCATGTTTGGTATTTCACAATGACTGAAGTAGAA
The DNA here is from genome assembly GCF_023091745.1 of Budorcas taxicolor. NCBI lineage: Eukaryota > Metazoa > Chordata > Mammalia > Artiodactyla > Bovidae > Budorcas > Budorcas taxicolor. The sequence continues at coordinate 44,354,730 of NC_068918.1, forward strand.
TCCTTTCTTTATCAATCCTAATTTTCCCAATGTGCCAAGTCTAAGATCACACAGTTTTTAAGTGTATTTTCAAATGAAGATATTATTGCCCTTTGGTGATATTCTACCTCTTACAGGATATACAGTATATAGTGCTATATGCTATAAGTAAAACAAAATCACCATTTTTATTCATGAAGAAAACATACCATAATTGTATCCTATGGTTTCAATAATTCTGTAGAAGAGAAAAACAGACTTTCCCACTGACATCACAAAAATTTTAAGTCGCGGGAACTATTTAAAAGTATCTTAGCTAAATACTTTTTATCCACATACTATTAAAAACAACAAGAACTTTGAGTCTCTCTAGGGAAATTGCTAAGAATGCCACCTCTAGGAATCTACCAAGCAGAGAATATCAATCCAACATCAAGTTTGACGTAAATATGAAGTAACTGTCCCAAGGTCAGTGAGTTAGGAAGTGACAGAGCTGGGATTAAGAACCTAGCAAAGTCTGACTAGAGTTCACACCCCTGTCACAGACTGTGTTGCCATCTGAATGACCAATGCAGAATAGCTGGACTCCAGGGATTTCCAGTAAGCAACAATTTCTTTCATAAATGTTCAATTATTTCCAAGATGTCAGGTATCAGAGATAATTTTCTGGAAAATATTCAGCACAACCATTTCTCTTGTGGACCCTCTAAAATCTGGTCTTTGGCTTCAGAAAGGCATTTAGCACAAGGATAATGGTGCAAATGTTATCATGAAATTGTCTGGTTTCAACTCCCAGCCCACTAGCAATAGGACCTTGGACAAAGATGTAACCCTTCTGTGTCTGTCTCCCCTTTCTATAAAATGATAATAACACTATCTACCACACAGCATAGTTACAGAAGTTTAAGAGCCAGTATAAATATTAAGAACAATGCTAAGAACATAAAAAATCAACAAAAGTTCTAGCTGTCATCATTAAATAACACCAGAGTAAAAATGGCTACAGACTTCAACCCTATCATACCTCCTCATCTGTACCTTCAAATCATTGCCACTCTACATACTAAAGCATAAGGTGAATAAAAGCCTAGAGAAGGTGCTGTGATAACCCTGGAAAGATCCCTGGAAGACACTGCTCAGGACACTGATTATACGGCATCCTTTTCAATGAGAATCTGGAGAGGGCTTTCTTTATACTGGCTTTCTCCAGGATCGATGTTCAGAAACTGAACAAGGGGTTTTGTTTTACTTATAAATGCTTTAAATAAAGTAACTAATCAAAGCTCACTTTTACAAAAATTGCTAAGAACATTTTGAATGAAACGTATCCCCCCCTCTTAGTATCTGGAACCTAAAGGTATGTATCGTCCTGTAATTGCTCTTGGTTAATTTAATGGCCATCCCCTTTCTTTTTCCTTAGCCAGCCAATTTGCATCAAGTTAAATTTTATCCTTTTGAATAACTAAGGTATGAAACAAAGTATCTGGATGAATAGGAAAGGAAATAAAAGTAAGAGCGGTGATCTCATTAGGATCTTCCCCCAGGACTGTAAGAGCAGGGTTGGCATCTGCTGCTGAGCTGGAGGCTTACGAAGAGCAAAAGCATAAGCTAAAAGTCACAAATTTGAAAGTAGCCTGCCACAACTACACCCTCACCCATAGGTAATCTGTCTAACGATCTATCTCATAAAAGAGTTCTCCATGTCCCTATTGTTCACTGTCTCTTCCTCACAAAACATATATAATTCCAAGTTCATAGATTTTTAATAACCAATAAGTATTTGCCGAGTGCTTCCATGTTTCAGGCATTTCATTTTATATCAGCAAGCAGAACAGACAAAATGCATTCCCCGTGGAGCTTAACTTATACATGAGAAGATAAACCATAACCATGGAAAATTAAGCAAATTACAGGGTGTGCCAGAGAGTGATAAGTGATATGAAAAAATCAAGCAAGCTAAATGGGATCTGGATGAAGGTTTTATGTAAAAAAACAACTTTCAGTAGAAACTGAAAATACTATAATAATTTTGAATGGTTATGTTGGTTAGAATGATACATATCAATTTTGCAAAATAGACTTTTTTGTCCTCAACTCACATTTTAAATGTTTGAAACGTTAATTCTGTTGATATTTCTTCTTCAGTAAGGTGAATACTTTTTTATAAAACAAACTAAATCACATTTTATCATTCATATACACCCTTTATTTCTCAGGCACTTCAGTAAAACACTAGGATTCCAGAAACTGTTCTATCTCCTTTCTGGTCTTGCACCCACACCTATAACTTTGGAAACTCCAACTGCAAAGGCAAGAGAGGTTGTCAGTTTCAGGATGTATCTCATGGACTCTCAAAAAACATAACCATCTTGTCAGCCCCTCCATTCTCACTTGTCTACTGTGCAACCATGCCCACTAATCTACAGACGCGTACCCCAGAGGGCACAGGCTCCTGCTAACATCACTGACAGTGGCAGTAAAGCTCATGAGAGTCCTGAGATGCGGCAAGGACACTCATCCAAAGTACTCACTGCCCAAAAGTACCCTTTCCTAAAATGACCACAATTCTAAGTGCCAGCACAGCACACTACTCCAGTGCTACCATGTATTCAGGATCCCTTAGAGATTTCAACCAATGCATTATCTTTCTTACTCATTGTAAAGAATCCCTCCCTTTCTAGAACTTAGATTTGAGTCCACATGGACTTGGGCCAGAGGACAATCTGGTGGCAGCCACTATGCTGCACTTGGATTCAAGCTTTTGTTCTGACACTGGCCCACTGGGCTGGAACCAAGCTTGTAAGCTTTGATTCTCTCCATAAGGTCTGTGACATCCAGTAGAGCTTGCCCCAAAAGGTTCTCCTGACATGCTTCAATCTTAGGGTACATCCTGGGATTTCAGATCTATAGGAGTTGGAGGTGGGCTTCTAGCTCTCTAGGAGAAAAAACAAAGTTATGGGTTAGATGGCCTCAGGTGAGCACTGAAAAGTGTTACGAGTTGGCCCTGCTATGCACCGTCTACACCAGCATGAAGAGCTGGCACAGCAATGTGCTGACACAGGGGGGTAAGGATCAAAAACAACAAATAAAAACGAAATATGGGAAGCTACATCACATTTCTCAAACAAATGCTTTCCAAACTAAAACTACAATATTTGAGGGTAGGTCATAATAAGAGATTTACAAATTCAATACAAAAATATGGGAACATCCAATATAGGGTAGTCATATCCTATACGTAAAAACAGTTATCAAAATAGTTATATTCTTAGAGTTATAGGTTTCCCTGATGGCTCAGACAGTAAAGAATCTGCCTGCAATGCCGAAGACTTGGGTTCAATCCGTGGGTCGGGAAGATCCCCGGAGAACGGAATGGCAACCCACTCCAGTATTCTCGCCTGGAGAATCCAGTGGGTGGAGAAGCCTGGTGGGCTGTGTCCATAGGGACAGAGACACAAGAGTGACACAAAGAGTCAGCCACAACTGAGCGACTCACTCATTCACTCAGAGTTATACATGTAAGAGTAAAAGCGATCGGTCTTCCAGTGAAGAAAATTTTACAAGTCTATTAAAAGCATTTTTTTCCTTCCTATGACTATTTATTCTTCTGATAGAAGATCAGATCCAAAATATTCCTCCAAAGAAGACAGTATCTCTTATATTTTCCCCTAAATACTAGAAATATAGCAAACATATATTATAGAATTGTCTGCCACCTGACAAATATGTAAAGTGTTCCACAATCATGAACAAATCTTACATTCTAACCTAACCTCACAATGCATTATCTGTGTAACTTGGGCAAATCAATTAGCCTTTCTTAGCCAACACTTACTTCTCCCTAAGACAGGTAAAACAACTTCTTCCACAAATACTTTCACTGCCATTAAGTGAAACGATGAGTTTGAACATACTTTCTACACATGGAAGCGCAATGGAAGCAAACAACCTCATCAAACTCACTCTAGCAGCTGTACTCATTCTGTAGCATATGGGGCACTTTTCTATCTCACAATAACCCGACGAAGTGAAGAAAACTGACTTGTTCACCCTAAACAGCATTCCTCCAGATCTTATAACTCTATTTTGTAAAGAAGTTAAAAAAGACAACTGGTTAAACTCAAAGTTCATTACCTCCACAGAGCAATTTTAGCCAGACTACCTGAAAAAAACAAGAATGAAAACATTATATTACTGCCTGTCGCTGTCATGTTTTAGTTGCTAAGTCGTGTCCGACTCTTTTGTGACCCCATGAACTGCAGCCCGCCGGGCTCCTCTGTCCATGGGATTCCCCAAGCGAGAATACTGGATCGGGCTACCATTTTCTTCTCCAGGGGATCTTCCTGACCCAGCGGTGAACCCTCATCTCCTGCATTTCAGGCGGATTCTCTACCACTGAGCCACCAGGGAAGCCCTTCTATTACTGCCTAGGCTACTCTATATAATGCCTTTTTTTCTGACACCTTGAATCACTGCTTGCCTCGTAGGTAACATTTTCAATTATTCAAGCACTAGTTACGATTGCTGGTGTCGGCGTGATCAGTAATTACTGTCTTCATAATCACAGGCATCTGATTCCAGCTGCTCCCATCTTTGATATTACCATGAATAACAGCCCGGAGGGCAGGAGCTGACAGGCAAAGAATTCAGCCGGGGGTCAAGTTAATGCTGGTGGTGTACGAGCTTTCAGTGAGCTACCAAAGCCAGAGAGACATGCTGAGAAGTGAGATCACACATTGAGAAAGAATGAATGTCCCGAAGGTTCTGTACAAAATAAAATATTTTCTGAACATGAGAACGGCTTTGAATCTAAATCTGAAGAAGCTGGCTAAATAACTCATACCTTCAACAACCTTGTTCTGGGTAATTATAAAAAGAATTCATCTGCATACTCATTCCCCCGCCAGATAGGACTTTTCCCTTCCCCAGATGGCTGGGGTGAGTGTCTGTGCATATGGCAATGAAATAAGAGCAGGATCTCAAAGTCCTTAAAAAGAAGGGAAGGCTTATAAAACGTGTCCTGTGTGAGACACCAAAGGGACTATGAAACCAAAGAAGACCAACCAGTGAATGAAAAGTCTGGGCGACCTGTGTCCCGGCCCCAGCTCTGTCTCCCTTGGATAAGCCAGTTTGCTTCTCCATGCTTCTGCTTTCTCATGTGGACAGTAGTGTGATCCAACTCAAATCAGTCTGGAGAGTTCTCTGTGGCCTATGTGAAATTATCCAGTGTGAGGCTCAGCAAAAACAGGTAAAGCTGTGCCCCTCAATATCCACCGGGGATATGTTCCAGGAGCCACTGCAGACACCAAAATCCACAGGTGCTCAAGACTCTTGGTCAGTCCTCTGTGCATGTAGATCCCACGGACACAGAGGCCCAGCCATAGAAGATCATACCAGCACATGGATCCTGTGAGAACACCACCAAGAGACCCAGTGCTTTAGGAGCTCTCCTGCAAGTCCTTCTAACCCCTATAATATGGAAATCTGCATATACTATAAATCAAATATAAGTTTACAAAAAAAATAGGAGAATGAGAATGTGTGTGCACGGGTAAGGGATGCACAAGTGTGTTCAAATGTGTGTAAAGGTATGCAGACGTGTGTGTTGGTGGGTAGACAGGAGCACAGACAATCCACAGATAACTCATTTCTCTGTTCTTCCTGTCTCTTTTCCCTCTAAATCTCTGGCACTGAGTGCTCATTTAATTTTTCGGCAAGGCACGTGGGCAAGGAAGGGGTGAAACAGGTTGCCTACTTATTTCCCAGGCTAGCTCAGAAGCCAGTCTGCATTAGGTAGTGATTCTCACAGATGCGGGACAGTAGGGGACTAGTGATGGTGGTAGAGATGCAGGGAGGGACATTAGAATCACCTGAGGAAAGGCTTTTTCAGTCTCTGAGTTTTCCTCTCTTTCCCCCTCCTTGAGATTCTCATATGACCCTAAAAGGGTAGTCTGAACGTATCCACACATACATACATGCACACACTCATCACAGCTATAACTTACTGCCACTTTTTTGCTAGGGGAATAAAAGATGAAGGATTTCACTACTAATGTCCTTTCCTGCTCTGACACTGTGGGACTTTGCTCCTGTCATTGATACACTTTCTAATTAAGGAAACACTCAAAATGACCGGAGAACAACAGAAGGCTTCACCGCATAGCTATGTAGAAAACTGAGTGGCAAGTAGATGAGAACTAAAATAAGGAAAAATACTCTCTGGTAGAGCTAATCAGGAGTGGGGTTTTCATGAAGGAAATAAGCATGGCACTAAAGCTTGGTGCACTGATCTTAGGAGGAGAGGAAGGTACAGCCACGTTGAGCCAGGGGTCAGGCACAAATGTTCAGGATCAAACATATGTAGGAGGGCACGAACTAAAAAGACAGTAAGGGGGGACAGCCACAGTGCTGGGAGTAGTGCCAGGTGTGATGACCGGGATAAGCAGGGTCAGTTGACCTGGGGCTGCAAATGGCACAGTGCCAGAACTTAAGAGCAGCAACTGTGGAGTCATCACTGGCTCTAAAACAAAAGCGTGCTAAGTGGCTTCAGTTGTGTCCAACTCTTTGAGACCCTATGGACTAGCCCGCCAGCCTCCTCTGTCCATGGAGATTCTCCAGGCAAGAATACTGGAATAGGCTGCCATGCCCTCCTCCATACCCAGGGATCTTCCCAACCCAGGGATCAAACCTGCATCTCTTCTGTCTCAGGCATTGGCAGGCGGGTTCTTTACCACTAGCGCCACCGGGGAAGCCCCTAAAGCAAGAGACTACTACAGTGAAAGATGTGTCTGAGAAAGTGCCTTCAGATCCTGGTGCCCAGGATGGTCACGGCAGAAGGTTGCAACCTGCGATCCATGAACAGACTTCGAGCACGTGACAGCCCCTGCTGTTCTGTGCCACTCTTTTTCTGAAGCTGCAAGCATGCATGCATTTTGTACAAGAAAGAGGAATTTATTAAATTCTCAAAAAGGTATGTGACAACCACTTTCCCCATCCGACCCCCATCCCACCCACACATAACACAGGAAAACTGAGAATTCAGTACAAGAAAGTGTTGGCCGATTTTCCTTGTGGGTAGGGGAGGTGCAGGTGGGAAAAGTGAAGGGTAAAACACAGAAAAACAGTGTCTGGTAGGCACCATCCCAGGTGATCCCTGTGCAGCAGGGAACCCAGAAGGGAAAACCGAGAAGGTGCTTTTCCAGGCTCACTTTCAGGGTGGTGCTAATAAAAGGGGCTTTCATGGATTATGTGAAGTCAGCTACAACAGCAGTCTTATCCTGAATTGTTTTACGATTACCCCCTCATATCAAACCTCTTTTGCATTATAAAACCAGTTTCTCAGAGCTAAAATTTCACATAAAATGTGTCTTAAGTCCTTCAGGAAACATTTAAGGAATGATCAAGTACAGTTAATTCTTAGTGGAGATAGACTTCCAAAAAAAAACAAGATTCATATTTCTTAAGTCAAATATCAAAATCCACATTTGACCACGTCCACTTATTCAGTAGGGACATTCTCAAAATATTAAAAAAAACTAGAGTCAATCCAGGTTGAAAGAAGAAAGACATACCTTTTTTCACTATATTTTCTACCAAAAGCAGTGTTGACTTTTTGGGTATTTCAGTTAAATTTAGTTTGCTATTGGAATATATGAATCATAAAAGCTGCACCTTTAAAAGAGTTTTCAGAAAAATTTATTTTTTGAAATTTCAACCTGGTAAGCAAACCTTTGAAAATTTGTTTGCAAAAGTGCAAAGGAAAAAGCACCAGAGAAAGCCTAATGAGCTACCAGTGACACTCTGAAGTAAATCCTAAGGTGTTAATTATCTCAGATTTCCAGAAGGCTTCTGGCCCTGAAATATGCTGTTTTTGGTTGTGCATTTCATGTTTCTATTTTTGATTGTGCATTCCAGATCTTCTACTAAGCTTTCCATTCTCTGAATTCCTACAATTTGTGCCTGTGTTAGGGATGTGTACACTAGGCCTAGACGACAGTTACACACGTACCGTAGTTGCATCTTTCCTCTCCACTATCACCTCGCACCCAGCTTTCATGACAGTACCTAACAAAGTCTGCTGGATGAATAAGTACTCTCAAGAGTAGGTATGAGCCTTACTGCAAACTCTGGTGTGGGAGAAAATTAAGAGCTTAACCCTCTGTTTCCTACAACTCAATTTCTGTTCTACCCATTGGGAGGCGCTGCCTTCTTGGGGCTGCTCAGAGTTACGACGTGGTTCCAGGATTTACATGGTGGCATAGTGACCTGGGATGCCAGGTGCCTCTGGCCTCCAAGTCCACCTCAGTACCTTAGCTGGACTGTCATTAAATCCAAATATCATTTTCAGTCCTTGACTTACTGGATATTGGCAGCATTCAAAGCGGATAAATGCTTTCTCCTTTTGAATCTTGCTACTTCTTGGCTTCTATGATTCCATCCTCTCCTGGTTTTCCCTCTTCCTCTCTAGTTACACAGTTTTCTTGCTCCACCCTCTCTAACTAATCATTATGTGCTCCAGTTCTGTGAGGTTCAGAGTTCAACGGTCTACTTTATCTCTGCTGCTGCTGCTAAGTCGCTTCAGTTGAGTCCGACTCTGTGCGACCCCATAGATGGCAGCCCAGCAGGCTCCCCCATCCCTGGGATTCTCCAGGCAAGAACACTGGAGTGGGTTGCCATTTCCTTCTCCAGTGCATGAAAGTGAAAAGTGAAAGTGAAGTCGCTCAGTTGTGTCCAACTCTACAAGGCCCCATGGACTGCAGCCTACCAGGCTCCTCCGTCCATGGGATTTTCCAGGCAAGAGTACTGGAGTGGGGTGCCATCACCTTCTCTGACTTTTATCTCTAGGCAATTCCAACCCCGATTAAAAACTATATCAGAGTTTCTATGATAACCAAACATACAATAATCTCCTATTTGACATCTTCAGTTGAATACCTTAAGACAGCTCAAACTTAATACTGCCAAAAGCACAGGTAATTTCCTTCACCCATCCCACCCACCCCCACCTCTTCTAGAATCCCTTTCTTGATGAATTTTACCAACATACACCCAACTGCACCACCATCCAGCTGTATGGATTAGTTTCACCACCATGCAAATGGTGCCTCCACCCCACACAGCTCTCATGGAATAGCACCACCTCCAGAGACCTAGGACTCAGTAGGGTCCTCATTCTCAATATCCGATCCAGCACCAAGACCTGAAAATTCTACCTTTCCACAGCCCTTAAATGGTCTTCTCTCTTCCTTGCCACCTCCTTTCACCAAGCTACTACAATCCTCTCTGACCTGAACCAGAGCAACAGACAGTAATGCCTTCCTATAGTGATGTGTGCTCTCCTCCAATCAGAAGCCACTGTTAGCTTTCCAGGTGCTGTCACTCCTTGACTAAAACCCCTCCTCAGTGGCTTCTACCGTTTTTAGACTAAAGACCCAGGTGTGGTGGGTCCTGCACGCCCCACCCTCGAGCATCATCTCCCTGCTCCCTCTCCCTGGCTCTCAGCATCCCACTGCACTCCACTGTCACTGCTTTCCCCCTTGACACTGCACTGGGCCTCTGCACATGAATTTTTCTCTGAAGCATTCTCCACCCTCTAGCTTTCACTTCATTATCTCGTCACATCCTTCAGACCCCCAACCCCACCTTCTCAGGGAAGGCCCCCTCACCACCACTTCAGAGCAGGTCAAAAGCCTTTTTACACTTTTCCCAACACCACGAGCCTCAGCATTTATTTCTATTGTGATTTTTACCCTTATTTGTGAAATCATCTGTGGAATGCCCCTCAATTCCACTAGCGTGTCGGCTCCAAGACGATGAAGCTATGATCTGTTTTCCTCACCACTGAATCAGCAGAACTTGGCACGGAGCCTGACATCGAACAGATGCCCCATAACTATGTGCCGAATGAGCATTCTTGACGGAACAGAATAATACTAATGAGAAAACCGGCGATGCTTTCATAAGCAAGAACACCAGTGGCAGCATATTTAATAAGTGACAACAACACAGGATCTTTCATACTTTTCATCCTGAAATGAGAGTAATAGGGTCATACGAGCACAGTCAGGTGCGGCCCATGAATCACAGCTTTAGACCCCGAATACTGAAAAACAGAGGTGACAGTCAAAACACAATTGCTGACATTCTCATTACCCCCACACCCAGGGAGAGGTGATAACAGGAAGGAAGACTGCTCTCTCCAATAACAGGGGAGCAACCTTAGCTCCCAGGCCCTCCTGCCTCTGCTTAAGAATAATCATAGAAGTAGATTTACTGAGCAAAGAAAAATTTACTGAGTGCTTACCTCCTTGCTGAACAAGGACAACATATATACATGATTGCATCTGATCCATATAATTATACCGCAAAGTAGGGATAACTGTCTCCAGAGCAGAAATGAGGATACTCAGGTTCAAAGAGATAAATAACTTTCCTAAGACCAAACAACTGGTAAAAGAATGAACCAGGTTTCCACATACGAGCTGTCTGCCTCTAAAGCCATCCCATGGATGCACCACCTCACCGCTGCGGATACACAAAATACGAAAGGCAGCTACAAGCCAGAGCCCCTCTGGCTGTGGAGGAGGGAAGTGGCTGGTGGACACTGTAGTCCAAAGACGGTTTTAATATCACCATTCATCACAAAGGGCCAGAACAACTGAAATCAGTAACAGCACGGAGAAGGTGGGGTGTACATGAGAAGGCTGGATCCCAGAAGAAAAAGTCTCCACTGTGGACCCCAGTCCTGCCCAGTACCCTCCAGCAGGGAACAACAGTGAACACAGAACAGAGAAACAGAGCCAAGGACTGCTCCTGATGCTGGAGGGCCTCAGCCAGACACGTGTTGTTTTGTTTCCACTATGGAATTAATCCTGTAACTTCTCTTCACCACACTGGTGGCTAGAGAAACCCCTGATTAATTTTTTTTTTAAGTGCATATAAAGCAAGTTTGGAAGAGCCGTTCTGAGAATACTCAATGTAAGGAACTATAATAGAGATAAATTACTGGGTTCCTTTAAATAGCCAATTCCCAGAAGCTTTAAAGATTTTTGTTGTTGTTTTTTTCTTAAATCACATGTTACTCGACAAAGAGGCTTAGGAATCAGACAATTAGAGGTTGAAGAGAAATCAGTACCTCCTGAAAGCCTGTTTACTTACAAAGTCTGAGAAAGGGAGATGGTTCACACTGGGAAGAATTAGAAGGCAGGTGGGGAAATGCTTTCTGAGACTAATTTAGCCACACGTCTTAGAGAGTCGCAGGAGGTTTTTAGAAAGAAGAATGAGATAAAGAAAGCCAAGTTTCCAAAGATATCGATCTGACAGAGTCCACAGGAAGGGATGGAAGAAAAAAGAAAGCAGCGCGGAGACCAGTACAGAAGCTATAGTGCTGAGGACCTGAATCAGCAAAGCGGCCGGAAGAACAGAGCGGAGAGAAGGGCACAGGAGCCGGCGGGAAGGAGAAACTGAGAGGTCTGGGGACTGCATACCGAGATGACAGCCTAGTTAGCCACATACAGGATCAGACACACTTGAATAGCATAATAATTGAATTTTACATAAACATCCAGCTCCTCTAACCCACACTTCCTGAGCACTGGTGAGATACCAAGTCAGAGAAGCCGGAGATTCAAATGTCCAGAAAGCTACATTTACTGATACAGAGATTAGAGGTTACCTAGGGTGGAGCGGGAGTGGAAATAACTGTGAAGAGGCACAAGGCAGCTTTGGGCATTGATAGAAATGTTCTAGAAGTGGGCTGAGGTGACAGCTGCACAATTCTATATACATTGACTAAAAACTATTGAACTGTACACTTACAATCTGTAAATTAACCCTCCATAAATCTGTTCTTTAAAGTGATGAGAGCTGTGGAAAGGGGGCAGTAATACAGGGTAAGGAGAACTGAGAATGAAGCGGGGGGTGGGGATAGTTTACATTTTCAGTAGGTGATCGCAGTGGGCCTCAGTGACAAGGTGACATTTGAGCCAAGACCTGAAGGAGGTAAGGGAGGGAGTCTGGGGACAAGCAAGAAGAGGAGCAGTCCAGGCACAGGAAACCAGGGACAATGTGTGCAGGTTCTAAAGCAGAAAAGGAGGCCAGCTAGACCAGGGCAGGAGTGGGCAGGAAACAGTAGAAGATGAAGACGGGGGATAGGAGGGGAAAGACGGTGTGGACTGTGTTGCTTCCTGGGATGGAATCTATTGGAGGTTTGAGCAAAAGAGGAAGGTGATCTAACTCTGGTTTTAGAAGGATCACCCTGGCTGTGGTATTGGAAACGGTATACAAGAGGCAAGGGTTTCCCAGGTGTCACTAGTGATAAAGAACTAGCCTGCCAATGCAGCAGACACAGATATGCGGGTTTGATCCCTGGGTGGGAAAGATGTCTGGAGGAGGAGCCTGGCGGGCTACAGCCCATGGGGTCGCAAAGAGTCAAACACACGTCGACTAACACGTGCTCGAACATCGAGCAACTAACACTACTACAAGAGGCAAAGGAGACCAGCTGAGAATCTGTTACAGTAGTTTAAGCATCAGCTGGTGCTGACTGGGGCAATGGTGGGAGCAGGAATAAAGTAAGAAACGGTCAGATTGTGGGTGCATTTTGAAGGTAAATCCAACAGAATCTCCTGACTGCCTAGATGTGAGCTGTTTGAGAAAGAAGTAAGGTTGACTCCACAAGGCTCTGCGCCTGAGTAACTAAAGATGGGGAAGCTCTGGAGGAGGCAGGTTTGGAGGAGAAAAACTAAAAAAGCATGTACTGGGAAGTTTGCTACTAAAATACATTATATATGCCAAAGTCACAATACATAATTTTGGTAACTTTCTCTTAAAGGTCAATTTCATTACAGGGTTTCCTTCCAACATATTCATCAGTTGGGGTATTCTAGAGAATGAATTGGCCATACAAAATTTAGAAATGTCTGTTTAAAATCCTGATTCTTGGCCTTCTTTTTATCCTTAGGACTGTTGAACAGTTTATTTTCTTATAACTCCTTAATTATACTTCTAATGACATCAGACTTACCCTGCCTGGAAAGGTCCTGCTGTTGGTCCAAGAGAACCAACAAAAAAGAGCAGTGACACCAATGAGAGTCACTCATCCCTCCGTGATTCTTCTCAATAGAGCTGTTGAGCTGAGAAAAGGCCCAATCAATGAATTTGGAGATATATTAATGAGCTTCACCTCCTATAAAAATATCAACTTTAGAGCAAAATCCATGAAGCATCACAAAGAAGTGCCGAAAATCAAGGTCAGTCTCTCCTGTAGTTATTTCTCCTTAGAAGAAAGCTTCCCTAGTGGCCCAGATGATAAAGACTCTTCCTGTAATGCAGGGGACCAGGGTTTCATCTACAGGTCGGGAAGATCCCCTGGAGAAGGGAATGGCAACCCACTCCGGTATTCTTGCCTGGAGAATCCCATAGACAGAGGAGCCTGACAGCCTACAGTCTATGGGGTCACAAAAGTCGGACACAACTTAGCAACTAAACCACCAAACCACCAGAAGAAAGAAAGGAGATGAAGGTAAAAAACATTAAAGTCCTCGATGCAGATTTAAATAACACCTACTTTCATTTCATGATGTACAACACAGATTTTTCTTTCTTGCATCTCTAAATTTCTATGTGTGTATCTGGGTCCCTCGATTTATTCTACACACTTGGCCACCGGACTTCTCCGTGTGATCATTATCATTAATAAATGAGTTAGAAATACACAGTAGACTCAGCAGCTGTGCCCAAGGCCATTACTTCCTCTAATTTGGCACACATGGCCAAAAAGATGCTTTTGGCAGAACAGCCAAGTGCTAACCACCTAATGAAGCTGCAGCCTTAAAAACCAACTGATGGTAAATACAATTGTACAGTTAACTTCACCCTTATCTCTGTCTCTCCTGTCCTTGACACAAAAGGCAGAAGAAAGCGTATACCCTAAATCCAATTTGGTAAAGCTTTAAACATACCATTTCATCTCATCTTCCAGGGAGGAAAAGGTAACTCAACAAAACAATTCCAGTTCTAAAATGGTCATTCTTTAGGTCAAAAGACTATTTCTTCAACTCAAAAATAATCTTGCAAAAGGGATTAAGCTGGTTTGTACCTAACTCAATAACAGAGAAACCATCACAACAGTCATAATAATGATTAGAATGATCATAGACAAATAAATATGATATCTGCCCTTCTTTCATATACTCATATGCCTTAAAATGACTTCTCTTATATTTATAAATAGGCAACATCCTCACCATTCATAACTAAAATCATGTATAATTTCATAAATGTCTCATGACAAGGCTTTCTTTTCTCCTTACATATATGCTGGTCTTAACAGTTGCATGTCTCCTCAAAATGCCTGATATTCAAGTATTTTGAGGCTTTAAGATGATGATAATTAAGACAGTCATGCAATTCCCCTCAGACATAAAAAATGCACACACACAGTCACACTGTTTCAGCCAGTTTCTAAGAACAGAATATTAAATTTTAAAACCTATATTAAAAAAAAAAACAACCCTGCAAAACACCTTCTAAACTGTCCCTAAAACAAAGAGCAAACATCAATTCAAAATTATGGTTTCTCTGCTCCCAAAATCCTGATGTAAAGATCTACACTATTCTGCCACAGTTCACTACTGTTAATCAATGACTCATAGGATTTCATCCCCTGTGGAAACTGTATTCCCCATTTGGCTTATATAATGTCATGTAATCACCATCAGTGCTCTAAATCTAAAAATGTATAATATAAAAAGCATCTCATTTCATCTTGTGCAGAAATGTCCAGTGTGATCCCTCAAAAGGGAAGAGTGTTAGTCACTTAGTCGTGTCCAACTCTTCGTGACCCCAAGGACTGAAGCCCCCCCAGGCTCCTCTGCCCATGGGATTCTCCAGACAAGAAAACCAGGTCTCAAAAATCTGTCTGCAATGCAGGAGACCCGGGTTTGATCCCTGGTTTGGGAAGATCCCCTGGAGAAGGGAATGGCAACCCACTCCAGTGTGTGTGCCTGGAGAAGCCCATGGACAGAGGAGCCTGGCGGGCTACAGTCCACGCAGTCACGAAGGGTAGGACAGGACTAAGCGACCAAGCACACAGAAATGTCCATTTTTAAATCAATCAAACTACTTCAATGTTGGGTAATACTACAATGAGGATATTTACAAAGACACTCTCTGCAGTAATTCACCTGATTTAGTTGTACACAAATCGGAGTGGAAAATCCTAAATTCTATTTCAGCAGTGCAGATGTTAATCACACATTACAACTCTCATCCAGGGCACTTGTTTAGGAAGCATTGCCTGCAATGTTTAAATGCCAATTGAGTATCCAGAGAGCATTGTGACTCAGGACTTATTTGCTGTGTTATTTTTTGTTAAGTGTGAATGAAAAGAAAACTGAGGCCCAGATCCAGGGGGCCCGGTGGGTCCTTGGAGGCAGGAATAGGAGCAGAGTGTGACCAGGTCCCTGAACTCTTGACCTGTAGCTCCGGGATTAGGCCCACCATAAGAATCACTCAGGAAAGGTGTCCTAATACACTGGGGCTCAGCAACCAATATAGCTTCCAACACAAAAAAATATAGACAGTCCAGGAATCTGTATTTTTAAAACAACTTCAGGTCCTTCTGAGGATCAGCCTGGTTGCAACCTTAGGGCTGGACTTACTTGCAGAACAGTGATCAAGTATGATTTTCTAAAGCAAGGTTCCAGAACAGCCAAACAAGCCAATAATACAGCTTTTTTTTTTTAATAAACAGTGCTTTTAAGAAAACATATCCAATTTTGTTCTCATGATTCTATTATCCCAGTTTATAAAGAAGGAGACTCGGGCACAGAGCTCCCCTGGCAGAGCCAGAAACAAGAACACTCTGACTCCGAGGGCCTCTGCCCTCCTAATCCACCTCACTGTGCCTCACCTCATGTACAGAAATATGATCAGTGAAGGATTTTCAGTTCTGCCCTGGGACCCAAGCAACCACAGGTAAAAGCAGCCTTAAGAAGAGACCTTATCAATACTGGCACTGCTCTGAGAAAGCCTGGGAGGGAAATATGGCTGATTCTTGTGAGACTCTCTTTCCTGGCTAAGATACTGATGGGTGCTTTGCCACCATCTAGAAAAACCCTCTCCTGAAACTCTCAATCCACTCCTAGCCCTGAGGCAAACCATGAGGTTCCAGATAAGAAGAGAAGAGAACTAAAAAAGTTCTTGAGCCAGTGATATCTGGGCTTCTTAAATATCTTGGTCCTCATTGGTTACTGTCCAACCCACTTAATGGGCTCGTTTAATGCTGATATACAAGAGGTCCTCTTTCGTAGCTCAGCTAGTAAAGAATCCACCTGCAATGAGAGAGGCCTGGGTTCGATCCCTGGGTTGGGAAGATCCCCTGGAGAAGGAAAAGGCTACCCACTCCACTATTCTGGCCTGGAGAAGTCCATGGACTGGATAGCCCATGGGGTCACAAAGAGTTAGACACCACTGAGCAACTTTCACTTTCACTTTTATCCTTGCCTCTGTCTCTTCATCAATCAACACATAAATACACAAAAGGAACAGTATACCAATAGCTGCAGATTGAGGCACTGCAAGTTTGCACATGAGCAAAAAATGACAGCAACAAAATTCTGAAGCAATCACAGACTATTGATATTTTCTGAAACGGGGTCAACATAGAGGAAATAGAAGAACTCTAAGAATACAGTGCCTGAAAAGAAGAACACAGTAAGCAAGGCACATATTGAGGGTATCTGGGAATTTCATGCCTCATTAGGTCCAAGGGCAAAGTATGTCCTCATTTACAAAGGCAATACACATGGCTGATGCTACTACGTAGCTGAACCATGTACTGACTCCTCTTGTCCCAGTTCCATGCTTACCAGACACTCAGCCACAGAGAGAAGGTGCTGGTCAAAGAGTTCCACCCACATCTACAAACCCCTTGGCAGTTACATGCATTAAATATATCAATATTCCATTTTAAAGCAATTAATAATATGCAATGACTATAATTTACAGACTTCTGGAGAGCAATATTGATAGAACAACATGAAACAGAAATCAGAAGTTGACAACTCTGTGAAATATGACAAGAAAATTTTAACCACAAACCCTATGGATGACACATTCACAAATTACAGAGTTTCAGTAAAAAGTCAAGTTAAATGCTGTGTAGAAAGGCCTAAGGACTGTGCATGAGTTTCTCAAATGATATCAACTGGGAAGCCCTATCTCTAGATGATATGAAATACCTTCAGGAAATGATAAACAGCTTTGACCTAAAGCTAAAGACGATAAGCTGTGCTCAAATTAAATCAGACTGTAGTTAATTAATGTTTCCATAGAAGGAAAAACCAAAACTTTCATTCCATAATTCTTTAGGCTCTGTATTCTTAAAAAAAAAAAAAACAATCAGCCATATCAGCTCAAAGACATCAGTCTGAGAAAGACTAGTGAATCTTTGCTATTGAGGGGTTACTGGATTACATCTATACCACTGCCTATCACAAAAACAGCATTTTTTTTTTTTTAAGTCTCTTTTAGGGAATGTCAGACAGAACAGATGAGGATGCAAGTCAATGAGAGACTCTATCAAAATAAATCTCTTCCATTTGGATATCTACCTCAATTATGAACATGAATCTCTACAATAATAACCACAGCTGTCACTTGGGAAGTGGTTGAGAATATGCTCATATTTAAAGGCTCTTTTTCCTTAGCAGTATGATTTTAGAACTTTGTTAGTATCTGAATTGGATGCAAACACAAGATCTAGTACTGATATCATCTTGGCTACCATATTTTTCATCCTAGAATTCACACCTCACTGTAACTAATATCTACTACATACTGAATCTTTTTAAAAATTTTACTATATTCTCTTCTGGCTTCTTAGAGAGTAAAGAAGTAGGTAAAGGATATTCTGTCTGACAAACGATCACAAATTCAGCATGAACAAATTCCCTAAGCCCTTATTTTAGGTATCTAAATTGATGTTACTTACTAACTACTAAATATATATTTGAATTATTAAATTGCAACACATTTAAAGAAACACTGAAATAAATACATACATATATACATGTATATATATATGAGTTTCTTAAATGTGCATGTTTCTCAAATGACACATGTAGCACAAGAAACAGTCTTTCCTGTAAATTAAATGCTCTATAATTCACTGTATGATAAAAACAGAATTTAGCTTGGTATTTTTTTGTTCAGTCGCTAAGTCATAACTGACTCTTTGCCACCCCATGGACTGCAGCACACCAGGCTTCCCTGCCATTGACTATGTCCCAAAGTTTGCTCCAATTCATGTCCACTGAATCCATGGGGTACATAGTTTCCTAAAATTACTGCTCATGCTACCGTGCTATAAGTATTTTTTGTTATTAATACTACAAAAGTCACCAGTATGGTAGGCTGCCAGTAGTCCCCATTGCTTCCTGAGTTACCTCACGCCTGTGAGCTGGGGGATAACCTCGAAAAAATTCAGGACACACTAACCTCATCTGTGTTTCTAGACTGGCAGAGAATCTAATGATATCCGAAAAAAGAGGAAGATCACTCCGCCATTTGTGAAGATGAGGACTTGCTTGGCAGGGGCAAGGGAGAGGGGAAAATGGTACAGAGGAAAAAGAAAAAAAAAAATAGATTTAACTTTTAGAAAGTATTCTCTTCGGGAAGACTTTTATCCTATCTGACTTGAAAGTGAATTTGAGGAGTTTTTTTCTTTGAGCCTGGGGAGTTCTTGACCTTTTCATAAAATTTACATAATTCAGCATGAAGGGAAACCCCTGGTTGAATAGAAAGATGTTGGCAGCAAGAACTTGACCTCACAGAAATGTTAAGAGGTCTGTACCCACCAGACACTAGGTGCTGCTTTTACTAATCCACAGGGGACACAAGAGGCAGCTTTGTGCTTCCACAGAGGGGGTCCCCTGAAGAGATCCTAAAATAAAGCCCCAGCGAGTTGCCTCTGTGGAGAAAACTGACCCTCCTTCTTTTTCCCTGTGGCTCCAGGAACAGTGGAAAAGAGAGGGGAGGCTTGCCAAAGCCTCTGACAGACATAACCCCAACATACACATTCCTCTCCCCAGGGGAGCCCACCTAAGCAATCCACTGCTCACCCAAACTCCAGTACACAAAAAGAGGCTGCTCCTCTCTTAAGGCTGATGGACTAGATTAAGACATTTTATATACTGTGAAAGTCGCTCAGCAGTGTCTAACTCTTTGCGATCCCAAGGACTATACAGTCCATGGAATTCTCCAGGCCAGAATATTGGAGCGAGTAGCCTTTCCCTCCTCGAGGGGATCTTCCCAACCCAGGGATCGAACCCAGGTCTCCTGCATTGCAGGCAGATTCTTCACCAGCAGAGCCACAAGGGAAGCCCAAGAATACTGGAGTGGGTAGCCTATTCCTTTTCCAGCGGATCTTTCTGACTCAGGAATCAACCAAGGTCTCCTGCATTGCAGACAGATTCTTTACCAACTGAGCTATCAGGGAAGCCTTTTATATACTAATAGAATATAAAATTTAAGTGAATTCTACCCTCATGTTGGGGAAGGAAAAGGTAGGCAGCGAAGGGGAGGCAAAGGGAAGGAGTTAGTGAGTAATGAGATTTTATTATGCACCAGGCATTGTGCTAGATGTTTGCTACACATATCTTATTTAGTCTCAGAATAGTCCTGTCATCAGCGTAATATAGTTCCCATTTTACAGATGAGGAAAATGAGATTGAGGGGAGATGGACATGTAGCTCGATCCCAGAGCCAGTACCAAGATCACAGAGCCAAGAAGTGTCAGGCTAAGCATTTGAATCCAGGCTCCAAGGCTGTGTCATGCTACTTTGTACAGACAATGCATAAGAACTGGAAGAACTAAAATTTATAAATAATAAGATTTCTAAATAATGATTTAAAATGAGGCACCAGAATTCACGTCATAAAAACAATTGCAAAATGCCTCCTCCACTGCTCTTGGCATCTGTCCCATTAGCAGTGACTGTGTTCCCACTGAAGCAATCATCCAGGATGGGACTACTTACTCAAACAATATCCTGTAAACCAGACAGGCTGTGCTGGGGAGTAGAGGGATTATAGGAAAGTCCTGCTTCTAAGTAACTGGAACTAGCTCATCTGGCATAGAAAGCAGAATATATTATACCTCAAATAAACATGTAGGAGTAAGTCAAGAGTCGATGAAAACTGCCAAAGATTTTCCTTCTTCATTTAAAAATCATTTTATCAGTCAGTAATTCCAACCCTGCAAAACGTCGTTAGGCAAATTCACAGCTTTCTGTGCTTTCACCATATGCAGAACTAATCTGACTCCAAGTCAGGTTTGCAAAACTGTTATTTTTTTATACCTAGTTCTTTTTAAAATCTTACCGAGATTTATAGCACCATATGTCTAAATCAAGTTAAGCTAAATGCATTAATGAATCACAATGTGCATATGAGACAAAAGAAAGACAAAGAAAGCTGAGTGCTTCTTCCACCTCCTAGGTAAAGATCTTGGCAAGTAGGGTATGAGCATGAAGGACCCCATCAGAAGCACAGAACCAGGAAATACAAGAACAAAATTAATTTCAACTATTAATTCCCAATAAGAGGGTGTTCTGGGATAAATCCTCAAGTTCTACTCTCCAAACTGGAAGAAATTCTCAGACAACACAAATCAGGTATAGAAGGAGGGAAGGGGGTGTAAATGCACTGCCTGACACAGAGACAAAATCAGGTCTGTCTCCACCATCACCAAAAGCTCCATTTAATAAGAGGGAAGGGGATTCTCCTGGTGCCAAGGCAGGGGATGTGGGTTTGGTCCTTGGTCCCAGAAGATATCACAGGCCACGGTGCAGCTAAGCCGGTGTGTGCCACAACTACTGAGTCAGCACTCCACTGAAGCCTGAAAGAAGGGCTTCTAACATCACCTGTTCATAATATTTTCCATTACTTGCCAAATATATCTGTGAAGAGCAAATCATCACATTGGCTTATATTGTACTTGACTGGAATTAAAATCCCTCCAACTTCAAAGTGAACTCTTAACAAGCCAAATGTCCTCAGCGCTAGACTCTAGCAGGCTATGTCATGTTTTCTATTTGATTTCATCCTGTGACTTTGTGCCCATCATTCTAACAGGAGTTCTCCCACCCAGTCATTCCAGATCTAGTACTTGAATTAGAATCTAACTGTCCCTTGTCACATTTTTTTCATACTTCCACTGAAGTAACAAAAAATTGAGCCAATGAGGATCAAGAACAGAGTACATTTATCTGTCACTAAAGGCTTCTCTCTGAGTGTGAGTATAGATTTCCAAACAGCTAACACACCATACATTTATCCTCACTTTTCTCCTCACTTATCCCACAGATATGAGATGAGACTTCATAAAAGATGTAGCTAACATTAAAATCTCTATTTGCAAGAGTCTCTCTAACCTCCAAGCCTATGATGTTTATACTGATATTTACACTAATAAATGTTCTTTTCTCATCTAATTTTCACAATCTGTTTCCCATTTTTAAAAATTCAAATATTTGTCCATTCTAATCGCATTCATATAAAATATCTATAACTTTGCCGACAAAGGTCCATCTAGTCAAAGCTATGTTTTTTCCAGTAGTCGTGTATGGATCTGAGAATTGGACCATAAAGAAGGCTGAGGATCGAAGAACTGATGCTTTTGAACTGTGGTGTTGGAGAAGACTCTTGAAGAGTCCCGTGGACTGCAAGAAGATCAAACCAGTAAATCCTAAAGGAAATCAGCCCTGAATATTCATTGGAAGGACTGATGCTGAAGATGAAGCTCCAATACTTTGGCCATCCAATGCAAAGAGCTGACTCATTAGAAAAGACCCTGATGCTGGGAAAGATTGAAGGCAGGAGGGGAAGGGGATGACAGAGGATGAGATGGTTGGATGGCGTCACCAACTCAATGGACATGAGTTTGAGCACGCTCTGGGAGATGGTGAAGGACAGGGAAGCCTGGCGTGCTGCAGTCCATGAGGTTACAAAGAGCTGGACATGACTGAGCGACTGAACAACAAAATATTTACAAATGTTCCTTTCCATAGAAAAGTGATAATATGAGAGGAAATTATGTGCCAGATGTTGGATGTTAAGCATTCAGACACACCATTGTAGTTAACCAGTATTTGCCAGGTACCAGACTCTGTATAGAGATCATAATACTTGGTTCATCCTTTCCCTTAGGTTCACTCTTTTCAAACAATCAGTACTACACTCTCTGGATTCTCTCTATGTCTACAACTACCCTCTTGGTCTCGTTCACCAACCCAACTTCCCCCACACCCTCTCTATATCCCCAGTTCTTCTTGCTGCATTGCAGTTGGAGACAATATCTCTGCCTACATCTTGCATCATCCCTTCAGCTACAATGATGAGCTTATCAATATCAGAGATCATGTACATTACCCTCTCAATGCACAATTCCAAATGACTGTCTGGCAGAACCTTCCATCTTTCGACAGCTAAAGAGATCTTCATTTACTATAATCAGACCCACAAAGCCATCAAGGTCCGGCACTAATTCTCCTTCTACACAGGATTTACCTGACCTCCAGAATCAGAAGTTTTAAGATTTTTCTCATATCTGTGTTTCTGTGGAATTCTGTATCTCTGTCATAGCATTTAACACACAACTGCCTCAAAACCACAATTATGTGCATATCTATAACACCCATTAGGAAACTGGCAGAGGAGTGTGGGTGTCAAGTGAGGAGTGTTGTTGAGGTTTAGAGTTTTCTTTCATTGGTCCAATTTAACTTCAAATAATCTTGTTCAATGGTCAAACAGAAATAACACGCTCATTTTATAGGGATGTTACGAAGACAACACGGAAAGCGGTTTGCATGTAGAAGGGGCTGGAAAAGTAAAAGCTTCCAGGAACAGTATGCTTGTTTGCTTTGAATCTTTAAGGGCAGAGGTGTTATCTCCCAGCCAGGACTTTGTTTTATTAGTACTGACTAACATCTGCCTGACTCTTTATTCAATGTGCAACATACTTTCAAGAATTGAAAACTGAAATTCACTTATTTATCACTAAAGCCTCCTTCAAGAGAGTAATTTTAGAATGACAGAACTATCAGAAGCTACTGTCCAAATGCTGGCTTTTTCTTTTTTAATGAGACCTTATTTGGATAAACAAAAGAAATGATGGAAATAAAATACCACTCCTTTCTGACCACCAGGTCTGCCTCGATGAAGTCTAGGGACATCTCTATAATTTTAGTAGACATATGAGAAAGTGGCAGCCTCTCAAAAATATTTGCTTCATTATAAGATTAGTTAAGGAGTAAACAGCATTTTCTCTGCCAGGGTCCTAAAATCAAATGTCTCTTTGAGTTTACATTTACATTTGTTCCTTTGGAATCTTGCAATATTTTGTGGTAGGTTTTAGCTAACTAATAACCTAAATCCTTAAAAGGAACTTTTCACTGAAAGGTTCAGAATGCTTTTTCTGTTCAACTTTTCATTCTACCTCTTCCTACAACAGGTAACCGACCGACTTGTTCTGTCTGCAGAATAAATTAAATTAGGAGCATGAAACATTTTAAACTATAAATGATTTTGTTTCACCAGATTCAAAAATTCTTCTTCCAGAGCACTTCATGCTCTTTCTTTTTCTCTGAGGTATAAGAAAGAGACCAAGGAACCCTCAGAAACAAACTTGGACCTGGTTATTGGATGCTGAGCAATTTTGCTAGAGATTTTAGTATCAAAATCAGGAAACTCTTAATCACTCTCATAATAATGGATGCATTTGTTCACATTACTATTGTATTACAGAAAAACAGTTTTAAATTGAATGAGACTTCAGTAGTTATGGACAGCAAACCAGTAGGCTCCAGACCACTTGTGGCCCAGATATATTTTCAAAGAGGTCCTTACAGTTTTTTAAATTAAGTGTTAGTCACTCAGTCGAGTCCGACTTTTTGCAACCAGGCTCCTCTGTCCCTGAAGTTCTCCAGGTAAGAACACTGGAGTGAGTTGCCATTTCCTTAGGAATCCAACCCAGGTCTCCTGCATTGCAGGCAGATTCTTTACTGTCTAAGCCACCAGGGAAGCCCTTTTAAATTAAAGATACTTCAAAAAAAAGAAAATCTGGAAGTTACTTTTTTTCTTGAAAAAACAAAAACGTTTTAGAGCCAGGGTGGCAACCAGCAACAGGCCAGTAAGAGCTGCCCCATTTAGAGGGGCACATAGGTTCCAGAGGCCACAGTCAACAACCCCCTCATCCATGTGCCCCCTACTTGGCCTTACCTTACCTGTTAGACACCTGCACACACTGGACAAGCAGACACAGGATTTTCTTAAAGGCAAAGAGCCTGGATCCAAAAAGGGCTTTCCCACTCACTAGCTCTGTGACCTTCAGCAAGCTCTGAGTCTAGGTCCCTCAGCTTTAAATCGAAGATAATTCCGTGACCCTACAAGGTTGTTGTGGGGATTAAAATAGAAATGTACAAAAATACTCCGTAATCTGGAATTGTAAAATGTTTGTCATCATTATTCATTTCTCAGTCCCCGTCAGTTGCACAAATCCCCTCTACCCACCTCAGTTATTACTGCTTTTCTTCTTTCTCTTATTATTACACTCTGTATGACACAGCTTAAAATCTAAATAAAAAGAATCTGATGCATTTCCTGGCCTCATTTAATTGGAGAGAGAAAAGATGAACAAATATCAAAGGAAAACAAAATGAACTGTTGAATGCCAGTGGTTATTTCTGTTTGTAACAAAGGCATGAAATTAGTGCAGAGCTTAACTACTGGACTGCTGATCTCTCTGAGTGCTGTGTTATAAGTTCACATTAGGCTCCTGAGGCCTCAAGGTAAAACTCACAGCCCAGTTTTTAGGGGTTCCTGTGAGACAAACCTCTTCACTGGGCTTCACGCAGTGCTCCAGGAAAGAATCCAGTCCATCATGAAAAAACCCAAAAGTATCTTCAAAGCTTTTCTGGGCTTCTTTCCTCTCTACACGTTAATATAAGCTCTAAAACCTTAGAATCTGGTGTATTAAGCCAGGGCACACATTTTATATCTATATCTATACATATAGATGTATGTCAGAAGCCAATAAGAGGAAATATATGTATACACATAGCTGATGCACTTTGCTGTATAGCAGAAACACAACACTGCAAAGCAACTATACTCCAACAAAAAAAGACTACTGCTAATCACCAAAAGAAAAATAATAAGAGACTTGAAAGAAAACAGAATCTTCTCAGAAAAAGGGCAGAGTAGCAGAAAACTGCACTTAAAGAGCAATACCATAAATACAGAAATGTTAGCAAAGATGTATGTTATGAACGCTATCTCCCTACATTAAGAATTCACATATGCATTCCTGTTCTGGTCATTTTACGACAGAAAATCATCCTTGTGTGAGGAATAACAATTAATTCATTTACTGCTTTTTAATGTTAAGACAATCACACAATCACTCTTGAGTGAACTGCAACATATAATGGGAGAACAAGGGATTTTAATTGGAATCAGCTTTCTTTATAAGATCACCAAAATGGGAGTAATTTATGATTTAAGACACAATCCGCTGAAAAATCCCTCTGACGAATCCTTTTTAAAGCACTTCATACAGGGCAATTACCGCTTTTCCTGAAGTTGAATGAACCCTTCGCTTGAATACAGATTAACGAGTGTCAAATTACCACATGGTCCTCAGTTTACGTTTTGTTTTTTTTTTTAAATCAAAGTAAATAACAGCATTATTTAAGAAAGCAGTTCTTTCAACAGACGCCCCAAGACTGATGTTTAAGCAAGTCTCCTTGGCAACCAAGGAGCCAAGTACATCTTGGGCTAGGAGGAAGGGAAAAAAGGGACAGCAACTCTAAGGGGTGGGTAGAATAAGTAACCGGGAGTAGTAACTGCTCCCGCTAGACGACGCTGCTAGAAGCTGCATGGGCTCAAATCCTCTGAAATTTCAACTCTGATCTCGCCCCCACTGGCTCACAAGCAGACTCCCACCCTCTGCCACCGGTTTGAAGGACCAACTCCGAACAGGTAACGAGGAGAGAGGGTGAGCTGTCTACGGAGTTACGTACCCAAGGCGGCAGCGCAGACACCTGGCTCTCGCTGATATACAATGGTCGTACTTCGCCCCACGATGCCCGAAGCCGAGGTGAAGAGAAACCGCAGTAGCTTCTCTCTGCCGGTTTGGGGATGCAGTTGTGAAGAACGAGCGCGCTAGCGTGTGTGTGCGTATGTGTATCCGTGAACGTGTGTGCGAGCGTGTGTCTGTGTGTCTGCGCGCTCCCCAACTCTCCCGCAGGGAAACGGTGTTTCCTAGTAAATAAAGGCAGCAGCAAGCCCTGCGGGTGGCGCGTCCGGCTAGCTCTGCGCTAGGCAACAGCGTCAGGCTGGGAACGCACCCCCGCAGACCCGCGCGGCTCAGACTGCGAAGCGGCTCCGCCCCCTCGCGCCTCGGGCGAGTCAGCGCGCACGCTCGCCCCGCCCCCCGGCGAGCACGCGCGCCCCTCCTCCAGCATCGCCGCCCGGGAGGCGCGCACGCCGCGCACCTCCGTCCGCTGCCTAAGGCGAGCCAGCGTGCGCCCGCTCTCCCCGGAAGTCCACCTCCCCCGTGCGGCACCTTTCTTGCTTTCTGGCACCTGCGCTGCCCACTGCTGGGTCGCTTGGACCGCCTGCAGTTTCAGCAGCGTTGCCTCCTGCGACGACCGAGACACTGGGAGCCAGCCTCCCTACTCCCAGGCTCCCTACTCCCAGGCTGCCTGGAGAGCGACCTGCGGGAACAAATGCCGTGACCCCAACTTGGAGTAGCCACGAGCTCTGGCCCTCTGCTTCCCTCCCGCGACCCAGTTCAGTTCAGTTCAGTTGCTCAGTCGTGACCGACTCTTTGCGACCCCATGAATCGCAGCAGGCCAGGCCTCCCGGTCCATCACCATCTCCCGGAGTTCACTTAAACTCACGTCCATCGAGTCGGTGGTGCCATCCAGCCATCTCATCCTGGGTCGTCCCCTTCTCCTCCTGCCCCCAAAGCCTCCCAGCATCAGGGTCTTTTCCGGTGAGTCAACTCTTCGCATGAGGTGGCCGAAGTACTGGAGTTTCAGCTTCAGCATCATTCCTTCCAAAGAACACCCAGGGCTAATCTCCTCTAGAGTGGACTGGTTGGATCTCCTTGCAGTCCAAGGGACTCTCAAGAGTCTTCTCCAACACCACAGTTCAAAAGCATCAAATCCTCGGCGCTCAGCCTTCTTCACAGTCCAACTCACGCATCCATACATAACTACTGGAAAAACAATAGCCTTGACTAGACGGACCTTTGTTGGCAAAGTAATGTCTCTGCTTTTCAATATGCTATCTAGCTTGGTCATAACTTTCCTTCGAAGGAGTAAGCGTCTTTTAATTTCATGGCTGCAGTCACCATCTGAAGTGATTTTGGAGCCCAAAAGATAAAGTCTGCCACTGTTTCCCCATCTATTTCCCATGAAGTGATGGGACCAGATGCCATGATCTTCGTTTTCTGAATGTTGAGCCTTAAGCCAACTTTTTCACTCTTCCTTTTCACTTTCATCAAGAGGCTCTTTAGTTCTTCACTTTCTGTCATAAGGGTGGTGTCATCTGCATATCTGAGGTTATTGATATTTCTCCTGGCAATCTTGATTCCAGCTTGTGCTTCCTCCAGTCCAGTATTTCTCATGGTGTACTCTGCATATAAGATAAATAAGCAGGGTGACAATATACAGCCTTGATGTACTCCTTTTCCTATTTGGAACCAGTCTGCTGTTCCATGTCCAGTTCTAACTGTTGCTTCCTGACCTGCATATAGGTTTCTCAAGAGACAGGTCAGGTGGTCTGGTATTCCCATCTCTTTCAGAATTTTCCATAGTATATTGTGATCCACACAGTCAAAGGCTTTGGCATAGTCAATAAAGCAGAAATAGATGTTTTCTGGAACTCTTGCTTTTTCGATGAGCCAGTGGACATTGGCAATTTGATCTTTGGTTCCTCTGCCTTTTCTAAATCCAGCTTGAACATCTGGAAGTTCACAGTTCACGTATTGCTGAAGCCTGGCTTGGAGAATTTGGAGCATTACTTTGCTAGCGTGTGAGATGAGTGCAATTGTGCAGTAGTTTGAGCATTCTTTGGCATTGCCTTTCTTTGGGATTGGAATGAAAACTGACCTTTTCCAGTCCTGTGGCCACTGCTGAGTTTTCCAAATTTGCTGGCATATTGAGTACAGCACTTTCACAGCATCATCTTCCAGGATTTGAAATAGCTCAATTGGAATTCCATCACCTCCACTAGCTTTGTTCATAGTGATGCATTCTAAGGCTCACTTGACTTCACCTTCCAGGATGTCTGGCTCTAGGTGAGTGATCATACCCCTGACCCAACTAACTTGTACAGTTCAAATTTCCCACATTCCTAGTGGCCACTTTGCAGAACCTATATCTCAGCCCTCCTTAGAATAATACACTTTATGGTACTGTCGAAAAGGGCTTTCCAGTAACCTTAAGAAATGACAGGGGATCCCAGGGTTGGATGGAAGCCCTGAACCTGAGGAATGAGGAAGACTATTTGGTTGCAGCTAACCCAGCATCAAACCTGTAAACACACAGCATCCCCAGAATACCACTATTAACTTCTGGGGCCTGGCCCACTCTGGTGTCACTTGTGGTGACATTGTGGCGACTTGTGGTGTCACTTGTGGGTCATTCATGTCATTTTTGTATAAAACATGCTTAGAAGCAAAGTGAATGATTTTGATAGGTAAAATATTACGTGTTACACTTTGGAACTGAAAAAATTGTATCCAGTGTGGAGTTACACAGCCAGTTAACAGTGAAATGGGTGCTTCCCAGGAGGTGCTGTGGTAAAGAACCTGCTTGCCAATACAGGAGATGTCAGAAACACAGGTTTGACCTCTGGGTTGGGAAGATACCCTGGGGGAGAACATGGCATCCCACTCCAGTATTCTTGCTTGGAGAATCCCCACAGAGGAGCAACTGAAGCGACTTAACCATGCATGCATGTAACAGTGGAACGAAACTCTACATTGAAGTAAACTGTGTTTTGTAGAATACCGGGGTGCAGCCCCAGTGGATCCAGGGTAATTCAAAAGGGGGATGGAATCGGCGTCTTAGAAAAGAATTATTTAATTAAAAACATAAGATTAGGAAAAAATAGTATAGTAGGAAAATTTAGTGGAGAAAAGAGGCTGAATAACATCGTTTACACAGAGAGCTAATAAAACCTCAAGACAAGAGGTTTGTACCATTTACGTTAGGCCACCGGCACCCGCTTGAATAACAGAGGGTGCCCCGCCTTGGGCTCCCTCTCGTGTGGGTCTTAGAAGCCAGGGCAAGTAAGTAGATGTGGTGAGCCTCCGCCCTCCAGATGGGAATTCAGCCTGAAAAGGAGAGGGAAGGAGAGGGAGGGAGAGGGAGAAAGAGAGAGAGAAAGTCAACACAGGGCAAGCCAGATTTCCAAGAAACCAGTTCGAGAAGCTGGTCTGAGAAACTGGTCCATCCTTTATTGTCCAGAAAGGCTTTTTATACTTTTGGTTGAACATAGAGATCAATGGATAATACAAAGTTATGCAGCATCAGCAACCCTGACTCTTATCGAGACCAGGCTTTTATTCTGAATACCTAGCTGTATACACAAATCTTAGGTGATTTACATCATCTTCTGGCCAGAAGGCCAATTAACATTTTACGGCCCTTTTCTGATAAGGGTCTGTCAACCAGAAAACTTATTTGTCTTAATAGTGTTGTTCTTCCCAAAGTCTGGTGCCACTCTCAGAAAGCACTAAATAAAGTTACATTCTTACATAGCAAGGACACAACAATTTATAACAGAGAAAGAGGAGTACAGTGATTTATAACAAAGAGAAAATTAATTAAAAGTCTAGTGTTGCTAACATCAAAACTACTATATTCCTTTATCTATATCCCAATTACATTGATTAATATCCTTCAGGTGCCTAAAAGATAAAGAATATGGAGGCCTGGCAGCAGTCATTGACTCAACAATGAAACCCATCACCAATATAACTTTTAGCTTTTAGAAAAGGCTCTATATCTTTAAGATGCTTTAAGCTTCGTGCCTCTCATGGTTGGGGGGCCATAAACAATTCACAAGTGTAGTTAAACCTGTCAGGCAAGTTAGAGAGCTATCAGAGGGATTTGAGCTGAAACATTCTTTTCATATGCAGGAGACTAATTGGAGCTCTAAGTTAACTTTTTCCAGAGAAAGGTGGTGGGGGACAGCCCCTGTTAATGTCAGAAGAGTGGAAAGCACAGTACAATAAGGCAGGCAGACTCTGGTTTTGGGGGGTAGATGCTCAGGAAAATCCAGGGGGAACCCCTGAAGCCAGATCACGCCTTTGCGTATGTCAGGCTTCCTTCCTCATGACGTTTGCCACAGGCAGGATTCCTCACACTGGCTCCCGGCAGTAGAAGATCAGGATTTAACTTTTAAGAAGATGGAATTTCACAGTTGAGTCTCTTTGCTTGCAAGTTCTTCCACTGTTGGGCTAGGAAACAGTGCCCTGATCTATTTGAGATGTCCCTGACAATCTCATTAGTCTCAAATCATTCATTCAGCAATTTTTTTTTTCGCTTTCAATCCACACTCACTCCCTTGTAGCCTCTCTGGACATTCAGTGCTTCATTGCATTGGTCTTGAAATTTGGACTTTAGATCCTCAGTCCTACTTGTCTAGCAGTCCTGGACACCAAGATGGGCAGAGGGAGAAGAATGACAAACTGATTACAATGTTAGGTGCAGTGTCATTTTCTAGAACTTTTCATAAGCAGTTTTATATTTTCCATTAAGTGTTATTTTATACCAGAAGTTCAAATGTCGAACCATGCTTGAACCCAAAATACTGACAATGACTTAGTGTCAATAAATATAACACTCCCTTAACATTAATAAAGTATTTTGAATGTGCTTAAAATTTAAACTCATCTATAGTATAATAATTAGATTATCTGTTTGTTTATAGAATTGTTCAGTCACTAGCTTGCTAAGTCGTGTCTGACTCTTCGAAACCCCATGGACTGCAGCCTGCCAGGCTTCCATGTCCTTCACTGGAATAAATAGAAGCTATTTATTTTAAAACAAATAGAAAAGCAAAGACTATAACTGTATTTACAGAGAAAAAATATGTCACCAACTCACCACCTGTGTGACTATAGAAGGGTTTCTTACTGCTCAAGCCTAGTATGTCTTGTATTCATATAAGCTAGCAGAATGCCTGTCATATATTGGGGGCTCAGTAAATATTGTTGATGCATAGATATTGAAGTTTAAAGAAGAAAATGTATATTGTCTATTAAAATGTTTAGTTCAGAGAGGGAATTTTCTCCTAAATGCCTCCTTTAGACTGATTTAAAGTAGAGTTTTCTAATTTAAAAAGTATTTTATTTCTCTGAA
The DNA here is from genome assembly GCF_023091745.1 of Budorcas taxicolor. NCBI lineage: Eukaryota > Metazoa > Chordata > Mammalia > Artiodactyla > Bovidae > Budorcas > Budorcas taxicolor. Next base: position 44,386,151 of record NC_068918.1, read on the forward strand.
ATAAGACTTGGCATTTGTTAAACAGCCATAAAAACTCAACCCAAGTGTGTTTTCCAATATATTCTGTTACCAGAGCAAATAGATTTTAGGCACTGTTTCTCCCTTGGGCACTGATTGCAGCCATGAAATTAAAAGACGCTTACTCCTTGGAAGAAAAGTTATGACCAACCTAGACAGCATATTAAAAAGCAGAGACATTACTTTGCCAACAAAGGTCTGTCTAGTCAAGGCTATGGTTTTTCCAGTGGTCGTGTATGGATGTGAGAGTTGGACTGTGAAGAGAGCTGAGTGCCGAAGAATTGATGCTTTTGAACTGTGGTGTTGGAGAAGACTGTTGAGAGTCCCTTTGACTGCAAGGAAATCCAACCAGTCCATCCTAAAGGAGATCAGCCCTGGGTGTTCATTGGAAGGACTGATGTTGAAGCTGAAACTCCAAGACTTTGGCCACTTCATGCAAAGAGCTGACTCATTTGAAAAGACCCTGATACTGGGAAAGATTGAGGGCAGGAGGAGATGGGGACGACAGAGGATGAGATGGTTGGATGGCATCACCAACTCAATGGACATGGGTTTGGGTGGACTCCAGGAGTTGGTGATGGACAGGGAAGCCTGGTGTGCTGAGGTTCATGGGCTCGCAAAGAGTCGGACACAACTGAGCAACTGAACTGAACTGAACATATGGTCATTCTCTTTGTTAAGAAAATAATTTAAAACAATGCTTCACTAAAGCTATGCAAATAAATTTTTGAGCTCTTAAAATGTATTTCACAGAATGATGAGTGTAGGGCTTCAGCTGTCAATAATTAGATGTTTTCCCTGTTTCAGTCTAGTGATATGAGACATAAGTTTCAGCTCCAGAACAAACACCTGTCACGGCTGCCTTGTCCCATAGTGAATGAGGAGCTCAGTGTCATTCATTCTTAATGCCTCTGTCGTGGTTCTCTGTCATAAGCCAGTAGTGACATGAAGGAGTGGCTGAGCCAAATTTCTAATTATTCTTCCAGGGAAAACAGATCATCATAAATTATGCCTAAACCAAAATTGATTTTTTTTTGGCTGATACTCTGTAGTTCTCAAGTGGAAAATACAAAATAACTAGCTTAACAAAACACCTCAATTTATTCAGTTACCTTTTGGGTACATTTTGTAGCTAATTCATTCTACTTATTGGGAGCTAGTGTCACTCAAAACTAATAATGCCATGGGAAAATCTTTTACCACTAATATTTTTGATATTTATCTTCTCTGCCACATTATCTGGTACCAAACACTGTTATTTATGTTGTTTTTAGCCTAATTCAGTATAATCAAATAGACACATAATGGATGCTTAGAAAATATTTACTGTTCTGAACACAAAATAGTCCTTGCCCACAAGACAGAATATTTTAAGTTTTCTACTAAACAAGTACAAACAAAATACAAAAGGGGTTCTTGGTCATCATTAGGGGAGGCAACTTTTAAAGTAAATTGAATTTTTTTCATGTATCAGATTAACAAAGATGTAAAAAGATTATAATATCCAGTGTTAGAATATGGGTAAATAAGAATGTGAATGCACATGGATACAAACACTTTGGATGATGACTTGTCTGTATTTACATTTTTTAAATGCACATTCCTCTTGTTAGAGCAATTCTACTTCTAGGAATTTATCCTGGGGTTACTGTTGGTTTGCAAACTCCCCTCGTACATGGAGGGCAAGGAGAGACTGAAAAAAGAAGCAGACCACTCCAGATTGGGAGGTGGCTGGTTTAATAAGCAAGGGACCTTACACAGGAGTAGATCTCTGCACCTGCCCTCCAGAACCTTCAAAGTTTATATAGAGGCCTTAGTGGGGTTCCATGACACACGTTATTCAGACAATCTCAACAATGCTTTATTCTTTCAAGGCTGTGTTCTTGGTACAGCCCCCAGTGTAGGAAAGATGGGCAGAACATGCATTCCAAGAATGAGGGAGGCAATGAGGAGCCTTCGGTTGCCTGAGTCCATCTCATGAGTCAACCAGTGGTTACATCCTCTCCATGACCTCCTCCAGGACTTACCTCTATTGAAAAATGAAAAACTGGGTGGAAGATCCAAGCAGACATTTCTCCAGAGAAAACATACAGATGGCCAAAAAGTGCATGAAAAGATGCTCAACGTTATGAACTATTAGAGAAATGCAAATCAAAACTATAATGGGGTATCACCTCACACTGGTCACAAAGACCATCATCAGAATAATGTGTGTGTGTATTCAGTTGTTGTCATGTCCAACTCTTTGCAACCCCATGGACTGTAACCCACCAGGCTTCCCTGTCTACAAACAATAAGTGCTGGAGAGGTTGTGGAGAAAAGGGAAGCCTCCTATACTGTTGGTGGGAAAGTAAATTGACTTAGGCATTATGGAGGTTCCTTGCTGGAGTCCAGCTCCAGCAGCCAGGGAATCAACCTGAAGAGATGGACGGTGTTGGCAAGAAAAATGAGGCAGCCTCTCAGTTTTCTTGGACTGTCTATTTATTTCAAGTTTAAGATTCTCTTTTATACTTTTACAAAAGCATTAGGTCAGAGGTTTGATATTTTCAGTTCCCCCAACCCAGATTTGCTGTTTCCAAAAATCATTGTTGCCCCTCAAAAGGAGTTCCTGCCTCAGCAATTCTCTTATCTACTTCTTCTCATGTGTCCTTGTGAATATATAGTAACTCATGCTAATGTCTGGGCTGTATACCACATTCTTCAGTTTATTTCTTATCTTTCTAAGTCCTGTTTGCCCCTAGTATCCTAAGCTCACTGTTTCTTAAAAAGGGCTTCCAGCTATTAATCAGAGTACCACTCCAGTACCCTGCCTGGAGAGTCCCTTGGATGGAGGAGCCTGGAGGGCTGCAGTCCATGGGGTCACTGAGGGTCGGACACGACTGAACGACTTCACTTTCACTTTTCATTTTCATGCATTGGAGAAGGAAATGGCAACCCATTCCAATGTTCTTGCCTGGAGAATCCCAGGGACGGGGGAGCCTGGTGGGCTGCCGTCTATGGGGTCACATAGAGTCAGACATGACTGAAGTGACTTAGCAGCAGCAGCTATTAATATCTCTAAAGTTCCTAATCTCTATAAGCTATAGTAGAATATACTAACATTACAACATTCCTTAAATCTTTAGCTTCTAACTATTTTAATTATTCCTAAGCCCTAAATTCAGCAAACTCCTTTGCCATAAACACTTTCCTCACAAATAGGCTTCAGATAGCAATCCCTCCCATGGCCTCAAGCTGCGGCCTACGTGCTCACCCTGGAACACTCTTTTGTAAAAGTCCTTGAACAAATGTCAATGACTAACTTTATGAATTATTTTCTGAGCACAGCTGCAGAAGACTTTGTGCCTTCTCATGCTCCTCTCAAGAACAATAAGCACCTTAATATTCCTTTTCAGTCAACTCAGCCAAGGAAAGGAAAAAACAAGTCAGAATCACAAAGCCTAACTCCTTCATCCCGGGTCCATGCCTGTGGGATAAAGAGGGAGAGTTGGGGCTGTGCCTCCATTTTGTCAGTAATACCTAACGTGGCTCCTGACAGTTCCTAGAAAACTAAAAATAGAGATATCGTTACATAACCTCATACTATGTTATGATGCAACAGTCCCACTCCTGGGCATATATCTGGAGAAAACCATAATTTGAAAAGATACATGTACTCCAGTGTTGATTGCAACACTGTTTGCAATAGCTAGGACATGGAAGCAACATTAATGTCCATCAGCAGAGGAGTGGATAAAGAAAAAGTTGTACATATATACAATGGAATATTATCAGCTATAAAAAGGAACAAAATAATGCCATTTGCAGCCACATGGATGGAGCTAGAGATTGTCGCACTGAATGAAGTCAGAGAGAGAAAAATATCGCATGATATCATTTATATGAGGAATCTAAAAGAATTGTACAGATGAGCTTATTTACAAAACAGAGTCACAGATGTAGAAAACATACTTATGGTTATCGAGGGGAAAAGTCAGGGGGATAAATTGGGAGATTGGGATTGACATATACACACTATCATATATAAAATAGATAATAAGAACTTACTGTATAGCATAGGGAACTCTACTCAATACTCTGTAATGACCTATATGGGAGTGAATATATGTATATATATAACTGATCCACTTTGCTGTACAGCAGAAGCTAACACAACATTGTAAATCAACTATACAGCAATAAAAATTAATTTTTTTGCAAAACTTTATGTAAAAGAATGTTCATGATAGTCAAAAGAAACAGGGAAAGATAAAAAAATAAGGAGAGGGAGGGGGCCAGGTGGAGAGAATTGGAATCCATCATTTGGAGACGAGTCAAATTATTAGGATCAGTTCAGTTCAGTTCAGTCGCTCAGTCGTGTCCAACTCTTTGCAACCCCATGAATCACAGCATGCCAGGCCTCCCTGCCCATCACCAACTCCCAGAGTTCACTCAGACTCACGTCCATCGAGTCAGTGATGCCATCCAGCCATCTCATCCTCTGTTGTCCTCTTCTCCTCCTGCCCCCTAAGTGGTTATTTAAAAAAATAAGTCGATCTTTAAACACTAATGTCAAAGATGTATTACTAACTGTAAAAAAGCAAGTTGAAGATCAATAGGAATAATATGAACTAGCTTGTATAAAAGCAGAGCAAGAGTGGGAGGAAAGGAGAGAGATGTGTACATAATAGTATATTTTTTCATTTTGCTGGCTCAGGTGGAAAGGGGTGAATCTCAAGCAGTCAGGAAGTCTTGACATCAATCAGGCCACCCTGGCAACTACATAACTATGTGTCTCTTAGTCACTCAGTTGTGTCTGACTCTTTGTGATTCCCACCAGGCTTCTCTATCCATGGAATGGTCCAGGCAAGAATGCTGGAGTGGGTTGCCATTTCCTCCTTCAGGGGATTTTCCCAACCAAGGGATAGAACCTGGGTCTCCTGCATTGCAGGCAGACTCTTTACCAGCTGAGTCACCAGGGAAGCCCTCTACATAACTCTCTCTGCATATAAGTCTGATAAGGATATAAGACTAAAACACAAAGAAACACAAACATATATAAACTGCCCCTATACTTCGAACACTTGGTAAACAAAGACCCAAGATTTCTCTCCTTCAACTCTGATTCCATACTCTTTCCTGACTTTCTCCTTTTCTTTTTGGCCATGGTCACAAACCAATCGCAATATTTTGCTCTGAGTCTCCTGTATTAGTCACAGTTCGTTGAATTCTGTTTTCAGTGGCAGACACCGATTCTGAATCACGTAAGCAAGAATGCACTTTATTGGAAGGCCACTGGTGACTCAGCAAATAGAGAAGGGCCCAGAGGGAAAGTCCAAAGAGCCAAGCTTTGAAAGACCAGAAACCCAAAATAATATCATTCTAGCCAAGATTCAAATTCCCAGGAGAGTCTAATTAAGCCAGTCTAGGTCCTAAGTCCATCATGATGTGATTTGTGATTGGAGAGGCAGTGGTGAGGTATGGATTTGACCATATGGAATGGAATGGGAAAGAAGTAGTTCCCAAAAGGTAAGGAGTAGTGAAGTTCTCTTACCCTCCAAGAAAGGCAAGGGATGCTGGGCAAGCAAAACCAATGACTGTCCATTACTACCACCTTTTAAACAGAGACACAACTAAAGAATTTTTATTTCCTTTTATTATCTACTCTCCCACCCTTTAACTGCTTCAAAATATATTTCAGATGGGATTGAAGCTATTCTGAAGCAAATTAATGAAAGTTCTTTTTTTAATTTATATTTATATATTTGGCTGTGCTGTATCTTAGTTTCAGCATACAAACTCTTAGTTATGGCATGTGGAATCTAGTTCCCCCACCGGGGATCAAACCTGGGCCCCCTGCATTGGGAGTGTGAAATCTCAGCCACTGGACCACCAGGGAAGTCTCCAAAATTCTTTTCAGTGATATAAATTCTTTAAAAAGTGAAGAGTAACCTATTAAAGGTAAGGAGGACAGCTCAGGAACTCTGTTTAGAAAAATTTCTCCCTTATGTTTAGGCCACCTATTGTGGAATTTAAATGGAATACTTGATGATACATCAAAATTTTCGTTTCTAATATTAGAACTATCTGTGTGGGATCAATTTTCACAGAAAGTTCAAGACCATCTTACAGTAGTATAATGCAGATGAAAGTTCCTAATGCTTTGAAAATTCTAATCCCACAGCAGCAATGTATGACTTTAAGCATGCCATTAAGAAAAAAATTAACTTCATTCATTAAATTCATCCTTTCATTCAATCATTACTAATGTTTCCCAGGTCACATCAGCCTAAAGGTAAAATAGGTCGTGCAGCTGTCAAAAATAACAAAAATATTTTTCCAGCTTCAGCCTGCCACTTAACAGAAAGCATCAGCCCCACTTCAAGTTGTCTCAAAGGTATTTTACCCAGGAGCTCTGATGACTCACCCGACATATCTTTGGTAACAGAAGAGGCAGCCTTTTTGCTGCAGACACAGTATATGCGGCTTCCACTCATGCCTTGGACATCAACTCTTGTCATTTTACTGACTTTTTTTTCCCTTAACACCTCCTTTCTTCCAGAACAAAGGCAATCTTGCCTCCCAGAGGCATAATGTCTGGAGATGTTGGTGTTTTTCATGACTGTAGAAAGAGGATGCTACTGGCATCTAGAGGATGGAGTTAGGGATGCTACCAAACACTCTGCAATGCACAGAACAGCCCCTCACAACAAGAAATATCTGGGCCCAAATGCCAATAGGGCTGAGGCAGAAAGACCTGAGTCTCAGAAAGCTGGCCTACAGGACAATCTGAGGAACAGTAGCTCTTCCATTCTCAAAAATCATCTCTGGTATTTGTAAGCTAAACATGCTCCTCCTCTTTGCCTCTCCTCAGGATGATAGGATTCTTTCAACATTAAAGGCAGACTTGCCTCCTCTTCAGAGAATGTAATGATCATTTGAGATACTGAACAAGAAACAGTCTCTCTGTCATAGCTATTGTTTTCTGTTACCACACTCTCTCTGGCCCGATCCTCCTTCTGGTAACAGATCCCGCTGCCTTGACCTCCAGGGGTGGGCCTATAACTCAGGTGAGCCAAACAATAGGCCTTCCCCAGGTTTTTCTTTTTCACTCAAGCTGAGGAAAGAGAATCTCTTTTCTGGTCTCATGGCTATATAGTAAGAGGCTCTGGGGGGAAACATCTTGAGATAATGAGGCTCTCCTACAGAGAGAACCAGAGAGGAGGAAAGCAAGGAGAGAGGAGGAAAGCAAGGAGAGAGGAGGAAAGCAAGGAGAGAGGAGGAAAGCAAGGAGAGAGGAGGAAGTGAGAGAAAGTAAGCGCTTTCATCCCAGGTCTCCCCAAGTCCAGTTCCATTTCCATACGTCCTACCATTTGATTTTATGTACAGTTTTCATCTTCTGTTTAAGCCAGGTTAATCAGGGTCTTTATCACTTCCAGCATAAGAATTTTGACTAATACACGTGTCTTCAAAATCCTTATAATTCAGTACAGCAGTATAGAGTAGCAGATGAAAGTGGAGCAGTACCCTGTGGGGCTCCTGGCACAAAAGTCTTTCTGTGCCCACCCTTTCTTGCTTGTAGGAAACAGGCTTCATTCAGCCTCCATGACCTTCCCTGAGTTCCAAAGGGCAGGTTCAAACAGTTGCTAATCAGGAAAGAGAGGGCCTGTTGACACTAGAAAGGAGCAATCAAGAAACAGTGTTGCAGCCTTGGGGTCCTGGTTAACTCTGAAGGGATCTAGGTAAAAATATCTTTGAGCTGTTTTTCAGATACTGAAACTGCCACCAGGTGGAAAAAGTTAATCATATGCTCCCCATAAGCATGTTGGAGTAGGAAATGGCAACCCAATCCAGTATTCTTGCCCTGAAAATTCTGTGAACAGAGGAGCCTGAAAGGCCACAGTCCGTGGGGTGGCAAATGGTTGTGATCTTGGATGGCCTCAGCCTGCAGCGGCTTGGATCAGGGCTTGGGTTCCCAGCTGGAGACTGGGCTGGGTTGTGCGGTGAAAGCACAAGATTCTACACACTAGACCTGGCCCTTCTGACTTTTCAGAAAAGAATTCCCACAACGACAGAAAGTAATGAAACAAGCATAGAATTTATTAAGAGGAAAAAGAGTACAATAAATGTGGATAGACACACAGGCAGGCTCAAAGGGAGAGTCCCAGAGTTGTGCCCTCATGGCAGTTTGAATTACTTTTATGGGGTATTTCTCCCAGGTTTCCTTTGGCCAGTCATTATCATTTGCCTTGAAGGAGGAAACAGAACAGGCTCATTATTGAAAGCAGGACTCCATCTTGGGCCGGACTGTGGACTTTGAGCTATATGCCCAGTATCTGTGGAAATGACATACCGACTGGAAAACCAGGCCCCCAGAAGGAAGAGCTCCAGGGCTCATACCTAGACTCTCCGTAGCTTAAAAGAATACCCTAATTATCTGTGTAACCAAATAGAATCATATATTCTATTATGCTTATTGGGGTATGACCACAGGCCTATTGATAATTGTCTACTGTTAACCACCTAGGCTTAAGGCATATGAATCACAGTTTAACTTTGATGTATCTTTTTTTTTTTTTTTTTTCCTTTGTTCATACTAGTTTCAGGGAATTTGGGGAGGTGGGTTTGGGCACATATATAAGGTTTTCACAAAAACTGGCTGGGGTCCTTGGCTAAGAGGAGACTCTGCCTTAGCCCCGCCGGTGTAATAAACTGTACTCCACTATCTGCATCGTCCTTCTGAGTGAGTTTGTTTCCCGGAACACGTGGCTACAATAGCCTGGTTGACAGTCCATATTTGGTATATCTCAGGATCCTCCCATGTGTGTACATGAGTCTCTTAGCTAAGGTGGATCTTACTGAAAAGGCATATGGGTAGGGAGCACCCCTTTACATAACTCCCCTTTAGCCTTCCAGGAGCCTTTTCTGTGCATGTGTGGTTGGGGAGGTCTCCTGGCTTTACAAACAAGAAATACATGGTCTAGCCAGGGCCCAGCCTTCTCCCTTACTTGTCCTGCTATTCTTGTCTTGGAGTTTCAGTCCACAGGGAATGAATCTCCAACTGCTTTACCCTGGGTGGTGGGGGGGGGGGGGGGGTGGGCTCCCATCGTCTTTCTGCCTCACTTGGACCTGACTGAGTATACACATGAGCATGTAGACTCCAGGCTGGCTGGAAACAGAAAGTTGATGATGCTGACTACCAATTACCTCACCACCAACCAATCAGAAGAATGTCTACAAGGTGATACGCTCTTCTCTTTACTGTAAAACTCCTTGCTACCACCCTCCAGGTTGGGACACACAATTTTGAGGGCATTGGCCTGCTGTGGCCCCCACCTTTGCCTGGCAAAGCAATAAAGCTATTCTTTTACTTTACCCAAAACTCTGAGATTCAACTCTGTATGCCAGTGTACAGAGGCCATATTTCAGCTAGTGCAGCATGAAAAGTGCCCCAGTGAAGTACATACAGGGCCGCTGAGGTTCTGGTTATGTTTTGCACTCTAGACAGGATTCAAGATTGTTCACTTTACAATGATTCATTGAGTTGCATATTTGTTTTATAGAAAAAGCAGTTCCTTTTTGATGAGCACTAGTGAAACTTGCTCAGCCGTGTCGTCTCTTTGCGACCCCATGGACTATACAATCCATGGAATTCTCCAGGCCAGAATACCAGAGTGGGTAGCCATTCCCTTCTCCAGGGGATCTTCCCAACCCAGGGATCAAACTCAGGTCTCCGCCATTGCAGGCGGATTCTTTACCCCCTTGAGCCACAAGGGGGCTAAATAGCAAATTAAAGGAATTTAAAGGAAAGAAAAAAGAAATTATATTTGACCTCAGCCATTAATAATGGGTTTTATTTAAATAAGTGTAGAGGAGGAAAAATAAAAGAGTTTTTCCTCTACTTGCTTCTGTTATATGCCTGAGATCCATGAATTAAACTGTCAAAAAACAGATTAACAGGAGAGAAAGCATCCAAACTTTATTTGATGCTAATATTTTAATTTCTGTGCACATGGAGGTAGGTCCTCATAGAAAAGAGTGAAGACACAAGAATTAGTTACACCTGAGGGCTATATAACATTTTTAACAAAGGGCAGTAAATTGTAGACAAGACAAAGGAAAGGGGGTTTGGGTTTTCAGGGTGGTAAGTTGTGGGAAGGTAAATATTGGGGGAACAAAGGGAAGATAAGGGCCACTTAAGTGAAGTATATTTGTGCAGACCCATCTCTGAGCTGATTTTCTGGCTCCAGTGATAAGCCTTGTTCTCCTGTGAGAAATGGAGTGTTTCCTGCCATATCAGTAAACAAGGATGTCACAGTCATCAGCAATTGCAGCCCTGCAATGTGAGTTCCTAAGCCTAAGGGCACTTAGGAAGGGGATGAATACCTGCCATGTAGCAGCCATCAGCACTGCAGTCACTCCTCATAGTGAACCCCAAGGGAGCTCAGGATGTGCAAAAACACTGATACTGGCCCAGGATAGCTGAGATGCACATGAAAGGAACAATTTCAGTGAGCCCAGATTCTTACATCTTCCCATAAAGAGAAAAGCCTAAATTCCTTAACTTGGGATATCTGGTTTTCTTTAATTAACAATCTTTTGATGTTCAGATTACCTGCCCTTTGTTGCAAAACTTCTACATAACCTGGCTCCTCCCCTTGCCTCCTCAGAGCAGTTCTCTCAGGGTTACTTGAGATGTTGTCTCCTGGGCTTGAAGTTCTAAACATTCCCGCCAAATGAAATAGAACTCTCAACTTCTTAGTTGTGACTATTTTTTAAGTCAACACCTGGTCAGTGAGGGGAGGGGAAACACTGTCACAAAGAAAAATTTGAGCAGATGGAGGGAAAAGAACTCTGTGTTTGCTGCTTCTTAATTGCTTTCAGCAAAAGTAATCCGTAGGCCAAAGAGGCATATTTTGGGGTGGCATGTTCTGATTCCTTTCAAAAGTAAACTGGAATCTTATTTGCATTATTCAGATGAAAGAGCATTCTTAATTCTCACTCTTACTACTCACAGTTCTATAAATATTCTTTACCCCATTTTTTTCCTCATGAATAAATACTTCGCAATTCAACTTAATTCATCAAGAAATTAATTGCAGAACTGGGGCCAAAATCGGGTTTCCAGATCACAAACCCAAAATCCTTTTCATTGAGGTGCAACTGCTTCTGAATGGGAGGAGGAAGTCACTGAGAAGACAGATGAGGCTACTCACTGCATCTCCCCCTCACCTTGGCCACTGATATCCTGGGGAACCTGCTATATATCCCTAGCATTTGTTGTCAGAAGTTACTGAATTTTTGTGTGTATATTTAAAAATCCTCCATTAGGCTGTAAGTTTTACCCTTTTGTTTTTGGTCTTACATTTTCCCATGCCCAGGACAGTTGTTAGAAGAATACTTAGTAAATGTTTGTTAGATGATAAGTGGATAGATGAATGCATGGATGTGAAGCAGTGAAATACAAAACAACTTTTGGTATCATTATGATTGAACTATACAACTCAGTAGAGGAATACTGAGAAATCCCTTCAGCAAAGTATATTGGGGCAAAACTATAGGAAGCTCTGAATGCCAACTCAGGGTGTTTGTACTTTAGCCAAGAGGCACAGGTGATATTAATTCTCTCTTCTGGAGGGCTGACCTTCGTAATGGGTTGGAGGAAGAGTTTGTATAATTGTCTAGGATTTAAGTGCTGGGTGTGTGGCTGCAGGGGCTGAGGAAATGGACAGGGAAGGAACAGTGTTGGGGTTGTCACTAGATAAATGCCCTTCTCGTAAGCACATGATGCAAGGTCACCAGACTGGTACCTGGTACGTGGGCAGTGGTGCAGGGAGTTAGACAATTCGTCTATCAAGCCAGGTTTCAAATGCCAGCAAGATGGAGTACAAGTGAGGCCAAAGGGCAGAATCATAGTTAAGGTTGCAAAGTCACAGGATATGGAGTCAAAGTTAAACAAGTCCTTAGCAGATGCAGGGGGTCCTTGGTAGTGTTTAATAGTGATATTCCTTTGTATTCATTGCCTATTGCTGGAGTAACAAATGATCACAAAAATAGAGGCTTGAAACAACATGAGCTTAATGATATTACTGTTCTGTAGGTTGGAAGTCCAACAGGGGTCTCATTGGGCTAGTATCAAGATGTCAACAGGGCTGAGTTCCTTCCTGAAGGAACTAGGAGCAAATCTGTTTCTTGGCCTCTGCTAGCTTCCATGAGGCTGTCCATGGTCCTTCACTCTTGGACCCTTCCTCTATCTTCTAAGCAAGGAACCCTGGGACAATTCATGCTTAGGTTGCCCTCTCTCAGGTTCTCTTTCTTCTGCCTTTCTCTTCTACTTTTAATAAGCCTTGATATTACATTGGGCCCACTAGATAATCCAGGATAATCTCCCTATTTTAAAGTCACTTGAATAGCAGCTTTAATTCTACCTGTACTCTTAACTCTCCTTTGCCACATAAGATTACATCTTCACAGACTGCACAGATTAGGACATGGGCACCTGGGTTGGTCATTATTCTATCTGCCACACTCTTTTCCCTGGAAGGGACAGCATCAGACTTTGATTGCATGATAAGAGCCCTACTTGCTGAGGGGCAAATATATCCAGGGAAACCCTAGTGACCATCTGAGCCAGGCCAGTCTCAAAAATCACACTTTCTCTCAGACTTTTTTCCCAGTCATGATGAACGTTTATTTGTGGAAATAGAATTCACATTTCCTCTACCACACTCATCCAGACTGGTGTGCTAGAGCCAGATTGTAAAAAGCTTTTATTGCATTTTCAAGAATTTTGCAACATCAGGGTGACATCGTCTACGGTAGGACTATTAACACCACAGTGATGAGTAAACCCTGCAAATGAGGGCCTTTGCCCTGGGAGATACAGTTATTACACATTTGCCATACCACTGAACTTAAAAGTGAGTATCATCAGCAATCAGGCTGGGACCCACATCACTTCAAAGATAGTTAGCTGACTGCTGCAATTAGTCTGGGTCTCCCAGACAAACACTAAAACCATATATTACAATTTTGTCTAATGAGCTTCTGCTACCCAGTAGGACACACAGAATTCAGTTTATTAGTTGCTAGGGTGTTGCCAAGGGCAATCAGAGTCATGATGTACCTAAGCTGGGTGGGCATGCCAGGAAGGCCTTCCTCCATGAATAATATTGGTACATCTTGATCTTAACAAGATTACAAACACCCACAAATCCACCCTTCACGAGGGCTCAAGCACGTCAATGCTCATCCAGGAAGTAGAGAATTAGCAGAACAGGTGACAATATTCCACTGGAATATGGAATCATGTAATCCAGTATTACATTGGAATCATGTTTCATCTGTATTCTTTCAGTCAACCAAAAAATTTGAGCTTGTATTAGGGATAGAAGGGTCACAGGCTACCTTGGTGGGAAGTCTGTGTGTGTGTATGTATGCATGCGTACAGGCAGTGGGTAGAGGAGAAAACAGACAAATGAATAAGTAATTACAATGCAGGGTGACTGGTTCTTGGAAGCACTCAATTTTTATGAGGGTCAACTTACTGAGGTTGCCCAGGGTCAGGCAAGAAGTCCTGGATAAAGTAACATATAAGCTGAATCCAACAAGTAGTAGTAATAGTACCAATAATAACTAATATTTATTGAGTACTTCCATGCTTCAGTCTAAGCCCTAAGGTCTTAAACTCATTTTACTTCATTCAGTTCTTCTGACACCCATGAAGTAGGTATAATTATTATCCTCATTTTACAAATGAGGAAACTGAGACATAGCTAAGTTAAATAAAGTTGTCCAAGGTCTTATAGTGGGAGTAGGACTGGGAGAGTATGAGTTAGGGGATGTTGGAGAGAAGATTGTTCCAGTAAAGAGAATAGCATATGGAAAGTCAGGATGGGTTCTAGGAAAAGAAAACAAGTTTATCTGATTAAACATTCAAGTGGAGGGTGATGAACTATGAAAGCAACCAAGAAAAGCATGCTTAGAAGCAGATTAGATCATAAAGGACCTAATAAGCAATAATGTTTATTTGTTTGCTTCCAGGTAACGAGCAAGTTGGCTTATTTTAAAAGAATCTCTGCAGTGTAAGTATGGAAGCAGAGGGGAAAAAGTCAGAGAGGAATGTGTAATCCAGGAAAGAGATGAGAAGGAATGAATACGCATGATGAAGGGAGTGTAGAGGGGGTAAGAGCTGAGGATGCTGCCCAGGTCTGCCTCGGATCACTGAAGAGGTGGTTACATTCATCACTGTGATGCGATCACACAAAAGGAAAGGTAACCGCCACCTGGATTTTCTCGGGGAAGATAAGTTCAGGTTCAAAACACATCTGAAAGGCCTATAGGACACCTGGGAAGAAGTGTCCAGGAAGCAGATGGCTCGATGAGTTTGTTTCTAAATAATATTGTATGCTGTGTAAGCACAGGTATGTTGTGCTGTGCTTAGCTGTTCAGTCATGTCCGACTCTTTGCAACCCCATGGACTGTAGCCCTCCAGGCTCCTCCGTCTATGGGGGTTCTCCAGGTAAAAACACTGGAATGGGTTGTCATGCCCTCCTCCAGGGGATCTTCCCAACCCAGGGATCAAACCCAGGTCTCCTGCATTGCAGGCAGATTCTTTACCATCTGAGCCACCAGGGAAGTTCATGAATACTGGAGTGGGTACCCTATCCCTTCTCCAGGGGATCTTCTCAACCCAGGAATCAAACTGGGATTGTATAGGTATAACACTGTGGGAAAGTGTTAGAAAAAGTTGATGTCATCTCTCAGAATATGGGAGTAACAGTGGTGTGGAAAAGGCTTTGATTGATGGCCATTTTGTGAGTGCAAGTGTTGGTGGGTCCACTTGCCCCTCTACAAGCTGAACCATGAATGCTGGAAACTGAACACTGTCATTCAATACAGTGCAGACATAGCTTCTCTAACCTGTTTTTTCCTGGTGTCAAAAGACTCAGTATAGAGTGCCGGGGGCCACCATGGGAGATCCCACCCATGACAAGGTCATGTGGAAGAGAACTGTTAAGCAAGGCTTCAGAACTCAACGGGCTCCCTAGGCTTTCTCGAGCATCTGGCCCCCCAAACCAGAATCTGTCCGTTTTACTATTTCATGACTTTCACCAGCTCCTCTGACATTAACAGGGGGCCTCGCTTGAAGAAGCTTGGTCACTCCGTGTTTTTCTTTTTTCTCTTTTTTTCTCTCTTACTTTCTTTTTCAGGCTGATCTCTTGGAGCATAGAGGCTCCCTGCGTTCACCTATCTGCCCGGGTTTCTAAGACCTGAACGGGAAGACGTTCTGCGTCTTCACTTCCTTGGGAGACCGGGAAGGCACCTGTGACCTCCGTGAACAGGGCAAACTTCTTGTCTCGAACTTTTATTGGCTTTCTATGTAACCCAAGGAATATCAGCCTCTTTCTCTCCTCTATTTTCTCATCTATAATATTCTTTCCTTATCTCTCTCTAAATCAATTGCTGACGCCGTTTTTCCTTCAGGTTCCCCTGGATCCTGCGGGGGCTGGACCCTGGCAATAGAGGTCTACAGCGGAGGCCCCACAACCCTCTGCCCTGGCTTACAGGAAAGGGGGGCTGGCCGGACAGCTGAGTTTCTCTAAGTTAAAGGCTTTCCTAAACTGTCCAGAGCATCAGACAGAATGTTCAGAGCAGAGAGTTAAATGGGAATCTACAATCAGTGAATCATGGAAAGTGCCCCCTGGAATCACAAATCTAAGAGCAGAGACAGTTATCAAAAGATAGGAATGGCGGTAGGGATTGGAAAGTTTTGCTGAAATGAACAGGAAGCAATGGGTCCAGTGAGGAAGTGGCAGGAAACTTTGGCTGAACACTGGAGAGCTGTTGCTGTTTTGTTCAGTCGCCCTTCCATGTCCGACTCTGTGACCCCATGGACTGCAGCATGCCAGGGCTTCCTGTCCCTCACCATCTCCCAAAGTTTGCCCAAGTTTGTATCCATTGCATTGATGATGCCAGCCAGCCATCTCATCCTCTGGCGCCCTCTTCTTCTTCTGCCTTCAATCTTTCCTGGCATCAGGGTCTTTTCTCATGAGTTGGCTGTTTGCATCAGGTGACCAAAATGCTGGAGCTTCAGCTTCAACATCAGTCCTTCCAAGGAGTATTCAGGGCTGATTTCCCTTAGAATTGACTGGTTTGATCTCCTTGCTGTCCAAGGGATTCTCAGGAGTCTTCTCCAGCACCACAGCTCAAAAGCGTCAATTATTTGGCATTCTGCCTTCTTTACAGTCCAGCTCTTTTTCTTTTTTGTCTTTTTATTGAAATACATGGTTTTAAATTTTATTTTTGATTGAAGGATAATTGCTTTAAATTTGTGTTGGTTTCTGCTGTACAATATGAATCAGCTGTAAGTATACATATGTCCCCTCCCTCTTGAGTCTCCCTCCCACCCCCATTTCCTGATTCCACCCCTCAAGGTCAATACAGAGAACCAAGCTGAGCTCCATGTGCTATCCAGCAGCCTCCCACCAGCTAGCTATTTTACACATGGTAGTGTATATATGTCAATGCTACTCTCTCAATTTGTCCCACCCTCATAGTGCTATTCTTGGTGGAGAATGATTCCACTTGTTTCCAGCAGTAAAGTATGGGGGAAGAAGAGGGGAAGATGCCAACAGACTTAACATCACTGAGTTGCTTGTATCAGAGGCACATTCAAGAAAAACAAAGAGCCACAGTGAAACAACATACCAGCTTTCTTAATGTTTGATCAAGTGCCCAAGAAATTTCAAAGCAGAAGAAAAACATGAGGCTGCACACAGTGCTCGTATTTAAGGTTACATGGGGGCATCCTATGTCTTCTCCCCTGAATCTGCCCATCTGACTCCTAAGCCTTAAGTGTGAGATCTCACCAATAACTGAGAGAAAGCCCAGTCTGAAGCACTCTTACCAGGGCTAGGGGTCATTATTGACAGAATAGGCCCTGATAAAAACCATCCCCTCCCCTCATCCCCCATACAGTGACTGGTAAGCACTCAGGAGCTGCAGTGCCTGCCAGGAGGGAGCTTCAGATTCCCTCTCTAACCCTGTGACATGAAGACATCCATCAGGGAGGGGAATGGGCTGGCTGCATCCTGGCCAAGGAGCTGGAACTACTGGCGGGAAAGCTGGCCAGAAGTGCCTCCTCTAGGAGAAAGAGCAGATGCTTGGCTGGTCTGTTTTCAGGATGATATCTGTAAGTGCAGGGAAAGAGGAAGCTGCAGGCTTGGGTCCTGCCTTGAAGGCATAATAGCTTCATCCAAAAGAATGTGACCTAAAGAATGTTTATCAATTACTTTCATCATTCTTCCTGTTCCTACCCGGGAGCTAAAAATGGGGTAGAAAGACAGTTCATCTTCTCTGCCATAGTTAAGGAGCAGAATCAGGTCTGCTTTCCAGGAAGAAAAGAAATGGGACCTGATTTGAAATCAATCATTTAGTTAGACATAAAGAAAAATCTCTTTTTTACATATACTTTTATATTTCTTTGGCTGCACCAGGTCTTAGTTGTGGTGTGAGAACTCTTAGTTGCAGCATGTGGGATCTGGTTTCCTGAGCAGGGATTGAACCCAGAACCCCCTGCATTGGGAGCGTGGAGTCTTAACCACTGGAACATTAGGTAAGTCCCTAGACATAAAGAAAAATTTCTTAATGTAAGAATGTGTCAATCCTTAAGGAAATCAGTCCTGAATATTCATTGAAGGACTGATGCTGAAGCTGAAACTCCAATACTTTGGCCACCTGATGCAAAGAACTGACTCATTGGAAAAGACCCTGATGATGGGAAAGATTGAAGGCAGGAAGAGAAGGGGATGACAGAGGATGAGATGGTTGAATGGTATCACTGACACAATGGACGTGAGTTTGAGCAAACTTCTAGAGATAGTGAAGAACAGGGAAGCCTGGCGTGCTGCAGTCCATGGCATCTCAAAGAGTCGGACATGACTGAGCGACTGAGCTGAACTGACTGAAGAATGTGTAGTGGGTTGAACTGTGTCCCCTAACTCCAGATACCTCTGAATATGATGACCTTATTTAGAGATGAGTCACTGGAGATATACTTAGTTATGGTGAGGTCATCCTGCAGTGGGACCAGTGACTAATCCAATACGAGCACTGTTCTCATCAAAAGAGGGAATTTGGATATAGACACACACACACAGGAGAATGCCATGTGGGGATGAAGGCAGAGATCGGCACTTCTGCAAGCCAAGGAATACCAAGGATTGTCAGCAAACCACCAGCTGCCAGGCGAGAGGCCTAGAATAGATTCTCCCACAGCCCTTAGAAGGCATCAACCCTGCCAAACCTTGAGTTCAGATTTCGAGCCTCCAGAACTGCGAGACAATAACTTTCTGTTGTGTAAGTCATCCTGCAGTGCTTTGTTAAGACAGCCCTAGGACACTATATATAGAATGTCAAAGCACTAAACGTAGCTTTAAAAAGATATTTAAAACATAGTTGTATGTTATATTTTTATTTTTTAAAATTTATTTTCAATTGGGGGAAAATTGCTTTACTATGTTGTGTAGGTTTCTGCTGTACAACAGTGCAAATCAGCTATACAACTATACATATATCCCAGCCTCTTGAGCCTCCTTCCCTTCCCCCTAGCCCACCCCTCTAGATCATCACAGAGTGCCAGGCTGGGCTCCCTGAGTCATATTCATACCAAATTAATCATATATAATATATAAATAATTATAACTTTAGTAAATAGTAGTATTTTAAATAAACAGTTATATACTCTGCACAAACACCTGCTTGAGTGTCAAAGCTTGAGTTTCTTCTGGTTTTGTGTCTTTCTAATTTTATCAACAAACTGCCAAATCTAATTGCTGCATAGTAATCCAGATTTAAATCATATTTCTATTAATAACTGAGGATTTAGCTAAAAGGCTTAATGGATTACATGAGCAACTGCAGCAAAGACTGAGGAATAAATCAGTAATTCCCATTAAGACAAAATTGATCTTTTAAAATAAACAAAAATTATAAACTTGCATTTTATTATCAGGAACAGATCTCTATTAAGTGTATATTTCAGATCACCATATACAGTGATGGAGGTATATGGGGAGGTGACGAAGATACCTCTCCATGGGTCCTACAATACAGCTGGGAAAGCCAGTGCAAAAGTAGAAACAATAAGCAACACAAATTAGAGTGTCACACAAAATGCTGCTGCTTATCTAAACACTGCTTACATTTTTTGTAACAGTATTTGCAGTCGTGAGCAAGGGAGTCAATCTTCTCTCATACAAACTTATCCTTGGATATTGTCCTTTGAGAAACCTCTCTGACAACTGTGGGAAAAAAAAAAAGGAAATCTTTATCTTTTGCATATCTTCCGTAGGACCAGGGTCGTTAACAACAGGGAGGTCCTAGGTGTGGAACTTCTCAGATGCCATTCTCTGGTTCCAAAGGAAAGAGACTCTATGAAAGGGGAATGTCGTAGGTTGTGGAGAGGTCTGTTGAGGGTGCAGGAACCCGCTACAGGTCTTCACTCCTGAAGTGAGAGGCTGCTGTTGCAGGGTCTGGCAAAAGTGCCATCTCAGAATAGAGATGCAGTGGGCTTCGGTAACCTGGCTCGCTTCCCAAACTGGCTACATGTGTCTTGTCTCTGAACTCCCGGCACACACCTCCAGTCTTCCTCCTGCCACTCCTCTTTCCCCACTGTCACATGTATGGAAAAGTGCAAAGTCATTTAAATCTTCTGATTCAAAACTGTCATCCATCTTCTTAATAATTACACAAGTCCAGCAGGACAAATGGTTGTTATTCTATTTCTCACTTTTTTTTTTTTTTTTTTAAAGCTGCAATGGGTCTTCGTGGCCATTCACAGGCTCTTCATTGCTGCGTGCAGGGTTTAGTTGCAGGGAGCAGGGGCTACTCTTGTTGTGGAGCAACGGCTCTAGGACACACAGGCTTCAGTAGTTGTAGCACACAAGCTTAGCTGCCTCACAATATGTGGGATCTTAGTTCCCAGACCAGGGATCGAACCCATGTGCCCTGCATTGGCAGGCAGATTCTTAACCGCTGAGACACTAGAGAAGTTCCTATTTCTCAGTTTTAATATGTCCAGATCACGATCCCATGCCTGCACACAAAAGACACAGCACTTTTCAATCTCCTCCCAACATGCTGATGTCCTGGCAATAGCTCTGTCTGGTTTCCTCTTATGAGTAGCTCTCAAATGCTGGACTGACAGTCAATGCGTAAGGAAAGAGCACTGGATGGCGAATCAGTATACTGGATTCCAGTTCTGAGCCTTCCCTAACCATCCATAGGATCTCATCTCTTGTGAGTCCTTTCTCTCCAGCTGTTGATTATGGAGCTCAGAGATGGGACTGACTTAGCTAAAGATTAGCGCAGAACAAGGTGACCAGGGCAGTAGAAGACTGGCTGTTTTTAAAGTTGGGGGATAAACTGGATTACAACTAGCCATAGTCCAGAACCAAAATCAAGACCAATCATGCAAGGTCAAAAACCAGGTCATTAAAGCCATGAAGGGCTCCAAAATAAGCCACTGTGACACATGTGAGACTCCAGTGTAAGTGGTAGTCACTTAGTCAGGTCTGACTCGTTGTGACCCCATGGATTGTCTGTGAGGAGACTGCCAGGAGACCCCAGGCTCCTCTGTCCATGGAATTCTCCAGGGAAGAAGACTGGAGTAGGTTGCTATTTTCTTCTCCAGGGGCTCTTCCCTGGATCAAACTGGGATCAAACTAATCAAGCTCTTCCAGTGATCAAACCTGGGTCTCCTGCACTGCATTGCATGGGTTCTTTACTGTCAGAGAACCAGGGAGCAGAGAGTTAATTTTAGGAGCTGTTTTTCTCTAGGCAGTGTGCCAGTCTTTACATCCCCCGCCTCCATGAAGTTCTGGAACGTGCGCATGCTCAGTTGTATCCAACTCTTTGGGACCCCCTCCCCCGGACTGTAGCCCATCAGGCTCCTCTGTCCATGCCATTCTCCAGCTAAGAGTATTGGAGTGGGTTGCTATGCCCTCCTCCAGGGATCTTCCCTACCCAGGGATCAAACTCATGTCTCTCGCGTCTCTTACGTCTCCTGCATTGGCAGGCAGGTTCTTCAACACTAGTGTCACCTGGGAAGCCCATAAGGTTCAGGTACGGATGCCCAATACCCCATGACCCACTTCACGACCTGCAGAAGGTCTTGTTGGGAATTTACACCTGGGGTGGAAAAAGTCCAGTAGCACAAGACAGCTGGACCTGAGTCACCAGATGGTGACATCTCAGCCCCCTGCTGAGACATCTCAGAGTTGTCTTCGTTTATATTTCTAAAGGCACATGACAAAGCTCAGCCTCAAGGTTGCATTCCACAAGAGAGCTGAGAAGGTAAAGCAAGCCTCCTTCCAAGGTATACCCAGGGCTGTCTGTCTTATAAGCTAAAATCCCACCATCAGAAATTTCATCCCTGATTCAAAGTCTCCTGTCTGTTGGGACAGAGTTCTCATTGTGATCATCTAAGAGCGAGTGATAAGATGACTAACTACAGGATCAGGGCTCAGGAAAGCTTTCAGCATTAGGAGAGCACACGATAGGTGTCAGGCCTGGACCAGTGTCCTGGGGCAGACCACATGGGTGCTCACCCCTCGGAGGTTAGTGCAGGCTCGGGCAAGGGAAGGCGTGGCTGAGGAGCCCCAGGGAACGGGAAAGCTGTAAGAGATGAGCCTGACCTTCAGGATTTTCTCTCACCCCAACTCTGTAAGGCTATTCTTTACCACAGCAGCCCCCAGCCTTTTTGGCACCAGGGACTGGTTTCATGGGAGACAATTTTTCCATGGACTGGGGGTGGGGCAGTGGATTCCGGATGACTCAAGCGCATTACATTTAATGTGCCCTTTATTTCTATTATTATTACCTCAGCTCCATCTCAAATCATCAGGCATTAGATCCTAGAGGTTGGGGACAACTGCTTTAGCAAAAGACGACAGGGTCCATCTGTGAGCATCAAGAAACGTAACACGGTTAAAGAGTAAAAATATTTTGGGTATTTGACAGGCAAAATAGTAAAGCCAAACTGTCCAATCAGAGGCTGCTCCTGAGAGCTGGGAGAGGCGGGAAGCAGTTTGCAGATGAACTCTGGGTCACAGTCGTACACACCAGGACGTTGTGGATGCCCTGTTTATTCATATGTACTTATTACCTCCCTTATTTGTGTGTCTTTTGTGAAAACTCCTTATATCCCATCCTGCTTTCTACAGGCAAGGCTTGGAGTTGCCTAGAAAGCACTGGAATAGTGGAATGGAACTTACAGTTCTGGATGTCTGAAATCAGTTTAACTGGGCTAAAAATCAAGGTGCGTTTAAGTCCATGTTCCCTCTGGAATCTCTAGGGAGGAATCTGTTTCCTTGACTTATGGCTTCTTTCTCCATCTTCAAAGCCAGCAGTATAGCATCTTGCTTCACTCATCATATCATCTTCTATGTCAAACCTTCCTCTGTTTTCCTCTTTCACAAAAATTTATCATGGCATTTAAGGTTCAGTGAGATAATCTCATCTCAAGAGCCTTAAATGAATCACACCTGCAAAGTCTCTTTTTCCAGACGAGGTACTGTTACAGAGATTAGGACCTAAATGTGTTTGGGGTCATTATTCAGCTACCACACCTCTAGATCTTAATTGACCTGTGTGTTAAGTTTAGGAATTCTGCTTTATGATTTATTATTTGTGAGGACAAGAATCTTCTATCTGTTCTATTGGATTCTAATGAAAGAATTGATTAGTCACTCACATGCAAAGTAGAGCTGTTGTTGTACACCTTAGGCATTAACTTAAGCCCTGATTTCAGGGGGTGAAGTTAGGGGGCTGGCAAGGAAACAGGGATGGGATGTTGACATTCATGTGAATCATTCTTCACTTGTTATCCGGATCAACAAACCAGTTAAAAGCAAAAATGGCCTTGTGGCAGGACAGAGATGAGCTGGGTGAGCTCAGTTTGGGCATCATGTGATTACAGAGTCACTCTTTTGATGAACAGCCAACTCTAGAGCCTTTCTGAGGGAGGAAAACCAGTGAAAGGGAAGCCTGTGGGCAGTGAGGTATGCAGAGAGGACAAGACACAGTTTCAAGAGCTTCAGATGCACGCAGTGTTTAACAGTCATACTATGACTTTATTGTTCAAGTCAACAAAGATATCGTTGAAAGCAAATAGTAACAAATTTACCAAATATAAACCCACCCAAAAGTCTGCACCTTTTCCTCATTTGCTGTTTTTTGAAAAAGACTGCCATTATTTTATGGTTGTTTGGCAAGATGCCCTTATTATTGTGATAAGATGAAAAGAATGTGTCTCAAAATAATGGCGGAACATAGGAAAATGGGAAGGTGTATATAGGTTGGCCATGAATTGATAATGATTGATTCTGGCTAATGGGCACATGTTGATTCACTATACTAACTGTATATTTAATTGCGTTTGAAACTTCATAATCAAAAGTTATTTTTTAAAGGGCTACCACTAATTTTCTAATAAAACCACACTGGTAAAAAACAGGTTTACCTCTTACTTGCATACATTTAAATTTCTTATAGTAAACATATTCAAACTCCTTATCAAAATATAGCCAGGTGCATGAATTTTTTTTTGACCAAAAGAGAAACCCCATATACTAGCTTACTAGATCACATTGCTGAGACCTGTAGACAGAACTGACGTATTTAGCTTTCTCTGGAAGTGTAAGGGTTATGTGCCTGAAGCCATGGGTTGGGAACCTGAAAGTCAACAGGATCATAGTGGTACATTCTGAGATTCTCTTAGATCAAAAGCTCTTTTACAGCAAGAGTGGCATGAGATTAGGAAAATAGCTGACGACATTTCATGCTCCAGCCTCTGAACCCCGTCTCTGAATCCTATCTATTCATCCAGATTAAGGGGAAGACATATGGAAACAGTGTCCCTACAAAGACCCCTTGTTAAATAGGTATCCCTAAGAAAACCGGACCAAAAAAGCTTACCATATGGACGATAAAAACAGCATCTTATCTGGTCTCTCTCTTACAAACCATCCTTTATGTGGATGTCAATCATCTTTCTAAAACAGGTCTATGAGTCTCTGACATCCATTCAAGAGAACTTAAGACAAAAAGAATGAAGACTAAACTCTGTATTCCATCTTTTATAATGGTCTATTAGCTGACCTGTGATGACCTCAACAATAGCTTCTTCCCATTTTCCTGCCCTTCCTCTTTATTCCTAACCCCTCTCTCCTTTTGTATTTTAAATCCCTGATGACATGTGTTGATTATTTAAACTGGTTGTAAATCTTTCTGGTTCCCTCATTTATGAATTAAACAAAATCATTGACATGTGTTTTTATATAAAGCATGAGTCATGGTTGACCCCTTCTACTGGCAAAACCTTTGTGTAACTTTATGTAGGCTTATCCCTACCCTCTTGTGTTTCGGCTTTTTGTGTGTTCTTTCTGTTACTAGTCTCAGGTGATAACACTCGATCACAGTACTGTCACCTTTGGTCACAAGATCTGATCTTGACTGTATACCTAGTGCCCCATACAGTGCTTTGGCAAGCTGTCAGGCACTTGATGTGTTGCATGAGATGTGGGGGACAGGATGCAGTCCTTGAATTTTCTTGGATTTGTGGGTTCAAGGGTTGGGGCACATCTTCGTCAGGCTTTAGGATTGCTTGGATCCATCACCACCTACTTCATCCCCAACCTTTCACACTACCTACTATATTCATTTTCTATCACTGCATAACTAGTCACTGCAAATGTAGAAGCTTAAAATAATATCCATTTCTTATCTCGTTGTTCTGTAGGTGAGAAGGCCAGGCCGGCTTGCCTGGGTTCTGTTTAGGGTCAGTAGTGGTCACAGAACTCTGCCTCCCCCACCTGCCTCCCTGCTAACAGTGTTACATTCAACAGAAATGAGATTCAGAAGGGAGTTGTATGCACTAAAGTTTAGGGAGCGAAGCTAGTAAAAGTGGAGCCATTGGGGTAAAAAGATAGAATTGTGCC
Organism: Budorcas taxicolor; assembly: GCF_023091745.1. NCBI lineage: Eukaryota > Metazoa > Chordata > Mammalia > Artiodactyla > Bovidae > Budorcas > Budorcas taxicolor. Next base: position 44,411,149 of record NC_068918.1, read on the forward strand.
TGCAAAGGCAAGGACTGGCAATGAAAAATTGCTCCCTAAAGCCTATGGGCAAGAACATTTCATGTACTTCCTATACCTACCACTTTATTTATTTAACAAACTCTTTATTTATTTGTTGTGCTGGGTCTTAGTTGCAACATGTGGGATTCTTCGTTGTGGCTTGTAGGATCTAGTTCCTTGACAAGGGACTGAACCTCGGCCTCCTGCATTGGGAGTGCTGAGTCTTAGCACTGGACTACCAGGGAAGGCCATACCCACCACTTTAAAAATAACAAGCAGCTAAACGCACCTGCTAAAATATGTCCAATGTGAATAAAATTCTAGAGAGTGTTGCCAGAACGTATTAATGAAATAATGTATCTGAAAATAGTGATTTCTAAACTATGAAATATGAACCAAATGATATTATTACTATCCAAATGTTTCATATTTTATTAATATTTTTGTTATGTAAAAGAAGAGCTAACAGTTTTTGAAGGTTTGCTATATGTCAAGTCCTACACCTTCGCAAGGATTATGTCTCACAGTAACCTTCTCTGCTGAGCAGTATTGTTATTTCCATTTTATTGTTGAGGAAACTGGTGACCAGAAAAATTATGAATCCCAAAGCATGAATTCAGGGAGATAGAGCCAAGATTCAAATGCAGGTCCATCTAGGGTCATGCCTGTTTGTGATCATTATGTTTTTCTATGGCCATTAAGGAAAGAGTCAGAGAGACAGTTGCAATTGGGAGAAAGACCTGAAGATGGACAGATAAATGGAGGATACAAACATGGACCCAAGCTCTGGATTTACTGGGTTGGGCTCACTAGCTTAGGTAACCTGCTTTAGTTGCAATTTACTTTTCACAGTCCTTCTGAAATTCTGTTTCATATACCTTGTTTTCATAATGTTTGATATGAAAATTAGTTCTTGAGTATTTGCTTGTTCTTTTTGACTCTTCCCCCGCCTTTTTTTCCCTTGCCAAATTGTCAGGAGTACCTTCTGTGGCTGGGGCTGAGATGGAGAATTACTGTACTGATTAAATTGATGTGGACAGAACAAAATACCTTGTTGGAATTAAACCAAAACCTAGCCATGACTAAATGTTCCCTACTTCTATAAGCAGCAAAACAGTGGGTATTTGAAGGCTATGAAAGCTACCTCATCTAGGGAAAAAGAAAAGGGAAAAAAAGGAGACAGGGGGACTTCCCTGGTGGTATAGTGAACAAGAATGTGTCTGCCAATGCAGGGGACATGGGTTCGATCCCTGGTCTGGGAAGATTTCACATGCCTCGGAGCAACAAAACCCGGGCACCACCGCTACTGAGCCCATGCTCCAGGGCTCATTAGCTGTAATTATTGAGCCCACATGCTCTAGGGTCTAAGCACTGCAACCACTGAGCCTGTGCACCCCAGAGCCCGTCCTCTGCAACAAGAGAAGCCACTGTAATGAGAAGCCCGGACACTGCGAAGAAGAGCAGCCCCCGCTCACCCACTGCAACCCCTCCACAAAGCAACAAAGATCCAGCACAGCCAATAAAAGTAATCAATTAATTAAGAGACAAGGAAGCAAGCGACAGGTGGGATCATAGAGAAGGGGAAATGGAGGACTGGTAAATCAATGATGTTGGAAGTCTGGCCATCCGTTTAGGAGAGGAAAATGTTAGATCCTTATATCACTGGGTGGTTTTAAATGGCATGTAGTATGTAATTAAATCCATCTTGTCACTATTATATTTATGGATTTATTTACCTAGTCCTATATCAATACCACACTTTAAGGTTTTTATACTATATTTTGATATCTTGCAGTGTAGGACGTCCCTATTGCTGTTTTTCAAATATGCATTGGTTCCAAAACAATGCTGAAAAACATCAAAGCTGAAGGCATCATACTCCCTCATTTCAAACCATTATTACAAATTATAGTAATGAAGACAGTATAGTACACAGATCAGTGGAACAGAATAGAGAGCCCAGAAATAAACCCACATATACACGGTCAATTTATGACAAAGGAACCAAGAATATATAATGGGGAAAGGACAGTCTCTTCAATAAATGGTGTTGGGAAAACTGAACAGCCACATGCTAAAGAATCAAACTCGAACACAATCTTACACCATACATAAAATTTAAAACAAACTGAAGACATGAACATGAGATCTGAAACCATAAAAATTCTAGAAGAAAACATAGGCAGTAAGGTCTTTGACACAGGTCTCGGTGATTATTATTTGAATCTGACACCAAAAACAAAACCAACAAAAGCAAAAATAAATAGCTTATACACAGCAAAGGAAGCCATCAACAAAATGAAAAGGCAACTTACTAAATGGGAGAAAATAGTTGTAAATCATATATGTAATAAGGAACTAATATCCAATATACATAAAGAATCCATACAACTCAAAGAAAACAGACAATCTGCTTTAAGAACCGGCAGGGGATCTGAACAGACATTTCTCCAAAGAAAACATACAGGAGGCCAACAGGTATATCGAAAGAGTCTCATTATCATTAATCATCAGGGGAAAATGCAAGCCAAAACCACAGTGAGATATCACCACAATCTGTAAAAATGGTTATTATTAAAACGATAAGAAATAACAAGTGTTAGAGAGGATGTGAAGAAAAGAGAACCTTTGTTTATTGGCTTTGGGAATGTAAATTGGTACAGCCACCACGGAAAACACTGGAGGTTCCTCAAAATATTAAAAATAGAACTACCATAGGATCCAGTAATCCCATTTGAGGGTATTTATCCACAGAAAATGAAAACACTAACTCGAGAAGATATATGCACCCCCATGTCATTGCAGCTTTACAATAGCCAAGATATGGAAACAATGTAAGCGTCCATTGAGGGATAAACAGATAAAGAAATCATGTACATATATATACAATGGCATATTACTCAGCCACAAATGAAGAATGGAATCTTACCATTTATAACAACAGGGATGGGCCCTGAGGGAATTATGCTAAGTGAAATAAGTCAGAGAAAGACAAATACCATGCAACCTCTCTTATATGTAAAATCTTAAAGCAAAAATCATAAGCTTATAAATACAGAGAACTGATTGGTGGTTTCTAGAGGCAGGAGGTGGGGAGAGGGAGAATTGGTATAAATTTATTTTAAAAGAAAAAGAACAAATGGGCAAAACAGTATATATTGTATGCTACATTTGTGAAAAAATATTATTGGCTATTTTTTCACATTTTCTCTTCCAGATGAACTTTATGAGTTGTCAAATTTCACTTTAAAATTTCAATTGAAAGTGTATCAAAGTGAAGTGAAGTCACTCAGTCATGTCCTACTCTTTGTGACTCCATGGACTGTGTTCAGGGACTCTGTGACCCCATGAACTACCAGGCTTCTCCGTCCATGGGATTTTCCAGGCAAGAATACTGGAGTGGGTAGCCATTTCCTTCTCTGGGAGATCTTCCTGACCCAGAGATTGAACCCGGGTCTCCCTCATTATAGGCAGACGCTTTACCATCTGAGCCACCAGGGAAGTTTAAAGTGTATCAAACTTATGGATTATTTTGTGGAATAATTGATGTTTTTACACTGTTGAGACTTTGCATCAAGGAACATGCTTGGTCTACCACTTGTCCCTTTTTTGTCTTTTTGTAAATTTTGTGGTTTACTTAATTCGGCTTTTGCACATTTTTGGAAGTTTATTCCGAGATACATAATAGTTTTTGTGACCATTGCACATGAAATTTTTCGGCCATTCTAGTCTCTCACTGGTGTACAGAACAGCTAGCTTAATTCTTTTTAAGATCTCATAATTCTTTAAATGATTTCCAAAATTTTCTGGGAAGACAGAGACACTGACTGTTCAAAAGAACAAATAGTTCTTACTTCCTTTATTCATTCTTTATTAGCTAGGACCTCCAGCAAAATGTTGAATAGGACTAGTAGCAAAAAGTACTGCCTTTACTGGTCTGTCTTCTAACATTCACCACTCCAAATTATATTTGTTAAAATTTTTTGATATATACTCTTTATCAAGTAGACGAGGCTTCCTTCTATTCTCAACTAGCCATATTATGACTAATGGGTATTGAATTTAACCAAATATATATTGTGAATCAGTTGAAATACGGTATTTGACTGGGCTGTGTTAATTTCTGGAGGTCTTCTTTCAGGCTCATGCAGTTCTTGCCAAAATTCAGTTCATTGTCACCTGGGGGGTGCCCTTATCTCCAAAAGGCTCCTGATGTTCTTTCCCATGTGGCCTCTTATAGGTTCTCTGTTCAGTCGCTAAGTCATGTCCAGCTCATTTAGACCCAACGAACTGCAGCACACCAGGCTTCTCTGTCTATCACTATCTCCCTAAGTTTGCTCAAACTCATATCCATTGAGTTAGTGACGACATTCAACCATCTCATCCTCTGTCTCCCTCTTCTCCTCTTGCCCTCAATCTTTACCATCATCAGGGTCTCTTCCAGTGAGTTAGCTCTTTGGATTAGGTGGCCAAAGTATTGGAGCTTCAGCTTCAGCATCAGTCCTTCCAATGAATATTCAGGGTTGATTTCCTTTAGGATTGACTTTTTTGATCTCCTTGCTGTCCAAGGGACTCTCAAGGGTCTTCTCCAGCACCATGGTTTGAAAGTGTCAATTCTTTGGCACTCAGCCTTCCTTATGATTCCTCACCATACAGGCTCTCTAAAAGCCCTCTAACAACATGGCAGCTTGCTTTTCTAAAGCCAACAGAAGGCTCTTACTCCTGATTCCTCAGATGGAGTCTTACTTTATGTAGGGTTATCATAAGAGTGATGTATTCTATTCTATAGTCTGTCTGTTCTATTTGCTGTTTAGTTGCTCAATTGTGTTTGAGTCTTTGCAATCCCCTGGACTGTAGTGCACTAGGCTCCTCTGTCCATGGGATTTCCCAGGCAAGAATACTGGAGTGGGTTGCCATTTCCTTCTCCAGGGGATATCTATGCCTATTTGATTCTATCCTATCCTACTTCATTTTATTCACAGTTCCCACATTTGATTGGCTATAAGTAAGTCACTCAAGGAGAGGAGATCATATATTAAAGTTGTATATAAAGTTGCATCTATCACTTTCTCTCATTTTAAAAAATTCTCTATATTTGTGATCATACTCTTTCCAAAAAAATCCCTAAGGTTTTTTATTTGTGCCTTTATTTTTACTTAGATAGGTCAGATTTTTAAATTTTCAAAGAACTATTTCGTTTTGTTTTCTATATAATTAATTTCTGCTTTATCTTCAGTTCTTTAAAAAATGTTTTGGATTTATATTTATATTCTTTTCCTTGTGCTTTTGAGTTGGATGCTTAACTCAAATTCAATTATCATCAATCTTTCTAGTGTTTTAACATATGTATGTAATAGAAACACACACACACATTTTCTTAAAGTACTGCTTTACCTACATCCCACAGGTTTGGATAATTGTTTCTTTCAATGTTGTTCATTTATAAAGAGTTTATACAAGGAGACTGGCAGAAGGAAAAGCTACTGGGAGAGGAGCCGGGTGTGGAGCCTTCTCAGCCCCATGGAGGGTTGTAGACACCTTTTTTCTGCTCTGATTATTCTCTGGTTCCTTTCTTTCCTTCCCTTTCCCACTTTTTCCAGTAGCCTCTCCCTCTAGTCTCTCTCTCTCCCACTTTTTAAACAGCTTTCTTCTTCCAGTTCAAGTCCAAAGAACAGATAAACTCTTCCACAAACGGCCTGCCTTCCCCAAAAGTGCCTGCCTTTTAAAAGTGGATTAGGTAGAGAAAAGGTTCAAAAAAAAAACTTAATGCAAACCCAGGAATAGGTGAGTGATTGTGAAATTCTAAGCTGAGAGGGAAGTAATTGAGTGGGAAGGAGAGAAAGGTGGTAGAATTCTGGTGTCTCTAAGGTGCCATAACTAGGAAAACCAATCATGCCGCTTTATATACAAGGGGGATGATGGAGTTGGCCAAAAAGTTTGTTCAGGGCTTTCCATAATATGTTACAGAAAAATCCAAACAAACTTTTTGGCCAACGCCATACACACTCTTTCTCACCGAAGCTTGTCAGACAGACGTGCTCCAGAGAAGGTGAAAGAATAGGACCGTAGAAGAATTGCTTCTCAGTGCAGTGTAGAGATCTGGCAAGGTATGACAAACTTTCCAGTAAGCTTACCATTGCTCTTAGACAAACTCTTAAAAGAAAGAACACAACTGCCTGAACAAAATGGTTTTATTCTTTCAACAACTAGGTTGTTTCTTTGGAATATATGCATCGTGGGGCTGAACAGAGAATGCTAGCCATTCTCTCCATTGTTCTAGTTTTTAATTTTACTAATTTGATCATAGACACAGAGGTAGATACAGATGTTCTGAAGACAGTGACTGTGCTGGGCAGAACATGGACCTCCAAAGACATCCATCTCTTAAGCTCCAGAACCTGCAAAACGTACTTTGCAGGTGTAACTGAATTAAGGATGTTGACATGGGATAACATCCTGGATTATCACATTAGGACCAATGTAATCATAAGGGTGTAATAAAGGGAAAAGGGAGGCAGGGGAGTCATAGTCAGAGAAGCAGATAATACGATGAAATGATTAATTTGCTGGTTGTCAAACGCTAGGAGTGTCCAGAAGCCCAAAAAGACCAAAAAAGGAATTCTCTTCCGGAGCCTCCAGCATGAAGACACCTCTGCTGACACCTTGATTTTAGGCTCCAGAAACCCATTTCCAGCTTTCCGACTTCTGATCTCCAGAAGAGCGAGATTATAATTTGCTCTGTTTTAAGGCACTGCTGCTGCTGTGCAGTGCTCTGCTGCTGCTGCTGCTAAGTCGCTTCAGTCGTGTCCGACTCTGTGCGACCCCATAGACGGCAGCCCACCAGGCTCCCCCGTTCGTGGGATTCTCCAGGCAAGAACACTGGAGTGGGTTGCCATTTCCTTCTCCAATGCATGAAAGTGAAAAGTGAAAGTGAAGCTGCTCAGTCAACTCGCAGGGACCCCATGCGATGCAGCCTACCAGGCTCCTCTGTCCATGGGATTTTCCAGGCAACAGTACTGGAGTGGGATACCATTGCCGTCTCTAGTCATGTCCAACTCTTTGAGATCCTATGGACTGTAGCCTGCCAAGCTCCTCTGTCCATGGGATTTTCTAGGCAAGAATACTGGAGTGGGTTGCCATTTCCTCCTCCAGTTTAAGGCACTATTTGACAGTAATTTGTTAGATGCGATAGGAAAATAATATAATTCCAGAAGTCATGAGTGTGGTGGCCACAGAGCAGGCATCTGGGTATAACTGCCGATTGATAATTCTAATCTATGAAACCTAGAGTTTCTCAATATGAATACTGGATCTACCAAAGCCTAGTTTGTTCTGGGTTTCAGGATTTTTTTTCTGAAATATTCTAGGTCTCACAAATGCACAACACCACATCACAATGGAACCGGTGAAGTTTCGGAATCTGGTAAATGACCTCAGCTGGACTCACAAATTCCTTGGCCCCTGGTACTGGAATCCAGGGCCTGGAGAAGTTCCATCTGAACCTGGCCACCTCTGCCAGGATGAGCCATTCCTCCACAAATCTGCCATGCTGCTCACTTGTAATTGAGGTTTGGTCAATGAAACCTCTGGGGACTTTTCTGAGCATCTTGAGTCCCTTGTCCACGTGGGTTTAGTGACTGCCATCCTTTGGAGAACACAGAATGCCTTTGAATTATGTTCAAAGAAAGGCATGCATGCACACTTACTCATGTCTGACTCTTTGTGACCCCATGGACTGTAGCCCTCCGGGCACCTCTATCCATGGGATTTCCCAGGCAAGAATACTGGAGTGGGTTGCCATTTCCTCCTCCAAAAGAAAGGAGTGCAGGAAGGTAAAAATCTAGATAGAGAGAGAAAGATTGAGGATGAAGAAAGGAAGCAAGGAGGGACTCTTTCTGCTGCCAATACCAGGCAAAGCCTGGTGGCAAGCTAATGACGCCCACCCAATTTTCCACCTTAATGGGCCCAGCAACGCTGCGTTCAGAGCACACTAATCAGAGAATAGAAACTGAAACACCTATTTTTTTTTTAATTAAATTTTTGAAGAACTTGAATCCCTTTACTTTCAGACATTTATTGTATTCATTTTACTCACCTCTGTTCCTTTTCCAAACTTCTTTCTGTTCCTCTGGAAAATGGAAACCAATGCGAATACTCAGTATCATATTCTGAGCTAGGCACTGTATCAGACACTTCATATTTTTAAATGATGTGAAATCCATTAGATAATTGCTATTGTCCCAGTTCTAAGATGAAGTGAGCATAACCAGAGTGAGTGACTTTCACAAGGACTCATTTCTGGTAGAGGGGCTGGTGTTCAGGCAGAAACCTATCTAAGGCCTAGACTCTCGAGGGCTCTGCTCATCTTTGTGAAGTGAAAGTTGCTCAGTTGTGTCGAACTCTTTGCAGCCCATGGACTGTAGCCTGCCAGGCTCCTCTGTCCATGGGGATTTTCCAGGGAAGAACACTGGAGTGGGTAGCTGTTCCCTCCTCCAGGGGTTCTTCCCCACCCAGGGACTGAACCCAGGACTCCAGCATTGCAGGCGGATTCTTTACCATCTGGGCCACCAGGGAAGCCCCTGTTCATTTTGGAGTTCATTTAATATTTATCTTGGCTTCTCTAATGGCTCAGCAATAAAATATCTGCTTGCAATGCAGAAGGTTGGGTTTGATCCCTGGGTCAGGAAGATCCCCTGGAGAAGAAACTGGCAACCCACTCCAGCATTCTTGCCTGGAGAATCCCATGGACAGAGGAGCCTGGCAGGGCTACAGTCCATGGGGTTGCAAAAGTTGGACGTGACTTAGTGACTGAACCACCACCACCCACCAATATTTACCTGACATTTGTTTAGTGCCTACTTTGTGCCAAGTATTGTTCAGTGAGATGCAGTGAACAAGCAGTGAACAAAGACAATAATTACTGTCCTCAAAATATATACAAGACTCTAGGTTTACTTCATTGGTTCCCTAGGATATTTAGCAATATAAATATATCATATGGCAGTCAGAGAGACGATTAATTCTGAGCAATATCCTAGTTATACTTTCCATGGGCACCTGACTTCAACCTTAATGTGAGCCCAGAGAGAGTTTTGAGTTCACACTTCATGTTAATTTGCATATTTAACAAGAAGGGCTGGAATTATGCGTTTGTGATTCAGATTTTATCTCTAGATGACTCCCAAGGAATGACAGGCAATTGTGTATTTCTCAAGTACCTCTGCCTTCTGTCCTGCTCTTTGAGGACTTGAACACTCCAGGGCCAGCAAGGCAGCTGGCCTGGACTGGGTGTTCCTTAAATATTGAATCCCAGTATGTGTGTGTGATTCTCTCAGTTGTGTCCGACTCTTTGTGATCCCATGGGCTGTGTCCAGCCAGGCTCTTCTGCACATGGAATTCTCCAATTAAGAAGACTGGAGTGGGTTGCCATTTCCTATTCCAGGGAATCTTCCTGACCCAAGGATCAAACCCGGGACTCTTGCATTGCAGGCAGATTTTTTATTGTCTGAGCCACCTGATACGGATGTATTGAATCCAAAGTCTCCTTAAACGTGGAAATTCAATAAATTCTTTCATGTGGGTAATTCCCATAGCTCCCTACACTTCTTATAACTTCTGTCTCACATTACTTTTCCATTGTGCCAGAAGTACAGTGGAATTTCTATGAAAATGAATTTTTCACTTTTAAAATATTTTTAACAGGCAGTGAATGGAATTACTACCATAATTGTTGAAACACATAGATGTGTGAGGCAAAGGAAAATGTTTTGATGTATATAGGTAGAAATATGAATTCCTGTGCTATAAAGCACTTATAGGCATGCGTGTCTCAAAGATGGAACTCTTGGAGCAGCCTGCCACCTTCAGGATAACTTCACAATTAACACTACCAGGGAACACTGGTTTTAGCCTCTGTAAATTCCAAATACCAATTCCAGTAAAAACATTTCATGATAGTTAATGGTGGCTATGTCCCTTGTAGAACTTTTGCTATGATTACTATATGCAATAATTTAATTAGTTTTCTTTAAAGAAAACAGCCCTTTCTTTAGTTTGAGATTCTTTTAAAAATCATTACTTAACTCACTGTTCTATCATTTCATTGCTTTTAAACTTCATTTTGCTAAGGAGAGCTGAGAACCCTAAAAACAGATCTTGCAGCCACAGTCTGAAAAATGCTGTAACTTTGGAAACTGCTGCTTTTTAGTGGGTTCTTTATGAATAAATGACAATATTTTTGAAGAATCTTAAGAGCAACACAGTAATCCTTTCAGAGGGAGAAGGAAGAGGGAGGGAGAGAGAAAGAGGAAGATTAAGAAAACATGTAACCCCTCGCGTTTTTGTTGTCTGTTTTTTTTCCCTTGGAGAAGGCAATGGCAACCCACTCCAGTACTCTTGCCTGGAAAATCCCATGGACGGAGGAGCCTGGTAGGCGGCCGTCCATTTTTTTTCCTATTGGCTGTTCCTTTCACGAAATTACAAGGAAGTCTCCGTGGCTTAAAAAGAATAAGAAAGGTATAGAACAAAGGAGAAATAGGCTAAGGAATGACGCAATGACTCATATTTAATGGCATAGAGACACAACACAAATTAGTATTAAAAATACACAAAAAGAAGGAAAAGGACAGCATAATGGAAATCGACAGGTCAAATGCGTTAGGAGAGCGCGATGTAAAAGATTCTGGGAAAAGAGAACAGGGCTCAGATTCAAACGCAACAGGAAACGGGACAGGGAAATAAGTGACATTTAAACAAAAGAGCGACAGAACAAATATTCATCGAGAATGAGTAAACTTTCACTATTTCCTTTCACAAAAGGAGGAAAGGGCTATTTTAGAACCTTCTTTTAGCCATTAATTCCATTTTTATTGTCTTCCTCTCTGGTTGCACCGACCTGTGAAAGGACTCAAGGTCAATTTGCTTAGACTTTGATTCTCAGCCTGCAACTTTGGGATCACGTGGGGAACCCACTCCAGTATTCTTGCCTGGAGAATCCCAGAGACGGGGGAGCCTGGTGGGCTGCCTTCTATGGGGTCGCACAGAGTCGGACACGACTGAAGCGACTTCGCAGCAGCAGCAGGGGAACTTGAACCAACACCACGCCTCACTCAGGAGGGATTAAATCAGAAAACCTGGGGGAAAACCCGGCAAGAAAATTGTTTTAAAGCTTCCTGCCGGACTCCACCAGGTTGTAGAACGTAAAAACAAGGTGTGCCCAACCCCTAAGTCCCGCCCCAAATCGCGAGAAGCAGCCGCAGGTGGGAGCGTGTCTCCGCCCCAGAGGGAGGTGCTTGCTCCCTTTGAGATACTCTGGGTGGAGACGCGGCGTGTGCCCTCCCGACCGCTAGGGGGCGAACTGCACGCATTTAGCGCACGTTTTGAGCTCCAGCGCGGGTCACCCGCAGACGTGCGCATGCTCCGGTGTGTCCCGGAGGTCGCTCGCGCGGGTGTTTAACCACGTGTGGTGTAACTTAGGGCATCATGCTGTGAAGACATGGGGGCTGCGGTGGCTCGCGCAGTCAGGAATTTCAACCTAGAGAATCGGGCGGAACGGGAAATCAGCAGAATGAAGCCTTCCCCCGCTCCCAGGCACCCCTCCACCAAAAACCTCCTGCGAGAGCAGATGAGCAGTAAGTGGTGCTGGGGCGCCTCGGGCCCCGGCGCTCGGTCTGCGGGTGTGGGTTGAGTGGTGGACCTCGGTGTAGTGGTGGGGGTGACCGGGGTCAGCTGCAGTCACCTGGGTCAGCCGAACTCGGGAAGGTGGCGCCACCGGGCTGGTGACATTGAGACTGTCTCCTTGCTCCCGCGGAGTCGGCGGCTCCGCCTACCTCGTAGTCTTGGAGGTGTCGGTGTCTGCCCATGCTGACCCCGCCCTCGCCGGCTTTAATACTTTGCAGCATGATACAAGGAATCAAAATCAGAAGGAATCGTATGCCAGAGAACTCTCTAGAGGTCTTCGCAGAACAGTGGACACCGAACTTGACCTAGCATTATGAGTTACATTTAAAACACATCCTATTGTGTTCGAGTGAATGTTGATTAAGCAAAAAATGAAGTGAGTGTCTTAAACAGAAAGCAACTCACGGAGATTTAGAAAACGAACTTATGGTTGCCGGGGGAGGTGGGGCCGTGTAAGGGATAGTTAGGGACTTTGGGAAGGTCATGTACACGCTGCTGTGTTTAAAATGGGTAACCAACAAGGACCTATTGTATAGGAAATGGAATTCTGCTCAATATTACGTGTCAGCCTGGATAGGGGGATTTGGGGGAGAATGGATACAAGTATATATAGGGCTTGAGTCCCTTTCCTGTTCACCTGAAACTACCACAGTATTGTTAATCCGCTATACCCCAATACAAAATAAAAATTTTAAAGTTTTGGGGGGAAAAAAGTGACTGTTTTGTGTTAAGTGTTAGGATCTTATAGGAAATTTTCTTTGGGTCTACAGTTGTAACATTCTTTTTCTTTCTTTAGGCCATCCAGAAATTAAGAGAGAAATTGATAGGAAAGATGACAAACTGCTGTCATTACTAAAAGATGTGTATGTTGATTCCCAAGATCCCGTGTCTTCTTTGCAGGTAATGTGTGTTTTCACTAAGTAAATATATAATATAACTCCTTGGAGCTTCGGGAGAATCACGTAGAGAAGTGTGGCAAATAGTAAGAGAGTGAAGGCTCTGGAAATGTAAAAGTGTCAGTGTGCTTCTGAACCAGAATGCAGAGCTTTGGTAAAGTTGAAGCACAGAGGTCTAAGCAAGACACAGATGCCTCTGTTCATTGGATATTTACTGAAATCTAAAAGACTTGTGAAAAAATAAGTAACAGAGCTGTGAAAGTATTAGTTGAATGCACCTCTGTTATTTCAGAATTTATAGGATTTGGTAGGGAACTTCTACCAAATGACAATTGGTCACTTGAATGACATTTGACACCAAGAGAGAGCTTTAATACTATTTTCTCTTCCTTCAGTGGTTTGAGGTATGTTCTGATATCAGAACATTTTTTAGTGTTGGTGGGCTTTTTGTTTGTTTTTTAAGAAAATATTCAGATAGGATTTGTAAAAATACAGAGATCACAGAATAAACTGGGAGTGGGAACCTGTATGTAAATATCAGGCACAAGTGCTCTGTGTACAGTGATGAACACAGCTGTTCTAGTCCTTGCTCTCACAGTGCTTATAGTGTTGTGAGGGACACAGGCATGAAACAAATGAGCAGCCTCAGGTACATAATTGAGGGAGGTACATATCAGAGGGAGCTGTTTGAGACTAAAGGACCAGGGATAGTTTCTGAGGAAGTGGCCTAAACAACCGCTGGGTGTTAGCCAGAGGAGTTCATGGGGAAACTTCTAAGCAGGGAGAAGAGTTTGATTAAAGGAGAGGGAAGTGCCAGTGGCCATTCCCTTTTCAGTCTAAAATTCTCCAATGTCTTTCTCTGTAGATAGGCAATAAACTGCACAGATATGTTAATAGTTATTAGTATAATTTTAAGTAGGGAAGAGAAAACACATGTAAAATAAGGTTTGTAACTTGTTACAACAACAGTTACAGGATTCGGTTATCAGATATTCACACACACACACAAATATATAGGGGTTGATGTTTGTGTTCTTTATATTATCTTTAGACAGGTGTTGGATAATACTTCGGTATTGTTTCTCTCACATGTACTTATTCATTCTAAAATTAACCCTGGGGAACAAAAACCATCTAATACTTCTTATGTATAAAATATAGAAATGTAAATATAATACTTAGGAGATACACAGTGGTGTTAAAATTTCTTGGGGTATTAGGAAAAAATCTGAAAAGACTCATGGGCAAGTGATAGTAAAGAAAAGGTTGAAGTGCCTATTTATGTTTGTCTCTTTTTCTTTTGGGCAGTTCATAATTTTCTTAATGATTTGTGATATCTTTAGATGTCAGTGATGCTGTGGCTATCATATGTCAAATAATTTATTTTTGTCCGACTTTTTATCTATTGCTATTCAAAATTTTGTGAAATATATTAGCTTTTTTGTCTTTCATTGTATGGACTCAGTCTAACATAAAGACAGTCTTCTATATTTTCTCAGTACTTTTATGATTATATATTTTATGTTAAAATCTTTGTTTGGCATTGAATAAAGTTTTTGGTGAAGGAGAACTTTTCAACTGGATGGTCAGTTGTCTAAATATATTTATTTATTTATTACTGGTTATTGAATAACCCAGTCCTTTCCCCACTCGTTTAAAATGCTAATACATACACTTATAAGTCTTAATGGATTCATCAGTTCTATTTATTTTTCTATGTCTACACTAGAATTATACTATTTTAATTAATAAAACTTTGTAAAGTATCTTGATACCTGTTATGATCGTCTTTCTTTCTTTTCAGAAGTTCTTTGGCTCTTGCCACACATTTTTTACCCATATGAACAGGTTCTTGAAAAGTCCTATTTTGATTTTGAGTGTAATTGAATTGGAATTTATAGATTAATTGAGGAGAATTAACATTTTTGCTTTATTGATTCTTTGAAGGGTAGAGGGAAGATTATTACTATGGGATCTCTTTTCTCCCTAAGTTTTTTTTTTTTAATTTTTATTTTTACTTTATTTTACTTTACAATACTGTATTGGTTTTGCCATACATTGACATGAATCCACCACAGGTGTACATGTGATCCCAAACATGAACCCCCCTCCCACCTCCCTCCCCACAACATCCCTCTGGGTCATCCCCGTGCACCAGCCCCAAGCATGCTGTATCCTGCATCGGACATAGACTGGTGATTCGATTCTTACATGATAGTATACATATGCCTAAGTTTTTAACTATTTATTGCTAATATGTCACACAAAAAAGTGATTTTTGTATTGCAGGTACCTGCTTTGCTAGGTTATTATTTCTCTTTGTTTTTCAGTTGATTCTTTTATATTTTTCTAAAGATATTCTCATACCATTGGAATGGAATTACAATTTTCTCTCTAGTGTTTATACTTAATTCTCCTCTTACTATGTCTATTATTCTGTCCTGTTCTTTCCTTGCATAGGGTGCCTGTAATTAATTAAAATAAAGTGATTTGGTCTGATTGAAAAATACTTTTATCACAGGATGTTTTAATTTGCTAAGAGTTTTTAATTTGCCAAGACTTTTTTTAATTTGCTAAGTTTTTTTTTAATTGAAAGAGGATGTTGAATTTATCAGATTTTTCAGTGTCATAATATTAATTTTAGTATTTAATATTAATCAGAAGGGAAAACTGAATTAAAAAAAGTATATATTAGGTGGTAGGAAGATACAGAACTAGGAAGATAAGGGAGTTTTGGGTTTTTGGAAAGCGAAGAAGTCGTTAGGAGTGTTTCAGGCCAGAGTTACAATATGAAGGTAAGAGAGTGTGTGGTGCCTTTAGAGTTCAATATAGTTAGGAGCTGGTGGCTGAGTGGTAAAGAATCTGTCAGTGCAGGAGCTGCAGGAGATTTGGGTTTATTACCTGGGTGGGGAAGATCCCCTGGAGGAAGGAGGCAGTGGCAACCCACTCCAGTATTCTTGCCTGGGAAGTCCCATGGATAGAGGAGCCTGGTGGGGTTGCACAGAGTTGGACACAACTAAGCCACTGAGAATGCACACAACAGTTAGAAGATAGTATGAGGGATGAATCTGGGTCAATGAAATGGGGTGGGGTAGAAAGTTACTAGGGGCCAAATCATGAAGGTCGTATTTGTCTTGCTAAGGAATTTGAGTTTTATCCTGAGGGCAGTTGGAAGTCATTGAAGAGTTTCCTGTGGATGAGTGACTTCAGATTTGCTTCATTCTGAGGGCAGTTTTGAGGGTGGGCTGGAAGGCAGGGAGGGAAAGGCATTTTATCCAGTTAAGAGGAGACCAGGCTTTTGCAGTAGTTCCTGTAAGAGACATTGGCTTGGACAAGGGTAATTAGTGACTGGGAGAGAAGTGAACAGGTTTGAGAGGGACTTAGAAGCATGAGCAGGATTTGGTCACTGATTGGTCGTAATGAGTAAGGAGAGGGAAATGTCAACTATAATATAAGAGAAACTTTGAGTTTTGAAGTGGGCTATGGGAGGTGTGTGGAGTTGGTCCCTGAGCTAGAGAATATGGGGACAAAATTGTATTTTCAGAGAAAAGGGACAAGTTCAGCTTTAGACAAGTTGATCTTTGAGGTACTTATAGGTTATCAAGTAAAAATGTAGTTAGTCATTTGGGAATTGGGATCTGAAAGTCAGGAGAAAGGTCAAGGTTTGAGACCATATTTGAGAGCCATTGATGTGTGGATAATAATAATAAGGGGGTGGTGGGATTGCTTGGGGGGGAATGTGTAGAGTGAGAAGAGGGCCTGGGCCAGAACTTGGGGGCATACTAACATTTACAGGGTAGCTGAAGTGAAATAGACCACAAGGAGGGAACCACTGCAGAGACAGATGGAACACTAGGAGAGGTGGTATGGAAACCAAAGAAAAAATAGTTGTGCGTATGTGGGAGTGGTCAGCAGTGTTTGCTTAAAAAATATCCTCTGGATTAAGATGTAATCCTCTGGATTTGAGATCACAAGTACTATTTTTTAAAGCTGAACTGAAAAGAAGGAAACTGGTCATAAAAGAAGAGTTGCTGTTGGTCATAAAAGAAGAGTGTTTGTGAAAGTTGGTGACTAGGGCACTTTCTTTTTCTTTAATTTATTTATGCACCAGCCAGGGCACTTTCATATTTTTACCAAAAAGCAGTAGTGGCAGGGCACGTTTGAAAGGAAAAGTAAAGGGGCAGGGGGCTGTAGTTGATGTAGCTGATAGAGGAATGAAATACAGAGCACAAACCCGAGGATTAAGCTTGGTTCAGACAGGTGGAAAGATGGGTGTGGATAGGTGGTTTTATTTATATTTGTTGAGGTCTTGGAGGCATTATTTCATTTCCTCTGAAGAGGCAAGATCTCTAGCAACATTTGAATTCACTCAAGGTGTTTGGAGGCACATAATATAAATCCGATGCTGTAAAGAGCAATATTGCATAGGAACCTATGCATTGGAATGTTAGGCCCATGAATCAAGACAAATTGGAAGTGATCAAACAGGAGATGGCAAGAGTGATTTTAGGAATCAGTGAACTAAAATGGACTGGAATGGGTGAATTTTAACTCAGATGACCATTATATCTCCTACTGTGGGCAAGAATCCCTTAGAAGAAATGGAGTGGCCATCATAGTCAACAAAAGAGTCTGAAACGCAGTACTTGGATGCAGTCTCAAAAACGACAGAATGATCTCTGTTCATTTCCAAGGCAAACCATTCAATATCACTGTAATCCAAGTCTATGTCCCGACCAGTAGTGCTGAAGGAGCTGATGTTGAACGGTTCTATGAAGACCTACAAGACCTTCTAGAATTAACACCAAAAAAGGATGTCCTCTTCATCATAGGGGACTGGAATGCTAAAGTAGGAACTCATGAAATACCTGGAGTAATAGGCATATTTGGCCTTGGAGTACAGAATGAAGCAGGGCAAAGGCTCATAGAGTTCTGCCAAGAGAATGCACTGGTCATAACAAACACCCTCTTCCAACAACACAAGAGAAGACTCTACACATGGACATCACCAGATGGTCAACACCAAATCAGATTGATTATATTCTTTGCAGCCAAAGATGGAGAAGCTCTATACAGTCAGCAAAAACAAGACTGGGAGCTGACTGTGGTTCCGATCATGGACTCCTTATTGCCAAATTCACACTTAAATGAAAGGAAGTAGGGAAAATCCCTAGACCATTCAGGTATGACCTCAGTCAAATCCCTAACGATTATACAGTGGAAATGAGAAGTAGATTTAAGGGACTAGATCTGATAGAGTGCCTGATGAACTATGGAGAGAGGTTCGTGATATTGTACAGGAGACAGGGATCAAGACCATCCCCATGGGAAAGAAATGCAAAAAAGCAAAATGGCTGTCTGAGGAGGCCTTACAAATAGCTGAGAAGAGAAGCCAAAAGCAAAGCAGAAAAGGAAAGATATACCCATTTGAATGTAGAGTTCCAAAGAATAGCAAGGAGAGATAAGAAAGCCTTCCTCAGTGAAAGTGAAGTCGCTCAGTCATGTCCAACTGTTTGCCACCCCGTGCACTGTAGGCCACCAGAAAATAGAGGAAAACAATAGAGTGGGAAAGACTAGAGATCTTTGCAAGAAAATTAGAGATACGAAGGGAACATCTCAGGCAAAGATGGGCTCGATAAAGGACAGAAATGGTACGGATCTAATAGAAGCAGAAGATATTAAGAAGAGGTGGGAAGAATACACAGAAGACTTGTACAAAAAAGATCTTCGCGACCTGGATAATCACTATGGTGTGATCACTCCCCTACAGCCAGACATCCTGGAATGTGAAGTCAAGTGGGCATTAGGAAGCATCACTATGAACAAAGCTAGTGGAGGTGATGGAATTCTAGTTGAGCTATTTCAAATCCTAAAAGATGCTCTGAAAGTGTTGCACTCAATATGCCAGCAAATTTTGGAAAACTCAGCAGTGGCCACAGGACTGGAAAAGGTCAGTTTTCATTCCAATCCCAAAGAAAGGCAAAGCCAAAGAATGCTCAAACTACCACAGAATTGCACTCATCTCACATGCTAGTAAAGTAATGCTCACAATTCTCCAAGCCAAGCTTCAACAATATGTGAACCATGTACTTCCAGATGTTCAAGCTGGTTTTAGAAAAGGCAGAGGAACCAGATATAAAATTCCCAACATCTGTTGGATCATCAGAAAAGCAAGAGAGTTCCAGAAAAACATCTATTTCTGCTTTATTGACTATGCCAAAGGCTTTGACTGTGTGGATCACAATAAACTGGAAAATTCTGAAGGAGATGGGAATACCAGACCACCTGACCTGCCTCTTGAGAAAACCTGTATGCAGGTCAGGAAGCCACAGTTAGAACTGGGCTTGGAACAGCAGACTGGTTCCAAATGGGAGAAGGAGTACATCAAGGCTGTATATTGTCACCCTGCTTATTTAACTTATATGCAGAGTACATCATGAGAAACTCTGGGCTGGAAGAAGCACAAGCTGGAATCAAGATTGCTGGGAGAAATATCAATAATCTCAGATATGCAGATGGTACCACCCTTATGGCAGAAAGTGAAGAACTAAAGAGCCTCTTGATGAAAGAGAAGAGTGAAAAAGTTGGCTTAAGGCTCAACATTCAGAAAACTAAGATCATGGCATCTGGTCCTATCACTTCATGGCAAATAGATGGAGAAATGTGGAAACAGTGGTAGACTATTTTGGGGGGCTCCAAAATCACTTCAGATGGTGACTGCAGCCATGAAATTAAAAGACGTTTACTCCTCGGAAGAAAAGTTATGACCTTCCTAGACAGCATGTTAAAAAGCAGAGACATTACTTTGCCAACAAAGGTCCGTGTAGTCAAGGATATGATTTTTCCAGTAGTAGTGTATGGATGTGAGAGTTGGACTATAAAGAAAGCTGAGCGGGGAAGAAAACTGTGGTGTTGGAGAAGACTCTTGAGAGTTCCTTGGACTGTAAGGAGATCAGTCCTGAATATTCACTGGAAAGACTGATGTTGAAGCTGAAGCTCCAGTACTTTGGCCACCTGATGCGAAGAGTTGACTCCCTGGAAAAGACCCTGATGCTGGTAAAGATTGAAGGCAGGGGGAGACAGGGATGACTGAGGATGAGATGGTTGGATGGCATCACTGATTCGATGTACATGAGTTTGAGTAAACTCCGGGAGGTGGTGACGGACAGGGAGGCTTAGCGTGCTGCAGTCCATGGAGTTGCAGAGTTGGACACGACTGAGCGATTGAACTGAATATGAATACAAAACTAGGAAAAAGAATGAAGATTGTCAGGTAAGCTGTTAGAGCAGCATCAGGATTCTGCCCTTCTAAAGCAGTTTATTTTTTCCAACCAACTTGTTATTCTTTTAATATATATGAAATAATGTGGTGAGTGGATGGTATCTATTTGATTGATTTCTACCTAATGATTGAACTATGGTTGTGAAATGGTGATATGGCAAAAGCGCCATGAAACTAAGACTCATCATAAAGAGAAAATGTAGTTTGGAGAAGCATGGGTAATATTTGTTTGAAGAAGAAAAATAGAGATTCAAGGCACGAAAGTAGATGTCAAATCTTTGCGCTCGTCCTAAACGCCTGTTTTTTGGTTTTTGTCTTTTTTTTTTACTAGGGAAAGGATGCCGCAACACGTCAGAAGCCTAAGGAGTTCAGGTTGGCGAAAGACCATCAATTTGACATGATGAACGTTAAGAACATTCCCAAAGGCAAAATTTCCATTGTAGAGGCATTGACACTTCTCAATAATCATAAACTTTATCCAGACACATGGACTGCTAAGAAAATAGCTGAAGAATACCATCTAGAACAGCAAGATGTAAATTCCCTTCTCAAATATTTTGTGACTTTTGAAGTCAAGATCTTCCCCCCTGAAGGCAAGAAAGCAATAGAATCAAAATGAAGAGAATCTTGACAGGACTTTTCCTGTCCTCATCCCCATGTCTTGTATATTTTCTTCATTTGTAGCATGTTAAATTATATAAATTACCAATTGTGTTGAGCAATTCTCTCCTTGTGAGAGCTTGCTATTTATGAACTCTTGAATTTTCAGGATGGCTGATAGGATTGACTTTTTCTCTCTTTTAAAGTTTGGTTTAGTTTGTGTTCTTATGTAATATCAGCATGACTAATCAGCACATGTATAAATTTACTGTAAATAAAAGTTACTGTATCTTAAGCAAATCGATCATCAGCTTTTAAATTGGTCATGTAACCTCTTGGGAAATATCCTGAATCCTTTGTTTAACATTCAGAGCTTCATCTTGCAGTGTAGGTAGCTGGTTTATTCTTCCTGTGAAATAGTGAAAGGAAGAGTTTTCCTGACTTTTAAGACTGAATTTTTTTTTTGTTGAGGAAAGGGACGCTTCACATTGAAGTCCAATAACGGTGTTTCCTGAATAATGGCAGACAGGAGACTGGATACAAAACAGTAGAAAATATATTTTTATTACTGTTCCAGGGAAAAAGAACTAGTGGAGCCTTACTTTGTTTTGAATGAATTTCACATATAAGATAACTTTTTAAAAATACAAGCAAGAATTGGTGTTTATAAAATTTTGTCAGCCTCTGCTTTGACAACTAAACAGGTGAGTCCAAAAGCTTTCAGAGAGGCAGGCAGTAAAAACTCTGAAAAAAAAAAATAAGTTTTCTGTGGACTTAATGTATAAGTACAAGATAATTTTAAAGCATAGTTAAAGAACCATGGTAAATTGAATTTGGTGATCAAATACATGTGTTTTTTCCGATTTAAATACTGGCTGAAAAAAGAGATAAAAAATTACAAGTAGAAATAAAACGTGTGATCACTGGAAAAGACTTGGAAAATTGCTGTCTCAATCATTTAACAAACTTAGGAGCACAGCGTGAGCCAGTACTAGGGTCTTCAGCAAGACTGTATAAGTTTGGCTCTGTCATGTTACTACCTCTGGGAGTTTAGGTAGATTGCATAACCTCTTTGAGATTGTTTCCTCTGTAAAATGAATATAATGCTGCTTTATTAAGTCAAAAGGTTACTGCAAAAATGCATAATAACTACAAAGGATGGAACAAATTCGACTTGAATTTTTGCAGTTGAGATGAGAAGCCTGAGGAAGTTTCCTGACCTATTTAAGATTATTCTGTAGTTTATGACATAGTCAGGCCCAGAATTTAGGATTTTAAAGTCCTAGTGGTTATTTTTTCTGTGAGCTGTGGGAATACTCAGAATGTGGTAAGAAAAATGTCAAGTTATCAGTGTTTTTCTGAGGGAAGACAGGCATCCCCTTTTTCCCAGGGATTTCCCCTGGAAATCATACGGAAGGTGCTGCGGAATTAAGCATGATGATGGAATGAGGCCTTTGTAATGCTGAGAAGAGAAAAACTGATGGAGATGGGAGGATTTTAAGCTGTGTTTAGATGCAGTTTCATTATGTGAATAAACTATAACTAGACCATATTTGGTTCAAAACTTTTTTTTTTTTAAGAAAAGAATTCTGTCTATAAAATTGTGTTTTAAAACTCTGGTAAATCATCAAAACTGTTTTTCTTTACCAAATAAAGGTCAATACCTGTACTTCAATCATGGTAGTGCTGTTTCTGAGCCATCTTCACTATTCAGACCTACACTGTGGATAGGTAGCTGTAAATATGGCTGTGGTTATGTAGTGTCGCATGATAAAGTCCTTCCCATATCATTGATTAGCCTATTACTGCTTTGTATTATGTGTAGGAGAGGGTTGGGTAGTAGTGGTGTCACAGATGGCATGGAGTTGAGATTCAGAAAATCTGGATGTAGATCTCAGCATCACCTCTAGCCACGTGATGTTGGCAGTGTCCTCAGTTGTAAAACGTAATAATTGCTAGCATCTTTAAAGCAATTACTGTACTAGGCATTGATCTAGGTGCTTTACATGTATTAACTTGCTTAATATTTACCGTTGGTAGGAGGATAAGTACTGTTACTATATTTTACAAGGAAAATTGAAGTACAGGGATCTATAAAAGATGGCCTAACAAATGTTGGAACCCAGATTAAATTCTAATAAGTTATTTTCAAAACCTTGTGCCCCTGACCGCAGCACTACCTTCGTTGTTTCCCTGTGGGATTATAAAAATTAAGTGCGATGGCATGCAAGGTGCCTGGGCTGTGTGAAGCCAGGACTACTCAGTGCCGAGTATGAGAATCTTCTCTGGACCTCTGGAAAAATACACATCTGGGCCTTCTCTGCTGTGGTAGACTGCTTTAGTAAGGCTGAGCGACTTTGTTGATGAGCTCTGGATCAGGGATGTTTTAAAAATACTTAATGACCAGTGTGCTGCACTGACCATCTGTGCATTTTAAATATCAACATTGTCTGGGTCTAAAGTTTCCTATGAAAGAACAAAAGGGATAGGCGATAGGAGGGTAATTTTATGGGGCATGAAAAAGGAAGAAGGGAATAATTCCTGGAGGTTTGTTGTTAGCAGGGTTAGGGGAAGACACAGGGAGGTCAATCATTGGATGAACAGAACTGGGATTCGGGAAGCTGATACAGAAAAGCTGCCCAGCTGGGCGGATTTGGCAAAGTTCTGCCATAAATAGGGTCACCATATAATTTATTGCTCAAACTGAGACCCTTGAGAGTGAAGAGGGCACCAGTTACATTAGGACAATAGGCATAAACTGGAACGTCTTGGACGAGCTAGGAGATACGGTGAAAAGGCACGAATGGAGAGCTTGGCCACCTGTGATCTGGCTGCAATCCCCTTAGCTCCACATGGTCAACATTTAGTACCTCACCATTAGCCAATCAGGAGTGGCTCCTGTCTGTGCCAGAAGGCTTTTCTTGGTCCCAACTAATGCTTATGCACAGATATCCCCTCCTCCATATCTACCCCGTGCTCTAAAACACCCATAATCCCAAGGAAAGTGGGGTGGGTGGGGCCCTGGAGGTTTAGGTTAGTATGATGACGCTTCTGTACTCATCCCTACAGAGATTGAACTGTGGCACAAAGCACCCTGAATTGAGGCTGAGCTTAAAGATGGCTTATTGGGTACAAGCTGAAATATATAAGAAATGAGCACAAAGGATTAAAATGATTTAAATAGCCATCACTCATTATATAGCTCATCACTTTAAAGCTACTCTAGCTTACTTGTCTTCATAGACCATTAAATCTTTTGAGAGGACTATCCGTTTGTTCATGTGGCTACTCCATTTCTTCTGCTTTAGGAATTTTATAATAGAACTGAGTTACTTGTTAGGGGAAATGGTGAAATAACAGAAGCTCTTAGATCTAAGTCCATATGTAAAAACTCAAAGCTTTACCTTCAGCGCATTTCGGTGACTAATTCTGTGGCTTTGCTGTTGTCTGCACTCCGACAATAGAACTGTGTTTTGGGAAGAACTGTAGGAGTTAGAAGAACAGAATCCTGAGCAGAGAAGAGGTTCTATAAGTTTTAATGTATTAATGTTGTGAAGTACATAGCAGTTAACATCCAAATTGATTCTTCCTTACTTCCTGTGAGGAAAAAGGCAATGGGTAGGTTACTATAAAGATGAATAATTTGGAGATAAGAATTCAGTCAAAATGAGATAAGCTAGTACTTGGATGTTGAGAAGTAATTCCTGAGAGGAGAGGAAATAGCAGTGTGGTCTTGAGGAGCAGAAAGATTTCTTGGTTATTTGAGAGAATATAACCTTTGGAAAGGTGCATTTTTTAAAGAAGAGAGCTGCAACAAGGCCACGTGAATGACAATGAACTCTGCTTCTGGTTCCAAGGAAAATAAAAGTACGCATAGGATTGGTTACTGACATTCACATCTGCAAACAGTGGGGCTGCTAAGGGAAAAAATAAGTAGTATTTGATTCATTTGTAAAATAAGCCTTAGGCCTTTTTCTTTTTTTCAAAAGAATAAGTAATGATTAAATTTAATACATGTATGTTTTGTCATAAAAATTCCACTTAGAATGATTTTGAGCAAATTTGCTATTTTAGTGTACTTTATGTATGGGAAATATTATAGCCAGATTTTTCTTTAAATGCCTTCCTGCATTTCTAGGAAGGTATAGTAATGCAAATAAATGAATAATTTAACTGAAATATCTAATGAAGATTATTTTATTTTGTAAATATAGTTTCATTTTTCAGTGATGCTTATTACACAATAGTATGTTTTTCTGTAAGATTTAAGTTGTAGTTTCCTTTTACCTTGCTTTTTTCAATATATGGCTTATGGTTCCATGTATATTTTTATGAATTGGTGAGTACGTAAACAGAAGCTGCTTTTTAATTATTCAATTAAGAAACAGTACAAATGGGCTATATTTGTACTATGTTACTATATATTATAATATATTACTTAAATTTAATATTACCTTATATTTAATATTTAATTTAATTTTATTTATTTTAATATTAAATTTAATATTGCTTATGTATTACTTAAATTACTATTACTGTGGGGAAACTCCTGCATAGAATATTCAACTCTTATGAACTCTGTGCTTCAGGCTATTATCTATTTGTTATGCAATCATTTCTGTTTCAGCCTTCCTGTCCCTAGTGTTGGTCCACACTGATGCTTTTGGTTCAGATAAGGTACTTAGAAATGAAAAGACACTTACATCACAATGTCACCAAAGCAAATGAGCACCTTTTCTTCTCTTTGGTTATTCTTGTTACATCTTTTCCTTTTGTTGCTGACCATGGTGCTTCAGGAGGAATAACAAAAGGTAAGGTAAAAGATTTTAAGAGATTCTAAAGCCTTTAAAACAGCATCCTTAATGAGGTCTTTATTAAATATTTAGGTTGCACATTCTATTTTTTAAAGGACCCACTTTTAGGTAGGTCAAATGGGTGACCCACTTCTGAATGTAGAAATAAGATTAATAGCATGATTTTTTAAAAAACTTTGCTTGCTCAAGTAATTTATTAAGGCGAGAGAAGACAAACATTTCACCTTTGCTTCATAGTGTTGAATAGAGAAGTGGCTTTTCATATCATTTCCTCAAATCAGTAATATTGCTGATTATTTATTTGTTTATTCATCACCACAAATATTTAGTTTTCTGTTTAACTGTGTGCCAGGCACTGTTCGAGAAGCTAGGAACACAGGGAAGATAACCTCATGGAGCTTACGGTTTTACGATGTTAGCCGCTCTTTCAGTTATCTATAGCTCTACAACAAATCATCTCAAAATCTAGCAGCGTAGGGACTTCCGTCACGGTCCAGTGGCTGAGACTCCAGGCTCCCAATGCAGGGGGCCTGAGTTCAATACCTGGTCAGGGAACTAGATTCTGTATGCCACAACTAAGAGTTCATATGCCAGAACTAAAGATTCCACATTCCTCAATGAATATTCCATGTGCCGCAACCAAGACCTAGCACAGGCAAATAAATGACTATATTAAAAAACTAACAGCTTAAAAAAACCCAAACAATTCCTTATTATCTTCCAGGGTTTTGCAGATTGTTGGAGCTCAGCTGGGCAGTTGTCCCTTGTGATCTCTCATGTAATTACAGTGGGAACTGGTGTCATCTGAAGGCTGACCTGAGCGAAACGTCCAAGGTGGCCCACACACATGGCAGGCAGCTGTTGCTGGTTGTTGACTGAGAATTCAGCTAAGACTGGATCAGCACATCTGTAGGCAAGCTCTCTGTGTGGCATGGGCTTCTTATAGCATGGTGACTGACTGGGTTCCAAAAGCCAATATTACAGCACAAAGAAAGAATTGTCAGAAACTGTCAGAGCATCACTTTTGTCAGTGCAGTCACAGAGCATGGGTAGGGAGCATGGGTAAGGTTTCAGGAGTAGGGAGCACTGGCCATACCTCCCAATGGGAGAGTGTCAAAGAATTTGTTGTCATCTTTGCCCTTTGCAGTGCATCATATCCGGAAGTGCATACTGGCAGTTTGTCATTTGGATGATGTTAACTTTGACAGCTTGGTTAAGGTGGTATCTGCCATATTTTGTCTGTATAATTACTATTTTTTCCCTTGTAATTAATAAGTTATTGATTAGGAAAGGGAATGAGAGCTACTTGAAGTATTCTCTGTTTTGATCTGGGTGGACATTGCATTAGTATATACCTATGTACAAAAACATCAAGGTCAAGCCATTCATTTCAAAATAAAGCATTTTACATACTTCAGTGTAATATACTTAATATTTCAGTAAAAACAAAAAGTCTTAAATCTTCATCTATATATGTTGCCTGGTTGTACTTTGGTTGATTTCACAATGATTTCACTAGTCTCCCATACAAAGACCCAAACACTCAGACCTCTCTTGACTGTTCTTTAATTCAGCCCTGCCTGAAGCTTCCAACCTCCATCATGACTATAATTCATTTTCCAACTGACACCCAGACTCATTTTTCTTAAAAAATGCAAATGTGAAACTGTTGTTCCCCTGCTTTAAATTCGTTTCATCACCCCTAGGATAAAATGCAAGTTCCTTGAATTTTAAGGAGCTCCGTGCCTGATTAATCTCTCTAAACTCATTTCTCATGACTTTTGGTGTGAACATAGTCTTCTGTACTCAATTTCCTACTGAGGTACTATTTGTCTATGACCTAAAAGGCAAAGTAACACTTCAGTGGTTTATTGAATGGTAAATCAGTCACTTCCATTTGATAAATATTACTTGAGTGTTAATTGGGTGCAAGTCTCTGACATAGGTAGAGGTAAGAGTTATGACAAGGAATGAATGAAGTCCTTGCTTCCTGTTGGAATAAGAGAAGTGTACAAATCCCTCTCACTATAGGGCAGAATTTAATAAATGCCCTAATAATTATAAATAAAATGCAATGGGAATTCATAGGAGGAAGAGATGAGAACCCTGCTGAGCAAGGTTTCTTTGTCTTAATGCTACTGTCTCAAGGAAAATGAAGGGGAAAATCATATAAAAGTAATCAGCTAGTCAAAAAAATTAACGTTCCAGAGAGCCCAGTCCATTGATGTGGGTGGTAGATTTGGTGGCTGTGCAAACAGGAGGTCTTTCACTCCCTGTAACATACTTTCACATTTCTTGAGAGGTTATTGAAAGCACGTGCCTTTTGTGTGGTTTCTATTTCCTTATGCTGGCAGTTACTGTTTCCATTTTTATTTTCTCCTTGCAGAACACTGCTGTGGCCGATGCAGTGCAGGCTCACCCTCTGCAGTGCTCACTAGAGGGCTTTTGTGCCGAGTGGGCTGTTGTGAGAAGGATTATTTTAATGTTTATGGAGAAGATATGACCTCTCAGATCTTCACATTTCATTAGATTCCTAGTGTTCCTTCTACTCAGTTCAGTTCAGTTCAGTCACTCAGTCACGTCCAACTCTTTGTGACCCCATGAACTACACAGCATGCCAGGCCTCCCTGTCCATCACCAATTCCCAGAATCTACCCAAATCCATGTCCACTGAGTCGATGATGCCATCCAACCATCTCATCCTCTGTCGTCCCCTTCTCCTCCTGCCCTCAGTCTTTCCCAGCATCGGTGTCTCTTCAAATGAGTCAGCTCTTTTGAGCTGACCGCATCAAGTGACCAAAGTATTGGAGTTTCAGCTTCAACATCAGTCCTTCCAATGAACACCCAGGACTGATCTCCTTTAGGATGGACTGGTTGGATCTCCTTGAAGTCCAAGGGACTATCAAGAGTCTTCTCCAACACCACAGTTCAAAAGCATCAATTCTTCCCCGCTCAGCTTTCTTTATAGTCCAACTCTCACATCCATACATGACCACTGGAAAAACCATAGCCTTGACTACGTGGACCTTTGTTGGCAATGTAATGTCTCTGCTTTTTAGTATGCTGTCTAGGTTGGTCATAACTTTCCTTCCAAAGAGCAAGTGTCTTTAAATTTCATTGCTGCAGTCACCATCTGCAGTGATTTTGGAGCCCAGAAAAATAGTCAGCTACTGTTTCCACTGTTTCCCCATCTATCTGCCATGAAGTGATGGGACCAGATGCCATGATCTTCGTTTTCTGAATGTTGAGCTTTAAGCCAACTTTTTCACTCCTCTTTCACTTGCATCAAGAGGCTTTTTAGTTCCTCTTCACTTTCTGCCATAAGAGTGGTGTCATCTGCATATCTGAAGTTATTGATATTTCTCCCGGCAATCTTGATTCCAGCTTGTGCTTCTTCCAGCTCAGCATTTCTCATGATGTACTCTGCATATAAGTTAAATAAGTAGGGTGACAATATACAGCCTTGATGTACTCCTTTTCCTATTTGGAACCAGTCTGTTGTTCCATGTCCAGTTCTAACTGTTGCTTCCTGACCTGCATACAGTATTTATGTATATTGGAATGCTTTGATTATATAGCTGCTATAGAATAACCAACTGTATTCATACCACACACTTGGTGGCTGAAACAAACACACCTTTCTCCTAGTTCTAGATTCTAGAAGTCTGGGAGCAAAGTGTTGTCATGGCCATTTCTCCTGAGGCCTGTCTGCTTGGCTTGAAGGGAGCCATCCTCTCCCCGTGTCTTCACAAGGTTTTTCCTCTGTGCCTTTCTGTGTCCTGATTGCCTCTTATAGGAACATCAGTCTCATTGGATTAGGGCCCACTCTGAATGGCCCTGTCTTAATGGCTCAGCAGTAAAGAATCCGCCTGTTGTGTAGGAGATGTGAGTTCGATCCCTGAGTCGGGAAGATTCTCTGGAGGAGGAAACGGCAACCCACTCTTGTATTCTTGCCTGGAGAATCCATGGACAGAGGAGCCAAGTGGTCTACAGTCCATGGGGCTTGCAAGAGTCAGACACAACCTAGCGGCTAAGCTACCACTACAACCACCACTACACCAAATACAGTCACATTCGGAGGTATTTGGTGTTAGGACTTCAACAAATGAAGTTTAAGGAAACATAATTTAACCAGTAACAGCAACCTATGTCAGATTTTAGTTGCATATAATTGTTTTTTAAGGACATAATTCAATCTTGGTGTATTTTGCATTGCATAAAGATCAAATTGGTTTATGCAGCACTTTAGAATGCACATTTCTATTAATGATAGTGGGGATTTCAGTCCATTGAAGCATCCTATCGCATTGGATGGTATTTTAGCCAGAATTGGGTCCATTGCCTTCATTTTGCAGGTTCACTGTTTAAAGTCAAACAATTCAAAGCAGAGTCTAGGGATTCAGGGTCCTGGTTCCCCAATTCACCATGCAGTATTGGACCTACATTGTAATATTACTTAGTTTCCTAAAGGTGATCTGGAGACACTGTAAGAGTCTCTATTGTCATCAGAAATAAAATTAGTAATAGTTCTAGTTTTAGGCTTAAGGCATTTAATTGCATTCTAGTGCTTTGAAAATATTTACACTCTGTATGGAATACCCTTGTTAATTGTTCATAAGTGAACTAGAGGTTATTGAGCATATTAGCAAGGTGTAGCTGTGTTCAAGTGTCAGCTTCTACCACTTACTGGGAAGTTTCTTAAACATTCTGTTTCATTCCCCCAGCAATGAAGTTCCCCCACAATTTAACTGTGAGAATATGTCAAAATAAGAAATAAAATGTCTAATTTTTGTAAACTTCAGAATAAAACAAAAATCCCTTATCATAGCAATGTATCATTTTTATGTTTCTCTACCATAACTGTGATAATGATTAAAAAATGGTTTTGGGGCCTGTGGTAATTCTTTTTTCACATTATTATTGTATTTATATCTTTGTAAATTTAAATCCTTCCTACTTCATATCTGTTTCCACATTTATAAACATTTTTCATAATTTTGAATTTTTTTGAGAAATGACAATACAGTTTATAAGTAAAATAAAGTTGTTTTACTAACTGAGAGTTTAATTAATTAAAAGGAAAGAGAATTCTGTAAAAGAATATTAATTTAAGAGGAATGCCAAACTTGATTTGTGATGAGTTATGAGAGAGGCTGAGCGTGGAAGAATTGATGCTTTTGAACTGTGGTGTTGGAGAAGACTCTTGAGAGTCCCTTGGATTGCAAGGAGATCCAACTAGTCCATTCTGAAGGTGATCAGCCCTGGGATTTCTTTGGAAGGAATGATGCTAAAGCTGAAACTCCAGTACTTTGGCCACCTCATATGAAGAGTTGACTCATTGGAGAAGACTCTGATGTTGGGAGGTATTGGGGGCAGGAGGAGAAGGGGACGACCGAGGATGAGATGGCTGGACGGCATCACTGACTCAATGGACATGAGTTTGAGTGAACTCTGGGAGTTGGTGATAGACAGGGAGGCCTGGCGTGCTGCGATTCATGGGGTCGCAGAGAGTTGGACACGACTGAGCAACTGAACTGAACTGAACTGATGAGATAAAAGACATTAGAAAGAAGATTAATTCTTAATTATTTAACTTGATACTTAGTGTAATGTAATCAGACTCTATCACTTGGGATTTTTATTATTTGCCAGTACTGGACAGAAGCAGACCATTAAATAAAAGTGATTTCTAAGAAGAGAGCAAATGATAGTTTGCTGAGCAAACTTTTGGACACATTTAACTTGTTCTAGAGAATAAATTTCTTTTAAAACTAAAATTTGCTTTACAGACTTAATATATTGCTATGTATTTGAGGAGATGATGCTAATTACAAAAGTGTGATTATTTTTCTCTAACACTACTTCTGTTTTAAAAATGTGTATGTTTACATATCTTTGCTTGTCCTGTGAATTTACGAGAGAAAAACTGCATGCCTTTAAAGAAAAAAAAAATATTTTTAGCTGTGCTGCAGTTTACAGGGTTTTAGTTCCCCAACCAGGGACTGATCCCCAACAGTGGAAGCGATGAGTCCTAACCACCAGACTGCAAGGAATTCCTTAAAAATATTATCATTAGTGCATTTACCAATTTTGTCAGCTTGATTAGGGAGATTTCAATCTAACTCTAATGATGGTAAATTTTTATGAAATAATCTGTAGGAAACCCCAAAGTAAAATGTTTTATTCCTTTGTGCATGCATGCTAAGTTGCTTCATTCCTGTCCGACTCTTTGTGACCCTGTGGACTGACTGTAGCCTGCCAGGCTCCTCTGTCCATGGGATTCTGCAAGCAAGAATACTGGAGTGGGTTACCATCCCCTTCTTCAAGAGATCTTCCTGACCCAGGGATCGAACCCACGTGCCTTGTATCTCCTGCATTGGCATGTGTGTTCTTTGCCACTAGCACCATGTGGGAAGCCCTTATTTTTTTGTACATTCATGTTAAGTCACTTCAGTTGTATCCAACTCTTTAGGACCCCATGGACTGTAGCCTGCCAGGCTCCTCTGTCCATGAGATTCTCCAGGCAAGAATACTGGAGTGGGTTGCCATGCCTTTCTCCAGGGGATATTCCTTTGCAGAGTACTACAAATATGTGAACCACTGAGTTCATCATGCTAATGTTGATAATAATATTTTTGTGGCATATATTTACAGTGTTCATTATTTATTGGACACAGTGGTAAGTACTTTACATTTC
The DNA here is from genome assembly GCF_023091745.1 of Budorcas taxicolor. Taxonomy (NCBI): domain Eukaryota; kingdom Metazoa; phylum Chordata; class Mammalia; order Artiodactyla; family Bovidae; genus Budorcas; species Budorcas taxicolor. The sequence goes on from NC_068918.1 coordinate 44,443,117, forward strand.
TTATTGCATTTTATCCTCCCAGTTACTCTATATGATAGCCTTTTTTTCCCTCTGCTGCACCACAAGGCATGCGGGATCTTAGTTCCCCAACTAGGGGTGGAAACTGTACCTCCTGCATTAGAAGTGTAGAGTCTTATCCACTGGACCACCAGGAAAGTCTTCATGGTAGCTTTTAAAAAATTATTATCCCCAGGTCACAGGTGAGAAAACTGGATGTTAGAGTGCTAAGTATCTACTTGATGGTCAGTCATGTTGTAAGTCGACGGGGGAGGGCCTATCCCAGATGCAAGTCCTGGTCCAAAGCCCTGGCCTTGACCACAGTTGGGGTGGTGGGTTGCTTTACCATCACCACACCTAGATTCTACTTGTCATGCTCAGCACACAAGCAAGACTCTTTAACTTTGAGGCTGGAAACAAATATGACCTACAGTAAGGGTTCCCATAAAGATAAATTGCAGAGTGAAGTGATATGCCACAATGAATCTCACAGGAAAATGGTTATTGGGCTGCACATAAAAGGAGAGCTAGGAATCTGGAGGAAAGCTTTTCCTGGTGGCTCAGATGGTTAAGAACCTGCTTGTAATGCCGGAGACCTGGGTTCTCATGCCTGGGTCGGGAAGATCCTCTTGAGAAAGGAGTGGCAACCCACTCCAGTATTCTGGAGAATCCCATAGACAGGGGAGCCTGGTGGGCTACAGTCCATGGGGTTGCAAAGAGTCAGACATCACTGAAGCAACTAACACTTGCACTTCTTATTTTTTAGTGTAGAGAGAGGGAATAATGTATAAAGACTGGAAATACTCATTTTACCCAGGGTTTATGTATTTATTGAGTATGGGTCAGTAGTTTGCCTTATATTCTTTTCTCCTACATTGCTTCTGTCCCCCTAGGGAGAATTGATTTCTTTATTTTCACAGATTTAGAGGACCTCGACTATCTTGTATCGCTAGAGCTTCTCTAACATCACACTCTGTCTTGAGAGTCTTTGTGGCCTTGCTGTTTGCCTCATCTTTGATGAATCAGTGCTGGCCTTTGAGGTACACACACATGGTCCTGCATAGTATCCTTGGTGATGAGATGCTGATACAGGCTTCAAATGCTGATTAACTGGACCTTCATATTCAGCCATCTCAAGGGCTCAGAAAAGAAAGGTCAGCTCCCTAAATGAGATTCCTAAAGATATGCACCAGATATTCTCTCCTCTCTTGACAACATCTTACGTTAATTATGGCAGCTCAGTTGGTTGTTCTGATGATAATGGGAGAGGAGACCTAGCAAGGAAGGAGTGGTAGAAGATTTGCTTTGAGGGGAGGGAAATAGGCTTCAGCATCTTTTACCAGACCTCACTTTTAGTAAATGGCCTTGGCTATCACGTTGCCTCTGTCTGTGATGCTGGTACGTTTTCCACACATAATGAATATACTTAAGAATACTGGAAAAGTAAGAAAAGGATTATGATATTTGTTCTTGTTTTCTTTCTAGTCTAGTCTGACTTTCTGACTTTTTGACTCGTGTCTGTCATCACTTAAACCTCTTCACTCATATTTATAGTCATGTCCTGAAAGCAATATTGATACATCACTTATATGTTAACAGCGTTTAAAGTTGTCAAAGTTTTTTCTCTAGTTCTGTTGCTCAGGTATCTGATTTTAACACTTATGATAAAAACATAATCAAGTAAACACTTGATCCTTACAAATTTTCAAGGCTCAGTTATTAACTTCTTTATGCAGAATTAATCCACCCAATTGGTTAAGATTTTGGCGAATGTGACCCTCTTCAGAAAACTAAGATCATGACATCCGGTCCCATCACTTCATGGCAAATAGATGGAGAAACAGTGGAAACAGTGGTTGACTTTAATTTTTTGGGCTCCAAAATCACTGCAGATGGTGATTGCAGCCATGAAATTAAAAGACACTTACTTCTTGGAAGGAAAGTTATGACCAACCTAGATAGCATATTAAAAAGCAGAGACGCTACCTTGCCAACAAAGATCCGTGTAGTCAAGTATATGGTTTTTCCAGTAGTCATGTATGGATGTGAGAGTTGAACTCTAAAGAAAGCTGAGTGCCGAAGAATTGATGCTTTTGAACTGTGGTGTTGGAGAAGACTCTTGAGAGTCCCTTGGACTGCAAGGAGATCCAACCAGTTCATCCTAAAGGAGATCAGTCCTGGGTGTTCATTGGAAGGACTGATGTTGAAGCTGAAACTCCAATCCTTTGGCCATCTGATGCGAAGAGCTGACTCATTTGAAAAGACTCTGCTGCTGGGAAAAATTGAGGGCAGAAGGAGAAGGGGATGACAGAGGATGAGGTGGTTGGATGGCATCACCGTCTCAGTGGACATGAGTTTGAGTAAACTCTGGGAGTTGGTGATGGACAGGGAGGCCTGGTGTGCTGCGGTTCATGGGGTCGCAAAGAGTTGGACACGACTGAGTGACTGAACTGAACTGAACTGACCCTCTTCCTGCTCATATGTAGCAGTTTTGACTGAGAGGGTTTTGAATAGCCAGACACCATAATGAACTTAACCTGGGCTTCTCTCCTCCCAGCTGATTGTGATAGAATGTCTTTTTAAAAAGACACCCTGTCAATCAGACATTGGAGTGTACTGCTAACAATTTTGGGTATGAAAGATGAATAGCCTCCCTGCACACTGTCTGCTATATTAACTCAAGATCTGGGGAGACAGGGGGTTGGCCTAGATTTCCTTCTGGCCTATTTGAAACATCAAAGAGTAAGACAAAGCAATTGGACACCACAATATGAGAAAACTTTTGTTGAAAGGTGAAGTTTGGAACACCCATCTAATTTATCATTTATCTATTCCCTACACTCATTGCCCATTGTCAGTTAGGAGTAAGAAGCTCTGGTCTCTCTTTTTAAAAAATTTTATTTTTAATTGGAGGATAATTGCTTTACAATGTTGTGTTGGTTTCTGCTGCACGTCAGCATGAAGCAGACATTGGTATACAAATGTCCCCTCCCTCTTGAAACCCCTACCCCATCTCACCCCTTTAGGTTGCCACAAAGCACCCAGCTCTGTGCTGGACAGTAAATCCCCACTGACTATCTATTTTACGTATGTTAATGTATATATGTCAATGCTACTCTCTCGATTCATCCCACCCTCTCCTTCTTCAATGTGTCCACAAGTTTCTTCTTTCTGCATCTCTACTGCTGCCCTCCAAATAGGTTCATCAGTACGGGTCCCTTTTTGAAAAGGGAAACAAGGAAAAGTTGGCAAGAATTTGAAGAAGATGGTTTGAATTGTGGTTTTCCTTGGATTTTCAAAAACAGTATTTGCACATATAAATACTTATCATCTAAAAGTCAAAGAGGAAAATGATCATTTTTGAGAAAGGGCGGGCTAGAGATAAAAATACAAGTATGAAAATTTAAAAGTAGTGTAACTCTCTGCTGCAGTCTTGAGTTACTTTCATTGTCATGGCAGAGGGCACAGAGAAAAGAGATTAAGCTGTTTTCCTCCTCTAGGACTCAAGCTCTTTCCCAGAAGTCTATTTTGTATTTTTGCAAAATCCCAAATCCCTGTTTACTTTTTCAGTGTAGTGTACAATTTAACACATCATTTATCTTCTTCATTGTTTTGTATACTTAAGGTCTTCATAAATATCTCATTCTTAGAATTCCAGAAGACATTGAAGTCCCACAGGCTTATTTCCCACTTTACCTCAGAACAACACAATAATAATATCTGGGTATTTCTATTTTTACCCTATAATGAGGACACTCAATCTAAAATTGCACGCAGCCCTGAGCTGTTACATTTCTGGTTCACTTTAACCTGAAAAAGGACTTCAGACTTTCCTGAAATCAGATGCTTGCAATGCCTGTTTGAAGGCAGTACATGGCTTGTTACCATCAGAATTTAGTGTTTATTTCTCATTGTGATGAAAAAGGCCCTCTGGCCTTACCAGCTGTAATCTTTCACCAGTTCTGAATAAACATTTCAACCCATAATGAGTCATTGTTGAATTTGATGAAGAAAATGGAATTAGAGACAGAGTAATTTACATCTGTGCTGGCCACCCACGTGAGTTTTTTGACAAATGTGAGTGAGGCAGAAAGATGGCTGTGGTTTTCAGAATGTGGAAAACCAGTTGAAAAAGACTGCTGTTACTCTAATGTACTGATCCAGGAAAGAAACAGGCCAAGCAGCTGGCCTTGCTGGAGTGACTGACTACTATGCCTACCTCCTGCTAAATGGCAAGAAAACTTCCATGAAGGTGAAGTTGAATCCCCAAGAGCAGGGCCGGAATTTCCACCCTGGAGACTCACCAGACAGGATCCATCCCTGCCCTAGGTCACAGCACTTTCCCCTTCTCGAGATGGGAGTTTTGTTAGAGAAGGAGGACAGTTAGAGGGAGATGGTTCCTGTGTTAAGAGGCCTGGGTCAGCTTCCTCTCTAATCCATGTGTCTCCCCTTGAGGCCCTGGAGTTGCTGCCTTTCTGAGTGAGTCAGATCATTTGGGCAGAGCCTGCTTTGGAGAGCCCTAGTTAACTGAGAACTTTCCCAGGTGTTTTAGGGAATTCTTCTCAGCTCCAAAATCACTGTGGACAGTGACTGCTGCCACGAAATTTAAAGACACTTGCTCCTTGGAAGAAAAGCTATGACAAACCTAGATAACCTATTAAAACACAGAGACATCACTTTGCCGACAAAGGTCTGTATAGTTAAAGCTATGGTTTTTCCAGAAGTCATGAACAGATGTGAAAGTTGGACCATAAAGAAGGCTGAGCACCAAAGAATTGATGCTTTCAAACTGAGATGCTGGAGAAGACTCTTGAGAGTACCCTGGACAGCAAAGAGATCAAACCAGTCAATCCTAAAGGAAATCAACCCTGAATATTCATTGAAAGGACTGATGCTGAAGCTCCAATACATTGGCCACCTGATGCGAAGAGCCGACTCATTGGAAAAGACCCAAATCATTGGAAAAGACCCTGACCCTGGAAAGATTGAGGGCAGATGGAAAAGGGAGCAACAGGATGAGATGGTTGGATGACATCACTGACTCAATGGACATGAGTTGAGCAAACTCCCGGGAGATGGTGAAGGATAGGGAAGCCTGGTATGCTATAGTTCTTTGGGTCGCAAAGGGTCAGACATGACTTAGCAACTGAACAACAACAATCAAGCCTCAATTATCTGGAAAATTGCTTGGGGGGAGCCCACCTGCATCTCCTGTATTTCCCTTTTGTGCCCTTGAACCCGCAGATGCATTTTTCTCAAATAATCAACTGAATAGTCAATATTTTATCCAAAACGAGTCAGATTGTACAACTTTAGCTTCTGAGTTTTCCACATTTTCAAAACTCTGGCCTTGGTGTAGAAAATGTTCTTCTTAGTGTAAAACTGTGTATGGACTTTTGTGAAAGATCAGGAGCCTCAGAAAGGTGAATGTGATGGCACAGATAAGCAGGTTACCACAAGAAAGAGGGAAAGGGAAGCTTGAGAATCCAGTTAATAAATATAGGCTACAAAGTGCAAAACCTTCTGAGCATTCAGCATGGCTCCTTGGACAAAAGCCATGCACTCCATGTCTTCTAAGTTGCCAGCTTCCCTGCAGCCTGTGTGCCCTCTCAGAGAAGAGACAGTTATGCTTAATTTTATATTCACTGGCTGAATTTCCTTAAGCCACTTTAAATATTAGAGCAGCATTCTTACCATAAACTGAAATGTTGCTCTGAAATGATTATTTAAATGAGTTTGTCACTTTCACAGACTGGAAATCTTTTAGGGAATTTTGTTTCCAAAAGGACTTCAGAGAATACTAGCAAAGATCTTTTATTAAAGTGAGACAAGTGATAAAGAACCAAGTCTTTCTAAAATTACAGATTGTGAATCACCGGAAAAACGGATGGGTTTTGCGTATCAAATCTGTGCTCAAAAACATCATGTTGCCAGAAGGCTGTGACTGGAGTGCAGACTAGAAAAAAGATGCAAAACGTCAATGGCAAATGTGTAAAAATGATCAGCCAAATCATTTTTGACAGAAAAGCAAATCTGGTAACTATATTTTTACTTCTTTGGCAGGCAACATTGTCCACCGTAGATGCTGAAAAAAGACCTCTGTGTGATGATTCCTAGGGAAAGAAAAAATCAGATTATTTAAAAAGATACTGACGTTTACATAAGCCATTTTTGCTTACAATGGCAGTGCCTTCTTTTTAAATAATGATGTTGGGTTCTTGAAAATGATTTGATTCTTGTATCTGAGGACATGATGATTATAAAATCTGAGATAACAAGAGAAAGAAAGTTATCCTAAAAGTCCCTGTGGCTGAGAGCAACAGATCAACTCTTTCAAGTTTTTGCTTTTTAAAAAAATATATTAAAAAATATATTTTATAAGCAAAGTGATTCTCCTTTAACATACTTTCCTCCATTCCACTTCATGTGTCCTTTTTAGGACCTTGTGATTGCGCCAAGGCGCTCTCTCCTGGGTGTTAGCTGTGCTTGCCCCTATAGAGAAGAAGGATTTCATGAAGTAGAAAAAAAGAAAAAGAAAAGCTATGAGTTTTATATGTTGGTCTTCCCTCTGTCTGAGAGTAGAGTGGCCTTTTATATTTCTGCACTTCCTTTAATATGGAACAGAGGAAATGATCCATAAATAACTTTTGAGTGAATACATGAATGAACACACTCAGACTAGAGCAGATTTCCATATAGACAGAATTCAGCACGTATCATATCTAGAATAGATGCAACACATTAAAAAAATCAACTCAAAGTTCTCTTTAAAAAACAAGTGTTGAAGAACATGTAAGCAAGAATTATTATTTTTTTTTTTTCCTCATATGTCTTCAGAGTGCACTGCCACTGAGTAGACATTACCAGGTGGCGCAGTGGCCAAGAATCCACCTGCCGGCGCAGGAGACACAAGTGATGCAGGTTTGTTCCTCCGGTCAGAAAGATCATCTAAAGTGGGAAATGGCAACCCATTCTAGTAATCGTCCCTGGAAAATCCCAGTTAGTCCCCTAATTTCTTGAAGGGAGGGACCTAATGTTAATTTTGTTAAAAAGTTGAGGCATGATTGTCATGTGGTAAAACAAACACACAGTAAGTAGTGTACAGCTCAGTTACTTTTGTTTTTGTATTCACCCATGTAGCCAGTACCTAGATTATGATATAGACTATTTCAGAGATATGTAGTCATCTCAGAAAGTTCTCTCTTTGTCCTTCTTGGTCAACAGTTGAAAATGCCTCTGCCCCTGCTCTGCTGCTGCTGCTAAGTTGCTTCAGTCGTGTCCGACTCTGTGCGACCCCATAGACGGCAGCCCACCAGGCTCCCCCGTCCCTGGGATTCTCCAGGCAAGAACACTGGAGTGGGTTGCCATTTCCTTCTCCAATGCATGAAAGTGAAAAGTGAAAGTGAAGTTGCCCAGTCGTGTCCGACTCTTCGTGACCCCATGGACTGCAGCCCACCAACCTCCTCTGTCGGTGGGATTTTCCAGGCAAGAGTACTGGAGTGGGGTGCCATCACCTTCTCCGGCCCCTGCTCTAGGTAACCACTATTCTGATCCCTATTATATAGATTAACTTTGCCTCTTCTTGAATTTCATATAAATGGAAACATTCAGTGTACATTCTTTTGCTCAGCATAATATTTTTGAGGTTCATTTGTATCACTATATCAGTTGCTTGCTTTTCAGATTCTTATTTATCATTTCCTTTGAGTTTCCAATTTTGAGCTATTATCAATAGAGCTGATATTCACATTGGTTGTACATGTCTTGGTTTAGAACATATGCAGTCATTTCTCTAGAGATAGGGTTGCTGCATCATAGGGAGACATGTTTCACTTTATTAGAAACTACCTAATAGTTTTCCAAAGTGATTGTACATTTTACTGTCCCCCTGTTAATGAGCCTTGCAGCAGGTCCAAAGCTTCACCAGTACTTGGTATGGCCAGTTGTCTAATCTTAAGTCTTTTGGCTGGATATGTAATGAGGCTTTGTTATGACCAACCTAGATACCATATTCAAAAGCAGAGACATTACTTTGCTGACTAAGGTCCGTCTAGTCAAGGCTATGGTTTTTCCTGTGGTCATGTATGGATGTGAGAGTTGGACTGTGAAGAAGGCTGAGTGCCGAAGAATTGATGCTTTTGAAATGTGGTGTTGGAGAAGACTCTTGAGAGTCCCTTGGACTGCAAGGAGATCCAACCAGTTCATTCTGAAGGAGATCAGCCCTGGGATTTCTTTGGAAGGAGTGATGCTAAAGCTGAAGCTCTGGTACTTTGGTCACCTCATGTGAAGAGTTGACTCATTGGGAAAGACTCTGATGTTGGGAGGGATTGGGGGCAGGAGGAGAAGGGGACGACAGAGGATGAGATGGCTGGATAGCATCACGGACTCGATGGACGTGAATCTGAGTGAACTCCGGAAGATGGTGATGGACAGGGAGGCCTGGCGTGCTGCGATTCATGGGGTCGCAAAGAGTTGGACATGACTGAGCTACTGAACTGAACTGAACTGATGAGTAATGATGTTGAACACTATAATTTGCTTATCGGCCATTTGAATCTCTTTTGCAAAATGTCTCTTCAAGTGTCTTACATATTTTAGAAACTGGATTGTTTTCTTTCTTGTTAATTAATCACATTACTTTTTGAATTCCCTGTGTTCAGTGACTGGGAATACTGAGTGACATGAACAAATATTATTTAAAGATTTGTTGAATAAGACAGAGTAAATAAACCTGGCTTTATTTGCAAATTTTTCTCTGTCACTGGCCACAGGAAGTAGGTTGTGGAAGTAATTAGCTCCTATGGTGCATTTAAATTTGTTGGTTTTTGAAAATATCAAGACATAAATTCTAAACACAGCTGGTTATATTTGTGATAGAAGCACTTGTGATTTCATGTTAAATTTTGATTCATTCATGCATTTAAAGTACTCATCATCATAGTGTCTGGAAGCCCAGAAAAATTTTGGACTAGAATACAAATTGTAATTTTACTTTCTGTTCTTCTTTCATCATGCTAATAGGGTAGATTAGATATGATATCCAAAATGCAGGTTTTATTCCACTAGTAATATTTTTATTTTTTTTTCGAGACTAGAAATATGCTTTCAAATTCCATGAAGATGAGTTTTAAAAAGTATGGAAAAAATTTAAAGTCCAGATTTAAATTTATTTTATATTTTAATAATTTGTGTAATTATCAAGTAAAGCTTTTTGTAATTATCAAAGTAAACCTCACATGATTTTGAATATTTAGAAAATATGGTAATATAAAGAGAAAAGCAATCTTTTTTATTTAAGTTTAACTGATTTACAACATTGTATTAGTTTCCGGTGTACAGCAAAGTTATTTTTTTCTGACTGTATTCCACTGTAGGTTATTAAGAGATATTGAATGTAATACCCTGTGCTGCTGCGGCTCCTGCTGCTGCTAAGTCGCTTCAGTCGTGTCCGACTCTGTGCGACCCCATAGACGGCAGCCCACCAGGCTCCCCCATCCCTGGGATTCTCCAGGCAAGAACACTGGAGTGGGTTGCCATTTCCTTCAATGCATGAAAGTGAAAAGTGAAAGTGAAGTCGCTCAGTCATGTCCGACTCTTAGCGACTCCATGGACTGCAGCCTACCAGGCTCCCCTGTCCATGGGATTTTCCAGGCAGGAGTACTGGAGTGGGGTGCCAATGCCTTCTCCAATAATTCCCTGTGCTATACCGTAAATCTTTGCTGCTTATTTTGTGTATAGTAGTTTGTATTTGTTAATCTCATACTCTTAGTTTATCTGTCCCCTCACTTTCCTTTCGTTTTTGTGTCTGTGAGTCTGTTTCTGTTTTACATGTAGTCATTTGTATTATTGTTTAGATTCCACAGGTAAGTGCTGTCATAATGCATTTAAATTTCTCTGACTTACTTCACTAAGTATAATATTCTTTAGATTCATCCATGTTTCTGCAAATGGCAATATTTCATTTTTTTAAATGGAAAAAGTATATTCCATTGTATCATATACGCCACATCTTCTTAAACCAGTAATCTGTCGATGGGCACTTGGATTGTTTCCATGTCTTAGCTACTGTAAACAATGCTGCTATGAACATTGGGGTGCATGTATCTTTTCAAATTAGAGTTTTGTTTTTTCTGGATATATACCCCGGAGTGGGATTGCTGGATCATATGGTAGCTCTATTTTTAGTTTTTTGAGGGAACTTCCATTCTGTTTTCCATAGTGGCTGCACCAGTGTATATTCCCACTGATGGTGTAGGAGGGTTCCCTAAGAAAAACAATTTTAATTTGACTAAATACAGATTCCTACTCTGAGCATCTGGCCTTCTTTCTCTGTTTTGTGTGTGTGTTTATACATATCCCTACATATATGTGTAAATATGTGTGATGTATGTAACTATATGTTTATTTTGTAGTTCTGCTCAACTTTCCCCTATGGGAGGTTAGAGGATTGTTTGTATGTATATTTATATAAAGGAGAAATTTAGTTGTTCAATGTCTCTGGTATCTTTTGTATAGCTTTTTGCTCCCGTAGCAAAGCTGAAAATAGATATTGATTAAACTTTCCCACTCTCTGTACCTCTTTGGGGTAGGAAGTAGTCCATCTTTTACACCCTTTCACCCCTAACATTATGCCTTTGTATGCATTGTTAATAATAGCAGGCACTCATCACAGGTTAGTTTAATAGCAGGGAGACCTGCTGGCTCTGTTAGAGGCATATCCATTGTAAAGAGAGGTCAGAATCTGTGTCCTCAATAAGAATAGGTCGTTCTGTGTGATTCCAAGTAGATGTAAGAAATTCACGGTTTGCTTCCACTGTTGACGTTTTATGGACTCAAGGAGCTCAAAGGGATCCTTAAAGGTCTTCTCATTCACTTCTTTGCATCCAGGCAGATGACTTGGTGAACCCTAGGACAGCCATGAATTCTCCTGAAGGGTTTTTCCAGATGGAGACTATTGAAATATTTTATCAAATAGAGTCTCCAGCAAACATTATTTCTTGAATAAATTTAATCAGTAATTTAGTTATGCTTAAAATAGTTCAATTTCAGCTTCCACTTTTCTAACCTTAAAACAGATAATTATATTCCACATTTAGGTGATAAGAAGACAATGATAGCAGAAAGCAATATACTGAATTTACAATGAGATTTATTCTCTAAATTTTGAATATACAATGTTGTGGCCCTGCAAATTAATGTGACCTATAGTTTTAAAATAAAAATCTCACTTATGGAGAAATAAACCCAAAGGAAATATAGAACTATACTATAGTGATCTCTGATTATATTAATATATATAAGGGTATATTTTCCCTTATTCATTTTAATATTAATAAATGCTTTCAGTGTTATTATACCTTCAAAATTATGTTCAAACATCATTTTCTTTTAAAATAAAGTTTACATGGATCACTCATGGAAACCTTACATGAATTTACAATGTATGTCTTTAAAATCTTTCAAGAAGTTTAACTAACACAAATAAAAATGAGCCTTGACTCCAAACTTTTCCCTCAGGTAAAAGATGATACTGGCTGTATGGATGGATACCCCCTCCTGTATCATTACCTCTCCAGAGTTTTCTACTAAAGTAGAGAAAGGATCTACAAAAATCCAGGCCAAAATGCTGTGGGAAATAGGTATATAACCTTTTCTATTCTACTAATTTTCTGGGTGTTATAATGTTAAAACTGTGGAATATTTTTAGCAGCTATGGTACTCAGTAGCTGACCCCAGGAATGTTGGCCCTATATAGGTAAATGGATTCTGCTTTCTCTTTCTCTGCTCTCCTCCCTTGCGTAAGGACTCATTGGATCAGCCCTGGGTGTTCTTTGGAAGAAATGATGCTAAAGCTGAAACTCCAGTACTTTGGCCACCTCATGCAAAGAGTTGACTCATTGGAAAAGACTCTGATGCTGGGAGGGAATGGGGGCAGAAGGAAAAGGGGGCGACAGAGGATGAGATGGCTGGATGGCATCACCGACTCGATGGACATGAGTTTGAGTGAACTCCGGGAGTTGGTGATGGACAGGGAGGCCTGGAGTGCTGTGATTCATGGGGTCGCAAAAAGTTGGACACAGCTGAGCGACTGAACTGAACTGAACACTAAAAGGAAAATTAAACTTCTGAGTATGATCTGAGTGCATCAATTTTATTTTTGCAGTTGATTATGGTTAGTAAATAGACAAATATTTCATCAGTACCCAATGTGGCACTGAAGTCTAATTATAAATCTAGTTCTTCTTATATTTGAAATATCAATTTAACTGAGTCTGAGAAAAACCAAACATAGGGTAAGCTTAATGAATTTAAGTTCCTTGAGCAGTTCCACATCAAAGCACTTAGTGGGGTTAAAATAATGTCATACTATATATATTGCAACTTACTTCATACTAAGTATAGGACATTAAAATGTTGTGCTTTTTGTAAGAAATGGAATCTTTGTGAGGCTTACTCTTTTAAATTCATCCCTTTAAAATAAATAAAATAGATAAGTAGACAAAATAGACACATTCTACTATGAATCCCCAATGTTCCCTTTCCCGTTAGACATCAGGTCTGTTGATCACTGCTCAGGAGACCTTCTTGGCCCCACGTGTCTTTAAAATTGCCAATTAGCAGTCTTGCCCAGATGCAGCTTGTTACCAGTCAAAAAGCAGGGATGTTGTTTAAAAACAGGCAGCTCATTTCTCCTATGATTGGGCTAAAAACATGCAAATAGGGCTACGGAAACAAAGGATGGCTTTGAAGTTGTTGAAATCATTCTGAAACTGAGACCTGCTGCTGAAAATGTTACCGTATGCTTGAGTACCTCTCCGCTGAGGGTTAGCACCCTGGAGACTGGAGGCGATGTTTTGCTTCACTCAGTGCAAACTGCTTTGAGACTCTCTGACATCATTAAGTCAAATTTTAGCTCAGACGTTTTGCTGAGACCTAAACTCTGAATGACACTTACTTGGTTGATTAAGAGGAAACTAGGATATCTGGGAACTCTCATAATGTGATACAAATGCTGAAGAGTTCAGCTTGGGCTGAGATATACATATAGGCATATAGTCCATATTCTATACTTAGATCTATATTTATCTATCATCTATTTATGTATGTATGTATCTCAGCTCTCAATGTTTTACATCCTGCTGTGAAGATTTTAATTCTCCTGACTCAAGTCAGTCTGGTTAATAATTCAGGTCCGTGACACGTTGTTTTTTGAGAAACATGCATATTCTTCTGCATGTCCTGTCCTATTTCAGCTTCCCAGCCCCCATCTTCTAGCCCAAAGAAGTATTTGCCTTTCCATTTGTAATCTCTTGTGTTTCATTATTTTAATACAGTGATATTGAGCATGAACCTGTACAAAATGTTGTTGCCTAAAGAAAATAATACTGGGCCAAGTTTATAAAAGGTATATAAATCTAGATAAATTTATTTAAAACAAGTATTGTATACTTAATCTTGTTGAGATAAGATCTGGCCACATGCCTTTAAGTATGTTAGAAATAATATCAATAATAACAGTGTTAACGTTTATTGCAGTCTTATTTGTGGTAGACATTATATAAAGTACTCTACATGAATAATCTTTTCTAAGATAAATTTAATGGTCCCCATTTTTAAAATGAAGAAATTGAGGCTCAGAGGGTGTCAGTAACCAGCCTAAGGTCACGGACTCAGGTAGGACAAAGATCTAGACTAATCTGCCTGACTCAAAGCTGACATACATGGCAGTGAAGTATCTGTGCAAGGCATTGAGAAATTGAATGTTCAGAAGTATAGAAGAATGGGAAAAAAAAAAAAGAAACAATAATTTGAGACTTGGGTGGTTAGCCAAAGTTCTGTGGCACAGTTGAATGCTCTTAGAAGTGGTAGGTTGGAAATGTGAAGAAAAGGAGCCTGGAAGAGCTCTTGAGGGAAAACCCACACCCTCTGCAAATCTGTGTAGACTGTTCCATATTGAGTCTTTTAAGTCCTTAAGGTCCCCACGTTTGTCAGAGATGTCAGGTAGCCAACAGAGAGAGCAAAACTTGTGTGCATTTGCTGTCTCTGGTTGGCCCTCTATTTAACAAAGCTGGTGGGTTTCGTCTGCATTATACCGTTGACTCATAGATTTGGAGAAAATATCAACATTAACTTCAATTAGAGACACATCATTTGTCAGAAACTTTGTGGCTTACTTATCTTTTTCAGGAGAATTATCTCACTTTGGTTCTATCAAAATGGGACTTCACTGTATTGGTGAAGAAATTAGAGTTCAGAAGAGCTTCATAAGAATAGCATCATAATATAAGCGTAGGAATAGTATTTTCTTACACTGTTCTTTTTTCACCCTTAAAAATGTATCATCAGCATATTCTTAAATGACTAAATATTCATTCACACCATAATTTTATGTTGTTGCATACAATTTTCCCATGTGTGTATGATAAAGTTGACTTAAGCAGTTCTCTGCTGTTAGACATTTAGATTGATGATATTCTTCTATTGTCAATGGTGTGAGGAAAGGATCTCCTATATTGTATATATTGTGGGTGGGAATGTAAATTTGACAATATCTATTAAAATGGAAAATATGCATGTTTTTTGAGCAAATGACACTACTTAGAAAAATTTATCCATTAGAAATATTCACATATATACCACAGAAGCATTGTTTATATTTACAGAAATATTGGGAAAAGCTTATATATTTGTATATTACAAATTAGATAGGTCATGTTATATTCATACAGCAAATACTCTACAGTCATGAAAAAGATCCAAATGTGCTGTCATGGAAGGCTTTTCAAAATATGTTTTGAGTGAAAATATCAGATTGTAAAATAGTATGAACCCAATTATCAAGTATGTGAGTAGAGATATATATGCATAAAACAAGTTTGGAGTAATATAATGCAGGTCATAAAAAGTGATCTTATCAAAATTTATTAGGTGGGTACATGCAAACATAAAGAGACATGGGTTCTGTCCCTGGGTCAGGAAGATCCCTAGAGGAGGGCGTAGAAACACACTCCAGTATTCTTGCCTGGAGAATCCTGTGGACAGAAGAGCCTGGAGGGCTACAGCCCACGGGGTTGTAAAGAGTCGGAAATCATTGAAGTGACTTAGCACACATGCACGCACACATATATATGCTGAACAAGAAATTAGAGGCAGCTTTGTATTTTATACATTTCTGGTTTTCCGTAACTTTAATATTACTTTTATTTTCAAAACTTTTGTATTTAAAAACATTAAAAAAATTTTTCTCTGGGAAAAAATAAACAAGTGTCACAGGTGGTAGGTCAGTTCAGTTTAGTTCAGTTGCTCAGTCATGTCCAACTCTTTGCAACCCCATGGACTGCAGCACACCAGGCTTCCCTGTCCATCACCAACTCCCAGAGCTTGCTCAAATTCATGTCCATCGAGTTGGTGATGCCTTCCAACCGTCTCATCCTCTGTCGTCTCCTTCTCCTCCTGGCATTGTTTCCATTGTTACCCCATATATTTGCCATAAAGTAATGGTAGAGACCTTGTCTACTTGGCTTCTGACCCCTCAACATGGCTGGCCCAGATTCACGCTCTGTTTCAGCTGCCCGGTGTGCTCCCATTCCACTGCTGGCTTTTGGCTCACTGGTGCTGCCCTTACTTTGGGGACTTTCTACCGGCCTCCAATACCCTCTCTCCCAACACCCAGAACCAACCAGGCTGACCTGTTCCCTCACCTCCTCTTATCTCACAACCTGCTTTTGCTCTTCCAATCAAGGAATTATTTGTGAGGGTTTTTTTTTCCACTTCATTTTCTCAGAGGTCAGGCTTCTTCCTTTATGTGGAGGTTGGACAGCCAAATTCTGTGCTGTTCTTCAGTCTGGACAGGCCTGCTCTGCATCTGATAGATACCTCTTGAAATTTCTATTTCAGTGGTTCATTTCCAGTGCTGGAATCCTTAGTCTCTGTGTTTACATTTCCTTAATTGTTTTGGTCTGGAACAGAAAGGGGAGAGTTGTCTGTCTCTACTCACATTTCCATCTTTGGAACTGGCAGTGCCACGTGGCAGTGAAGCCAGACCCAGGAGCATGTACCAGGCAGAGGGGGGAGCACAAGCGAAGGCACAGGCATTAGAACAGGGCACACTGTGGAAACTGCAGGTAATCAGGCATAGCTTGAAGATGTTCCAGGAATATAAAATGTGTGCCCTTAAACTGTAATTGCACCTCCATCCACTACACACACACTAATTATGGAGATGACCTCAAAATCTGTCTCCACAGACTCCCTATGAGCCATCATCTGTGGGTAATAGTTTAAGAGGAAACTCATTTCCCATCTTACCTGTAAAGCCTTCCCTAAGGCCCCAGGTAGAGTCATTTACTATCTCTGTAGTGCCGGCCTGTCTGTAGCAGTCAATGAGGCACTGTGCTGAAAGTATTTGATGGGTGGCCTTCATTCTAATTTCTTTAGTAAGCAGATATATTCACTAGTCTTCCTATTCATCATTGGTAGGCAAATGGCTGTGGAAGGAGATAAGACTGCTTGAGACTCTGGAAAAGAACTTCACTGCACTTGATAAAATGTTCTCAGAGAAACGTTAATATGTCTCACTGTGATTACATACTTTTTCTTTTCCCTTATATTTCTTCTGATTTTTGCTTTATGTATCTTTGTTTCTTTGTTGTTATGTGTCTAATGGTTATGATGTCTATCTTCTTTGTGAATGGTACCTTTTTTCATTAAAAATATTCATCTTTTGTTTCATTAAAAAAAAAAAAGAACTTCACTATGTGGCTGAGAAAGAAGTTCGGGGCTGAGACGTTCATTTTGATTTAAGAGGTAGCAATGAAGCTACTTTTCTTTGCTGATGTGTAATTTATCTCTTGAATGTTTCCCACATTTTCCATTGGATTGGTATTTCTTAAGTTTATTGTTTTGTTTTCAAGTTTTGTATTTATATTCCACGTTTATTTGCTGACAAGATCAGCTTTAACCAAAGACAGGGAAATTTAGGACATTAAAAATGAATATTTCAGTGTTAATAGTTGGGAACTGAAGATGTTTATTTTATCAAGTTATTTTTATTTCTGAAGCAATTAACCTGCACTTCTACATTTGACAGTTCACTTTTTCTCTTGAATGAATAGACTCTTGAAGGTACTTACAGTCTAAAAAGCCCCTGGAATTATGGATTGAATTTAACTCTGAATCATTCAATACTATTTCATGTTCTCAGTTCTGTTTTCAGTTAGGAGGACTTTTAATGATCATTGTTAAAATGTTTACAGTTAAATTTATATTCAATCCTTTATAGTGAATGCCATAAGCAACATTTGAATTAGTAAAGAGAAAACAATGTTTTCCTATAATTTTGTTTTAAAATTTATTTTATAAACCACATGAAATAAAAATGAAGGAAAAAAATGATCTTCTCACAGTCATATCCTCAAATATCTCCATCTGTTTTCTTTTTTATCTGTCATCTTTAAGTCCTTGTCTATGTATAACAGAAAATTTTAAATTATGCTGTAACAGAAAACAATGTTTATTTTTATTATAGTAGGAATCACATTTTACAGGTCATGGCCAAGGTGCAAATCTTTGTAAATATCAGCTTCTTTTCTGATGTCATGTTTTCCAAACCAAGATTTCTTGGATTCTCTCCTTTTCAGATGTGTTCTGTCACTGAAATTATATGTCATGTAGTATCATCACTTAGGAAATTACTCCTTCATTCACTCCATAAAGCAAAAGGTAAGGGAGCTATCAAATTTTGGATATGTTGGCCTTTTGGATAACCAAGGGTGGTTCAGTCTTTTTTCTGATATTATAATTCAGTATTTCCTGAATTCCTGTTTTTAAAACATGGCATTTATATTTTTATAAACCTAAAGTACTTGATATTGAATGAAAATGAAATTTTGTAGACTATCAGCACAGTAGATCCATCTTCAATCAGTTCAGTCATTCAGTCGTATCTGACTCTGTGCGACCCCATGGACTGCAGCATGCCAAGTTTCCCTGTCCATCACCAACTCCTGGAGCTTGCTCAAACTCATGTCCATCGAGTTGGTGATGCCATCCAACCATCTCATCCTCTGTTGTCCCTTTCTCCTCCTGCCTTCGATCTTTCGCAGCATCAGGGTCTTTTCCAATCTTAGCTAAGTGGAAAAAAGCAATAGATTAGTGCCCAGTAGATAACTTGGCTGTGGAAGTGGGTTCTTGAGACCAGTGACCCAGGATGATTTGGTAAAAAGGATGCTTTCATGGATACAAGAAATTGTGCCCATGGAAGGGCCTGAAGTCAAGGTGTTTGCTTCTCTACAGTACAATGACCTTGAAAGAGGGGCAAAAGTTACTCTCTTATTCATGATGGCCCTGAATAACTTAAGTATCAACACTTACCCAATGTGTGTCACAGAGCAACGTGTGAATGGCTATTTCTATTTTTAAAATCAAGACATGTTTTTTCTATATTCTATAGACTTTACGTTTTCTTTGTAAATGTTAAAATCCCATTGATTTTTATAAGTTATAGTCATATCTAAGGGCAAGGGTTTATAATCTGTTAGGCATTTATTTGTAAAAGGAATTAAAAAAAATTCCTTTGATCCTTCTGTGAATTAGGCACTGTTTTTGTTTTGTCCCCATTTTTAGGATGACATGACCACTGCACAGAAAGTTTAGGTAAGTCACCTTGCTTAAAGGAGGAGCCAGGAAGATGAACAGGGTAGCCTGTTTTCAGAGCCTACAAACCTGCCCTCCAGCTGCAGTAGCAAGGCACGGAGCAAGAGACTATAAAACTTGAGACTTGTTAGGGAAGGCATGGCTGCATGAATAGGAAATGGATGTTGATAGAAACATTCAGAGAAGGAATCTGAGTTTCAAATTATTTGTAGAAAATAGCTATTGTTGTTCAGTCACCAAGTTGTGTCTGACTGCAGTTTCATGGACTGCAGCACACCAGGCTCTTCAGTCCTCCACTGTCTCCCGGAGTTTGCTCAGATTCATGTTCATTGAGTAGGTGATGCTGTCTAACCATCTCATCCTCTGCTGTCTCCTTCTTCTTTTGCCTTCAATCTTTCCCAGCATCAGGGTTTCCTTTTCAGTGAGTTGGCTCTTTGCATCAGGTAGCCAAAGTATTGGAGTTTCAACTTCAACATCAGTCCTTCCAGTGAATATTCAGGGCTGATTTCCTTCAGTATTGACTGGTTTGATCTCCTTACAATCCAAGGAACTCTCAAGACTCTTCTCCAATACCATGGTTCAAAAGCATCTGCTCTTTGGTGCTCAGCCTTCTTTACGGTCCAACTCTCACATCCATACATGACTACTGTAAAAACCATAACTTTGACTAGATGGACCCTTGTCAGCAAAGTAGTGTCTCTGCTTTTAATATGCTGTCTAGGTTTGTCATAGGTTTTCTTCCAAGGAGAAACATCTTTTAATTTCATGGCTGAAGTCATCATCTGCAGTGATTTTGGAGCCCCCAAAATATGTCACTTTTCCCATTGTAAAATATGTCACTTTTCCCATTGTTTCCCCATCTGTATGCCATGAAGTGATGGGACTGGATGCCATGATCTTTGTTTTTTGGATGTTAAGTTTCAAGCCAGCTTTTTCACTGTCCTCTTTCACCTTCATCAAGAGGCTCTTTAGTTCCTCTTCACTTTCTGCTGCAAGGGCAGTGTCATCTGCGTATCTGAGGTTATTGATATTTTTCCTGGCAATCTTGATTCCACCTTGTGATTCATCCAGCCCAGCATTTCACATGATATACTCTGCATATAAGTTAAATAAGCAAGGTGACAATATACAGCCTTGATGTACTTCTTTCCCAATTTTGAACCAGGTATGCTTCCCAGGTCATTCAGTGGTAAAAGAATCTGCCTGTCCAGCAGGAGATGCTGGTTTGTTCCCTGGGTTGGGACAATCGCCTGGAGTAGGAAATGGCAACCCACTCAATATTCTTGCCTGGGAAATACCATGGACAGAGGAGCCTGGCAGGCTATAGTCCATGGGGTCGCAAAAAGAGTTGGACACAACTTAGTGGCTAAGCAACAATAGCACAGGAATATAGGCAAAGCCACCCCTATTTTGTAATCCTGCATAGGGTGCAGAGGAACTGCATGTAATGTGATGGATGTGATACTTCAGTGAACAGGGAGATGCCTTCCAGAGTTTGGGTGGAGGCCCTTTCAGGCTGCATTTTGACCTCAAATTCCAGATGTGCCTCTGTCTCTTCACACAATAACACTACCCAGACTCTCTTCCTTAGTCTTCTTTTTCAATATAAAGCCTCTTACCCTTTCTCGCCTCCAGTGATGATCATGAGATAACCCATGTCATCGTCATGCTGAGCATCAACACTTAACGCTCCCGCAGGCCATCGAGAGCTCAGTCTGAGACGAGCTCAATAGGATATCTGAGGTAAATGGAAATCCTAGACTTCTAAGCACATTTCAGATCAGAAGTGATTGCATCTAATTAAAAAAGAGGCTGGGAGCACAGTAGTTGAATGTGAGGTAGAAAAATAATCCTCCTTAGGATTATGCCCAGAGCCCACCAGGCTGCTACATTTCTCTTCTTTCTCCTTCCTCACTTGGGTACAGCTGGGATGTAGGAGGCTTGCTTTTAATACAGACTTGGCTTCCCTTTGATCTACCTATTTAGATTTTTTGAACTAAATCAGAGATGTCAATGATCCTATCTACTTAGGATTATTTCACTTCTTTATGCCTCTTGATAATGATGAAATCAGTTCAGTTCAGTTGCTCAGTCGTGTCCGACTCTGTGACCCCATGAACTGCGACACGCCAGGCCTCCCTGTCCATCACCAACTGCCGAAGTCTACCCAAACCCATGTCCATTGAGTCGGTGATGCCATCCAACCATCTCATCCTCTATCATCCCCTTTTCCTCCTGCCCTCAATCTTTCCCAGCATCAGGGTCTTTTCCAATGAGTCAGCTCTTCGCATCAGGTGGCCAAAGGATTGGAGTTTCAGCTTCAACATCAGTCCTTCCAATGAACACCCAGGACTGATCTGCTTTAGGATGGACTGGTTGGATCTCCTTGCAGTCCAAGGGACTCTCAAGAGTCTTCTGCAACACCACAGTTCAAAAGCATCAATTCTTCGACACTCAGCTTTCTTTATAGTCCACCTCTCACATCCATACATGACTACTCAAAAAACCATAGCTTTGACTAGACGGAACTTTGTGGACAAAGTGAAATAAGTCATCTCTTATAAGTCATTTAAACCACTGTGAAGCTGGCTCAAGAAATCCTGTATTGTTTGTTAAAAGCTAAGTATGGGTGGAAGAAACAAGCTCAAGCTCCTGGTTTGTTTAGTTTTTATTTTAAAAATCCTACCAGGTGAAAAATGGAACAAATTATTTAAGATTCCAAATTTGAGCTTTACTTGGTTTAATAAACCAAATGCTCCCACGTGGAAGTTTTAAATTTATCTACTTTTGGTTGCTCTGGGTCTTTGTTGCTGTGTGCAGGCTTTCTCTAGTTGTAGTGAGCGAGGGCTACTCTCTAGTTGTGGTGCGTGGGCTTCTCACTGAGGTGCTTTCTCTTGTTGCAGAAAACAGGCTCTAGGCACGTGGGCTTCGGTAGTTGTGGTACACAGGATTAGTTGCACTGTGGCATGAAGAATCTTCCTGGATCAGGGTTTGAACCTGTGTCTCTTGTATTGGCAGGCAGATTCTTATCCACTGTACCACCTGGGAAGTCCTCCCATGTGGAATTTAAACAAAAATCTTTAAAAATAACTACTTTGATTCTTTTAGTGAAAACAACGACAGCAAAAACAGGAAACTCCTCCTTCCTGTACAAAAGGGCTGCTCTGTGAATGGAAAAATGAAAAACCCAGGCTATCCCAAGAGAGAAGTCAGCAGACACACAGACAAAATTGAGAGGGGAAAGAGAGATTCATGGATGCTTGCCGATTCTCGGCTTCTGGCGTGTCCTTGTGTTGGTTTCTGTTACTCTCAGCTAGAATTATTTTCACTAATATTATAAATAATAGGAAAAGCTATAAGTCTTAAAAATAAAATTCATGACATACATTTTGCTGAAAGAAGTGTATTGGAAATACTCAAATGCTGAGATCTGTTTGCCTTTTAAGGTTGAACAACGAATGTCCTCATTGATAGAATTGCTGCTAAGACAGCATTTCTCAGGCCAGACCTTCACACCCAGAGAGGAAAGAATGTAACTGAAGGGTAGGAAGAGGTCGTAGAGTTAACACAGGAAAGCATGATTCTGTCAGGGTAAGAGAGAGTGCAAACTTCTGTTTGTCTATTTTTTTTTTGGCTCAGGGAGTTGTTCACTTGTGTGCAGCAGAATCCTGGGCATTTCAGGAAGGGCTTGTGGGACAAGATTCTGACAGTGAGATGCCATCTGTATGAGATCTCTTATCCTGACAGCACTTCCTAATCCCAGAAGACGCTCAAAAGAAACCAGAAGTAGAGAATGGAAAGAACTTAGAATAACTTGAAAAGACATAATGTAAAATTTAAATGGATGAAATACAAAAAAATACTTGTCTCGATCTTGAGGTTGCTTCAACTGGTAAACGGAGAAGCAGCATGAAATTGTGTGGACTTTAGACACCTTAAAATGTTTTGAGGAAGGAAAAAAAATGGGTGGATGAAAATAATGTGGAACAAGTATGATTTTGAGGCGTGTAATAATATAGGACTTGAGGAAATAAACACGGAGAGGGCAGGATGTGTATGTTCACATGTGTTCAATTTGGACACTTCATAAATTTTGTCTTGTTTTATCTTCGATGCCCTAGAAATATAAATCGAAATATTTCCTCACCATCCAGGAGAGTTTAAAGAGACAGCCCTTCCTGCCCATAGGGAAAGAGTAAACAGTTTTTAATATTTAGGCTCTGGGTATAATGGGCTTTCACAGCTCATTGTGAAAGAACAAGTGGAAGCAGAAGTTCGTGAAAAGAAGCAGAAGAGCACGGAGTAGCTGAGGCAAGAGGGGACTTCCTCCGCCTGGAAGCAGGGAGCAGAAGGGGCTCAGAGCATTCGGAATCTGTAGTTCCAGGATGGCTGCACAGTGAACCTGTGAAGGTGAGATCCTAAGAACCAAACTGGCCAATGTCCTGGAGGATCCCATGTCAGGCTCAAGGCAGGCAAGCTAAGAGTTTAAGAGACTTTGCCAGGCTTGCTTAATGAGGATGCCTGCAGCAGCCATGCCATCAGAGGTCACTTTTCTCCAGACTCCCAGAATGCCTTCTGGCTTCTGACAAAGCTCTGAAATGGGATTAAGGTCCTAACAAAGAATCTGCCTGCAATGCAGGAGACCCAGCTTCAATCCCTGGGTCAGGAAGATCCCCTGGAGAAGGAAATGGCAACCCACTCCAGTATTCTTGAGGAATTCCATGGACAAAGGAGTCTGGCTGGCTACAGTCCATGGGTCGGACATGACTTAACAACTAAACCACCACCAATGATCCAAACAGAATTTACCTCTAGTGAGACAGGCTCAAAGGCAGAACTTGGATTGAATTCTTGAAAATGAAGTAACTTTTTCCTTTATGCCTGAGTTTGTAGACTGAGTTTCTTGCTAGCTACATAGTTTTATCCAATATTGGTCTCTGTCCAAACACTCACATGCATCTTCTTTTCTGTGAAGGTATACCACCTCTCTATGAAGGCTGAATTGTCTTCCTTTCGGAACTCAGCATTTGCCCCTGCACCCGCCACCACCTCCTTTTTTTTTTTTTTTTTTGGTCTTATGGAATCTAATAGAAATACTGAGAGTGAATAAAATTACCCTAGATTTACGAGACTCCCCAAATATGTGAAAATATTCCCTAGCCATCATTCGTTTGCGTGTGTGCTCAGTCACTTCAATCATGTCCGACTCTTTGCAACCCCATAGATTGTAGCCCTCCAGGCTTCTCTGTCCATGGAACTCTCCAGGCAAGTGTACTGGAGTGAGTTGCCGTGCCCTCCTCCAGAGATCTTCCTGACCCAGGGATTGAACCCATGTCTCCTGTTTCTCCTGCCCTGCAGGTGGATTCTTTACCCACTGAGCTGCCTGGGAAACCCATCATTTGTTTAATCCTGTTTAAAAGGATTAGATGTTAACATGTATGATGAGGGTTTCTTTGATAAGGTCAGGTTCCCTGCATTTGGACACTAATTTGAAATGTCTCTTCTTCTAGGTAGATGGGATGGTGGGAACTCAGATTTACATGATTTGTTTTGCATAAATGGAAGCCTGGAATTTAAAGAAAAAGTTTTTGGTTGAGGTAATTCTTGCTTATTAAGTTATATTCAAGTCCCACTTTCTCTTTCTTGGGTTAATTCTTAGATAAAAGGCCTAGAGTATGGAGTAGAAAAGTCTTAAGTCTCTGATGATAACTCAGGGGTGTTGACTTGAGAGAAATTTCTATGAAGTAGAAGGCAGGTTTGGAGTTGATTTGGGTAAGTGCTACTACTTATGAAGTGCTGAACTTCCTTTGTGAAGGAAATGTGATTTCCAAGGTGAAGACCAGTACTATCATAGACATGCTATTGTATTTATAAAATGTATTGGATCAGATGTAAAAGAGGGAAGAAAAGAAAGATACCAAATTTGTTTGAAGAGTTATCTTTTCCTAAAGATAAAAGCATTACATACTCAACTAAGGAAAATATAGAAAATTAATGATAGAGAAGAAAAAAATCTAGTTTCATCCAGAAATAACTATTATAAACATTTTGGTGCATTTCTATACAGTATTTCTCTGTATACGTAGATATATATAGAGATCCAACCAGTCCATTCTGAAGGAGATCAGCCCTGGGATTTCTTTGGAAGGAATGATGCTAAAGCTGAAACTCCAGTACTTTGGCCACCTCATGCGAAGCTTTGACTCATTGGAAAAGACTGATGCTGGGAGGGATTGGGGGCAGGAGGAGAAGGGGACGACAGAGGATGAGATGGCTGGATGGCATCACTGACCCGATGGACGTGAGTTTGAGTGAACTCCGGGAGTTGGTGATGGACAGGGAGGCCTGACGTGTGGCGATTTCTGGGGTTGCAAAGAGTCGGACATGACTGAGCGACTGAACTGAATTGAACTGATATACATATATACTGGTATTCCATCAGAAATGTGTAGTATAGCTTATTTAACCCTTCTGCTTTTTTAAGGGATTTTTTTCATGATGAAAATCATTGCACATAAACCTTAGACATACTTTGATTTTTCCCTCAGAACAGATTAGTAGATATAGAATAACTTAAGGGGACAAAAATGAAGTTTTCTGTGGCTCTTAATTTATAATATGAAACTATTTTCTAGATGTTGTACCAGTTTATGCAAGGGTGGCAATTTCATTATTTCTTGAAGGTCCTGAACAGTATCTTCTGAGACTCTTTACAATTAAAAAATGCTTAAAAGATTATCATTGTTTGAATTTACATTTTGTTGACTATGAACTTGAACATATTTCATGGTTAATTAGTCACATACATTTCCTCATCTGTAAATATATCTTTTACTTTTCTATTGAGGGTTTTAGTATTTTTCTTAACACATCTATTGCTATATATTGAAGACAGTAATCCTTTGCTATATTTGTGATATGTTATGAATTACATGGTATATATGTGCCTCTTTACTAAAACTATACAGCTCTTCATCTTTGCTGGAATCTATTTTTGTTTCATGTACATATCCTTCTCTGAAGTTCTTACCAGTTCTTAAGGGGCCAACTTAAGTCTCCTCAAAACCATCCAAGACCCCTGAAGTGAAATGAAGCCTCTCCCCTTCCACATTACCATCGTATTTGGTTTCATTATGCTATACCACTTGTTTCCAGCTGTTTTAGAAGAAAGCTTCCCCATTTGGAAATGGTCTTTTTTTTTTTAACCCACTTTGATATCCCTTCCAGTGCTTACACAATCCTCCACAAAACAATTGTTTAATATATACTCATTTTGTTAAATGAAGTGACATCAAACGCATTATAACTTAATTTTCAAAAGATAGTAGATTCTTATCATCTTGTAGTTGGATGTGCAGTAGACTTGACAAAATCAGCTATAATCTGATTGAATTAAAAGAAAAAACTCACCATGAATTTTTCTTTTATAATCCAAGCACAAGGCTGTGGGACTTGTGACTCTATAGTAGTTTGGTTGAAGTTACTCAACCAAGAGTGAGTGAAGCTCACTCTTATGAGCTTTTCCTAAACTATAAACTTCCATATAATTAAATTTCACTTGAAAATATAGCATAAAAACCACTAGAAGTAACACCGTTATAACAAAAAGAGAAACAGAAGCTAGGCAGGCACACTTGATCACAATTTCTAATGGGATGAGAAATGTGAAAACAACAACCAAAACAAAATGTCCAAGAATAAAACTTGCAGAGTTAAAATTGCCAGAGTGATTGTGATCAGTGTAATTTTGTTTTATTGGTACCTGAGGCCTTTAAGGATACAGAATAGAGTGATAAACATAACCAATAAATAGGATAGTACATGGTGCAGTGGTGGACTATTCACCAGGAATGCAGGTATAAAAGGTTTTGACTTGTTGTTCAGTGGCTAAGTCATGTCTGTCTCTTTGCGACCTCATGGACTGTAGCCCACCAGGCCCCTCTGTCCATGGGGTTCTCCAGGCAATAATACTGGAGTGGGTTGCCATTTCCTTCTTCAGGGATCTTCTCAGGCCAGGGATCGAATCTGCGTCTCCTGCATTGGCAGGTGGATTCTTTAACACTGAGCCATCAGGGAAGACCTGAAAGGCTTTGACTACTTGTTTGTAAAGCTCAGAGCCTCAATTTTCTTTGAGAAGCATGAATTGTCTTGCTTTTTAAGGAAAATTTCTATGAATATAGATCTAAAGGCTGGGCTAAAAGTGGAGCTGAGGAGTGCCATTAAGATGTTAATTAATAGCAGGATGACCTGTACCCACTCATTTGGCTCAGCAAGGACGGAGATCTACCTGGTGTCTGGGTGTGCTCATTCCTCCAGGTTGACATAAACTATCCCCGAGGCTGCCACCACTGTTGATATACGGGAAATTATTTCAGAGTAAGTGCATCCTCTATAACCCAGAAGCCGAAAGAGAAGGAAACTTAGAACTCAGCTCGGTTGCTCTGTGATAACCTAGAGGGGTGGGATGAGTGGGGGGGGGGGGGGGGGGGGGTGGAAGGGAAGCTCACAAGGGAGGGGACATATGTATACCTATGACTGATTCAAGTTGTTGTACAGCAGAAACCAACACAACATTGTAAACCAATTATCCTCTAATTAGAAATAAAAAAGAAGCCCTTAATGTGAAACCTACTATTTTCTTAAGCTTTGATGTTCTAACTGTACAACCTTTGTGTGGAGCTCAAGAGATCTGGAACATCAGTTATTCTGCCAGCAAGATAAGAGTTGTAACACCAAGTCACAAAGGTGGAAGTTCCTGACAAGAGTGCAGCACTCTGCCTCTCCAGCCCTCCCTCCTTCCTGTCTTCAGTTCCTCTCCCAACAACACACATTTTTGGTGGGGGATACAGCAGAGAACATAAGAGAAGACAGTCCCCATTACTTTTCAAAAGATCCCAAAGTAAAGAGAACTTTTTCTCAGCAAATGTTCACAAGCTACCAGGCATGGGAAGTCTAACAGAGATGGAGGCAAAGATCTGATAGATTCATATGAGTGCTCACCTAAAAGAAAATAATATTATGACCAAAAGTTACATGGTACATTGGAACAGTTGTAGAAAAAATTAATTTTAGAACAGGAATGCACTTCAGTGATGACCTATTCAAACTCTTACAGATGAGGTGGTCTGACCAGAAAATTTAATTACTTACTGTAGCATGTCAAGTCATTGGTAGCTAAATCCAGATTAAAATTGAAATTTCTGTTGCCCCAGTGCTCCTGCTCTCCAGGACCCCAACTCCTCATCCTCTCAGGGTTTCTAAACTCTGGTCCCAATTATTTCTTTTATAGCTTTGCATTTTATAATTCTTTACATAATTAAAATATTTTATTATAGCATAAACTATAACAAAGTTATTTTAAAAGAGAAAACCAAAACTCTCATAGGGACTAGGAAGAAAAGTAACAAGGCTGGATCTAAGCTTCTATTCTACCCAACAAATTCAACTATGTTAACTCTTTTCTTCCTTGTTCTTCTAATATTCCTTTTGGTCTTTATCTCAAAATAAAATACTGATATGTTTATTGATTAATTTATAAACGTCAGATTTTGCTTATGGCGTTGATTGAAGAGAATTTAGTTTGTTACACCTCCCTCCTGTCTTTCTTCAGAACCTACACAGTCCATCACCATGTGGTACCACTGGCTCTCTTTCTTTTTTTTTTTTAATCATGACCCTTGTAGAGCATTGTTGTCTTTTTCCTGTGTTTTTTAAACTTCATTATTTGATATGTAATTATACATAGATTACATATTAATACAGTTTTAACATCTGTATGTGTGATGGTTAAAAACACATTGCTCAGGGCTTTCCTGGTGGCTCAGTGGTAAAGAATCTGCCTGCCAGTGCAGGAGATATGGGTTCCATCGCTGGTCCGGGAAGATCCCATGGGTTGGGGAGCAGCTAAGCCCGTGTCCCACAGCTGTTGAGCCTGTGCTCTAGAGCCCAGGAGCTGCAACTATTAAAGCCCACATACCCTAGAAGCTGCGCTCTGCCCCAAGAGAAGCCACTGCAATGAGAAGCCCTTGCACCACAACTAGAGAGTAGCCCCTGCTTGCCACAGCTAGAGAAAAACCCACACAGCAACAAAGACCCAGCACAGCCAAAACTTAGTTAATTAACTAAAATGTTAAAAAAAGCTATCACTGTGGGAAAAAATGTATTGTGCAGTTTGTTTTTGAGCCCTAAAATACCTATAGTGGCATATTATTTTCTATTTTTACATCACTGCGTTTTTTCTTTTTCTTTTTTTTTTATTGGAGGATAATCACTCTACAATGTTGTATTCATTTCTTGCATACAACCATGTGAATCAGCCATAAGTATGTATATGTCCCTTCTGTCTTGAACCTCCTTCCTACCTCCACTCCATCCCACCCCTCTAGGTTGCCACAGATACTGGGTTCAGCTCCCTGTGTTATACAGCAACTTCCCATTAGCTGTCTATTTTACATACGGTGATGTATATCTTTCAGTGTTACTCATAATTGAAAAGGACACATGAACCCCCCCAGTGTTCATTGCAGCACTATTTACAGTACTTAGGACATAGAAGCCATCTAGATGTCCATTGACAGATGAGTGGATAAAGAACATGTGGTGCATATATGCTGTGGAATATTACTCAGCTATAAAGGGAATGCATCCGAGTCAGTTCTAGTGAGTGGGTAAACTGGAGTCTGTTATACAATGTGAAGTAAGTCAGAAAGAGAAAAGCAAATACCATATGTTCACACATATGTATGGAATCTAGAAAAATAGTACTGATGAACCTATTTTCAAGGCAGGAATGGAGATGCAGGCAATAGAGAACAGACCAGTGGACACAGTGGGGGAAGGAGAGGGTGGGAGGAATTGAGAGAGTATTAGCATATTTTAAGTAGTTTTGGATTTGTTTTCTTCTCTCAGTATTATATCTCCAAGAGACATTGTGTTGCTTTTTTGTTGTTGTTCATTGTAACATCTTTGTGATATCCTGTTGTGTGAATGCATTACAGTTTATCCATTCTTCTGCTGTCACTATGGACATTTGTTCTTTCCTTTGCTTCCCGCTCCTGTTGGGAACGTAGAGATGAGGCGCATCTTGTGTCTCCTGGTGTGCATATGCCCAGAGTTTCTCTTGGGTGCATAGTTAGAAGTCACCTAAGTGTATAGTTGCTGGGTCACCCATTCTAACAATGTTCAACTTTTAGAGATACTGCCAAGTTGGTCTTCCCCTCACGCATGCATGCTTAGTTCCTCAGTCATATCTGACTCTTTGTACTCCAGGGACTGTATCCTGCTAGGCTCCTCTGTCCATAGAATTTTCCAGGCAAGAATACTGGAGCGGGTTGCTATTTCCTCCTCCAGGGGATCTTCCTGACCCAGGGATGGAAACTGCATCTCTTGCATCTCCTACATTGGCAGGTGGATTCTTTAACCACTGTGACCCCTGGGAAGCCTTTCCATCTCACCAGTGTTATATAAATTTCTATTGATCCAATAGCTCTCCACAACTACAGTGAAGTCATATGCTTATGAAGCTGAATGTTTTTTACATTTTATATATTCACTGACCATTAATTTTTCTATGGAAAGCCTACTTACATCTTTTCTTGATTTTTCTATTAGATTGTCTTTTTCATATTGATTTATAGGAGTTATTAATTTATTATGAATATTGGTCTTATATTTGTTGTGTGGCATAATCAGCAATAAGAAATATATTCCAAGATATGGTTTTTCCAGTAGTCATGTATGGATATGAGAGCTGAACTGTAAAGAAAGCTGAGTGCCAAAGAACTGATGCTTTTGAACTGTGGTATTGGAGAAGACTCTTAAGAGTCCCTTGGACTGCAAGGAGATCCAACCAGTCCATCCTAAAGGAAATCCATCCTGAATATTCATTGGGAGGACTGATGCTGAAGCTGAAACCCCAATCCTTTGACCCCCTGATGCGAAGAACTGGCTCACTGGAAAATACCCTGATGCTGAGAAAGACTGAAGACAAGAGGAAAAGAGGACGACAGAGGATGAGATGGTTGGATGGCATCACTGACTCAATGGACATGAGTTTGAGCAAGTTCTGGGAGTTGGTAATGGACAGAGAAGACTGGCATGCTTCAGCCCATAGGGCCTCAGAGCAGCCGTGACTGAGCCAACTGGACATGACTGAGCGACTGAACTGAACACTGATAATCAGCGAAGGTCCCGTCAGGGGAAAAAAAAACACCACATACACACCAATTATTTGAACAGGAAAAAATTTGATATCAAGTATTGTTAAGTAGTAGAATGTAGTTATCTTCTAAAAGGGGTGAAAGCTGAAGCTAACGGGTCCAGAAGCAGCAGGTGCATAGCCTCTCACTGCCAAGGGAAAGACCTCTTCAAAAACCTGCTAGTGGTGAAGAGAGTTTTGAGAGGGAGTGGCCAAAGCTAGTCTGTTAGAAACACCCACCAGTTCAGAAAGGTGTGGTCAAGCCGAGTGTGGTCTCTGGAAATGGCTCACCATTGCTGGAGGGGTATAGGTAGGTGAGAGCTGGTCTGTAGAAGCCATCAACCATCGCAGATGATGTGGTGGCTGGGGAATGGCCGAGGTTATGTCTTAAGGTTTGATTAGATTCAGATTAAACATTGTTGGCAAGACTACTTCATATTAATAGGTAATATTATATTCTGCTATTTGACCACACCAGGAAGCAACTACTTATAATTGGTTCTTGCTGTGCCTTAGAAAGTTCCATGCTAAACCCACAGTTACTCTTTCATATAAGATAACATGAAATGTTCTACTCTGAGAATATATTGTTCCTTGACAATCTTTCATATAATTTTATAATTAAGAAAAAAATTTTTTTTTTACCTTCCTGGATGGCTCAGTATGTAAGATTCTGCCTACAATGCAGGAGACACAGGAGATGCAGGTTTGATTCCTGGGTTAGGAAGATCCCCTGGAAAAGGAAGATGGCTACCCACTCCAGTATTCTTGCTTGGAGAATCCCATGGACAGATAAGCTTGGAGGGCTACAGTCCATGGGGTCACAAAGAGTTGGACATGACTGAGTGACTAAGCACACAAATAATACCTTGGGGATTGCAGAATGGTTATGATTCCAATTTAATGGAAATGTTTGTGTTTATTAGCCTGCATTCTTCTGTAAAGAAGTACTTTCTTTTTATTTTTTTCTTATGATAACAAGTAACCAAACAGCCAAATATTAATTGATAATGCCAAAAAGCTAGGAAGTGGAAAAATGATGATGGCCCATCTTCAATGCATTTCTTAATGTCTTGGTGACAAGATGACCTTAAGGCCACTTGGTGGGGTATGTTTAGGAGGTGGATGAGAATACTGCATACACTAGAAGCATTCTAATAATTTCATCTCTTCTGCTTACATATGCCTTCTTCTATAACTCTGGGTTTCAAAGTGTGGGTCTAGTACCAGAAATGTCAGCAATTACCTGCACATTTGTGAGAAATTCAGTTTGTTGGACATCATCCTGACCTACTGAATCAGAAATTCTGGGGTGAATCCCCCAAATCTGTGTTTTAAAAAACCCTTCTGAGATTCTGTTGCTTGCCAAAGTCTGAAAACCAGTGCTGAGGGGCATTGAAAGCACATCATCTAAGAAGCCAGCCACCCTGAGGTCAACAAGCTGGAAAGACTACACAGAGAGACTACATAGGAACAGAGAAAGATGCCCAATGACCCCCAGCTGGTCCAGCCCCTCGCTGTTTGACATTCACTTCTGATGTCTTTTAATATACCTTTGAATAGATATGTGGCTTGAGAAATATGTGTTGTGTGTATGTGTTTTTTGTTTACATAAGTAATATTGTCTTGACTTGTTTCTTACATTTTTCACCTAAAAGTATATTTTTTATATATTTTTCACCACTGAATGGTGTCAGGGGAGTTTGTAATTTTCCTGGTTCTGTCTCTCTGTGGCAAAAATTTGAAACAACGGACAGACCAGTGTTATATCTCAGTGTTACAGCTCAGTTTTATTTGGCAAGCAAAGGAAAATACATCCTTGAGGCATGAGTGCGGGCCAACCAAAAGTCGCGAAGAGAAAAGACTTAATTTTGGCTCCTCTTTTTATACTTTTTTTCTCCTCCCCCGAGCCTGCCCTATGTAAAATGGGCTAGCCAGGAGGGCAGTTTGTTTTACCTGAGGTTCTCACTCCCAGTCCTTGGACCTTCCTTTGTTTATTTTCGTGGGCTTTTCCCTTTCTTTGTCATTTAGCCACCCCTATTTTGGACTTCTTTTTCCTATTCTAACTACCTAACAATGGTAATTCTTCATATGTACCTACTACCTTTAGCATTCATTATCCAAATGATGGGCATCTAGATTGCTTCAACATCTACTACCACAAATGATGGTCAAATCCTCATATGTGCCCTGCCCCAGTTCATGCCCTGCAAGGAATCTACTGATGGAGAAAAACTGCCATTCCTATTTTTAATTAGAAATTATTCTATTAGAGGAAAAATCTTTTCTGTCTGAAAATTTAAAAGACTGGTTGGGAGACAGTCAATACAAAGAACCTTAATAATTTCATACATATATGAAAATATGTGTATATATCACATACATACAAACATAACTCCATGTTCCTGAGTTTTATGTTGAAACGAACAATAGAGCCACACAAGTTGTTAATATCTATGGAATTTTCTACCAAAGTTTGTACTAACTGATGCTTTTTTAAATAAAATATGTACACATGAAACCAGCTAAAGAGCTCATTTCCCTGTGGGAATGTGAATTCCTTAGATGGTTGGCAATAGCATAGTCTAGTAAATATATAATGAAGGAGCCATGGTTAGTGCTAAGTGCTTTAAGAATATTCATGGAGTTAATTGCTATCTTAACAACAGATCATTCTCTAGGACATTTGTATCTGTTATTTTGTATATTTCTTAACCATTCAGAAGCAAATGTTGTAATGTCCTTTGAAATAAAAACAATATATACATTATAGGCCTTTTGAAAGCATTTCTAGTTTATTACATATTATTTAGACTGTGATATCTTGTACACATAAGTTAACTGTCTATTACCCATGCTTTAAGGAGAAGAATGAAGACTGACTTGTTAGTGTGAGGTTTCCGCAAATTCCATCACTGCCCATCCTCCCCCCCGGGGATTCCCTTGCTGACAGAGTGGTATATTCTTAGACTAAGCCAACTGGGGAAAGAATGAACAGGTTCATTTATTAGGGCTTCCCTGGCGGCTCAGTGGTAAAGAACCTGCCTGCCAATGCAGGAGACATGGGTTTCATTCCTGATCCGGGATCCCACATGCCGGGAAAGATCCCACGTGCTGAAGGGCAACTAAGCCCATGTGCCAAACTGTTAAGCCTGTGCTCTAGAGCCCAGTAGCCACAACTAGTGAAGCTCCTGTACTTAAGAGATTGTGCTCCACGATAGAGAAGGCACTGCAATGAGAAGCCCAAGCACTGCAACTCAAGAGTAGCCCATTTGCCACAACTAGAGAAAAACCTGCACAGCAAGGAAAACCCAGCACAGCCAAAACTAAAAAACAACCAAAACAAAAACTGTACTCTTAAAAAAAAAGAGAAAAATAAGCAGAAGCATATCTGATACTTTAGTCAGTTCATTTCAGTCGCTCAGTCATGTCCGACTCTTTGGAACCCCATGAACTGCAGCATGCCAGGCCTCCCTGTCCATCACCAACTCCCGGAGTTTACCCAAATCCATGTCCATTGAGTTGGTGATGCCATCTAACCATCTCATCCTCTGTCATCCCCTTTTCCTCCTGCCCGCAATCTTTCCCAGCATCAGGGTCTTTTCCAATGAGTCAGCTCTTCGCATCAGGTGGCAAAAGTATTGGAGTTTCAGCTTCAACATCAGTCCTTCCAATGAACACCCAGGACGGATCTGCTTTAGGATGGACTGGTTGGATCTCCTTGCAGTCCAAGGGACTCTCAAGAGTCTTCTCCAACACCACAGTTCAAAAGCATCAATTCTTTGGTGCTCAGCTTTCTTCGCAGTCCAACTCTCACATCCATACATGACCACTGGAAAAACCATAGCCTTGACTAGACGGACCTTTGTTGGCAAAGAAATGTCTCTGCTTTTCAATATGCTATCTAGCTTGGTCATAACTTTCCTTCCAAGGAGTAAGCGTCCCTTAATTTCCTGGCTGCAATCACCATCTGCAGTGATTTTGGAGCCCCCAAAAATAAAGTCTGACACTGTTTCCACTGTTTCCCCATCTATTTCCCATGAAGTTATGGGACCAGATGCCGTGATCTTAGTTTTCTGAATGTTGAGCCTTAAGCCAAGTTTCTCACTCTCCTCTCTCACTTTCATCAAGAGGCTCTTTAGTTCTTCACTTTCTGTCATAAGGGTGGTGTCATCTGCATATCTGAGGTTATTGATAGTTCTCCCGACAATCTTGATTCCAGCTTGTGTTTCTTCCAGCCCAGTGTTTCTCATGATGTACTCTGCAGAGAAGTTAAATAAGCAGGGTGACGATATACAGCCTTGATGTACTCCTTTTCCTATTTGGAACCAGTCTGTTGTTCCATGTCCAGTTCTAACTGTTGCTTCCTGACCTCCATATAGGTTTCTCAAGAGGCCGGTCAGGTGGTCTGGTATTCCCATCTCTTTCAGAATTTTCCACGGTTTATTGTGATCCACACAGTCAAAGGCTTTGGCATAGTCAATAAAGCAGAAATAGATGTTTTTCTGGAACTCACTTGCTTTTTCGATGATCCAGCGGATGTTGGCAATTTGACCTCTGGTTCCTCTTCCTTTTCTAAAACCAGCTTGAACATCAGGAAGTTCACAGTTCACATATTGCTGAAGCCTGATTTGGAGAATTTTGAGCATTACTTTACTAGCATGTGAGATGAGTGCAATTGTATGGTAGTCTGAGCATTCTTTGGCATTGCCTTTCTTTGGGATTGGAATGAAAACTGACCTTTTCCAGTCCTGTGGCCACTGCTGAGTTTTCCAAATTTGCTGCCATATTGAGTGCAGCACTCTCACAGCATCATCTTTTAGCATTTGAAATAGCTCAACTGGAATTCCATCACCTCCACTAGCTTTGTTCATAGTGATGCTTTCTAAGGCCCACTTGACTTCACATTCCAGTATGTCTGGCTCTAGATGAGTGATCACACCATTGTGATTATCTGGGTCGTGAAGATACTGTTTTTTGTACTGTCCTTCTGTGTATTCGTCCCATCTCTTCTTACTGTCTTCAGCTTCTGTTAGGTCCATAACATTTCTGTCCTTAATTGAGATTATCTTTGCATGAAATATTCCCTTGGTATCTCTAATTTTCTTGCAGAGATCTCTAGTCGTTCCCATTCTGTTGTTTTCCTCTATTTCTTTGCATTGATCGCTGAGGAAGGCTTTCTTATCTCTCATTGCTATTCTTTGGAACTCTGCGTTCAGATGCTTATATCTTTCCTTTTCTCCTTTGCTTTTGGCTTATTTTCTTTTCTCAGCTATTTGTAAGGACTCCTCAGACAGCCATTTTACTTTTTTGCATTTCTTTTCCATGGGGATGATCTTGCTCCCTGTCTCCTATACAATGTCATGAACCTCTCCATAGTTTATCAGGAACTCTGTCTATAAGATCTAGTCCCTTAAATCCATTTGTCACTTCCACTGTATAATTGTAGGGGGTTTGATTTAGGTAATACCTGAATGGTCTAGTGGTTTTCCTCACTTTCTTCAAATTAATTCTGAATTTGGCAATAAGGTGTTCATAATCTGAGCCACAGTCAGCTCCCAGTCTTGTTTTTGCTGACTGTATAGAGCTTCTCCTTCTTTGGCTGCAAAGAATATAATCAATCTGATTCGGTGTTGACCATCTGGTGATGTCCATGTGGAGAGTCTTCTCTTGTGTTGTTGGAAGAGGGTGTTTGTATGACTAGTGCATTCTGTTGGCAAAACTCTATTAGCCTTTGCCCTCCTTCATTCTGTAGTCCAAGGCCAAATTTGCCTGTTACTCCAGGTGTTCTTCACTTTCTACTTTTGCATTCTAGTCCCCTATATTGAAAAGGACATCTTTTTTGGATGTTAACCCTAACTTCAGTCAAGACTACAGTAAAAATGGAATTGGCTAAGCCAAAGAGGTATCTGCCATGCACTTGAATTGAGTATTTCCAGGCTACTGGACCTAATTCCTAACCCAGGAAAGGACAGGGGAGAATGTCTGATTGGGAGATTGTTTAAAGGAGGCTGAAAGCTTACCCACTGCACACAGTAACACGACCTAAAGAAAATGGTTGGTTTAACACAATCAATCTTCCTTTAAGACACAATAACATGGTAGGTAGATAACTGTGACATAATGAGGATTGACCCACCCAACAAATATTTATGGCAAATGTATTTAAGCAGATACAAAGAAGAACACACTTTGTCTTTATTCTGAGTTCACAAGCTAGAATAATCTTTTTCAAAATGTGTATTCCAAAAAATAGATGCTCGATGTAGAAGAGATCTGTGATCAGGAAGGTCTGAGAAATGCTGGACTATTTGTCCTGCTTGGACTGCTATAGCAAAAAATCTCAGGGACCAGCTGACTTAAACAAAAAACATGTATTTCTCATAGTTCTGGAAGCTGGGAAATCCAAGATTAAGGAACCAGCAGATTTGGTATCTGATGAGGGCCTGCTTGGGCTGCCCAGGTGGCTCAGTAGTAAAGAATCTGCCTGCAATGCAGGAGACCCAGGAGACATGGGTTCGATCCCTGGGTTGGGAAGAGACCCTGGAGGAGGAAGTAGCCACCCATTTCAGTATCCTTTCCTGAAGAATCTCATGGACAGAGGAGCCTGGTGGGCTACAGTCCATAGTGTCACAAAGAGTTGGATACGACTGAAGCAACTGAGCATGCATCTACACACAAGGGCCTGCTTCTTAGTTCATAGACAGCTGTCTTCTTGCTGTGACTTCACAGGGCAAAAAGAGAGTAAGAGAATACCCTGGGGTCCTTTTGTAAGGGCACTATATCCCATTCATGAGGGCGCATCACCCTCATGACCTCCCAAAGTCTCCACCTCATAATACCATCACACTGGGTGTAAGGATTTCAACATATGAATTTTGGTGGCGGGGGGGGGCGGGGGGGGGGCACAAACATTTTGTCCATCGCATGGGTTATAAATATTAAACAGGTTGCTTTTGGCAGGACTTCTTAGAGCATTTAATATGCAGAGGACACTGTGATTCTCCAAAGGGAACAGAGAATGTAGTATTTCCCAAACTTACTAAGGAACTAATTTGGAACACATTTCAAGAGACACTGACGTCATCTTTCCTTTTCCCCTTCTCCAGGTGCACTGTTCTCTGTTATTTGAGTATTCCAGGATCAGGAAGAGGCATGGCCTTGATGCTCCTCCTGCCTGGGGCACTTTTTTCCTCAGATAGTCACTGTCCTGAACCTCTGCAGTAATTTTATTAATTTGTTCTTCCAACCCCTTTGTTTTCGCTTCCCTCCTTTCTTTTTCTCCACTGAGTTGGTCGTCGGAGGTTGTCATGTAAAATTCACTTTTTGTTACAGGTCACAGTCTGATCAAGAAGTGGTTCATTGTTGCATAGAATAAGTGAAGATGACTCTTCAAAATGATTTTGTTTTTTGATTTTTGGTCAGCTCATGAGGCCCCCACGTATTGAGCTTTTTCACCTTTCCAATTTGCTTCAAATGCTGAACGACCATAGAATGGTCGACGCTGAGTTCTTTGGCAACTTCTTGTGTAGTTGTAAGAGGATCAGCTTCAGGGATGGCTTTCAATTGGTCGCTGTCAACTCCCGGTGGCCGGCCACTACACTTCTCATTTTTAGCACTCTTGTCTCCTTTGCAAAGTTTCTTGAACCACCACTGTGCTGCACATTCATTATCAGTTCCTGGGCCAAATGCATTGTTGATGGTATGAGTCGTCTCCGCTGCTTTATGATTCATTTTGAACTCAAATAAGAAAATTGCTCACATTTGCTTTTTGCCTAACATCATTTCCCTGCTGCTAAGTCGCTTCACTTGTGTCTGACTCTGTGTGACCCCAGAGATGGAAGCCCACCAGGCTCCCCCGTCCCTGGGATTCTCCAGGCAAGAACACTGGAGTGGGTTGCCATTTCCTTCTCCAATGCATGAAAGTGAAAAGTGAAAGTGAAGTCGCTCAGTCGTGTCTGATTCCT
This sequence comes from Budorcas taxicolor, assembly GCF_023091745.1. Taxonomy (NCBI): domain Eukaryota; kingdom Metazoa; phylum Chordata; class Mammalia; order Artiodactyla; family Bovidae; genus Budorcas; species Budorcas taxicolor. The sequence goes on from NC_068918.1 coordinate 44,481,931, forward strand.
AGCGACCCCATGGACTGCAGCCCACCAGGCTCCTCTGTCCAGGGGATTTGCCAGGCAAGAGTACTGGAGTGGGTTGCCATTGCCTTCTCCTAACATCATTTCCCTAGTCTAAAATAAATATAAAATAAACAGTAAGTAATAAGTCATTAACAAAAAAATCATAAAGCAAGAAATGTGCATTAAAATGATGTAAAACATAACTACATTTATTTAAGAATGTATTCCAATATTAAATGGCAAAATTCGACAATGCAAAAACCACAGTTAATTTTGCACCAACCTAACAGTAAATTATTACTGAAACATATCCTTAACTAGGGTCCTGTGAACCTGAAGAAAGTTAACCTTTCCTTCTTCTTTTCCCCCCATCTTATGCTGAATGCTTATTTATTGAATTTTCATTGAACATAACTTGATTAAATTTTTTTCAGTTATGTTTATGTCCCTGTATGCCACAACAAGGCTAGCTGGTTACAAAAACCAACACAAAGAAGAAAGAAGAAATAATACAACTCATTTTAGTTTCATCTTTCTTTAAAAAATAAACAGGAAAATCGATCTACTTTTCTGATATACTTATTAAGAAGTGCTGGTATTCAAAGTTTTAATTGGACTGGAATAAACCTAAATAAACTTTAATATTACTTTTGTATTATGAAAGTTTTCAAACAGACACAGAAATGGAGAGAATAATACAATAACCCAACAGATCTCTTCTTTAACTTCAACATCTGTCAGCATTATATCATACTAGAATTTTAAAAATATGAAAAATGAGTCTTCATTCCCAAAAGGAGTCCTGTTTTAAGTACTACATCAAATCAGATTCATTAAATTGTAAGGCATATCTTGATTTCATACCAATTGGCTCAGTGGATAAAGAATCCACTTGCAATGTAGGAGACACAGGAGATGCGGGTTTCATCTCTGGGTCGGGAAGATCCCCTGGAGGAGGAAATGGAAAGCCACTCCAACATTCTTACCTGAAAAATCCCATGAACAGAGGAGCCTGGTGGCCTACAGTCCATGGGGCTGCAAAGAGTCAAACATGACTGAGTGGTTATTAGTTGTCTATCTTACAATTAGTGAAAAATGTTAATAACTGAAATTGACCAGTGAGCAAAGAACTCTGCTTGACCTATGGTCCAGGGGTACGGTTGGAGGGTGGGGTGGGATTCCCTATAGCATACAGTGGTGGGAGGGAAAAAAAAAAACTTTTCCCTTTATTTCCTATTTGTCCCCCTCTCGTTTATCTCACATAATAAAATAACTACCCTTAATATTAGTTACCACTTATTGTGTTGTCTTCTCTGTCCTAGCCGATTTCTTATTTCCTTTACAAATATTTATTTATTCCGTTTTCACCAACTCTACAAGCTAGTTCTTAACACATCCCCATTTTACAAATGAGGCAATTGAAGAACAAAATGGCTAAGTAAGTTTCTGTGGTGGCACAGACTCTAGAGAACAGGGCTGGGATTCAAACCTAGGTCTGCCTAACTGACCAGATACATACCAGTTTCTACCCCCACCCGAGGCTATGCTGTCCTTAGTCCAGACTTGGTGACTCTTCTGTGAGACTTCTTTGCAAGTCTTCATGTAGAAGATGCTGTCATAGCCCTGCTCAATCTACTTGGCAACTAATACTTGCATGCAAGCTAGCTACACTTCTGCTGTCAGAACCTGCATCTCTGCCTGTGGGCTCTTTCCCACCTCTGAAGTCAGTTCTTTCCCAGCACAGGATAGACTGGAAGTTCCAGAGAATAGCCACTCCCTATTCAACTAGTGATTCTGTGTGCTGTGCTCAGTCATATCTGAGTCTTTGCAACCCCATGGACTGTAGCCTACCAGGCTCCACTGTCCATGGGATTTTCCAGGCAAGAATACTGAATACCATTTCCTTCTCCAGGGGATCTTCCTGACCCAGGGATTGAACCCATATCTACTCGTGTCTGCTGCATTGCAGGCAGATTCTTTACCACTGAGCCAACAGGGAAGCTAAGTATGCCAACTCCCTCATCCTTGAGAATGCTAACTCTGAAGTTCTAGCTCTGTCCTGGCTCCAGAGGTTCTCACTAGTGTTAAATTCTAGTCGTACACAGTGGAAACACACCCTTTAATGATTTTCTTCCCTTCTGTCTCATTTTCCTATCTCTTAACTTCTTGCAATTAAATTTTTGTCAGGATATGCATTTAAAGGAACTAAGTAGGCTCTTTATATGCCTCAAGCTCCTTAACTGTAAAAAGTGAAGGTGTTGTATGAGGTCAATTTAAGAATTCTCTAATTCTATTTTATGTAACCAAGACATCAGATGGAGACTTCTTGGCTCTTACGAACCAGATAAAATGACCTCAACACCATCCACCCCAAATTCATGGTCATGGAAATCCAAAGCCTTCTCAAGAGTTCTTAGAATTTCTGAAGACTTAAGCTTTTATGCTTACATCTACTTCCCAGGCTTCTGCTTTTTTAGATATCCTAGTCTGTATCATGTAAACCTAGGTACGGATTTCAACTTTGAGTGATCTTAAAGTAAACCTCTCACATGGCGTTGTGGTAAAGAATTGGCCTGCCAGTGCAGGAGACATAAGAGATGTGGGTTCCATTCCTAGATTGGGAAGATCCCCTGGTGAAGAGAATGGCAACTGACCACTACCTGGGGAATCCCATGGACAGAGGAGCCTGGTGGGCTACAGTCCATGGGGTCACAGAGTCGACGCAACTTAGCGCCAAAATAACAACAACAAATCCAACAACAGCCAAAAATAATTGTTCTAAAAGCACTTGTAACTTAGTCAGGCTTTGCTGAATTTCTGGAGAGATGAAGGCATGATCTGTGTTCTAGAAACGCAAATAGCTACAAGCAGCACAACTTAATAACAGATCTTACAAGGTCTTGAGGACTCCACCGCTGGGGAGGTTTACTGATCCTTACTCCTTCCAGTTTCAGGCCATCTCCCTTTCCTTCTTCCTCCTCTTTTTGGCTCTTCACTCACTCACTCTCTCTCTTTGTTTCTCTCAGGAGCAATAACATCCCACCATGCAATCTAGGATCTCCCTTCTAGAATATTCTGGCACGTTTGTCATCTAAGCCTTAACAGGTTTGCTTAAATCAGTTGGCCTTATCAATTCAGTCTCCCAAAGATGACGTGTTCCTACTTAGGGAGGCTTCTGGTTCAGTGGTTCATTTTTTCACTTTCCCCAACCCCTTCCCCTAGGAGTTAGAAATAGTTCTTTTCTTTCTCTTCCTCTAGCGGGCACTGCTATTATCGCTTTGACTTAACCAAAACACAAATCCTACGTTAGCTTTCACTTTTTCTGTTTCATATTTCTAAATTGAAGTTACAATTGATTTATAAAAGTATATTACTTTTAGGTATATAGCATAGTGATTCAGTATTTTTACAGATTATACTCCATTAAAAGTTATACGAGATAATAACTATAATTTCCTGTGCTGTAGAATATATCCTGTTGTTTATCTATTTTATGAATAGTAGTTTGTAGCTGCCAACTCCATATTACTAATTTGTCCCTCTCCCTTCCCTCTCTCCATTTGCAGCCAATATTTTGTTTTCTAAGTCCATGAGTCTGTTTCTGTTTTACACACACATTCATTTGTATTTTTAGATTCTACCAATAGGGGATATCATACAATAATTGTCTTTCTCTGTCTGACATTTCATTAACAATTATATTTTCTAGGTCCATCCACATCTCTGCAAAAGCCAGAATTTCATTCTTTTTTATGGCTAAGAAATATTTCATGTATTTCTCTATATATCACATCTTCTTTATGTACTCTTGTCTGTTGAATGACACTTAGGTTGCTTCCAAATTTTGGCTATTGTAAATAGTCCTGCTATGAATATTGGGTTTCACGTATGCTTTCTTGTGTTTTGCTTTTTAAAAAAAATTTTTTTTATTTTGTATTGCTTGTGCATGCGTGCTCAGTCGCTTCAGTCGTGTCCAACTCTTTGCGACACCATGAACTGTAGCCTGCCAGTCTCCTCTGTCCATGGGATTCTCCAGGCAAGAATACTGGAGTGGGTTGCCATTCCCTTCTCCAGGGGATCTTCCTGACCCAAGTCTTGAACCCAGGTATCCTGTAACTCCTGCATTGTGCAGGTGAATTTTTTACATCTGAGTCACCTGGGAAACCTATTTGGTTTTGGTGTTATAGCCAACTGACAAACGGTGTTGTAATAATTTCTGGTGACCAGCAAAGGGATTCAGCCTTACATATACATGTATCCATTCTCCCCCAAACTCGTGTATCTTTCTGAGGTAGTGTTTTATTTTTTTTTTCAAATATATGTCCAGTGGAATTGATGGATCATATGGTAACTCTATTTTTAATTTTTTGAGGAATCTCCCTGCTCTTTTCCAGAGTCGCTGCACCTATTTACATCCCCATTGACAGTGAGCAAGTGTTCCTTTTTCTCTTCATCCTCTCTGACACTTGTTATTTGTAGACTTTTTGATGATAGCCATTCTGACAGATATGAAGTGATATCTCATTGTGGTTTTACATGCACCCCAATATTCATAGCAGGACTATTTACAATAGTCAAGATTTGGAAGCAACCCAAGTGTCATATTTTATCTCATATTGGTTTTGATTTGTATTTCTCTAGTAATTCATGATGTGCCTATTAGTCATCTATATACCTTCTTTGGAAAAATACATAATTATGTAAAACAAGGAATGGAAATGATTGTATATGGTGATTTTGAGGATAATTGTTTTTTTTTAGTAATTTTTATCCTAAAATGGAGGCTTTTGGCTTACTTCCAAGAAAACCAAAATATTCAAACAAAATTTCTTTTAGGTCAAATAAATGTTTATCTTTTTAAAAAGCTAAAATACTGAGATTTTATAAACTTCTAAATAGTTATAACTTCTAAATATAATTTAAAAGTTCTTTGTAAAGCCAATTATAATTGTTTTTAAAAGTATCAATCGTATTAAAACAAGTCATTACAAAACAGATAAAATGAGATTTCCCTAGTGGTCTAGTGGTTAGGACTTCTGAGCTTTCACTGCCGAGGTCCTGGGGAGAGAAGATAGAAAAGGTGATAAAACTTACTATCACCAGGGTAAGAACCACTTCTCTTGCTAAAAAATTCATGCTGAAAACAATAACCCCTGATTGTCAATGACACTGATATTGAACATTGTTAATTATATTTCTAAGTGGAAAAATTTCAAATTTGCTGCCTATTATGCCACGATTTTCTAAAAGGGAATGTGATAAAAGAACACCTAGAAAATACAAACTGTGTCATTAGTAATAGTGTAACATGCACTGACGAAAACTTCGTATCAGAGACTAAGTGTTTTAGATCAATGTCTTAATCCTCATAACACTTCATTCTTATTTTCAATTTACAGACCAAGAAAGTGAGGGTTAAAGAGGTTAATTAATCTCCTTGTGTCCCCTCTCCATCATGGTGGTACTAGGAGCAGAATTTGTGATTATCAAACTCCAAAGGATTTACTTATCCGCTTCACTACCTTTCATTTTTAGTGAAGTCCCTGCACAGTTAGGCCAGCAATGTGTGAGCTATGAAGCTTTGTCCTGCTTCTACAGATAAAAGGTAGAATCTCAAAACTCTTGGTTGCTTATGAAATACCTTAGTGAATTTAAAAATTGACCAAGTTTTTAAAACTTAGCTTTATCTAAAGAATACCCAGGAGAATGATGTGCTTGTTACATTTTCTAATTCATAACAAATTAAATACACATAGTAAAGGTTATCCTCTCCTAAAATTGAATTTTGTGCCAATAGAAGTCCAGACACCAGTGCTGGAGAATCACTGGACTAAGACCAAGACCAAAAGCAGTCTGAATGGCTGCTCTCCGTCTCCTCTCACTGGTCTTGGCCTGCTGCATCTACCACTGCAATGTTTATTTGGTGTATGTGTGTTTGTGTGTTCACGCTTGAGTATCCACCTTCTCTGGGGGGAGGGGACAGTGTGATGGGGTAAGATGGGGAGGGAAAAGGCCAAGAGATTACATCTTCATTGCAGCTTACAAAAAAGATAGGAACATCCAGCCAGTTGGTCGCTATGGACTTACGTGTAGACTTCGCCATGGGCATTCTAAGGTGGAGGCAGCCAAAGCTAGTCATTGGATTGTTATCGGGGCACAGAGACACTTGTAGGGGGCACCTGCAACACAGAGAGCAAGCTGTGTTGGGGGATCGAGTACTCTTCCCGCAGAAGTGAAGTGAAGTGAAGTGAAAGTCACTCAGTCATGTCCATGGAATTCTCCAGGCTAGAATACTGGAGTGGGTAGCCTTCCCCTCCTCCAGGGGATCTTCCCAACCCAGGGATTGAACCCAGGTCTCCCACATTGAAGGCGGATTCTTTACCAACTGAGCCACAGTGGAAGCCCAAGAATACTCGAGTGGGTAGTCTATCCCTTCTCCAGGGGATCTTCCTGACCTAGGAACTGAACCAGGCTATCTTGCATTGCAGGAGGATTCTTTACCAACTGAGCTATCAGGGAAGCCCACAGAGTCCCTCCTTTTGTCCAGTCCTACCCCACTGAAGCAAAAGGTTTTGCTTTAGAACTTTGTCTGCACTGTGCACTGACTTAAACCATGTCTTGAATGTGACTAGTAACTATTGGTCAAAAATATTATAATAAAAGACATCTGAGCCTAAAATCTTGTTTATAAATATATTAAAGATGTACCAAGGCCCACACTTATAGATATTTATCACTGCCCTGTTGGTGAAACCATGAGGATTTTAATAAAAGATCAACTCGACATCCAAAACATCAAAACACGGAGCTTTTTAAAACATAATAACTTTGTTAGGGGACTTTCCAAATATATATACACAATAATGGGAAGTAAGACATAAAAAACCTCCATGTATCTGTCCCCCAGCTTCAAAACTTAATCATTTTCATCTATTCCTCCTTCTATTTTTTACAAGATTATAGAATTCTTCAATATGTACCTGGGATGACATTTCTGTTTTATATGTAATTGTGATATTATCACATCTAACATAATTAACATGAGGAGCAACCCCATGTCCAAGGAGTGGTGGCTGCGTGGGCACAGGAGGGCCGAGAGGAGCCACTCCAGGTACAAGGTCAGGAGGGGAGGATGTGAGGAGATACCCCTCGTCCAAGGTAAGGAACAGCGGCTGTGCTTTGCTGGAGCAGCCATGAAGAGATACCCCATGTCCAAGGTAAGAGAAACCCAAGTAAGATGGTAGGTGTTGCAAGAGGGCATCAGAGGGCAGACACACTGAAACCATAATCACAGAAAACTATTCAATCTAATCACATGGACCACAGCCTGGTCTAACTTAATGAAACTAAGCCATGCCCTGTGGGGCAACCCAAGACGGGAGGGTCATGGTGGAGAGGTCTGACAGAATGTGGTCCACTGGAGTCCGTTGAGTCAAGGATATTATGGTTTTTCCTGTGGTCATGTATGGATGTGAGAGTTGGACTGTGAAGAAGGCTGAGTGCTGAAGAATTGATGCTTTTGAACTGTGGTGTTGGAGAAGACTCTTGAGAGTCCCTTGGACTGCAAGGAGATCCAGCCTCTCCATTCTAAAGGAGATCAGTCCTGGGTGTTCTTTGGAAGGAATGATGCTAAAGCTGAAACTCCAGTACTCTGGCCACCTCATGTGAAGAGTTGACTCATTGGAATAGACTCTGATGCTGGGAAGGATTGGGAGCAGGAGGAGAAGGGGACGACCGAGGATGAGATGGCTGGATGGCGTCATGGACTCGATGGATGTGAGTTTGAGTGAATTCTGGGAATTAGTGATGGACAGGGAGGCCTGGTGTGCTGCAATTCATGGGGTCGCAAAGAGTCAGACACGACTGAGCAACTGAACTGAACTGAACATAATTAACAATAATTCTTTTATAGCGCCTAATACTTAGTTCATAACCCGATTGTCCTGTTTCAAGAGTTCTTTTCATAGGTGGTTTGGTCAAAATAGAACACAAAGTCCACACACTGCATTTCATGATTATTATTATTTTTTAATTTTTGTCCATACCTCGAAACATGCTCCCTGACCAGGGAGCAAACCCTTGCCCCCTGTAGTGGAAGCACTGAGTATTAATCCCTGGACAGCCACGGAGGTCCCATTTTGATTATGATTCTTAAATCTCTTTTGTTCTTTTATAATTGGCCCCCTGCTTTTTCATGACATTGATTTGGTAGAGAAGCAAGGTCATTTTTCTTATTGACTGTTCAGCATTCTAGATTTGACTGATTGTTTCCCTGAGGGAGTTTTTAAATTTAATCCTCTGTTGTATTTACTATTAGGTCTAGAGGCTTGATTAGATTCAGAGTCAGGCAAAAAGACCTTACAGTGGTTCTGGGTACTGATTTTGTCTTATCATGAATTACATGTCTGGGTGTTGGATTTTTGGTTTTAATTTTTTTTTTCTTGATCTTTCTTACTTAGTTGCTTCCTCTCTTTGGCAAGATTCAAAATTATGCTATATTTATTATCTTTGTCCAACAACACAACAAAAAAGTTGAGATTTACATAGACAAAATGACTAGGTGGAATATCAGTGGTTCTGAGTCTCTTGGGTAGTCTGTATTTGAAGGAAGCTTTTCCTGCTTCATACACAAAGGGATTGACTGTACAAGGGAAAATGTGTAAGATATGAACACTTAGGGATTGCTGAATGTAAAATTACAAAAAGCACATCATTAATTACTATATTTAGAAGCTGAATTATTAAAAGTCAGGATGAAAATAGCTGAAATGTAATGAGTCATTTGCTAATTATTTAGCTTATGGATTTCCAATGCCATTTGCTTCCAGCTCTTTTCCTCTTCCTTAGGGAATTTTGGGTGGCATTTTGCTGCCTTTTAACACCTCCAGAAACTACTGTATGCTGATAACTAACCATAAATTGTACATGTGGAGAGACACATAAGAGATTATAACTCAGGATCCATGCTGCGTCATTGACTGAGATGAACAATGAGCGGATTGCACCAGAGTCGAAGATTTTCAGAGCAGAAAGTTAGAATTCTGATGACTATGTAGCATGTTATCTACTGCTTGGTAAAGAAATAGAAACATAAATCATAAGGTCAATGTGCTCACTGAAGAGATACAGTGTACCACCGTGCTTCTCAGGTACTGCTACTGCTGCTAAGTCGCTTCAGTCGTATCCGACTCTGTGCGACCCCATAGCCGGCAGCCCACCAGGCTCCCCCGTCCCTGGGATTCTCCAGGCAAGAGTACTGGAGTGGGGTGCCATTGCCTTCTCTATTCTCAGGTACTAGATGTGTTCAACTATGATGTGTTCAACTATGGGTCTAGCCCATGGGTTTGCAGCCACGACTGTACCTGGGCAGCTTTTAAACTCACTGATGCTTGGACTCTATCCCAGAACTGAGTCTGGGTCTCTGGGCGTGGCATTGGTATTTTGTAGAAACTCTTCAAGTGATTCTAATATGCAGCCAGGGCTGAAAATCTTCAGTCTAGCCAGCAGGTTTTACTCTGCTGGGGTCTTACTCTGTAAAAAGACTATGCTGGAGGGACTTCCCTGGTGGTCCAGTGGTTAAGACTCTGCTCCGAATTCAGGGGGCCTGGGTCTGATCCCTGATTTGGGAACTAGATCCCACATGCCACAGCTGAGAGCCTGCATGCCACACCTAAAAAATCCTGCAGGGTGCAACAAATATCTGGAGTGCTGCAACTAAGACCTGGCACAGCCAAAAAAAAAAAAAAAAAAAGTTGTGCTGGAAATCTCTTGCACATAAGGAAAACGATGCTTGAAGATATGTTATTCATTCACTCTTTTGCTCCGAAGTGTTTCACACCATTCTGTCTGGATTCAGAACTATGGCGTTTGAAACCTTTTTGAAAGTGACCCCAAGTAAGACATGAATTTACATCATAACTTAGAACACAGAAGATAATGAAACTAGTTTAACAGATAATCTTATTAAGTATGATGCACTCTGATATTTTTCATTTGTTTAATTTTAAAAATACTGGTCAAGCAACTACTGAAGCCCATGCACCTAGAGACTGTGCTCCATAACAAGAGAAGCCACCCCAGTAAGAAGCCCGGACACCCCAACTGGAGAGCAGACCCCTGCTCACTGCCGCTAGAGAAAGCCCACATGCAGCAAGGAAGACCCAGCGCAGCCAAATAAATAATTAAAAAAAAAATACTGGTTAAAGTCTACTAAAATAATTTCATGATCTGCAGTTTGAAATACTCTCCTAAACCATGACAGTGCAGATTTCCTTACAGGCCAAATTTCCTTTCACTCCAAACACATGGCAAGACCTTTTACCCATCAGTGCCTTCATTTTCCTCTTTTTTGGCTGTGTGGGGTCTTAATGTAGATATGCCGGCTCCAGTTCCCTGAGCAGGGGTCAAAGCCAGACCCCTTGCATTAGGAGTGCAGAGTCTTAGCCACTGGACCACCAGGGAAATCTGTCTCTGCATTTTTTGAAAGACCATCAAGTTGGTTCCTGGCTGAAAAGCATTTCCAAGACTACTTCAGCTCATTGTGTCTCTTATTTCAATGCCTATAGTTAACACAGACTCATCATGCCTTTCTGTACACTAACGTGGCAATGGCACCCCACTCCAGTACTCTTGCCTGGAAAATCCCATGGACAGAGGAGCCTGGTGGGCTGCAGTCCATGGGGTCGCCAAGAGTCAGACACGACTGAGCGACTTCACTTTCACTTTTACGCATTGGAGAAGGAAATGGCAACCCACTTCAGTGTTCTTGCCTGGAGAATCCCAGGGACGGGGGAGCCTGGTGGGCTGCTGTCTACGGGGTCACACAGAGTCGGACACGACTGAAGTGACTTAGCAGCAGCAGCAGCAGCAGCAGCAGCAACGTGATATACTGTGATGCTCTGAAAATTTGTCCTATATCTTAGATGTGGTCATGTCTCCTTGACTAAATCTAACCCCTTGAGGGCAGTGATCATGTTATATGCTTTTGCTTCTTTACTTTGTGAAATGTCTAGCACAGAGCAGGGCAGATCACAAACTAAAAACAGCCCTATGACCCTAGACAACCCAATCTCTGCTTTTAAATCTTCCTCCTTAAAATAAAGGGGGATGTTTTAGGTCAATCCTGAAGGTTCCTCCAGGTTTTTAAATCTATTTGTCTGGAATATCTATGAACTAATTCTATAAATACAGAAATGAAGGAAGAATACATTAAACATTTTTATCAGCAACCAAAGAGAAGTTCTTGTGTGGGAAGAAGGCTGAAATTATTTGGCATTTTTGATAGGCAAAATATAAACTCCTCCGTGCTATCTCTGAAAAGATAATGAAGAATTTATTGGAGTTTGGAAATGGAGTTGGGCCCTGTGTCACTTGGATACTGAAATGTGATTATTCATAGGCTTCATTTCTTTTTCAAGTTGAATGTATATTCATGGACTGTTATTATAATTGATTATATAATAACAAGGCTTAGCAATGAATGAGGGGTGTGTGGAGGCAGAAGTAGCATGATTTAGGAAAAAAAATTATTGAATACAATTACAGCTTAAATATATATATATATTTTTTTGCAATGGTTTGTTAACATTACTGAGGCCCTTCTGAGTGGCTTCTGAGGCCAAAGGATGTGACTGGTTGTGTCAATTACTTGTATTCTTCCGAACCAGAGGCTATAGGGAGAAGGGCAGAGAGGTAGGTGCTATGTATGTGTGTGTGCATTGGGGAATGGGACAGGTTGGGAATTGGTTGTCTATAGACTCTACCTGTTTAATTTTCATTTCATCTTTGTTAACAACAGTAAGTGTCCTTTGGGGAACCTCCTCTTTCCTGCTCAGCCCATGTGATTTGGATGTGTATTAGGGGGAAGGCACCAAATCTATCTCTCTTGAACTTCCTCAGACATAGGCAAATGACGAAACCTGGCAGTGCATATTCCAGTCCATGGTTTTAATGGTTAGTTCAGAGATGGGCAGAGGATCCAAGTGAGCCCAGGGAGACTCATTCCTTGGCTTGCTTTCTTGTTAATGAGACCAATTGCTAAGGAGGTGGGAGGAGGAGAAAAGCCTGGGGCTGTAGGTTTAGGCCCTGATTAGAGAAGATAAAACCAGTGCTATGAAAGCACAACCATCATATGAAGAGAACTGAAGTCCCAACACTCTTTGAACTCCTGGAGAAAAAAGAAAAAGGACTCTAAAAAGCATTTTAATTTTATTTATTAATTTTGCCAGTTCTACTCTTGGGATTTCAACCTCCTTCGCTGTAGGCTTTCAAAAACCAGTTTGATTTGGGTACCTATTACATCTAACTATCCTGACTAAACAAGACTTGATCATGAAACCAGCATAGCTTCACTCTTGCTCACTACTAACCTCCTCGCTCATCTTATCCTTTGGTCTGACAGCACCACCTCTCCTGCTTTTATGAAGCCCCAAACTTGTTTCCTCTCCATCCGGTAAGAAAGTTTCCTCCAGCCTTTTGTATATTGCTTCCCATAAGTTCACATGTGCTTGTTTCACAACTACTGGTGGCAGGAAGGGAAGAAATGAGGTCCAGTCTCAGGCAACTGATTCCAGTGCCTTGGTGGAATTAGAAAATACCTCTCCCCCAGAGTCTCCCCTTGCCCCTATTCTTTGGAGACCAGGCTGGATCTTAATCTTGAATTGCCGGCCCACAGCCACCTCAGCCAGAGGACTCTGTGAAGGGTACAAATGACACAAACACTGGGCTCAGGCCTCACAGTATTAAGAAGCAAGAGTTGGAGCCAAGAAGTGAAAAACAAGCTCTCTGCTGCCCACACCCACTGTTTCTGTGGTCTCTTCCTGGGGCATTGATAGCTGCTGATGCTGTGTCTCTGGGCATCCCCACACTGGGCACGTTCCATTTTGCCCTTAGCAGTGATCACAAATGTGGGTGAGAGCTGGAAAAACAGTTATCACTTGTCACTTGAAAGCAGCATCGCCAGTATCATTTCGATCTTAAGGTGATATCTTTTCTGAGGGGCCTCCCAAGAATTCAGATGGGTGCTCTTTACAGCCAGTCTTTGCTGTAAAGCAAAAAAGTCAGTGGTTCAAGAAGTCCAGTGGGGGGCCACCTGGCCATTCGCTATTGGAGGAGAGCAGCGCACATAGTAAAGCAGAGCATTTAGCAAGTCTCCCATGCCACACATGAGTGACACGTTCAGGGGTCAGTCTAGGGGCCTCTGAAATCTTCAGTTATTTCAGTCTCCTGCGCTTCCAGGGCTGGGGTGAGACTCTCACCACTCTGTTGGAGATAGAGGAAGAAAAAGCAGGAAACACAGGACGAAACGCGTAGGTGTGCGCGGCGCCAATGAGGGGGCGGGAAGACAGGACCCCAAAAAGGATGGGAGAGGTTAGGAGAAGGGGTGAAGTCCTAACACAGTCGTGGGGCGCCAGCCAACGGCGAGGGCAGCCGGCCGGTGCCGGGTCCCAGCACTTGCCCTGTTTTCGTCCAGGCGGAGCGGCGACCAGACCCGGCGGAGAGCGGGGGCGGCCCTCTCCGTCTTTGCGGTTCCTCCCCCTCTTTCCCTGCCCCCTCCCGCGGCCGCCGTCCTGAAACGCGGCGGGCGCCTTTAAGAGGGAGCTCGGTTACCCTGGGGGCGGGAGCCCCTCGGCAGAGAGCGAGGCGGCGGCGCTCTCCGCGATGCTCCTCACTTTCTGCTCCTGCTCCGGCCGCGAGTGCCGCCACCCTCGCCTCCTCCTCCTCCGCCTCGAAGCGTCGTTTTCTGCAGCCGGGGAGAGAAGTGCTATGTCAGGAAAGTTCCGGGAGGGACTGGCTGGGGCCATGCTCCCCGGGCTCTCCTGCAGGCGCCCGCGCGCAGCCCTTTGTACGAGGTGAGGCGTGGGGTCCCCAGCTCCCCGGGGACAGGTAGCCGTCCGTGGGGAGCGCTTCGATTCGCCGCGGTGGGAAGGGTTGTGGCGTTGGGCGGAGTGTGAGGCGGGGGACGAGGCCGGTGAGACCGAAGTTGTGCCGGAGAAGCTTGGGTTTTCGGGAAGGTTTTTACAGCTGGACTCGAGGGATTTCGGCAGCCGGCGCCACACGGTGGGGCCCGGCCGGGGCTCGGTGGCCCCGGGCCCCGCCTCGCGTCCCCTCCCGACGCCCCCTGCCCCGGCCCCTGCCCGCCCGAGCCGTGAGGCCTTCGAGGAAAGCGCTCAGCTGCAGGTCGGCACCCAGTGCCGGGTTTGTCTCTGCCCGGCTCTCCCCTTGAGATGCTGCGAAGTGCTGGGAGTGAGAGGAAGGGGATGGAATCCTCCTGAACTTTTACACTGCGGGCTCCTCACTCCTTAGGGATGCAGTTTCCTGGTTTGCCCAAGTCGGAGGACTCTTTCCAGCTCCAGCAATTCGGAGAGGTTGCCTTTTACAAGTGGGTGAGCTTTCCGCGCTGTGGTTCCTCTCAGCCTTGATCGGGCTTCAGCATTGCATTGATTTTAGTCCTCATTCCTCCGCCCCTTTGGGGATTTTTTTTTTAAAGAAAAAAAAATATATCCTAGAGGATTAGGGTGCTGAAATAAACAAGGAAACAAAACCCAATAATGTATTTTTATGAAATTTACCCCCCAAGGCTGACTGAAATGTTCCAAGTGATCTTTTTAGTCTTCATGAAGTATTTAGTCTTGATCTTAATACTTAGGAAAGGCAGGTATCCCTGTAGTAGAATGCAGTATTTTTTTTTGTTTGTTTTTTGGTGGTGAGGTGAGGTTTAAAGCATGTTTTATTAAAGAAGGGTTTTTTGTTTATTGGTGAATTTGGTTTTCATTATATCTTAAATTAAGAAGACTCCAACTAATTTTAGGAGTAGTATTTCTAAGAATCTGAAGCAAAACCTCATATTTCTTGCATAATCCTTCTTGCTTCAGGCAATTTTACTCTTGGATAAGGTATGTAATAGATGTAATTATTTGATGAAACCTAATATATAAGTTCATTTATTGCCCAAATGGCTAAGTTCCTTTTTTCATGTATCCTGTGGGTAAAGGAAGCCCATTTTCTCACATTGCCAGTTCTCTTCCACCCCTGTCTATCCCTGTTTCTGTCTTCTTCACTCACATTCTATATATCCGTTGTCACATGCAGATCACAGGTGCTGATGGCAAGTCCCTGTACTTTGTGAAGTGTTGAATAGCCAGATTTTAGTGATGTAATTGATTATATCCAGATTATTTTGAAAAATAAAAATAGAATGTGGAAGCTTTAAAGAAAAGTGTCATGAAGTATTTTAAATTCTCAGGTATATGCTTTACATGTAACTTGTGTGTGGAAAAATGTACTGCGGAAATAGGGTACGGTAGGAGACAAGTTACTTGTAGTGGGGACGTTTTGAAAGAAAATCATTCTAGAATAAACATTAATATGATAACTTTTTGTTTGGGATATATAGATTTTCATTTCCGAGCACAGTTTTGTCACTCTGCTGTCAAATATGTTAAAACCTTAAAAAAAGAACTCATCTCAAGCATTTTCTGAACATTTGTAGCAAACTGAGCATTCTTGGAAAAAATTTGCTTAGAAAAAGTCACATACTTAAAACCCACACTGCAGTTACTATTTTGCTGTAAGTTTTCTGGACTCCAGGCAAGAAAATACTGTATTCAGAAAGAATTGGGGGTTCTAAGGTGGATGTGACTTATTTCCTAGAACTGTGTGGATTAATATGAGTACCTTGAGATTTGGTATACGATTTATTTGATTGAGGTGATGGTTTTGTAAATAATTCTTTTTGAAACTAAATATATATTCACATATATATCACATATACATATCACAAAATTCTTGTCTATCTATAGATGTGGATATTCATATATTTCTGTATCTCTTTATATCTATAAGAGGGTAAACTGTTCAGGGACTCAATAATACTCCTGTACTAAGAATGGCAGATCTAAAAGATGAGAAACTGAACATGTTTCTTGCTAGGGCTTGTCATTGATTTTAGCAGTTTCATCAGTATCAGATAAGTTAAAAGATACTGTGTTTTCCAGCATGTTCTTGTTCTCACACCAGGCTTGAGCCAGGGAGCCATATTCCAGTGGTCCTAACTCCATATTTTTAAAATGGACTGAGTTATCATACAATTGGTTGATTGGATCAGGCATTTCTTAAGCTTCGGTAATTTATCTTCAATAGAGGAATCCTGGCAAAATTTAGCTTGTCAATATAGTGTTTTCTTTTTCTAATTACTTTCAAGCATTCCCTGTTGGTCTGGGACTTAGAGAGTAGACCTCAATAGCATGGGAGATAAACCTTGGGTCAGTTTTGGTGCTCTAGTTTGTGAAATGATGTCTTGAGTATTTGCTATGAGAGAGATACCCATTTATACTTGGGAAAATGATACATTTGGTACAGTGCTCCAATCTCAATAAACAAAACTTTGGAATATTTCTTATCATGTTCCACAGCTGAAGCTGCTGCATCTCAGCATATGTATGAAAATTAGAAATGGAATGATTTTTTAGACATTTTTTTCATTTGCTGGGCATTTACCAGAAATGAGTTTATGTTTGCTGCAAGTGTCCTTTACTTTGTTGCTTGTGGCAATTTTTTCTTTTTCCTTATTTTTTTTTTTGCTACTGTGATGTGTATCAGAGAAGGCAATGGCAACCGACTCCAGTACTCTTGCCTGGGAAATCTCATGGATGGAGGAGCCTGGTAGGCTACAGTCTATGGGGTCGGGAAGAGTCGGACACGACTTAGTGACTTCACTTTCACATTTCACTTTCATGCACTGGAGGAGGAAATGGCAACCCACTCCAGTACTCTTGCCTGGAGAATCCCGGGCACGGGAGCCTGGTGGGCTGCTGTCTCTGGGGTCGCACAGAGTCAGACATGACTGACGTGACTTAGCAGCAGTGATGTGTATATTTAGGATGAGTTCTTAGTATTTACTTGAAATGGACAGTGCTGTGTTTCACAGAGTTTATTTTGTGTCTTTTCGGCTTAAAAAATAACATTTGAAATGTTTGACTATATGTGTGAGATCACAGACTTTCAGCATGATGGGATCTTGGTCCATTACAGTTTCAGTTTCCTGGGAATTTTCTGTTTAAGGTCAGACACGGCCCTGATTTGAACTGGATGATCTACAAAATAGGTACTTTTGCAACCACAAAATGTGGAGAACATTCCAAATAATTTGCAGTGTGGGTAGCCCAACATGCTTTAGTGTTTAGTTGGCTTGAGGCAGTGTGCCATGCTTGTAAAAAATGGTTTTTGAAGCTGACAGCAAGCTGTTTCATTCTTTGAGTTTGATGCTTAGGATAAAGTGTCTTTTAGCCTCTGTGCCAGTAAATATGGACAGGATTGGTATTATTAATAAAAGTACTTTTGTTCCCATTTCTGTATAATAGATTCAGAAAACTCAAGCATGAAATAGCTTAATATACTAGGAAGCTCATTCATGTTCATTCAAAATGTAATGAAGGTTTGAGAAGGTTGGATTTTAACAGAGCTTTCAAGTCCTGGGCAAAAGAGTTAGGAGGATCATCTAGTGGTCACTCTATTGAAATTAATAATGACACTATTATTAACAGTATTTCCTTTGAGTGATAAACCTCCCAGGCCCAACTTTGGTTAAAAACATCCCCACTGTGCCAATCACCTAGCATATATATTAATTGATTCTTAATCATTTGAAACCCTCATGTGTCATTGTAGTCATAAGCTTTCGGTACCTTTGGTTTTTTACTGAAGCTTCTTGATTAACTTCTTTTCTATCAATTGATGGAGCCCAGTCTACATCATTAAAGGTGCTTTTTTTTTTGGCTGTGCTGGATCTTCTACTAGTAGTTGCAGTAGCTAGGTTTAGTTGCCTTGGGGCGAGTGGGATCTTAATTCTCAGACCAGGGATTGAATCTGCATCCCCTTTATTGGAAGGGGGATTCTTAATTACTGGACCACCAGGGAAGCCCCTTCATTAAAGCATTTTAAAGTACGTTACACAATTTTTTTTTTTAACATGAAAATGTTTAAGGATTTGCTTTGGGGAGTGCAGCAGAAGTGATATGATTGAATTCTGTATTGTAGCTCATACCTTCCAAAGGAAGGCGTTTTCACCTCTTCCTTTTTTCTTTTTTTTTTTAAGCAAAAACAAATGCATAGATAATTTTAGAGAAAGAACATTTGCAGGCATTTAAAGATGCTTGGAGTTTCAATCAAAATAAGGGTTTCAGCTTAGAGTTACCTAAGAATAAGTTAACGTCTGTACCAGGTGTTCATTACAGTTTCTGGCTGAGAGTGTCTGCTGCTGATCTAAGTTGGGATCCTGGGAAGCTATAGATTCAAAGAGAGTTGAAATGAAAAGGGGCTAATTCCAGGCATAGCATCTATTGCCTTCCAGAGCAAAAAATATTTGCCTGAATGTGTACTTCTAATAAAATCAACTTTTCATCATTTTAGCTTCTTTTTTTCCATTTCCTCCAGGCTATAAATGAAATATGGTGTTTTCATTTTTGATTAACCTTCCACTTCTAAAATTTCACACTGTTCAGGACTAGCTTTTAAGACTCTGAGCTTGTTCCCAGCAGTACTTTCCAAATATTTTCCCTTCTTTTGAATTATTGAGTTCTTTAATGATACATTATGAGTTTTGAATTTAAGGTTCCTCCATCTTCCTTAATAGGCCTTGGTTGAATTTACTTCTACTTAAAGGTGCAGTGATGTTGGTGACTTCTCATTTTTGTGTCTATATTTCATGTATAGTTGCTCTTGTAAGGTTTCAAATCTTTATTCTTTATTCGTATGCGTGAAAAATCCAGACAGGCCAGAAAAGGAAAAGAAGAATTACACCTATTAACATTTTGATATATATTTTATGTACATAAAAAACTTTCATTTCTTTACAATGATACTTACTATTTTGTTTCTTTTAAACTTTCATACAAAGATGAATCACATCCCATATCATAGAATGATCTTCTGTAGTGTGTTTTGAATACTAAATAGTATTTTGTTTTATGAATGTGTCATATTTCATTGGAGATATGCCGTAATATCAGGCAGTTTTTCCTTTTTAAAAATTGCTGATATATAGCAGTAAATACCTTAAAGCTCAGTTTTTGTATATATCTATGGTTATTCTCTTTGAGTAAAACCCTAGAAGTCGAATTTTGGGATAGGGATAGAGGACACTTATGTTTTTAATTGACCTCAAGGCATTTTATTAGTCCCAATATAAAATCTTTAGAGTTTATCATAGCTTTCCTTGATTACCTTCTACGGTCCTTTTGGTTAGTATAATATGAAAGACTCAAGTCACATTGCATTTGAACTCAGACCTGACTGACTAGGGCTTTATCCAAGGTAAACAATGCTAGGTATAATATTTACAAAAACTCAGCTATAAAGTATAGCCTCAATACCAAACCATCCAATAGTGCCCAGTTATAGCTATAAATGCTGTTTTCTCCTAAACAGGAATAGCAGTTGATAGCTTGCCCTGAGAGTTCTCTCTTATTCTTAAAAAAATTTTTTTTTTAAACATATTTGTTTGACTATGCTAGGTCTTAGCTGTGGCATGCAGGATCTTCACTCTTCTTCATTGCACCATGTGGAATTTAGTTCTCTGACCAGGGATTGAACTCCAGTCCCCTATGTTGGGGGCACGGATTTTTAGCCACTGCACCACCAAGGACATCCCTCTCTTCGCTTTCAGTCTCCTTACTATATTACCATCTGAACTACTGGCCATGTACATTGATATATCCATAATTGCTGTATGGTAGAGTAATTAAATATTGTTTCCTATATATCCATCTCTAAGATTTAATGATTCTGTTTTCTGCCCTTTGCTGCCAACAGCTAGACTCTTAATGTCCTCTCTGTGTTTATATCTCTGTATCTGTATTTTATATATTTATCTCTTTCTCGCTCTCTGTCAATAATATAGAACTTCATCATAGCCAGAAATTACCTTTTGAAATCAGGTAAGTGTCCCTCTGACTACCACAAAAACATAGTTACTCCTGGGAACAATTTAAAGGATATAAAATGGGCAAAAGCTAAGAAAAGGACTTGTGTGAAAAACTCACAGATCGATAGTTTAATGTAGAGAGAAATTTTCTTCATTTTTATGATAAAGTTATCTTTAGCTGTCAGACATGACCCTAATGATGGCAGAATGGCATTTGTATTTTCATGTACATTTTTCATTTTTAGAATTTCGTTCTGGCTGTAAAAAGGAAACAGAAAATAAACACACACACACACATATTTTCTGGGTCAGTTGTTCTTTTTTCAGACATTGTCTTCTCCACTGTGTGGAGACCATGTCCTTTCCTCCTTTTTCTAAGTCACGCCAAGCTTCTCTGTCCCCTTTTTAGTGTTAGTTGCTCAGTGTGTCCAACTCTTTGCAGCTCCACGGATTGTAGCCTCCCAGGCTTTGTGACCCCACGGACTGTAGCCTGCCAGGCTCCTTTGTCCATGGGATTCCCCAGGCAAGAATACTGGAGTGGGTTGCCATTTCCTTCTCCAGGGGATCTTCCTGACTCAGGAATTGAACCCAGGTCTCTGGGATTGCAGGCAGTTTCTTTACCTATTGGGTGCTTACCTGTTTTAGCATTCCAGAATAAATTTTTTGTTTAGATGAGTTATTGTTATATATTGTTATTATACTCAATTTTTCCCTTTAACTCTTTGTGGTATAGATATGTGGATGCATCTTTCGTTGTAATGAACAGTTATTAATAAAAAAAAAGTTTGAGAATCTCAGCATTTATATTTCTTAGTACTCAGTTGCTGTGGGTTAGCTATAAAAACTTAGATACAGTGGTAAAGTGAAGTCAAATACAAAAACGACTGAAGTAATAAACTTGATTACCTTTGGGTAATTATTTCATTCATCAGGCCATAAAACTAAGCTTTTAATATTTTCTGTGTTCCTTTTATGATATAACTTTTCTTTTGCATTCCAAGTTTTAAAATCTTTTAAATCCTACTAATGTCTCTAATCTTTCATAAGGACCCCCCAGAATAGAAATGATCTCTGAGGCTCACATAACAGAATCTCATTCTGGTAAGATCCTTGCTCTTATCTGGATTCTAGGTTGGAATGCAATTTTAGGAAGAGATCCTTCAGGTAATTCTTTTTAAAGTGGATAGACAGGGAAGACTCACATGAAAAGCCTCATTGCGTAACATAAAGCATCCATTTGCTTTGTGGCCCTTGTAGAAAGGAAATTTTCTGTTTGTTTAATATAAACTTGAGACTTGGAGTGATCACTGCATTGAATGTTGTCCCTCCCAGTGTCTATGTTAAATTCTTATTCTGTTCAGTTCCAACATAATCAATATTCTGCATATAAGAGGAACTTTCACATTTGTTTCATTAGCCATCAGATGAACTCTATATTTGCACCATTCTAGGGCAATGGTTCTTGCCATTACGAAATCTGTATTGAGTTCACCCACATGGCGCAGCTGTAAAGAATCCGCCTGCCAATACAGGAGAGGTAAGAGACATGGGTTCGATCCCTGGGTTGGGAAGATCCCCTGGAGTAGGAAATGGCAACCTATGCCAGTATTCTTGCCTGAAAAATTCCATGGACAGAGGAGCCTGGTGGGCTACCGTCTATGGGGTCGCCGAGTCGAACACAACTGAGCACACATGCACATGTGTGTACTCATACACACATGTGCACACTCATACACCACTTTCAAATATCACTGTCATAGGCCACATCTGGTGGAAGAAATCAAATGAGAACCAGGCATGAATGAAGTATAATAAAACCAGAAGAACTCCACATAAGCATAGACAGTGATGCTTATACAGCAGTATTTAGTGTTTTTTTCCTCACTTTTTTGTTTAAGAGGAAATCTAGGAATTGTAATTCTCATGATTATGTGTACAGTTGACTTTGGGTAAGTGAATTCCCTATGGTTCCTTGGTCTTGACTCCCATATGTCAGTCGAATCAACACTTTGTGAACTTGCAAAGCTTTCTGATGCTTTGGGTTTTGAGTGGTGGGCCAGAGGGCTTAGAATCAGCTACTTACTGACTGGCACCATCATTGGGGCACTACCAGTGGGGAACCCAGCAGCAGATAAGCATCACCACCAAACCCCAAATTCATTTTCCCTTGTGATTTTGTGATGCATGATGAGAAATTGTTCTTTCATGTTTAGAATACAGCTATTTTATCAACTTTATTTTTTTATTTCTAAAGGTTCAAAATGAGCATTCCAGATTTTCTTTAAAAATTTTCTTTGCTAAGGTATGATTTTTTTGGTAGGGAGGGAGCATAGTAGGTGTTGGGAGGTGATTTGCAGTACTTTGAATTTAGAATGACAATTATGTAACCATTTTTACTTAGATCAATGCTTCCCTATTGTTGGATACACAGCAAACTTGATTGAAAATTAAAATTTAGAAATAACAGAAATGGAAATAAGGTTGTGTTAAAGGAAATAATTATTTTATTCATGAACTCCTTCCTTTATTCATGAAAGGTATTAGTAGAGAATCCTTCAGCTATCGAGGTTTCAGGAAACATTTTCTTGAATTTAAAATTATTTGTGAACAATTTGGTTTTAGAAGATTTGGTCCTTTTTTAGGACCACATGCATTTAGTAAAATTTTATTCTTGTAGTAAAAGCTTCCTGCTTTTAGTCTTCATTTATTTTCTTTTACTTCTTACCCTGTGACCTACTTTTCTCCCACCCTTCCATCAGAAAATAAATAAAGCAGAATAAAAAATAAACTATAACTTCAAAATCAAAATATATAGGCATATCTCAGAGATACTGCAGACTTGGTTCTAGACCATGGCAAGTAAGTGAATACTATTAATATAGTAAATTGAGTCATGGAATTTTTGGTTACCCAGTGCATATAAAAGTTACGTTTATGCTATTCTGTAGTCTGTTAAGTGTACAATAGCATGATGTCTAAAAAAAACAATGTGCTTAACTTAATTAAAAAATACTTTATTGCTAAAAAATGCTAACCATCATCTGAGCCTTCAGTGAGTCATAGTAGTAGCACCAAAGGTCACTGATTACAGATCACCATTACAAATATATATAATAATATATATAATTATATAAATTAAAAAATTGAAATATTGCAAAAATTACCCAAATGTGGCAGACATGAAGTGAGCAAATACTGTTGGAAAAATGGCAGCAGTAGACTTCCTTCAATTTGTAAAAGATGAAATATCTGCAAAGCACAATAAAGCAAAGCAAAATAAAGCAAGGTAGACATAAGAGACCTGGATTCGATCCCTGGGTTGGAAAGATCCCCTGGAGGAGGGCATGGGAATCCACTCCAGTATTCTTACCTGGAGAATCCCATGGAGCATGACAGGCTACAGTCCATGGGGTCTCAAAGAGTCAGAAAGGTCTGAAGCGACTTAGCACACACACACAGGCCTATACTAGTCTTCAGCCAAATACTTTTGCATTTGTGCTAGTATGTAATATCATACTATCATAGGACATAACATTAGAGAATGTTGAAAGAAAATATGGACAAATAAATGAGAAATTATATTTTCTCTGTTTTCTACTCTTGGGGTGCCCTCATTTTACAGCACAGGCAACAAGGTATAATCCAGTGGTTATTTTGTGTTTGTATGTCTATTTGGTATGAGTCAGTGTTCTCCAGAGAAACAGAACTGATATAGGTATATTTGATTTATTAAAAGGAATTGGTTCATGTGATTATGGAGACTGAGAAGTCCCATGGTTGGCCACCTGCAAGCTGGAGACACAAGAAAGCTGATGGTGTAGTTCTGAGAGCCTGAGGGGTGTTGGTGTAAGTACCAGTTGAAGGGAAATGCTTAAAGTCTCAGCTGAAACAATCAGAATTCGAATCCCTGCCTCTCGACCTTTTTGATTTATTCAGGCCTTCAATGGATTGAGTGATATCTACTCATTTTGGGGAGGAGAGTGTGCTTTCTTCAATCTAATACAAATTCCAGTTTAATCTGGAGCAACACCACAGACGCACCCAGAAATAATGTTTAATCCAGGCACCCTGTGTCCTAGTGAGGTTAACAGAAAGCTAACCATCACAGTGAGTCTCCCCACTAGACTTGAGAGTTATGTAAAATAAGATATACCTGTTGTTTTTCATTGTGTGCCATGCTTAATCAGAAACTGGTGGACAGCAAATGCTTAATAATGATTTGTTAAAGGAAGGGAATGAAAGTAAAGAGTATATGTTAAGTTGAAAAGTATATGTCAAAGATTTATAACATGAATAGCATGCTGAAAGACTATCAGGTGGATGTTAAGATGTGCAAGTGAGGTAATTTTAGTTGGCATATGATGATTCTGTTGGCTTTTCCTTTGTCTTTATTTGGTGGCCACTTCAAATATTAAAACTAAAGTCTTCATAGATTTTTGAGCTCCAAGAGTTTGAAGTATGACCTTTAAATTTTTCAGAATCTTCCCAAGTTAAACAAATTACTTTGATCATGGCAGTGAATCAAGGTCAAAAGAGAATTGCCATTATCTCTGAGGATGAGTCAGCTTTGCTCTTCAGCGATCCTATTTTGAAATGGCATGCCAAGAGCAGAATGATCTTTTGCTCTATGTTGTTTCTCTTGCACCATTTTCTAACTTCCCACTTAGGAAAATGTTTAGTAATTCCATATTTTCCCTTGCATTGATTATTGGAATTTGCTAGGTAATAATTATGTTTACAGGGCCAAGGGACCAAGGATTTTAGCATCTTTTTAAAAGAATACATAAAAGTAAGATTGATACTTTTGATCTGTGGTGTTGGAGAAGGCTGTTGAGAGTCCCTTGGACTGCAAGGAGATCAAACCAGTCAATCCTAAACGAAATCAGTCCTGAATATTCATTGGAGGACTGATGCTAAAGCTGAAGCTCTAATACTTTGGCCACCTGATGCGAAGAACTGACTCATTGGAAAAGACCCTGATGCTGGGAAAGATTGAAGACAGGAAGAGAAGGCGACAACAGAGGATGAGATAGTTGGATGGCATCACCAACTCGATGGACATGAGTTTGAGCAAGCTCTGGGAGTTGGTGATGGACAGGGAAGCCTGGAGTGCTGCAGTCCATGGGGTTGCAAAGAGTTAGACATGACTGAGTGACTGAACTGAACTGAACTGATAAAAGTAAGATATATATTAATATTTGATTGTTAGATATACAAGTATATACTCAAGAAGTTACTTGAAGTATCTGGTGATTCATTAAGGTGTTCCAGGTCCACATTCTGTGACATTTCTATTATACCATCAGAGAAATTGGTCTAATTGATGCTGAAGTGTGTGGGATACTAAGGTTGTGGGGATAGGGAATCTTAAAACACTGTTCTTATACCAAGAGATGATGCTTGGAGGAGACCGTAGTGTAAGTGTAAAGAGGAGACCATAGTGTAAGTGTATATGTCCCTATTTGTTTTTGATAGCATGTCCATGAATCTCCAACAAGTAGCACACTACCTGGCACATGGTCGATGCCCTAAACATTTTTGTTGAATTGGCTTGGCTGCACCTCTCAGGGGTAGTCATAGTCAGCAACAACAAGTGTTGTTCTGAAAAACAAGAAAGCCATACTGTAGTTGCATCTGGTGGTAGAAGAATAAACTGGGCATGGTGATAGTGGACTGTTGCTGGGTGTAGGAACGACCAGATTTGAAGCAATGACAGAAAAACTGTATCTCTTTTGTTCTGAAAAGAGACTTTGAAGGTCACTTCTCTGAAATAAATGAGGCAGAAGCTGGAGTGAAGAAGGTCAGAGGAAGAGAACCAAAGGTATTGTGTCAAAATCACAGTATAGAATCTTGAGGTGAAAAATGAGTTTAAATTCAGTTTACATGACATGTATGTTGACTTTCCTGGTGCCTCAGGTGGTAAGAAATCTGCCTGAAATGCAGGAGACCTGGGTTTGATCACTGGGTAGGGAAGATCCTCTGGAGAAGAGAATGGCAACCCACTCCAGTATTCCTTCCTGGGAAATTCCATGGACAGAGGAGCTTGGTGGGCTACAGTCCAATGGAGTCAGAAAGAGTCAGACACGACTGGGTGACTAATACTTTATCATATGGAAAATAGTCATTTCTGAGACTGAGGGATAGAATGCTCCGTGTCACTGAAGTGCTGGTGTTGGGGAGAATATGGTTTTCTTTTCTGAGTAGAACTGCCAGCTTATAAGTACTGGGAACTGATGGTGTGCCACTTCTTCACATGTGCTGTTTCATTTAACAAGTCCCCACTGCAGCTTTAGCAACTAAGGTACCCCTTGGTCATTTTCCTGAGGAGGATCTGAGAAAATGAGCGAGTAAGTAACCTGCCCAATGACACATAGCAAGTAAGCAGTATCCAGGCACTCTGACCCCTGCTGCGGTGGACACAATGGGCATCTGGAGGAAGGACTTGAAAGTACTCAATAAAAACTTATTTTTACCCTGAGTTTTGATTCCCTCCAAAGGACATGTCAGAATCGTATGTTGTTAAAGAGAAGTGGAGAAGAGAGAGCAGCATTTTTAGAAGAAATATTTATGATGGTGGAAACATTTAGTTTTAAATAGATAACTTAAGGCCTTGGAAACTTTTGTTGTGCTGTGTAACTATTAAAGAAAAATTAAATGTCGAATCCTTGTATAGATAGTTGTGTAGGGTCAGATGGGTTATAGAGTTGCTTAAGGAAACGGTTTTAAACAGTAGAGTGGCAAGCTGAGCTGTACCCAGAAATTCAGGTGACTGTAAAGCTGGATTAAAAAGCTTTTGCGGAATATCATGAAAGCAAACAATAATTAGCAGCTTTTAAAAATTTCATTGATTCCCAAGAGATGTTTGTGGGAACCAGGAAAGTGATCTAGAGAGTAATGTGAAAAGATAGGCACTGTTTTTTGAATTAGTAGGTAATATTAGAAGAAATATGGGGTACTTTTAAAAGTAGTGATGATAGATTACCATATTTAAATTTTGCACATTGAAGGATAACAAAATTCTGTTCTTCTCATGTTTCTTATGCCCTTTACTGATCAGAGTACATTTCTTGCATAATAAAAGTACACTTGACCAAAGGATGAGGGACATTCTGAAAACTTTTACTTTTTATTGATGTATAGATTTACAGTGTTGGTGTATTGATTTACAAAATGTTGTGTTAATTTCTGCTGTACAGCAGAGTGATTCAGTTATACGTATATATACATTCTTTTTCATGTGTTTTCCATTATAGTTTATCACAGGGTATTGACTATAATTCCTGTGCTATACAGTAGAACCTTGTTGTTTATCCATCCTACGTATAATAGTTTATATCTGCTAACCTCAAACTCTCCATGCATCCCTACCCTTCCACCCCCTCTCCTCCTTGGCAACCACAAGTATGTCCTCTATGTGTGTGAGTCTGTTTCTATTTCATAAATAAGTTCATTTGAGTACTGTTTTAGATTCCACATAGAGTGACATCCTGTGGTATTTGTCTGTCTCTGATTCACTTCCCTTAGATGATCATCTCTAGGTCCTTTCGTGTTGCTGCAAAAGGCATTAGTTCATTCTTTTCTATGGCTGAGTAGTTTTCCATTGTGTATATGTATCACATCTTCTGTATCCGTTCCTCTGTTGATGGACAGTTCGATTGTTTTCATGCCTTGACTACTTTGAATAGTACTATTATGAACATATGGGTGCGTGTATAGTTTTGAATTAGACTTTCGTCCAGATATCTGCCCAGCAGGGGGATTGCTGGATCATACGGTGATTCTATTTTGAGCTTTTTGGGGAGCCTCTGTACTGTTTTCTCTAGTGGCTGCACCAACTTACATTCCCACCAGCAATGTAGGAGGGTTCCTAAAGGATAAGGAACATTTGAGTAACTCTTCTTGTCACCATTTTGCAAGTTTTTAAACACCGTCTTCTGTTCTACGCATGAACAGTAGGCATGTTGAGACACGTAGGCGAATGCTTATTTTGCTTCCTTACTGTCAACACATAAGGAGTAAAGGTTTTTTTTAAAGGAATATCTTACCATTAAACAGAAATGTATTGTATTTCATGTATTTAGAATACAAGAAAATATTCTTCAAGGAGTAATCTTGAATGTAAGAAAACTACTCATTTTATGAGATTTAGAAAATAAAGAAGAGTAAGAAAAAGTGTAAATCACTGATATCACCGATGCTCTTGTTGGTCAGAAACATTTGTTCATGTTTTTATATTTCCTTCTAATTCCTTTTTAAGAACTTTAAAAATATATCAAGAGCATACAGTATATATGGCTTCATAGTCTGTTTTCTTTACTCAATCTGCTCACATAATATTTTCTTCTATCTTTATTAAACACTGTTCAAATACAGCTTTAATGGCTACATAGCATTCTGTTATATAAATCGCATAATTAACTCAATCTGTTTCCTTAATGTGAACCTTTAGATGAGTTTCATTTTACTCTGTACATGAATTTTTCACAGCCTTATTAGATTTATTTAACATATCATAAAATTCAGTCTTCAAGTTTATAGTTGTTTACTGGTGTTTGATAATTTTACCAAGTGGTGCAACTGTTATCATGATCAGTTTTAGAACATTTTCTCCCCCACCCACTGAGATTCCTCATGTCCATTTGTAGTTAATTCTTCATCTTATCCCTGGTTCCAGGTGACCACTGATGTACTTTCTGTCTCTCTGATTGTTTTTTCTAAGCATTTCATCTAAGTGGAATTATGCAATACATGGTTTCTTGTGACTGATTTCTTTTTCTTACCATATTTTTAAGGTTCATCCATGACATAACATGTATTAGTACATTATTACTTCTTGTTGCTGGATGTATTTCATTGAAGGGATATACAGGCACACCTTGTTTTATTGTATTTCACTCTATTAAGCTTCACACATTGTGTTTTTTACTGTTTTTTTCCTTTTTAAATAAATTGAAGGTGTGTGGCAGTGCTGTGTTATCAGATGATGGTTAGCACTTTTTGGCCATAAAGTATTTTTTAGTTAATATATGTACATTGTATTTTAGACATAATGCTCTTGCACACTTAATAGACTACCCTATAGTGTAAAAATAACTTTTATATGCACTAGGAAACCAGAAAGTTTGTGACTCTCTTTCCTGTGATACTTGCTAAAATTTATTGTGGTAGTCTGGAACCAAACCCACAGTATCTCTGGGGTATGCCTCTAATGCATTCTGTGTATCCGTTCACCAGTTGATAGACATCTAGGTTGTTCCTAGCTTTGTGCTATAAAGAATAATAATGCTGTGATCATTGACATGCAGGTCTTTGTGTAGACACACATTTTTGTTTCTCTTGGGTCAGTACTTAAAAGTAGAATTGCTGAGTTCTGTAGGAGTGTTATTTTTTTAACTATTTGAGAAACTGCCAACTGTTTTCCAAAGTGGTTCCATACTTTTACATTCCCATTAGGAATATATAAGGGTTCTTATTTATCCAAGTCCTCACTAATGTTTGTTGTTGTCTGTCTTATTTATTACAGCCATTTTAGTGGGTGTTAATATCTTAATGTGGTTTTTAATATGCATTTCCCTAACGGCAATGGTGTTGAACATTTTTTCATGTGCTTATTAGGTATTTGTATATCTTCTTTGTTGTAATATTCTATTCATATTTTTGTCCAATTATCAGTTTAGTTTAAATGCTATTAAGTTGTAACTGTTCTTTGCAAATTCTAGGTACAGGTATTTTATTTGATATGTTTTTGCAAATACTTTGAGTCTGTTTCTTGGTTTTTAAAATTCTTAATTATGTCATCTGAAATGCAAAAAATTGAATTTTTGTGAAGTTCACATTGTTAACTTATTCTTTTGGTGTCACGTGTATGAATTATTTGCCTAACCCAAGGTCTGGAAGATTTTATATATATTTCATTACCTAAACTTTTAAAGGACATTTAAAAATACTTCTAAAGAATGGATCCTGAGAAGTACAAATTTTAGAAACTTTTAGTAGTCAGCCTTTCATATTTGCAGTTTCTGCATCTATAGATTCAATGATCTGTGGATTGAAAAGAACTGAAAAAAATTTCAGAAAGTTCCAAAGAGCAAAACTTGAATTTGCATGCACTTGTAACTACTTATATAGCATTTATATTGTGTTAGGTATCATTTAAGTATATTATAAGATATAATATAAGTAATTGAGAGGTGATTTAAAATATATGGGCGGATATACATATCTTAATTGCAAATACTGTGCCATTTTATATAGAGGAGTTGAGCATTTGCAGATTTTGGTATCCATGGGGGGTCTTGGAACCAATTCCCCACAGATCCTGAGAGATGATGATATGTATTTTTAAAATTTTTGTTTATTTATTTATTTATCTTTGGCTGTGCTGGGTCTTCATTGCCATGTGGGCTTTCTCTAGTTGTAGTGGTTGGGAGATACTCTCTGGTTGTGGTGCATGGGCTTCTCATTGCAGTGTGGATGACTGTACATTTTTAATACCGTTTTTTGAAGTATTAGATACAACAGGAAGATAGACAAGTCATAAGGGCAAAGCTCAGTGAAATTTTAAAAAATAAATCTGTGTATGTAACTCCCACATGGATCAAGAGAAAATGTTGCTAGCTTCTCAGGAACCTCTCAGAACTTCCTATAAACCCCTTCCCAGTCATTACTTGTACTCTTCCCCAAAGTTAATCAATGGTTAGTAACACCATAAATTAATTTTGCCTTTTTTGAATTTTATTTAAATGGAATGATATTATGTATACATTTTTGTGTCTTTTGCTTAATATTTTATTGATGAGATTCACTGATGTGGTTTATTGCAGTGGTTTGCTCATTTTCATGGCTGTATAGTATTTCATTTATGAATACATCACATTTATTTATCAGTTCTACTATTGATGTTCTGTTTTTGGATATTTTTAATAGTGCTGCTAGCAAATCCCAGGGACGGGGGAGCCTGGTGGGCTGCCGTCTTATGGAGGTCGCACAGAGTCGGACACGACTGAAGTGACTTAGCAGCAGCAGCAGCAGCAAAATACTTGTACTTGATTTTTGGTGCACAAATGTGAGCTTTTCTGTGCAGTGTATACTCAAGGGTGGGATTACTAGGTTATGGAGCAGGCCTAACTACAAATTTACTATAAATGGCAAGCTGTTTTCTATAGCCAGTTACATTCTATCCCAGCATCAGTGTTTGAAAGTTTTGTTTGTACCACATCCTGACCAAAACTTGCTGATTTTCTGTCTTTTTAATTGTAGCCATTCTGTTGGATTTGTGTCTTGCTGTGGTTTTCATTTGCATTTTTCTGATGAGTAATGAGGAGGAGCACCTTTACTTTTGTGTGTATGAGTGAGTGTGTGGCTACTTGGATATCTTCCTTTGTGATGTTTTTGTTCCAATTCTTTTGCTCATCTTTCAACTGGGTTTGTTTATTTATTTCTGCTATATTTGTCCATGTGAGTCCTTTGTCAGTTATATGATTG
Organism: Budorcas taxicolor; assembly: GCF_023091745.1. NCBI lineage: Eukaryota > Metazoa > Chordata > Mammalia > Artiodactyla > Bovidae > Budorcas > Budorcas taxicolor. The sequence continues at coordinate 44,513,333 of NC_068918.1, forward strand.
CAAGTGTTTTCTGTTTCTTGGCTTACCTTTACTTTCTTTTGGTCAGTTTTTCAGTCTTTCCTTTATAGCTAGTGCTTTTGGGGTCTTATTTGTGTTTTAAAAATAAACTTGATATGGAGACTTCATTAAGATTGAGAAACTTAAACATGAGCTGACTAGAAGCTGGTGTTTGGTGCTATGAGCGCCCTCCAGTTGCCTGGGTGTGCCTCTTCCAGGGCTGAAGTCTTTTCTCCCACCCTCCCTGGCCCTGAGCTCAACTTCCAGCCCCTTGAGACTGATATGGACTCTGTTCTGCTCAGTTTCTCAGCCTCCCAGCTGGCTCTCTTACTCAACTTTAAGCTTCTCAACGGTTTTTAAGCCTTTCAGCTGCCAGTTTTCAGGCTCTCAGCTTCTTGCTGCCTTGAGAAAACCTCTGAGCTGGCATTTTAGAATTGGCCCATGCCTCCAGGGAAAAACTATCTTTGAGTGCTGAGGTATCTCACTTTTCCATACTTACCTTCTCTATGAGATCTAGGCCTCTCAAGTTATCCCTCCTTTGGTAGCTCTTAGATAACTTCAGAGAGGTTTAAACAAATTATTCAGGCTCTTTTGGTTGTTTTTGTTTGGTGCATTGGTCTGCCACAGCTTGTTTTTCTTTGCCAGGACAGGAAGTCTTTAGGAGTTATTTTTTTTAATTGAAGTATAGTTGATTTACAATGTTGTACCAACCTAGAAATGTTTTTTAAGGCTGTTGATAAGCTTGTTGGATTATAGTACAGCTACATTTCCATTGATGGAGTATTACTTTGTCAGAATTATTTTCATCTTTTTTAAACCTCTGAAAATTTGCTAAGCAAAAAATAACTTGTAATTTTTATTAAAATTTTTCTTTTTCTTTTTATTCTAATGAGATTGAACATTGTTTCAAAAAATGATTGGTCTTTTGCATCTTCCATTTATGATTTACTTATTAACTGCCATGGTTTTTCATTGATTTTTAAGAACTATGTAATGATGCTTATATTAATAAATAATAATTTGTGAATTGAAGGTAATGAATTATTACCTTAGTGAATTTAAAAATGATTGGCATTTCCCTTGGTCTTTATAATGTTTCCAGACTTTTGAAGGCAGGGGTTGTGTCTCTTCTTTTGTGTTCTTTTTTGGTATCTGTTAAGTGGAATAGTCCAGGTTATCATGAAGCAGATTGCAGTAAAAAATAATGCAGAGATAGGATTAAGAAGCTCTTGAAGATTGTTCCCTATGTTCACTGTGAAAATTTTCTTTGATTATTGATTTATGTTATTTCATTTAGGAGCATGGCCTCAAGTCTTATTCCATTTTTGAGTCATTATCTTCTCTCTTGTATTGCTTCACATCACTAATGTAGGATCAAACTCTCCTTTGTGCTGTCTGTCCCACATTTATTAGGGACAAATATCTGCCTCATAAGTCTCCACAAATGTAAAAGAGGAAATATGTCTCGCCTTCCTCACATGAAACTGAATTAATGTCATTCCTAGAAGTAGCATATAAGTGCTGAATGGCAACCTTGCCAGTTGCATTTTAAAGGGGTTTAAGGATAAGACAGTTTTAGACTGACTGCAGAGTTCTAAAGCATGCATGTAAAATTTTTAAAAATCTAAACCATTCTTCATTCACACTGTAACCCGGTGTTTGGATTTTAAGAAATCATCCAGATAGTTTAATTTTTACTGACATTATGAGAATAGTGTCTGAAGATGAGGGATAGTGGAATTTTCCTTATCATATTAGGCATACTTTGTCTCTCTTATTGTGGAAATAGAATTTGGCTCCTAGAAATGTCCTTGTTTTAGTCACTGCCCTACCTTCTTTTTTTGGCCATTTCATCAACTCGGCATAAACTATAATATTTGCTCTCATGCTGCTGCCTATGGCCCTTGGGGAATGGTATTCTGAAGAAAAATTGGAGTCTGTGGGGAAGGCTGGTGTAAAAATAAAATCCTCCAGGTTTCAGACCTAGGATGTGGGCCAGATCTAGGGACAGCATTTTTAACATCGCGGATTGCTGTATTAAAGGGGACAAACGAACCTCTCTCTTTTCCAGCTGATGAGGAGGGCAGCGAAGCATTTTGAAAAGAGTAGGGACTTTGGATCCAGGCTGCCCTGGGTTCCAATGCTAGCTGTCCCACCAGCCCTGTGATTAGAGACAAGTCACACTCTGAGCCTCAGTTTACTTGTCTTCATTTGTCAGGAATAGTAATAATAATATGTGAAAGTCTGGTACATGGTGGGTGTTTAAGAAATGGGAGATATGATTACATTTTTAAATTTTCTCTCTTATTCTGATATAAGACTTTTCCCCCTCCCTTCATGATAATGATTCATGGACTAGAGCCAGGTTACCTAGGTGCTAATCCTAGCTCTGCAGTTTATTCACTGTGTGACCTTGGGAAACCTATGTACTTTGTAGCTCAGCCTCCTCATCTATACACGAGGATGGTTTTGATGCCCACCTCCTAAATTTGTTACAGACAATAATATTTGTAAGGTACCAGAATAGTGTCTGGCTAATGTGTAAGCACTAGGTAAGAATTTGGTATAAAAAAGTAAACACTCAAAACTGACATGAATTGGTTATTAGTATTAATAGAAGCAATGGGATTGGGGTTAGGTCTGGGGCACCATTGTTGTGTGATAAGTGATCGCCCGCAGGTAAGAGAAGTAGACTCACAGGAGTTCGGTGAGATAAAAGTTGGCACCTCTGAAGCTGTCCCAAGTTCAGATGGCTGCTGCTCCTCAGTAGGACCATCAGAGTGGTGGAGATGTTTGCTTTTAGTTCATTCTAATGAAAATCTGCAGAGACGTGTCACAAGAATGGTTTCTGCTATTCTCTACATTAAGAAAGAGACCTAAAGGAACGGGAACATGACTCAGGCAGAAAATACTTCCATGCAACACTCAGCTGACACTGGCACTCCATGATGCCAGATAGCATCTCCTTCTGTTGGTAAATAAATATATTTATATGTATATAAATAGTATGTTTCATGTATAAAATTGGTGGTTAAACAAATCTAAGGATTATTTTATGCATACCATTGAATGTCATACCCATAAATTTTTTTTTCATTTGCTTTGAATTAGCATAAATAATACCAGCATTGTCTTTTTTGTTGAATTTTTATAATAATTTTCTTTTATATCCTACATTTCAGGTAGTGTGAGTCTTCACCTAAGGATTTGTTTTAATACAAGTTGAGTTATCTGGTGGACTCATATAGATGTTTATATGTTGCCATCCTTCACAGTTCACCCTTACGTTAAAAAAACAAAAACCCATAGGTACTGCTCAAAGAGACATCAAAGAATTTAAAAGACATTTTAAAGGTGAAACAAACTTGCAGGGGAGACCCAAGAATGTGTCCATGTCTCTAAAATGAGATATGGAATGCTTTTTATGGCAGAGTGATCTTTCTCTGCATCTCAAACATTAGAGGGTTTTTTGTTGTTTGTTTAAAGAGAAAGAATAAAAACAGATGGGCTCAGTAATTTCTTAGCATCAACACTGAGGCTGCTTTTATGACTGGGAATTTTTGGAAAGTTCACTACCTCTTGTTTTCTGCAGATTTCCATTGCTGTTAGTATAGATTTTAAGTTAAGAGTTAAGATTCACAGAATGGTCTATTTGCAGTAAACGGAAGAGGAAGAATGAAAAGCTAAGCTGTGATCCACATGTGCACTGTTTTTCTTCTACCTGCACACCCACCCTGTAGGACAGAGCAGCTTAGCATTCTACCCCTCAGTTGAAAACCAGAGACTTCTTTTCTTAAGAAATCAAAGTGCCTGCCTGGGAGAGAATGGACTTGATTAAGGGAGTGCATATGCCCCAATAAAGCGCTTATCTTCTTTCTGTTTGAAGACCCATCCCTGCTCACCCTAAAATAAAGCCTGTCTTTTGTTAAGTCTAACATTTCCCTATACAGAACTCCCTGCCTGCTGCCTTATGCATAGAAGAGACTCTCAAAAAAGCAGAGGAAACCCACACCAGCCCTAGAGGGAAAAGCTACTCTCTCTTTTATTCAAAAATATCTACCAGATATATGACAAGAAACAAAAGAGTGATAAAAAAAACAGAATAATTGTCCTTGGAAGGGACAGACTAATCAAGGAGCAGAAAAGAATATATGAAAACTTTAGGGAAGTTTCAAGAAAATGACATCTGGAAAATAACAGGATGCATTAAAATAGCAACATCAAAGAGTAAGGAAGAACTCTTGAAAACTAGGGATTGTTTGCTGAAGTTAAAATAATTAAATGGAAATCTTGAAAGTGAATATTAGAAATTTCCTATAACAGTACAAAAAGAGAGGCACAAAACTTATAGGCAAAGAGACAGGCTCAGTCAAGTTGGTCTAATATCTGAATACTTGGAATTCCAGAAGATACAGCAGAGTAAATGAGGAGTTGAAAATACCGAATAAATAATAGAAGCCTCTCTTGTGCTCTGGGAAATAATCCAAACCTTTGGACTGACAAGTTCTGAGGACCCGGCAAAATGGATGAAGGCAATATTCTTGTGAAATTTAAGAACACTAAATATAAAGAAAAAAATCCTAGAGAGATCTTTTAGAGAGACATCTAGAGAGAAAAGGGAGATTGTCAGGTCACCATTAATCTTTTTTTTTCAGTTTTTTAAAAAGTATATATTTATTTTAATTGGAGGTTAATTACTTTACAATATTGTATTGGTTTTGCCATACATCAACATGAATCCACCATAGGTATACACATGTTCCCCATCCTGAACCCCCCTTCCTCCTCCCTTCCTGTACCATCCCTCTGGGTTGTCTCAGTGCACCAGCCCCAAGCATCCTGTATCATGCATTGAACCTGGACTGGTGATTTGTTTCATATATGATATTATACATGTTTCAAAGCCATTCTCCCAAATCATCCCACCCTCTCCCTCTCTCACAGAGTCCACAAGACTGTTCTATACATCTGTGTCTCTTTTGCTGTCTCGCATACAGGGTTATCGTTACCATCTTTCTAAATTTCATATATATGCATTAGTATACTGTATTGGTGTTTTTCTTTCTGGCTTACTTCACTCTGGTCCAGTAATGTACTTCAGCCTCCCCTGGTACTGTTTGTACCCTAGACTTGGAGTCAACCATTTTTCTAAGGAGCTGTGGTTTCTTTTACTGGTGAGTGTGTTTAGAAACCAAGATACCCTGGGCATTCATTGTATCTGTAGTATTATAGCCTCTAGAGTTTTTCAGTAGATAGAGCTGGGTGGGGAGGTGATAAATGTATGTATGCTTTATCCCATGATACAAACAAAATAGTTAATATCACTACTAATAGTAAATAAGCTAAGTAAAGTTCAGAGGTTTTTTTTTTTTTTTTTGCAAATTTTTTATGTCGTTAGGATATAAGATGTTCTAAGGGCTTACAATCGAGTGCTGTGTTCAGAGATAAATTCTTTCTTCAGTGCAATTATCAATTTGATAATAGGTTTAAGTTCATTTTTATTGATTAAATCTTAAGAGCTTACATTTCTTTCCTGTTAATATCAATTTTTGAATATGTAAAATATTTAAGTGGTTCAGATGTCCAAACTATATTAAAAATATACTCAGAGAAGCGTCACTAATAGCTCTGTCTTTTTCCATCTAAATACTCCCCAACTCCCTGGTTTCGGTCTATCTTATTTTTAAAAATAAACAAATAAAAGCATATATTTATGTTTGTCCCTCTTTATTTCACAGAACAACATATTATATGTACTCTTATATTTTGCTTTATTCAGTTTATTATGTATTTGGAAATCACTGTTGTTTGAAATCTTCAATCTAAACAAGTTCATAGTATTCCATTATGTGGATGAGTAAATTTATTTACTCAGTCTCCTAGATGAGCAGTTAGGTTTTTTGCAGTATTTTTGCTCTTATAATTACTACTGCAGTGAGTAATTTTTACATACGTTGCTTTGTATTTCTTCATGGTAAATTCTTGGAATTGAGCTTTCTAGGGCAAAAGGTAAATGTATATATAGTTTTGCTTGCTAATTTCCCCTGCAAATAGATTGTATCATTTTGCACTCCCATCAGTAATATGTGGAGATGACTAACAGATTTACCAATGTTGTATATTTAAATTTTTTTGCCAGTCTCATATGTAGGTAATAGTATTTCTGAGAATGTGCTATTTGCCTTTTCCTTTAGTGAGAGTGAAGGTGACCATCTTAGATGTTTGAGGGCTGTTTGTGTCCTTTCTTGTGAACTGTCAGTGTCATTTGCGCTTTTTTTTTTTAATGTAGGTATTCCTTTTATAAACTTTCTTATTGACGTGTAACATATTTATAGAACAAAATGCACAAATATTAAGTGTCTTGCTATTGTTGTAGTTCAGTCACTCAGTTGTGTCTGACTCTTTGCTACCCCATGGACTGCAGCACATCAGGCGTCCCTGTCCTTCACTATTTCCCGGAGTTTGCTCAAACTCACGTCCATTGAGTCGGTGATGCCATCCAACCATCTCATCCTCTGTTTTCCTTGATCTTTCACAGCATCAGGGTCTTTTACAATGAGTCAGTTCTTCACATCAGGTGGCCAAACTATTGGAACTTCAGTTTCAGCATCAGTCCTTCCAATGAATATTCAGGATTGATTTCCTTTAGGATTGACTGGTTTGATCTCCTTACTATCCAAAGGACTCTCAAAAATCTTCTCCAGCGCCGCAGTTTGAAGGCATCAGTTATTTGGCACCAAGGCTTTTTTATTGTCCAGCTCTCACATCTGCACATGACTACTGGAAAAACCATAGCTTTGACTATATGGACCTTTGTTGGCAAAGTAATGTCTCTGCTTTTTAATATGCTGTCTAGTTTGGTCATAGCTTTTCTGCCAAGGAGCAAGCATCTTTTAATTTCATGGCTGCAGTCACCATCTGCAGTGGTTTTGGAGCCCAAGAAAATGAAGTCTGTTACTAGTTCCATTGTTTCCCATCTAATTGCCATGAAGTGATGGAACCTGATGCCATGATCATCATTTTTTGAATGTTGAGTTTTAAGTCAGTTTTTATACTCTTCTCTTTAATCTTCATCAAAAGCCTCTTTAGTCCCTCTTCATTTTCTGCCAGTGGAGTGGTATCATCTGAATATCTGAGGTTGTTGATATTTCTCCCAGCAGTCTTGATTCCAGCTTGTGTTTCATCCAGCCCAGCATCTCACATGATGTACTCTGCATGGAATTTAAATAAGCAGGCTGACAATGTATAGCCTTGATGTACTCCTTTCCCAATTTTGAACCAGTCCATTGTTTCGTGTCCAGTTCTAACTGTTGCTTCTTGACCTGCATACAGATTTCTCAGGAGGCAGGTCAGGTGGTCTCGTATTCCCATCTCTTTAAGAATTTTCCACAGTTTGTTGAAATCCACACAGTCAAAGGCTTTAGCATAGTCAGTGAAGCAAAAGTAGATGTTTTCCTGGAATTCTCCTGCTTTTTGTTGGCAATTTGAACTCTGGTTCTGGATTTGAATGATATAATTATCTTTTCTCTGTTTATAGCTTGGGTTTTCACTCTCAGTGATGATTTTTGATGACCAGAGGTTGTTAATTTTTAATGAAATATTATTTAACCATATTTTCCCTGAGGGTAATATCTTTTGGTCTGTTTAATACATTTTTGCTTACCTAAAGTCCTGATATTATCTCCAACATTGTCTTCTAGAGCATATTTAGGGCTAAGATTGCATCTGAAGTTGATTTGTGCATGTGCTGTGAGTTAGGGGTCAAGGCTTATTTCTTTTTCATGGATATCTGATTGATTCAGCACCATTTATTGAAGCACTCTTCCTTCCCTCATTGAATTGCAGTGACATGTTTGTTGTAAATCAGGTGACAGTATATGTATGGGTCTGTTTCTGGACTGTATTCTCTTCAGTTACTCTTTTTAATGGCAGACACAGTGGAAAGCTTCAGGGGCTGTTACACTTTTGCAATAAATGTGATGTTGACAAATAGTAAATAATTGAATCAAAGCCACATTCTTCTTTGAGCCAAACCGTTGTGTCATTATACTGGTTCTCCCATGTGTTTTAGGAATATAGAGTTCATTTCCAAAGACAGCCTGGGACATTTTAAAACTTTCTTAGATGAGGAGAATCAGTAAATAAATGAACAAATATTCATTGAGCATTGGCTCTGCTGTGTGCCTGTCACTGTGCTGGGGCCTGGGGAGACAGGGTTGAATGATAACAGTTCCCGTTTTTTTTTGGTTTTGTTTTGTTTTGCTTTGCTTCTAACTCTCCCTGTATGGTAAAAACGTGACCAAAAGGTTGTATTTTATGAATAATGGACAGTGTATGGAAGTTCATTTCTGCTTATGTTCATCATTATTTTCTTTCTGTCTTCTCTTTGCACCAGAAGTAACATGAGAAATACACATTGGAATTTCTGCTTCCATCAGTGATTAATAACCTCATTCTTTCTGGGTCCTCCTGGATATAGCGCAACAAACAAGCAGAGAAAGGAGTTCTTGGAAGAGTGGGAAAAAGGCAGGCTGCCTAGGGCCCTTGGGACTTGAGGAACAATAAAGCACTGGAATTCCTTGGATGTCCTTATTGTCTCTGATAGAACAAGGGTGCTGCAACCTGGGAATAGACAGGAAAAAATAAAAAAGCCTGCTTCCCTTATCCAAAGGATGAGGAAAAGAATGGTTGTACAGCAGGAACCCTTTCGGTCAAAAACCTTCTTGCTTCTATTTTTGTAGACCTAGCCAAGTTTATTCTGAAATCTGGATGGAAATGCCCTAAAACAGTTAAAGCGGTCTTGAAAAAAAAGTGGGGAGGAATCACTCTACCTAATACTTTACAGCTACATTATCAAGACAGTGTGATAGTTGTGGAAGAATAAACATAGAACAATGAAACAGAATAGAACCCAAAAATATGCCTACAAAAGTTGTTGTTCAGTTGCGTAAGTCATGTCTGACTCTTTGTGACCCCATGGACTGCAGCATACTAGTCTTTCCTGTCCTTCACTATCTCCCTGAGTTTGCTCAAACTCATGTCCATTAATTTGATGATGCCATCCAACCATCTCATCCTCTGCCCCCCACCCCACTCCTGCCCTCAGTCTTTCCCAGCATCAGAGTCTTTTCCAGTGAGTCAGTTCTTCACATCAGGTGGTCAAAGTATTAGAGCTTCAGCTTTAGCGTCTGTCCTTCCAGTGAATATTCAGGATTGATTTCCTTTAGGATTGATTGGTTTGATCTCTTTGCTGTCCAAGGGACTCTCAAGAGTCTTCTCCAGCACCACAGTGTGAGATATCCACAAATGTGCTCAGTTGATTTTTGACAAAGGAGCAAAGGCAATTCAGTGAAAGAAAGATAGGTTTTTCAACAGATAGGGCTGGATCCATTGGAAATATAGATAGAAAAATGAACCTCACCATAAAGTGGAGAGTGAAAAAGTTGGCTTAAAGCTCAACATTCAGAAAACGAAGATCATGGCATCTGGTCCCATCACTTCATGGGAAATAGATGGGGAAACAGTGGAAATAGTGTCAGACTTTATTTTTGGGGGCTCCAAAATCAACGCAGATGGTGACTGCAGCCATGAAATTAAAAAAGGCTTACTCCTTGGAAGAAAAGTTATGATCAACCTAGATAGCATATTGAAAAGCAGAGACATTACTTTGCTGACTAAGGTCCGACTAGTCAAGGCTATGGTTTTTCCAGTAGTCATGTATGGATGTGAGAGTTGGACTGTGAAGAAGGCTGAGCGCCGAAGAATTGATGCTTTTGTACTGTGGTATTGGAGAAGACTCTTGAGAGTCCCTTGGACTACAAGGAGATCCAACCAGTCCATTCTGAGGGAGATCAGCCCTAGGATTTCTTTGGAGGGAATGATGCTGAAGCTGAAACTCCAGTACTTTGGCCACCTCATGTGAAGAGTTGACTCATTGGAAAAGACTCTGATGCTGGGAGGGATTGGGGGCAGGAGGAGAAGGGGACGACAGAGGATGAGATGGCTGGATGGCATCACTGACTTGATAGATGTGAGTCTGAGTGAACTCCGGGAGTTGGTGGTGGACAGGGAGGCCTGGCGTGCTGTGATTCATGGGGTCGCAAAGAGTCGGACACGACTGAGCGACTGAACTGATCTGAACTGATACACCTCATGCCTTATATAAAAATGAACTAAAGTGGGCCATGGACTTGAATCCAAAGTATAAAACTATAAACCTTTTAGGGAAAAAAGGAAAGCTTCAGTGTCTAGGGCTAGGGAAAAATTTCTTAACCTTGACGCCAAAAGCACCATGCATAAAAAGGAAAACTGATAAATTGGACCACATCAAAATTAGAAATTTCTGCTTTGCACAAGACTGTTAAGAGGATGACAAGACACAACAGAAGAAACTCGTTGCAAACTAAATATCCCGCAAGACAGCATGTAGGGACGTAAAGAACTCTCAAAACAGTAATAAACAAAGCAATTCAATTAGAAAATGGGCAAAAGATATAAAGAGACATTTCACTGAAGATGACATACAGATGGTAAATAAGGCCATGACAAGATGTCAGCATTATTAGTAATTAGGGAAAAGCAAACTGAAACTACAGGGAGATATTACTACATATCTACTAGAATGGCCAAAGTGAAAAACAGTGGCAACACTAAAATACTAATGAGAATGCTGAGAAGCTGGATCACATACACATTTCTGGTAGGAATATAAAAAGGGTCAGCCACTTCGGACAACTGTGTGGTAGCTGCTTATAAAATTAAACATGCAACTAAACATGCACGTGTGTGTGCATTTGTGCTAAGTCGCTTCAGTTGTGTTCGACTCTTTGCAACCCTATGGACTATAGCCCACCAGGCTCCTCTGTCCATGGGATTCTCCAAGTAAGAGTCCTCGAGTGGATTGCCATGCCCTCCTTCAGGGGATCTTCCCAACCCAGGGATTGAACACGTGCCTGCTTATGTCTCTATCACTGGCAGGCAGGTTCCTTACTACTATCACCACCTGAGAATCCCCGTAAGTACCATATAACTTGGTAATTGTACTCGTAGGCGTTTGTGCTAGAGAAATGAAAACTTGTATTCACTCAAAACTTGTATTACAGATATTCGTAGAAGTTTTAATGTTGTGTACAAAATCTGAAAAGAACGTACCTATCCTTTAGCAGCTGAGTGGTTAAGCAGACTTGGAGATTGGTGGGATACCACTTAGCCAGAAAGAGAAGCAAACTATTGATATATGAACTGAGTTGGATGAGTCTCCAGAGAATTATGCTGAGTAAAAAAAGCTAGTCCCCAAAGATGACATAACTGTATGATCCTATTCATGCAACATCCTTGAAGTTGTGTCATTGTAGAGACAGGGAATAGATCAGTGGTTGCCGGGGGCAGGGACTGCAGTGGGAGAGTGGGAGGGACTGGGTCTGCCCTTAGTAATGCAACAGGAGGGATCCCTGTGATGGAACTATGCTGTATCTTGACTGTGTCATTTTCCATATCTTGTTTGTGATACTGTAAGAAATTTGGGGCAGCTGGGTAAATGGGATTGCTGTGTTCTTTCTTACAACTGCATATGAATCTCCAGTTATCTCAAAATAAAGTTGAATTGAAAAGATAAGTGTGAGACTTGGTGGCGCAGTAGCTAAGACTCCAGGCTTCCAATTCAGGGGGCATGGGTTTGCTCCCTGGACAGGAAAATTCCACATTCTGTGTGGCTATAAAAATTAAAAAATAGATAAATGTTGCTTGGTTTAGTGTTGGGCTAAGATTCTAATACATTCTTTTTAAAAAAATTTATTTTTTTTTTATTGAAGGATAATTGTGTTACAGAATTTTGTTGTTTTCTGTTAAACCTCAACATGAATCAGCCATATTTATAAATATGTCCCCTCCCTTTTGAACCTCCCTCCCATCTCCCTCCCCATCCCACCCCTCTAGGTTGATAGAGAGCCCCTGTTTGAGTTTTCTGAGCCATACAGCAAATTCCCATTGGCCATCTATTTTACATATGGTAATGTGAGGTTCTATGTTCCTCTTTCCATACATCTCCCTTTCTCCTCCCCTTCCCCATGTCCATAAGTCTGTTCTCTATGTCTGTTTCTCCATTGTGCCCTGTAAATAAATTCTTCAGTACCATTTTTCTAGATTCCGTATATAAGTGTTAGAATATGATATTTATCTTTCTCTTTCTGACTCACTTCACTCTGTAAAATAGGTTCTAGGTTCATCCTTCTCATCAGAACTGACTCAAATGCATTCCTTTTTATGGCTGGATTCCTTTTATTTTTTTTTTTCTTCTCTGATTGCTGTAGCTAGGACTTCCAGAACTATGTTGAATAACAGTGAGGAAAGTGGACACCCTTGTCTTTTTCCTGATCTTAGGGGGAATGTTTTTCAGTTTTTCACCATTGAGAATAATGTTTACTGTGGGCTTATCATATATGGCTTTTACTATGTTGAGGTAGGTTCCTTCTGTGCCCATTTTTTGAAGGGTTTTAATCATAAATGCAGAGTACATCATGAGAAACACTGGGTTGGAGGAAGCACAAGCTGGAATCAAGATTGCCGGGAGAAATATCAATAACCTCAGATATGCAGATGACAACACCCTTATGGCAGAAAGTGAAGAGGAACTAAAAAGCCTCTTGGTGAAAGTGAAAGAGGAGAGTGAAAAAGTTGGCTTAAAGCTCAACATTCAGAAAACGAAGATCATGGCATCCGGTCCCATCACTTCATGGGAAATAGATGGGGAAACAGTGGAAACAGTGTCAGACTTCATCTTGGGGGGGCTCCAAAATCACTGAAAATGGTGATTGCAGCCATGAAATTAAAAGATGCTTACTCCTTGGAAGAAAAGTTATGACCAACCTAGATAGCATATTGAAAAGCAGAGACATTACTTTGCCAGCAAAGTCCATCTAGTCAAAGCTATGGTTTTTCCAGTAGTCATGTATGGATGTGAGAGTTGGACTGTGAAGAAGGCTGAGCACCGAAGAATTGATGCTTTTGAACTGTGGTGTTGGAGAAGACTCTTGAGAGTCTGTTGGACTGTAAGGAGATCCAATCAGTCCATCCTAAGGGAGGTCAGTCCTGGGTGTTCATTGGAAGGAATGATGCTGAAGCTGAAACTCCAGTACTTTGGTCACCTCATGCGAAGAGTTGATTCATTGGAAAAGACTGATGCTGGGAGGGATTGGGGGCAGAAGGAGAAGGGGACGACAGAGGATGAGATGGCTGGATGGCATCACCGATTCGATGCACATGAGTTTGAGTGAACTCTGGGAGCTGGGGATGGACAGGGAGGCCTGGCATGCTGTGATCCAGGGGGTTGCAAAGAGTTGGACACGACTGAGAGACTGAACTGAACTGAACTGAATCATAAATGGGTGCTGAATTTTGTCAAAGGCTTTTTCTGCACCTATGGAGAATATCATGGCTTTTATCTTTCAGTTTGCTAATATGGTATATCACATTGATTGATTTGCATATATTGAAGAATCCTTCCATTCCTGGAATAAACCCAACTTGATCATGGTGTATGAGCTTTTTGATGTGTTGCTGAATTCTGTTTGCTAAAGTTTTGTTGAGATTTTTGCATCTATGTTCATCAATGATATTGGCCTGTAGTTTTCTTTTTTTGTGTGTTGTCTTTGGTTTTGGTATTAGGGTGATGGTGGCCTCATAGAATGAGTTTGGAAGTGTTCCTTCCTCTACAATTTTCTGAAAGAGTTTTAGAAGCATAGGCATTAGCTCTTCTCTAAATGTTTGATAGAATTCTCCTGTGAAGCCATCTGGTCCTGGGCTTTTGTTTTTTGTGAGATTTTTAAATCACAGCTTCAATTTCAGTGCTTATAATTGGGTTGTTCATAATTTCTATTCCTGGTTCAGTCTTGGAAGATTGAACTTTTCTAAGAATGTGTCCATTTCTTCCAGGTTATCCATTTTATTGCCATATAGTTGCTCATGCTGCTGCTGCTGCTAAGTCGCTTCAGTCGTGTCTGACTCTGTGTAACCCCATAGATGGCAGCCCACCAGGCTCCCCTGTTCCTGGGATTGTCCAGGCAAGAACACTGGAGTGGGTTGCCATTTCCTTCTCCAATGCATGAAAGTGAAAGTGAAGCCGCTCAGTGGTGTCTGACTGGCAGCGACCCTAGGGACTGCAGCCTACCAGGCTCCTCCGTCCATGAGATTTTCCAGGCAAGAGTACTGGAGTGGGTTGCCATTGCCTTCTGCATTGCTCTTAAAAGTCTCTTATAATCGTTTGTATTTCTGCATTGTCTGTTGTAACCTCTCCTTTTTCAGTTCTAATTTTGTTGATTTGATTCTTCTCTCTTTTTTTCTTGATGAGTTTGGCTAAAGGTTTGTCAGTTGTGTTTATCTTCTTAAAGAACCAGCTTTTAGTTTTATTAATCTTTGCTATTGTTTCTTTCATTTCTTTTTCACTTATTTCTGCTCGTATCTTTGTGCTTTCTTTGCTTCTCTAATTTTGGCGTTTTTTGGGTTCTTTTTCCAGTTGTCTTAGGTGTAAGTTAGGCTCTTTAGTCGATGTTCTTGTTTCTTGAGATAGGATTCAGCTGCTCTACACTTCCCTCTTAGGACTGCTTTTGGTGCATCCTGTAGGTTTTGATTTGTCATGTTTTCATTGTCATTTGTTTCTAGAAATTTTTTGATTTCCCTTTTGATTTCTTCAGTAACCTGTTGGTTATTTAGAAACATGTTGTTTAATCTCCATATGTTTGTGTTTCTTACAGTTTTTTCCTTGTAATTGATATCTAGTCTTATAGCATGGTGGTTGGAGACGATGCCTGATACAATTTCAGTTTCCTTAAATTTACTGAGGTTTGATTTGTGACCCAAGATCTGGTCTATCCTGGAGAATGTTCCCTGTGCACTTGAGAAGAAGATGTGTTCTTCTACATTTGGATGGAATGTCCTGAAGATATCAATGCTATCCATCTCATCTAATGTATCATTTAAGACTTGTGTTTCCTTACTAATTTTCAGTTTTGATGATCTGTCCATTGGTGTGAGTGGGGTGTTAAAGTCTCCTACTATTATTGTGTTACTGTCATTATCTCCTTTTATGTTGTTAGTCTTAGGTATTGAGGTACTCCTATGTTGGGCATTTAGGTATTTCTGATTGTTATGTCATCCTCTTGGATTGATCCCTTGATCATTATGTAGTGTCCTTCCTTATCTCTTGTAATCTTTATTTTAATGTCTATTTTGTCTGATATGAGGATTGCTGCTCCAGCTTTCTTTTGCTTCCCATTTGCATGGAATATATTTTTCCTTCCTCTCACTTTCAGTCTATATGTGTCTTGAGGTCTGAAGTGGGTTTCTTGTAGACAGCGTATATATCGGTCTTGTTTTTGTATTCATTCAGCCAGTCTGTGTCTTTTGGTTGGTGCGTTTAATCCATTTACTTTTAAAGTAATTGATATATATGTTCTTATTGCCATTTTCTTAGTTGTTTGGGGTTGATTTTGTAGATATTTTTTCTTCTGTTGTATTTCTTGACTATTTAAGTCCCTTTAACATTTGTTGTAAAGCTGGTTTGGTGGTACTGAATTCTCTTAACTTTTGCTTGCCTGAAAAGCTTTTTATTTCAGGCAAGCAAAAGTTATTTGTATTTCTCCATCAGTTTTAAGATGAAATCCTTGCCGGGTACAGTAATCTTGGTTGTAGATTTTTCCCTTTCAGTACTTTAAATATATCCCGCCGTTCGCTTCTGACCTACAGAGTTTCTGCTGAAAGATCAGCTGTTAAGCATACAAAGTTTCCCTTGTATGTTACTTGTTGCTTCTCCCTTGCTGCTTTTAATATTCTTTCTTTGTGTTTAGTCTTTGTTAGTTTGATTAGTATGTGCCTTGGCATGTTTCTCCTTGGGTTTATCCTGTATGGGACTCTTCGCGCCTCTTGGACTTGATTGAATATTTCCTTTGCCATGTTGGGAAATTTTCACCTATAATCTCTTCAGAAATTTTCTCATACCCTTTCTTTTTCTCTTCTTCCAGGACCCCTATAATTCAAATGTTCATGTGTTTGACATGGCCCCAGAAGTTTCTGAGACTGTCCTCAGCTCTTTTCATTCTTTTTGCTTTATTCTGCTCTTCAGAATTTATTTCCACCATTTTATCTTCCAGCTCACTGATTCATTCTTCTTCTTTAGATATTCTGCTACTGATTCCTTCTAGAGTATTTTTAATTTCATTAATTGTGTTGTTTGTCTCTGTATGTTTATTCTTTAATTCTTCTTGGTCTTTGTTAATTGATTCTTACATTTTCTCCATTTTGTTTTCAAGGTTTTTGATCATCTTTACTGTCATTATCCTGAATTCTTTTGCAGGTACTTTGCCTGTTTCCTTTTCGTTTATTTGGATTTCTTTGTTTCTAGTTTGTTCCTTCATTTGTGCAGTATTTCTCTGCCTTTTCATTTTTTTTTTTAAGTTATTGTATTGAGGCCTCCTTTCCCAGGCTTCAAGGAAAGTTGAATTCTTTCCTTAAAGAAGGTTGAGTTCTTTCTTCCTTTTGGTTTCTGCTCTCCTAAGATTGGTCCAGTGGTTTGTGTGAGTTTTGTGTAGGGTGAGATTTCTGCTGAGTTTTTGTTTGTTTGTTTTTCCTCTGATGGGCAAGGCTGAGTGAGGTGGTAATCCTGTCTGCTGATGATTGGGTTTGTATTTTTGTTTTTTTGTTGTTGTTGTTTAGATGAGGCATCCTGCACATGGTGCTACTGGTGCTTGGGCGATGCAGGGTCTTGCATTCAGGTGGTTTCCTTTGTGTGAGTTCTCACTACTTGACACTCCCTAGGCTTAGTTCTCTGGTAGTCTAGGGTCTTGGAGTCCGTGCTTCTACTCCAAAGGCTCAGGGCTTGATCTCTGGTCAGGAACGAAGATTCCACAAGTGGATGTTATGGTATTAAGTGAGATTAAAATAAATATCCAAAAACAAGAAACCAAAACCAAATCACAGTTACAAAATCAGGCAAATAATGATTAAAATAATGGAATATACACATATACACCCATGAGCAAAGTGAAAGCAGTCCAACAAAAATACAATAGATTGATCTGGTGAACAAAGGAAATAAAAAATTATATTTACCAGCTAAGAACAAAACTAACTAGAGCACAAACTGGGAAACAAAGCAAAAGCAAGGTGCCTGTTGGCGAATAAAGCAGTGAAAACAAAACTAACAAATATGTTGAGAGGAAAGGAAAGAAAGAAAGAGTAGCTATGCAAAGTTAAATAGAGGTAGATGAAGAAGATTTATAAAAATTAAAGATTAACTGCAAGGGGAAAAGAACAGTAGGAAAGGCAAATAAAGGAATAAATGTAGAAAAAGTATAATAGGTTTAAAAAAATTAAAAATTAAAAATATAAAAAGGAGAAAAGAAAAAAAAGGAAGAAGAAAGAAAAAAAGAAAAAAAAAAAAAGGAAAACTCCACAGAACTGCAAAAGCCCAATGTAGAGGCAGGGGTTTATAACAATAGAATGTGTGACTAAATATACACATGTACATTTATACCCGTAATCAAAATCAAAACAGTCCAACAAAAGTAAAGTACAGTAGTTGAGTCGGTGAAGAAAGGAAACCAAAAATTATATCTACCAGAGGAGAACTAATTAAAGCACAAACTGGAAACCAAAACTAAAGCAAAGTGCCAATTGGGGAATAAAGCAATGAAAATAAAACTAACAAATACTTTGAAAGGAGAAAAAGAAAAGACAAAGAATAGATATGCAAAGTTAAATAGAGGTAGATAAAGAAGACTTATAAATGTTAAAGATTAACTGCAAGGGGAAGAGAACAGTAGGAAAAGCAAACAAAGGAATAAATGTCGAAAAAATAATAATGGGTTTAAAAAATGAAAATTAAGAAAAGAGAAAAGGAAAAAAAAAAGAAAACTCCACAGAACTGCAAAAGCCCAACGTAGAGGTAGAGGTTTATGATGACAATAAAATGTGACTGAGAAAAAAGAACAAAAAAGCTCAAAAGCTTAATTGGATTTCTTAGTGCCAGTGAAATTGACAGCTACAAAAGAGGGAGAAAAAAAGGAAACAAATGAAAAATCCAAAAGAACCTACAGAACAAGTCAAAAGATAAGAATAATAAATGTTTTTCTTGAGTCACTGCTGTCAGAGTCCTTTCCCCCACTGGGAGTCCCAGTCCACCTCACCTCCCTAGGATGCCGTCCAACACTGTGCTGATCTCTGGACCTGCTATGCGGGCAGCTCAGATTCTAATCTGCTCCTTCTCCTCTGTGTTCTTGCCTGCAACGTCCACAGCTATCAGAGCTAGTGCATTTTCTTTTGTGGGAGTGCTCAATGGCCTTTTATATATTCCATCGACACAGGGTCTGCTTAGTTGATTGTGTGGATTAATCTGCAGCTTGTACAACTGGTGGGAAGGTTTTGGAGCTTCTTCCTTAGCCACACTGCCTCTGGGTTTCGATTGTGGTCTTATTTCCACCTCTACATGTGGGCTGCGATTTAGCTCCTGAGGCTGCCCTGGAGGGCTTGGGTTTGCTGCTGTGATGGCCAGGTGTGGAGGTGGTGTAGCTGCTTGGGTTGCAGGGATTTTGGCAGCCCTAGGTACTCAGAGGGGGTTGGTGGCTAGGGCAGCAGGAAATTCAGTGCTCTAGAAGGGTATGGCAACCAGTATTGGACAATATGCTCCAGTATTCTTGCCTGGAGAACTCCCTCTCTGACAGGGAATCCTGGCAGGCCACAGTCTACAGGGTTGCAAAGAGTTAGACACTACCGAAGTGACCCTGTGTGCATTGATGCAAGACTTTTAGCCTGTGGCAGCTCTGCCCCAGTGAGAGCTGAGTATGAAGATAGCTCAGCTGCTTGGCTTGTGGGGACCCTGGTGGCACCAAGTGTGCAAGGACACAGACTGCCTCCACCACAGGAGTTATGGCCCTATCAGTCTTTTTCGAGCCTCTAGTAGCTGCCAATCAGAAGGTCTTTTGGGACAGTCTTTCTCTGTAGCTCCGCCTGTTCAGGCACTTAGAGGGCTCCCTTTCCTGGGGTCCTTCTCTGTTTCGCACATCAGGCATATAGACAGGCCCCCCTGGCTGGGGTCCTACTCTGTAGATTGGCATGTCAGACACTTAAAGGGGTACCCTGGGTGGGGTCCTACTCTGTAGATTGGCATGTCAGACACTTAAAGGGGTACCCTGGGTGGGGTCCTACTCTGTAGTTCAGTGCATCAGGCATTTGATGGTCCAGCCTCTCTATTGTTCAGCTGTCTATGGTGGCATGTGGGGAGAGACAGGCTATGGTGATGGCTCCACCCCCTAAGCGTTACTCAGCTATATCACCTTGCTTCCATGGCTGCACGGCTTTCCTCCACAGGCATTTCCCACCACATTTTCCTCCCTCACATCCCCACAATCTGACTCTCCACAGTCAACAGCAGCCCTCACCCTGGGATTGCTCCACAATCCCTAAACTAGCTCCCAGCTGCTGCGCCTTCCAGGAGACCAGCATTCCTGTCCAGGGTATGTATGGCTGTGGCAAGGACTGTCTGTTCTCATTCCAGTTAGGCTGCCCCAGATCTGCTGTTTCACTCTCAGCCTCTGACTAAGACAGTTGCCCCGCTGTGGGGATCGGACCCCTGCTTCAGTTCTTCTACCCGCTGAGCACAGGTCCAGTCCTACTAACACTCCTGTTTTTCCTCCTAGTTCCTTCATCCTACCGAGTTTTGCGTGATTCTATATATTCTTTTCCACTGGTCAGGTACTCGTCTGCTCTCAGCTGGTGTTCTGCGTGCACTTCTGTATCTGAAGGTGTGTCCCTGATGTATCCCTGGAGAGACATGTACTCCACGTCCACCTACTCCTCCGCCATCTTGTTTCTCAAGATTCTAACACATTCTAATCATATTGGTATAATTGATGTGATTCTGAATGCTGGAGAGGTTTTTTTTTTTTAATTGAAGCAAATATTCCATAATTGATTGAAAGATTAATATGTTCACTGTAAAATTTTGATTATTTGGAAACAATCAGTTCATACAAACACATGAACTAGAGGTTGTTTGCATATTTCCTCAGTATTTACCTCACCTAGAAACTAGTGAAGCCATGACCAAATCAGTGAGAAAGCATTCTTTCCTCTCATTCTTTCCTTTACATTTCTCCAGTTTCTGAATATTTGGTTTATATACCTAAGCATTTTGAAAGTATATGATGGAACATAGTACAGAATTTAGCTTTTCTGCACTTTGGAAAACATGCCAGAGCAGCTAGGATTTTAATAATTGGTACATGTGAGTGTGCCAAGGCACTGCAGTTGTGTCAGCCTGGCCCATAGCCTGCCAGGCTCCTCTGTCCATGGGGTTCTCCAGGCAAGAACACTGAAGTGGGTTGCCATGCCCTCCTGCACGGGATCTTCTGACCCAAAGACTGAACCCACATCTCCTGTATTGGCAGGTGGGTTCTTTGCAACTAGCGCCCCCTGAGAATTCCTAGGAACTGGTAACTGTTGTTATATGTTTCCACAAGTCCTGGCCAGTGCTGAGTTGAGTTGATTTAACCTCACTGGAAAGGACTTCCCAGGTAGTGTTAGTGGTAAATAACTTGCCTGTCAAATCAGAAGACATAAGATACGTGGATTAGATCCCTGGGTCAGGAAGATCCTCTGGGGGAGGGCATGGCAACCCACTCTGGTATTGTTGCCTGGAGAATCCCATGGACAGAAGAGCCTG
The DNA here is from genome assembly GCF_023091745.1 of Budorcas taxicolor. Taxonomy (NCBI): domain Eukaryota; kingdom Metazoa; phylum Chordata; class Mammalia; order Artiodactyla; family Bovidae; genus Budorcas; species Budorcas taxicolor. The sequence goes on from NC_068918.1 coordinate 44,534,040, forward strand.
GGAAGCTACAGTCCATAAGTTTGCAAGGAGTTGGACATGACTGAAGTGGCTTAGCATCAGCACCAAAGTCACTTGAAACCTCAGCAACCCCTGGAGAAAGCCCTGTTCCTGGAGCGCAGACAGGGACAGTTTCACATCTTCATGGCTCCATCCCTACTCCGAGACTATGAGTAATGGGTGTGCTTCCTGATTTGCTGGTAAGGTGAAGGTCAGGCACAATCTCTGCATTTTTCCTTGGGTTAGAACAGCATTAAATGTGTAGGTAAAGCTACAAAGGTTTGGCAAATAAAAACAACCTGGCCAGTGACCCCCTGCACCAGTACTCTGTTTAATGCACTTAGGAATCACCTCCAGGATCTTTTAAAAATGCCCATTCTGAGTCAGTGGCTCTGGAAATACCCTGCATTTCTATTAAGCTCCCAGAGGATGTAGATGCTGCTGGTCCACAGGTCGGCCCTCCTTTGAATAGAAGATTCCTTGATGATATTGCATATTTGCTACTATTTCATTTGACACGAAAAACATGTCAAAGCACTTAGCATTTTGACATTCCAAAGGCATTGTCAAAATGGTTTGTAGTAAAGGCTTATACATTAATTAAATCAAAGAGTATGAGTGAAATGATGGGAGATAAAAGACACAGAAGAAGGAGAAAAGAGGAGCATGTAGCCAGGGCTATGGAGAAGTCCTTCTGGGAGCATCAGTAGCAGCCTGCACTGCAGGAAGTAGAGGCATTGGTGAGAGTGGAGGCTGAAGACTCTTAAAGCAAGCATATATGCGTGCTAATTCACGTTAGTCATGTCTGTTTGCGACCCCTGTGGACCATAGCCTGCCAGGCATCTCTGTCTGTGGGATTCTCCATGCAAGAATAAAGTGAGTTGCCATGCCCTCTTCCAGGGTATCTTCCCGACCCAGGGGTTGAACATGCCTGCATCTCTTATGTCTCCTGCATTGGCAGGCAGATTCCTCACCATTAGCACCAGATGAGAGGCCCCTTAAAACTAGAGGAGCTGTCAAATTGGATGTGGGCAGCAAAGGCATGGATAAAGAAGATGTGGTGTATATATATACACAATGGAATGTTACTCAGCCAGCCATGCAAAGAATGAAATAAATGCCATTTGTAGCAACATGAAAGGACCTAGAGCTTATCATAGTAAGTGAAGTCAGAGAAAGAGAAATATATATCACTTGTATGTGAAATCGAAAATCTAACACAAATGAACTTATCTCCAGAACAGAAACAGACTCACAGGCGTGGAAAACAAACATACGGTTACCAAAGGGGAAAGGGGGTGGGAGGAAGGGATAAACTAGGAGTTTGAGATTAACAGATACATGCTACTATATATGGGGAAATGTATTCAATGTCTTGTAATAACATACAATGGAAAATAAATACATTTATATCTATATATCTAACTGAATCACCAGATCCCTGTTGAACACCTGAAATTACCCAACACTATAAATCGACTCTGTGTGGATATGCTTAGTCTCTCAGTTGTGTCCGACTCTTCATGACCCCATGGACTGTCGCTGCCATGCTCCTCTGTGCATGGGGATTCTCCAGGCCAGAATACTGGAATGGTTTGCCAGGCCCCCTCCAGGGGATCTTCCCAACCCAGGGATTGAAGCCAGGTCTCTTGCATTGTAGGTGGATTCTTTACCATCTGAGTCACCAGGGCCTAAGAATACTAGAGTGCTTAGTCTATCCTTTCTCCAGAGGAACTTCCTGATTCAGGAATCAAACCAGGGTCTCCTGCACTGCAGGCAGATTCTTTACAACCTGAGCTACCCGGGAAGCCCATAAATCAACCATTTTTTTAAAAAGCAGATGTGGGAATAACTGCTAGGATAGTGGTGGAGAGTAGCGAAGAACTGCTGTTCTCTGCCTTAGCTGCAAGCACAGGTGTTGGGAACCTCTTTGAAATGTGCATCCTTGTGTGGGTGTCACATACAGTTGGCTCAGTCACCCCAGAGACAACCACGTACCCTACCATGGAAAGCCACCATTCAGAACCTCTTTCTGCAGTCTTGGGAACTCGCAAGATGTACAGTATCAGACCAGCCATGAAGCTGAGCCCTGTGTTCTGCACATCTGTATTTTTAATGATATCCCCAACATAACTGGAGAGGCTAGAGAAGTGAGTAGTACTTGTCAAAATATGTCTGTCATCAAGAGGGTAAAGCTCCTCCACTCACCTCAGTGGTAGGTGGGCCGCTGAGCTATAATGAATAATTCTTACAGACTGAGGTTTTGCTGTATTAGAATTTCAGTGAGGCATGGCTTTATGGTGCTTTTTCAGATACATTGAAAATATTCTTTAGGATTCAAGTTAATTTTATTTTCTCATAAAAATAATAAGAGCACATTAAAAAGTACAAAGAAAAGGAAAAACCCACAATCTACCACCATTAACATATTAATTTCAGCATTTGGATGATTATTTCCTTTGAGTATGTGTGCGTGTGTGTAAAATAGTTTTAAGTACATAAAATGCAATATTCCACCCTGTGCTTTATGACTTTACATTGCAAGCATTTCTGAATGTTTTTACAGTCGTAATTAATACTTAAAATGTCTGAATCATGTCTTAACTGCGTTAACTAGGCCTCTAAATATTGGTCATTTGGGTTGAAAGAGTCTTAAAGAGCTGTCAGTATTTGGATATACGTAGGGGAATGAGAACTAGAAGCCAATGAGTAGAAAAAGGAAATGTTCTTTCTTTTTGGTAGCTTTTCCCCCCCTCTAGGTTTAAAAATATCTCTAAATCCTAAAGCATGAGACAGTTCTGTTATTTTATTACAGGGATTCACAGAGATAGGTTATTTGAGTTGGTGGTTAGTTATACTTAACATAATGTATTTAATCCAAGGGAATCCCAGATAACTTTCAAAAATCAGCCTTCCTTCACCATCTGGACTTAGTGAAAGACCTAGTAGAAACTTTCCAGCAGATGATTTGCTCCTGGGGAGAGACTGTCACTGCAGTGACAGTCTAGAGTGCTGCCTTGCGGTGTGCAGAGAGTGCATTTGGGGCACAGAGATGAGGTGTTTAGTCCAATTTGCAGCCTTATAAAGGGTTCCTGGAAAGAATGAGATCTGAGAATAAGTGTATGTGTGTGTAAGAGTGACCTGACCTAGAAATGTTGAAGGCTCTGGGTAGAGGGACCAGCAGGTGTCATGAGCCTGTCCATCCCCAGACCTGTCACTGCAGGAGATGGCATGCTTGATAGTCACATGGCTGCCTGCACGGCCCAGGGACCCTGTCCCTACCAGATGATGGGAGAAGTCAGAAAAACAACAACAACAACAAAACATGTAGATACGTTATAATCTAGGAGAGCCCAGAGGAGAGAAACTTTTCCCAACTACGCATTCATCCTTCAGAAATTTCGATCCATGTTTTGGAGGTGACCATATTACCCTCAGCCCCTGAATTCTTATGAGTATGTTAGATCCCTCAGGTTGTTGAGCAGAAGGAAAAGATTGATCATCCTTGCTATATAGTTGATGGTGATACAGTAAGTGTTTAAATGATTGGGATTGTGATTTTAAAGTAAGTTCACTTGGCTACAGTTTGGTGGGTGGATTTAAAAGGAAAGGGCAAGACTGAGAAAGCCTCCATTTAGGAGGCTCCTCCTACCTGGATGTGGTCATAGGGGTGCGGAGAAGGGGAAAGAGTTAAAGAACTACTTAGGAGGTAAGCCAGGAAAGCTGGAGTGGCTGGTTTGGTGTGCTCTTAGAGCGGTGAGAAGGAATTGTTTGACTCCCAGGTTTTTTATTGTTGTTCAGTCACTCAGTCGTGTCCAACTCCTTGCAACCCCATGGATTGCAGCATGCCAGGCCTCGCTGTCCATCACCAACTCCTGCAGCTTGCTCAAACTCATGACCATCGAATTGATGATGCCATCCAACCTTTATTGCCTACTTCTCCTCCTGCCCTCAATCTTTCCCAGCATCAAGATCTTCTCCAGTGAGTTGGCTCTTTGCATCAGGTGGCCAAAGTATTGGAGCTTCAGCTTCAGCATCAGTCCTTCCAATGAATATTCAGGGTTGATTTCCTTTAGGATTGACTGATTTGATCTCCTTGCTGTCCATGGGACTCTCAAGAGTCTTCTCTAGCACCACAGTTTGAAAGCATTGATCCATTACGTTTTCAACATATGAGTTTTTGGGGGCCACAAATGTTCAGACTATAGCAAGTCTCTGGCTCTTTACTTAGAGAACAGATGAAGGTCAAATGTTTCTGCTGCTGCTGCTAAGTTGCATCAGTCATGTCTGACTGTGTGTGACCGCATAGACAACAGCCCACCAGGCTCCTCCATCCCTGGGATTCTCTGGGCAAGAATACTAGAGTGGGTTGCCAGTTCCTTCTCCAGTGCATGAAAGTGAAAAGTGAAAGTGAAGTCGCTCAGTCCGACTCTTTGTGACCCCATGGACTGTAGCCCACCAGGCTTCTCTGTCCATGGGTTCTCCAGGCAAGAGTGCTGGAGTGGGTTGCCATTGCCTTCTCTGCAAATGCTTCTAGATACCTGATTTCAACTAGTCATTGTGTATTACTATGCTAATCACTGTAGTTTGCTTCCCAAGTCAACAAGATTCACCAAATATTTTAATAAAGAAATATAACGGCAATACTGTAGAATAAACTTTAGGAAAGGGTTTCACAAAGGGAATAAAACAAGGAGACATTGGGTTATGAATGTGATGACAGATTTTTAAAAGTTAATGACTCAGTAGCTTTTTATTGGGAAAGATTGAGGGCAGAAGGAGAAGGGGGTGACAGAGGATGAGATGGTTGGATGGCATTACTGACTCAATGGACATAAGTCTGAGCAAACTCTGGGACATAGTGAATGACAAGAAAGCCTGGAATGCAGCAGTCCATGGAATCAGAAAGTTGGACATGACAGTGATTGAACAACAGCAAGCTTTTTTTTTTTCCTAATAAACTATTATAATTCCAGGCCACACACACACAAAAAATAATATTTCAGACAGTTTCACTTAATCTTTCTAAGTTTCATTATTCCAGTGTCAAAGAAGAAAAACAATGCACTTGATAACCCTAACACACAGTGGTCATGAAAGTTAAATGTATATAGGAAGTCAGCCCTCATCAAAACCATCAGATTTCCTTCTCCGTCTTGTTATGCTATTCAACTTTCTTTAGATATGGATGTAAATTTCTAACCTTGCTCAACCTTGTACTTTATTAACTTCGTTATACTTTATTAACTTCATATACTTCATTTATTTATACTTCTATAGCCATTACATCAGGCTTCCTGATAGCTCAGTTGGTAAAGAATCCGCCTGCAATTCAGGAGACCTTGGTTTGATTCCTGGGTTGGGAAGATCCTCTGGAGAAGGGATAGGCTACCCACTCCAGTATTCTTGGGCTTCCCTTGTGGCTCAGCTTGTAAAGAATCCTCCTGCAATGCGGGAGACCTGGCTTCGATCCTTGGGAAGATCCCCTGGAGAAGGGAAAGGCTACCCACTCCAGTATTCTGGCCTGGAGAATTCCATGGACTATATATAGTCCAAGAGGTTGCAAAAAGCCCATTACGTACCATGGGCTTAGAAAAGCCAAATTCCTATTTAAAAGTCAAATGTATGAAACTGTAGAATCCTATGAATAAACCCACCTAGATACATTTTTAAAATATTATTAATGTTCATCCTCACAGGAAACAAAGCCATATGAGTTTTTTAATCTCGGGACAGTTTCTGGTTGTCTCCTCAGGACTGTGTTGGCTCAGCTCAGATACACACTGCTTGCCTCCAGCACTTGTGCACTGTGAAGAGTATTCCCCTTCCACCAGTTCAGATACTTGGCACTAAAATGTTAATATTGTTACTACCATTTGAGGACTGCTCAGCACTGTGCTCAATATATACTGCTTGTCATCCTATAGCAGCCCTGTAGGTGATTATTCACATCTTACACGTGGAAAAGATTAAGGCAGGAGGAGAAGGGGGTGACAGGATGAGATGGTTGGATGGCATTACTGACTCAATGGACATAAGTTTGAGCAAACTCTGGGAGATAGTGAATGACAAGAAAGCCTGGAATGCAGCAGTCCATGGAATCACAAAGTTGGACATGACAGTGACTGAACAACAGCGAGCTTTTTATTGAGTGTATACTATAATATGCTAGGCTCTTAACTGCATTTCAGGATATAATCCTGATAAAAACTATGTGACATCTCTGCCTTCTTACAGTTTGCTCTCCAGCTGGGGCAAGGACAGGGCAGGCCTCGGCACAGATATGTATCTAGGGGTGTGATGGATGACTGTAAAGTGACTGCCGTTGGAGTCTTGTCACAAAGAAGTACATGTTGGGATGAGACAGCAGGAGTGTTGGCTGGCCATGTCTTGGCCAGAGAAGATTCCCATAGTAATGGCAGAGAAAAAGTTCACAAAGCAAATGGGCTGTGAGGATGGGTGAATAGTTAGCAGGAGGCTGTTAGTCATTTAGCAAATTGTTTACTGAACTTGGGCCATGTGGCAGGCATAGCCTTAGGTGTTGGGAATCATTTGTGAATAACCCAGGCAAAAATTCCTGCCTCATGAGACTTATTCGCAGTTTGGACTAGGATGATGGCAGAGGGATTAGAGAGAAGTGGCCTGATAGGAACAATGTTTAGGAGTTAAAATTGATAGTTCTTGGGGGAAGGAATGAATATAACTGAGGGAGGAAGCTGTCAAGGTGATTCTTAGGCTTCTGGCTTGTATAACCAGATGGGTGGCAGTCTAGTCACTGAACATGGGAACTCTGGTGTGGGGTAACTTGGAGTGGGAGAGACCATCCCCCAAGTTACTGTTAACATTAACATTAATTTGAACATTAAAGGTTTGAGGTGCCTTTGAGATATCCAAGTGCAGATGTTAAATGAGCAGTTGTGTCCATGAGTCTGGAACTCAGAAGTAAGGTTTAGGGCATTGAAACATATTTGTCAGGTATCTGCATTCAGGCAGTAATTGAAGGGGTGGGTAGGGAGGAGATTGCTTATGGTATGAGAAGAAATGAACCAAACTTAAATCTTTTTTTTTTAATGTGTTTCTCAAAATCAGACTACATTTTACTGCCTTTAATTAGCGTGTGGATTTTAATGTGAGTGCCCATGTATTCCCTTAGGTGTACAAAATAAAACTTGGTTTCACCTTTTGCTGTATGCGAGTAGTTTATAGGTGAAAAAAAGGAGATACTCAAATTTTAACACAGCAGTAATAATTCTAGGCAGAGCTATGAGAATAAGATTCCACGTTCATTACCTAATAAGATTTGCTATTTCCTTGAATTTATAGTCTAACACCTCTGTGAGAAACATCAATGGAAGGTAAATAATGTGTCAGAATTATTCAATGAGGCTGACAAAATTAAATTGGCTGACATTTTCCCCAATAATATTCAAGGCAGGTAAAGATTTCTCAGCAGAACAATGACCTAATGAATATGAGCCAAAGAATGAGAATTAGAAATAGGAGACAAAAAGGAGATGAATAAAACCCACCACCCATAGGGCTCATCATTTCTGTTGCTTTTTGTATTCCTAGAAAAGTTCTAGAAGGTTAATCTTCTATTAGCCACTTAAAAAATACATTTTCCTAGTTTTTAATTATAATTAATTTACTTTTCTATTAAGTATTGACCTTTCTTGCCACTTGAGTTTCAGTTTTGTCATCAGTAGTCACTCAGAATATTTTCCTCTGGAACAAAGCCCTTGCTGACATTTAGTTTAATTTCTCCTTGGCGATTGTGGGAAAAAGTAACACTAATGCAAATAAATCCTCATGCTTAATAATCTAATTTTAAAAATGTCCATGGAAGAACTAAATGTTCCTTTAAGCATTCATGAGAAAACTTCTTCTTTTTTTTGTGGTGGGTATTCTGGTTGGAATTACATATATATTAGGAATGGAACAGTGTTATAAATAGAACATTGCTATGGTTGATACTTAAAATGTGCACACAGCATTTTTTCCCTTTAGCTTTATTGCATATAGGTTTTAAGTTAGAGATACCTTGATAACAAGTGAAATTTTGATGCAATGGTGACTGTCTCTGTATAAAAATGACTTCAAATAAACCTTCTCCCACCCCATCCACTCTACTTGATTGTTAATATTTCCATCTGGGACTTTCCTGGTGGTACAGTGGATAGGAATTTGCCTTCCAATGCAGGGGACAAGGGTTTGATCCCTGGTTTGGGAGGATCACACATACCACATGGCAAAATGAACCAGCAGACCACAACTATTGAGCCTGAATGCTGCAACGCTGAAGCCAGTGCACCTAGAGCCTGTGCTCCATAACAAGTGAAGCCGACGCACTGCAACCAAGAGTAGCCCCCTGCATGCTGCAACTAGAGAAAGCCTGCATACGGCAATGAAGACCCAGTGCAGCCAAAAAAATTAATAAATTAAAAAATATTTTATTTTCTTCTGAGTAGTTTGTTCAAAGCTTCCTTTTACTCTATCTACAGGTAAAACAACAACAAAATAGCAATTAGCCCCCCAAAAGTAGACATTGTTATAGTGATATAAATTTTTTTGTAGACTATTTTTTTTAAATTTTCAAATAGGATGCTTGATGGAGATGATCACTTTGGTAAAAATGAAGTTGAAATTTGGGCTACTTCTGAGGTGAAATGACTGGTTCTTTGTTTCTGTCTCCACCTACCCTTTTAGAGAATTCAAAAGTAGACTCAGTATATTTGCACCCATTCCAGTGAATTCTTTTTCTACCGGTACACTTTTCTAACTAGAATCTCTAGAAAAGTGTGAAGGGCCTACTACAGGCAAAGGAGATGGATTTATGTGTGATGCATGGTCTCTTTCCTCTCTCAGTTTTAATTTATTTTTCTTTCCTGAATGAGAGGAAGATAGGGTGGAGGGAGGAATCCTTTGTTCCCTCATTGCTGAGTTGGAGGAAGAAGTTCACTTGAAAGAAGTTCGCTTCATAGCTGAATGCAGTGAGGATCAGGAGGACCATGGTGAGACCTTTTCTCCTCCAGCATCGCCTGTGGCCCAGAGTGGGAAAGAGATGCTCAGTAACCCAGGACATGAGCGCTTCTTTCTCTTAGAGATTTTCCTTTCTTTTAGATTTTCACTTTGCTCAAGACAAAAGCAGGTAAAAGTCTGAGTGAGGCCAGTATTCAAGTTCTTACCTGTTTTTATTCTGCTGTGTAAGTTATAAATTTGGTAGGACACTGATTATCCTATTTGTCTTATGCTGATCTTTACTCAAGCCAAGTATGTATTTACTTCACTCCTTCTTAAGGGACAGAAGAATTCTAGAGCAGTAGCAGTTGTTTTATTTGCTTGACATTTCCCAGCAGCCTGGGCTCAGTGGACTCAAGGTCACCCTTTAGAGTGTATGCAGTTAGCTAGGATCTGCGGAGGTGGGAGGTGTCTACTGGGAGCCTTGAGAAGCCTGAACCCAGGACCTTCACTGGGCCCAGTTTGTCAAAAAGATCCAGAGACTAGAAGGCTTGCTTCTCTTCTCCACGGTTAAAGGGAACACTGAATGGTTATTGCATTGTTAGTATTGCTAGAGTACACAGCTTTGTGTTCGGGCTGATAGGTTATAAAAAAGATAGGCTGCAACTTGTGTCTTGTTTTATATAGGAAACAATGAGGGAAAGTTCCACTGCATAATAAACATCAGTATTGATTTAATGTGAAAAAAACTTTTAAAAAGCCAGAAGGAAGGAAGGAAAATATATTTTGCACCTTTATTTTCACACCAGAGAGAAAATCCTTCTCGTCAGTTTGTGTGAATTCTTCTGTTTGTGTAAACATACAGATATACATGTATGTCACATACATGCATACATTTGCATGCATATACCATAGGACTGTGTCATTCTGCAAGCTGATTTTTTTTTAGTCAGTGTATGATGAATATTGTCTAGTGTCACTGTTCAGTTCAGTTCAGTCGCTCAGTCGTGTCCGACTCTTTGCAACCCCATGAATCGCAGCCCGCCAGGCCTTCCTGTCCATCACCAACTCCCGGAGTTCACTCAGACTCACGTCCATGAGTCAGTGATGCCATCCAGCCATCTCATCCTCGGTTGTCCCTTTCTCCTCCTGCCCCCAATCCCTCCCAGCATCAGAGTCTTTTCCAATGAGTCAACTCTTCGCATAAGGTGGCCAAAGTACTGGAGTTTCAGCTTTAGCATCATTCCTTCCAAAGAAATCCCAGGGCTGATCTCCTTCAGAATGGACTGTTTGGATCTCCTTGCAGTCCAAGGGACTCTCAAGTCTTCTCCAACACCACAGTTCAAAAGCATCAATTCTTCGGCGCTCAGCTTTCTTCACAGTCCAACTCTCACATCCATACATGACCACAGGAAAAACTATAGCTATTGTTTGTGATAGTTGAATGGTTTTCTTTCTCTAGCATGTGTGTACTCTAATTCATTTAACTATTATTTTTATTGATGATCATTTAGAAGGGGTCTAGTTTTTCAACTCTCAGTGCTATAGTAAATATTCTTATCTGCATGTTTCTGCTTTTATTTCTGTAATGGAGAATTCTGAATGATGTTTAAATTGTTAATCTTTATTACTTTTAACCTTTTAAAATTATTGATTTATTTATGGCTATGTTGGGTCTTTGTTGCTCCGTGTGGGCTTTCTCTAGTTGTGCCCAGCAGGGATAACTCTCTAGTGGTGCGTTCGCTTTTCATTGTGGTAGCTTCCCGTATTGCGGAGCATGCGCTCTAGGCACGTGGGCTTCAGTAGTCATGGCCTCTGGGCTTAGTCTTGTGGAATCTTCCCAGACCAGGAAGAACCCATGTTGAACCCATGTCCCCTGCATTGGTAGGTGGGTTCTTCGCCCCTGGACCATCAGGGAAGTTCTGAATTGTTTGTTTTTGATATTGAAAAATACTTCCTGTTTACCCTCCAAAACGTGGAACCACTTTATACTCCCACAAAGGTGTACAATAAAGATAAGAATTACAAAAATAGTTGAAGTGCTGTAGAAAGATCATGGTTATATGTCATATTTTGATGGCACTTTATATTTTATAATCCTCTTCCAATCTGATTTCTCCCAACCACCATATGGTATGGTTTTATATCTGCATTTATATGGATTGCATTGAATGTGTAGATAGCTTTGGGTAGTATGGGTGTTTTAATAGTACTCTTCCATGAACTCCATTTTTCTGTGTCTTCTTCAGTATCTTTATCAAAGAAATCTTGTACAAATCTTTCACCTCTTTAGTTATACTTCATGCTATTGTAAATGAAATTGCTTTCTTCATTTCTTTTGCAGGTAGTTTGTTTTGAGTGTATAGAAACATGACTGATTTTATGTATTGATTTTGTATCTTGAAACTTGCCTAAGTTTTTATTTGTTAGTTATAATAAACTAAGTCTTTAGAATTTTCTCTAAGATCATGTCATCTGCAAACAGCAATGATTTTACTTCTTTCTTTCCTGTTTGGATACCTTCTATTCTTTTTCTTGCCTGTTTGCTGTGGCTTGGACTTCCCAGTACTATGTTGAATGGGTAAGAGTAGGCATCCTTGTCTTGTTCCTGATCTTAGAAGGAAGGCTTTTCACTTTTAAGTTTGATATTAGCTGTGGGTTTGTCATATATGCCCTTTATTAAATTGAGGTACATTCCTTATATACCTAATTTATTATGAGTTTTTATCTTGAAAAATACCTTGAATTTTGTCAAGTGCTTTTTCTGTATCTATTGAAATGGTCATATGAGTTTTATCCTTCATTCTTTTAATGTTTGCATATGTTGAATCACCCTTGCATCCCAGGAATTAATCTCACTTGATCATAGTGTATGATCCTTTTAATGTGGTCCTGAATTCTGTTTGCTAGTATTTTGTTGAGGATTTTTGCATCAGTGTTTATCAGGGATGTGTGTTAGTCTTTCAGTCATGTCTTGACTCTTTGCCACCCTATGGACTGTGGCCCACTAGGCCTCTCTTCCCATGGAATTCTCCATTCAAGAACACTGGAGTGGGTAGCCATTCCCTTCTACAGGGATCTTCCCAACCCAGGTATTGAACCTGCTTCTCCTGCATTGGCAGGTGGATTCTTTACCATTTGAACAACCAGGGAAGTCTCTTATCAGGGATGTTGGTTTATAAATTTTCTTATAGTATCTGTGTCTGGCTTTAATATCAGGGTAATGCTGACCTTATAAAATGAGTTTGAAAGTATTCTTTCCTCTTCAGTATTTTGGAAGAGTTTGAGAAGGACTGATATTAATTCTTTAAATGTTTAATAGAATTCACTAGTGAAGCTCTCTGGTCCTGGGCTTTTGTTTGTTGGGAGATTTAAAATTAGTGATTCAATCTCCCTGCTCGTTGTTGGTCTGTTCAGATTTTCTATTACTTTATGATTTAATCTTGGTAAGTTGTGTGTTCCTAGGAATTTGTCCATTTCTTCTGAATTATCTAGTTTTTTTTTTGGCATTTAATTCTTCATACTTAAAATGAGAATTTTACTAGTAATAGTCTCAGAGTTGCTGTGAAATTTTTTAAAAGCTGATTTATACTAAAACTGCTTAAGACATTCTTTGACACTCTACTTTCTAGTAAAACTCAGGAGAAAAGAAGTTATTCTCTGTAAGAATACACATTCCTCCTTTGAATACTGATTAAATATCTTGATATGCTTCTAACTACTTAAAAACAAAATGTAGGAGGAAGGGAACATGGGTGTACCTATGGCTGATTCTTGATGTTTGACAGAACAACAAAATTCTGTAAAACAATTATCATTATCCTTCAATTAAAAAATAAGCAAAACAAAATGTAAATGTATTTTTGCATATCCACTGTTTTATTCCAAATGTGTAACTAAAAAGGTAGAGATTTTTAACCTTCTGATTATTTTTCTGTTTACATGTGTTCTGTGAAAGGAAGTATAGATGTTAAACATACTGATCTTATGATTGACAGCTTAATTTGATAAAAATTATCCAGGATATGAGTGTATTCCAATGAGAACCAAGTGTTCCGTGATGGAAGTAGTCCATGTAATCAGCTTGCCACCAGATAGCTGGTGGGTACCCCAGAGAAAGATGCCACATTTACTAAGTGAAGTTTTGGCCTTAATGTTGTCACATTGAGTACTAAGTGGATATAGCCAGAATGATTTTGGTGAGTGAAAATCCATGTTGTGGAGCCCCCGTACAACTTTCAACCATACCCCATGGCCACTTTGTTCATAATCCCGTTTGAGAAGAACAACAGTAGAGAAAAAGGTTGGTTGACCTTTGAAGAATGCATCATCTTGTCTGTGTGATTATTTAGCTCCATATGTGTGAAGTTGCTATTTGGTGAGCATTTATATGGCCAACCATACCATTAGCTGCAGTCCATAAATGAGGGTAAATTAGTCCCTCTCACATGTCTCCTTCAAGATGAACAACCTGGTACAAAACAAAATGGCCCTCTGTGGGTACAATAGCTGTGTACCAGATGCCAGTGAATGTGCTGGTTTACTCCAGCAAAGAAGTCACATCTGGTACAGTATCTGCACTCTCCAAGATCCATCTGCTTTTCTTAAAGGCCAAATAGGCAAGCTGAATATGAATGGGTTAGGAATCATCACCTTCGTCCTTTCAGTCCTTAAGGCCATTTCCTCTCCTTTGGCACATCTGTGTTTTACCAAGTGTAGAGTGGTTACTGCTTACTGCTCAGTCAGCATGTAATGGAAAGCATGACATTCTATGGAATGGAGAGGCAGTCACGGTGCCTGTGGACTAGATTATGAGCGTGTGCTGCGAGCTGACAGAGCCCTGAGGTAGGGTAGTAGGGTGCCAGCTGGAGCCAAACTGCTCAGGTATTCTTTGGTAGCACATATAAAGAAAAAAACTAATATGTTGTTGCCCATCAACAGCTATGTACCAGATGCCAGTGAATGTGCTGATTTACTCCAGCAGAGAAGTCACATTTGGTGTAGTATCTGCACTCTCCAAGATCCGTCTGCTTTTCTTAAAGGCCAAATCGGCAAGCTGAATATGCCTGTGTTAGGAATGAAGGTGAGCCTTCATCCTTTCAGTCCTTGATAGTGACCCTAATCTCTACAGTCTCTTGGTTGCAGGATGTGGGATCTAGTTCTCTGACCAGGGATTGAACCCAGTCCCTCAGCACTGGGAGGGGGGAGTCTCAGCCACTGGACCCCCAGGGAAGTCCCCTGTTTTCCTCTTATTCAAGAGGTTCTAGATCTGTGTATTAGTTCAAGTTTGGGACTTGATTGAGGGATGGCATTTTTCTACTCTATAGTTTTGCTCCTTATATAGAAAAAGTAGGACTTGGTAGGTTTGTAACTATTTCTCTCTTAGAAATACCATGATCAAGCACCAATGATCTCTGCAAGTTAGACTATTCCAATTTCAGCTTTTGTTTGCTGCACATTTTGGTAAGCATGCTATCTCATCTTTCATTGAGCACTGTCACTGAGCCCCTGCCACTCTGGGATACTACGATCCCCATTCAGTTTAGGAACCCATTTCTTGGGTGGCACCATTCCCCTGGGTCTGCAGAGAATAGCTGCTATAGAGACCTTCAAGTATGCTGGTGATCCTTTCAACCAGTGTATCTCACCATTGGTGAAGGAAGTGCCCTCTGATCCTACCAGGTGATATAGGCAGGTGAGCAGGTCTTACATGATAAATACAGGTCAGCATGCATATCTGCTGGAGTCTTTGCATAGCTCCCTGTTTACCAAGGAGATACTGTCATCTCATTTTCATGTAGATTACCTTCAGAACCAGGTGTCCATCAACCAAGTGAACAAACTGTTAGAGCCATTTTCAGCCATTGAGGTAGCACAGAAAATCCAGAATCCCAGTTTCAGTTCAGTTCAGTCACTCAGTCGTGTCTGACTCTTTGCGACCCCATGAATTGCAGCACGCCAGGCCTCTCTGTCCATCACCAACTCCCGGAGTTCACTCAGACACACATCCATTGAGTCAGTGATGCCATCCAGCCATCTCATCCTCTGCCGTCCCCTTCTCCTCCTGCCCCCAATCCCTCCCAGCATCAGAGTCTTTTCCAATGAGTCAACACTTTGCATGAGGTGGCCAAAGTACTGGAGCTTCAGCTTCAGCATCTTTCCTTCCAAAGAAATCCCAGGGCTGATCTCCTTTAGAATGGACTGTTTGGATCTCCTTGCAGTCCAAGGGACTCTCAAGAGTCTTCTCCAACACCACAGTTCAAAAGCATCAATTCTTCGGCGCTCAGCTTTCTTCACAGTCCAACTCTCACATCCATACATGACCACTGGAAAAACCATGGCCTTGACGTGATGGACCTTTGTTGGCAAAGTAATGTCTCTGCTTTTCAATATGATGTCTAGGTTGGTCATAACTTTCCTTCTAAGGAGTAAGCGTCTTTTAATTTCATGGCTGCAGTCACCATTTGCAGTGATTTTGGAGCCCCCCAAAATAAAGTCTGACACTGTTTCCACTGTTTCCCCATCTATTTCCCATGAAGTGATGGGACCAGATGCCATGATCTACGTTTTCTGAATGTTGAGCTTTAAGCCAACTTTTTTACTCTCCACTTTCACTTTCATCAAGAGGCTCTTTAGTTCCTCTTCACTTTCTGCCATAAGGGTGGTGTCATCTGCATATCCGAGGTTACTGATATTTCTCCCGGCAATCTTGATTCCAGCTTGTGCTTCTTCCAGCCCGGCATTTCTCATGATGTACTCTGCATATAAGATAAATAAGCAGGGTGACAGTATACAGCCTTGATGTACTCCTTTTCCTGTTTGGAACCAGTCTGTTGTTCCATGTCCAGTTCGAACTGTTGCTTCCTGACCTGCATACAGATTTCTCGAGGCAGGTCAGGTGGTTGGTATTCCCATCTCTTTCAGAATTTTCCACAGTTTATTGTGATCCACACAGTCAAAGGCTTTGGCATAGTCAATAAAGCAGAAATAGATGTTTTTCTGGAACTCTCTTGCTTTTCCCATGATCCAGCGGATGTTGGCAACTTGATCTCTGGTTCCTCTGCCTTTTCTAAAACCATCTTGAACATCTGGAATTTCACAGTTCACGTATTGCTGAAGCCTGGCTTGGAGAATTTTGAGCGTTACTTTACTAGCGTGTGAGATGAGTGCAATTGTGTGGTAGTTTGAGCATTCTTTGGCATTGCCTTTCTTTGGGATTGGAATGAAAACTGACCTTTTGCAGTCCTGTGGCCACTGCTGAGTTTTCCAAATTTGCTGGCATATTGTGTGCCCATGTTAAAATTTTTGATCTATTCTAACATTATATTCCTTCCAACCTGATTTAATACCCTCTGCATCTATTTCCATATATATTCCCTGGTTTCTGTCTATATAAATTGGAATTATCTTGCATATCTTTTGATATAAGTTTTATTTCTTTCTCATTCACAGTTCACACTACACACTGGATTCTGCTGGGACTTGATTCTGGTTGTAGGTCTAGAAGCAAGAGAGATAGCTGGGGCAGGGTCCTAAGGAAGGCCAATGTCCCTGGCAAGATGCCACTGTAGGTAAGGCTCTGACTGATTCTTCAGGCAAGGAGAGACCAACCTCATCAAGCAAGGAGGAAAAGCTGTTACTATTGGCAGATAAAACTGCAGCACATGGTCCTCAGCCTCAGCTTCATAGAAATCTCCTTGGACAGCAAGGAGATCAAACCAGTCAATCCTAAAGGGAATCAGTCCTGAATATTCATTGAAAGGACTGATGCTGAAACTGAAGCTCCAATACTTTTGCCACCTAATGTGAAGAACTAACTCACTGGAAAAGACCCTGATGCTGGGAAAGATTGAAGGGAGGGGCAGAATGGGATGACAGAGGATGAGATGAGATGGATGGCATCACCGACTCAATGGGCATGAGTTTGAGCAAGCTCTGGGACTTGGTGATGGACAGGGAAGCCTGGCATGCTGCAGTCAATGGGATCGCAAAGAGTTGGACATGACTGAGTGACTGAACTGAACTGAGTCTCATCCCAGCTTTTAGGACCCTCTCCTTCCCAGCCAGAATCCTAACTTTAACTGAAGAGACTCTGTAAGTTTGGGAATTCAATTTGCATTGCAATATTGCCACCCATAGGATTAGACTTCTAGTTTTAGAAATCCCATCTCTGGGGCAGTAGGAGATAAGTTTTCTTCACTGTGGTTAAAGAGGCTTTCTGGCTCTTCCTCTAATCCTTGAGATTGGAATTTAATGTTCTCAGTTGAATTTTTTCTTTCCTCTGGAAATTCAAATTCCAGGCCCCACCCTGGACTACAGACTTAGAAACATGGGGTTTGGGTCCCCATTTTAATAGGCTTTTCAGGTGATTCTTATGCATGCTTAACTTTGAGAACTGCTAATGTGGAACAACACCTTCAAAATTCTCAGAGAAAATTATTTTCAACTGAGAATGCTAAACCAAGACAGTTAATGTGGATAAAAATAAAGACAGACACGTATAAGGACTCAAAATTTATGTCCCTTGTGTTCTTTATTCAAAAGCAATTGGTTCATGGCAAACAAGGAAGTCAACAAAGGAAGCAATGAAGTGGAAGAGAAAGGACCTAAGAAATATGGAAGCCAAGAGCCCAAAGCAAAAAAGAGGTTTCCAAGATGGTAGTAGAGAGATGTTTCTTGCTGGCTGCTGTGTAACTGACCCAGTGTCACTCCAGGGAGGTACATAAAGCCAAATGAATAACTTCAAGATAAAATATGTAGCTGATTATCTGACCTTCTGAGATATGATACTTCTAGATGTAAAATCTGTCTGCTAGAGCAGATTAAAAAAAGATACTTAAAAATAATAAAATTAGAAGTATATAAATTATTAATTCTAGAAAATGCAAAATTTATATAGGAAAGAAATATTTTTTGGCCTATCAGTAATAGATGCACTAACTTCTGCTGTTCTTCAGAATTTTCAAATAAATATTTTGGTAGTATGAAGAGATAAGAAGTAAGTTGAGAGGTGCTATGGCAGCTAAACCTTTACTATCCTAAAATAAAATCAGGAGTTCATATAAAATATTGATTAAAGTATCAATTTCTTCATGTTATTTAGATACATAAGTACTTTTGAAAAAAACCTTTAAAATAATTTAAAATGGCTACCTCTAAAACCAGATGTTGAATGTGAAAGGTAGTATAGGATTTGACTGTCATTTTAAAACTCAATTTGATGATTTTTTAAATGAAATTATGTGCATATAACATAAATAATAAAAAGAGAAAAGAAGAAATTCTCTGATTTGATAAAACATAATGCAAATAAGGGCTTCCCTGGTGGCTCCGCAGTAAAGAATCCTCCTGCAGTGCAGGAGACATGGGTTCCATCCCTGGGTTGGGAAGATTCCCTGGAGGAGGGCATGGCAACCCACTCCAGTATTCTTGCCTGGAGAGTCCCATGGATGGAAGAGCCTGGTGGGCTACAGTCCTTAGGGTCACAAAGAGGGACACGACTGAAGCAACTAAGCATGCATGCATGCAGCGCAGATTAATCTACCGTGTATGTACTGAGCTGTGTGCAAAGCATAGTAGTCATAGGGGACACTGAGATTTATAAAATCAATCTGCCTTCTAGGAGAATATACTCTTCAATGAAACAAATATCTAAAGCACTGAAATAGCAGTTTAAGACTGAAGGATGAAGACTGCAAGAATTCTGTGGCCTCCACTGCCTATTCCAGCCCCTGCTGCTGCCGCTGCTAAGTCGCTTCAGTCATGTCTGACTCTGTGCGACCCCATAGACGGCAGCCAACCAGGCTCCCCCATCCCTGGGATTCTCCAGGCAAGAACACTGGAGTGGCTTGCCATTTCCTTCTCCAGTGTATGAAAGTGAAAAGTGAAAGTGAAGTCACTCAGTCATGTTCCACTCTTCGCGACCCCATGGACTGCAGCCTACCAGGCTCCTCCATCCATGGGATTTTCCAGGCAAGAGTACTGGAGTGGGGTGCCATTGCCTTTTCTGTTCCAGCCCCTGAAGCCCCATTAATTGTGACATCTTGGCATTCTTCAAACATGAAACACTGTATCACTAACCTGATTGCCCCTGCGTTGTATCTATAGATACTTGAGACAAGAGAAAGAATCATAAATTCAATAATTTCTGCCATATCTGAGGTTTACATGTGGGGTTTGTATATATATATGTGTGTGTATAAATATATATATAAACATACACCTTCACATATTTTAATTTTTTCTTGGACTATGTAATGAGAGTACCCAACAAATGCCAAATAAAGACTAGTTTAGATTAAACATTAGGATTGCTAAGCAAGTATTACCAACCTAAGCTAATTTTCTACTGTTCTTATGTTGCTACTGTCCCATTTCCTCTGGAAATGCAAATTTTTACTATAAAACTTTGATTTAGTCTTCTGTGAAATTCAGAGAAACTGCAGGTTACTTGATAAGAATTTCTAAGAGGAAAGAATCTTTTGACATAGTTACAATGAGTATTCAGAAGTCCTAATTTTTGGCCAGGAGTACAATGAATGAAGAGCATATAGATACCAGGGCAAAAGTGTTATTAAGTTCATGTATGTTACGTTCTCTGACAATAGAAATTTCTGATCTTCCTCAGTGTTTACCTTAACACTGCTTTTATGTAAGCCTTTCATAGACTCTTTGTATATTTGGGAAATTCAACTTTTGTATTTAATGGGCACTGAAGAGCTGATTGGAAGCTCTGTGTGCGTGGGTTGGGCTTGATGGTAGGTGGGCTACAGTATACAAGGTAACTGGGCACCAAGCTGGCATTTTTCTTGGGGCACCATGAAAGGTTAGTATCTAGAGTATTTTTTTTCCTCTGGGGCTTTTTAATTACTGGAAAAGATGAGTGTTTCAGTCCTGCCTGGTAGTGTATGCCTGGCTGCTGGCCATCTGGGAACAGGGTGGAGAAGGGGCCTAGGTTCTCATGCTGAATGTGCAGACATCCATCCAGTCCTGCTGTGTTCAGCCGTGCACTGATTCACTCAAGTTTTGTGCTTATCAGGTTCAGCTGTGCCAGCGACTTGGGCTGCTGGCATGGGGGTATGTTCTTTCATATGGTTGCTGGAGAAGATGAGCCACAAACCTAGAGTGGGGTTCCAGTAGCTCTGTATATAGATTTTTCAGTCAATTTCCCAGTTTTCTGCCCCCTTCCCCCAAACTTAATTCCTGGTATCTCCTAATCCACAGCTTCTCTGGGGATCTACTGGGTTTTTTAGCTTCTTCTAAGCATATTTCTCAGGAAGTATTGAAGATAAAAAGTTCTTTGTTCTGCTCTGTTCAGTTACCACACCACCATCTGCCTTTGCCTTAAAACATTTACAAAAACTCTTATCTATTGATGCATCTTTCATTCATACTTGTCCTTTCGGATTGTGAATTTTGTTTAAAAAATATCCCTATACTGTCATTTCAGTGTAATTTTGAGAAGCAGGGTCTATGGTTCATTTGTCTAGTTTAAGCAGAAATTCAGGAATCATTTGTTCATCAGTATTTCCCCACTGCCTTGCTCGTTTTTATTGTTCAGTCACTCAGTCGTGTCCTACTCTTTGCGATGCCATGGACTGCAGCATGACAGGCTTCCCTGTCTTTTCACCATCTCCTGGAGCTTGCTCAAACTCATGTCCGTTGAGTCAGTGAGGCCATCCAACCACCTCTTCCACTCTTGTCCCCTTCTCCTCCTGCCTTCAGTCTTGCCCAGCATCAGGATTTTTCTGATCAAGACATCTGCATATATTCTTTATGCTTGACTGGTTTGATCTCCTTGCTGTCCAAGGGACACTCAAGAGTCTTTTCCAACACCACAATTCAAAAGCATCAATTCTTCAGTGTTCAGCCTCCTTTTTGACCCAACTGTCACATCCATACATGACTATTGGAAAAGTCAGAGCTTTGACTAGATGGACCTTGGTCGGCAAAGTAGTGTCTCTGGTTTTTAATACACTGTCTAGGTTTGTCATAGCTTTTCTTCCAAGGAGCAAGTGTCTTTTAGTTTCATGGCTGCAGTCACTGTTTGCAGTGATTTTGGAGCCCAAGAAAATAAAGTCTCAGTGTTTCCATTGTTTCCCCTTCTATTTCCCATGAAGTGATGGGACCGGATGCTTTGATCTTTGTTTTTTTTAATGCTGAGTTTTAAGCCAGATTTCTCACTCTCTTTTACCTTCATCAAGAGGCTCTTTAGTTCCTTTTTGCTTTCTGCCATAAGTGTGGTGTTATCTGCATATCTGAGGTTATTGATATTTCTCCTGCCAATCTTGATTCCAGCTTGTGCTTCATCCAGCCCAGCATTTTGCATGATGTACTCTGCATAGCAGTTAAATAAGCAGGGTGACAACATAGAGCCTTGATGTACTCCTTTCCCAATTTGGAACCAGTCTGTTGTTCTATGTCCTGTTCTAACTGTTGCTTCTTGACGTGCATACAGGTGTCTCAGGAGGCAGGCAGGCTCATCGTAGGCTCTGAAATAAGTATTTGATGGATGAATAATTGAGTGACTTGAGTTAGAAGTTTTTACAACAGCAGTAAAATATTGTGACTGTATGTGCACATAGAACAACCTAAAAGGCATCTTTTACAATAAATTTTTGTTTTGGCTCTGTTCCATTTTGGTTTTGTTCTCAACATGGTCAAGAAAATAAGAGTTTTAGAAAGCTAAGTGTGTGCTCCTTCAGGATGGATATGTTTGCTTTCTTAGTCAAGCAGTTACAGCTGTTACTTTAGGCCTAAAGATACACATTTGCCTAAGATACACTTTTATGATTTTTCTCTAGAAAATCATATTGAGGCTGAGGTATGCAGTAAGCACAGTCTTTATGCTTATTTGTGTGTATATTTGTAAAGTTATAAAGAGACTTGGGCTGATTATATAGTTATATAGAGACTTTCCCCACGGTCCTTCGTGGTTAATAAAGTTTGAGAGTCACTGGCTTAGTGGGGCATCTTATCCAGGTATGTTTTCCTTAGAAAATGTACCTTTTTGTAGAGACAAAGAAATTAAGCTATAACAGTGAAGTGAAGTGTTAGTCACTCAGTTGTGTTGGACTCTTTGTGACTCCATGGGCTGTGGCCTGGTAGGCTCCTCTGTCCCTGGGATTCTTCAGGCAAGAATATTGGAGTGGGTTGCCATTCCCTTGTCCAGGGGGCTTCCCAACCCAGGAATTGAACCCAGGTCTCCTGCAATGTAGGTGGATTATTTACCATCTGAGCTACCAGTGAAGCCCATAACATCTCAAGTATATAGTAAAATAAATATTTTGAACAAATAGGTGAATATTCTTATTCATACGGTTAGCTCTGGACAGCAAATTGGGGATTATGGAGAGATAGGAATATGTTAGAGAGCCCATGATTTGGTTTAAGTGCTGGATCTTGGGTCTCACAAATGAAATGCTTCTACCCTCTATACTACAAGAAATGAATAAATGGACTTCTGGCACTTACTCCTTATTCAGTAATTGTTAAGTTCAAATAATGAGAAAATTATGGCATCATCTTAAACAATTAATGTGGGGCTTCGCAGGTGGTGCTAGTGGAAAAGAACCTGCCTGCCAGTTCAGGAGACACAAGAGACACAGGTTTGACCCTGGGTTGGGAAGATCCTCTGGAGAAGGACATAACAACCCACTCTAGTATTCTTGCCTGGAGAATCCCATGGACAGAGAAGCCTGGGAGGCCACAGTCCATTGAGTTGCAAAGAGTCAGACACGGCTAAAGTGACTTAGCACACACACATGCATGCAAACTACTGTGTAATTCACCCATCCCCAATCTTTGGATTTATTAAAGGAATCTACACAGACACCCAGTGAGAGTTCTTTATAATTAGAAAGGTTAAAGTTACCTCTCCAGTAAGGAAGGAAAAACCTACATCACAAAAGTAGGTTAGGAAGATAATAGATTAAGAAAGTTGTTTACAGAAAACTCACGGGTTATAGGAATTGTTAAGAAGTTGGGGGTAAGGAGAAGAGAAAGGTGATAAGAAGCTTTTTGGAGCAAGAAAGTGAAATATCTTTGTAAGTTTTCTAGAGTGCATTCTTCTTCACACCTGAATATTTTCCCAGTCATCTATTTTAGAATCCTTTATTTCCTGGTTGACATTTTAATCAAGTTGCTGGCATTACAGTAAGGTTAATCTTAGGAAGAATAAATTGAGAAAATAGAAGTATTTGTTTCAGAAAATACAGGATGAAAATGGGTGGGCATGGGAAAGAAGAGAGAATTTGAGGATCAAAGAGATCTTTGGAAAAAGAAAGGAAGTCTTCAAAATATGACCAAGACGTTTTCCGGATAATTTTTCTTCTTTTCTTGAAGAACTTCTTCAGTAGAGTGGTAGGATTCTGGGGAAAAACACAAATAAAATAGAGAGCCAGAAAACTGCTTCAGACCCTCATTGAAAATAAGGGTGGTGTCTACTTGTGAAGCTGTGAAAGCAAAGGTGTTTGATTATCATGTATTAAATAGGAAACTGATGTCAGGGTTCTTTGCCAGCTAGCTTCAGGCTAGTGTAAGAATGGAATATAAACCTGTACCAAAGAGCTATCAAGAAAAGTATTAATACTCTCAGGCCAAACAGATAATAAAATCTATATTAATAGTAACTGTGAAAAGGCTATGCTGCTCCTGGAAATTTGAAAGAAAAGTTAACTGTAAGGTAATACTTTTGGCCTTTGAGGCAGTAATACATTTTTATTCTTTTCACTTTCACTTTATATGTGGAAGTCATGAAGTTTCCTTTATAGTTGACTAAAAACAGAACAATATTTTAGTGATGACTAGTCTAGAAACTTAAATATTTTTAAAGAGTTAAAAAAGTAAAATAGGTCCTTCAGGATGAAGAGTAAGGAGTCAAATGATGTGTACGAAACTCACTCCCATTTATTTTTTTGTGTTTTGGACTTGTTTTCAGGCAAAAGGACTCCTATGGAAGATGGACACCTTTCTCCCGTTTCCAGAATATGTCTCCAAGCTCATCAGTGAAACCTGATCCTGCTGCTTTGTGTTAAAATGCTTGAAGAACACTCTCATCTCTGACAACGCCAGCTTCCATCCTGTTGAAACCATGGTCGTCTCTGCAGTGTTGACGGCATCCCATACTGGGGCATCCAACACAACGTTTGTAGTTTATGAAAACACCTACATGAATATTACGGTCCCTCCACCATTCCAGCACCCTGGCGTTGGTCCACTGCTTAGATACAGTGTTGAAACCCTGGCTCCCACTGGGATGAGTTCCTTAACAGTGAATAGTACAGCTGTGTCCCCAACACCAGCAGCTTCCAAGAGCCTCAACTTGCCTCTCCAGATCATCCTTTCTGCTCTAATGATGTTTATTCTGTGTGTGTCTTTTCTTGGCAACTTGGTTGTTTGCCTCATGGTTTACCAAAAAGCTGCAATGCGTTCCGCCATTAACATCCTCCTGGCCAGCCTGGCTTTTGCAGACATGTTGCTTGCAGTGCTGAACATGCCTTTGGCCTTGGTCACTATTCTTACCACCAGATGGATTTTCGGGAAATTCTTCTGTAGGGTATCTGCTATGTTTTTCTGGTTGTTTGTCATAGAGGGAGTAGCCATCCTGCTCATCATTAGCATTGATAGGTTTCTTATTATAGTCCAGAGGCAGGATAAGCTAAATCCATACAGGGCTAAGGTTCTCATTGCAGTTTCTTGGGCAACTTCTTTTTGTGTAGCTTTTCCTTTGGCAGTAGGGAACCCCGACCTTCAGATACCTTCCCGAGCTCCCCAGTGCGTGTTTGGGTACACAACCGATCTGGGTTACCAGGCATATGTGATTTTGATTTCTCTCATTTCTTTCTTCCTGCCCTTCCTGGTGATCCTGTATTCCTTTATGGGCATCCTCAATACTCTTCGGCATAATGCCTTGAGGATCCACAGCTACCCTGAAGGTATATGCCTCAGCCAGGCCAGCAAACTGGGTCTCATGAGTCTCCAGAGACCCTTCCAGATGAGCATTGACATGGGCTTTAAAACGCGTGCCTTCACAACCATTTTGATTCTCTTTGCTGTCTTCATCGTCTGCTGGGCCCCATTCACCACTTACAGCCTTGTGGCAACATTCAGCAAGCACTTTTACTATCAGCACAACTTTTTTGAGATCAGCACCTGGCTACTCTGGCTCTGCTACCTCAAGTCTGCGTTGAACCCACTGATTTACTACTGGAGGATTAAGAAATTCCACGATGCCTGCTTGGACATGATGCCTAAGTCCTTCAAGTTTTTGCCGCGGCTCCCTGGTCACACACGGCGACGGATACGCCCCAGTGCTGTCTATGTGTGTGGGGAACATCGGACGGTGGTGTGAATATTGGAACTGCCTGACATTTTGGGTGATGGCTGTTCTATATCTGACTTTGAATTTTCTTTCTCATGGCTCCTCCACTTAAACTTTGTTGTTTTATTCATAGGTTATGTATATATGTGTATGTGTGCAATGTAAAGAAAGAATGGTGATTAGTTATAAGTCTGTTACCAGGGATACACAATAGGGAAGTGATCCCAAGTGTTACCTCCAGGGTTCAAGAGAAATCCTTGATTTAGGGTGGGGAGATGGTTTTCTGTAACTTCAGTTGATTTTGTTTCTATAGTAGGAATCAAAATTGTGCTTTATTGAGCCTGAAGTTACATTGAATTTTAGATATATTGTATGCTGCTAAGATATGCTTAGTTGAGTTTATCAATTTTTTTTTTTTCCTGGAAGACACTGCTGCTTTTTGCCATCACATTGGAGCCAAAAGCCACATACATCTCAGTAGATAGTTAGTTTTATTTAAGAACAATAACCCAAGGGGGTCAGTGACATTTTAAAGGTCATTAATATTTACTTTGGTGCACTTTAAGAAACAATGTACAGACTAATTCAGTCATGTTTTTCAGAATTGCTTTTATACATGACATGTTGTGCTTTAGGAAACATTGCATTATTTCTAGGAAGATAGTTTTTTTTAAAAAAAATGTTTTATGTGCATGTACAGTTTTAAAGGAGAGAACATAAAAATGGAGAACTTTTTCTAAGAACAATAGTGAATCTTCAGAGAAATAGGGCAGAGTTGAGAAGATGGAGCACCTTTGAAAATGTAAATGAAATGCAGAGAGGCTGTGGCTGGTGGGGGCTGTGCTGATTCCTTTTACTCACCGATTCTCTGAGTTCAGTGAGGAGAAGGGTCACCATTTATTAGACATCTACCAGGTGCCAGACACTGTGCATCACTTTATCCTCATAGTGTGCTCTGAGGGAGGTTATTACTTCTTCCTTTTGCAGACAAAGAAGGCAAGTCTCAGAGACTTAAATCCTGCCCAAGGTTAGTGGTAGAGCTGGGGTCAGAAAATCCATCTGAGTCCTGAGACTGCTGTTCTGCTGTACCACACAAATACCTCCTTCAGGTTTGGAAGTTCCATGACCAAGAGGGAACTATGTGTATTCTTCCTTTCTGTTTTTTTTAAGATTGAAACCTTTAAAAAAAAAAAAAATAGCTTCATTTTTTTTTAATTGTCAAAAGGAATTATATTACAGAAAGTCTGGAAAATAGAAAGGAAAAAAATAAAATCATTCATAACCTCCTTTATAAAGTAGAACTTAAAAATCGATAAGGTATAAGGAAATAAGGCAAGTTTTTGATTTGCAAAACAAGTGACAATTATTGAGAAGTTAAATACAGCTGTCTATAGGTCTTTGCCCTGTAGGTTTGGATGTTTCCAGTTGTCCAGCTATATTTCTCAATGTTCTGGACAGAATGCCGTGGTTGCCCCAGTGCTTGCCCAGAGCAGAGCTGGCTGTTGAAGAATGTGAACACTTAGAGGTGAACAGAAACCCTGGTCTGAGCCTTGAGCAAGTTTTCACTGGGGCAGGTCTAGGGTTTCAAATTCTTCTTCTCTTGCTGATAATGTAATCTGCCTCTCCCTGCTGCCCTACGTGTACCTGGGGCCTTCGGTGCCCTCTCTCTCCAATTCCAGGAACTAGACAGCCCCCAGAGATGGGGCTTCAGACTAAGGCCATAAGTGCTGAAAGTGTAGCCTGCTGGCTACATCATGGACTTTATAAATAGTCAAGTTAACCATGAACCCCTTTTGGATTTATAGCATGTTTTCAGAATTGTCGTGCTTTGTCACCAGTGGGAAGTGAGCCTCTGTTTCTTTAGCTGTACAACCAGAGAGTTGGACTAGGTGAATCTTCAAGATCTTTCCCAACTGTAATGTGAGAGTAGAGATTTTTTGAAGAACCCAACTGACATCAGCATCACTCTTTGGTCTCCAGTATTATTTTTTCTTACATTTTACTTCTTTAGATATTTCTTAAAATTGAATGTCTGAAGAGCATGTGGCCCCATGGCAGGAGTTAGGAGTTTGGGGGTGGATGTCATCATCAAAGACCCGAGAAACGCTGTTCTTGAGGCAGTGGTCTTGTTATTGGGACTCATTTTCCAGTTAACTTGTCCTTGGGGACTCAAGCATTATATTCAACATGTTTTGAGATCATCTTCTGATGAGACTCGCCTACCTCTTTGGTTTCTTATTTATATTATTCACAGGTAAAATTGCTGTTATCCATTGGAATCTTGTAGAGCATAAACACTGTAGTAGGTATTAGCACAGTGAAGTGTGTCATGCTTTCCATTTTCAAAATAAGCTAGATTTCAGGCAGATACTAATAAGTCTATTTCAAATTAGACTTTATCTGAGGAAAGTCAGTGTGATCTGTATTCATCTTACATGTTGGCAGTAGATCTTGAGACACCTTTCATGGTTGGAGTTGAGACAGCTTTGTTTCCTTTGTCCTGTTTTTATGAGCAATCCTTAGGTAACTTCAGTGCTGCTGGTAGGCAGTGCAGCATTGGAAAGAGCTCTGGAGTGCCTGCTAAGAGGCTCAGTGTTTGTGAAAGATGACCAAGAGGGGCCTTTGTGAGAATGCAGCACCCACACCGAACAGCAGTTCTCTTTACACTGGATTGTCTTGATCGATCAGATGACAGTTTACAAACCATTTTGAACATTTTTATCACATATACATTTTGGAAACTTAAAAAAAAGAAGTACTGTGGTATACTTTTGAACGATTTAGGTGTAGTATCATATGTTGCCTGTTCTATATTTTCTTGATGGAAAAAAATGCCACTATGAGTTATCACCACTGGCTGACATCATCAGAAATGTTTTTCTTTTTCCTTCAGGCTAATAAGTAAGAAGCAGGAAAGAGATAATGAAGTGTTTGTGGTCTAAAGAAAGAGTCAAAAGAAATCCTTTATAATCTGAAATAGTGATATTCAAACTTTCAGATAATCATTTGCATTTAAGTCTTCCCAGGAGGGCTTGTTAACAATAAATACAGGTCACCAGGGCCCCCAGAGAGACATTGGGCCCACCAAGGCCCATGTTTATCTTGTTGAGTATGTGGTCTGATTCTGGTTCAGATGGTCTCTGGGGCATACTTCAAGAAACACTCCTGTGGGAAATATATCCACTTAAAAAATGTCTCCTTTTTCCAAAAACGTTTGATTTGTGTTGGAAGCCATTATCTCCCAGTGCGTGGATAATCCACATGAGAGGAAGATCTGTGCATCATTGTGCCTAATTTGCTGCCACTACTCCAGCGTCAGCTTTATCATCTTTCAACTGGCAAAGTTCTGATAAAACATGTAGTTTCAAAGTAGAGCGAAAAGGTGACTTCACAATTGAAAGTGATGCCTTTTGGAGTCTGATTCGTCTCATATTTTCTTTTCTAGGTGAGAGATATCTTTATTATATGTAATCTCCTGAAGAGTAAGGGGAATGCAAAGATTCATCCAATTCCTATTGCTCTGCTTATGCCAGTTGTGTTGAATGGAAGCATGAAAAAATAAAACCATTTAAATCTACGTATTTCAGTTGCTGACAAAGATACTTAATACTTGCTTTTGTTTACATGAAAATATTTATGTATATATCACAGGAAAAATGTTCACTTGCTTGATATTTTATTCTTCCATGATTTTTAATGTTTAAAGGACTGTTTAATTTAGATTTTCACAACCATAGTCTTCATTGAAAACTCAGTTTTTATAATAAATGAAAACGTCAAAGCACATGTTTGTTATTACAAGTAAATGGTAATACAGTTCTTAGATATTAATTGGTACTAGTCCTTTGTAATTAAAATTAATTTATTTTACAATGGTACCTAACCTATATGAAAAAAATCACTTTGAATTTTGGGTTGTAATATTCAAAATCAAAGTGTACAATTATTTGTGCATATTCTTATTACAGCCAGGAAAAGAGCTACCAATAAGAAAATGAATAAATGTTTAACATTTCTAAAAGTGGAGTTTTTTTAAAGGACTACTTCATTTATCTTAGAAAAAAAACTGTCATGAATAATACTTTCTGTTCAATTAAAATCTGAGTTTAGTTTCAATCCTACTTCCTTTCGGTTTTTATTTTCAAATTAGCTCTCAAAGCCTTTATGTGTATAACTGTATTCTGGTTTTAGAAGTCCTCAGAGCAATTAAGGATAAAATGAAACTTGGCAAAAGACCATTAGTATTGAGACAGTTTTAAGACATTCTGTCTAGGAGAGTTATAAAAATTTTCCTGCTAAGTCATTTGAAATTGGATTGTCACTGGCAAATCAGTGACAATGTTTGCTTCTGTTTTGATGGAATGATTTCATACTGTACTTCTCTAAAATCTAAGGCCTTTCTAAAACCTACTTTTAAATCTTTAGAAAATATCATTCACTTTTATATGAGTTTCAATTTTTGCCAACTAGACACGAGGGTTTTATTTTCCTTTTCACTTATATGCAAAAGCTAAATATATTTATTTTTAAGTTACAATAGAAGGTTGATTTACAAAGGAAGTTTCTCATTGAATCTACATCTAATAGTTTCTTTTGAAATGGAAAGGTAAGATATAGCAAAATAGAGAAAAATGTTGAATTAAAAGCATGTTCACATCTACTGTGAAAATAATAAGCTCCACTCAACTCATAATAAAGAGAACCTTTAGGAGAAGTGTCTACCTTCTATGTCAAGGTGCAGTCAGTTAGCTTTAATGCAAAAAGAAAAAAATATTTCACGGGTGTATCAGTCAGGATTTAACCCAGGGAAGCAGAACTAGTAAAATATATTTATTATGAGATCTATTGCAAGAGCTGGCTTACATGGTTGTGGGGCTGGCTGAGCAAATTTGAAGGCCAGAGGGTGAGCTGTCCTATAGGACAGGCTGGAAATCACAGGCACAAAACTCAAGTTGCTGTCAGCTTCTGCTGAGGCAGAATTTCTTCCTTTTCAGAAAAGCCTCCCTTCTGCTTTCAGCCTTTCAACTGCTTAAGTCAGACCTATCCAGATTGTCTAGGAAAGTCTCTCAGTTAATGTGGACTGATTGTAGATTTTAACCACATCTACAAAACATCTTCATAGCACCACTTAGATTAGTGTTTGATGGAAAAACTAGGGATTGTAGCCTGGCCAGAGTTCAGTTCAGTCATTCAGGCATGTCTGACTGTGACCCCATGGACTGCAGCATGCCAGGCATCCCGGTCCATCACCAACTCCCAGAGTTTACTCAAACTCATGTTCATTGAGTCGGTGATGCCATCCAACCATGTCATCCTCTATCATCCCCTTCTCCTCCCACCTTCAGTCTTTCAGGATCAGGATCTTTTCAAATGAGTAAGTTCTTCACATCAGGTGGCCAAAGTATTAGAGCTTCAGCTTCAGCATCAGTACTTCAAATGAATATTCAGGACTGATTTCCTTTAGGATGAACTGGTTGGATCTCCTTGCTGTCCAAGAGACTCTCACGAGTCTTCTCAAACACCACAGTTCAGAGGCATCAATTCTTTGGTGCGCAGCTTTCTTTATAGTTCAACTCTCACATCCATACATAACTACTGGAAAAATCATAGCTTTGACTATATGGACGTTTGTTGGCAAAGTAATGTCTCTGCTTTTTAATATGCTATCTAGGTTGGTCATAACTTATCTTCCAAGGAGCAAGTGCATTTTCATTTCATGGCTGCAGTCACCCACCATCTGCAGTGATTTTGGAGCCCCCCAAAATAAAGTCTCTCACTGTTTCCACTGTTTCCCCATCTATTTCCCATGAAGTGATGGGACCAGATGCCATGATCTTCGTTTTCTGAATGTTGAGCTTTAAGTCAACTTTTTCACTCTCCTCTTTCATTTTCATCAAGAGGCTCTTTATTTCTGCTTCACTTTCTGCCATAAGGATGGTGTCATCTGCATATCTGAGATTATTGATATTTCTCCTGGAAATCTTGATTCCAGCTTGTGTTTCATCCAGCCCAGCATTTCTCATGATGTATTCTGCATGTAAGTTAAATAAGCAGGGTGACAGTGTACAGCCTTGACCTACTCCTTTCCCAATTTGGAACCAGTCTGTTGTTCCATGTCCAGTTCTAACTGTTGCTTTCTGATCTGCATACAGATTTCTCAGGTGGTCTGGTATTCCCATCTCTTTCAGAATTTTCCACAGTTTGTTGTGATCCACACAGTCAAAGGCTTTGGCATAATCAATAAAGCAGAAATAGATGTTTTTCTGGAACTCTCTTGCTTTTTCCATGATCCAGCGGATGTTTGCAATTTGATCTCTGGTTCCTCTGCCTTTTCCAAATCCTACTTGAGCATCTGGAAGTTCACGGGTCACATACTGTTGAAGCCTGGCTTGGAGAATTTTGAGCATTACTTTACTAGCATATGAGATGAATGCAATTGTGCAGTAGTTTGAGCATTCTTTGGCATTGCCTTTCTTTGGGATTGGAATGAAAACTGACCTTTTCCAGTCCTGTGGCCACTGCTGAGTTTTCCAAATTTGCTGGCATATTGAATATAGCACTTTGACAGCATCATCTTTTAGGATTTGAAATTACTCAACTAGAGTTCCATCCCCTCCACTAGCTCTGTAGTGATGCTTCCTAAGGCCCACTTGACCTGGCATTCCAGGATGTGTGACTCTAGGTGAGTGATCACACCATCATGATTATCTGGGTCGTGAAGATCTTTTTTGCATAGTTCTTCTGTGTATCGTTGCCACTTCTTCTTAATATCTTCTGCTTCTGTTAGGTTCATACCATTTCTGTCCTTTATTGTGCCCATGTTTGCATGAAAATTTCCCTTGGTATCTCTAATTTTCTTGAAGGGATCTCTAGTCTTCCCCATTCTGTTGTTTTCCTCTATTTCTTTGCACTGATCACTGAGGAAGGCTTTCTTATCTCTCCTTACTATTCTTTGGAACTCTGCATTCAAATGGGTATATCTTTTCTTTTCTCCTTTGCTTTTTGCTTCTCTTTTTTTCGCAGCTATTTGTGAGGCCTCCTCAACCACTTTGCCTTTTTGCATTTCTTTTTCATGGGGATGGTCTTGATCCCTGCCTCCTGTACAATGTCATGGACTTCCAAAACATCAAAAGACCATTGAAGTGATGACATCCAAATTTAAAATATCAAAGCTATGGTTTTTCCAGTTCATGTATGGACATGAGAGTTGGACAGAAAGAAAACTGAGCACTGAGGAATTGATGCTTTTGAATTGTGGTGCTGGAAATTTGAGAGTCCCTTGGAGTGCAAGGAGATCAAACCAGTCAATCCTAAAGGAAATCAACCCTGAATATTCATTGGAAGGACTGATGCTGAAACTGAATCTCCAATAGTTTAGTCACCTGATGCAAAGAGCCACCTCATTGGAAAAGACCCTGATGCTGGGCAAGATTGAAGGCAGGAGGAGAAGGGGGCAGCAGACATGAGATGGCTAGATGGCATGACCGACTCAATGGACATGAGCTTGGGCAAACTCTGGGAGGTAGTGAAGGACAGGGGATCCTGGCAGGTGGGCTACAGTCCATGGAGTTGCAAACTGTCAGTCTTAGTGACTGAACAACAACAACGAATAATGCTACAGTGTTATTGTAAAAAACTCAGTCACATAAATCTCAGTGTTGAGATTAATATCATGACCAAGATAAGTATGTTGAAGAGGACGGAAAACATTCTGACTGCATTATATTCAAATTAACATAATCACAGAACATAGTATCTTTGAATTTCACAGCACTGTGAAACTTCTCAAAAGGGAGTAATAACAATTGATCAGATGATTTCATAAATTAACTTCTTATATAAACTGTAATTATTGTGATACTTGCCAAGGATGATGCCTTTCTTCTAAGAAATTTGAAAGCATAAATGGTCAAGACAATATTAACTCACAACATAAAAACTTGCTAACAATAATAATGATGATGAGTGCCATGTTTTAAATGGGCTTCCCAGGTGACTCAGTGATAAAAGAATCTACCTGCCAATACAGGAAATGCAAGAGACATGCATTTGATCCCTGGGTTGGGAAGATCCCTTGGAATAGGAAATGGCAACCCACTCCAGTATTCTTACCTGGAGAATCCTATGGACAGAAGAGCCTGGTGGGCTTCAGTTCAAGGGGTCACAAAGAGTTGGACTTGACTGAGCAACTAAGCACACATGCCATATTTTGGCCACTTAAATTAGTCAAAATACACTTTATTTCAATCCATAGTATTTTCTCCTTTTTCCAATTATGTTCCCAAGAGATTAAGTAACTTTTTCAGGTGGATTGAAATCTAGGCCTAATGCCAAAGTTCACAGTTTTATAGAACACCTTGCTCCTATTATTCCCCAATAATAGAACTGAGTTTCTAGTGAGACTAGTATACTTACTAAGCATCATACTAGGTGATTATTCCTCTCCATGCATTAGATAAAATAATCATGGCGAAAAACCTATACACAAATTTGTAGGTATTAGCACAAAACCTAGACTGGTTTATTCTTTAAGTCATTAAGTAGATTTGGCTAAATCAAAATTGAGCTGTCAAGCTATCTGGGCCCCTGGAACCCTGGGTACACCATCTCTAATATCATAGGACCTTCAAGAACTTGCTGACTGTGGCAGAATTTTTGGGAATACGTAGCTATCCAGACAGTTTCCTAGACTGCACAGATGTCACAATCCCTTTTGGAAAGAGTTTCATGCTGGTGTGCACTTGGACTTCAAGAACGTATTGGTTTGTCTGAAGTTCCACAGGATTTACAGTAGCCCAGACTTTGGAAGAGAAGGGGGAGGTGATAAAGTCAAGAACGCTGAGGTCCTACTGCCAGCTTTGACACTCCTGTTATGTTGCCAACCAGGACTCCTTCAGCCTGACATAAAATGGCTGTATTTTAACATCCTCTTAACTATGATTGGTATAGTAAATAGAATTCATTAGTTGACAGCAGCATTTGTATTTAGAAAAAGCCCTCTTTTTATATAGTTTCGCAAACAATGAAAAAATTTGATTGTGTAACTTATTGACCACATGTTCAGGCACGCTCACATTTGAAATTTTTTAATAGTAAGTGCACTAGACTACAAGATCAGTTGTTGGTCAAATCTTGGCTGCAAGAGCCGCGGGGCTGGAGCGCTGACCATTAAGTTCTACATGCATTTCCCACTTTCTGGAGGATGAAGATACCTAACCCGCTGTTCGGGGATCAGCTGTATCCACTAATAAGCAAATGAAGAAACAGGTTTAAACGATTAGACGACTTTCCCAACGTCTCGCAGCAGTTAGGAGGTAGAACAGGAATTCAAGCCCAGCTCATTAGCTCCCAACTTTAGAGCTCAGAAGCACTTCGTGGGATTTTAGCGTCAGAGAGAGAAGGGCCGGAAAATGAGCTTTCGAGCTTTGGAAAAAATACAGTAGCCAAGCAGACAGAGGTCAAATAAATAATCCTGGAATGTCTTTTAATCAAATATGTGCATTTTCACTAGTAGAAAGAGTAATAAATGTTTATATTTGTAAGAAAGCAAGTTTTTTTAGTTCATCATCCAAGATTTACTGCTAAAAAGGTTGAGCTTGAGGACAAAAGGCACACAGGGCAGGAGCAGCTGGTTCCCAGCATGGGTCGAGCATTTTGTTCTCCGTTTGGACACAAACCTCAGACCTACCCAGGATGTACATACCCCAGACTTGTCTGGTAAGTATCGCTATTGCTTTTGCTTTTCTGGACCTAGGCAGCAGGACTTTTTCTTCATGGGTGCTGAGGACTCCTTGGGAAACTGTTAGCACCCAGAGAATTTCACTGTGCTCTCACCCCACCTTCCAGGATTCATCTAATGAGCAAAGCAACTGCAAATGGCTCAGAAGACATTTGCCTCTGACGGGAAGAAATATGGAGTTTTCTTGTATCGCTTCCCCAAAGCTATACAAATGCTGTGATTAACTTGGATTCCAAGACATCACAATATTATATGTTCACCTTTGTGAAGGCTGCAATTGCCAAGCAACAGGTTCTGTTAGATCTCTCTCCAGGGCAAAAGGCTTCTCATGAAAACATTTACAGTAAAACAAGCTGCACACTGAAGGGAAACAGAGAAATAGAGGAATGGAATCTGACAGAGATGTGTTGACAACCAAGAAAAGAAAAAAGAAAAAAACCCAGCTTGGTCTTGATTTCTGGCCCTCCCTCTCTCCCCGGAGTTCTCACCTTTCCTTCCTACTAGGCCCGAAGCTCCCCGAGGGCAGGGCACTGTGCTTGCTTGCTGTTTCTCCAGCACCTAGTGCCATGGCTCACAGAGAAGGGCGGCTCCTAGAAGTCTGGAAATGGACCTTTGATAAAAGAATCTTGGTGGTTAAAATCAGAATGGACTTACCCAAGCCAAGTAGCAAGTGCTAAGGTCGGCACACAGAGCCTCAGGCTCCAAGTCCAGTGAGCGGTCCACTGTATAAACCTGCTGCCTTGACTTAGGAGAGAAAGTAATTAGAGGGTTTTAAGGCTAGCTTGGGAGACGATTGTGTGGAATGGATAGGGCTGCTAAATTTTTATTTGCTAAACCTGGCAACCCTCAGAGTAGTGCGCGTATGTATACAATTTTTTTGACCCTGTAATGTGCAAGTCATGGCACGGAGGAGGTCCTCTGCCCTTCCTGTGAGGCTGGTCTGTGGCTACGTCTTGTGGTCTTGACTAAATATGCTGGGGTTCAGACTTCAAAGGGTAGAGGAGGACGTGACTCACTCTGCAGCTGAGAAGCAATGCAGATGGACTGATAACAAGTAAAAGGTGTGTTTCCTAACTGTTTTTGTGTGATCTCAGTTTGTTGGTTAATGAATGATGATGGTGATATGGACAAGATGTATTTAATAACCACCTCCATTGGGGAGACTTTGGTTGGAAGAAGTTTCCTATTGCTAGAATTAGACATCCATATGTTGAATGCCATCGGAACATTTGCAACAGAAATTCGGAGTTTAAATCACTTTCACCATAGTTTTGGCAGGACCGGGAACACTTTTTTTTTTTTTTTCAGCTGTTCTTCCTGATGGGGGCTATAAATAGGTTTGGAGAAGTATATAATTATCTCAAAGTAGAAGCAAAAGATAAAAAGCAGCTTGAGATTTTAAAGGAACATTTAATAGTTATTATTATGTAACATTTATTAAGCAAGCTCACTGTGCTCATTATCTTTGCCAGGAAGAAACTTGGAATAAAAAGTCAATCCAAGACATGACATGTATAAATATACCAAAAGGTACATTAACTTGGTGCCAGAACAAAGGGTTGATTCAATAAAAAAGAAATGTTAGGTGAACAACAAAGGCAGCCAGATCAGTACAGTGTTGTGTGGAAATGAAGAAAACTTATATTTAGTAACATAGCTTTAAAATACTGACAGTTTAAAACAAGATGTATAGCCACATAGAAACAGGTAACAATATGGTATATGCATGGGTAGTGCTGTGTTTTTGGCAGCTAGCTCAGCCTTTTATGTATAAAAGGAGTTTACTTACTATGTTCAATGAATAAATACTAAAAGGTCTGATACTGAATAAAGATTCATTTTTGATTGGAGCAGGATAGGCATTATAAAGAATGATTTCAGTCACTGGCTCTTGGGTAAGACTGATTGCTGTTTAAAGCCTATAGAAAGTCCACAACCAAGTAATCTTATTAATGACATCCATCATTTATTTGATGCCTGTTAAATGGTGCAAGTACTATATTAATATATAATCTCTAATTCTTTTTAAAAAGTATTTACTTGCTTAGTGAGCTAGCAACTAGCTGCACTGGGTCTTAGTTGCAACATGTGGAATCTAGTTCCCTGACCAGGAATCAAACCTGGGCTCCCTGCATTGAGTGTGGTGTCTTAGCCATTGAACCACCAGGGAAGCCTCTAATTCTTATAATAATTCTAGGAAATAGACATTATCAGTCTGTTTTACAAATCCTTCAAGGTTTTAAGTTAGTCGTTAAATGAATTTAAGAGGCCACAGGATATATAAAGTGGAGATACAGGAATTCAACTTTGTCATCACCAAAACTCAGGCTTTTTTTTTTTTTCACATTGTGGTGCTGCCTATTCAACTTCTTACCTATGCATTCTTATTTCCTTCACCTTATTTCTCCTTCACTTATGAAGAATTCTCCTTTAGAACCTCATTGTCCCAGTCAACCTAATTTGGACTTCATGTTTCCTCCTGTTGCCTCTGGTCCTGCCCTCAGCTTTTTCTCAACTCTTCTATGATTTCCTGGCTTTGGTGGTCTGCCTACATTCGTCACACCTTCATTTTGGTAGATAACTCGGTTCAGCATTACTAAGGCTGAGAACTCCTCTGTGCTGATAATTGCATAGGTGCCACCCCACAAGATGAATATCCTTATTATGGCCTGAAGTCATGTATTTCTTGCAGACAAACACAAAAAGCCACAGATCCTTATGAAGTTTTATTGGCCTGTATGTCCTCAGAGCACTTCCTAACACAGGGCAGAAATCCAGACAGGCCAAGCAGGCACACCGCTTTTAGAAGCTGGGGCCAGCAGAAGTCTTTTGAGATCTAAATAGTCCCAACAATAAACAAAGAATGATTCTTTGCATTGGGGTTCTTCCCGGGAAGAGGTTCAGACATGGTAATCACTAGAGAGGCAGGTGAGATTCGGGTAATGGAGAGGGACTCAGGCTGGTGAATGTCCTATTCATATCTTCAACCCACATTTGACACCTCCTTCCTCAGGAATGTTAGGCTGGCCGAGAGATCATGGAATGCCTAGAGGTGTGTGGCTTTTGTCATGAGGTCCTGATGTCTCAGAAGCAGGGTTTCCTGAGCATTGCCCTCTTCTGCAGCCTGAGGGCTCATCTGGGTGCTTTCGACTTAATCCCAGACTGGGGGCTGACACACACTAGTATTTATGCCAGTAAAAGTTTACCGTGAGAGTGAAAACAGCAGTCTTTCTCTACTCCCAGTAACATACTCAGCAATCAATTACCAGATTATGAAAAAAGTGGAAATCTAAGGCACAGATATGGTGAGGAAGTAGAATATGAAAATACCGTCAGTGTGTGACAGGTACAGGACAAAGTTAAATAGAAGAATTTGGGAAATGACTGGCCTTTGAGAAATGGTGTTTGCAGAAATCAGACCAGTGAGTAGAGTCTTCAGGAAGCTAATGGATAAAGAGCTGGCTATTAAAGATAGTGACAGACGTTGTCTGAATTTGCACAGAAAATGGACCTTTGCTGCCCTCATATCTCTGCCCAAATCCTACACCATGGGCTCTGTTTGTCTTCATCCCCAGAACCCAACTCACTCACAGGCCTCCTGGCTCAATCCCCATTACTTACTTTGTTGTGAATGGCTTCCTTCCTTGACGCTGACTTTTGGGAATGCTTTCCTAGCAGTTAGGTTTGTTTCCTTCTTGTACTGCAATTGAAATTCTTTATCTATGGTTCCTCAGGCCACCCTGGGCCATTGTCTCCCTTGATCTAACCATGACTCTGAGTGTTATTATCCCAGCACCACAAATGTGACATGAACATCAGTGCATGTATTTATTAAAGTGGTGCGAGGTTTTTTGACAACAAAATCCTCAGAGCAGTAGTTTAACACAACAGTAGTTTATTTCTTTTTCATATAACGATTCAATTTACACATTCCTGGTTTGGCTCCAAGTAATCATTCAGGAAGCCAAGATGATAGAAACTCTGCTATCTTCAGCCTGTGAATTCTAATGTGTCAATATCAGTAGACTGGATAAAGTTTCCATGCCTGGACACCTGGGAGACTTTTAAGGGCCAAGCTTGGAGGTGGCATTCATTGCTTCTCCCTCATATTCCATTGGATAAAATTTTGGCCACATTGGATATACCTTCTTGCAATGGAGACTGAGAAATGTGGTCTAGTCATGTCCTCCTGATGAAGAAGATATAAGTTTTGGTGAAAACACAGTGTTTTCTGTCTCAGTAGAGCCAACAGTGACCTCTTCATTTCTGACCAGAATATCCTAAAAAGAAGAAACCACAGAAGAACATTGGACTTCCCTCCCGGTTTGGTAGTGGCCCAGGATAGTTGCCCCACAGGCAGGTCCAGCTTCCTTAAGATTTCCCCTGACATAGTCTGGCCCCTTGATTTCCTTATGCTATTGATGAACTCTGTATGTAAGGCTGTGAAATTTATGGGCGAGCCAGAATGAGTGACTATCTTGATATCCTGGCTAAGAAGAGAGACAAATGGATGAACAGTCCCACAGTCATGACCGACCAGACTCCTCCTGAAGCATCATGCAGGATTTCTGGAAGAGTTTTGGGCCATGTCAGATCAGCCTACCTGGCAGCAAGTGCCTCCATCACCTCTCACTTCTATGAGCACATCAGACAATGTGTTGCTGGGTATAGGAAGGAGTTCTAGTTGTTGGTATATGTTTTATTTAAGAGCAAGGAGGACCTGAATGTCTCAGGAAGGCTTTCTGGAAACTTACATGATATTTTCATGATTTATTGTTGTTGTTTAGTCGCTAAAGGATGTCCAACTCTTTGCGACCCCATGGACTGCAGCATGCCACGCTTCCCTGTACTTCACCTGGAGTTTGCTCAAACTCATGTCCATTGCGTCAGTGATGCCATCCAAACATCTCATTCTCTACTGTCCCCCTTCTCCTCCTGCTCTCAATATTTCCCAGCATCAGAGTCTTTTCCAGTGAGTCAATTCTTCGCATCAGGTGGCCAAAGTATTGGAACTTCAACTTCAGTGTCAATCCCTCCAATGAATATTCAGAGTTGATTTTCTTTAGGATTGACTGGTTTGATCTCCTTGCTATCCAAGGAACTCTCAAGAGTCTTCTCCAGCACCACAGTTTGAAAGCATGAACCCCATGAACAGTGTGTAAAGTCGTGATTTATTAGTGTAGGCTACAAAATTAGTTGTCTATGCATGGAAAGTTGGCAAGCCAGCCCTATATTCTTGTTGGCTGCAGACTGGAGATGAACTATGTGAGTGAAGGAAGTGTATCATTGCTGTGTGAAGGTGCAATCAGTGGGGATGTTTACAGTTGCATCCTAGAGAAACCAGCTAATTCTGTGACTATTCCCCTCCTTTTATTCAAAAGGCCCTTTACTCAATGATGAGAAATGTGCATTCTGCTCTAGTAAGTGCAACTGCTGGTTTTTCTCTTCTCTCTTCCGCTAACTTGTGCTCTTCTCTCTTCTTCCATTTTCTATATTTATTTTAATAATATGTGTACCATATTGGACTCTGGATGCTCATAGGACTGCGATGGACTGGGCACAAATCCATAGAATGGTAGTTGTAGAAAACCCTGTTTTCTGGATCCTGGGTGCATAGGCCTTGCTGCTATACTGCCCCAACTTTGTGCAAGTCTGAGTAAATACCCCTGACTCCTACTGAGGGATGGACGCTGGGGAAGGGCTCCTGACCCATGAACATCTGGGTAGAAGATCACATAGAACCCATGGTGCTGGAGGTCAACCGTGTGACATACAAGTGCAACATGTAAAAGTGGATCATAAACATCCTCATGTGTCTATGACCTTAGGATTTGTGAAAACTCATGAATGAGATTGTCCTACCTTCCATGCATAGTTCTTAATTTTTCTACTTATAAATTTGACTGTAATTTTAGGATCTGCTGTTGGTCATAAATTCTTACTGTAACTTCTTGACTATGGTTCATAATCTACCCCTGGAATCAAGGTTGCAAGTTTCCTTGGAAAAATATTTTACCTGGCCCAAGATTTTCCCAAGATTCCTGTCAACCATCTAAGCCTTAATCTGCAGTTCTCTTGCTGGGACTTCCTGGGCCTCAGGAGCTGAAGATGGGCATATGTGACCATTTGAACAGATAGGACAAATCCTCAGTGAAAGTCAGTGCCCTAAGTTGCCTGTATCTCAGATTCAGTTCAGTTCAGTTGCTCAGTCATGTCTGACTCTTTGAGATCCCATAAATCGCAGCACACCAGGCCTGTCCATCACCATCTCCCGGAGTTCACTCAAACTCACATCCATCGAGTCCATGATGCCATCCAGCCATCTCATCCTCTGTCGTCCCCTTCTCCTCCTGCCTCCAATCCCTCCCAGCATCAGAGTCTTTTCCAATGAGTCAACTCTTCACATGAGGTGGCCAAAGTACTGGAGTTTCAGCTTTAGCATCATTCCTTCCAAAGAAATCCCAGGATTGATCTCCTTCAGAATGGACTGGTTGGATCTTCTTGCAGTCCAAGGGACTCTCAAGAGTCCTCTCCAACACCACAGTTCAAAAGCATCAATTCTTCAGCACTCAGCTTTCTTCGCTGTCCAACTCTCACATCCATACATGACCACTGGAAAAACCATAGCCTTGACTAGACGGACATTTGATGGCAAAGTAATGTCTCTGTTTTGAATATGCTATCTAGGTTGGCTATAACTTTTCTTCCAGGGAGTAAGTGTCTTTTAATTTCATGGCTGCCACCACCATCTGCAGTGGTTTTGGAGCCCAAAAAAATAAATTCTGACACTGTTTCCACTGTTTCCCCATCTATTTCCCATGAAGTGATGGAACCAGATGCCATGATCTTTGTTTTCTGAATGCTGAGCTTTAAGCCAACTTTTTCACTTTCCACTTTCACTTTCATCAAGAGGCTTTTTAGTTCCTCTTCACTTTCTGCCATAAGGGTGGTGTCATCTGCATATCTGAAGTTATTGAGATTTCTCCTGGCAATCTTGATTCCAGCTTGTGTTTCTTCCAGCCCAGCGTTTCTCATGAGGTACTCTGCATAGAAGTTAAATAAGCAGGGTGACAATATACAGCCTTGACGTACTCCTTTTCCTATTTGGAACCAGTCTGTTGTTCCATGTCCAGGTCTAACTGTTGCTTCCTGACCTGCATATAGGTTTCTCAAGAGGCAGGCCAGGTGGTCTGGTATTCCCATCTCTTTCAAAATTTTCCACAGTTTCTTGTGATCCACACAGTCAAAGGCTTTGGCATAGTCAATAAAGCAGAAATAGATGTTTTTCTGGAACTCTCTTGCTTTTTCGACAATCCAGTGGATGTTGGCAGTTTGATCTCTGGTTCCTCTTCCTTTTCTAAAACCAGCTTGAACATCAGGAAGTTCACAGTTCACGTATTGCTGAAGCCTGGCTTGGAGAATTTTGAGCATTACTTTACTAGCATGTGAGATGAGTGCAATCGTGCGGTAGTTTGAGCATTCTTTGGCGTTGCCTTTCTATATCTCAGATTATTTTCCCCTAAATTACTATATTCCAAATATTTAAGTGTATGTGGGATAAGCCCATTTAATTCATTAAAAGTACAGAACCCCAACCAGGACCTACTGGGACAGTTTAGTCCATTGTTCATTGTTTTCCATAGCTATATCTTATATTTTGGGCATATCCTAAGATATCTTAGATATTGGACAGAATGAGCTATATATTAATATCATCTTGGAGCATTCTACTTTGAACTAGTTAAGTATCAGGGGCCTAGGAATTGATTGAGAGTTAAGCAAAGCAGCTTCTTTAACAACTTAGAACTCTTCCCACCCACTACCTCCCTTTCATTTCCTGTATTCCATGGACTGACACCCAAAGTCAGACGTCATATCAAGACATCTCAGTAGCTGGAGTTGCGTTAGTCTCAGACTTTAGTTTATGCACTTGAGTCTCAGATTAATGGCTTTCATTTTGGTCTCTACCTAGGAATAACATTAAACAACAACTGTGCTTTGAGCCACCAGTAATTTACCTCTTGATCCTAGGCTCCATCCCAGCTGCTGCTTTCCATTTAAGTTAATTGTTCCCTCTGTCAGTCAGTCACTCCTGGAGTGCATGACAGCAGATAGTTGAGTGGGAACACATCCCAATCTTGTCTCCTGGGATGACTCCTCCCTGCCTTTTCTGGCAAGAACCTTAACTGACAGCAGAGCATTCCATCTTTTCCAGTCCTTGGTTTCATTTCATTGGATTTTTAGCCAACTCAGATCACAGGCCACAGGCAGAAATTGTTTCCATCAGCATAGTCTTAATTTTCATTCCTTTGTGCTTTGAAATGGGCCAATTTCAGCTGAGCCTAAGTGAAGTTTTTCATTGCAGGACCTTATAGAAGGCCACAATAAGCAGCACTCTTAACTCTTTCCTTATCAGGTTTTTTTATTGGAAAACTTCAAGAGGCACATGGTCTCAATTCCAAGAAATAAGATTAAATATTTTATTCTGCTCCTTACCAGGGATTATTAGCTTTCTTGCCCAAGATGGAAAGTCTGCTTTTTATCCTATGTTTGCCTATTCCATCTTTGTGTTTTTTTAAGATTTATTTATTTTTGGCTGCACTGGGTCTTTGCTGCTGCACATGGGCTTTCTACAGTGGTGGTGAGTAGGGGCTACTCTTCATTGTATTGACCAGCTTCTCATTTTGGTGGCCTCTCATTGCAGAGCACATCTAGGGTGTGTGGGCTCAGTAGTTGTGGCTTGAGGGCTTAGTTGCTCTGAGGTATGTGGGATCCTCCCAGACCAGGGATTGAACCAGTGCCCTTTGCACTGGCAGGCAGATTCTTAACCACTAGACCACCAAGGAAGCCCCTATTCTATCCTTGTTTTCCTCATTTCTTATGCTTCTAGTTTCTTTCCTTTCTAATTTTTAAAAAATTGTGTGAGGACTTTTTCCATTTTAAGTGACAGAATACCACATGGCCTGGTTTAGGTCCAGGGAACATGCTGTACTCTGGAGCCCAGAAGTGCATGGGCTAAAAGTTGGGGAAGAAGTGGGTGATTCTTCAAGGGAGAAATTGGCGTACAGTGATTAAAATGATGGTCTATGAATATTGAGTGATTAAAAATCAACACATTTCTATTACATTTGGTTTCTTAGCTGAGCTGCTGGAGATTATCACACAACCATAAAGACTGGTGACATTTCAAGTTCATGTTCTTCAATTTTATTTTGACTTCAGTCCTACTCAGTTAACTTTTCACAAGGCCAGGGAAGCTTAAATGATCTTCAGGGCTTCTCATTTGCCTGAGCCCTTTTCAAGGTTCTGGGTGAGACTTTAGTGGTGTAATTGTATGATCACATGTATTTGTGCAAAAGTAAGATATTTTAATGGTAATATTTCTATATTCTTTCTCACTCACTCTAGGACTCCTGACTCCACTTTGACTTACCTCTATCACATTGCTTTGTATTTTGGAAAGAAGTAGGCATTTTGGGGTCCAAATTGAATTGGGGGCACACTTTAATTTAGATTTAGTGAGATACACAGTTAAGCTAAGTTAACTTAAGCCTATACAATGAAGTTACTGCTAGCAAGCCTAGGGTAGGGATGGCTTCCAGGAATACTCCCACTGCTCACTGTGCTGACTCACACTCAGCTGTGACGTGAAAGTGCTGTGAAAATGCATGTTTTGGTGCCTAACACAGGCATTATGAAGATAGTGGGGGAGAAACAATATTTGCAGTATTTGGAGCCAGAAGCTAATCTGTAGAAAGTTCTTCCCATCTTCACAAATGTAAAATTACAAGTAGAGAAT
This sequence comes from Budorcas taxicolor, assembly GCF_023091745.1. NCBI lineage: Eukaryota > Metazoa > Chordata > Mammalia > Artiodactyla > Bovidae > Budorcas > Budorcas taxicolor. Next base: position 44,578,854 of record NC_068918.1, read on the forward strand.
TCCGCTTTCACTGAAACCAAGCAAAAAGAGATCCTTTCTGTTGGGAACATATTAAATAATACAATTGAAAATTCAGCTCACATGTAAGTTTCTTTGGAGATGGGAATAATGTGAAGAAGAATTTATCAGAATTCCTGTTTGCAAAGCAGAAACCTTTAGCAGTATTACAAATGCCAAGTGTCTGTGTTGAAATTTCACGTTTTATACATTCCAAACATTAATATTAGAAAATAAAATTTGAGCAATGACCTCAGAATGACTGGATCATCCTCTTGCTATCCATTTGAAATGTATCCCCAATTCAATTTGGGACCCCTCTCGTTTTATTTATAATAAAATAAATAAATTGTTGGGTGAAAAGTGGAATATTTATTTCAAAATGCATTACTCTGATCATTGCTACATCTGCGTGCTCAGTTGCTAAGCTGTGTGTGACTCTTTGCAGCCCCATGGTCTGTAGTCTACCAGGTTCCTCTGTCAAGGGGATTTCCCAAGCAAGGATACTGGAGTGAGTTGCCATTTCCTCCTCCAGGGGATCTTCCTGACCCAGAGATCGAACCTGTGTCCCCTGCACTCCTGCATTGCCAGTGGATTCTATACCACTGAGACACTTGGAAAGCTCCTCTTTATTAGTGAACCAAATAATATATAATTTGCCTTTTCTATTTATTGTGCTCTACATTGCCCATTTTTCCCTCTCGGCATTTATCTTTGCCTTGGCAGTTTGTAAGAGTTTTTCTGATTTACAGAAGACGTAGCCTTTGCATCACTTTATCTTGGCTCTGGCTATTTGCTTTTGGTTATTTAAACCACTTGCTGACTTTCCTGTCTTCCTGTGTTCTGTCTTCTCCCCCTTTGTCAGATCATGAGTGTTTTTTAGGGTAGTCTTCTGTAAACTTCTTCAACCCTATTTGTCAATGACAAATCCTTTGCAGTCTGTTCCCAAAGTGTAACTCTCTATACTTACTTTTGCTAATGCTATTTATAGTCATAATTCCTTGTTTGTTGTTTGCCTTCTGCAACAGTGCAAACTTCATTAGGGTAAGGATTGTATAACTGTTGTTTACTTTTGTGTGGCCAGAGTCATCACTTTTCTGCTCTTTGCTAATGGAACCCTATTCTGGTGTCTACCCTGTCCCGTCCCCAACTCAGCCCATGTCCCTTGGTAGACTATGTGCACACCCCACCCTAAGAGTAGCCCTGATTTACCTAATATCTATCTCCTTTGCCAAAAAATTTTTCAAGATTGGGAATGTGTTGCTTTTGAACCAGTGAGGCACCAGGAGAGATTTGATGGGAGTATTTACTTTGTCTTCTTGGGAACTTCCAGAACATAATCCTGTCTTCTTCTGGACATGTGATTTGTAGAAATCTGATTCTTCTGTAAGACTGAGGACGAAGTCAGTGCATGAAGAAGGGAAAGCCAAGAGAATCTCAGTGAAATGGAGCTGGTGTTCATAGATTATGTCACTCCTGAAACCCACATGACTGCTAGACTTCTAGTTATGCGTGTCAATACATGTCTTTAGTTAAGTCATGGGTTTTCTGCTGCTTGCAGCCAAATGCACTATACCTAAGCTATATGACCAGTCTTAATACTCAACAGGAGAAGGCAATGGCACCCCACTCCAGTACTCTTGCCTGGAAAATCCCATGGATGGAGAAGCCTGGTAGGCTGCAGTCCATGGGGTCGCTAAGAGTTGGACACGACTGAGTGACTTCACTTTCACTTTTCACTTTCATGCATTGGAGAAGGGAATGGCAAGCCACTCCAGTGTTCTTGCCTGGAGAATCCCAGGGATGGGGGAGCCTGGTAGGCTGCAGTCCATGGGGTCGCTAAGAGTCAGACACTACTGAAGTGACTTAGCAGCAGCAGCAGCAGCAGCAGCCGCAATACTCAAGAAAAACTTACTTGCTCAGACAGAAAATTCTCACCCATGTATGATACATGTATTTTCCTTGGTATATAATTTTTTTATTTCCTTACATTTTTCTTTTAATTATAAGATAATAAATATTCATTTTAATAGTCAAAGCAATGTAGACATATAGAAAAAATACTTTCTTCTTTCTAATTACAACTTTCTGGGGTAACCAAGGTTGACCATTAGTTATATGTACTTAAATATTTTCTTCTATGATTATAGAAACTTATAAACGTCTATTATGTTTAGTTTTGTTTGCTTATTTATTTTATAAATCTGGGGTCATACTATATACATTATTGTAGAATATCTTTGTTTTTTAATTAATAGATCATGGCTGTTTTTACAGGTCTGTCTACATGGAAATAACTCCTTCTTCTTAATAATTGCATACTATCTCTTTGCATCTTTGCTCTGCTCAAATGTTTCTCATAGAGTTTTATTCAAATTATTTTCCTTAAGTCTGAGCCTTTAGCTGTTTCCTCTTTTATTGTTTTACTTTAATTTTGCCTCTGAATTTGGAGCATTAGGAAAAAACAGTAATCGATGGGGGTCACTTAGGGAAAGGTATGGACTTCCCTGGTGGCTCAGATGGTAAAGTGTCTGTCTACAATGCGGGAGACCTGGGTTCCATCCCTGTGTCGGGAAGATCCACTGGAGAAGGAAATGGCAATCCACTCCAGTACTATTGCCTGGAAAATCCCATGGACAGAGGAGCCTGGTAGGCTACAGTCCATGGGGTCGCAAAGAGTCAGACACAACTGAACGACTTCACTTTCCTTTCCTAGGGAAAGGTAAGTAAACTTCACAGCATTAAGACAATTAGTTTACCATTTGAAATTTTGTTTATTTATTTATTAAAAGACAGGTTGTCCTTTCTTCTGCTTATAATTGGAAAATTGTTTTTCTCTGTGCCTTTTGTAAGAAATTACACCTGAAGAACATCCCCAGGGAGACTTCAGCTTCCACTATGAAGTAATGATTTCATAAGGGATCCAGAAATTAGATAAAATCCAGAAAGATCCAATATTTTAAGCCTAACCCAGCAAATAAAGACTATGTTCTTCTTTTGAGTTGAATATTTAACTCTTAGGTATATTACTTTATTTATCATCACCGGGGGACACACCTTTTATTTTTTAATATTAATTCTTGCCGACTAGGGATAGTTTAATTCCTTGTTAGTAGATATGCTCTAGTAAATGAGTTTATGATGTCAGTTATATGGCCCTTCTCTCCACCTCCCTTGGAAGGTGAAAAAAGATAGGGAAGAAGGGGAAACAGTGGTTTTAAATGGAGGGGAAACTAAAATGACCTGACACAGTTATGCTCAAGGTGACATGCAATCAGGATTTTCGCTGGTTTCCCTAAGGAACAGTTCATTCTTGACAATAGCAAAACCTAATTTCAGAGAGAGAGAAAAAAGAGTCAAGAGAGAGAAGAAGGATGATATGAACTGAATTGGACAATATAATAAGGGCAAGACACAGGGAGTCAAAATATTTCCAAGCAGTTTTTATCAGCTTAACACCAAGGAGAGCCAAAGTGAACACCCTGTGGTAAATTAACCTATAAGCCAAAGAGATAAAGGCAGCTGTGGTTTCTGTGTAAGTTCAAAGCACAGATGAAAATTAGCTCCTCTGGGTATAGTCATTTTAGACTCCAGGAACATGGGTAATTTTCTGAGGTTAGAAATATTGCAAAAGTCGAAAGAATGATTTTTCCTGAGATAACAGGACTCAGCTTGTCTAAGTATTAAATGAGCCAAGGCTTAGGGGGAATCAATCCTGATCTATTTGTCACGTGAGTGTGCGAGTGTATGCCCCTCAGTTTTTATCTCGTCACAACAAAGATTTGGAGTGATGTATTCATTAAGTCATTGAAAACAGAAAGAGATGAGCCAATAGATGAACAAAGCAAGACCCAAAATCCTTTCACTTTTGTTCTCAGGATAGAAATGTCAACATATTTGGGTTTTCTTAGTTTTGATTTTTTTTTAATCACAATAAGTTGAGTTTTTATTTTATGAAATACCCTTTTTCCTGGATGGAATATGCTAATAGTCTTCTGTAGATGGAGTAATAAAGAGAGATGCTTGAGAACAGAGGGAAATTCTCAGTTGTACTAATAGCCTAGAATCTGTAATTCACTGCTGCTGCTGCTAAGTCACTTCAGTCGTGTCCAACTCTGTGCAAGCCTATAGATGGCAGCCCACCATGCTCCCCCATCCCTGGGATTCTCCAGGCAAGAACACTGGAGTGGCTTGCCATTTCCTTCTCCAATGCATGAAAGCGAAAAGTGGACGTGAAGTCACTCAGTCGTGTCTGACTCTTAGCGACCCCATGGACTACAGCCTACCAGGCTCCTCCGTCCATGGGATTTTCCAGGCAAGAGTACTGCAGTGGGGTGCCATTGCCTTCTCCGTGTAAACCACTGGAGGTTAATAAAAACAAGTTACTAAGAAAGTACTCTGGGGTTCATTTGGATCCTTTTTTTGACATAATCAGAATTTTCTATTCTGTAGCCAGTAGTATTTTAAAATGATGTTCCAGGTAATTTTAGTTTGCTCTTTGCATGATTTTATTATAGCATATAGGGGCCTGTTTCTAGGAAGATTGCATTTTGAGCACCAATATCTACTTTAATTTAAAGGCTCCATGTTTACTGGCTTCAAAGTAGTTAACAGCAGAAAATTTATCTTTAGTAGGTTAAACTTGATTTAATCAGGTAGCAATTAGCATGCAAGACTGCATAATCTACAATTAAAAAGAATCCTGGCATGCTCTGACCCTTCTCTTACCAGAGATACCACAAGTTTCTGGTTAAATTTTATAGGTCAGCACAAGATGAGAGGAATTTAGTAAAATTTTGGTGCAGATGGGGTAATTTTTTTTTTTTTTGGCTTTACTGTGAGTCATGTAGGACCTTAGTTCCCTGACCAGTAATTGAACCCGTACCCTCTGTGGTGGAAGCATGGAGTTTCAACCACTGGACCACCAGGGAAGCCCCTGGAGTAGTCTTTCTTTACTTACTCATTTAATTTGCATCACAATTTAGCTTCAGTAGAGTTCTAATCATGATGTTTTGGCAATGTTTAAAAGAATGGAAATTTAGATTAGAATATGTAGCTTGAATATTTTTATACCTTGAATATATTTATACCTGGTATCCTTTAAAATTCATTTAGGTGACAATGTGATACACATAATTCAATAAGATAAAATAATTTAAGGGAGTAAAAGGACAAGAAGGCTAAGGATGTAAGATGGAATTGGGAGTAAAGCGAGTACACAAAGTGTGTGTGTGTGTGGCACAAACTCTATCTGAGCTTTCTTACAGTCAATTCAAAGAGGGAAATATGATCATTTAGGAGAATCTCAGAGTCTACAAGATAAGCAAAATTCAGTCTCAGTAGGAACAAAACTATTCCTGATACTGAGATCAGAAATCACTTCCAGTTTGCTTTCAAAGAGAAGACACTGGAGATCATTTTGAATAGAATCCGTAATATCACCTTAACAGAAAGCATAGTTTCCTAGAAATTTCTAAAACTTTCTCACTATTGGTTGAAAGCATCATTTAAGATCAAATTTCAGTCAGAACAATTGCTCAGGAGGGAGAACTATGAAGCTGGACATGTACCTTCCTTTCTTAGTCTGGCATATACAGGAACTAGTGCTTACTGAGGGGAATTGATAGTGTACTGATCCTTTAGGAAGTCCTCCATAAAGAGCTCTCCTTTCCAAAGAACTTCTGAACACTGTGAATTTGAGTAATGTTCCCTAAGCTGAACCATTGCAATTTGTGTTTCATTAACTGGATCATCGAAAAAGCAAGAGTTCCAGAAAAACATCTATTTCTGCTTTATTGACTATGCCAAAGCCTTTGACTGTGTGGATCACAAGAAACTGTGGAAAATTCTGAAAAAGATAGGAATATCAGACCACTTGCCTGGCCTCTTGAGAAACCTATATGCAAGCAACAGTTAGAACTGGACATGGAACAACAGACTGGTTCCAAATAGGAAAAGGAGTACGTCAAGGCTGTATACTGTCACCCTGCTTATTTAATTATATGCAGGGTACATCATGAGAAACGCTGGGCTGGAGGAAGCACAAGCTGGAATCAAGATTGCTGGGAGAGATATCAATAACCTTGGATATGCAGATGACACCACCCTTATGGTAGTGAAGAGGAACTAAAAAGCCTCTTGATGAAAGTGAAAGAGGAGAGAGAAAAAGTTGGCTTAAAGCTCAACATTCAGAAAATGAAGATCATGACATCCGGTCCCATCACTTCATGGGAAACAGTTGGGGAAACAGTGGAAACAGTGTCAGATTTTATCTTTTTGGGCTCCAAAATCACTGCAGTTGGTGGCTGCAGCCATGAAATTAAGAGATGCTTACTCCTTGGAAGAAAAGTTATGAACAACCTAGACAGCATATTGAAAAGCAGAGACATTACTTTGTCAACAAAGGTCCATCTAGTCAACGCTATGGTTTTTCCAGTGGTTGTGTATAGATATGAGAGTTGGACTATGAGGAAAGCTGTGCACCAAAGAATTGATGCTTTTGAAGTGTGGTGTTGGAGAGGACTCTTGAGAGTCCCTTGGACTGCAAGGAGATCCAACCAGTCCATTCTAAAGGACATCAGCCCTGAGTGTTCTTTCGAATGAACGATGCTGAAGCTGAAACTCCAATACTTTGGCCACCTGATGCAAAGAGTTGACTCATTGGAAAAGACTGTGATGCTGGGAGGGATTGGGGGCAGGAGGAAAAGGGGACAACAAAGGATGAGATGGCTGGATGGCATCACTGACTCGATGGACATGAGTTTGAGTGAACTCCGGGAGTTGGTGATGGACAGGGAGGCCTGGTGTGCTGCGATTCATGGGGTTGCAAAGAATCGGACATGACTGAGCGATTGGACTGAACTGAACTGAACTGCATTGCTAGGAGCCTTGGCTGAGTGTAGCGACAGCATCAGGTGAAACTGCCCAATCTCTTGGACACTAGCCTCACAGTTTATCATTATCTCTAAAACAAATGAGACTCAGCTTAAGATTCCTAGTAAATGGAGTGATAGCAACTGTACCTGCTTGCAGTTCTATTTTATTTTTTAGTTGACCTCTATTTTTGAGGCTGGTTGCTTTTCTGTCTCTGCTACTGGATTGTGTAAATTCCTTGAGGACAAGAACTAAAGAGTTTGCAGATAAAGCACTCCAGTTGTGAGCAGACTGTGGGGACTTGATCCCTGATAAACTAGTTAGTGTTTCCTGGGAAAGTTTATTTATCTTTTTGAAATCTCACATTCTCATCAGTAAGATGATGATAATAATGTCAACTTTATAGAGTTGTTGTGAAGATAAAAATGTAGTTAATGTATAGTGTTAGATATTATTGCTTTGCTTAGTTTCTGTCTTTGTGGCATGAGAGCAGTGTGGTATAATGGATATTATACCATCTTCAAAGTCAGGTCTATGGTTGGGTTTGTGTGTTCTTGAACAATTTACTTAATATTCCTATTACTCCAGTATCCTCGTCTCTAAAGTGGGGGTAATTGTGCTACCATCTAGAGTTGTATGGAGTTTGAAAGACAATATGATCACATGTTATACATAGGTATAACTTTCCTAATGTGTAAAGAATTCCTAAAACTGTAAATACCAGCAACCCCATAAAAGATTATTAAAAGGCAGGAGCAGTTATAGAAAAAGAATAGGAATGTCCATAAGCATATGAAAAAATGTTCAACCCCACTCATAATATGAGAAATAAAAATGAAATACATGAGATACCATTTCTCATATATGAGGTTGATCGAAATCTAAAAGCTTGAGAACACACTATCAATTCCTGGCTGCAGATGTAGCAAAATGCTACAACAACTGTGGAAGAATATCTAGCAACAGTGACCAAAATTATAGATGCATTTTACTCTTTGTCCCAGAAATCTCACTTCTGGGTATCTCTTCTATAGTTATATATTTGTGTGTGCTCAGTTGCGTCAGTCATGACTGTTTACAACCTTGGGGACTGTAGCCTGCCAGGCTCCTCTGTCCATGGGATTGTCTTATTTTTTTTTAAAAATTTATTTATTTTAGTTGGAGCCTAATTACTCTACAATATTGTAGTGGTTTTTGCCATACATTGATATGAATCAGCCATGGGTGTACACGTGTTCCACATCCTGAACTCCCTTCCCCTTCCCTCCCCATCCCATCCCTCAGGGTCATCCCAGTGCACCAGCCCCGAGCACCCTGTCTCATGATTTGCACCTGGACTGGCAATCTGTTTGACATATGATAATATACATGTTTCAATGCTATTCTCTCAGATCATCCTACCCTCGCCCTCTCCCACAGAGTCCAAAAGGCTGTTCTATACATCTGTGTCTCTTTTTCTGTCTTGCATATAGGGTTATCTTTACCATCTTTCTAAATTCCATATATATGTGTTAGTATACTGTATTGATGTTTTTCTTTCTGGCTTTCTTCACTCTGTATAATAGGCTCCAGTTTCATCCACCTCATTAGAACTGATTCAAATGTATTCTTTGTAATGGCTGAGTAATATTCCATTGTGTATATGTACCAGAGCTTTTTTATCCATTCATCTGCTGATGGACATCTAGGTTGCTTCCATGTCCTGGCTATTGTAAATAGTGCTGTGATGAACACTGGGGTACACGTGTCTCTTTCAATTCTGGTTTCCTCAGTGTGTATGCCCTGCAGTGGGATTGCTGGGTCATATGGCAGTTCTATTTCCAGTTTTTTAAGGAATCTTCACACTGTTCTCCATTGTGGCTGTACTAGTTTGCATTCCTACCAACAGTGTAAGAGGGTTCCCTTTTCTCCACACCCTCTCCAGCATTATTGTTTGCAGATTTTTGGATAGCAGCCATTCTGACCAGCGTGAGAAGGTACCTCACTGTGGTTTTGATTTGCATTTCTCTGATAATGAGTGATGTTGAGCATCTTTTCATGTGTTTGTTAGCCATCTGTATGTCTTCTTTGGAGAAGTGTCTATTTAGTTCTTTGGCCCATTTTTTGATTGGGTCATTTATTTTTCTGGGATTGAGTTGCAGGAGTTGCTTGTATATTTTTGAGATTAATTATTTGTCAGTTGCTTCATTTGCTATTATTTTCTCCCATTCTGAAGGCTGTCTTAGCCTGCCAGGCTCCTCTGTCCATGGGATTCTCATGGAGTCGGTTGCCATGCCTTTCTCTAGGGAATCTTCTCAACGAAGGGATCAGATCCGAGTCTCCTGCATTGCAGGCGGGTTCTTTGCTGACTAAGCCACCAGGGAAGCCCATAGTTACATGCTGGTTTTGTTTAGTCACCCAGTCATGTCTGACTCTTTGTAGCCCCATGGACTATAGCACGCCAGGCCTCCCTGTCGCTCACCATCTCCCTAAGCTTACCCAAGTTCATATCTTTTGCATTGGTGATGCCATCCAGTTATCTCATCTTCTGTTGTTCCCTTCTCCTCCTGCCTGCCAGCAACGGGCTCTTTTCCAATGAGTCAGCTGTTTGCATCAAGTAACCAAAAATACTGGAGTTTCAGCTTCAGCATCAGTCTTTCCAATGAGTATTCAGGGTTGATTTCCCTCAAGATTGACTGGTTTGATCTCCCTGCTGTGCAAGGGACTCTCAGGAGTTATATATTATATGTACACAAATACAAAATGGCACATGTATAAACCTAGTCATTATGGCTTAGTTTAGTTTCCAATATCTTGGTTTTCCAATAGCAAAAGAGGGGAAACATCATGAGTGCCCAGTAATGGGGACCTGGTTCACCACACAATGTTGTACTGTGCAGTTGCTTAAAGAATGAGGGCCTCCAGACTGTGAACACAGTGGGGGAAGGAAAGGGTGGGAGGTATGGAGAGAGTAGCATTGGAACATATACATTACCATATATAAAATGGATAGCCAGTGGGAATTTGCTGTATGATGCAGCAAGCTCAAACCTGGTGCTCTGTGACAGCCTAGAGGGGTAGGAGGGGGTGGGAGATGGGAGGGAGGTTCAAGAGGGAGAGGACATATGTATACCTATGGCTGATTCATGCTGATGTATGGCAGAAACCAGCACAATATTGTAAAGCAATTATCCTCTAATTAAAAATAAAATAAAATCAAACTAAAAATTTTACAAGGATTATAAAAATAATTTAAGAAAAGAATCTCTCTTCTCTCTCTCTTCAGTTGCTAAGTTGCGTCTGGCTCTTGGAACCCCATGGACTGTAGTCTGCCAGGCTCCTCTGTCCATGGGATTCTCCAGGCAAGAATACTTTCCTTCTCCAGGGGATCTTCCTGACCCAGGAATCAAACCAGGGTCTCCTGTATTGCAGGCAGATTCTTTACCGACTAGGCTATGGGATCTGTATTGTGCTGATGTGAACTCTCCAGAATACATTACTGTTAACTGAAAAAGCCGGGAGCAGTGTTGTGTACATTCCAAGCAACCTTTTATCTAACAAAGATGAGAAAAGAGGAATATATGTTTGTGTTTGTTCATATTTGAATGAAAATGTTTTAGAATAATTAGGAAGCTGGTTTTGATTATATTTAATTAAATTAATTTTAATTATACTACTTTTAATGGATGAGTGGTCAAGGTGAGCAGAAATGGGGATGGAATTAAGATTTCTCGATACATGAGAAAAATTTTAATACTTTATTTTTTAGTGAAGTTTCAGATTCACAGCAAAATGGAGTGGAAAGTTCAGTGGCTTTCATATACCAACTGTCCCCACACACATGCTTAGTCTCACTCATTGTCAACATTCACCTACAGAATGGTAGAACTGATAAATCTATACTGACATATTATTATCACCGATAGTCCATAGCTTACATTATGGTTTTCTCTTTATATTGTTCAGTCTGTGGGTTCGGACAAGTTTATGATGACTTACACTCACCATTTTAGGATAGAGTAGTTTTGCTGCCCTGAAAGTCCCCTGTGCTCTACCTATTCATTCCTTTATTTTCTCTAACTCCTGGCACTGGTATTCTACATAATCTCTTTTCCAAAAATGTCTTGTGGTTGGAATCATACAGTAAGCAGCCCCTTCAGATTGACTTCTTCCACTTGGTAATCTGTGTTTAAGGTACCTCCATGTTATTTTCATGGCCTGGTAGCCATGACCAGGCATGGAACCCAGGCCCCATGCATTAGGAGCATGAAGTCTCAGCCACTTGACCACCAGGAGTCCCTCAACAAATATTTTTTGAGAGCCCATTATGTGCCAGTTATGTTCTTGCCATATGTAACACACCAGTGAATAAAATATACAAATATCCCCTTCCCCCATTAGAGCTTGTATTGAGGGAGAAAGTGAAAGTGAATTCGCTCAGTCGTGTCCGACTCCTTGCGACCTTATAGACTGTAGTCTACTAGGCTCCTCAGTCCATGGAATTTTCCAGGCAAAGGTACTGGAGTGGGTTGTCATTGCCTTCTTCAGGGGATCTTCCCAACCCAGGAGTTGAATCTGGGTCTCCCGCATTGCAGGCAGTTGCTTTACCGTCTGAGCCACCAGGGAGAAACAGAGGATAAATAAGTAAATTATATAGTATCTTAGATGGTAAGTCCATACAAATACTAGAGCAGAGGAGGATGAGGTGAGAGGTAAGTTTCTATTTTCAATAGGGAGGCCAGGCCTTACTATGGTGATGATATCTGAAGAGTGATCTGGAAGAAGCAACAAAACTTGGCATGTTGATGTCTGGGCAGGAGTGTTCCAGGCAGAAGAGAATACAAAAGCCCCAGGGCTAGAATATGCTTGGCGTGGCGTGAGATTCCACAGTTTCATGAGAGGTGTGAACAGAGAAGAGCATGGGAGAGTAAGTGGTCTGGGGGGTAAAAGTTCACATCTGCAGAGCCTCATAAGCTGCTGTGAGGAGCTTTGATATTCACTGTAGGTAAGCTGAGAAGTTAGAGGATATTGAGCAGATAGGTGATGTGATCTGACATACGTTTTAAAAGAATCACTGTAGCTGCTGCGTTGATGACAGAATGGTCTGGGGAGAAATATGGAATCAGGGAGGCTAGTTATAAGGCTATTGAAAAAAATGGAGGTAGATGATGGTTGTGACTTGGACTAGAGGGTAGCAGAGGAGGGGGTTAGAGACGATTGTATTAATATATACTTTGAAGACAGGCTTGACAGGACTTCCTGATCTGTTGAATATGGGATATAAAAGAATGTGAGGAATAAAAATCACTCCAAGGTTCTGGGCCAGGTGATTGGAAAAGTACAGCATCAGTATTAAGATGGGGAAGACTGTGTATGGGCAGATTTGGGGATGGAAATCAGAACTTTGATTTGGAGTGTGTTAAGAATGAGAGTCTATCAGACATGCCAAGTATAGAGCTTAGATTAGTGTCCAAAATATTAATTAATGCTACAGAATACTATATAAGTACTATTATTAACAGAAATTTCCCCACTATAATTGTAGATTTTCAAGTACATCCATATAGTTCTGTCCATTTTTACTGTTTTATTTGAAGTAAGTTAGGTTTATAAAAGTTTAGAATGGATATGTCATCCTGCTGAATTTCTCTTTTATCATGTACTGACTCTTCACTCCTAATGATGATTTTCTCTTTAAACTCAGTTTCAAATTATTGTGAAATAAATCTACCACCTTTTTTGGTTATTTATCTGGTATATATTTTTTACTACTTTACTTTCAATCTTTATTATTATAGTTTAGGTATATTTCTTATAAACTGCACATAGCCAGATTTTAGAGTTTCAAAGTCCAATCTGAAGAATCTGCCATTTAAATGGAATTTTATTTCACTTTTATTTATAAAGTTAATAATATATTTAGTTTTGTTTATGTCACTTTAAAAATTTATTTCATAACAAATAGTGCTTTCTATTTACTATGCTTTTTTTTTTTTTTGCATTTTTCCTTTTGCAAAATTGAACTTGTTCCTTAATATTTATTTTCTCTCTACTGGTTTGTGACTAATACATTTAATTTCTATTTTTTAAATGGGAATTTTACATTTTAAACAGTTCATGAACATTTAAATTTTAACAGTGAGAATAGTGTTTAATTTTCTCAGTAAGTAGGAATCACCTGCTGATTCTGAGGTAGGAAGAAGAGCGTTGGAGCTGCGAGTAGAATAGAGAAAAATTGAAGCCACTGGAGAGGGGGAGTTAAATAGTGCATCATAGTTGGGACGGCAGGACGTGTTAGGAGCCTGTCTGGGTTGATGGATGGGAGTTTATTATTTTCACATTTTACTTTACTTTTGGCTGTGTTGGGTCTTCACTGCTGCTCGGGCTTTCCTCTGGTTGTGGTGAGTGGGGGCTGCTCTAGTTGCAGTGAGCGGGCTTCTTATTGCTCTGGCTTTTCTCGTTGCAGAGCACAGGCTGTATAACCTGTGGGTCTTCCTGGATCAGGGATTGAACCTGCATCTCCTGCATTGGCAGGCAGATTCTTTGCCACTGAGCCACTAGGGAAGCCCTGGACGTGCGTTTAAAGTGAAAACATTCTACCTTATTTTATGATTTTCACCAGCCAATATAAAGAATAGTTACAGTCAAATAGGTTTGAGGATTTTTTCCTAACAGCAGCAACAAAAGTATAAGAGGATAAAATTTGAGTATGTTATGACTCTAGTTGAAGCTATGGACTGTTTAATCAATATAAATAAGAAAGGAAAGGAAACAGACTGAAAGCAAGAAGATTGGTTAATGAAGTAGAGATCTCAGTGAGGCTGAGGGAGGAATATTTCAGCCAGCCAGCTGAAAGGAGAGAAGTTTCTGGGATATTTGAATAATTGATTTTAGATGTATTGAAATTAGAGAGTCAGAAAGTTTCTAGAAGATAGCTGGACTGAAACCACAGAGACGAGCATTTAAAATGGACACTGAAGTCTTTCAGAATGATGCTAAAGCTCAGGGTAGACAGGAGAGCCATAAGCCAGGTGCCACTGTCTTTGGAAGGGGCACAATGAGGTGGTCTGTAGGGGACAGCGACAGAGAAGTGAGGAGAGGAATGACCCGCACATGACCAGCATTGTTTGTTTAGTTTCCTTTATTAGAAATTGGAGGATTTATCTCCTGGAAGACAATGAAGAACAAGAAGGGCCTCAATCCATTCAGTCAGGGTTTTGCTTAGACATAAAATCTGATTATTTTGAAAGTTGGGATTTTATTTGGATGTGATGGAATGCCTTCGAAGTGTCTTCAGCAGAAGAATAACATGATCCAGTCCATATTTTAAAAGAATGACTGGGCTTCCTTGTGAAGCATCGATTACAGTGATTGAATGAAGTAGGAAGATGGTCCATTAGTGGAGGTGGACAAGAGCGTGGCATATACTTGGGTGGCAGCTGTGGCAAGGTGTGAAGTCAAATTCTGGAAATTTTTAATGTTTTGTTTCCTTTAGTGACCATATCAATTACTCACAGGACATCTATCACTATGGACTCAATGGGAGGGCTAGCTTCTAGCCCAGAGTCCAAATATAAAAGTTGATTCCAAAGAGGTAGACACTGGCAAGGCCTTCTTCTGTTTGTCCAACTTCTGTTCAGCATCCCAGTGCTTAGGTTGCAACTCATGAAGTTCAGGGTAAGTGCTGAGTGTGCCGTAACCAGCACACAACAAGGATCAGTCATCCCAACTAGTATGGTCTGAGAAATATGTAGCACAGTAGAATGCGAGAATACCGTGTTCTCACTGGAAAATGTTCATTTAAACTCATCCAACCCAAAGGTACTCCTGGGCAGGTGAACAAGGGGGGGCCTTAGCCTTGGGCTCAGCAGTCAACTCCTATTCACTTCCATGCAACTTCTCCTGTGGACCAGAGTCTGCTGAAGTCCCCTTGTCATCTCTCTTCTCAGCTTGAGCTTTCTGCTTTCTGTTCTGGTGACCTTTCTGTTTTTTCTGGATGTCCTTAGGCTAGGCTTCCCTGGTGGTTCAGCAGTAAAGAAGCTGCCTGTCAATGCAGGAGATGTGGGTTCGATCCCTGGGTCTGAAAGATTCCCTGGAGAAGGGAATGGCTACCCACTCCAGTATTCTTGCCTGGAGAATCCCAAGCATAGAGGTACCCATGGGCTACAGTCCACTGTGTTGCAAAGAAGCTGGACACAACTTAGCGACTAAGCAACAACAACTGAAGAGTATTCCACAACATCTTAGGCTAGCTCTCTGCAAACGTTTTCACATAAAGTTAGGCCATATTCTCATATGTGGTTTGGTTTTTCCCCCCACAAATAAAATCTAATATGAGATAGTTATAGCTGCCAAAAGACAGTACAGAAGTGGAGTTGGTAGATACAGGGAGGGAACCAGTGGTTGGTATGGAAACCCTGGTGGGAAAAAGGCTCCTGGAACTACTTGTTAAGGCACAGTGGGATGCAGCCAATGATGATAGTAGCTAATGAGTCATTTTCACCCACCAGGAGCATCGTAGTCCTCTCGTGAGCCCCCAAGGGCTCCAGGGTTTACTTGACATCCTCCTTGCTGAGGTTCAAAGGGCCTGGGTGCTGGTTACATTGGGAACACAGTATTGCTGCTAACAAAACACAGCTACTCATTGCTCACTGTCCTTGCTCTCAAACACTCAGAATCTGTCACTAACAGGTATTGTGATATCCCAGGTGGAAATTTGCAGAGAAATTCAGGTGGGAAGTAGATTTTGCCAAAACAAGATGTGGTTGTGCTGAGAGTCTCATGTTACTGAGAAGTGATGATGACCTTCGGGCTTGGAGTTGGTCTTAGGATTTGTGCACAGGGCCCTGCAGGAAAAGGACTGTCTAGAAAACTTTTGAATGTGGAAGAGCTGGCAGGACTTGATGGTTTAGATGTAGTATTTGTGAGAGAGCAAGAAGCCAAGAGAATATTAGATTTTGGATCTCTTTCAGCTTTATCTTTTACAATGTTTTATTTTTCTTCTCTTCTGTGAACTTTCTCTATATTTTGTGAAATATTTATTTGTGGGTTAATTAAGGTATGAGGTCTGGAAGAAACAGGGACTCATGTGCTTTTCCACTGGGATGTTTCTAGGAATTTGCTAATCCTCTATTTTCTTGTTTGGAAAACTCACTTTGTAAGCCTTTTAAGATTAGCACATATAAAATAAAGAAAAAAACTTGGAGACTAATAGGTTTTCACCTACTACTTACTGACTGCTCATTGCAGTGCAAATGCCAAATGTGCCTTTCATCTTTCCCAGTAAAGTGAAATTGTATTTTGGGAACTCTGGTACTAGTTAAAGAGATTGAGGTTAGTATGATCTGGGCGTCCTAACTAACTGAAGAGTAACTGAGGTCTTGTGATTTTTCTTTTGCATGAACTTAGGAAACAATGAGATACAGAAAAAAAACCTAGGAAATTTGTCAAATGGTATGAAGTCTGGAATTTGATGGAATGTAAAAAATGTAGGTGGCTAGGATTGTTCTGTTTGGAGAAGGAATTGGCAACCCACTCCAGTATTCTTGCCTAGAGAATCCCATGGACAGAGTAGCCTGGTGGGCTACAGTCTGTGGGTTGTAAAAAGTCGGACACGACTGAGGGACTAACGCACACACACAGCGTTGTTCTATCTGTTCTCTTAAGTTTGAAACTTTTCACAATGTTTCATATGGACATTTTCTCCTGCTTCTCTATGTGATCATACTTCAAATCCAGGCTTTTTAGGACAAGGTTTTTGGAAAGCTTGGGTAAACAAGGGAAATTTTCAGAAAAGACCTGGCTAGGTATTTGGCTAGAGCTGAAAAACCTACAGCCCAAAAAACTACTGACTGTGTGAAATCCTTAATTTACTTAAATTCTTCTCATAAGGGTCTGCTGAAAATCTCCCTGAAGTCATTTGAATAAGAGTGAATAGTTATGACTTTGGAGCATATTGAATATCCATATGTTTAAAACTTCCAAATAAAAGTCATTGTACGTGAGGATGCTTATAACAGAGCAGTGTAATTTTGTAGTCTATTAACATTGAAATAATTGAATGAACATCTGTAACAGTCCTTAATCTAAATCGGAGGGTGATGTCCTATGTGAATAAGCTTTTTCAAGAAACCTGGGAATTAACTTAAGTATATGTACTCCTTTATAGTTATAGAGCAGCTGCTTAAGCATACAACATGTTAAACATGAAAAAAGGGACTTTTTTTAGGACTCATGAGACGAATTATGGTCTTACATCCAAACACACTGTACTATTTTGAAGCACTTTAAAATTTCATCCAGAAATGATTTTGTTAGCTCACTGACTGGTAACTATCATTTGAAGTGTCTCTGTCTTTTTACTGACCTCTAAAAATGCTCTCAATCAAAGCAGATTTTATTGTAGTTAGGTCATTGACAAGTAACTTTTTTTGGTTAAATTCAAAAAGTATGATATAAAAATGACAGTATCTTATTGAGGTGGCAATAACCCAGGTGAAGAGCAAAAGTAGCTGTTTAAGTCATGGGCAGGGTTAAATGAAACAACATGAAAAAAATCCTTGGATGGTTGAAAATAGTTGTTAACACTATTGTGTTGAAGCTCTCTTGATCCCTCTTGCTCAGTTAAATATCTTCTAAAATATTTGATTCATCTTCAGAGGAGAATATGAGGTGTTTAAAAATGTTTCCTTTCAAAATTGCTTTCCATATTCCCAAATAAATTGAGCATAATTACTACTGCGATTATATTATAAATATAATCACTGTAATTTTATTCTTATTCATGTATTTATTCTTTGAGAAAGAACTGCACTACAGTTAAAGAATTGTGGTGGTTAATATTAATATATGAGAAATTAGTTGGTGGTTATTTAATCAAAAGGTGATTTTTTTGCCATGTAAAAGGCAATTCCTCCCACTCAATCATCTTGTTTTTTCCAGGGTTAGCTGATCTTTATAACTGAGAGGCTGAATATTCAGAGTGTAGATTAAGGATCTTTGTATAGCTTGTCCCCTTTTTTCCCGTGACTGGTGACATAGGGATGATCCAGGCTTGGCCACATATGCCAGCCTAGAAATCAAACCTGGGCCATGCTATGTTATGCTCAACACTTCCATTTAATAGATTAAATAACTGTAACTGATCTTTTCTTAAAACATTTAATGACCATTTATACTGTGTAACATTTTTGTGTCAGACATTTCAATCTAATTTGTTTCATTAAATGTTTACATTTGTGACTTAATAGGGGTGTTCCAACTTGTGAATTAGTACAGAGTGACTCTGGACTAGTTTAATTTATAGATAGCTTTTCCATTTATACAGGTATTTTTCAAAAAATTATGTTCTTTGAACACTAGTCCACAGAAGAGGAAAATAAAAGACCCCATCTGCTAGATCCTCATGTTTGAGACTATTCTGATCTGGACTTTCTTGGATGGAGGTGGGCAGGATATTGGTAGCTCCTGTAAAGCATCACTTGCTTTCTTGGACCTCTGTTTTCAGTTAATTAGTTTACTTTGGGACAATTGTAAAATGAGTTTCAAAGTTTTCCCTCCTTGCAGAGGCTTCCACTGAACAGTTGTCCTTCTGAGTATTTGTACAAGAAGTGAGCAATATATAAAGATGTTTGACAAGTGAGTGATTACTCTTCATTGATTTACTTCCTCCTCTGCATCCAATTGGGGGGATGAGGGTTCAGTGATGTTTGACTCCATTATGTCAGTCTAATTTAGAAGTTTAGCCGTGCACGTGTGCTCAGTTAGTCATGTAGAACTCTGCGACCCCATGGACTGCAGCCTGCCAGGCTCCTCTGTCCATGGAATTCTCCAGGCAAGAAATAGTAAAACTCAAAACATTTGCAAGCCATTTTGAATAGTTTTAAAATAATTGCTGATTCATGATAATTTTGAGCCAGAATGTATTCTGCATTCTCAATCTTATAAAGCTAGCATGGATTTCTTTTTTCAAAGGGAAGAAAAAATAAAAAGTTTCTGTGAAAGAAGAGCCTTATTACACAGGCTAATATCAGTTTGACCCTTTGATCCCAACTAACATAAGATACAGCTTTCCAGGTAGCACAATGGTAAAGAATCTGCCTGCCAATGCAGGAGACACAAGAGACACGGGTCCCATCACTGGGTCGGGAAGATCCCCTGGAGAAGAAAATGGCAACCCACTCCAATATTCTTGCCTGGAAAATTTCCATGACAGAGGAGATCTACATTCCATGGGGTTGCAAAGAGTCAGACACCCGGAGTGACTGAGCATAGCATGCACAGCAAGGTAAGATAATAAAAAACATGAAAAATATCAAGGATCAAAACAAAACGTGAACTGGCTCATCAAGGTCTAGTGCTCAAGCCACTTATCCAGTTCCTGGTGCCTCCTTCTGGTAAAGATGCTTAGGAGCGTGTGGCTATAATGTAATATAATATTATGGCTAACCTCTATTTATAACTGCCTCAAAGTAAACTAATTAACTGAAAATGGGATTCAAGAAAACAAATGGTGCTCAGCACCAGAATATATTCTCCATATGGGCAAGGACTTCACTTTGTTTACTGCTGTATTCCCAGTGCCCAGTCCCTCAGTTATATTCACTGAATGATTTAATGGCTCTAAAGGTATATAATCTGCATTCTGATGGACTCTGTATTAGTTATGGCAAACTATTTTGATTTCTATGAAACTCAATGTGCCTGGCCTTTATTTATTTTTAAAAATTTTAATTTTATTGGCAAACTGTTGATTTACAATGTTGTGTTAGTTTCAGGTATATAGCAAAGTAATTCAGTTATACATTTACATATGTCCACTCTTTTTTAGATTATTTTCTCTTATAGATCATCACAGGATATTAAGTAGAGTTTCCTTAAGTAGAGTGGTATACAGTATGTCCTTGGTAATCTATCTTATACATAGTTTCTTATATATAGTAGTGTGTGTGTGTGTTCATCCCAAGCTCCTGATTTATCTCTCCCTCCCCTGTTTCCCCTTTGGTAATCATAAGTTTATTTTCAATATCTGTAAGACTGTTTCTGTTTTAGAAATAAGTTCATTTGTATCATTTTTTAAAAATAAGTTTCCAAATATGAGTGATATCATCTGATATTTGTCTCTGCCTGTCTGACTTACTTCACTTAGTAGGATAATCTCTAGGTCTATCCTTGTTGCTACAAATTTCATTATTTTGTGATTTTTTATGATCGAGTAATATTCCATTGTAGATATACATACCACATCTTCTTTATCCATTCATCTGTTGATGGACATTTGGTTTGCTTCTGTGTCTTGGCTTCTGTGAATAGTGCTGCAATGAACATTGTAGTGTATGTATCTTTTTGGATTGTGGCTTTCTCCAGATATATGCTCAGTCTCTATCTTTTAAAATGAGGATAATCATGCCTACCTTATAAGGCTGGGGTGAAGATGAAATGCTATGAGATAAAGTGCCTGGGGTAGTATCTGGGATTCAGTGGGTGTTGAACTGACAGAGAGACCTGCAGAGAAAGGGATGGCTGAAAAACGAGCAGCTTAAACATCAGATGTTCCTGTTTTTCTAAGGTGTAAGAAAAGGACTGTGTGGACTTTTGCTTCTTTGTTAACAGCAGGTTTCATTATCTCTGGGAGGTTTTATGCAGTGTTTCTTCTAAAAGACTTCATATGTGGAACTTATAATGAATTCTAGAAGTAAGTGTTTATAAAGGTAGAGGGGGATCAGTATTAGATTTAATTTGAAGGATTCTTTCCCTGGAAGCAGGGCTTCCAATCTTAGGTTCTGCCTGAGATTCTTTAACTATTCACAAAGCTCTATAAATTTTCACACCTGTCACTTTGGCACTGTGAAGAGACAATGCCCAGTCAAAAAGTATATTGTTTTTGGCCCTGGACTGAGTGTGGCAGTTGGCATGATTGCATTGATTATGTGGTGTGTATCAGATGGCAAGTTAACATGCTTTTGATTAAAAATGGGGAAAAAAGTAATTTATAGAATTCAGTTTGGGGAGGGACAGGGAGGATGGTTGAATAGGAAAAAATAGAAGAATGAGAAAGTGGAAGTGTCCTAGGTTTGGCTTTGCTAGGTTGGCCCTAAATCCATTCCAGTGATCTAAAATTTACCTCTTGTGATTCTCAAAGTCAACTGGTGAAAATCACCTGTGAGGAGATTAACTATAACACTATCTCATTTCACCTTAAAAAAAAAATCCATCACCCATATTGACTGCTTCCTTTGTTAGAGAATATCACCTAAAACACTCCTATCTTTTAGTCAAAGTTTAAAAATGTTTAGTCTCCTTGACTCAACAATATTATTTGAGTTAAAGTCTGTTATATTTCCTTCAGAGTCTTTCTTTGATCTCTGTATTCTGAAGCCAATACTAAATCTAGAGCCACCTATTCAGGAATACACTTTCTACACTTAATAAAGAGAAGGTAATCCCTCCACCTCCCCCTGGCCCCCTGCAACGATAGTAATAACTCTCCTATCACAGCTTGTGGTTTTATTTCCCCACGGATCTTTGTGGTATTTCACAAAGCCCAGTTCAGTTCAGTTCAGTTGCTCAGTTGTGTCCGACTCTTTGTGACCTCATGAATCGCAGCACGCCAGGCCTCCCTGTCCATCACCATCTCCCGGAGTTCACTCAGACTCACGTCCATCGAGTCAGTGATGCCATCCAGCCATCTCATCCTCTGTCGTCCCCTTCTCCTCCTCTGTCATCCCCTTCTCCTCCTGCCCCCAATCCCTCCCAACATCAGAGTCTTTTCCAATGAGTCAACTCTTCGTATAAGGTGGCCAAAGTACTGGAGTTTCAGTTTTATCATCATTCCTTCCAAAGAAATCCCAGGGCTGATCTCCTTCAGAATGGACTGGTTGGATCTCCTTGCAGTCCAAGGAACTCTCAAGAGTCTTCTCCAACACCACAGTTCAAAAGCACCAGTTCTTTGGCGCTCAGCCTTCTTCACAGTCCAACTCTCACATCCATACATGACCACAGGAAAAATCATAGCCTTGACTAGACGGACCTTATTTGGCAAAGTAATGTCTCTGCTTTTGAATATGCTCTCTAGGTTGGTCATAACTTTTCTTCCAAGGAGTAAGTGCCTTTTAATTTCATGGCTGCAATCACCATCTGCAGTGATTTTGGAGCCCCCCAAAAATAAAGTCTGACACTGTTTCCACTATTTCCCCATCTATTTCCCATGAAGTGATGGGACCAGATGCCATGATCTTCGTTTTCTGAATGTTGAGCTGTAGGCCAACTTTTTCACTCTCCACTTTCACTTTCATCAAGAGGCTTTTTAGTTCCTCTTCACTTTCTGACATAAGGGTGGTGTCATCTGCATATCTGAGGTTATTGGTATTTCTCCCGGCAATCTTGATTCCAGCTTGTGTTTCTCCCAGCCCAGTGTTTCTCATGATGTACTCTGCATAGAAGTTAAATAAGCAGGGTGACAATATACAAGGGAAACCCAAAACCCTCACCATTCTGTGCTGTCTCCACTTTCTGCTGTGGAGTTCTTTGGATTTATAACCCTTGCTTTCCTGAACAGCTTTGCCTCTTGTTTCCATGTTTGTATCCAGTTTCTAGACATATTTTGAAACTGGAGCTCCCGGTTGGTGCTGTCTTCCTAGCGGGCACACTTTGGGACCCAGTGAAGACCAGTATGCCTTCTACAATGTGCCACATCTCGCCCAAACCTGGCCTTTCTTCCTGTTTTGAATTCCTTCAGTTTTGGATAAGTGTCCTTGCTTTGAGGGCAGCACTAATATCACTTTCTGCCATCCCCTTCCTATGGTTTATGGCTAGGGAACAGGATAATGGAGAAGCAGATGCTGGGTCATCAGTGATCTAAAAGCTGGTGCACTGAAGATCTGCAGGGCTGGGTTAGGCTCGCATTGGCCGTAGAAACAAGTGGCACATCTGTCAGACCTGCAGCTGTTCTTATAGTCTTTATCCCTGCCAATACCATACAGCTTGTACAGATCAAAATCTTTTCTAAGCTGCTGGAGCTTTGCTCTCTCCACATGGGACTTTGCCTTCAAGAAATCCAACTGTTTTTGCAGGTTGATGTTACTGAGTGATCCATGCTCCCCAAACACGTACATGTACCCGAGTCTGCTTGCTAAACTGAACCATAAAAAACAGTCATTTTCATAGATCAAAAATGGTCAAATAACTTTAATCATACGATTTAACATAACATACCTGCTGTTTGTAAAGTGATGTGTGCGACTCTCTGTGCGAGCTGTGAGAACTTGTGCTCTTAACAAAAAAGCAAGTTTGAAAACGGTTGAGTGGCTCCTTGAACCACCAGAACCCACCTTGGTTCTGACTTGAGCTTCTAAAACAGACAGGAAATGGAGGGTAGACTGCCTTCAATACAGATTTGACATTAAAAATGGAACAGGTTATGGCTTCAGAAACATTGCTACAGGACCCTGGCCTGACCAAAAAAAGAAAGACACAGATTTATCTACTTACATATTTGAAACCTCTAGTGATTAAATGTGGGCTTCCCAGGTGGCATTAGTGGTAAAAAGCCTGCACACCAACGCAGGAGATGTAAGAAACACTGGTTCAGTCCCTGAGTCGGGAAGATTCCCCTGGAGGAGGGCATGGCAACCCACAACCCACTCAGTATTCTTGCCTGGAGAATTCCATGGACAAAGGAGCCTGGCAGGCTATAGTCCGTAAGGTCACAAAGAGTTGGACATGACTGAAGCGACTTAGCAGGTATGCACGCACATACAGTGACCAAATGCAGTACAATCAAACCAGGCAAACTTGGAAAAGACATTTACAAAGAGTCATTATTTTAGTCTTTAAAGAGAATACACAAGTCTGCAATAAAAAACACAATTACCTATTAGCTAGCAGGCACTTAAAACATATTTTACTTCTCTAATATTAATCAGAGAAATATAAAACCAAAATTTTTTTGGCCTGTTTTTGTTTCAAATCCTTTTATTTTTTTTTCAGCCTTTATCAGTTATAAATTACATGACTGGTTATAAATGCAAGTATTTGAAGTATATAATTGATGAGTTTTGACCTACGTATATGTCTGTGAAGCAGCATTATAATAAAGAAAATGAGCATATCTGGTAAACATATCCAAAGTCTCCTCTTTGTAATTCCTCCTTAAACTTGAAAAACAAAACCAGTGTGCCAAAAATTAAAAATACTATTAAGAACTGGTGTTGGTGAGAGTGTCAGGGAAAAGGTTATTTTATACAGTATTAATGAGACTATAAATTGGTATAAACTTTTGGAGAAATATTTAACAAAGTTTTAAAATTATATGTCCTCTTTGACCCAGCAATTACAATATAGAAATGTATGAAATAAAGGGCATAAAAGTATAATAAGAATGTTCATTAAAATATTGCTTTTAATATAAAAAAAGAAACATAAGAACTAAGTGCATTTAAAAAATGGATTGGTTAAATAAATAAGGAAAATATATTTTGAAAAATATTTACATTAATGAAGATATAATGTATATAAACAGCAAAATAGTTTAATAATATAATAAGTAAATGAAACAAGATGAAGTACATTGTTTAAAAATGATTCAGTTTTATAAAAATATCTATATATATGTATAGTAAAAAATCTGGAAGATAAAAAGGAAAATATTGGTGGTTATTTCTTCATGGAGACATTAAGGCTGATTTTATTTTTATTCTTTAGAAATAGTTTCTGAATTGCATGGAAATTCTTTAAACTGAACATTCAGTATTTTATAATCTGAATAGAGAAAACTATTTTCATTTTGAATGAGGTAATAGTCTTAATAGACAGCCTAGGGATTTGGGAAAACCATTGCAATCTATGAACTGTTATTTTAGCATATTTGCATAGACTTATTCCTTTTGATTTCATTGCATAATAGTTCTGTTAGTGAATAACATGGTGTTGAATTACTTTGTTTCTCAAGACACAGATCTAATTACAAAGTTACTGAAAACACAGCTATAACAAGCAGCTTATTTAGGCTAGGCAATTACACAATTAAAATGATTAGTTGCAATTATGCCTAAATTTTCAATTTAAGGTTTAATTTCCTTGTGATGTGTAGCATCAGTTCAGTTCAGTTCAGTTCAGTTGCTCAGTTGTGTCCAATTCTTTGCGACCCCATGAACCACAGCACGCCAGGCCTCCCTGTCCATCACCAACTCCCGAAGTTTACCCAAACTCATGTCCATTGAGTTGGTGACGCCATCCAACCATCTCATCCTCTGTTGTCCCCTTCTCCTTCTGCCCTCAATCTTTCCCAGCATCAGGGTGTTTTTCAATGAGTCAGCTCTTCACAACAGGTGGCCAAAGTATTGGAGTTTCAGCTTCAACATCAGTCCTTCCAATGAACACCCAGGACTGATCTCCTTTAGGATGGACTGGTTGGATCTCCTTGTAGCATCAGTACACATTAATATTTAACTTTCAGAAACTCAACTAAAGAACTTCCTATGGAATCTAAGAATACTTTACATAACTTCCAGTCAATGAAATAAGCACATTTAAGTTGGTGGGCTGACGTCTATGGAGTTGCACAGAGTCGGACATGACTGAAGCGACTTAGCAGCAGCAGCAGCAAGTTGAATTTACGATTCTTTCAAATGGAAAAATATATCACTCTCTTTCTGAGAATTTCTTCTACTGTAAATGTTTATGGATATGATGAATAAAATAATTGAATAAATAACTGAAATAAGGGACTTATTTCTCCAGGTTAAGCTATTAGGAAAATACCTACTAAAGACATTTGTATGATTTTGAACTACAGTATTCTCTCCATAGTTCCTCTCATCTTTAAATTAAAGTTGTGAGTCAGTCATGTCTGACTCTTTGCGACCCCATGGACTGTAGCCCGCCAGGCTTCTCTGTCCATAGGATTCTCCAGGCAAGAACACTGGAGTGGGTAGCCGTTCCCTTCTCTCCAGGGGATCTTCCCAACCCAGGGATCAAACCCAGGTCTCCTGCATTGCAGTTAGATTCTTTACTGTCTGAGACATGAGATAGGCCCTTAAATTAAAAACAGAGGCAAAATGTTGTCTTAATTTAAAAATAAAGTTTTCAGTAGAAAATGTACCTACACACATGAGAAAAGTTTTTTCTGAGACTGTCAGTAGGTTATTCCTTTTTTCTTCAAGTGAGGGGAGAGCTGAAGATATATACTGTAAGAATACATAGCTAGCGACCTTTAAATGGATGTGATCAGAAATAGTAGTGGTGACAGTCTCTAGGTCCATCCGCGTCTATACAAATGACTGAATTTGTTCCTTTTTATGACCGAGTAATATTCCATTGTATATATGTACCGCACCTTCTTATTCATTCCCGTGTTGATGGACATTTAGGTTGTTTCCACAGTGAAGAAAGTCAGAAAGGGAAAGACAAATGTATTTTAATACAAATATGTGGAATCTGAAAAACTGGTATAGATGATCTTATTTATAAACCAGAATTAGAGACCCAGACATAGAGGACAAGCACATGGATCTCATGATTCTCTTTTGCCTAGGATGAGCATTACATTCTGGCTAATGAGTATTCAATAATAAAGTTGTTTTCTTTCTCTTCCGTCTGTGGGAGAGGTTTTCTCGGTTAGGAAGAGATTTTGTTTTTAATTATATTTCCCAAATACTTGGAACACTCTACAGACTCTGGATCCAACAACCAATCCTTTGCCCAGTCTCTGAGTATATGACTACATTATCCTTCTTCCTACTGGCACAGGCCAGCTGCTGAGTTTTGCTCTGCTGCATAAAAGCCCTGAGGCAAGTGAACATTGTGAAGGTTTGAATGTGAAACAGGAAAAAAGTGGGCAGGGCACAACATTTAAAAGTAGCCATAGGACCGGCTGGGTCCAAGATGGTGGAGTATTCAACTTCCAGCAGACCTTGAGCCTCATCGTAAGTTCATCGTAATATGTTAGCATGCTGAATGATACACTCCCCAGTGCCATGACAGGTCTGAGTCTGACCATAAAAGGCCAAAGAGTGGGTGGTGGCCCAATTCCTGGAAATCCCCACCACTCCCCCCAAATAATAGGAATAATCCTCCCAGGCCATAAGTACTAACTACCCCATATTTCGAAGCTCTCTCTTACCTTCTGAGATGGCCCAGACTCTACCTATGGGGTGTGTTTCTGTCTAAATAAATCTGCTTCTTACCTATCACTTTGTCTCTCACTGAATCGTTTCTGTGATGAGACATCAAGAAACATGTGACGTGGAGAACAAAATTGAAATCTATGTGACACTAGGAAATACTGGAAGAAATTGGAGTTTGTGTTGAGAATTAGTCTTTTAGGGACAAATAAAAATTAAAAATAAGCTTAATTTTATTGGAAATAATTGAAGAAACTTCTCCCTCCTTCTTTATCTTAGAACATTCACTTTAAAAAGTTCTACTTTCTCCTCACTTTGAAAAGTATGTATATCTTTTTGGAGACTGTGTAGGGCTTTTTGTCAGCTTTATGATCCTGGAATATCTTTCTCAAGGTTTTGGGAGCCATCTCTTTGAAAATAAATATCAAGCAGATAGCTTCTCCCCAGTTTCTGAGGGAGGGTAGGAGCCCAACTGCAGTGGGCACCTTGCTCCAAGTTGCTCCTGTCATAAAAATATGAGAAATTTGTTTCTTCTTTGGATAAATATTTTCTTTCTCTACTGGAAGAGGATTTCTAGGGTGGGAGGTGATTTTTGATTTTTAATTTTATTTCCCTGACAATATCAAATATGGCCTAGTTACCCACATATGGTGGACCCTGAGTAAATATTTTGAATTTTGTCTTTGTAATTGCCAACTGCAGTCTACCTTAGAAATACCCTCACTGGTAATTCCCACACTTCTTAGACATCCAGGTTGCCTGCTTTCTAATAAACTATTTGTCTTATTCTGTAAAGTAATGAAGCCACTGCTAATAATCAACCCAAGGCCACATGGTGTTTAGAAAATTCTTATATTATGGATGCCATCTGTTTTTCTTCTAATCAATGGTTTTTATTTACTCCAATGATGTTGTAGATGTGTGAAATTAAATGGAATTTTGAGAAGTAGGACAGTGGCAATAGTGAGAATTAAATGGCTCTGTACTGCTTAGAAATTACATCAGTTGCCCGGTAAGATATGGATTTTGGCTTGTTTACATTCAACGAAGATTTATAGTACCCTAGCCCAGTGATTGCTTTGAAAATACAACTCAAGTATTATTTTATAGGTAGATAATTAAAAGCGGATTTAATTTGCATAATTAATCACATTTTACTCTCCTCCCTTTACCCAATGGCTCAGTGGCAAAGCATCTGCCTCCTTTGAGATGCAGGAGATGTGGGTTTGGTCCCTTGGTCAGGACTATCCCCTGCAGAAGAAAATGACAACCCATTCCAGTATTCTTGCCTGGGAAATCCCATGGACAGAGGAGCCTGGCAGACTATAGTCCAAGGGGTCACAAAGAGTCAAACATGACTTAGTGACTAAATCACCACCATCCCTTTACCTAAGATAAATTATCAAGAACCTGAGTTTTTTTTTTTTTTTTTACAGGAGGAGGAAGTTGTGTGGTGATGCTAGGTTAATAATGAATAGTGAATAATCTTTCCATGGTCAGAGGCAACAACAACTGTTCTCCAGAAGCCCTTCTATTTGTTTTTAGAAAGCTAACTTTGAAACATACTTCCTATGTCTTCTTTGCATTTCCTAAGCTTTCTGAGGTATAAAAAAGCTTCTACTGCTGAAACTTGGCAAATGTCAAAGGAAAGTGGTAGAATACCTGAGTAAATCAGAGCTTGATATATACAGAGAACCAATGTCAACATTAGTGTTTGGGGGTCAAGGGTTTTTAACATGGCCTCGGTAGCTTTCGAAGATCAACAGAAGACACAAAGTCTTATTCATCACAGGCCAGAATGAGAGCATGCCATGGGCTGATAGCCTCTTTACCTTTAGGTGTTACTTGGAGTCCTAATCATGTTTGGCTTATTATTGGACTGTCCTCTTTTGGATGACAGAAAGATGATCACACCCTCCTGCCACAGCGTCCTGACTGCTCTTATTTGAGAACCTGTGTGAACTAGGTCAGTTTACGTATAAATGGGCTCTAAGACACCTTTGTTATTATTGCCACCAAATGTTCAAAGCTTCCAAGTGAATAGTAGTCACTGGACTGGAACAGCAAATAACCACTAAGGAAATGTGAGTCTGATCTTAAAACGAACTGAGTTCCTGCTGCAAAGCTCAGAATGTAGTAAGGTGATGGCCAACAGAATTCCAATTATCCATGAGTATTTCATCCTATTTCTTACTCAGAGAAAGGCATCAGTGCACTTTTTAGACAAATGGAGAAGGGTTAGTGAGGAATAGAAAACAAAGGAAAAAGTCTAGTCTGCTAGGAGAAATGTATTTGTGATTTCTACTTTTTCCCCCAGAGCCTTGAGTAACAGGAGTCTCTGTCATTTAAAGCTATTTCTGATTGCAACAGATAATAGTTTTGCAAACCTAATTTACAGTTCCTTCCTATTGTTGCCTTTAATAACTGAAATCAAAGGTGGACTTCATCAGGGCCTTCTGACATAAATCGACATAGGATTGGAACAGATTTTGATATAAAAAGGAGCATGTTGTAATCACCTTCAGCTAAGTATTACAGGAACAGTTCTTTACCACTTTATTCACAGAATCTATCGATGGGCTCATTTCTTGGCTTGATGTATCATGCGCACTTTTGTAAGTGAATGAAAAGCAACCAGTTCCCGAAGAACAAAAGTTCTTAGAAAGCTATTTAGCCTTCTTCACACTCTTTATTTAATTGTGCTCTTGTTTCTGAGCATGACTTTGTTTATACAATGAAGAAAGAGGTCAAGGAAAATTTGAAATATCTACTAGCCTTATTTAAATCATAATTTACTGATTAATGCCTTTGACTATCATTTAAAATTGAAGACACCGAGATTTTATATTTCTGAAGAAAAGCAAAATATTCCATCAGTGACTTGGACTATAATGCTGAATAAGCAAAACATTTTGTATAAAAGGACGAATATGATTAAGTAGTAATAATAGTTGTTGGAAATAGAGTTTTTCTGTGTAGATCATAAGAATTTTGCTATTATATCTGTCAATGAGGAGTTAGGCATTTCTTCTTGACCAAGTTTTCTTATTAAGTTAAACTTGGTTTTTAGAACCTGCTGATTATCCTGCTCACCTAAAGTATCTTTGATGCAAATTTATTATTCACCTTTATTTGCCTTCCCCCATCTCTCCATGTTTGTTTTTTAAAATGTAAATAACCTCTTCTAGAAATTCAATTCCTTTCTCTCACTAAAATTAAACAAACAAAAAATGCAAAGTAAATGTACCACACACACACAAAAAAACTTCATCACAATTTCTGCTTTGCCTCTTGTTCTCTTAAGTTTAGTTCCTGTAAAGAAATGTTGTCTGCCATGGAGAAGGAAGAATTCATAACATTGGATTCTCAGTCATTTGAGGGGACACTGGTGGTCTGAGAAATCTTCACAGATATGCACTTTAAAATTAATTTTTATTGGAGTATAGTTGCTTTACAATGTGTTAGTTTCTGCTGTGCAGCAAAGGAAATCAGCTGTATGTATACATATATCCCCTCTTTTTTGGATATCCTTCCCACTGAGGACACCACAGAGCATTGCACAGACATAATATGCATTTTTTTCACTCAGCATAAATCAAGTGATTTCTTATGATAGTTTCACTTAAAGTTATACCATTCTCCCTAGTCTCAGTGGGGATTTTGCTTGGCTGGTTTGTTGTTTTTGGTGGAGATGAAGTTTCAAATAAGAAGACAGGGGACCCTCAGAAGACATCAAGAGAAACTAGTGGTCCGGCCTCTGTTACAGGGCTCCTCTTATGAGTATTTCTTTGGTGAACTTATCAGAAAGTGGCCTTCATCCTTAAAGGATTAGAAGCCTGACTTACCAGTACCCCCTAGAATAGGTTAGTTTTTCAAGGGTGAGTGTGTAGTAACCAAGTTCTGAACAGTAATATATGATCAAAAATTCCAATTGATTGAGTTGTATAATAAATGACAAGCGCCACATATCCCAGAATGTTCCTGTTGCCATGGCTCATATGTTCTCTCATATACTCGAGGCAACTGGCTGGCAGGTACCTGATGTCTAGCAGAAATATAGTCAGTAGGAAAAGGCTGCTCTGTTGGTGTTTCTGTACTCACCATGGTCTATCTCTAGCTCTCAGGAATAGGTTTGAGAAGAGCACTTTTGTAGGGGAAACAGGAACTTGTGCTAATCCCTGCAGCGGAATCTGGTGTGGGCTGGAAGAGTTTCATCAGTACCTGCTCATCCAAATTTGGATAAAAATCTGGATCAGCCTCATAGGTAACATTCTGTCTCAGGTTACAAAGATGCAGCAGTGGGTGTCTAGGTGATTCCAGCTCTAGTTTGTCTCTTAAGTCACACTGACAACTGGTCACAGCTGAAGTCCTTGGGTCTTCCTGTTCTATCCTCCCTTGTGTTTTCTTCCTCTGTTCCGTATTATATCTCCTGTTTCCTGCATCCCATTTCTTTTTTTGTCTCTCTTGGTTTTTTTTTTCTCATTGTGGTAAAGTACATCCTTAAAGGACTTCTTAAGAATGGGTCGTGGGTGACAAATACTTTGATACCAAACATATATTAAAAATAGTTTTGAGGAGAACAAGATGGCAGAGGAGTAGGTGGACATGGAGTACATCTCTCTCCACGGATACATCAAGAACACACCTTCAGACACAGAAGTGCATGCAGAACACCAGCTGAGAGCGGACAGAAGTACGTGACCAGTGGCAAAGAATATGTAGAACCATGCAAACTCGGTAGGATGAAGGAACTAGGGGGGAAAGCCGGCCCTTGGCGTATGGAAGAACTGAAGCAGGGGTCTGATCCCCACATTGGGGCAATTGTCTAAATCAGAGGAGAAGCATTTAAGGCTGAGAGTGAAGCAGCTGATCTGGGGCAGCCTAAATGGAATGAGAATCAGACAGTCCTTGCTGCAGCCATACACACACCAGAGAGTGCAGTGGCTGGGAGCTGGAGTTTAGGGGGTGTGGAGCAATCCCCCGGCAGGATTGCTGTTGACTGAGGAAAGACACAGAGAGATGGATCAAAGGGATGTGAAGGAGGAGTTTGTGGGGGGAAAAGCCTGTGGAGGAAAGCTGGGCAGCCATGGAAGCGAGGTGATATGCTGAGTCACGCATAGTGGGTGGAGCCATCACCATAGCCTCTCTCCCACGACACACCAGCACTGGCAGCTGAACAATAGAGGCTGGCCCATCAAACACCTGTCGCACTGAACTACAGAGGAGGACCCCAGACAAGGAGCCCCTCTATGTGCCTGATGCTCTGAACAAGAAAAAAGGACTCCAGGCCAGGAAGCTCTCTACATGCCTGAATGGGTGGAGCTACAGAGAAAGATTGGCCAAAGAGGCCTTCTGATCGCCAGCTACAAGAGTCTCGAAAAAAGACTCTGATAGGGCCGTAACTCCCGCAGCAGAGGCAGTCCATGTCCCTGTACACTTGGTGCTGCCAGGGTCCCCGCAAGCCAAGCAGCTGTGCTATCTTCACACTCAGCTCTCACTGGGGCAGAGTTGCCCCAGACTAAAAGTCTTGCGTCTACACATAGGGTTGCTTCGGTAGTGTCTGACTCTTTGTGATCCTGTAGACTGTGGCCTGCCAGGCTTCTTAGTCAGGGAGGGGGGTTCTCTAGGCAAGAATACTGGAGCGTATTGGCCAATACTGGTTGCCATTCCCTTCTAGAGCACTATATTTCCTGCTGCACTAGCTGCCAACTCCTCTGAGTATCTGGTGCTGCCAGAACCCCTGTGACTCAAGCAGCTGCACCACCTCCACACCTGCTCTTCACAGGGGCAAACCCAAGTTCTTCAGGGCAGCCTCAGGAGCAAATCCCAGTACAACCCATATGCAGAGGTGGATATAAAACCACAATTGAAACCCAGGGGCAGTGTGGCTAAGGAAGAAAACCCAAAACCCTCCCACCAGCTGTACAAGCTGCAGATTAAATCCAATCAACTAGACAGACTCTGTGTCTATGGAATATATAAAAGGTCATGGAGAGCTCCCACAAAGGAAAACACACTAGTTCTGATAGCTGCGGACATTGGAGATAAGAACACAGAGGGCTAGGAGCAGATTAGAATCTGAGTTGCCCCCACTGCAGGTCCAGAGATCAGCACAGTGTTAGAGGGCATCCTAGGGGGGTGAAGTGGACTGTGATTCCCAGAGAGGGAAAGGACTTTGGCAGCAGTGACTCAAAAACATTTATTATTCTTATGTTTTGACTGGTTCTGTAGATTCTTTTTTTTTTTTTTCTTTTGTTTCCTTTTCCCCTCCTTCTATTGTAGGTTTTTATTTTATTGGCACTATGTAATCTAAGCTGTTGAGCTTTTTTTTTCCCCCGCAAGTCACATTTTTATTGTTGCTATAAACCTCTGCCTCTATGTTGGGCTTTTGCAGTTCTGGGGAGGCTTTTTTCCCCTCTTTTTTTAGCTTTAATTTTTTAGACCTATTATTATTATTTTCTACATTTATTCCTTTGTTTGCTTTTCCTACTGTTCTTTTCCCCTTGCAGTTAATCTTTAACATATATAAGTCTTCTTTATCTACTTCTGTTTAACTTTGAGTATCTCTTCTTTCTTTTCTTTCTCACCTTTAGTCTCAACATATTTGTTAGTTTTATTTTCATTGCTTTATACCCCAATTGGCACCTTGCTTTAGTTTTGTTTTCCAGTTTGTGCTTTGGTTACTGTTGTTCTGGTAGACGTGATTTTTGGTTCCCTTTGTTTGCTAGGTCAATCTATTGTACTTTATTTTTGTTGGACTGTTTTGATTTTACTTATTGTGTATATTATATATTCAATCACACTTTTTATTGTTGTTATAAATCTCTGCCTCTACATTTTGGGCCTTTGCAGTTCTGTGGAGTTTTCCTTTTTTTCCTTTTCTCTTTTTTCTTCCATTTTATTTGCTTTTCTCTTTTCTATCATTTTAATTTTAAATTTAATTTTTAATTTAAAATAAAATTTTAATTAAATTAAATTTTAATTTTTAATTTTCTTAAACCTATTATTTTTTTCTACATTTATTCCTTTATTTACTTTTCCTACTGTTCTTTTCCCCTTACAGTTAGTCTTTATATAAACCTTCTTCATCTATCTCCGTTTAACTTTGCATAGCTATTCTTTCTTTTCTTTCCTCTCAGCAGGAAGACACTCAGGCAGAACACTCCTTGACATAAATCAAAGCAAGATCCTCTATGATCCACCTCCTAGAGTAATGGAAATAAAAACAAAAGTAAATAAGTGGGACCTGATTAAACTTAAAATCTTTTGCACAACAAAGGAAACTATAAGCATGGTGAAAAGACAACCCTCAGAATGGGAGAAAACAATAGCAAATGAAACAACTGACAAAGGATTAATTTCCAAAATATACAAGCAGCTCATATAACTCAAGACCAGAAAAACAAACAACCCAATCAAAGAGTGGGAAAAAGACCTAAACAGACATTTCTCCAAAGAAGACCTACAGATGGCTAACAAACACATGAAAAGATGTTCAACATCACTCATTATTAGAGAAATGCAAATCAAAACCAGAATGAGATATCACCTCACACCAGTCAGAATGGCCATTATCAAATAGTCTACAAACAATAAATGCTGGAGAGAGTGCGGAGAAAAGAGAACACTCTTGCACTGTTGGTGGGAATGTAAATTGATACAGCCACTATGGAAGACGGTATGGAGACCCCTTAAAAAACTAGGAAAAAAAACACCGTATGACCCAGCAATCCCACTCGTAGACATATACCCTGAGGAAACCAAAATTGAAAGAGACACATGTATTCCATTGTTCATTGCAGCACTATTTCCAATAGCTAGAACATGGAAGCAACCTAGATGCCCATCAACAGTGAATGGATAAAGAAGCTGTGGTACACACACACAATGGAATATTACTCAGTCATGAAAAGGAATGCATTTGAGTCAGTTCTGATGAAGTGGATGAATCTAGAACCTATTATATAGTGTGAAGTGAGTCAGAAAGAGAAAGACAAATATTGTATTCTAACACACATATATGGAATCTAGAAAAATGGTACTGAAGAATTTACTTACAGGGCAGCAATTGAGAAACACTTAGGGAATAGACTTATGGACATGGGGAGAGGGGAAGGGAGGGTGAGATGTGTGGAAAGAGTAACATGGAAACTTACATTACCATGTGTAAAATAGATGATAGCCAACGGGAATTTGCTATATGGCTCAGGAAACTCAAAGAGGGGCTCTGTGTCAATCTAGAGGGGTGGGATGGGGGGGAGGTTCAAAAGGGAGGGGATATATGTATACCTATGGCTGATTCATGTTGAGGTTTTACAGAAAACAAAATTCTGTAAAGCAATTATCCTTCAATAAAAAAATAAATTTAAAACAATATATTTATTCTACCCTCATACTTGATTGATGACTTTGATTTGGTATAGCATTCTAGATAGTGAGTTATTTGCTTTCAAAATTTTGAAGGTGTTGATATATTATTGCTACTGGTGTTGCTGCTTAGAACTTCAAAACTGTATGATGCCTCATTTTTTTTTTTAATGTGATCTTTTTTCTTTCCTGCCTTCACAAAAAGTTATAGTCTTCTCTTTGTCTTCATTTTTTAATTTCTATTTTTTTGATTTCTCTTTTAGACATAGTATTTTGTATCTCTTAATTCCATATTCCTACCTTGCCCTGCACCTTCCCTCTTCCCACTTCTAACCACTAGATCATTTTTTATATCTGTGAGTCTGTTGCTGTTTTGCTATATAAATTCATTTGTTTTATTGTTTTGATTCTACATATAAATGATATCATACAATATTTGTCTTTCTCTGACTTATTTCACTAAGCATACTATTCTCTAGCCCATTCACATTGCTGCAAATGGCAAAATTTCATTCTTTTTGAACTATTCTTGCATCCCAAGTCCACTTGATCAAGAACTGTACTTCCAATTTCTTATCTTTTTCTTTCTTATTATTTTTTAAAATTATTTTGTCATTTTGCTCTACTCTATGGGGTAGATATCTTCTAAGTTTTCAATAGTGGTTAAAAAATTTCTGCTAGAATATTTTTTAATTTGAAGGTTTTTTTCCTTTTCTTTTAAAATGTTCTCCTGTTCCTGTCTCATGAATGCCACGTCTTCTTTCATATTTCTGAGGTTTTCAATGATGGTTGCCTAGATTGTGTTTCCTCCTAGTTGTTTATGTCAGGTTGTTTGTTTTATCTCTTCCACTCTTGTTTGAGCTTTTGCCTAGATATTTAGTGGTTCTTGATTGTCTAGTCATGATTTATGATGAAGGAGTAAAAAGATGATTCATGATTTTGAATGCATGGATGCTGTTTTCATATTTGAACCTCAAATTCCACCCTAAGTGAGTCTGCTGTTAGGGAACTCTCTTAGGTATTTCCTTTAAGAAAGTCGATTTCTCTGCCTAGACTGTGAATGCCTAGCTGCTGGAGTCTTTGGAAGCTGAATGAATTAGGGGAAAGTGGAATCTGCAGTCAAATTTCAGTGGGTTCAAAGTTACTAAATCTGCCTATGCTTTATGCACTTCACTCTGCCTCATGTCTTCAGCCTTTTTCTTTTTAAATAAATATTAAAGAAAAACAAACAACTAAGATCATGGCATCCAGTCCCATCACCTCATGGCAAATAATAGGGAAAAAAGTGGAAGCAGTGACAGATTTTATTTTCTTGGGCTCCAAAATCATTGTGGACAGTAAATACATTTATGAAATTAAAAGATGCTTGCTCCTTGGAAGGAAAACTATGACAAACCTAGACAGCGTGTTAAAAAGCAGAGACATCACTTTGCCGACAAAGGTCTGTATAGTCAAAGGTATGGTTTTTGCAGGAGTCATCTATGAATGTGAGTTGAACCATAATGAAGGCAGGGCACCAAAGAATTGATACTTTCAAACTGTGGTGCTGGAGAAGACTCTTGAGAGTCTCTCGGACAGCAAGGAGATCAAACCAGTCAATCCTAAAGGAAACCAACTCTGAATATTCATTGGGAGGAATGTTTTAGCCTCCTTTTCTTTAAACATTTAGTTACTGTAATTTTAGTAGAGTTTGGAGAAGGAGTGAAATAAGATGAATGTTTTCAATCTGCTGTCCTAATCTCGAAAGTACAGGAAGGTTTTCAGCCCATCTCTTTCACAAGAAGGCCTATTTTAAAGCTACATTTAATTTTAAGATTTGAAGAGAATAGTGGTTATTTGGTATAACATCCTAATTTTACAGATCAGGTAACTAAGGTGCAGAAACGTTATCTGGCTGAGAGTAACCCAGGTTCAGAGATATAATTTGTATCATATTTGTTTTATATTATTGAATGACAAATAGAGATGTGACAAAGAGAAAATATGAGACACAGAAATAAAATGAGGTATAAAAGATGTACATTTGAGGTATACCTGTTTAAGGGTTTTTTTGTGACCTTTATCCTAAGGAAAATTTCTGCTAATGTGATATGAGCAGAGAAATACCCCTACTGATATAAATAATGGTATTGAAATACTGTATCTAAGAGTAAATTTAGATATAATTTAGCAATGGAAAGATAACTTGCTTAGTTTCTTTCTTTTTTTTTACATATATACATTTATACGTTTTAAAGTTACATTACTCATTTTAAAATTATTTTGCTCTGGAATTCCAGGCTATTGAGTTGTTTTGTGTGAAATTTTCCAGGTTTATAAGTGTGGCAATGAAAAGGAATGTAGAGAAAACTGGCAGCATACAGCCTTTGTGGGTGGTCGTATTTTAAAACAGATGGAAAACTAAATATTTAAAGTCATGTTTTCCAATGACATACAAACATTTCAGAGTAAGACAATTACATTTTGAAAATTATGATAAAAACATTCTTTCTAAGAATTTGAATCATTCTTAAGACGAATCTGTTTTTGAAAACCTTGTAAAAACGTTCTGCAACACCGGATATTTTGTCATTTTGATGTTTCAATTTAGCTTCCCCGAGAGACAGAGTTCTTTGTGCTTTTCTAAATTTATATAAACATCCTGCTGATACACACAATCAGGTTCAGGGCTCTGGACATCATCAACACTAAATAAATATTGCCTGACTGACAGAAAATAGGAGATATGATGTAGAGATGTTTGAAAGGATTTTTTTTTAAAATAGCAAACTATTTAAAAAATTAACATATAGAGTTCTTAAGTAAAAATAGAAATTATGACTTGGGTATGTAAAGTTTGTTGTTGTTGTTGTGCTATTTTTGTGTGTTAACTGTATCATGTCTACCAAACATATCTAGGGAGTATTTCCTCTCAGTGCTAGGATTGCTCTGAGTCTGCAGTCACAGCTAAATAAATATAGTAAGAAGACATTTATTCACAATATGTCTGTGCAAATGACTGCCAGCAGTCTCAGTGACCAAGAGTACATGTGTTTAGAACTGTCTTGAACAAGGAAAGGATTTCTCTCTGTGTAATTGTGAGCTGTAGCCAAGTTCACTTAAAACCTTTTACTGTTACCAGTTTGCAGGCCAAAAGTGCTTTCTGTTTCATCTAGCATTCATTTGAAAAATGTCTGACTTACATGTCATAACAAATGACAGCCCTATTAAAACTCTCTGGATATACATTAAAGAATTTCAGGAGAGCTGGCACAGAGCTAAGTTGGGGGGACCTGAATCCTCGAGCTTATGCCTGTGGGAAGACATTCAAAACAATTACTGCCCTTCAGCTGGAGGCAGGCTTTGATTCTCTGTTCTAATCAGGCCTTTGATCTTTCCAATACCTAACTTGGTTTCCCCAGCATGTTATTTCTTTGAAAAGGAATATCTAACTGTAACAATAGCTCCTCTACTTGTTCCAAAGTGTGCTCCATAGATAGCACATGTGTCCAGAGAGATGTTAAAAGGTATTCTGGGGAAGTAAAGAGTTTTAGCTAAAATCAGTTTGGACTGCTGCTGACTGAATGCCAGCTTGGAGGGTCACAGTCTTAGGGCCTTTTTGTCCCTCTAGCCCTGGCTGGGGCAGCCAGCTTTACAGCATATCACCCTGATAGACCATCCAGTTTCTCCTGACACATGCAGTCTGGAAAGGCCAGGGGGCTAACCCCTTACAGGGCCATGCTCAGGGCCAACAGGCAGCAGGACCCAGAGGATAAGGGCTCTGTTCTCCACCCTTCGGCACTGCTGAAGCTTATTCTATGTGGCTCTTCAGAGGCTTCCAGGGAGATCTAGCCCACTTTCCCACTGCAGTGGCTGGCTCCATTACATACCCTTGTGTTGATTTCTTCCTTCACTATGTTACTCTTCCCATCCTCTGGTTCTCTGGGATCACTCCCCCAAGTTAAAGCCCTTGTCCCACAGATTCTGCTTTTGACAGGGGGAGAGGCAGGCTAGGGCCGTCATGATGTACGTTAGCTTATTGAAGTCTCCTGAGAACTCCTGCAGTTAAACAAACAAACAAACAAGCACACAAACAAGAAACAAAACTAAAGACTTGTTCAGCCCTGTTTCCCAGTTTATAGCTGCTGTTGTTCAGTAGCTCAGTCATGTCCGACTCTGTGACCCTATGGACTGCAGCACGCCAGCCTTCCCTGTCCTTCACTATCTCCCAGAGTTTTCTCAAATTCATGTCCATTGAGTCATTGATGTCATCCAACCATCTTATCCTATGTTGCCCCCTTTTCCTCCTGTCCTCAATCTTTCCCAGCATCAGGATCTTTGCCAATGAGTCAGTTGTTCACATCAGGTGGCCAAAGTATTGGAGCTGTAGAGTTAGAAAAACTTTTTATTTTTTCTCACTCACTTTGTTATTGAACAGGAGATCTTCAAAACCTCTACCAGGGTTGGCTTTATGGGTGTGTGTGTCCTGTGCTGTAGCATCAGGCCCTGTGCTGAGAAGGGCCCTGAGCCTGGTTTAAATCTCTGCTGCCAGCTTTTTGAAGTTCTCAGCAATTTATGAAAAAAGGGTTTCACATTTTTTGTTTTGCACTAGCTTTGCAAATTATATAGCTGGTTCTGGCCTGAGCTAAGCTAGAAAGAAATTCAGACCTTTGCAGTCCTGTAGTCCTTGAAGTTGAAAGAACCCTGCACTAAAACATGGGTCTTTAATCCTTTCTTTGCTGTTTTTTATTTTATGTAGGTAGATTAGTGGTTGGGCCAGAAGGTCTTCAGTTTGGTAATGTCTGATAGATGAGACCAGCCGCTCTCAACCCTGGCTGCACATTAAAATGATCTGAGGAGCTTTGAGAAATATCAGGTCTGGATGGGACTGGGTCAGCAATATTTGAAAGCTCACTCTGGTGGTTGGGATACTCAGCCAGTGTTGAGAACCCAGGACAAAATGATGCCTGAACTTCCACCCAGCTCTGATGCTATATGTATAAGGTTAGATACAGGCTCAGACTTCACAAGCTTCCACAGTTCTCATTTTATAGCACAGAATAAATTACCAAGAGAACATTGAAAGTTGTTGGAGATACAGTAGAGTCTAGGGAGAAAAGTTTAAATTTTCACGTATGTGTGCTAAGTTGCTTCAGTTGTGTCCAACTCTTTGCAACCCTATGGACTGTAGCCCACCCAGCTCTGCTGTCCATGGGATTCTCCAGGCAAGAATTCTGAAGTGGGTTGCCATGCCCTCCTACAGAGGATCTTCCCAACCCAGGGACTGAACTTGTGCCTCCTATGGCTCTTGCATTGCAGGTAGATTCTTTACTGCTGAGCCCCTGGGGAAGCCCTTAAACTTTCATACAATCTTAACATTGGACAGTATCTTGGAAGGGTATAGTCCATTTTTACAACTAATATAAATAGTATTTGTAATACTTCAGCTGCACAGCCAGAAGCACAATAAGAAGAGTTAAAGGAAAAGGAAGCAAAGTTCAGAAGAAAGAGGAAATCCAGATGGCTTTACTGTTAAGAACTACTCCAGTATGTTACAAAAACAAACAAGCAAGTAAGCAAGCAAATAAAACCAATTGTTGAATCACTCTTCGTTTCAAGGACAGAAATATAGCTCCAGACAGAAGCATCCCCCTGGACCATCTTGAGGTTTGCAGAACTTTGGGGGAATAGAATGTTCTTAATTGGGGAGAGAATAAGCCCAAATCAAGGAGAAAACTGAAGAAAAGAGGGAAAAATCACATAAAAATGAATTAATTTGTTTCCTCTGTCTAAAATGTGGTAAAACTTGAATTGATATGCAAAATAGACATGAATAGTATTT
Organism: Budorcas taxicolor; assembly: GCF_023091745.1. Classification (NCBI taxonomy): domain Eukaryota; kingdom Metazoa; phylum Chordata; class Mammalia; order Artiodactyla; family Bovidae; genus Budorcas; species Budorcas taxicolor. The sequence goes on from NC_068918.1 coordinate 44,620,011, forward strand.
GATGGATAGAAAATATGCATCTGAATTCTTTCCCAGATTTTTCTCTGATAATATAGAAGGAAACTACTATTAATAATTTGCTGTCTGATGAAAGCTGGAGTCATTTTGTTGTTCTTGTCTGACTTTTGCGACCCCTTGGACTGCAGCCCACCAGGTTCCTCTGTCCATGGGATTATCCTGGCAAGAATACTGGAGTGGGTTGCCATTTCCTTCTCCTGGGAATCTTCCCGACCCAGGAATTGAACCTGCATCTCCTGCATTGCCAAGTGGATTCTTTACCACTGAGCCTTCAGGGAAGCCCTGGAGTCATTTTAGAATCTAACTTTTACATTATTAATATGTGCTTCATTGTGTTTTCCTTCACATACCAATTATTTTTCTGGGGAGAAGCAGGTTAGTTGTCTGCTATTTTTCTGACAATGTGTTTGACTGTTTTTTCTACCTGGGACCTCTGGACACTTGATGAGAAGAAAGAAAACCACTTTTATTTATTATCACCCATGAGTGTTTATTTACTTTAGTGCAGAGTGCATCAGTGAGAGGTCCATAGAAATAAATCTCTATTTTCTTTTCTTTTAAACAATAATTTTGTAAGACTAAACTCTGTGCTTTCACCAGCTGGCTTCCGCATTAAGTGTGGTGCTGCAGGATGCGAGTGTTCCTGTGCAGAGCGCTGCGTGCCCTGGGCTACCTGAGCTGTTTGTTCTATCTTCTCAGTCTTTTTTACCTCAGAAATCTGAGTCTTCCTCTGGAAGCACAATCAGGTCAGTGAATTAGATGGTATCAGCTGCAAATCTTGTGTCCTCTTTCTGCCTGCCAGATTTGGTAACAGGGTCTTCCTCTGTGCTCCCGCCTGCCTCTTGAGAATGTGTCAAGCTTTGGATGAGTCCATCACCCTCAGATATGCTTTCTATTCAAGACCTAATGTTTGTTTGTTGCTGTGAAGGCTCAGGTGGGCTTTATTCAGTTTTGTTGAAAGAAATCAGATTAACAGTCCTAACTGTCCTGTGGATCAGGAGGATGAGCTTTTGTTCAGAAATTAAATAAATGAAAGAGCACAGAAAATAGCTTCAATTTTTATTTTTGTAAAATCTGACACAGAGGCTTCATTGATATTCTGTATACTCAGAGAATATGTCAGTGGAATGACATGCTGAAGAGATTACATTAAGTGGAGAGAAAATTATTCTGGAGGAATCTAGGAATATTTTGCTGATTCTTCACTTCATGACTTAGCTATATTTCATATAGCTTAGTTTTGTAAAACCAACAGTGAAAGAGTAGCATATTACCACTTAAGATTAATATGCCATATCTTGCTTGAGCAGATGTGTTATGCCTATCACTATTTTTAAAATATTTATAGTATTCATATGTATTTAATAGATGGAGAAGTTGGGGTTCAGAGAACTTAAACATTGTACCTGTAGTCACTTCATCTAGAACTCAGGCCTTTTTATTTAAGTATTTGCTAGGTTGATCACTGTGACTTTCAGGTAGTTTTATAGTCTGGGCCATTTTATTTTATATGTATCTTTTACATTATATATCTATATTTATTAAAAATATATAAAGTCCCATAGATCCTTTTCTCTTTGATATCTATCTATCTATATATACACAACTATAATCTGCCTGCCTTATTGAGCACATTTTTGTTGATGAAATACTTAATGGAAACAGTATAATAGTGAATTTTTCAGTGACCAATAAAATAACTTAAGTATAAAATTCAGTTCTTTGAGTATCTGTTGAAGTGAGCTTTGCATACACATGGTATACAATCCACTTTCTCCTTAGTTCTCTTTGGAACTGATACAGTGTTTTTATAGCATAGACCCTCATTTGAACTTGCAAACTGACATCTTTCCCTTATTTAAAGCTTAGCAATTCTTGAGACAGCAAAAGTGTTTCTTACATTTAGTAAGCTCAGCAGAACAATGAGAATTTTTTCCAGCCTTGGAAGTTTATAGTAGGAACTACAATGACTATCTTCTGTCATAATAACTTTGGTGTGCTTTAAATGGAGAATTATGTAACTGTACAGAAAACATGTTTTTTTCTGTGTAACATGTGAAACATGTGTAAAAAATGAATTTTACACATAGGAAAAGGATGCACTTTAGTAGAGTGGCCATATACCAGTTTAGGGGTAAACATGAAATTAATAATGAGTGATATTTCCATAGGGATAATAAAAAGAAATATCCAGCTTTATATATATATATATAGCTTATATATATTGTTTCTATATACTGCTTATATATATACTGTTTATATATATAAGATCTATTATAGTTTATTAATACTTTGGCACAGGAGTAGACTAAGAAGACGATATTTTCTATCAAGTCCTTACCTGGATAGTCTCTGGGGTTCTAATCCGAATCCTACCCCTAACCCACACCTGTCAAATGTGAGTTACCTTGCAAATGTCGGATCCTGGGGCTCCATTTGGATGTCTGTTCTCCTTGATCTCTGCTTTTGTACTTCTCTCTTCTTCTCCTCCTTGGGAAATGCTCTTTTTCTCTTGGACTTGGGGCCTCTGACACTGTGGTTCTCCTTCTGTCTCTGTCACTGCGCTTTCACTCTGTGTTCTTGCCTCTTTCTCTCCTGGTCCTGCTTTGTAGCTGCTGCCCAGCTGAGCCCTCAGACCATTACTATGTCTTTTTCTCACTCCTTCAGCTGTCATTCATGCACTTGTCTTCAGCTTTCTCTTTTGCTTCTATATATAAAGCTTTTGAAATGGCTTTCAATGGATTTTCCTTTCTCAAATATTTCTTTTTCATTCTCTGTGGTCCAGTCTTGCTAAGGCAAAGTCAGAGACCAATAATTATTGCTCTGAGGAAGGAAGGAAGAGATACTGTCTACAACTCAAACGTCTTTGTTCACCTTTTAATTTCAAACCTGACACTTAAAAAGCCATAGAGAGGAAATAGGTTTAAAAGCCAAGGGATTGTTTTTAAAAACTCAGATAAATCTGGAAAATTGAGGGTTTCCAAATGTATAGCCTAAGGGAAACTGCATGAGTCTCAGAAAAGTCAACATTGAATACTAGAATGAATAGTAACAAAGATGAAGGCAGGTGGCCTAGGCAGTTGGGCCTGATAAAAACTACACTGGATTGAGCACACATTGTAATGATGCAGAGAAAGCAACTGAGAATCCCAAGGTCCCTGAGAGGCAGAGGACACAGAAGGGCTAGAAGGAACAGAGGAGACCTTTCATAAGGATGAGATATGAGCTGGTTAGGATGAGAATGAAGTGGTTGCATTATCCTGTAGCTGGAGGCCACAGCACCTGCAACAATGCCATAGTGATGCTCAGATGTCCACATGGAATGGTCTCAATTCAGCAGAGATCAGTTAAAGACACCCAGGGACCTGGTGGGCCATGGCACAGCGGACATATGAAGACTCAGGAGGTGGCAGAAGGACTGGGCATTCCTCCCCGTCAAGGCCACATGGATATGTATGGATTTTAGAATCTAGATGCAAAATTGGACGGAAGAGGAAAGGAGATCAATTAAGAGAGAGATAAATCTTTATACCAAGATTCTTATCCCAATGAGGCTCTTTTAAAATCAGAAATGTCTACAATACATTTGATTAACAAGAGCAGACATGTTCCCCATCAACAAACATGTCCACCATCTACTAGGTGTAGCTGGCTGTGTGTACTTAGATTTGAGAAGAAGACTATATTCTTGCCTGCATGGAGTTCACAGTTAGTTGGCACTATTTCCAAGTCATCTTTGTCTCTCTAGTAGCAGGGTCTTATTTGTTTAATGGGTATGACATCAGCATGCTAAACTCAATGTGTGCAACACTTAGCTAATAATCTTCCTTAACACTTACTATTCTGCCTAAATTCTCTTATTCTCTTAATTATACTTAAAAAATTGAAGTATAGTTGATTTATAATATTGTGTTAGTTTCAGGTATAAGGCAAATATCTGTAGATACATATTTTTTCAGATTATTTTCTAGTATAAGTTATATAACATATTGAATATACTAATAGTTCCCTGTGCTATATGGTAAATCCTTATAATTTCAATTGATCTTCTTACGCTCATAATTTATGAATCTTCCTTGAATTTTTCTTCCTTTTTCTGAGTTCCTCGGAGATAATCTTCAAGCATCTCCCTGGGTTCCTTTCTTATTGCTACCACAACTGTTTAGAAAGCTGTGAATAAATGTAACAACATGATTTATCTTCAAATGATTTTATTTCCATCCCTATCTTAGAAATGTTCAGTGCATGCAGGGGATATTCCTGATTAGTTAGTACAGCCCTCAAATTTCCTGATACCTTATTTTTTAGGTAACAAATGACCACAAACAGAGTGACTTAAGAAAACAGACATTCAATGTCTTCCAGTTCTGGAGGTCAGAAGTATAAAATCAAGGTGTTAGCAGGGCTGGGTTCCTTCGTGGGAGAATCTGTTCCCTTTTCTTTTCAGATTGTAGAGGCTACCTGGGCCACCTGCATTTCTTGGCTTATGGTCCCTTTCTCTTATCATTAAACCTCTTGCTTTCATCGTAACATTGCTTTCTACTCACTCTGATCTCCTTACATCCCTTTATAAGGACCCTTGTGATTATACTGTGCCCATTTGGATAATTCAGGATAATCTCTCAAAATCTTTACTTTGAATCACTTCTGTAAGGTCCCTTTGCTATATAAGGTAGCAAACACATGTTTCAGGGTTTGGACATGGATGTCTTTTGGGGGCCCTTATTTTGTGTATCCCACACTCTGACCATTCTAAGCTGTCACTGTATCAACCTCTGCTGTAGCCAGAGCCTTCCAAATAGCAGCCCATGGAGGGACCCTGTGCATTCCAATTTCAACACCTTTGCTCTTTACTTTTCCCATATCTGGAGTGAATGCTTTCACTTAATGGCAGCAGCCACTGAAATTCTACTCATTCTTTAGTTCTCAGCTTCCTTTCTCACTACCTCAACCCGCTGTGGTTTCGTCTTCCCAACCTCTTGTAATTGTTATTTCATACATGTGTGAATGAAGGTGTTTTCTGTATTATATCTTGCATTTTTATTATAATTATCATGAAAAAATTTAATCAAGATATACAATGGATAAAGCACTAAGTTTGGATATTAAGGGAAATGTAGACATATATAAAGGTGATTCCTGACCTAACAGAATTTATACTCTGATAAGAAATTAAAAAAATGTTACTAGGCCAATGTGATGTGTTGGGAAAGAACATAGATACTTTTTCATCATAACATCATAAGTTGAATTATAGCTCTAACTTGGGGCAACTTATTTATCTCCATTGTAATTCAAGTCTTCTCATCTATGAAATGCAGATTTTTCACCACTAAGATTCAAAATGAAAAAACTAATTGTCAAATATCTGGTTCATAATACAAATTCAATAAATTTTCCTACGCAAGTTTTTAACACTTAAAAAAAGTCTACGGGTGTTCAGAGGACAGAGAGACCATTCAGTCACTCAGAGAAGGGTTTGTGGAGAAAGTGAGATTTGAGTTAGGTCTTGAAATCTGGATATAATTTACTTCTTGGAGATAGATAAAACAATCCTGGACATGGGAATTTGGTTCCAAATGATGTATGCAAACAAACTGTGTGTGTGTGTGTGTGTGTGTGTGGGTGTGTGGGTGTGTGTGTGTGTGTGTAGGGGGTGTGTCGCGTAAGCACAGTACTCTTCTGCAAGTAACACTTAAAATGTAGGCTGAAGAATTTGAAGGATAGGCTAAGGGTTCATCCTGTGGTCAAAGAGAGGGATTTCATTCAGAAGCCTTTGCTTAGGGCTTCATCATTTCTTACCTAAGCTATTAAACGCTCTATGATGATAGGAACCATATCTGTCTCGTGCATTTCCCATCAGGACAGAGCTTGGCATGCAATTAAGCACTCCGGAGATGTCCGTTGAATAATCAAATAGATAAGCACAGGAAGATAAATATTCAGTTCAGTTCAGTCGCTCAGTCGTGTCCGACTCTTTGCAACCCCATGAATCGCAGCACGCCAGGCCTCCCTGTCCATCACCATCTCCCGGAGTTCACTCAGACTCACGTCCATCGAGTCCGTGATGCCATCCAGCCATCTCCTCCTCTGTCGTCCCCTTCTCCTCCTGCCCCCAATCCCTCCCAGCATCAGAGTCTTTTCCAATGAGTCAACTCTTCGCATGAGGTGGCCAAAGTACTGGAGTTTCAGCTTTAGCATCATTTGTTCCAAAGAAATCCCAGGGTTGATCTCCTTCAGAATGGACTGGTTGGATCTCCTTGCAGTCCAAGGGACTCTCAAGAGTCTTCTCCAACACCACAGTTCAAAAGCATCAATTCTTTGGCACTCAGCCTTCTTCACAGTCCAACTCTCACATCCGTACATGACCACAGGAAAAACCATAGCCTTGACTAGATGGACCTTATTTGGCAAAGTAATGTCTCTGCTTTTGAATATACTATCTAGGTTGGTCATAACCTTTCTTCCAAGGAGTAAGCGTCTTTTAATTTCATGGCTGCAATCACCATCTGCAGTGATTTTGGAGCCCCCCAAAATAACCATATAATTATTATTTTTTCCTCTAGTATGGAACAAAATTATCTGAAGACAGAGATACCTTGTATATCTTTTCTAAGTTTTCACTCTTCCTAAAAACCAATGGTGAGGACTATACATGTAAGGAGATAAATTATCTATTGTATTGGAAGCTGGAAATACCTACAAACATTTGAATGCTTTGAAAAATACAGTAAACAGAAATATCTTGTGTTTTAAATCTCAAAGTCATTTCTGTAAAAAACTATTAGCTGTTTATCTTTTTCATATGATTCTGAAACTTTGAGTGCTTTGATAATTTATGGTGATAGTTTTGTATATGGACTCAGGAGGATGGGTTTCATAAATAATTGAAAAGAATAAACAGATTCAATTTGCTGATGCTTTATGGTTTTAAACAATTTATGTTTTGCATAATTCATACTATCTCTCATCAAGTTTCTCTCTGCCCAGGAAGTCATAATGACTGTATGATGCATAAAATGCTTATTTCTTTGAAGACTGACTGCTGAGTTGATGAGGGGAAAAAAAAAAACCCCCACATCATGGACACTAGAGAAAAATCTGTTGAATATCAGAGCCTGAATTGGTTTTTGATATCAAAACTTTTGTTTGAGAACTTTGGGTCTTATAATCTGCTAATAAACTTCTTTTCTACTTTAAAATATACTTTCTAACCAGCATAAGGAAGCAAGTTTAATCATTAATAGGTAGATAACCATGGCAACACCATAGTTACACTGCTATAATCAGCATCATTTTCTATCTGAGCTAAGAATAGCATAACATGTTGAGAGTTTTTCTTTAAATATGATTTCTAAGACTGGAGGTTGGTAGATAAAAAGGTTTAAATGCCTTGTATAATTGTTCAGCCAAAATTTTGCATTTTTTCACGGATAATGGAAGCAAGTTATTGAGATATCAATGGTATCTACATCAAACATTACTTGGTATATTTCTCCCATATCCAGCTACATCTTAAAGGATACATAAAGTTTTTAATTAATAATGTTACTCAGGATTAGGGAAGTAGCCACTCCAGAAGTAGAAAAAAGAAGAAAGATGGTCATGGAATTGGGGAAATATAGAAACCTATTTTTGACATATGTGGCAAAGCCTGCATCTGGCTGATTATCATGAGACTGATTCTTATCAGGGGAACATGGGAAGTTGTAAGTATCACCACTGAGGCTGAGATGATCAGAGCAGGGGTCTCCTTCTTTCTCTTATCACTTGTCAGTTGTCCAGATGGAGAGGACCTAGCAAAGGAAAGATGGTGGAGAGAAGTCTATGTAGTTCTGGAATCATTCCATAAAACAGAGTCTACCACCTACCCTCACCATACTGTTACTTGAACAAGAAAGTTTGTGTTAAGCTGCTGAAATTTACATGTTGTTTGTGTCAAGGATTATCCTAAAGGATAATCCTAAGGGATATCCTAAGGGATGGAAGACTTCAAAAGTCAAGGAAATTCCACCTTCTTCAGATGGTTCAGCCTTGGGAAGCAATACTGGCATGTGCATCAAAATATATTCACAGATTTCATCACTTTTTCCTTTGTTCAATGAGCTGGAGCAGGGTCTGGGATATCCTGTCCCTTGCTGTCTCTTCACCTGTGCTTCTGAGGTGCATTTTCTAACCAACAAAAGCCACACCATATATCCTGCCTTGAATGTACAAGAGAGGGCCAACTTGTTTGAAGTGACTTGTCAAAACCATCACAAGTGGACAAATTAAGAAGTTTAGCTAAGCTGCTACTTAAAACCCATTAGCACTTTTTTTTTTTTTTTTGCCAGTAAGTATAAAGCTGGTAAAATAACTTCATTAATTTTCTTATTTATAAGTGTTTGAGTCCCAGTGTGTAATTTACTTTTTGTATGGTGCAGAGATATTGATAAAATCCTTAATGAAACCTGGATTATTTTTATACAACTTCCTTTAATACTATACTTAATATTCAAGAAGGGAAGAAATTGACAACATCTAATTTAGAGTGAAAAAAAAATTTCTTTTTAACATTTCGTGGATCTGAGTAAAGCTTAAGGATATTTATTCTCACATAGGAATTTTTAAATTAGCCGAAAGATCTTTGTTTTACTTTTAAAATATTTCTTCAAGAAATACAAAGTGGAAAAGTCATACAATCTTATGGATCATTTATTTTTATATATTTTATTCAAGTATAGTTGGTTGATAATGTGTTAATTTCTACTGTAGAGCAAAATGATTCTTTTTCATATTTTTGGAGATCATCTATTTTGAGCTTAAATTTAAAAAGAAAATATACTTTCAGTTTTCTCTTAAAAAGTTATCTATGAAGATGTTGCTGAGAATATTTGTAAGAAAGTCACCCATAGGAAAATGACATATTGGATGATTTAAAAGTAGCTTTTCTACACAAAAGCCATTTTCCCCCTAGTTTGGGTTTGTGATTTTCTGCTTGGTTCATTGTAAGAAGTATTGGCAGCTCCAAATCCAGGTATAAGACACGGGTGAATTCTGTCTCTTCCAGAACTGAGAATGACAGATAATCTTTGATCAAGTTTACTGAGTGGCGGAGAAGAGCAGGGAAAAGGCAGACAGAAAGATGTAAGAGTGTATGGGTGCTTCCTCTCATCTTTTAGTACTTTAAATGATAGAATCTTTTAATTTAACCTTTGGTTTCTGTAACAAGCTCCAAATATGTCCAGTTTGAAGAACTTATATTTCTTAAAAATTAATTACATATTGTTTTTAAGACCCCTGAGTAGTTTCACATAACTACAACAACTGCAAAAGTGTTTTGGAGAAAACTCAGCAAAAATAGTATTTTGCTTTCTTTTCTCTTTCACTGTCCCAGAGGATTAGAAATTATTCCAGTTATCTCTTTCTGTGTAAGGGAGCACCTTTCCCCTCCAACTTAGTGGGATAAGGCAACAACCATCTTGTTTATCTTATGCTTCCTAAGGGTCAGGAATTCACATAAGGCTTTGTCTTTGCTTTGGGACCTCAGCTGGGTTGACTCAAATGGCTGGGGTTGGAGACACATATATGGTGCATCACCAGGGAGGGCTCAAAGGCTGTGTCTGGGGAGCTGCTCCCCTCCATGTAGCCTCTTCATGGTGTCCTTGGGGTAGCTGGACTTCTTACCTGATAAGTGAGAGCTCCCCAGGAAAGTTTCCAGCAAATCAGACTGAAGTGCCATGATTTTGTGATTTATCCTCAGAAGTCACATGGTGTCTCTTCCTACATGCTCTATTTGTCAAAGAAGCTGCAACCTACCACATTCAAGGGGAGGGGACATAGACCCTTCCTCTTGATTGGAGAAAGATGGAAGTATTTGTGGCCTTGTCTTAATATGGCCATGGGAGGAATAGATGCAGATGAAACTGACGATCCAACAGATACTTATGTAGGTCTCTCAGTATTCTGAAGGCCAGGTGTTTGAATATCAAATTTTCTCCTTTGGACCACCCCTACCTTTCATACCCCTATATTTTGTATTTCTGAGAATGTAAATTTAATTTTCCTGTGATTTTCTATTTCTGAGCTTAAGCAAACATATACAAAGTAGTATTAAACATTGTTTCCTCTGTGTTTAACTAAGGGCGTCCCTGGTGGCTCAGACAGTAAAGAATATGCCTCCAAGGCAGGAGACCCAGGTTTAATCCCTAGGTTGGGAAGATCCCCTGGAGAAGGGAATGGCAATTCACTCCAATATTCTTGCCTGGAGAATCCCATGGATAGAGGAGCCTGACAGGCTACAATGCATGGGGTTGCAGAGAGTCAGACACAACTGAGAAACTAACACTTTCAACCTCTGTGTTTAACTGGTGACAAGTATCATTACCAAGACTAGAGAAAGCCTTGCTTGTGGAGTTGGACAGTGATACAGTATTCTTTCCCTGGAAGAAAGGGAACCACTATTGATCTAACTGGGATAAATCTCAGTGTGTGATGTATTCCTTTTTATCAGCTTGCACAGAGCGCATTGTTTGGTCCCTTGGGTTTTCTATCATAGGGATTGGCTTCTCCTATATGGAAAGAATGATCCAGACTAAATGGTGGCATCCAACTTGCCTCAGCCTTCAAGGCGCTGACTCGATGTGCTTTTCCGTTCATCCCTGCCTTTGTCTTCTTTCGTTTTTGTACTTCCTGATTTCTGTCTAGTCTTCAAGAAATATTCTCTAAGCCTGATCATTGGATACATTGTTAAAAGGTTTCAGATTGGCTCACTTTATCTGACTGTGCTCGTACTTACAACCTTCTTTATGTATGTGACAAGTCAGCCAGCTCCTGAATCCTGGTGTTTCTCTGTTCTTTTGTCATAAACCATAACTTCTCCCTGCCTGAGGCTAACAGAGGCTCACCCTCCCCACAGTCCAGCGTGACAGTAAAGAACAAGACTGCTAACCTATGGAGAAAAGCTTCCCACATGAATCCTGGCCAGATGGGAGGAAAAAGTCAGAGTGGCGAAGGGGGTGGGGTTGACAAATTGCACCCATCAGTGTTAGTGCTTTCACGTTTTAGTTCTACTGTATGATGGGGCCACTCAGTCCTACGAGATAAGCACTAATTATCCAAAGAAAAATGCCCAGTCGTACTCTTTATTTGCTTGTGAAATAATCAGGGATTTTATTTGTTGGTTTAAATCAGTTATACTTGTTACTGTAATTGTTTAATTAAATAGTATGGAAGCAATGAAATATGAATTGCAAAAGGAGAGCTGTGGCTTTTTAGGAAAATAAATGCTATATTGAGCAAAATCTTTCTAGAATTCTGTGTGAGAGAGATAAGTATAAAGGGTAGTAAAATAGCTGTAATAATGTATAAGGATCTTGCAGTAAGTTTGTTGCCTCATCTGAGATGTATCTTATCCTCAAAAAATAATAGCTATTATATAATGTATTTAAGGATAAATAACCAGGTGGACAAACTAGTACATATTACGTTCTTTTGTCTTTGGATTGACGCTGGAAACAGAACTTGGGTGGGAAGGGAGAGATTGTGTTTCACTTTCAAGGTGCGCACATACACACAAATGTGTCTCTATCAAACATCTAATTACCTTCTCAGGAGGCTGTGTTGATGGGCACAAGCTGTCAGATGGTGATAAATATATATCTGCTCAAATGATGTATTGTGGACCCAAGTTTTCATTTCAAGGGATTTTTATAATCTAAAATTGAACAACAAAACAACTTCACATGATACAGCCTCATTTCTGTAGCTAACTTTGTTCACCTACAGAACAGCCATGTGATTAAATGGCATGCAATGATGAGAAATGCACAGAGCAGGGAGGACTTGCCCAATCCCCCTACTTAAAATGGCAACCCTGACTCCATCCTTTGTCTGTGGTTCTCTGTAGCTTCTTTCTTGCTCTTGTTTTTCCCCCCATAAGAATTATCACATTCTTATAGATAATACAATATCCTTATTTATTTTATTGCTTTTCCTCCCCCACAGTCTCAACTATGAATTCATAGGAACAGAGATTTTTCATGTTTAACTATGCCATAGTTATGTCATAGGATTAACAATAGTGTCTGACTACATATGGTAAATACATGCTCATGCATATATGCATACACAGACACACATTTTTGAATAAAAAATTTATGAATGAATAATAAAACATGGATTGGTTATATGAGTAATTCTAGAACTTTCCCGCCACAAAATAAAGCTTGCCTTGAAATCACCCCAGGATTAAATTAGATTATTTGGGGTTAAGTTAGATTACAGACCTGGACACAAATATATCCACACACAAAATCAGGAAATGATCAGTGAGAAATGCTTATGTCCATAAGGATAACTTTGAAGATAATACTAGATTCAAGAAACAGAAATCCATCTCAAAACGGTTTAAACAATAGTCCTTATAACTTCATATAACAAGAGGTTCCATACTGTCTAGTGTATGTGTGTGATAAATTGCTTAGTCATGTCCAACTCTCTGAGACTCTGTGGACTGTAGCCCATCAGGCTCCTCTGTCCATAGGATTCTCCAGGCAAGAATATTGGAGTAAGCTGCCATGACCTCCTCCAGGGGATCTTCCCGACCCAGGGATCGAACTTGAGTCTCTCATGCCTTCTGCATTGGCAGGTGGGTTCCTTACTACGAGAGCCACCTGGGAATCCCAATGTCTAACATGGGAGTCCAACAATGATATCATGGACCCAGATTCTCTGAATCTTCCTGTGCTTCTGTTCTTAAAAGGACCAGATTTGTTCTAAGGCTTTAAAGTAGCTGCAACAATCCAGTCATTACAACCAAGTACAACAATGTTTAGAAGAATAGAATATTTGCTTCTGTGCGTTTCCTTCTAAAAATTAGGAAACACTTCCTGGAAGTCCTCCAGCAAAGTTACCTTCATGTCTCATTGGTCAGATCACGTGCCTATAGTGCTCACTAATCACTGGTGGGGAGAATGGGCTTCCCCATGGTGAGCAATGAAGACTCACCCTCTGCCCTGTCCTAAAGCACATGGTTATAAGAAGGAGGGAAACTGGAATAAACAGATTTTAGGGGGAGAGGAAGATGGGAGGGAGCAGAAATAGATGCTTGATAATGTCTGCTACAACACTAAATGTATTTGTATGTGGAGTTAAAGCTAAATATTTGTAGGCTTGTTTGAAGTAGGTGGTTTTAAACATAATAAAACCAACCTCTTTAATGGTTTTATATTTTTCCTTATAACTTAACCAACTAATTCCCTTTGTCAGAAGGGATATTTGTCTATTTCATCATTCTCATATTTTGTTTCAGTTTTAAAAATTACCCTGTTGTTTAAATTCAAGTAAAATATTTCTTAAAATAATACATATATTAAAAACTTTACATATATATATCCATATCTCTATTATTTTATATATCAGTTCAGTTCAGCTGCTTAGTCATGTCCGACTCTTTGCTACCCCATGAATTGCAGCACGCCAGGCCTCCCTGTCCATCACCAACTCCCGGAGTTCACTTAAACTCATGTCCATTGAGTCAGTGATGCCATCCAGCCATCTCATCCTCTGTCGTCCCCTTCTCCTCCTGCCCCCAATCTCTCCCAGCATGAGTCTTTTCCTATGAGTCAGCTCTTCGCATGAGGTGGTCAAAGTACTGGAGTTTCAGCTTCAGCATCATTCCTTCCAAAGAACACCCAGAACTGATCTCCTTTAGAATGGACTGGTTGGATCTCCTTGCAGTTCAAGGGGCTCTCAGGAGTCTTCTCCAACACCACAGTTCAAAAGCATCAATTCTTCGGCACTCAGCTTTCTTCACAGTCCAACTCTCACATCCATACATGACCACTGGAAAAACCATAGCCTTGACTAGATGGACCTTTATTGGCAAAGTAATGTCTCTGCTTTTTAATATGCTATCTGCTGCTGCTGATGCTAAGTCGCTTCAGTCGTGTCGGACTCTGTGCGACCCCATAGACGGCAGCCCACCAGGCTCCTCCGTCCCTGGGATTCTTCAGGCAAGAATACTGGAGTGGGTTGCCATTTCCTTCTCCAAATATGCTATCTAGGTTGGTCATAACTTTCCTTCCAGGGAGTAAGCATCTTTTAATTTCAGCAATCACCATCTGCAGTGATTTTGGAGTCCCCCAAAATAAAGTCTGACACTGTTTCCACTGTTTCCCCATCTATTTGCCATGAAGCGATGGTACCGGATGCCATGATCTTAGTTTTCTGAATGCTGAGCTTTAAAAAGCCAACTTTTTGACTCTCCTCTTTCACTTTCATCAAGAGGCTTTTTAGTTCCTCTTCACTTTCTGCCATAAGGGTGGTGTCATCTGCATATCTGAGGTTATTATACATAAATAAATATCTGGAATGAAGCTCATTTAATGTTATTGAGAGTTATTTTTAGTTGTTTACATTTTTTATATATTTTTTGCTACTGTTTTTGTACTTTTTAGAGAGTTTCAATATTTTGGAATGAGAATGCTTCATATTTATTAAAATAATAGCATTGCTCTAAAAAGTAAAAAAAAAGACAAGTAGATGTATAATATTGTAAAAGTATTTCTATATTGTTAAATCCAATAAGCAAATAGTAAAAAAAAAATATATTATAATCCCATTTTATAAATAAATAGTAAAAAGAGAGGGAAAACTATGTTATTAGAGAAATAGAAAGATTCTAGACATCTATATATATTAACAGATAACTTCTGGGAATGATGCTGGCTTAATTTCTGTATTGTTTGAATGATTCTTCAATGATTGTATAATTCCTTTATAAATATTAAGTATATATAAATAATAAGCAATCCCATCCCCAGTAATTAGTCCCTTTTGTTGGGTTACTCTCCCAAAGCTGCAAATCATTATTTCCTTCTGCCTCTTCAAGGGCATAGTCAGCCTGTCACTTTCTGCTGCTCAACACAGCCCCCAATTGTCGAATCACTCTCCCTAAGGTTACAAAGGTTACAGGTGTCTTCCCACTTGTGGTAAATGCTGACACTCTTTATTGCTGCTGATGCCAGTTCAGTGAGAGGTCAATGATGTGACTCTGGCTTTTGCATTTAGATTCCCCACTCAGCCCTCCTTGAGATCTAACAGGAGTTATCTTGGCAAGAGCCTACCCCGAGTGCTCACCAAATGGTGACCCCGAACCACTGCTATAAAATTAATGATAAAATGATTCCTTCTCTTCTAGTGCCTCAGGGGCATCATAGGTAAGGCCAGCTCTGTGCAGGCAGTTGGAATTTCTTTATAGCTGAGCACATCAAATTTTAAGACTCAGAGAGGTTGATTTTTAGGTATTTGTTTCCTACTGGATTTTGAGTCCAGTTCTTCTTGACCCTGTCAACTTTACTTCTCCTTTGTTGGTTTAGGAGATTAACTTTTCAACAGAAGATCTCTTTCTGAATGCTTAAACATATTAGACTTGAGAGTTAATAGAGTGTTAGCTTTAGGAGTACTTGGCATGCATTTTTAACTTCCCACCGAAATATCCATGAAATGAGCAAAAAGACAAAATAAAGCATACACCACCACTAAGACAGTTTCAGACAAATTCTTGCCATATTTTGGTGGCATTTCATTAAGAGAAAAAGATGAGGAAACAGCATTAAGAATTACTGGCTTTCATGAAACAGAGTATTAAAAAAGCTTTGCCATGAAAATAGCATTTGATCCCACTGGAACAAACATAATGGGCTGCCATAACAAAATACCACAAGCTGGGTGGCTTAAGGCAAAGTAAATTAATTTTTTTCATAGTTCTAGAGAATAGACGTCTCAGATCATAGTGCTGGGAAGGCTGTGACCCCTCTGAAATTTCTGGGGAGGAATTCTCCTTCCCCTCTTGCTAGCTTCTGTTAGCTTCCAGTAATCCTGGGTGTTCCTTGTTTGTAGGTGCATAGCTCCAGCCTCTGCACGTAACCTTCTGTCTTCACATAGCTTTCTTCCCTGCATCTGTATCTCTGTGTGTCCTTTTCTTCTCATAAGGACAGCAGTCATTGGATTTAGGGCCAACACTTTTCCAATATGCCCTCATCTTCTGCAAAGACCTTATTTCTGAATATGGTCACATTCACAGGCACTGAGGATTAAAACTTCAACTTGCTTTTTGGGGGATGGGGTGGACACAATGCAACATACTACACTACCTAAAACCAGGGGAACTACATCAAATGAATGCATACTAGATCCTAAGTTGGTGAGCTTTTGTTAAGTAAAACAGTAATGACAAACCAGCCCTGAGATCTCAGTGACATACAATAATAAAGATTTATTTGTGGCTTGTATTGAATGGCAACTATAGATTGACAAGGCTTTCCTTCATGTATCTCCTTCATTCTTGGATTCAGGATGAAAAAGCAGTTGTGGTGTTGTTAGGGGAAGCACACTGATTGAAACTGCTCACTCTGGCCAGGCACCATAGTAACCATTTGCATGAGTTGTTTTATGACAGGAGATCCTGATAAGGAATACGGAACTAATAAGCCATCACCAACTGGAAGAGTTTGGCAAACATCAAAAGGAGACACTGCATGTCCATCTACTTCCCAGAATCCCTCTCGCCAGCATCCATCTTGGCTGAGCGATGCATGCACCACCAGGAAAGACTCAGAATTAGAATGATTGGCCAAAGGCCACCCGGAAACTAATCCCATCACCATAAAACCCACGACTGTGAGCCATGGAAAGGAGCAGTAATCCTGGGTTCCTTACCCTACTGCTGTCCACCCGGGTGCCCTTTCCCTAAAATCTCTTGCTTTGTCAGCACATGTGTCTCCTCAGACAATTCATTTCTGAGTGTTAGACAAGAGCCCAGTTTCAGGCCCTGGAAGGGGTCCGCCTTCCTGCAACAGTGTGGGACGTTGTTATGCATTGAATTATGTCTCTCCAAATTCATATGTTGAAATCTTAACCCTGAATTCTTCAGAGTGACCTTATTTGGAAACAGGGACATTGCAGATGTAATTAGGTAAGATGAGATCATTAGAGGGTGCCCTAATCCAATGTGATTGAGTCCTTATAAAAGGGAAATTTGGACATAGAGACTAACATGCACAAAGAGAAAAGTGATACGAAAACACAAGAAGACAGCCATCTATCATCCAGCAAGAGAAACCTGGAACATATCCTTCTCTCGCACCCTGCCAACATCTTGACTTTGGACTTCTAGACTTCAGAACTGTCAGACAAGAAATTATGTTAAGCTGCTCCTCCCTGCCGCTCCCCCACCCCCGCCATTTCTGACACCCTGTAATGACACCCCTAGGAAACTAATCTCACCAACTAGTCACACCAATCTCATGGAAGAAGGAAAAGTATGTATGAGGAAGCATGCAGTGACTTTTAAAGCTTCTGCTTGCAACTAACTGACATACATTCCTCTCACATTCTTTTGGTCAAAGGAATGGAGTGACTGACAATGATGGTGACTTGAATTGGAGTCTGGAGGAACACTGTGAATGCAGGGATCTCCCAAGTGCTGGGGCAACAGGCACAACGGGGCCTGGACTAAAAAGCAAAGTGAAATTTCCCAGTCTGCTGGGGCTTCAGTGACAAAGCTCTGCTGGAGGCATGGGGCTGTCATAAACACAGGTTCGGCCTCAGATATTTGACACTAAGATGAACTGAGTTGTATCTAAAACTCCATCCATCTTGAGTCAACTCAGTTCTGAGAGCCTGGGGGTCAACCTCACTTCATTGCTGGACAGAGGAAAGGCAAGCCTTCTTGGAAGAACGTAGGTGGGGATAATACTGACTTCAATTTCTACTATCCTGTTACATGTAAATGTCTAGAATGAAAAAAGATAGTTCGGAAAGACATGCAATGAAGCAGGAAAATGTAATTACTCAGATATTAGGTTTGGTACCAGGCAGAGTTTTTCTGTTGTGATCTTTTAGGGCAGGAAATTTTTGTCATCTGTGTTAACTTGCTGTCCTTGCAGACAACTGTGATTGTGCCCCACCCTCCTTAGAACATGAGGCCTATGTTCAATATACAGTAGGACAAGGGAAAATAATATACATTTAAAACTTCAAAGGATACTTATGCTTCTAATTATATGCTTTGTAATGGTCAGAACCAAAAGAAAAGTGAACTTTTTAGTATCCTCCATACCTATCAATTTATTTATTTGTCCAATAAATATATATGAGGTACTGTGCTAAGTGTTGGAAATCTGGGAATGAATAAGATAGACTCATGTCCCAGTGGAATCTAGGGCAGGATATAGGCAGAAATAGTGACTAGATAATGAAATCGAAGGCCACAGGCTGTTAGGGTAAAAAAAAAAATACACAACTTGAACTTCCCTGGTGGTCTGGCGGTTAAGACTCCATGCTTCTAATGCAGGAGACACAGGTTTGCTTCCTGGACAGGGAGCTAATATACCATGTGCCAAGCTGTGTGGCCAAAAACTTGAAATTATTTTTTTTAAAAAGTACAGGTCTCTATCATCCAGAATGGAATTTCTGGATTTCAGTGCTGTAACAAGGGTGGAGTCTCTCTTTTGTGAGTGGCCATTTCAGTCCTTTGCCTCAGGGGCTGTGGCCTCTGCCTCTTCTTATAAAGTTGCTTTCATTCATGAAAACTGGTCCTTAGGAAAAATTTCTCCATCAAATTCACAGTTATTTCAGCTGGAGAACCCCCTTTCTGCATAGAAGCTTCCTTCAAGCAGCCACGTGAGGATCCACACCTATGTTTTTGCTCCTCAGGGTTCAGACGTCAGAGACCTTGACTAGCCATTTTACCCTCTTGTTTTCAGTCCAGGAGGAATTTATTTCTATTAACCGCTCTTCCTTCTCCTTTCTGCTGCTTCTCTTTTAGGAAGTCTCTGTGGCATCTAACTGTTTATTCTGCTTGTTATGTTAGTGTCTTTACACCTCTCAACAATAATGATAATAACGACAATAGAGAGTAGTAAGATCGTTACCATACGCAGACATTTATCTAAAGACTTCCTTTTTTAAGACTTCTCTTGTACTTACTCGTTTTATCCTCACATCACCTTGTTATTATTTTTGTCTTAATACAATATTTTGTTATAATAATTATAGGGAAAACCACTAGACCATTGAGGTATGACCTAAATCAAATCCCTTATGATTATACAGTGGAAGTGAGAAATAGATTTAAGAGACTAGATCTGATAGATAGAGTGCCTGATGAACTATGGACAGAGGTTCGTGACATTGTACAGGAGACAGGAATCAAGACAATCCCCATGGAAAAGAAATGCAAAAAAGCAACATGGCTGTCTGGGGAGGCCTTATAAATAGCTGTGAAAGGAAGAGAAGTGAAAAGCAAAGGAGAAAAGGAAAGATATAAGCATCTGAATGCAGAGTTCCAGAGAATAGCAAGGAGAGATAAGAAAGCCTTCCTCAGCGATCAGTGCAAAGAACTAGAGGAAAACAACAGAATGGGAAAGACTAGAGATCTCTTCAAGAAAATTAGAGATACCAAGGGAACATTTCATGCAAAGATGGGCTCCATAAAGGACAGAAATGGTATGGACATAACAGAAGCAGAAGATAGTAAGAGGTAGCAAGAATACACAGAAGAACTGTACAAAAAAGATCTTCATGACCATAATCACGATGGTGTGATACTAACCTAGAGCCAGACATCCTGGAATGTGAAGTCAAGTGGGTCTTAGAAAGCATTACTACGAACAAAGCTAGTGGAGGTGATGGAATTCCAGTTGAGCTATTTCAAATCCTGAAAGAAGATGCTGTGAAAGTGCTGCACTCAATATGCCAGCAAATTTGGAAAACTCAGCAGTGGCCACAGGACTGGAAAAGGTCCATTTTCATTCCAATCCCAAAGAAAGGCAATGCCAAAGAATGCTCAAACTACTGCACAATTGCACTCATCTCACACGCTAGTAAAGTGATGCTCAAAATTCTCCAAGCCAGGCTTCAGCAATATGTGAACCGTGAACTTCCAGATGTTCAAGCTGGTTTTAGAAAAGGCAGAGGAACCAGAGATCAAATTGCCAACGTCCGCTGGATCATGGAAAAAGCAAGAGAGTTCCAGAAAAACATCTACTTCTGCTTTATCGACTATGCCAAAGCCTTTGACTGTGTGGATCACAATAAACTGTGGAAAATTCTGAAAGAGATGAGAGTACCAGACCACCTGACCTGCCTCTTGAGAAATCTGTATGCAGGTCAGGAAGCAACAGTTAGAACTGGACATGGAACAACAGACTGGTTCCAAATAGGAAAAGGAGTACGTCAAGGCTGTATATTATCACCCTGCTTATTTAACTTCTATGCAGAGTACATCATGAGAAACGCTGGACTGGAAGAAACATAAGCTGGAATCAATATTGCCAGGAGAAATATCAGTAACCTCAGATATACAGATGACACCACCCTTATGGCAGAAAGTGAAGAGGAACTAAAAAGCCTCTTGATGAAAGTGAAAGAGGAGAGTGAAAAGGTGACTTAAAGCTCAGCATTTAGAAAACTAAGATCACGACATCTTGTCCCATCACTTCATGGGAAATAGATGGGGAAACAGTGGAAACAGTGTCAGACTTTATTTTTGGGGGCTCCAAAATCACTGCAGATGGTGAAAGCAGCCATGAAATTAAAAGACGCTTACTCCTTGGAAGAAAAGTTATGACCAACCTAGATAGTATATTGAAAAGCAGAGACATTACTTGCCAACAAAGGTCCATCTAGTCAAGGCTATGGTTTTTCCAGTAGTCATGTATGGATGTGAGAGTTGGACTGTGAGGAAAGCTGAGTGCTGAAGAATTGTTTTTTTTTAACTGTGGTGTTGGAGAAGACTCTTGAGAATCCTTTGGACTGCAAGGAGATCCAACCAGTCCATTCTGAAGGAGATCAGCCCTGGGATTTCTTTGGAAGGACTGATGCTAAAGCTGAAACTCCAGTATTTTGGCCACCTCATGTGAAGAGTTGACTCATTGGAAAAGACTCTGATGCTGGGAGGGATTGGGGGCAGGAGGAGAAGGCGACGACAGAGGATGAGATGGCAGGATGGCATCACTGACTTGATGGACATGAGTTTGGGTGACCTCCGGGAGTTGGTGATGGACAGGAAGGTGTGGCGTGCTGTAATTCATGGGGTCGCAAAGAGTCGGACACGACTGAGCAACTGAACTGAACTGAATTATATATTGGTATAATATACTGTTTAATCTTTACTGGTATAATGCTTCTTTGTTATTTTTGTTATAATAATATATTACTTATAATATTCTCCTCATTATTGATCTATTCTGGCCTCAAAATCTCTATTTCCTTTAGTATTAACATCTGTTTCCTCAGATCTTAACCTTTCTCCTGAGGAAATTTCTTTCTTCCTCCGGTTTAATCAGTCTGTCTTCCTTGATTTGTTTTCATTCTTCCACAGCCCTTTTTCTGAGTATAATGCTGAATCAACTTTTTTAAAAAATCGCTCTCAACTTCTCTTTGATTCCTAAGCAAACTTGATTTCTAGAAGCAGAATGTTCCAAGCACAGGCTTTTTAAATTGCCATCTGTGTTTCTGCAATATTTCTTTGAGCCCCAAAAGGTAGCATGTGTCTTTGTATTAAAGGCCACATTCTTACTTTTTTATTTATTAGTGAAATATACCACTCTTCCATGAATTTAACCACAATTTGAGAATTGCATAGTTTTTAAATGGTTTAAGAACTTAGGTAATTAACAATCGAGCCATTCTGAGGCCATAGCGGGGGAAACTTTCAAGACCCTGTGGACAAGCCACATGTATCTAAGCTCAGCTCCCCCACCATTTTCAATTTGTCATGAGTGAAGTTCAGAAAATCATAAAACATTACACAATTTGGAGAAATCTATCTCACTAATGACCTAGGCCTCATTTGAACAATTTAAAGCTAAAAATTCACACCCTATTTTTCTGTAGTTCCTATAGACATAGTTATAATTTAAGATTTGGTCTAGTTGGCAAAACAAAACAACAGACAACAGAAAACCTAAGGAAAAGCACCAAATAATTTACATGACCCCCAAATATCTAAAAAGCCTCACATGAAAAGACTTTTTTTCTGTAATCAAATCCTCTCACTACTGTCCATGAGGCCCGCCTGCATTTGCTGAGGTTCCAACTGCATTCATTGTCTAGCCTGGCACCTGCGTAATTGTCATGGTTAAGTTATAGCAGCATTCAGCCTGAGGCATGGACCTTTGCTGATTCTGGGACAGCCTAGGAATCAGACTTATACTGAGACCAAGGCACCATGTGCCTTTGCTGAGGCAGGATTGAATTTTCCTGATGCCTGTGAAGATGTACAAAATAGCCATTTACCTATGAACAAAGTTTAAAGAAACTTCTGTGCATGTCAATGAAAAACTGCATTTGTGCAGCTTTAATTACTCCCTTTCCTACCCTTCTCCTTCATGTTTCAACTATTTGAGTTTCCCTGTGTCATATAGCACATTTCCACTTGTTTGCTGGCAGAAGTTCCTCAGTGTTTGTGTCTTAATCTCTTCCTATAAGTTCATCGGCAATATTTCATTAGGATCCACCCCAGTAACCTTGTTTAATCTTAATTATCTTTTAAAGAGCCTATCAATGAGTAGAGTCACATTCTGAAATACCAGGGGTTCAGTTCAGTTCAGTTCAGTTCAGTCGCTCAGTTGTGTCCGACTCTTTGCGACCCCATGAATCACAGCACGCCAGGCCTCCCTGTCCACCACCAACTCCCGGAGTTCACTCAGACTCACGTCTATCGAGTCAGTGATGCCATCCAGCCATCTCATCCTCTGTTGTCCCCTTCTCCTCCTGTCCTCAATCCTTCCCAGCATCAGAATCTTTTCCAATGAGTCAACTCTTCACATGAGGTGGCCAAAGAATTGGAGTTTCAGCCTCAGCATCAGTCCTTCCAATGAACACCCAGGACTGATCTCCTTTAGGATGGACTGGTTGGATCTCCTTGCAGTCCAAGGGACTCTCAAGAGTCTTCTCCAACACCACAGTTCAAAAGCATCAATTCTTCATTGCTCAGCTTTCTTCACAGTCCAACACTCACATCCATACATGACCACTGGAAAAACCATAGCCTTGACTAGACGGACCTTTGTTGGCAAAGTAATGTCTTATAGTCACATTCTGATATACTGGGGGTTAGGATTTCAATATATGTTCAAATTTGAGGGGGACACTGTTTGGTCCGTAGAAGAGGTTCATTCATCTGTTCAACAAATATTAATTGAAAGCTTACTAAGTGTCTCTTTGTGTGAGATTCTGAAGAAAAATTAAGTAACATATTTACAATCAAGCAGCTGATTACTGATAGAAACACTGTTTGATGTCAAAGGATATTCTCTTAACTACTCTAATGTCTTTTAATAGCAAAAATCAGAAAATGAACTAATGGTAGAGTGTTCTATAATCTTTTGTTGGAATACTATGCAGCTTAAAAAGGCTGAGTAGGAAGATAAGAAATATGGGAAAATACTTCTGGCAGAAATAGAAGCGCCGGTTATTTATACCTCTACATTAGGACTGTATCTCTGCACAACTGCATAGAAAATAAAAGCCTGAAAAGAAATATATCAAAATACTAACAGTAATTTTCGTAGAGCAATAAGAGTTCTCAGAGTTTTGGGGTTTTTGGTTTTTTTACTTTCAAATTTTTCTGTAGTATAACATACTTTTCTAAAATTTTCTGAAATTAACTAATGAAAGGTGATTATTCTTGATTGGAAAAGACCATGATGCTGGGAAAGATTGAAGGTAGGAGGAGAAGGGGATGACAGAAGATGAGATGGTTGGATGGCATCAGCAACTCTATGGAAATGAGTTTGAGCAAGCTCTGGCAGTTGGTGTTGGACAGGGAAGCCTGGTGTGCTACAGTCCATGGGGTCGCAAAGAATCAGACACAACTGAGTGACTGAATTATAAGACTCAAAAGACTGAATAATTTTGACAAGGTAAATTCTCTTTTTGGACATGTTGGTTAATCAAAGAATTATGAATATTAGAACTAGAATATGAATATGAGTACAGTAACTTAATGATGTTAACCAGTGCCCATTTTTATGAGTCAATGTAAAGATCACTGCCCTTAGTATCTAAGTGATCTAATGATATTGGCAATCCAAAATTCATTTATTTCATTCTTCAGCTCTATTTAAACACACATTATAGCCTTAATATATCTGGAAAGTCTCTGATATTTATAAAAATTATTATTTATATTTCTTTTAATGATAGAAATTTAATGAAGTCTTTGGGAGTTTATGGGATTATTAAATGGAAAAAATGGATATATTTTATGACTTTGATCAATTTATTCATGCGGTTCTCCTGTAATGGCTAATTAATCTTACTTTGGCAGTCTAGTTACTAAGCATATACCTTTCCAAACGTTAACTATCCTCATTATCCTTCTCCAGGTCTTTTCCGATTAAATTACTATCTGTTACAGCAATGTAAAAAAAAAAAAATTAGCACAAATTACTTACCATCAGAAGCATATACAGTGTTCTGACCCCCGCATATTTTCCACAGCATGATAGCCAATGCATTGGGCTAAATTTTGGAATTCCCAATGATAGCACAGCCTGGTCCTTTACCTGTAACCACTCACCAGTCTTTATCCACACACTCAGCAGAGGGCTCATTTTAAGTATTCGCTTTGAATAAGAAATATTGTAGGACACTAATATAACTAAGAGAAAAGAAAATAGACATCTTTTAAATGAGTGATTGCTCATGTGGTCTACCACGAGGAATAACAAAAGTGCTTTTCCCCTCAAAATCCCCTTTAGTGAAACCCAAAATTCCCCTTTAGTGAAACCCAAAATCTTTCTATTAATGATTATTAAATAATCCTTTGAGGCCTCCCAGGTACCTCACTGGTAAAGAATCTACCTGCCAGTGCAGGAAACTTAGGAGACAGGTTTGATTCTTGGGTCAGGAAGATCCCCTGAAGTAGGAAATGGCAACCCGTTCCAGTATTCTTGCCTGGAAAATTCTGTGGACAGAGGAGCTTGGTGGGCTGCAGTCCATGAGGTCACAAAGAGTCGGACACGACTACATGCATTAAATAATCCTTCGGGACTTGAAAGCAGTCACAGATAAGACTCTGTGGCCCTAATGTGAAAGAATTGTTAAAAGTCTTCTGTTTAATGCTAAAGTAGAGACAACACGCATACACAAGAAAGAGGAACTAACTAGAGAGATGGATGGGCTGATGAACATGGAAGAGGAAAGACGAATGGTCCTGATACAATCTGAATGTTGGTGTCCTACCAAATTCATATGTTGGAATCCTAACCCCCCGCAATGTGGTGGTGTTAGGAGTCAGGGCCCTGGAGCCCTTATGAATGGGATGAGTGACCTTTCAAAAGAGACCCCAGAGAGCTCTCTGGCACTGTCCTCACCTTGGGAGGAGGATACAAGGAGAAGACGTGCAGTCTGGAAGAGGACCCTCATTAGCACCTGACCACACTGGCATCCTCATCTCAGAGTTTCAGCCTTCAGAACTGTGAAAAATAAATTTATGTTGTTTATTTGCCAGCCAATCTATGGTTTTCTGTGATAGCAGCCCAGACTGACCTAAACAGATCCTGACTTACCAGAGTGCCTGGTGGTAAGCTTATCTCCCAGCATGGGTGTGCTTGGAGGAGTGGGGGAGGAGGGGAGAGGGAAGGATTTGTGCTTTGTAATGTAACTCTTTGCCAAATGGGAAGAATGACAGTATTACAACATCTCCTCAAAAGCTAAAATCAATTTCTCTGATTTTTAAAGTGATGCCTACTGGGAGGGCTCTCTGGTGTCTGTGAAGGGTGGAGGTAATGTGATGGAAGAAACTGTCCGTGTAGGCTTTGATCGTGATTCGCACTGTGCCACTCGGAAAGAAGAGTGCCAATTTCAGAAAGTAATGTGAGTAAGGTAATTATAAACAAGACAGCATCAAGTGGTTAAGGCTCTATACTTCCGTTGCTGGTGGAGTGGGTTCAATTCCTGGTCAGGGAATTAAGATCCTGCGTGCTGTATGGCCCCCCAAATGTCTTAGTTATAAAAAAAGAGAGAATAGCATAGGCCTTAAAGATTTGCTTTTCATCTTTGACCTTCATTCATATCATCCATTCTGTTTTGGATGTAATGCAGTAATTATGCGGGCTTTGTTGTGTCTCCTCCAGCAGCATGTTGAGTTTATACTGGAGAATTTCAGAAAGAGGAAGCCATCAAAAATTGATCATCAAATCTGAGTATGGGGGTTGTATGGGGAGGGAGAGAAAAGCAGAGCAAATTATGGCTGTGACCGTTATTGCGTGAATGGAAGTGCATTTTCTCTCTACTCAAATTGAGGATGTTATGTAGTGACTTTTAGTCAGTTGAAGAGTCAGAATGGATGGCAATAGCCAGACCAATGTGTGACTCTCTGTTCTGCCTGGATGACTTGGGGCAATTCTTTAACCTACCAGCTTTCTTTCAATGACATAGTATTATTTACTTTGTGCTTGAAGATTGAATTAGATGACATGGATAGGACATTTAGCCCTGTACCATTTGGCCCAATTTAGAGAGAGACGTGACTATGGAAGAAGGATGAGAGAGATTTGAAATTGCTGACTTTTGATGGAGGAAGATGGTCACAAGCCAAGGAATGTGGGTGGACTCTAAGAGAAAAAGAAAAAAGAAAGTGAAGTCACGACCAACTCTTTGCAACCCCATGGACTATAGCCTACCAGGTTCCATGGTCCATGGGATTTTCCAGGCAAGAATGCTGGAGTGGGTTGCCATTTCCTTCTCCAGGAGATTTTCCCCACCCAGGGATTGGACCCGGGTCTCCCGCATTGTAGGCAGACACTTTACCATCTGAGCCACCAGGGACTCTAGAAGCTGAAAAAAGCAAGTAGGCAAACGTTTCCTGAGAGTCTCCAAAAAGAACTTGGCCTTATCGATGCTTTTTAAGCCCAGTGAGACCTGTGTTGGACTTCTCGCCTACCTGGAAAAGAACAAAGATAATCTACATCTATACTCTCCAGGGAGAAACATGGACATTTATACGTAGGCCAAGTGCAGTTATTCAAACTAAGTGCCCCAGGAGCACAGGAGAAGGGAAAACAGCTGGGGATGTATGGAAGGGTTTTGGAAAAGGTAAATAATACAGACCTTGACACATTTTAACAGAGGTAGAAGCAAGATGAAAATTAGTCTGAGGAGCAGCACAGTGGAAGCTTGAAAGGGTACTGCAGGTTCACCCGTGGGAGTGCCCATCCCAGGGGACTGGAGCAGAGCTCTTGGGGTGGGAGGAGACAAGAGTAGACAGCTCTGCATCTGCGAGCCTGGACGGAGAGGCTGTGTTGCTCACAAGAAGGTGCATAGCTTTGGGAGGAAGGAGACTGTAGTTGAACTCTTGAGGTTGAACTCTCAAAAGATAACCAGCGGAAGTAGCTGCAATTCAGTTCCACTCGGGTGCACCTCTGCCATCTGAGTGGGCACTGACAGGAGCCCTTTCTGGCACTAATGGTCTCAGAGGATTCATCCTAAGCCCTCCTATAAATGACTTCTGCCTCTGGGTACTTTGAGAAAATAGAACAGGAAAACACTGATTTGCTTATTTCTCTAAAACCTCTGAACTTTTGTACTTCCAAGGATATATTTGAAAAACTAAGCACAGGTAGAGACTTCCTTAATTTACCCCTTACCTGACACACATTTTCCTCACAGGAGTCGCATGTACTCATCTGACTTCTCAGTGCAGTGCTACCAACTGGGGCTGGGTGGACAGTCTGCAAGGCCTGCAGAGTGAGAAGATGCAGTTCACACCAGACTGATTCCCAGAGGAGACTTTTGGCACCTGACCCAATGTCCTGTGAGACCCAGGCTCCCATTTAGCCTGCTCAGACGTTTCTATTTTTTTTTTTTTTTCTTGTGCCAATCCCTAGTGAAACTTGCAAAGCCAAGCCATCCAGGCTAACTAAGGCTACAGATCCTGTCAGTGAGCCTACAGATTGAAGAAAAAACCCTGAAATTTAGACTCAGGTTGAAAACAGTTGTGAAGGACTTTATATTTGAGATATACTAACCTGTTTTATAGAACAAGACTGTTATTTTTCTCTGGCCCAGTCTTTAGAAGCTGGAAATAGTTGGGAAGAAGAGTTTAATTGTTTGAATAAATGAAGTGATTACTTGCACTTTGGATGCAAATTTACAGTGTTTGCAGCATCCCAGCCTCCCCAGACAACTGCACTCCAACTGAGCCTGTGAAATTCCTTTTTGTCCCTGGATCTCACATCCTCATCATAACCAACGCCTCTTCCTAGAGACAGCCTGATGTCTATAACATATTATTTTTTCATGGATCTACCCACTGATGCAATAGACCCTGTAGGAGGTGGATGCAACTAGGGGGGTCTAGGTGGGATATAGTTGGCTATAATCCCTAGAAATTTACTAATAAATAAATCAAAACCCTTTTCTTTTTCTAAAACAGAGTTCCTAAAAATGTGATCTTTCCCAGAACTGCCTAGAATCTCCTGGAGAATGATTGTTAAATACAGATTCCTGGTCTTACCAGACACACTGAATTTCCAGGGGATGGTGATCTGGAACTACATCTTTAGACAGCATCTGAGGCAATATTGTTGGGCACCAGTCTTTGAAATTTTTGCTAAAGCAAAAGAGCAAAAGAATAAACCATCTCTTCTCTCTCGTGCTTCCCTGGTAGGTCAGATGATAAAGAATCTGCCTGTAATACAGGAGACCTAGGTTCAATCCCAGGGTCTGGAAGATCCCCTGGAGAAGGGAATGGCTCCCCACTCCAGTATTCTTGCCTGGAGAATTCCATGGACAGAGAAGCCTGGTGGGCTACAGTCCACAGGGTTGCAGAGTCGGACACTACTGAGTGACTAACACACACACACACACACACACACACACACACACACACACACACACCTCTGTCTCAGATTGCCTTGTAGTAAATTTTTTTTTTCCCACCAAAGTTGCCTTAGAAGGTTTGCCTTAGTCCTTTGGGGTTGCTATAACAGAATATTATAGACTGGGTGCTTTACAAGCTACAGAAATGCATTTCTCACAGTTTTAGAGGTTGGGAAGTTCAAGATTTAAGGTACAGACAAGTTCAGTTTCTAGTGAATACAAGCTTCCTAGTTCACAGAGAGCTGGCTTCTCACTTTGCCTCACTGGAAGGAGGGGCATGGGAACTCCCTGGGGTCTCTGACTCATTTATGAGGCCTCTATCCTCATGGCATGATCACCTCCCCAAAGGACCCCCTTTCAAATGCCACCATACTTGGGATTATATTTGAACATGAATTTGGGATGGACACACCCTTTCAGTTTACAGCAGTGTGTGTGTGTGTGTGTGTGTGTGTGTGTGAGAGAGAGAGAGAGAGAGAGAGAGAGAGAGAGAGAGAGAGAGAGAGAGAATATGGAGGAGGTAGAAAGGGTAGGCAGCAGGAAAGAAGCAAGAAAGTTTGACAAAAACAGATAAAATTCAAGATTTCTCCCTCTTTATATCTTAACAAGGAGAAGGCAATGGCACCCCACTCCAGTACTCTTGCCTGGAAAATCCCATGGATGGAGGAGCCTGGTAGACTGCAGTTTATGGGGTCGCTAAGAGTCAGATATGACCAAGCGAAACATCTGAGATATTCCCCTGGGACTTCAATATGTAGATTCTACCATAGGTATTCACAATTTTAATGTGTCTAATTCATGGAGAGAAATTTATTGAAGGCTGAACAGACCAGGAAGACATCTATAGCCAACCAAAAAGTATTATATTTGTTTCAGGCCAAATTTAGGGTTTAGATGATTGATTGTATGTGCTCTGTATATCAAACTCTCTGCATGTTTGTCATTGTTGTTTAGTGGCTGAGTCATGTCTGACTCTTTGGCGACTCCATGGACTGTAGCCCACTAGGCTCCTCTGTCCATAGGATTTCCCAGATGAGAATACATGGGTGGGTTGCCATTTCCTGCTCAAGGGGATCTTCCCAACCCAGAGGTTGAACCCACATCTCCTACAGGGTTCATTGGCAGGCAGAGTCTTTACCACTGAGCCACCAGGGCAGCCCTCTGCATATTTGCAGTATAATGATACGCTTTTTATTTATCTGTGTATCAACTCAATATTTATCACATTGTAAATGATAGGAGTTCAAGAAATAATTTAGTGAGTGCTTATTCTTTGCTCTGTTTGCCATTTATTTGATGCTGATGGTTGATCATGACTATAGCCTCCGTTCTGTTGCTGCAGAGATGGTGTGGTATGATGGAAGGGTCTCAAACTAGGGAGCTTTTAAAACTGTAGCACAGTAATGGATATATAGCCAATGACAAAAGTTTGGATCCTTTAGCTTTGTCCTAAAGGAAAAATATGATTCCCATTATAATATATGTTCCTAAAAAGCAACTAATAAAAAGCAGGGGCTTTAGACAGACTGTGATGAACTGATGAAAACGTCTGTGGATACTAGGGCAGGGCTATGTTGCTGGATGCAGAGGCAGCACAAGGCAAAATGGTCTTTTTCAGAAAATGCAAGAAAGGAAGACAGACAGCTCTCAAGAACGCAGTTTCCATCTCTCTTAGGTAAACATAGATAACCGACAGAACTAAACATACAACTATCGTGCAGAGGATATGCACTGTAGATACTGTCTGCACAGGTAACCTCCCCTTTAACTGTTCACTCTAGATAACAAGCAATCCTTTACCCAGCATTGCTTTTCCACTGACTCTCGGATAAAAGCTGAAGAATGAAAATTCTGTTTCAAGGATATATAGGAAACTAGCACATGAAAATAACACCAAGTATTTAAAATCATTAAATAAGAGAAAAAGGACACTTTATCTGCTTTCTGACCTTAGACAATTTGCTTCGCTTCCTTTTAAACCTGATTTTACATATTTGTAAAAATGGGAAGAATAACATCTAAAAAGATTTTGTAATTATTAAATAAAAAGTATATAAAGTATTTAGCATGAAATGCTCAATGAATGGGAGCTATTTATATTAAATGGAACAAGATGGAATGACTAACAGTAATCAGAAATAAGTTATTGAAATATGGCTCTGAAAATAAGAATGGGGGGTGTTGAGTCTAAAACTGGATTTATTTTGACAACACTAGCTATTTCCACGGAGCTTGTGCAACTGTCAATTGCCTTCTCTTCCTGCTAACACAATATTTTCAGTGCTAAGGTAGATTTAAAAAATGGTTCAGAGAAGGTACTTGGCTATCTTTCTGAAGTTACTATAATAATCCCCATAACCCTTCAAGCCAGCAATGTTCTTTTACCTGAGTAAATTGATTTAGTGAGTCATGTGCGATTTCTCTACAGTAAGTTGCACA